>NW_027526295.1:111545389-112745389 GCF_048455015.1 Haemaphysalis longicornis | reverse complement strand
GTGTTTGCAAGGTACCTGCACCCTTAATCACTTGTATCTCCCACACCTGCTTGAACACACTTTCAATTTATTATTTGACGTAGCACAGTAGGTTGCTGTCTGCTCATAAACCCATTAAACAAAAACAGCTTTGCTCCAAGCACATCCTTTGTGATCCCAAAGTTCCAATTTGCACGTAAAAAATAAAAAAGAACAAGCCAATAATGAGATGTAGCTGTCCACATACAGTGAAGCAAAAAATTGATGTGGCTACTTCACAGTTATGCCTGTATGCCGGGCCACAAAAAATATTTTATAAAAGCGGCGCAATCTGTGAGGTGCAATGTAGGCAATCATGGAAAGCTGTGAACCCTGGTCTTCTGCTTAATGTGCAACGTTGCAAAAATGGCCGTCCGTCAAGCTGAGTTCCAACAAATGGCATGTCTTAAATCTTCAACGTTTATTGCGCAGCAGGCCGCATTAGCATGCCCTTATCCAGGCTCTAAACTGTGGTCGCATAACTCGTTTTGGTGAAATTGGCGAAATGAGCACGTGCTCACTTGAGCACTATATGACAAAAAAAGACGATTTCACGCATAAGCGCAGTGTCAACTTGTAGCCGAGTATACATCTTTTCACTGCTTCTGTGAAATAGACGCATAAACGCACTTCAATATGGCCCGTATATTTCACTCATCAAATTAAACTGCATGACCGCTAAGTATAATTTCCCGTTTATATTGCTAAAAAGCACCTGCTACACCAGCAGGTAACATTCTACTGACGTGAAAAAAATATCAGTGGTGTAACTCACAAAGCTACTCCTGGACTATGGGGAGCGCTGTTGGGGAGAAGTCAGCATTAATTTTGACCACGTAGGTACCCTTTGGTTGCACCGAAATCTTGACACACGAACGTTGTCATGTGTTGCCTCCCCATGAAAAGTGGCCACTCCAGCTGGTATCGAACCCGCACATCCGCAACATCCACACCGCAACACCTTAGCCACTGAGCCACCGCAGCGGGTTAAACACGACGCAAAGCGAGTTTTGGAGTACCAATGAAAATATTAAGTCACGTGTTATCTTCGCAATCTATCTACCTTTTTAAAACTACGATGCAATCGCCCCTCCTCTACCCCTTGCCAAAACACCATTGTCTCGAGAGGTACTCACTGTTAATAAAGTAAGAATTTACAATTGGAGACCTGCCGCTGTTATGCACTTTGTTTTAGAGGTATTAGGTGACATCTTTTTGCAGCACCATGAGTTAATTGCGTTAAGGTCAGATTGAAACTTCGGTTAAATTAATGGTTACTATGCTGCTTAGGCTTACGATACGCGGACAGAGACGATAATCGTACAGCCAGCGATACAGCCAACGACATATCGTAGTACGATAATCATAGAGCAAATTATATACTGTCGAAGTCCTATGATTTCATAGGCTGTAACGGTACTCGTGCAGCCAACGATATATCGTTGACTGTACAATCCGATAGCCTCGTACTCACGGATGGTTGAAATTATACTGATTTTTTTCAGTAGGGCTTATGTGAATTAGGAAGAGAAGGAGGCCACTTTTATTGTGGCAGGAAGACTCTACGTCAAGTGGGGGAAGTGGGAGTAGAAGGTGGGGGTTTGTACAGTCAAACCCGGCTATAACGAACCCGGAGAGAGCGAACTATGCCATATGTCGAACAAAAATATTTCAGTTACGTAAATACATGGTAAACATATTCCTTATAACGAAGCTCACATCCGATATATCGAACTCTGCGCGCCTAGAATGGCCGCCGAAATGCATGGTCTCGGAGCGGCAATTGAGATGTGGATTGGCCGCGACCACGGAGCAAGAGTTGCGACTTAGACATTGCGCCTCGCACGGAGCGACGTGTCGCCCGACACTTTCCGTAACTGTTTCCGACGCGCGGGACTCACGACGGAACCCGCGCAGTCAGTGAGTCCGGACCAAGGCAGCAGCATCGGTGAACTGTGGGAAGAGCTCCCCCACATTCCCGATGATGTCGCGAGTGAAAGCCATCCCACGCTTATAATGAAGCGCTTTCGGCAGTCAATGTGCTTCGCCTATGTTTCTTAGATTTTGGAGGACGCGAATTCGAACTGGTGCAAATAATGTTTCGTGTAGAGAATGCTATGCCAGTTGAAGCCCCCAAAACGAAAGTGTGAAACAAAAAATCACCGCTTTTTTCTTTGCAAAGTAGGCAGTTCAGGCGGAAAGTAGCTTTAATACTTGCAATAAATGGATTATTTTGGGTATGGTAACGGCTACTTTACTCTGTTCGTTTTTGCATGCGGTAATGGTGGAGATTGGTAGTGGCAGGGGGGCTCCCGCGGATTGCGCACTTGTAACGATAAGTTCGTTATAGGCGGGTTCGGCTATATCGAACTATTGGATATATCGAACCAATCGCGGTGCATATTGCAATTCGCTATGAACGGGTTTGACTGTAACTTAGGACATCTTACATGCGGGCATCTTACATCTTACAGGACATCTTACATCTTACTTTAAACTGCTCGAATTAGTGAGATGAACGGGTGAGCTAATGGGAATGAGGGGAATTAGTGGCTTCAATAATTTTGAAAAAATGAAGTGGAGGGCGCCTTCATTTGTATTAGGTGGTCAAACCAAGCAAGATCTTTTTGGAATCCTTGGCATTTCAAAATTTGGCGGCACCGTTGCTATGGAGCTATAAAAAATTGCTTTTACCCAAAGTAGAATGAACGTTTTATGTGAAGATCACCATACTTCTATAAGATGTCCTTTCTTGTGCGCGTAATGCGCTTTTACGTGGTTCATAGCGTAACATTGATATGTAATATACATACTTAGTTTCGAAACAAGTGAGTATATATATATATATATATATATATATATATATATATATATATATATATATATATATATATATATATATATATATATATATATATATATATATATATAAACACAAGTAAAACCATTAGGATCGATCAACTGGTTTGACGCTAATGACATCCGATAGCATTCTTCAATATCTTCTCTTCCTTTGTGCTACCGTTCTGCAGCCTTCGACAGGCGTATCACCTCAATCCCAGATGTAGCCACGTGCAAACCGAGGAAGGTGGTCGCACGTGTGCCTACCTAAAGCGACGCTAAAATTCTCATCACAGACTCCAAGCAGGCACTCCGAATCTTTGCCAACTGTCAATTGCACAGCACAATTCTTGAGCTAATCAATCATGACCACCAACGGCGGCAGTCGGGATTGTACGGATACCAGATAACAACTGAATCACCTGTAACAAGATCGCAAACCGCATGGCTCGAGATTCCACTCCCTGAGCACGCGCTGATTTAGCCGAACCCAACCGCATCCTCTAGCCACACACCAGGAAATTACGAAGCACTATAAGCTCTGCCGTAGAAGGTATTCCTCCCCGCACAAATCGCAACCGAGTAACCTGAAAAGATCATTCCTTGCCCTGCAGGATAACACCTCCCCACACAATAGAGTTTTATACAAATAACTAAAGGGGAAACTGGCGCTAGTGTCAACGCGAACATGGCAGCGGCGCTTAGGCTTCAATGGGAATGATGGGTAGTTTTGGAACCGGGTTGCGTGGGATCAAAACGGGCTTATGGCTGCGCAAATTGTGTTTTTGACAAAAAAGCTCTGATTGCCCAGTTCTGCGTTTACAAATTACATGAAAAACAAGAAAGTTAGTGACGAAAAACTGGTTTTCTAAGAAAAAAACGGCGCGTTTAAATAAAAAGCAGACGCGGAGTCGAGAAGGTTTGTGGAGCTGGTTTGCCATTTTCTGCCAACTACAGCAGGACACGGACTTCTTTAAAAACTACTTATAAGAGTTTCGTCGCTGGTGGTTCGTAATAGTAAGAGAACTTTTGTGCTCATAAGAAAAAAGAAACCGATTACCTTTGGAGAAGTTATTCTTGCCTGAATTAGTGACATCCATCAAGCTGCGTTCCTATCAGCCGCCGGTGCTGCTGTTCTACGCCGTAGGAGCCGGCGTTCGCACGAAAGGTGTGGATGTTCCAAGCGATTCGCAATCGTCGTCAGCTTTGACAATACATTGCTCTGCCGAATGAGCAGCGCCGCAACTCTTTATTAGCAGACAACTTCGCCGCACAGAGCGCCGTCATTTGTATTTTCGTGCTCGCTGTGCGGCAATGCATTGATAACCCACCCAATTCGCAACTCTGGTTGTAAAACATTCCACTCACGGAGGCGTCAGTGCACGCGAGGCATGCAGTTCAAGGACAAACGTATTTTTGATCACTCCTCCCAACACCCCGCCTAGGCAAATGCGTTCATGTAAATCCAAAACGAAAATGAAACTGCCTGCAATCCATAGTAAGTTCCACGAGCCATTGAGCGCCAATCCGAATCCACAACTACCCATCACGCCCATTGAGGCGTACGATCGCAGCGCCACTTTCCCCTCTAGTTATATTGTAAGAAACTGTATGCCCCACACCCCACGAGACTTCCACTCTTTGACCGGGCACAATTCCCTCCACTTTGCCGCTTCTGTAGAGAGCCTGGTACCCAGAGACACCTAGTGGGAGGATGCGACAAATCTGCCCTAGACGCCTCCTTAACCCCCCCCCCCCCCCCAACCTCCACCTTTTTACGGAATTTTTGGAAGGAGCCCTGGCCAGCTCCTGCCTCGAAGATCACCTGCGCCTGATCAGAATGGTTGTCGAGCGGGCCCCATGTCAGGGCATCCTTGACTGAGGACGCCTCTCTGATACTTTTTATCGGTTTATTGAAAGTTGAATTTATTTCCTGTCTACAAGCTACAATTAACGCTGCTTGTGAATTCACAAAGCCTAAGTCTTACCTAGTCCTCAGTTCTGCCACCTGTCACTGAAGCGTCTTTAGCAAGTTGCTATCGCCTGTGCTTTCCTATATTCAGACAGTCAGTGCCCCCTTCCTTCCTTCTAGCCAGTCCGTTAGCGGGGGGAAGGTGGAGAGAATAAAATTCCTCTAACGCCACCTGGGATGTTTGACAGTGGAGGCGGACGCCGGCGCGGGACAGTTTGCTATTTCTAGCACTACTAATTACTTCGTAATAAAGCTAACACCCCATTCAAACTATGGGTACATGAAAAGCGTAGCCTATCAACCAATTTATTTGCAATGCGAAATGTTTTGCCTCATTGTTCAAAAATACGCATGGGTGCGGCTTTCCGCCAGTTACACTTTGATTGTTCCAAAACAGATTTCGAACGCGCAGGCTCTCTGCTACCAAGAGGACTTACCTGCCCCAAAAAGAGGCTGCCCGGTTGCCAGTAAACTCTTCCTTTGCATGCCACCCTGTCACCCAGAAGATTCCGGGGAGGATGCGGAATTTGCAGAGGGGCGGCCAGTCGCGAGCGGACCAGTGGGGGCTGGCGGTTACAAAGCCGCTCTACGGCGACACTCGAGGATACCAAAACACGATGGTGGACGGACGGGTCGTCTGCTTAGTGGACGCGCAGGGCAATAGACATCCTGCAGGGAGGCTGCCAATTGGAAGGAGATTCAGGCGAGGATGAAACAAGGGGGGATGCGTCGGACGCACCGCCCTGTGTCAGGCCCCTGGTAACAAGGCTATTTGCTTGCCTGCCAGAAGACTGCGACGAGAAAGCGTGATTGAGAAACTACGTGCGACCCGTCACGCGTCGACGGTGCAAGTGGATCACAAGGCGGCACAGCGAAGGCTGCGGAAGCCATATCTTAGAGGGCATCTCTTAAGCTCCCGCTCCCCTGTTTTCGGTGATCCCTCATCGCGGCCCTCACTTTAACCGAGAGAACGAAGATGCCACCGAAGAGAGAGGGAGCAGGAGAGCAGAGGATGAAAGAATGCCGAAAGTGGGATAAGAAGGGCGGTATGCTGAGGCACTGCGACCCATGCTTTTGCATAAATTTTGCATAAACGAAGATTGTAGTCGTTTGGCAGTTTTTCTGTTTTTCTTCCCAACAAAAAGACTATGTTGTGTAAAACCGCTGGGTTCTTGAGCCTAGAATAAGATAAAATTAAAATGTAAAAATTAAATAAATATATTACGAAAAATCCACTTGTGGGCATTAAGAGCACTCTTAAAAAAAGGTCGGCCTACCTACTAACAGAACACTAACCAGTTACTTGTCCCAGTATTGACTAGGTACTTAGTTGCTTTTACTAAATGGTCATGCATGACCTAGTAAAAAGCTACGCGTAACAATGTGGATTTGCTGCACAGCGCGGCATAGACACATTCATCACGCACATATCACACGTGGAAAATCAACAACTGAATTGAGCAAGAAAGCCGACGGGACGCACAAGGAGAGCGAGTATTGCTTAGTTACCTTAAAATACATCTGCCCTTCTTGCTTTTATAGCCGGCAGCGGAAATTCCCCTGAGTGAGTCGGCGGACTTGTAAAAATCAAATATTTTAGCGATAATTTGAGAACTATGCATTTTAATGTGAGCATATATAAGACAGCATGCGGATTTGCAAAAACGTTTTAGTCGTGATTTGGTGTGGAAAAACAGCTGTATTTATTAGGCTCAACAATTCATAGAATTTTTTACTTCAGTGAATGCTAGTATCGAACCAGCAGCAGTTACTAAGTGCTTGGTCTAGACTCATTACGGTTCCACACTTAGTGACAGGACCTACTTACCGTTCTGGGGGGAGTGAACTCCGTAAGGAGTTAATAAATAATGCCGTTACTAACCTTTTACGAACTTTTTTGTCAAGAGTGTAATGCTTTCACATTCACACACAAACGGAGCTTTAAGTGTTCTGGGGTACAATTTATTTCTCTTCAGTTAGTGTTGTAATCGTTGACCTCCCATCGAAATCATTTCTCAATGGATTGTACAGTTAAAGGGACTCTTAACGCTTCCGACACACGCTTTCACTACTTCCCTTCTGTCTGGAAGGACTGCAAAAGCTGTAGCTCTTGCAAGCACGCAGCGGCAGTGCATGATTTGATCGTCGCAGCGGATACGCCTTCCGATTAAGCTTTTCTTTGTGGCTTTCTTTTTCGAGTTGCTATAAAATACGTTATTCGCTGCAGTTGAAGCAAAGCCAACCAATGCATGCTAGACCGCTTTAATGACTAAATTCCATCGTTCGAAGAACGCCAAGACTGGGGAAGTGACACAAATATTTTAAGCAAGCTTTTAACTGCTCTTCAGGTCACAGAGCAGTTTTTTGGTTGAGGTACTGGGACCCCTGATCTAGCACTGGATGTATTATTTGACTGGGTTCTGCAAGCATTTGGGATTTGAAAAAAATATATAAACTGTTGTATGGTCCCTTTCAGTTGGTGCAGACAATATAATTGCACAAAGAAACCCATATAAGAAATTTGTGTTTGTGCAGCCGGGATAGAGATTCGAGAACTGAGCAAAAGAAAATAAACACTAGACGCACTCTTGTATTTTTTCTCCGAACCCAGTTAAATGCGTTTGAACCGGTTTAAGCCAGCTTGTAAAGAAACAAAATGTTGCTCCGGAACCGAACCCGGCACTGAACCTGAAAAGCTTGAACCCGAACCCGAACCTCAACCGAAACATTTTGGTTTGGCATCCTGATTGTGGATGCGACAAAGCGAAGTGTCTTGTCCTATTGAAGCGAAAGCTTGCTTATTGGGACATATGGCTTTACGTTAAACCCTTAATACATTTCCCCATAGACCGGTTTGTCGTTCGAAAAGCTCGGATAAGATCTCTAAACACAAGGCGCGTGCGTCAGCAACCGCTTTCTTTGTGTTAAAACAGTTACATAAAAATGCAGAATAAGGAACAGTTCTCGATAAGACAATGCACACATAGATTTCAAAAGAGAGGGTACAATAGGCAAGTTTTAAGTAACCAAGCACGTATAGGTATACGTTAAGATCGTTGGTAGTTGCGTTTACTTAATGCGCAAAAAATCGTGCATGAGTTCGTTCTTCGTTGGCAATATAGGCGTTTGAATAATCGAGGAACGGTTGACTGCTGTTTCAGTGAAGGTTGAATGCAGTTTTAACTCTCGCGCGTCTCTCACACGGCTTCGAAAGCTCTGCTCCCAACAAGCGTTCTCTGCTCCCAACAAGCTTTCGAAGCTGTGTCCGATGGTGAATGGCGGTGGCAGAGAAAAAGGGGGGTGCTCGAAGAAACACCGGAAACAATTTGTTGAATGCGATGAAGGCGTTATTTATTCCCTCTCGCTGGTTTGTGGAAAAACCTATGTCGGCAAGACGGGCAGATGCCTTAATGATAGGCTGAGAGAACATAAAAACCTCGTAGAAAAGACGACTGTTTCAGGCCACCTAGCTGCGCACTGCAAAGATTGCGCCTGCGTGCCGCTATTTGGGGACTGCTCAGTCATTGCTAGAGGGAAGGGCAGACATACGCGGGAGGTTATCGAAGCCCTCCAGATTGAACGTCTTCATAAACCTGCGTCAGCAGACCATCTGTTGAACTATCAGAAAAAGAAAAACAGTATCTGGTGCAACGATCGCAGGAGGCGGGGCGCGTCATGAGTGTTTGTCATATTTTTGGGGCCTTGTGATTAGGTGTTTCTTGGTTTATATGTCTTTCATGGCCAAATAAAAAATCATTTGTAGTTCAGCGCTTGTCCTGTCTTCGCTTCCTTGTGTCGTCGTGTTTACGCGCTGTCAACCCCTTTAAGAACACATTTGTTTTCAAATCCTGCTTCACAATACTTGCTTGCTAAACAACTCAATAAAACTTGAAAGGAATAGTTTATTCTAGTGGGTAAACGAGATCCTGTCGTCTCTCTTTCGCATCCTGCAATCTTATTCGTATAAGTAACAAACTGCTTTACCCCAGAAGAAAGCAGTGAATATGCCTCGAACAAGGGTGCGTCTGTGTATAATTCTCCCACGAGCCAAACCGGCATGATATCCGTGCGGTCGTATTATCTAGCTCCCCGTGTATGTCCACCTCCACCGCTTATGTATGCCTAAAAAGAAACCGCTGGGGTCCTTGAGCTTTTTAGAGCAAGATGGCCGAAGCGATTGAAGGTGCGCAGAAAAAACACTGCCGAAATGTCACTCCGACAGTCTTTTGTGGCAGAGAACATAAAACATAAAGCTTTTGGGGGACAAAAGTTTTGCTTCTCGGCCAATTCGTCAACACCCCAGGTACGGCAAAATTAGTGCCAATATCGCTTCGCTCTAAAAAAGATTGCATGATTTTCTTTACTCTACTTCGGCTCGCAACCGTGAAGCTTGCGTTGAAACTTATTTCCATTTCAACATTGCCAGCAGATTTTAGTACCTGAGCAATCGGAGTTGTAGAAACTTTCTAATCATCATCGCGGCACCGATGCGAATATCATCATCGGGGCCCGTAATTTCTCTTGAGCAGCTCTCGCTCGAGCTGCTTCATCTTCCATCCTGTTCAGCCATCTTGTTAATAGAACCACCATCCCATCACCGGGAAGTCTCGGCCCTTGGTCTCTCCCCTTATTTTAAATGGTGCCCATAAACCCGCGAACAAGGCCCTCGTGAGATTCGGAGTCTTCCGAACTTTGGCCTTTTGGAGGAGGAGGACCCCCTAATACCGACGACGGACAGGTGTGATGGACTGAACCGGTGGTGGCACACGAAAGTGACCGAGGTGATGGGCGGACTAGACGACGACTGATCCTCACCTCCGACGATTCCCTCGATGGCTGGCGATTCCTTGAACGGTGAGGGGAATGCCACCGCTGATCGCGCAACGCAAGACGCATTAACTTTGATGTGTGACCAGAGTATTCTTGAGAATACAATGCGCCTTAACGATCTTAAGACGAAACGAAAAAACGAGCGGATAATAGCTCGAGCACTGTGCAAAGAAGCAAGAGCAACATTAGCCCTCTCAATTACGAGCAGTCGTGTAAGTGATGTGTTGGCAAATTTTCTGAACGAGTTACGAAAAAATGAAGTTAGGTTGAGATTGCTCAACGAAGAAATCGAACCGTTTGTCGACATTCAGCATATAGACCAGGAATTCACTACCAACATCGAATACAAAGACGAAATATTTCACGTTATGTGCGGAATATATTACCAATTGAAAGGCAGAAAATGTGACGTCCTGAAGCAAAGCCAGATCTTCGAGTCATTAAATTTATCAAAAAGCTTCAGAGACTTTTTGACAACGACAGAACGATTCTATGACCCAGATGATTTGAAGAACTCCCGAGAAGCCTCAATGACAGTAACTCCGCATGCGTCACAGCTCCTACCGCAAGTAGAGCGGGATAATGCGACAGCTTTGTTGGCTGAATGTAATTTTGAGGAAGAAGACGCCTTGCTATTGTGTGCCATTCAAGAGCCAGCCGACGTGAGCGCAAGCAAATCGACTCCCTTGGCGTCGGCACAAGCTATGTATCGGTGTTGCTTCCAAACTGAGATTACAGACGTACCACCTGGAGAACCAAGAGGGACGAATGACAGACAAGTGTTGGCAACTAAAAGAAAATCGATAGTCGACGCTGAAGAGCGGGGTACTGACCATCGTGAGAGAAATCCTAAGAGGATTGCTGTTGCATGCATACTACAACACAGACGAAGAGTTGGCGGCAAGCGACCTTTTAAGACACGAATCAGGAGTTTGCACTCTCCAATCAGGAGAGTGCAAACAACCAGAAAGAAGCATCAAGGAGCGAAGAAGGTGTTTTTCAGGACGAGATGTATATAAATTGGTAGAATACACATCCAAGTTTCGAGGCGTCGAAGATCTACTTCGAATTTCCGCCTGGCTACGTCGTGTGCACCGAATCTATCGGCTTGGGCTCCGAAGACGGCCCCTGCTGCAGCTTCGCCTACCGAATGCCTCAGAGTATCAAGAACGAACGATCTTAAGGCACCTACTGGACGCGGACTAGCCACGCCTACTTTGTGGGCGGGGAAAATGGGGCCGGGGAAGATGTAGAAACTTTCTAATCATCATCGAGGCACCGATGCGAATATCATCACCGGGGCCCGTTATCTCTAGTGAGCAGCTCTCACTCGAGCTGCTTCATCTTCCATCTTGTTCCGCCATCTTGTTAATAGAAACACCATCGCATCACCGGGACGTCTCGAACCTTGGTCTCTCCTCTCATTTTAAAGGAGTCATAAGCAATTTTTTACCCTCAACCCCTGCTGATAGACACACAACCGCTCACAAAAGACAGCGCGATTTGTTTCGCTGCCTTCAATTCATGGCGGACTAAGGAATAAGTGAAAATGTTGTACATCTTACCAGCTGCCCCTGATAATGTAGATACTAGTGGAGAGGAAAAGAAGCGAGAGGCTTTGGATGCATGTGCTGAAGCAGCAATTTTCGAACTCTCCAATACTGATAACGTAAGAAGCGCCGTTTGACAGAGTGTTGCACGAGCATCCAAGAAACATATTCTTGCGGATTTTCAAAGCAAAACCATGGCTTGGTGATCAACGCGAGCATCACCCTCAAAATACACACAAAAAAAAGATAGAGAAAGTGGGAGGAAGATGCTCACGCATTGCCAACAAAGACCCCGAATAAACTTCTATTCTATTCATGTCAAAGACCTTACTTTTGCCCTTTGTGCGATCAGACAGCTTCTGTGCAAGTGACTCCGCATTTTACCTGCCGAGTCACGCAATGTTCTTGAAATAAATAAACTAAAAGGTTTTCTGACCTTGCAGTGCAATGAACTGAGGTTTCAAAAACTAACCCTTTCAGGTTTACATTATATTTGCAGACAAGGTATTTTGTTCACGTCTTTGTGAGCGATTAAGAAAATTGCAATATTGCTCTTTGCAGTACTCCACAAATTATTCAAGTGAAAAATCACTTTATGTTTAAACTCAGTCTGTGAAAATAATTGTTAAACAAGGCGTTTCAAGCATACATTTTAAACGAGGGTGTACCACTCAGCATACGAGTCTTCCCCATTGGCCGAACGAAATTATTTATATATGCTACGACCCATACTCCTGTGACACAGAATAATTGTCTCCTTATTTCGGTTGCGTTCATATAAGAAATTAGACGTTTGTTCAATTGCCACAGTTTGCCTTTTTTATTAATTTCCGGTTTAACACAAAAACCATAAAAATTTTTGCATACAACAATCAGGGGGAATGATAAAAAATATAGACGTATCATACACAAATATGTGGTGGAGTGGAATGTGCGTACACTTTCAAAGGAAGCAACATGAGCTAGAAAGACAACTGCATCTGACGAACACGACCTGAAACTGATCAATTACACACACGAAGCATTATCAATATATATAGATATATATATATAAATATATATATATATATATATATATATATATATATATATATATATATATATATATATATATATATATATATATATATATATAAATATAAATATATATATATATATATATATATATATATATATATATATATATATATATATATATATATATATATATATATATATATACAAACAGAGCATCTTGTCCGCAGCCAAGAAACTTAAGGGGACAACGTTTTCGATTGGGGAAGACTGCGCCATCAACACGTGTGGCTAGAAGAAAGCTGGTCGCTTTTGCCAAAACATTTGACAAACCGTTCAAGTTGTTCCTTGACAAGCTTCACTTAGATAAGAAGGTATATGTGTATGATGCCGTTAATGACAACGTTGCACAATCTACCAGATAGCTAGATGTAAGCTTAAACTCGCAAGCGCCGCCTCTTGCGCCCCAAGCAGCCTTTTCGCTCTCAGTCGCATACACAAACATTCGAAGCCTGTTACCCAAACGTGACACGTTTTGTTCATTTCTTGATGATAGCGATTCGGACACAGTTGTGCTAACGGAGACATGGTTGAATCGAGATATTGGCGTTAACGAAATACTACCACAAAATGACATTTACAAAATTTATAGGAACGACCGCATAAATAGGCGCGGTGGCGGCGTACTTCTTGCCATTAAGAAAACGCTCCATTCGCATTTCATTGATTCGAAATCTTCCATTGAAATTGTTTGGGCAGGTTTGTCTTTTTCATCCAGTGTGGTATTGATTGGGGCTTGTTACCGTGCACCAGATTCTGATCATTCCTTTTTGAAAGGCTTGCGTGATAGCATCTCTCATGCCATTCAGTTGTGTCCCTCTAACCATGTTTATCTTCTTGGTGACTTTAATTTTCCTTTTATCGACTGGGAACACATGTCATCTTTATGTCACGTGTCTCTGGAACTAATAAATCTAACGTTGGATTTCAACCTCTTCCAAGTAGTCAAATAACCCACCCGTGCTTCCAATATCCTTGACTTGGTATTCACTAACGCTCCTGACACAATACTTTCAATTTCAAATGTGAGCGGTTTTAGTGACCATAACCTCCTTCAACTTACTTTAAGCATTCCGAAGCCCGTGTCCGGTAAAACAACAAAGCGAATTCGCGATTACAATAGAGGAAATTACGCTGCCATTAACACAGAACTAGAACAATTTTTTTTGAAAATGTTACTACCTACATTCAGTTGTCTATCCGTAAATGAAAACTGGGTACTTTATAGAGATAAATTAACTGCGCTTGTCGATCAGCATGTTCCCTTACTGTCCATAACCAACGATAAATTAAGCCCCTGGTTCAACAAGTCCCTTGGCAAATTACGAAATAAAAAGAAACGTTTGTACAATAGGGCTAAATGCCTGGGCACGGATGACGCCTGGCAGGCATACAAACACTGTTTGAAAACCTACTGCTCAGCAATAAACTCAGCTAAAGATAAATATTATTCGCAAGACCTACCATCCCTGCGTCAGTCTAATCCCAAAAAAATTTTGGCAAACTATATCACCAGCCAGAGATACTAACACTATCACTTTACAGGGAACTGATAACAAACCCATTCCTAGCGCTTATTGCCCCTCTGTTTTTAACAGGTTCTTCTCATCTGTTTTCACCCAGGAGGATTATTCCAATGTGCCTACTTTTTCTGAACTTGACGCTGCCTATATGGAACCCATTACTATCACAGTTGGAGGCATTGAATCACTCATTAGTAACCTAAAATTATCCACATCAGCCGGTATCGATAACATTAATTCCAAGATACTTAAGAACACCCTCCCCATATCAAGCAAAATATTATGCCAAATTTTTGAACAATCTCTAACATCTGGCATGCTACCCGACGACTGGTTAATAGGAAAGATAAAACCAATTCACAAAACTGGAGATATTCACTCGCCCGACAACTATCGACCCATATCTTTAACTTGCATATGCTGCAAAATGCTTGAGCACATAATCAGTTCACACGTGTACAATCACCTCGAGTCGAACAATTTCTTTTTTTCCTAATCAGCATGGTTTCAGAAAGGGATTTTCGTGTGACACACAATTGTTTGAATTAACCCCCGATTTACACTTTAACATGAACAGCAACCTTCAAACGGACTGTATCTTTCTAGATTTTTCAAAAGCCTTCGATCGCGTGCCCCACTGCCGACTAATCTCTAAGTTATCCGCTCTACGACTTGACTCTTTAACATTATCCTGGATTCATAACTTCATTTCCTTTCGACAACAGTTTACTGTTGTTAACAATTTCGCGTCTCCTCTTTCTTCTGTCAGTTCGGGCGTACCGCAAGGCAGCGTCCTTGGGCCCTTACTCTTTTTAATCTACATTAATGACTTACTCTCCGAGATTACTTCTTGCATGCGTCTTTTTGCCGACGATTGTATAATATACCGTTCTATAAACTCCAGTCATGACCACTTAACCATTCAAGCAGATCTTAATCATATTTGTAACTGGTGTGACAAATGGCTGGTGAAATTGAACTTTACAAAAGCGAGGTAATGTCCTTCAGCCGCAAACACGTAAACTCTGAATTTTCCTGTTACTTGAACAACACTATGCTTTCCCACACTTCTTCGTACAAATACCTTGGTGTTCTTCTCACAGAGAATCTTTCATGGGCCTCACACATCGTGTCTACCTGTGCCAAAGCATCACGTTCACTGGGCTACCTACGCCGCAACATGCGAAATCCTCCTACTAACATTCGAAAACTAGCCTTCCTTACCTTTATTCTGCCAATACTGGAATTCGCCTCAGCAATTTGGTCCCCTCATCAAAACTACTTAATCATAATGGCAGAAAAGATTAAAAAAAGAGCTGCCCGCTTCATATCACGTAACTACGACATCAGCTCAAGCATAACACAAATTAAATTAGACCTTCAAATGCCGCCATTAGATAACCGCCGCGATATTGCTCTTCTCTGTCTATTCCAGAAATATATTACCTCTAATAAACGATCGTGGCTTCAGCTTCAAACACCTCACTCCTTTTCGCGCAGATTGTATAACCAGTTCAGCTTCATGCGCATATACGGTACAACTAATGCATTCAATTCATCACCACTGCCTCGGGCCGTTCGTCTTTGGAATGATCTCCCTGACTGCGTAGCCTCCATATCTAATCACGATACATTTCGCCGTCAGCTCCTCACTCTCTTCACCATGTGACCATGTTCCTGAATTCTGAGAGCATTGCGTATTACGGTGATTTATATTTTCCCTGTCTCTTATTTGTTGAAAATGTATCCCTCTTTCGCCATGTTCACGTCAGCAAATGGTGTATCTTCAGATTTACCTCACCCTGTACCACGATATATGTGATTTCATTTATATTTTTTGTTGTTGCGCACTTACCCTGCCTGTAAACTGTATGTTATCTGTCCTGTACTTTCCCGATTTCCCCCCTTACCCAATGCCCTGTTCTGGGGCCTGGAAGGTTTTTTTTTTAATAAAGAATAAATATATATATATATATATATATATATACATTGTGGTACCGGGGTTCTTGCACCCGGCCGCCGTTCCCAAGAAAGGACACTGAGCCCCCTCGATCACACCTTTACTTGGAGTCCCGCTACGCCAAGGTACACCGCTCAGCCGATCCGGCTGCACACACGTCGCCCAGCGGAGTCCGCCATGTCCTATCCTCGCTCCTCTCGCGCCACCTCCCCATCCTCAGCCGGCACATGTCCATCGCACGGGATTGTCCACCGCCACTATTGCCGGATTACCACACTCTCCCCCCCTCCGAAAAAAAGGCCGACGCTGGCTGCCCTCGGCTGCAGTCGTCGGCACTCTCGAGGGACTCCCACGGCTCAGCCCGGATGGCAGTAGACCGGTGCCACAGGTAGCCTCCTAAGACCCGGGGGTCCTTGCAGAAGGTCCAAACGTGGCAAGGTCCTGTCCGCGGGCCTTGCTCCGCGGGGGTGGTGTCCGGCGCAGTCGTCAGCAGCTGTCCGCCTCGAGCTCCTGCTTCATCTTGGCGAACTCCTCCTCGGTCATGGAGCCCTCGCCCTCGCCGAGCTTCTGGAGCTTCTCCCGCGAGGCGTCGAAGTCCGGCCGCGGAGGGGCCGGGGGAATGATCATCCCGGCGTAGTCCTCGCTCTCCTCCAGGGCGTCATGGAGCCAGATGAACTCCTCGTGCTGCCGAAGCACAGAGAACTCCGGCTTCTGGAAGTCCGACAGCGTCGTCTTGGTGTGGACAGTGAACTTGACCTTGTCCCTCTCGCTGAGGGCATCCGAGATGTCCACCACCAGAGACTGGTCCGCCAGGTCGATCGTGTCTGACCGCATCTTCAGCGAGCTGTCGGTCACATTTGCCGCGGAACACCAAAACGAGGAAGAAGACCACAATGTCCTTCCTAGGAACCACGGCCGGCCCCACGTTCAGGGCGCCAAATGTGGTACCGGGGTTCTTGCACCCGGCCGCGGTTCCCAAGAAAGGACACTGAGCCCCCTCGATCACACCTTTACTTGGAGTCCCGCTACGCCAAGGTACACCGCTCAGCCGATCCGGCTGCACACACGTCGCCCAGCGGAGTCCGCAATGTCCTATCCTCGCTCCTCTCGCGCCACCACCCCATCCTCAGCCGGCACATGTCCATCGCGCGGGATTGTCCACCGCCACTATTGCCGGATTACCACAACATATATATATATATATATATATATATATATATATATATATATATATATATATATATATTTATATATTTGTATATATATATATGTATTTATATAAATATATACATACATACATACATACATCCATAAATATTTATATATATTTATAGCGAATTGAAATGGCAAATAAGGGGCTTGTGGAATTAAAACAGAAACAAGGGCTGGCAGTCAAAAATGCCTTGGAAATAAAAGGAGCGAATGTGGTAGGTCATTGAAACAGATAAGAAATTTGAAAAGACAGTGGAGAAAAACGCCCGCCGGGTGGGATTCGAACACACGACATCCAGAATACGCGTCCGCTGCGATGACCCCTACGCTACCCAGCGGGGCTATTTTCCCCCCTTACTTTCTTGGGTATTTATACCAAGGTAATTTTTTTCTGTGCTTGGTGGTGGTAACCAGCGCCGCTCCCACTGCTCGGGGTGAAGGGGAGCTTCTTTTAACTCCCACGCCGTGACTCGAGTGTCTACAACAGTCGAGAGGGGTCGACCAGAACTCAACGCTGGTCGACCACTCTCCACATGTTGTAGAGACTCGAGTCTTGGCCCTGAGGTTTAAACGAAGGGTCACTTCACCCCGAGCAGTCGGAGTGGCTTTTGTCGATCACTCTCGACATGTCGTAGGTACTCGAGTTACGCACGGGAATTAAAAAGAAGGTCCCCTTCACCCCGAGCCATCGGAGAAGCGTTGGATACCTCTGGTCGACCACCCCGACCTATCGTAGACGCTCGAGTCACGCCCCGGGGGTTAAAAAGATGGTGCCCTTCATCCCGAGTAGGCGGACTGGTTCTGGCTACCACGCCCAAGAACAGGAAAAAAATTACCTAGACATAAATACCCAAGAAAGTGGAGGGCGAAGATAGCCCCGCCGATAGCGTAGTGGTAATCGCACGAGACGCGTATTCTGAAGGTCGTGGGTTCGAATCCGACAAGGTGGGCATTTTTTCTCCACTTTCTTTCTTTACAAATTGTTTATCTGTTTGAATGACCTACCACGTCCTCCCCTTTGCTTTCCGAGGTTTTCTTGACCGCCAGGTCTTATTTCTGTCTTATTTCAACGAGCCCCTCATTTCATGTACATATATATATATGTAAATATAAATATATATATATATATATATATATATATAGTCGTGAAGTAGAGTCCTTAGTTGCTGCAGGAATACGCACAAAGTAGAAGTACGCTCTTCGGAGACTTTATTTCCAACGTTTCGACCTGCGACAGGTCTTCCTCAGGAATAAAAGATTTGGGTGAAATCGTACGGACGCAGAGTGGGTGAAATCGGTGAAATCGGTGAGTAGGTGATTTGGGTGAAATCGTACGGACTCTGAGTCCGTACGATTTTACCCAAATCTTTCGTTCCTCAGGAAGACTTGTCTCAGGTCGATACGTTGGCAATAAAGTCTCCGAAGAGCGTACTTCTACTTTGTGCGTATATATATATATATATATATATATATATATATATATATATATATATATATATATAGTAAGGCAATGAGGGGCTCGTTGAGGAAATACAGAAAGATAGGTCAGCAGTCTACAACGCCAAAGGAGGCATAGGGGTGTGGTTAGGCTCTTTTCTTTTTCAGTACAGTTAATTAAGTAAACATTTTTTTTAATTATACAGAAGAAAGAAAGAAAGAAAAACACGCGCCCAGAGTGGGGACCGAACCCACGCCTTTCGATTACATGTCGAATGCCTTACCAATTCGGCTATCTGGGCGACTGTGTTCTCCTTCACTTTCTGGGGTATTTATATTTACTAGAAGTGTATCTGACGCTTGAGGGTGGTAGCCAGCGCCACTCTGACTGCACGGGGAGAAGGGGACCTTCTTTTCAACCCCCGGGGCGTGACTCGAACGTCTACAGCCTGTCATGAGCGGGCTACTGGCGGAAAGCCCTCTTATGCTACCTAGGCATCAAAGCTGCCTGAACCGAGACCCTCGCTAGGCTTTCGCAGAATAACATATTAAGGCAATGAGGGGCTCGTTGAGGAAATACAGAAAGATAGGTGAGCAGTCTACAACGCCAAAGGAGGCATAGGGGTGTGGTTAGGCTCTTTTCTTTTTCACTACAGTTAATTAAGTAAACATTTTTTTTAATTATACAGAAGAAAGAAAGAAAAACACGTGCCCAGAGTGGGGACCGAACCCACGCCTTTCGATTACATGTCGAATGCCTTACCAATTCGGCTATCTGGGCGACTGTGTTCTCCTTCACTTTCTGGGCTATTTATATTTACTAGAAGTGTATCTGACGCTTGAGGGTGGTAGCCAGCGCCACTCTGACTGCACGGGGGAGAAGGGGACCTTCTTTTCAACCCCCGGGGCGTGACTCGAACGTCTACAGCCTGTCATGAGCGGGCTACTGGCGGGAAGCCCTCTTATGCTACCTAGGCATCAAAGCTGCCTGAACCGAGACCCTCGCTAGGCTTTCGCAGAATAATATAATAAGGCAATGAGGGGCTCGTTGAGGAAATACAGAAAGATAGGCCAGCAGTCTACAACGCCAACGGAGGCATAGGGGTGTGGTTAGGCTCTTTTCTTTTTCACTACAGTTAATTAAGTAAACATTTTTTTAATTATAGAGAAGAAAGAAAGAAAGAAAAAAATTGCCCCCCCCCTCCCCGAATGGAATCGTGAGGAAGTGCGAACGCATTTCTTGCGCCGAGAGTACACGGCGTAGTAATTCTGACATCGCCTTGAGAGGCGCCCAGCCAGCGAACGGTCTAAACAGGAGCAGAGCGAGCAGGAGACTGTAGCGAGAGAGCGCGCGCGAGCCGACCCACGGAGGTCTGCCGGTTTATCGCTGTATATATAGGGGGGTACGCCGCGCCGAGCCAGGTGGCTGAGAGAGGAGGCGAGCGCAAGGGGAGAGGGACAGCGGCGCACGGAAGCTGCAGCCGAGCGAGGGGAGAGGAGGTGCGGGTGCGTGACGGCACGGCGCGGGGAGGGAGAGTGACACACAGCGGCGCACGGCAGCTGCCGGGGAGATGAGGTGGAGTATGTGACGTCACGGCGCGGGGAAGGGAGAGGGACGCGCGCGGCCCACGCCGTCGCGCCGCGAGGAGCGGTGAGGGGCGTGTCGTCACGTGGTGAGTGACGTCACTGCGCCGTTGCTACCGACGCTCCTCTCCGCTCCACGCCGTTGCTAGGGGATAGGAGGACTGCGGACGGACGGCGCCGCCGGCGGTGGAAGGTTTGGGGTCGCTTATAAAGTGCATTGCACTTAAAACACGCGCCCAGAGTGGGGACCGAACCCACGCCTTTCGATTACATGTCGAATGCCTTACCATTTCGGCTATCTGGGCGACTGTGTTCTCCTTCACTTTCTGGGCTATTTATATTTACTAGAAGTGTATCTGACGCTTGAGGGTGGTAGCCAGCGCCACTCTGACAGCACGGGGAGAAGGGGACCTTCTTTTCAACCCCCGGGGCGTGACTCGAACGTCTACAGCCTGTCATGAGCGGGCTACTGGCGGGAAGCCCTCTTATGCTACCGTGTTTTTCTTTCTTTCTTTCTTCTGTATAATTAAAAAAAAAATGTTTACTTAATTAACTGTAGTGAAAAAGAAAAGAGCCTAACCACACCCCTATGCCTCCTTTGGCGTTGTAGACTGCTGACCTATCTTTCTGTATTTCCTCAACGAGCCCCTCATTGCCTTACTATATTATTCTGCGAAAGCCTAGCGAGGGTCTCGGTTCAGGCAGCTTTGATGCCTAGGTAGCATAAGAGGGCTTCCCGCCAGTAGCCCGCTCATGACAGGCTGTAGACGTTCGAGTCACGCCCCGGGGGTTGAAAAGAAGGTCCCCTTCTCCCCGTGCAGTCAGAGTGGCGCTGGCTACCACCCTCAAGCATCAGATACACTTCTAGTAAATATAAATAGCCCAGAAAGTGAAGGAGAACACAGTCGCCCAGATAGCGGAATTGGTAAGGCATTCAACGTGTAATCGAAAGGCGTGGGTTCGGTCCCCACTCTGGGCGCGTGTTTTTCTTTCTTTCTTTCTTCTGTATAATTAAAAAAAATGTTTACTTAATTAACTGTAGTGAAAAAGAAAAGAGCCTAACCACACCCATATGCCTCCTTCGGCATTGTAGACTGCTGACCATGGAGGAAAGAATACTCAGGAGAGGCCCCTAGCATCCCAATGCATTGCAAAAAGTGTGGAGGAAGTTACGTCATTTTTTTTGAGCCCATGGACAATGTTGCTTACTTGTTTACAACTGCGGCGGCCAAATTTGGGCAAATAAAACTGACAAATTTTTAAGGCGCTTGGTATGTCGCTGCCTCGCTACGCTTCCAAACCAGCGCATTCGCTACGACAAACGTTTTTAGATTAGACCAGTTTGAAAACTCCGCCGTCGGAGGCGGCCTTAACTTGTATCCCGCGAGCCTGTTGCTATGACGACGACAAACGCTACTTTGCTAGGCTTAAGAGCTGAAAAATCGTCCTTCTATCTCAAAAACGAAGGCCGTTTTTGATTTAAACTTTGGGTGAGTGTTAGAATGGGCAAATTGAAGGCGAAATCAACAGCTTAGAACATTATATCGCACCGAGGAATTAGCGACGAAGCTGTTTTCGCTTCGAAGCGGGAGGGCAGGGCGACGCCATGTTAGTCAAATGAAACCGAACACAGCAAAGGATGATGGGATAGAGTGCTGGGCTCTGTGGGCTCAAGTCATGGCGGGACTCGGCTTCACACATGTGACGTCAGGGCCTCTCCTAACCTTTTCTTTCCTCCATGCTGCTGACCTATCTTTCTGTATATATATATATATTATATATATATATATATATATATACAGAAAGATAGGTCGGCAGTCTACGACGCCAAAATAGGCATAGGGGCGTGGTTAGGCTCTTTTTTATACATACACACACATATATATATATATATATATATATATATATATAACACAGAAATAAGGGTTGGCAGTCGAGAAAACCTCGGAAAGCAAAGGGGAGGATGTGGTAGATCATTGAAACAGATTAAGAATTTGGAAAGAAAGAAAGAAAGTGAAGAAAAAATGCCCGCCAGGTGGGATCCGAACCCACGACCTCCAGAATACCGGTCTGGTGCGATAACCACTACGCTACCGGCGGGGCGATTTTCCCATTCACTTTCTGGGGTATTTATGTTAGGTATGTTTGTTTCCTGTGCTTGGGGGTGGTAGCCAGCGCCATTCGGACTAATCGGGGTGAAGGGGACCTTCTTTTTAACCCCCGGGTCGTGACTCGAGTGTCTACGACATGTCCAGAGTGGTCGACCAGCTTTGAACCCTCTTAAGCTCCCTTTGGCACCAAGACTGCCAGAACAGAGGCCCTCGCTATGCATGTAGCGAATCAGAATAGGAAATGAGGGGCTCGTTGAAAATAACACAGAAATAAGGGTTGGCAGTCGAGAAAACCTCGGAAAGCAAAGGGGAGGATGTGGTAGATCATTGAAACAGATTAAGAATTTGGAAAGAAAGAAAGAAAGTGAAGAAAAAATGCCCGCCAGGTGGGATCCGAACCCACGACCTCCAGAATACCGGTCTGGTGCGATAACCACTACGCTACCGGCGGGGCGATTTTCCCATTCACTTTCTGGGGTATTTATGTTAGGTATGTTTGTTTCCTGTGCTTGGGGGTGGTAGCCAGCGCCATTCGGACTAATCGGGGTGAAGGGGACCTTCTTTTTAACCCCCGGGTCGTGACTCGAGTGTCTACGACATGTCCAGAGTGGTCGACCAGCTTTGAACCCTCTTAGGCTCCCTTTGGCACCAAGACTGCCAGAACAGAGGCCCTCGCTATGCATGTAGCGAATCAGAATAGGAAATGAGGGGCTCGTTGAAAATAACACAGAAATAAGGGTTGGCAGTCGAGAAAACCTCGGAAAGCAAAGGGGAGGATGTGGTAGATCATTGAAACAGATTAAGAATTTGGAAAGAAAGAAAGAAAGTGAAGAAAAAATGCCCGCCAGGTGGGATCCGAACCCACGACCTCCAGAATACCGGTCTGGTGCGATAACCACTACGCTACCGGCGGGGCGATTTTCCCATTCACTTTCTGGGGTATTTATGTTAGGTATGTTTGTTTCCTGTGCTTGGGGGTGGTAGCCAGCGCCATTCGGACTAATCGGGGTGAAGGGGACCTTCTTTTTAACCCCCGGGTCGTGACTCGAGTGTCTACGACATGTCCAGAGTGGTCGACCAGCTTTGAACCCTCTTAAGCTCCCTTTGGCACCAAGACTGCCAGAACAGAGGCCCTCGCTATGCATGTAGCGAATCAGAATAGGAAATGAGGGGCTCGTTGAAAATAACACAGAAATAAGGGTTGGCAGTCGAGAAAACCTCGGAAAGCAAAGGGGAGGATGTGGTAGATCATTGAAACAGATTAAGAATTTGGAAAGAAAGAAAGAAAGTGAAGAAAAAATGCCCGCCAGGTGGGATCCGAACCCACGACCTCCAGAATACCGGTCTGGTGCGATAACCACTACGCTACCGGCGGGGCGATTTTCCCATTCACTTTCTGGGGTATTTATGTTAGGTATGTTTGTTTCCTGTGCTTGGGGGTGGTAGCCAGCGCCATTCGGACTAATCGGGGTGAAGGGGACCTTCTTTTTAACCCCCGGGTCGTGACTCGAGTGTCTACGACATGTCCAGAGTGGTCGACCAGCTTTGAACCCTCTTAAGCTCCCTTTGGCACCAAGACTGCCAGAACAGAGGCCCTCGCTATGCATGTAGCGAATCAGAATAGGAAATGAGGGGCTCGTTGAAAATAACACAGAAATAAGGGTTGGCAGTCGAGAAAACCTCGGAAAGCAAAGGGGAGGATGTGGTAGATCATTGAAACAGATTAAGAATTTGGAAAGAAAGAAAGAAAGTGAAGAAAAAATGAAGACCGGTATTCTGGAGGTCGTGGGTTCGGATCCCACCTGGCGGGCATTTTTTCTTCACTTTCTTTCTTTCTTTCCAAATTCTTAATCTGTTTCAATGATCTACCACATCCTCCCCTTTGCTTTCCGAGGTTTTCTCGACTGCCAACCCTTATTTCTGTGTTATTTTCAACGAGCCCCTCATTTCCTATTCTGATTCGCTATATATATATATATATATATATATATAGCTGATACGACGCTCTATATCGTACACCCTTCTTCCGCCAGTGCCAAACGCTGAGGCAATCTTCTGCACAATCATTTGCAACGGCGTTACATTAGTAGTCGGCTGTGTTTATCGTAGCCCCTCTTCTGACAACGACTGTATGACAAACATTCACGATTTTCTTGGACACCATATTCGTAGCTCCCGTATAATTCTCATGGGTGACTTTAACCTTCCCGATATAGATTGGACTAACATGTGCCACACATCTCCGGGTTCAAATGCTCTCATATTTAATGCTGCATTTTAACCTCCGCCAAGTTGTACAGCAACCGACACGTCTTCAAGGCGCAGCATCAAGCATCCTAGACCTAATCTTTCTCAGCCATCAGTTTGAACAACCGCAGTACCAAGCCAACGTTGTAGATGGTATCTCAGACCACAATATGCCAATTTTTCGTCTTACACTCGACCTTCCCCTACGCATGCGTTCTACCGGAGCGCCGGTAGCTAATTTCCGTCAAGCGGATGACGGTTCCATATTAACCTACCTTGCGCATGAATTTCCCACGTTCTTAGAAATGGCTGGAAAGCCCAGCACACACGTCAATACGCTATGGCTTCAGTTTAAGAGCATCGTGTCACATTGTATGAACAACTTCATTCCCCTGAGACAAACACGGCCCCGCAAAAATAATCCGTGGATCACACGCGAAGTGATACATGCCAAAAGAAAGGTCAAGAGGTTACGTAAATGTTCGAAGAAAAACAAAGCGAGCTCTCCTAATGCACCTAACCTGAGACGCGCAATCGCAAACTTCAAGTCCAAATTAAAAGAAGCAAAAGAGAACTACTCTAAAAATACGCTCCCTTCATTCATAAAAAATAACCCATGTAGATTTTGGAAACACATCCGCCCTCCTAGAACAGACACCCCGGATTTTTCTCCAGAAGAAAAAAAAGCTAAGCTAATTATTACAATAATTTCTTTGACTCTGTATTCACAAAACATAACAGAAATACCCCAGATCTCCCTTTCGCCCATGGTATTTTAATTGACCCCTTGATTATCACTGATGATGAAATTTTGAACCTCGTGCTGAACTTCGATCCTAAAAAAGCATGCGGGCCCGATGAAATCCCCAACAATTTTCTCAGACGTGATGCGGAATGGTGCAGCCAGTATCCAGGACTGGTCTTCCGTAAGTCTGTATCTTCTTCAAAGCTTCCGGATGATTGGAAAAAAGCAAAGGTCGCACCGATACCTAAAACAGGCAATAGCGAAGACCCATCTGATTTCAGACCCATCTCACTCACTAGCACATCATGTAAATTACTTGAACACATCTTTCTGAAGCACATAACACTATTCCTAGAGACAAAAGGCACCTTATCCCCTTACCAACACGGATTTAGAAAAGGGCTATCCACAGCAACGCAACTAACTGAAGTTGTACATGACCTCGCATTTTCTATTAATAACCGCTCGCAGACAGACTTGATACTGCTAGATTTTTCAAAAGCATTTGATTCAGTATGCCATAAAAAATTAAACGCAAAACTCAAAAGTATACTCGGTACCGGAAACCTAACAAACTGGATAGAATACTTTTTATATGGCCGCTCGCAATTTGTAATCTTTGAAAATGTACATTCAGATAGCATGCCCGTAACATCCGCAGTCCCCCAGGGCTCAGTTCTTGGCCCTCTGCTCTTTCTTATATTTATAAATGACATAACGACAAACATTTCTTGTAAAATCAAACTTTTTGCTGACGACTGAATTATGTACCAAGAAATCAACAGTTCCAAAGACCAGGTCGCTTTACAGGAATCTCTAAACCAACTTGATAACTGGTGTACCAAGTGGCAAATGAAGATTAACCTCAGAAAAACAGTGTGCATGACCGTAACGAGAAAGAAAGAACCCATGAATTACCCTTACAACATTAACGGCACGCAACTGGTGAAAGTACATCAACACAAATATTTAGGCGTAATTTTAACATCCAACCTCAAATGGGACTTACACATCACTCACATTACATCCACTGCGTTGCGCAAATTATTTTATATTAGAAGGTGTCTAAGGCTCGCACCAAAATCAACTAAGCTTCTTGCCTACACCACTTATGTCAGACCGGTATTAGAATACGCCAGCACCGTTTGGTTTCCTTATACGCTCACTAACATAAAAAGACTAGAAAAGGTACAGAGGCAAGCTGTAAGATTTATCTGCAATAAATTTAAACGTACTGACTCACCAAGTAATATGCTTTTGGGCTGTGGACTTCATACACTTCAGGTTAGAGCTAAACAAGCCCGTCTAAAATTTGTCTTTCAACTATTGCACAATCATTATAAAATCAACGCATACACGTTCATCCACCCTTCAGAATCCCGGCAAACAAGGCAAAAACACGCGCACACTTTGACTAAATATCCTTGCAATAATGACGCCTTCAAATATTCTTTCTTCCCGCTTGCTATACGAGAATGGAATCGCTTGGACCCATCGGTTACTAACACGAATTCACTTACTGATTTTTTGTCGAGAATCGCTAATATTACCAATTAAGAGGAAAGTGAAACATGCAACCCTAATTTTTATGAAATGTGGACTCGGGTGTTATGTATTCTGTACACTTACGGCGACCACCGCTAAACTTGCGTCTACATAACGTACAGCATCATGTTTAGTCACTGCGAATTTTGACTGTACTAACTTATCTGTAATGTATTTTCTTGGAATACAATATGTATGACTTGCCTCACAATGTTCCTTATCTTTCGTTTTCTTGCTTTGTAGTAAATACTATATACCCGCGTGCGCAAACTTTTCCCAGTGTTTTTACTTGATTACTCATCGTTCTGAGACTTTTTTTACGGTTCCGCTCGGCGCGGTATTGTTCGTTATGATTTGCGCAACGTATGGTTAATCTGTATACCAATCTCTTTTCTTTACACAAGTTGCTTTTTTTGGCTTATTTGAGTGCACTTTCCTTGTTGGCATCCTTTATAAACTGAGGAACCTCAAAATATTATGCTTGGATTATGCGTTGCTCAACCCTTCTACACGTTTCCCTTCCTTTGTATACTTTATAAATATGTGCAATCTAAAATATGACGCTTACACCACAGTTATTTAACCCTTGTTCTTGTTTTGACATTTTATTCTTATAACTGTTGTACTACCTACCGACTAAGTACTTTTGTATGTATATGAATTCACCCTTGTATGCCCGCCTGCCTTGGTCTCAAGAAGAGACTGGCAGTATTTCAAATAAATAATATATATATAAATATATATATATATATAATAATAATAATAATAATAAAATAATGTAACGTAACTAACGGTAAAAAAATTGTCTAACCATTCCCCTATGCCTTCTTTGGCCTTGTAGACTGCCGGCATTTCTTTCTGTATTTCCTAACGAGCCCCTCATTTTCCAAACCTTATTATCGTGCGAAAGCTTAGCGAGGGCCTCGGTTCTGGCAGCCTTGATGCCAAGGTAGCATAAGAGGGTTCCCCGCCAGTTGACCCGCTCATGACAGGCTGTAGACGTTTGAGTCACGCCCCGGGGGTTGAAAAGAAGGTCCCCTTCTCCCCGTGTAGTCTGAGTGGCGCTGGCTACCACCCTCGAGCGTCAGATACAGTTGTGGTAAATATAAATACCCCAGAAAGTGACGGAGAACACAGTCGCCCAGATAGCCGAATTGGTAAGGCATTCGAGATCTAATCGAAAGGCGTGGGTTCGGTCCCCACTCTGGGCGCGTGTTTTTCTTTCTTTCTTTCTCACGTGTTAATAATAATAATAAAAAAATAATGTAACGTCACTAACGGTAAAAAAATTGTCTAACCATTCCCCTATGCCTTCTTTGGCCTTGTAGACTGCCGGCATTTCTTTCTGTATTTCCTAACGAGCCCCTCATTTTCCAAACCTTATATATATATATATATATATATATATATATATATATATATATATATATATATATATATTGCCGGAAAATATTGCTTGGACACCGGCAAGTCGTACCAAAAAAAGAAAGACACACGTCGAAAAAAGCAACAGTTTAACGTTTCGGCCGAGGGGCCCGGCCTTCGTAAGAATGACGAAGGCCGGTCCCTCGGCCGAAACGTTAAACCTTTTCTTTTTTCGACGTGTGTCTTTCTTTTTGTTGCTATATATATATATATATGTATATATATATAGGGAACGAGAGGGCTTTGAAGATGGTCACCAGAGAAAAATAATACTTTGGAGAAGGTGGCGGCCTCAGACCTCTGCCAACGTTTCGACAAGAAGACTTGTCTTTTTCAAGGCATCAGGGTTCATCTCTGGCACACTGTTTTATAGATCCAGATTTAGTTGGAGAGAAAGCTGGAGGTCGTTAAAAGCGTGGCCGGAAGGAGGACAGCAGAGTGGGTCAACGCTCGGTTGAAAGGGGCGAAATAGTGAGAGAAAAAGGGAGGTGTGGTTCTTGTGACAGGACCTTGCAGTAGAGAAAGAGGGAAGACTACGCGAGAGTCGGAGAAAACAGGGGGGAACGGCTTAAGCTAGGCTATGGTGGGGCCGGGCGACCTCAAAGGAAGCTTCCGGGAAGATCGGGGACGAGATGGGCGTCTTGGGGGTGCAAATACAAGGTTACTGAACTGTGTGCAAGAGAGAAGACTCGTAAACAGCAACAGCCCGTATAGTTTGAAGACTTCTGACTGCGGAGGTCAGTGTTCACAGAAGAATAGAAGGGGTATGCGCGGGTGCAACTCACGCGGAGCTTTGCGGTACATGCAAGGACTTCTTTTCTCTTTTTTTGCGTGTGTGTGTGTGTAAAGTAGGTAGTAAGACCAAATGCCGAAGGTCGCGGGAGGCGCGTGCGCGTGGTATGTCGAAATCGGCTTGGAGCAACACAGAAAAAAAGGGGGGGGAAGAAAAGCACAGAAATTGTATTCAAGTATCAGAATTGGGGATGGGCAGGCAGGAATATTGCGAATGGAGATGCCCACTTTTTGTAAGAGCATTATTTTTCTGTTCGATTGAGATACCGTAAGGTTTCTAAGCTGCCTTTCGAAGCATTGATTCAAGCCGGCTCCAGGCAGTTGAATTTTTGGATTAAGTACGATTCTCTTTATTTCCAGTCCCTTGGAGACTTAAAGTTTGACTGCAGAATATAGAGCTTGAGATCATCGCAATTGTGGTTCGGCTGGTTGAAGTGTTGCGCGACTGCTATGGAAGCACTGTTATGAGTGTCGGCCCGATGTCCATTCAGGCGTAAGTTCATAGGTTGACTCGTTTCTCCATTGTACTGGTTTTGACAGAATGAGCATTCTAGCATATACACAATGTTAGAAGAATTGCAAGTGAAGCTGGAATAATTCTTGTGAACGTATTGGCTGGCAGTGCTATGGACAATGCAATCCGTCTGCAGATGTTTGCAGGTCTTGAATCTAGGGCGGAGGCAAGGGCTGATGACTGGTTCTTGGGAAGCGCTAATTTTGGCATGCACTAAAATGTCTTTAAGGTTCTTGTTTCTTCTGTAGGTGACTCTTGGGGCTTCCGGAAACGTATTTTTAAGTCGGTCATTACTGGCTAGAATGGGGTAGTATTTCCGAAGGATGTTGTTTATGTTAGGGAGCACATTTGAGAATTTGGTTATTAAGGCTGGTGGTCGGGCGCTTTCGTTTTGACGTTGTTGCTTGAGCACTTTGTCCCTTTCTAAAAGGTGTTTTATATAGTCTGTGTTATCACTGCATACTCTTCTTAGTCTGGTAGCCTGTCCCACAAAGATACCTTGTTTGCAGTGTCGTGGGTGATGACTAGTGTAGTCTAAGTACTGTTGCCTGTCCGTTGGTTTCCTTTAAAGTGTGGTTTTCAGTGGTTTCATATATATATATATATATATATATATATATATATATATATATATTTATATATATATATATATATGCACTTGGTCCTCAGCTTACATCAAACTTCCATTCTACGTTGCCTTCGTCCTGTTCTTTCTTCTGCTCACATATTATTTACCTTTAGTTGATACTACTGGACACCTTGCTTTTGGTTTTGGCTCAGTATTTGCTCCCTTTCTAAGTTCATTTAGAATTTATTTACAAGAAACCTTTATCACCACGAGAAAATTTTTGTAGGGGGAGACATGCAACATGTACAAGGAAGAAGAGACAAATACATTCATACATTCATACTGGTTTTCAAAAGCACTAATTCGTTTTGGTACAAACGGGAAAAAACAGACATCAATGTTTCGTATTCTAACCAATTCCTGTGGCCACAAATTTTAGTAACGTATTGTTTTCAGAGAAAAAGGACAAGAAAAAGCAAATGTCTATTTATTGAAAATGGAAAATATAAAAAAAGGAATGAAATGTCAACAATTCCCACACAAAAATTCCTGTTACAAAAACTGGGCAGTCATACATATAGCGAAAATATTTTGTTATAAATTATGACAATCAGTATCACAATAGTTTGGTAGCTTCGGTTTCCTTAGAAGCATTTTATGATATTTGAGTACAACCATTACTTTAGGTTGTGCCAGTTTTACTATTTACTATGTAGCGTAAATGACTACACAAAATTACAGAATTTTCATGCGTTCAAGAGATCAATGTTCAATGCCATCCTTGAGTTTAATTTGTGTCAAGTTTTCCCGCAGAATGACCACAAGGCAAGCTCTCTACTTCGTATTCGTAACGTCCAAATATTCGTTCTTGTTTGAATCGCAATCCTGTTTAGAAATGGACGTTGCTTTTTCGTGCAAATGAGAATTCTTGCTCCAGAGTGAAGATGGACATTTATTATGATAACAGCTGTATGTAAAGAACTATTAACATCAGTTTTATCTAATTGAAGGCTTTGTCAAAAAAGAGCCCTGCTATACCTGAAAACTTACAGCTATACACATACACCGGGCGTGTATATGAACGAAGTAAGGCCTTAGCAGTATCAGGCTATTGTCCATTGTAATATTCAAGACGATGGACAGTGCCCTTAAATTGACATTTTTGTACGATGGTAAATAAAAAAGGCGCTAATATTTTTATACAAACCAAACGCATCTTCGTAAGTGGGGCATATATAAAAAAACTTGTCACTTGTTCGCCGTAAAGACGTGATTTGAGTGTGCATTAAACACTAATTAAAAAATTTGCAAATCAAAACGGCTTTCGACAAACTCTAAAGGTCGATAAACTCATTGTGCGTTATGATGAGACAATAGGAGTTTGTTTTCTATTTATTCTTTATTCGCTTGTATGTTTTGTGGGTGTCATGCACATGTTTTCTTGGGATTTGTACGAGAGGAATTTGAAAAACCATTGGTCATTATTCGCACCCGCAACAGCAGCAATTCTTTCAGGGAGTTCAACCTCAAGGTGACTACCGTGCAGGTACAAGAAAGTAAATTGAAGTTCAAACCTGATTGTTTTGGCAGCGCTCCCTGCCAGTGTGTCTGTGTGATAAAAGGCCCCGCAAAGCAGTGTATAGAACACGAGTGAAGCTTTTTCTGCAGGACACGCCGAAAGCAATGTTGAGGTGGCTTGGCTTCATACTTGTATGGTTATTGCTTGTGGGGGCTGCTTGTTGTCAAGATAGCTGCCCTTCGAGTAGTAACTGGACTGAGCACAAGGTAGGCTGCCTTTGTTTCTTAGAAGTTATTGGATGCTTTATAATAATTGGACAGTTTATTTTCCACAAGCAAAGCGTCCGACGAAAGAAGTGTCGACAGCTACAATTGTTTACTAAAAATAAGTGGTATCGCAAGAATTGTGGCCTGAAAACGATGATTTTAACCAGAAAGCTGAGCATTGGGGTCACAGAAGTCACGACGCCTTTGCCTGTAGCATTCTGTTTACTTTATGTACAATGGCTGAGAAGCCCTTCGATTAGCGAACTTGATGCTCCCTAGGACATAGAAAGAACACAATTTTCCTTTGTAGCAAGAAAACTGCAAATTCATTAAGGCAACATTTACTTTAGTTGCAGCCGCGCTTTATATTTTAAAGACGACCGCAATATTCTTCATTAAAAAAAATCCACTTCCTCAGTTCCTTAAAAGGTACTATTTACTACAAGGGCGAAGGTACGAGGTACTTAGCAATTACAAATATGCGCACGAACGATGTATAACCGTTTGGCTCTTGGTTAGGTGAATCAAAGTGCTTAGCTTGGTCACGGCATGATGTGACAAACGGTTGAAATGCGCCTGCGACTTCCAGTATAAAATCCTGAAATGTGAGAACAAAGCTCCTAGAAAGAAGTTCTGCGCTCCCCGTTTTAAAAAATCATTGCTTTGTAATACGCTCACTCTTTATTTATTTCCGTATTACCAAAAATAGCTTTTAAAAAGTTGTTATTGGCGTTGCTATAAATACCCCATTACAAATAAAATGCCTAATTCAGTTAGATGAAAACACCAGCTGAGCCCCTGAAGGGTGCCCAGTCCCCCTTCAATTTTTGGTGTGAGTTGTAGGCCTGTAATTCCCCGTAACAAGAAATAGCCTGTGTTATACCTTATTGGTTTTTTAAATTTTATAGACTTTTGTTGATTGAAAATAGTGCTGATGAAGTATTATAAATTATTCAGTTTATAAATTAGTTAGGCCTGAAAGCATAAGGCAATTAGTCAGATATGACGGCGATTGGCCGGCCACAGTGCGGTGTTCATAGAGAAATAGTGAACAATTTCTATGTAATTGTAGTTCCTAATAGGAGATACGTTCTCGTATATAAGAAGTAATGTCTGCTTCTCTTGCCATAAAATTATAGGCCGATTCTTAAGCAAGCACTCGACACCCATTTACGCCGAAATACACCAATGTACCTTATAATACGGGGCGAAATATTCTGATGATTAAGTATTTCCCGAATTCCCGACTTGACTAAAAATATCCGTAGCAACATAACAATTGCCAGTTTGCCATGAGATTTGGTCATTATCACAGCTTGCACGTAGATAATTTTAAAGATAACAAAAGCAAAAATATATAAAACACAGCAACAATTCAACGAGTTTTACAGTTGAGGTCTATATGCTACCATAAGGAAATGGCTCAGATCTAGGAATTCTAAACACATAACGAGCAAACTTAAAAACTACGCAAACCGTTTTTGTGAATGTTTTCCTTTGCTTTGGATTTGCAGTGTACTGTCCAGCTACATATACTAAATGAATAAATTCAGCTTTTCCCCTGTGGTGAAACGCACGCACAGAATGAAATATAGCACTATAACATTGCCGTGACTATGGACGCTAAGCAAGCAGCCATTAAACACAGCCTAGCCACGAGGTTTTCTTGCACTGAAGCACGCTCTCCAACGAACCACCCGGCTGTGAGCGAACAAGCGCAGGTGTTTCACTTTTACGTAGTTCCTCTAACCACAGATTTGTGGCTACGAGCAAGCTTTGCGATTAGAAACAAAGTGCAGTTAGCCCTCCTCCTGCATAACGTCACTTCCGACTGGAGTAATGATCTTGAAAGTGACAGTAATTAGAAATTCTGCTCTTAATAAACAATATATTTCTTTTTGTTACAATTTTAATGAATATAAACAACGATCTGTTGCATGTTCCCCTTCTGTTCTCTAAATGTCATTGTAATCTAGCGGTGTATAACTTTCGTGTAATCTTCGCATCGCAACGGTTGCTATTGTGTTTTTATCTGTTGCTGTTGCTGTTGTGGCTGCTGTTGTGATTACCAACTAGCCGGAACCCTCACGCTCTTAGGTTTCATCTGCATTGAGGACGTTCTTATTTCCTCGCCATGCGGAATTTTTGTGTTTCTTTGGGTTTACATTTCTGGCGTACTTCCGTGTACGGCTACAATTGAACGCTTCCGCTAACGTTGATGTTATTAAATATATCCCCACAGAGAGAGCCGACAAGTCGGGAAACGTGTCCGGTGTTATGAGTGTTTCCTTCCAATAGATGAGTAGCAAGGGTTTCCCATTAGCAATACCTTTCTTACTGGTACAGTGATTGAAAGCTTTGGACAATCGCCTTCTTACCGGTACATATTCGCGAAGTATTTACACATGCTTTGGTGCTGTGTGACGGAGAATTTCGCGCCAGTTAGTTTGTGATAAAATTTCGACACTGAAAAAAAAGGACGAAGACACAAGCAGGAACACTTTAACAAGATGGACGCCAGTGTTAGGTGTTTTTTTGTTTCGTCCTCAATTCTTCGCTCATTTTTGTGTCGAATGTGCTACTCTTGCTCTTTCATGTCCCCATCGCTCCTCCAGACCTGTAGTGCGGCGAGTATTTCTTGGATTACAAGGGCAACGCTCCGGCATATATTTCGCTGGTTTCTTGTTGGTCCTGTATTCTTGTTTTCGTTCCTTACCTCCCGCATAAATGCTCTCGCTCAACCATTGCATGCTAATATTGTAATAAGCAGGATCAAACCACTACGGTAACCCTTGTTACAGAGCTTTAAATTGCATTTCGCAGAGGAAAACTGCCCCGCCTTCCTGGGTCGAACAATAACACCCAAAGCTAACAAGTGACCATGTTCTAGAAAGGGCTTGTGCGACTAAAATTTTCAAATCGGGAAACCCTATTCACGCACAGGATCTTTTAAAATTATATTAACTTGGCGCAGTCCCCCACTTTAGGAGCGATTGCTGGGATTTAGGAGCGATTAGGAGAATGCAGTGAGAGAGATGACCCCACAGCCGCCTATGCCGGCCACCTGCTCACCCTTCACCAGGCTCTCCTCTCTATTTTCTTTCTTCTGTCTCTGCTGGGTTAGGCGCTCCGCCTCCACGAATGCCAAGAAAGGGCTGGCAGAGTATCTTGCTTCACTCTTTATAGAGCCACTTGTATGAATTCAAGAGTCGTCGCAATGGTAATCGTAGCAGCCTTCGTTTACCGCTTCGCAGTCCAGGCACCGTCCCAGCTTAGTTTGGAGCAATATTTTAAAATAAAAAGCTGATGATAGGGCATGGGGCTGCAGCTTTTCTCAGAGAATTAAAATGATTTGAAATACCAGGTAACAAGACGAAGTCTTCAGATTAACACGTCTAACATTGTATTTCAGGAGGTAGTAAGGTCGACAAGAAAATAATGTGTCTCTGTGCGCAGTTTCGGGCTGCACATTCTTTATTGTGGAAATGAATTCAATGGAGAAAGCACTGCTACGAACAATTACTAATTCCATCTTCGCGGATGTTTTGCAAATAAATTTTAAGTTCTTTAATCTGTTCAACTGCGAACGCCAAAAGCTAGCTTGGCGTCAGTAACCTTGCTCGGTGCGAGGACGAAGACAGAAACGTAATCCAGCAAGAAGGGTCTGCGAATGATTTTGAAACTTCGCGCTGGATACCGACAGACACATCAATTTGTTCCTGAAGGGCGTTTTGAGCACACTAAATGAACACGCGAAATCGCTAGAATGGGTGGCCAGCGACATCTGTGCAAAGTATAGCACTTTGAAGGGCAGCAGAAAGCTCATACTTCCGTTGCAAAGCTTGTTGCCACGTTCACACCCTTTCCTGCCGTGTTTGTGGGCTCCGTCGTCTTTTGGTTGTAGGTCATTGATTCTCCGACGTGCGTCCCGAAGCAGAAATCTTGCAATTGCACGGCGTTTTCTCGCACCATTCCGGGGAAGGGAAGCGTTGTCTGCTCAGCGTGGACGGGTCGCTGCGGTGCGTTTGGGTAATTAACACTTGCTGCAGCACGCCTGACGCTACCGTGTTAGTCCGTATTTATTTACCCCCCTCCCCCTCAATCCGCGTTGGCCAGGCCAACATGACAAAGTGACGACGGCGACACCAACTTCCGATCTGGCAGACCGCATTGTCACACGACGCCGACGGCGACTCGAACACATGGGCCGATAGAAAGTACGGGTGGTGTGACTGGCTCGCTGTCCGAAGACACCTTCAATACCGATCAGCCGGATGGTCGTCGGAGATCGATCTGGAGCTGAAAACTGCGCCCAGACAACGTTCGTGCCGTAATGAGTTCATCTCTCTTATGTTCGTTCCTAGAGTGTAATAAACATAGTAATCTCCATGAAGTTCATACAACTCAACACCTGCACTGATGCGATACGTATTTCGGCTTACGGCGCTTCGGCTGTTCACCTTTGGCGGCCACTCGTTTCGCGGAGGTGCCAACTGCATATTCATGGGCGACCAGCAACGCTTCAAGAAAATATATCCTCAGTTATGAGCAGTAAAGGAGTTACGGAAGCTTTATTAGGTAATACGGAGTCAATATCGGCCAAATAATTTAGCGTACAGCGTAAAACAAAAGCACGGCGATCACTACTTACCCAATGCTAAATCGCAGCCGCAGCCTAAGCAGTAGGGCTGCTGGAGATCAGCTATGATGGCGGAATTATGAAACCTTACGGCGCAACTATTATTTAAGAAATTTTCTGGTGACCAGCCAGGAACCGTTGAATTTAAACAGAAAACATTGATGCGACAAAAAGGGTGGGTCTCGATTTAGCATACAGGTTATTTCGGCGCAACTGTTCGTTGTGTCATACCGCAGCGGGCAAAAAAGCCTCGCGCTCATTCGCCCAACGTCGCAGGTTTCAATCTAGACAGCACGTTTAAGGGCGCGGCCTTTTGGCGCTGGTCTCTGGTCCACGCAGCAAGATTATAACCTTGTTCCGTGGCCTTGGCTCGTGCCCTGGGCTCACAGCGTCGGCGTCGTCGTGACCGAACGAACGATGGGAAGACCGACGAGTGAAAAACAGCGAACGATTGCAAGACCGCACAGTGAAATTACGCAATGGGGAGTGTGTCGCAAAATTGGAAGGGGAGGGCGGTTCGCTGTGAAGCCGAGAGCCAGCGCTCTCCGAAAGTGTGCGGTGGGGAGTGTAACGGGCAGTATGTTGTGCCCGCACAAGGCGCTCGACGGCTAGAGGCTTGACGAAAACGTGTGGCAGGCGTGCGGGTGAATATTATCTGCGTTCGCTTAAGACGCAGTTCCGGGTCCCTTCCTGAGACCCACTTTACGCCGCCGACGTAGATGCTTATCATCGCTGCCGTCTAGAGAACCCAAGAGTGAGTGCATTGTCAGCGCACTGCTGCCGCGTATAGATATCGCATTAGGGAGCATCGGAATCGCCACCTGATATCTTTTTATTTTGCGTTGTTTGTTAAGTGGCATGGTTCACGTATCGCATTCCTGAATCCAAAACAACACTTTTTGGTTGAACTGTGAAACTACCATATAAAACTTCAATCAATCGCATAACCGCTGCCACTATTTCTTCATTTTAAACTCGTGCGCTGTTTATAGAAAACGACAATTGTACTTTCAGAGGAAGGAATACTGATGTGTGTATTTTATGAAATTGATGTGTCCTTATATAGACTAAACCACTTTCATTCCTTCCACTTAAATAAGACAACAGGGGAGCTTGTCGGTGGGTGGAGGGAAAAGGGGGAGAGGAGTTTACAGGCCGCAGCCGGCCACCAAATCTTGCCCATGTCGCAACTGGCAGTACTGAGCACGTAAAACAATAAATGAAATGCCCTTATAGAGAGAGAAGTGCCCCCAGGCTATTGTGGTAAAAAGCGAGGGTACAATATCTGTTTTGTGCAAACAAATACCGCAATCCTACAAACGGGCAGGCGGCTGCCCGAAGCTCACACTAACCCTCCAAAATCACTCGGAATATGCGTTACGGTGTACGTGTCAAGTTGAGAAACCCAGGGTCGCATAGGAGTGTCCAGGCAAGGGGGGGGGGGGGGGTATTTTGCAGGCGGAAATGAACGACCGACGCACTCTTAAAAATGTCTCTTAGCGAGCAACCCTTCGGCTGCTTTTTTGTTACGGTTATAAGTGTTTAAAACGATTCGGAAGAACGGAATGGAATAGTAATACTTCCTGTGTGCGTGCAGATTTGGCGTCACCACAACACGATCAACCCGACATTGGAGCGAACGAGGGGCCAAATTAGCAATATACAAACCAAGGTCGCTTAGGAAGAACGCATGTACATGCTCACTCCAACAAATTTCGAGGTCATTCTTTAGTCATTTGCTCAAATATTTTAGACTGCCATGTCCAACACAAGTCGTGGTCGCGTACGGGTGGAAACAGGGTCAGCTTCTTTTTGCGCGATCTTTCGGCGTGGTATGGAAACGTAACAGTCCCACCTGATTCCTTTCGTCAGCCTTTCCACCCGTAAGCGTAGTGCAGGATTCATAAACAAAATAGTAAAAAAGAGCGCTAAACTGAAAGCAGAAAGCCCGGTGGCCTTGTCCGAAAGCGATGCTGTGGCGCAGAATATCGCCGCAGTAGCGGACGACGCCGAAACCGAATATTCTTGCAAACGTCACTGCGAAGCGAGGCATCATGGGAACGCATGCTCTCGCGGGGCGAGGACGTGGCTGAAACAAGGGGGAATCAAAGCGGGGTGGAAAATGCCGCGTTTTGATTGGCAATATCTTTAATAAAACTCATCGCTCTAACAAAAGTATTGAAAGAAATGATTATTAGAACGCTTAATTATTTGAAAATGGGAATACCCATGTATCCGCCAAACCACTTTCAGTGCCCCTTTGACCCTTTCGAACAAGGCATGAACCCGCGGCTTTTAAGAGCATATTTGTCAGTCTGTCAGTTGCAATCGTCGTCATTCGCACTTGAACTGCTCAGCCAGCATTCGCATTTCCCGCTCTATGGTACGCTACTGCCATCTCGTTAATGAAGCGTCTTTAACATCCTGATTAAGGCTGTAAGAAAAACAAGAAAGCAAGATGGACGCCTCGACGTTCTGAGGCATGTCAAGCAGGTGTTCTCGGAGTTACCGTTTCTGTCTAGATAAAACGTTTATTAAAGCAAAAGTGAAGCTCTCACCTTAATATGTAAGGGCTGGAGATAACAACAATGTATACGTTCTCTATTGTAGCGGTGGTTAGGAAATGGAGGTCAAGTTTACGATGGCGTGTTTACAATTCGGACACGACCTAGTTTAATAACTACTTATGTGATCGACTTGTTTTTTGTTCTTTTTAAGTGAAAGTTTGGTTATGAAAAGCTTGCACTGGTAGTTAATGTTTTCTGACAGCTATAGTTTGGTGCATGTCGCAAAGGGTTAAAGTAAATGGCCACTCGGTTCATGTAAAAAAGGAACACAAGTTTTTATGTGTAGTCTTAGACGAAAAACTCACATTGATGCGTGACATCGAACAGTGTAAACATGAATGTCCAAAAACGAACAACATGTTTAAAATACTCTAACAACAGTCCTATGGCGAGAAAAAACAACTCCTCTTAAGTGTCTTCCTTGGAATATGACAGTGCCGTCTATGGGTCAGCAACAGAATCAGCTCTAATGATGCTAGACCCAGTGTCTTATTAGCGCTTCCCCTCGCGTTGGGCGCATTCTGCACTATCCCAGTACTGAGCCTATATGTCCATTGCTATGAATGGTCTCTACCTCACCAGCGAACAATCATGAACATTTTGTACGCTTTTCAAGTTTCATCGTTACCCCACCGCCCTTTGAAACCTATAATGTGGGATTGAACCACGTGCCAGTTTCCGTCAGTCTATCTATACCTGCTTCTTTCCCAAAGAGAGTGACAGAGGGAGCGTGTAAACTAGCTGTCGCATTTTTGGACACTTGTAAATAATCTCTTATAGAAATTTTATTGCTACCGGAGATCCGTTACGTATCGCGTACCTGTCGTTTGTGAAAGTGGAAAAAAACGAGTACGAACGACTGAAATTATGCAAACATCCCTGTTTTTGCTAGAAAAACACAAGCGTTCGCAGATTTTTAGTGATGCACCTTAAACTGCCAATAACGTGTCCTGTTCAACGCAGGGATTCGATTTTCTGGTCTGTCTAAATCTGAATGTCAAAAACAACGTTTTTATTGAAGAAGCCTACCGCATTTTTTCGTTTTACTTATATAGTTCGAAATGCCAGTTCTAAGTGGAATTTTCGCTGATTTTGTGACTGTTGTAAAACCCATGTTAATAAAACCCATGTCAAGTCTTGTAAAAGTCATGTTAATATTCTTGCTCATAAAACGATTGTGTTAGCATATCCGAAAATATCCAAGTGACCATGCGGTGGGTGGAAGGCCACCCTGGTATCACCGGTAACGAGACCGCCATGCTGCACTTATAAATATAGTACACGCAACAACAGCACCCTACCCTCACCTCATGCCGCGCATCAGACAGGATCTTCGGAAAACATGGCAAGCAGACTGGAATGCACAGGCAGTGAACAAGCCACACATAATAAAACCACGCTTCGAACCATAAACCACCGACACATGCAACCAACACACAGAAGTCGCCTAGGCTACATTGCATATAGACCCTCGCGTGCGACACATTTACACTTGCTCCGGGCTCTTCAAGCCCCTCTGCAGCGGGTATGGAGAGCACCTATCCGTCATCTGCAGTTTAATTAAACGTCAGGCACTAGACCTATGGGCACAAACCCTTCCGTTAACTCTGAAATAACATATCGAACTCAACCCATCACTTCTTTTACGACGATCACATTGTTGCTATCAGACGGGTTTCGCACGGAGTATCATATTTTAAGCCCTATTTCACCTTATTCATGCCATGTATCACACCTTATTTTATGTCATTCCTAATCACAAGCTGGCCGTCTACACCACACATGCTTATTGCTTTGATTTTGCCTTTGCCCTTGCTCACCAATTTTAGTATTTACCGCTTTATCTCAGGTATCTAACCGCTCTCTTTGCGATCTTTCCCCATTCGGTCTTACTCTATTAACATCGACCCATCATCATCATTATCATCTGTTCACCCCATGTTATCCAAGTGGCGCTGGCTACCATCCTCAAGCGTCATATACAGCTGTGATAACTATTGATACCCCACAAAATGACGGAGAACACATAGGCCCAGATAGCCGAATTTGTAAGACATCTGAAATCTAATCGGAGGGCGTGAGTTGGGTCCCCACTCTAGACGCAAGTTTCTCTTCATGTCCTGTCCTTCATAAATAAAAATGTTAACTTCGCTAATCGTGCCAAAAAGCCGAACTACTCTCGTATGCCTCCCTTTGCGTTTATGACTGCCGGCCTTTTGTGCTATAGGAAATATAGATATATATATATAGCAGAACAGAGAGATACGGGACGAGGGACTCGGTAAAGATACATATCAAGGTTGCAGTCGTCAGTGCCAGTGCTATTCGGCTTTTTTCGAAATATTTTAATAGGGCCGAATGACGTGTGCTTGTCACGTTTCTTTGATTCATTGATAAATAAGCGAAAATATAAGTCGAGAAAAAATCCGCCGTTTTTCCGGGAGCGGGACTCGAACCCACATCTCCGCAAAACCGGTGCGGTGCGTTCGCCATTACGCTATCCCCACAGCGGCTTCTCTCTCGACTTTAAAGCGGGGGTTTATATTTACAAGAGCTCTGAGGCCGGTCAACTAGCGCCGCCCCTCGACTACCGTGGGAGACGTAGAACGTCTTCTTTCCCAGCGGCCGCCACGTAGAACGTGGTCGGAGGTCGGGGTTAGCAATTGGCATATCCGAACTGCTGGAGCCAGTGCCTCGTAATGCATGTAGCAGAACAGAGAGATACGGGACGAGGGACTCGGTAAAGATACATATCAAGGTTGCAGTCGTCATTGCCAGTGCTATTCGGCTTTTTTCGAAATATTTTAATAGGGCCGAATGACGTGTGCTTGTCACGTTTCTTTGATTCATTGATAAATAAGCAAAAATATAAGTCGAGAAAAAAAAATATATATATATATATATATATATATACATAGAAACTAAGGGTTGGCCGTCAAGAAAACCGCGGAAAGCAAAGGAGAGGTTGTGGTGGGTCATACAAAGAGATGAAGAATTTTTTGAGTCGAAAAGAAAGTGGTGAAGAAATGCCCGCGGATGGGATCCGAACCCACGACCTCCAGAATACCGGTCTGGTGCGATAACCACTACGCTACCGGCGGGGCTGTTTCCCCAGCACTTTCTCGGGTATTTATGTTAGGATATTTTTGTTTCCTGCACTAGGGGGTTGAAGCCAGCGCCACTCGAACTACTCGGGGTGAAGGGGACCTTCTTTTTAACCCTGGGGCCGTGACTCGAGTGTCTACGACATGTCGAGAGTGGGCGACCAGCGTTGAACCCTCTTAAGCTCCTTTTGGCACCAAGACTGCCAGAACAGAGGCCCTCGCTAAGCATGTAGCGAATCAGAAAATGGGAAATGAGGGGCTCCGTGAAAATAAGACAGAAAATAAGGGTTGGCAGTCAAGAAAACCTCGGAAAGCAAAGGGGAGGTTGTAGTGGGTCATAGAAAGAGGTGAAGAATTTTTCGAGTCGAAAAGAAAGTGTTGAAAAAATGCCCGCCGGGTGGGATCCGAACCCACGACCTCCAGAATACTAGTCTGGTGCGATATATATATATATATATATATATATATATATATATATATATATATATATATATATATATATATATATATAGCAGTTTAAGCTTCAACCGCTTCAATGAGTTGGATTAGCACCAAAATTAGAAAACAAAAACATTTATTAGTTTAAAATGACTGTCAAATCAAAATACAAACAAAAATTCAAACTTCTGCTGTTTCCCAAGCGTAGTGGCGCATTTGCAAAGCAAACATTAAACAATTACGAGACATTAAAAACAAATGGAGTGGCGAAATTTTGCCACCTACTTTCTCACCCAGACTTTATTTTCTCCTGGCCACTATTCACAAAGCCACTACCAAGTGAAATGACTGTGGGATATATTTTCTCCCCTTTCCTTTTTTGTTGAAATCGCAATCGTCGCTATGAAATCGCCCATCACGCTAACCTTGAAGCCCTAAAGTCAGGCCAGCGTACTGGCGCGTTCTAATACCAGTGCCTAATATCAATGGCGCTCATTTTTTATATTTGTAACAAAACAAAAAGATCCTACAACAGGCACATAAATACTACCAATGAATGTATTTGGTCACATTGACTAATTTGTTAGCTCTCACCTTCTTGAATATGTTACCCGCACCTAAAGGAAGCTTTAGTTAACGTTCAGTCACTGCATTATTTTTTTGACCACTGCAATTCCTTTTGCGAATGCTATACCGTATGAGTATATTACAATCCGATTGTCATCGTCCGCCTGACCCCCGGCTATTGTTTCGTGTGCTACATTGCGGAATCTTATAACAGATTATGCTGTTACCAAATGATAGGGAAATTTCACGCGCGGAGCGTGAGATGGGACTTTTTTTGGGTAGACGCTTTTTAATTCGTCCACAGCAGTACTCCCCTTCGGAAAGAGTAGCCGTAGAGGTAATGTAGCGAGTAGGGCAGTCAGCACAAGTGCACCTTCGAAAAAAAGCAGAACTGAAAGAGAAAAAACTGTAGAACAAGCAGAAAAGGTGATCGCTGGGCGAATGGGGTAGTGTGAGGTAGCGGCCTGCCTTCTGCCCGTGTCATCTGCTTTATTACTGTTTCTGCTTCTAAGGCAAGGTCGAGGGCTGCAGTTTCTCGCCGAGGGATTAAGTGCGCACCTTAACAGTTTTCCCTGTCATACCTGTTTTTTTTGTATCTGTAAAAAACGCAACTTGTCCACTGTACTTTCCTCAAAAACTGACCACAGAACTCACTTCCTTCGCATTGATGACACGTCTTTTCGTGAAAGGCAGGGCAAAGAAAAGTATACAGTAATATCCAGGTTGTGGTGCTTTTTTTACTGAATCAGTTTTAATAACTTTTTGCCTAATGTTTTAAAACAACGTGATTTGCCTTTTCGCTTTTGTTGCTATCCGTCTAAACACACATACAAAAAACCGGCGCATTTCGTGACCCGTGCTATATCTCTGCTCCGAGTTGCAGCTTATGTTGCAGGCCGGGCGACTTATTTTAACCAGCTGGTGATAATAAACGTGGATCAAAATCTCGATACACGTATACGTTCACGATTTCCATCTACTTTAGAAAAGCGGTCGTGGAAAAGGAATATCGACGCCACTTGTGGTCAGCAGCAAACGGCTGAGCCTCTAAGCAGCTCCTGCGGTCGCACTTGTCAAGTATTAACAATTTGCAGGTGTCGGACCTTTTCAACAAATTATGAAAATCAAACAGTTTGCACACATCGGGTGTTGGCCTTCGCTGTTGCGCAGTGGAGCACTCTTGCATCTTGATTGCTTCAATAAAATCGCAGCTAGGCAAGGGCAAAGTGGTTTTATATTCCCTGCAAGCTGCCGAGATTGACGTTTCGATTGGTCAGCTTGCACTACGCTTGCGCTTCCAGCAGCAACAGACCATTGCTACATTGGGGCTGGTTCATTTCCCCTGCTGTTACATAGAGTGTGATAATGTTGAATTTTCTGAAGGGGAAAGTGCACGAGCGGGGACGACGTTGATGGTAAAAAAAAAAGCCTGAATTGCATGGACAGCAATATCAACAACGAAAGATCGAACCGTTTCGCCATGAACCGGTCACATTTATTTGTTTTTTTCGGTTCAGTTCCGATTCGGGTTCAGCATGCTTAAAAATAACGGTTCGGGTTGGGGTTCAGTTCCTGCAAAAATACCGGTTCAGTTGTGGTTGTCGGTTTGGTTCATTTGTGTGTGTGTGTTTGTGCGCGCGTGTGTGTGTGTACGCTCGGGAGTGCGTGCGTGAGTGCTTGCGTGCACGTGCGGGCATGTGTGTGTATGTGTGTGTGGGGGGGGGGATTGTGTGTGTGTGTGTATGTGTATGTGTGTGTGTGTGCGTGTGCGTGTGCGTGTGGGTGTTGGCGCGCGGTTGTGTTTGCATGAGTTAGAGAGTTATTCGCTGGAAATATACGGAAGATGTGGCCGCCAATCCTCGTTGGCACATTTGGGTCATGTGATACAGCACACTGAACTTTAAAATACAAGCTTTTCTAAACTGGGCGACCGGTTTTGCCATCGCGGAGGATTTTGCATTCATTTCACTGCAAGTGCGCCGCATCTTTGCCAAAGCGTCACGTAACTTAACAGGCCGAGCTCCGCAATGCACTGCGTTCACTAAGCGCCGCCGCTGACACCGCCCCTGCAGGCTTGGCGCATGCGCTGTCCGAAGCTGGTTCGCAGCCTGACCATGCGACTCCCCGGGTGCATGCGAGCTTGGCCATGAACGAGACTGAGGCAGGGCCACATTCTCTTGTTTGAGCGTTGCGCGGAGTGGGAGGGATTGAGCCTTCGTAGGTAACCGGCGTCGGACCGCCCCTCGGTTATTTCCAGGCGAGCTGCCTGACTGCAAACGGTCTGGAATGCCAACCACAAGATGTCACAGTCGGAGACTGAGGGAGGGTGAGCCGCTCGGCTCCGTAAACGCCGGAAGCGGGACCACAAACGTAGATAACGGCAGGCTTTGGACGAATTTTATAACCATAGAAGTAAATGAAATGTTAAAGGAGCCATAAAGAGAAAACACGTTTGTGATATTCGAAAGATTTTGTGTTTTATAGTGCCCTCAGTACTTGTCCGACTGCCAACGATGCTTTATTCACTAAAAAAAAACGATTTTAAGTTAAAAGTTTAATTTTTCCGCTTAATCATGCGTTTTTGTGGTCTGCAAGGACATCACAGGGCCTTGTTTACCGTTAGTGAACCTAGGAGGCGCCACCACACCACGACAAGCCGTTTTCGGCCGTTGGTTTGTTTGTGAACGTATTTGTACCTGGCTTTTGTTCATGGAGACAATCGTTTCGCGAAACATGGTGCTCGCTCGACCAATACGGTCACGTAAGACATCGTCGCCAGCGTCGATCGGCCAGTGTCGTCTGAAACAACCCCAGACCTCCGCAGTCCTGTGCAGCTAAACCAAGCACAGTGCGCGCAGTACCAATAGCAGCATACGCATCGGTACTTGGATGTTTACGTTTGCTTTCGTAACTTCCACTGTTGGTCCCACCGTTCTTATGGCTTTCAAAAGAATGTGCCATACAATTAGGCGCAAATAGCTCGTACGGCAAGCTGATAAGCTCTGCCTAATTTGCGTTTCCTTTTGCAGCCCTCCGCCAATCGCAGAGCTGTCTCGTATCACATCATAAGTTCTGTTGCGAGAAATGAGCTACTGGGTTGCATGGTTATTCCTTTTTTTCCTAATCATGCAGCTCATTTGAGCGACTTTTAAGTTAAAAGTGGTGTCAGTATGTTTCTAACGAGGCAATGTTTTAATTGAACTAAACTTGTGTTTTCTCGTCATGGCTCCTTTAACCAAGTGAACCCAAGACTTGACCGGTCTAAGCCATGCTTTCAATTTGCATATCCAGTGTTAGCTGAGCTAAGCCGAAGCCATTGCTTCATAGAATGCGAATATTGTCTAATTGGTAAGTTTACCTCCAATGTACGGCATGCTATGGTTATAGGAGAAGATAACAGGTTATTTGGGGTTCTTTCAGTCTGATTGTGAAATATAGCCCTGAACATACCTGATGCACATAGGATGCGGTTATTGCATAGGCAATTTCTGGACTAAGCCAAATTCTAGGCAATTTTGACCACCTTACGTTTAGTGTAAGAAAATATGTTAGAGTAAAATAGAATGCAACAATTGTCTTTATTGTTTATAAAAAAAGAATATCCTTGAAATGTAATAACAATAAATAAAAGATCTTTATTCTATTTTCTGACGAACTTCTTCATTTATCGGGATTTCACACTTTAATGTTGCTTTCCTTCTCCAAACTAATGATGTTTCGATTAAGATATGTTGACCTCCATTTTATTTTCTCCCTCAGTTTTTCTCGCAGAGGAACTCACTCTTTATTCTTCTGAACCGGACCTACGCTCCTGTAGGTGGACCTAACGAGACACTCTGCATTAGGACAGGATACGCGCTCTTTGACTATAAAAATTACACCCTTGAAAGGATTTTCCGCTACAAAAATCTGAGCGAAGCCGAAACACAGTGAGTATGGCAATCTCCGAATTCTAATTCTTACAATTACTTTTTTCGGTTCTGAGTAAATGGTACGAAATGTATTGGTCAGACTATAAATCCAGGGAAAATGTTCACAATTTGATGGAATACCCCTGTTCAAGTGCTTTTCAACGATTTTGTACGTTTGTATTGATCATGCGCTTGTTTGCGCAAGGAAGAATTTTCTAAAACACACCAAAAGTCAGGGCTCACAGGCTTAGGTTTACGTATTTCCGAGTATAGAATTTTTTATGTTCAAGCAGGCGTTTTTCCATAACCAAATTATTCCTATTGAGAGCCATCCTTCTTAGAACTGGTGGGGGTGAATGGGAATGCTGCTCAGAGTTCTTTCGTTACTGCCTGCATGGCACGCAACTGAGAGGATCCGGGTATTGAATACGTGTTATAAAAAGTGTTTTGTAAAACGTTGACATAACATTATAATTTTGAATTTCGATTACATAAAAACGTAACTTTGTCTTCAGGGAAGTCTGGTGTGTGTAGTTGGATGTGTTGTGCGTAGATGTCTTGGAAATTTTCGGATTGTGAACATAGTCTTCTGCCCATTTAGTGAAGTTCTTAGTGAATCTCTTACCTAGTTCAGGCATATTATGGATTTGAGTGTCATTTGAAAACTAACAATGGGTACGACGTAGGTGTACTATCCGTTGATGACCAAACCACAGAGCGGTTAGGTCATGTACAAAATACGCGTAGGCATTATGCTCTGCGATGAGTATGTTTATAAACTGCCACTTTTATACTCTGGGATTCTGCTCCAAGTATGGTGGCGTTCTGGTGTGTTATTTTCAACCGAAAAGGTTGTTCCGTGTGCAGCGCATGCTACATGAGAGTGGGTATTGTATTCATAAATGTAGAAATCTGTTAATTTGTATCTGGGATTGAGGCTTATTATGAGCGAAACCCCTTAGGCGCTGGGGCTGTTGGCGTCTCCCGTCGTCGTCCCAATCGTCGCCTCATGTATTTACGGTACTAAAACATCGGAAAACTTGTTCACGCCTCGCGGTAGAACGTAACGCGGACTAAAAGAACACCGGGATATTCGTTCACGCCTCGCGCTGGAGCGCTTCGTAACGCGCGTCACAAAAAAAAAAGCAACAAAACACCCATTACGCCTCGCGCGACTGTACTTCGCGCTTGAAAGACAAGAGACTTTTACACGAAGCTGTATACCTCTACGACGCAACCATTTCATCTCCTTGAGCGTAAACGCCACGACGCCAAGAATACACTTATACACGGCATGTTTCGCCCGTCCCCAGGTTTCGCGTTAGTGGAGGTGGCCCGTGATTTTATGTACAGCAGAGTTAGCGGAAAAAGATAAGTTCTAACTGGTTCGGACAAAAGCTTGCATACAGCAGGTTGCAGATTCTGGAGGGCATTTAAATAAAAAAAAGTATTTTAAGTGTCACTAACACGTCATATTACCCTTGTCGGGGCCTCTCACTTAGCTGCTAAATAGTTGAGGAAGTGAAGGGCATCGCAAAAATAGGGCTATGATCGAGTCATGATATACTAGTCTGTGACTTGGATGCTTCAGTAGGGACTAGATTTGTATAGCATGCAAGAGCGCTGTGAGTTTACGCTGTGCGTTTAAGGTAAAAAGGAAGCGTCGATGCTACTTCCCGTTATCTATCCCTTAATAAGGGGCGGGATTTCGGGCCGTTGTATATATCTAGATTTGACACAAAATTGCCACTGCGAACGAGCTATTAGGCAATAGAGTGGTAAAAGCGATGACAACGTGAATTGCTTAACAATATTATTGTTTTTTTTGTTTTACGTGGAAATTTAATACGTCTGTTTTCTGACAAATGAAATATAAAATATATACTTGCGTATTGGGAGCACGTCGCACGAGACTGATTCGTAGCCTTTTTGACGGCAGGTATGAGTGGTCATATGCATGGATAAACATGACCTTTTATAACAAACGGAATTGCAACTGCACGACTGGATGAACACAACTGGAATTATGCGTAAGTATTTAACAGCGGAGTTATATGAGCTGTTAGTTCCGCCGAGTTCAGTTACCAGAAAACTCCGCCCACTTCTCCGCTGCCTTCCACCCCCTAGCAACCTCCTGCGAGAGAAGATGCACGTAACCTCCTCCCACCCTGCGCGCAGGACGGCGTTTGCGTGAAATGTGCACACCCACTTCATCGTAGCCTTGTCTCGCCGCGCTGTATGGAAGTTGCGCATGCACACATGCCTAGCTAAGCCGTGACGTGACCTCAGGGATATAAAAGCAGTTCCTCTCCGCCACTTACGGCATTACAACTGCCAGGTGTCACACGAAGAGAGCGACGGGGGGATTACAGAAGATCGTCACTCCCCAATAAGAAGAATCGTGGCGCTGACACCGCCTCGCTGTTACTCGAGAACGGAGGGTACGACTAAAGGTCAAATCAGGAATGTCACATTCCTGACCGCTAGTAAATCGGCGGTTAGAATTGAGCGACTTGCATAAAATTTGATGTTACGAGCTCGCGGACATTGTACAAACTTTACTGAACAAGTGTTCATTGCCCTTTTGGTGGCTGACGAAAGCTTCATGCAGAACGATTGACCCAGCCTCGAAGCAGAGCCAGGCAAAAAACTAGGCCGAGTCTTCAAGCGTACGCACCCATAAAGTTATAGGAGTGAACATTAGGTTAGGTAGGGCCGCCAGGTTCACCGTTTGCTCAGTGTTCGCACCCCTAGTGCGTAGCTGCTCAAGTTTTTTATTAGTTTACTTCATGCGGAGCAGTCTGGCGAAGGTCATTTATTGAATTAAACTATAAACATTTTGCGAAATAACTTCGCTCTAGCTCGCTTGTTACCTTAGCGCGTAAAGTTTCTTTTCAGTTTAAATTTTTTAAACGCAAGGTTCCAGAAAATTTCGCGAGGCCGTCGTCTGGCAGGTTCAGATTCATGACACTTTTTTTCGTCTGTTCTTTTACCACTCAAGAGGGGTTTAAGAGGTGCATGTTTGCGACACCGCACATTTCTTGGCGGTGAATACTTTGACTTTACTATATGTCAATGCATTGCATGAATAAAACTATCGAGTATCACCTCTATATAATATTCTATTCAGGTTTTCTTGCAACCACATGAGATTTCAATTTGGGGGAACGGGGTTTTGGTTAACACCCATGATTCTGTGTGAAAGAGGGCTGAATTTAATTGCAACATTTGGACACTTTAATTAGGGTTTAGATGAGAGGTACCATTTCTTCTAGAGAAAAAATGTGACCTATAACAATTACTTTCGTCTTCTTTTCGCATTTGCCTCCGGAAGACGAGTCGGTTTGCTTTTGTTTGACATTATGCCAGGCTTCTTTCTGAAGGTGCTAAGCAAATGCAGTTACACTCGCAATGAATTTGTCAGAGTTTATTTTTCAATTCAGCTTGGAGGGCAGAACCTATCAAGAACACTGCAGTAAAATCAAGCGAAGCATGTAGCGACAGAAATTGATAAGGCAACAAAGACTTGCAGTTTCTGTAGCTTTTGTAGAACCATTGCTGTAACTTTCGAAAGGAAGAGTTGGTGCTGGCGGTAGCTTTGCAGAAAGTGTACCGAATTTTTGCCGAACTGCCTCTAACAACCTCGTGAAATTTTTGAGGAGTTGTGTTGCCAACAAAACCAACACAATCACAATGATAAAACATATTGAGAGGTACAAACACCGTTACTTGCCTGATTTTATACTCTAGTGGAAGGTTAACATCAAGTTAGATTCGGTTTTTTTCGAATGTCGATAAGAACCGCATTTTTCTGGCTGTGTTTGAGGTTGGGTTATACTTCTGTGATTTTAGTCTGCTTTTGTTTAGTTATTTAGGTTTATTATAAAGCAGATGGGGCTTCGGTAATATATTAATGCTGCAGAAGCAGTTTTAGAGTAAATGAAATCTCAATATACCGAAAGCTTTGAGGAAGTGTGGCTTAAGGTTCATTAGGTATTTCACTAAATTAGGTACTCTATTGTAAATCAGATTTGAAGCGAGGCACAAGTATGTAACTGTTACACGCCTAAAATGGTGTGTGTATTTTTACACGCCTCTGTGCACAGGCGCATGGTTAAATCTTGCACCCGGCGTTAGGCCCATAATGTTTTTCTATTTTCAATCATCAAAGTGTAAAGTTTCTCAGGATTCTATTCTAGGGCTCTTTCCCCTGCAGCGCTCCTAATAAATTTGTAACCAACGCGCTTTTTTCTGGAAAAAACCAGCAGTTATGGGAACAGGTTAAGGGCCAGGCACAACTGGAGAAAGAAAAACAGACAGGAAAGGGGCGCCCTTTTCCTGTCTGTTTTCCTTCCTCCAGTTGTGCCTGGCGCTTAACCTGTTCCCATGATGAAGTACCAACTAGCTCGCATCGACACATTAATCCAGCAGTTATACATATAAGATCTTGTAGATGGTTTAATTATGAAATGTATGTGGGTAATGTAAAACAAAAAAATGCAGGTTTCAATACGCTAGGGTTTATTACGTCTGTAAATGCAATGCCATTAAAATTTATTTTATACTATGTGATCATGTGTTTACTAGGAGTTCATCAGATTGATACAAATCTTGCGGGAAAATTTTTAAGGACGCTTCTCTTTCTTGTGCTACATCAAATGCGACATTTTGGTCTGTCTGGTTGTCTGCATGTCCCCCAATTCAAAGCCCCGGCGAAACGAGAAACAATTCTTCAAACATTGGTTAATATAGATAAAACCTTTGAAAACTATTTCATCTCACGGCAGTGTTCATACTTCTCAGCATTCTTGAGCAAAAAAAAAATTACCAAGCTGAAACAGAACGCATAACAAAGCAAATTATAAGCTGCAAAAGAAAGCAAGTTGATTAATTGTAAGGTTTAACGCGCCGACGCAACGCAGGCGATGAGGCGCGCCGTAGTGGAGGGCTCCGGATTAATTTTGACCACCTGGGGATCTTTATCGTGCGTCGAAATCTCGTACACACGGGCGTTTTTACTTTTCGCCTCCATCAGAAAAGCGACCGCCGCGGCCGGGAATCGAACTCGCAACGTCGTGCTCAGCAGCGCAACGCCTTAGCCACTGAGCCACCGCGGTGGGTGAAAGAAAGTTATGATCCTGAAATATAAAATGCGCTCGAGGCGCTACCTGGGGGCAACTTGCAAAAAGTCAAACCGTAAAAAACAGTTCTACAATAACGCGCAGAGTTGAACGCGGCAAATGTGAATAGGCTTCTGCAAACCTCCACTGCGTTTATTCTGCGAGCGGCGGGACGGGAAGGCGAGCGTGAGAGGTGGGCTGGAGAGAGAAGGGAATTTTACTCTGCACGGGCGGCAGAAGAGTATCGTCGTTCAAAGATACTGGTATTTGCAGCGAAAGGCGCAGATCGGCCGGTATTTTTTTGTGTCCGCGCGTCTTGTACGCCCTCATGGCCCTTAAGGCCGCCCCTATCTCTCACTTGTATATAGACTTAATAAATGTTTTTTTACCACCACCTCATTCACACAGCCGTTTTAGTGGCGGAGCTCCTTTTGCTCGGGCCAAGTCCCGCGTCCCGCCGTAGGTAACCTGTGCGCCGCCGCGCCGCGCCGCCGCCGCTGCTCGTTTCAGGGGCGAAGCTTCTCTTGCTCGGGGCAAGTCCCGCGTCACGCGGTCGCCGTGTCCACAAGTTAACGTGCCATTGACGCGGCGGCGCCCGGTTTCGATCCCACGACTCTCTGCTCGCAACGAGGGGTACGTGGCACTCATCCCACTGCAATACAAACCGAGACGTGAGCATGTGCTACAAACGCGCCTTATGTCCTTCACTTATTCAGATGGTGCGCGCCGTCAAGAAGATGCGAAATAAAGTAGCGCATCATGACGCTAATGAGCGCCGACAGTGACCGCCTTGATGCCGGCGCCTTCGTGTACGGGGGACGCGCGAGAATTGAGGCATCCTCCAAGTCGGAGTGGCGGGATAATAGCATCGATATGCAAATATTAAACATCGTGTATATAGGTGTATATACAATCACCCCTATAACAACGTTTCGAGTCTTTATATGATGTGCGGGCGAATATTTCACGGCTTTACCGATAAGCGTTGGAGCTTCGCCCCACTCATCATCATTCACTTCGTGCAGATTGCGGGCTTTTTTGCACCCCGTTACGTCACCGTCACGTCATCGTGTTCCGTCATGGGCGATGCTTTCTCGGGGGATTTCTCGCCGAAAACGGTGCGACTGCGACGAGAAGACTGGCTCTACATTTAGATTCCGTCAGCGCGACGCGACCACTCCCGTGGTAAACCAACCAATCAAAAAACATTTTTTACGGCTAAATTTAGTGAAACGTGAGTACACGTAAAAATCTGAGCTATTTTCTTTTCTTTTCAGGTTAAGCACGCTCAATTCTACGATAAACTGATCACTAGGCAGACGACCCTGTACTCAGCCTGACAGCTTCTGTACGAACACTACTCCCTTTACGTTTCCTTCGCGGTTTTCTGACGTCACGGGGCATGACGGCGAAAGTGACAAGTGACGGCTGTGTGAATGAGGGCTAAGGCGTGATTGTCTCGACTACCAGAGTTTAACAGTGGTTCTGGGGTTACGTGATGAGCACAACCTGGCATTGCGGTTTTCGACGCTGGTGAAAAAATAATTTTTGTGCTGTGTTATGAAAAAAACAGATGAAGGATTGACGCGCTTCCTTTTTGTCATAAACCATTAACCCTAAATTAACATAAAAAGCAACATGTTGGCGAACCACTTAAATCCCTCAAGTTAACATCGTAATTAGATATTCTTGGACCAAGTGCTAAACTTTAAGGAATACAACACACTCTCTTTCACATATATTCCGGCTTTATATTAGACTTTTCGCCGACGAGTGCGTGTTATATACAGAAAATCCTGATTGCGCCGACCAAAGTGTACTACAATATGACCTAAATAAATTTTCTTCCTGGTGCGACAGATGGTTAATAAAACTAAACGCAAATAAATGCAAAGTAATGTGAGTAACCCGTCAAAAATTGGCAGCCTATCTGCTCCTTTTGTACCAAATGTCTACAAAAGACGCTATATTTATGGACCTTTGCCAAGTAAATGCCTCCCGTCGCTTTCCCGCTCACCTCTCATATTCCTAGAAGAGCGTAGAGGCATCTTCTTTGGTAGAAGCAGGCACAGTTCTCTGAAGAATGCCGGCATCACGGTTAATGAACGACGATACTGTGAAGACTGAACTGCTGAAAGGAGCCATATCCACTGCTGAAGGTTTGGGGGCGAAGCTTCGCATGTCCACTTCCTTACCTTTGTGTGGGGTAAATGTTGATGGTGGTGAAAAAATTACCGCCAATCCACCCTGTAAATGCGGCTGGAAAGCAAAGCTGTAAACGGCACCCACAACGATTACTCATGCGACGCCCTTATTTCACTCACGTCGCTCTACAAATAGGGAAACAAGAGAGAAGTGAATTGCATTTAACCACACCCTCTACTACCTCAATGAGATTCTTGGCGAGGTTAAATAAATGCATGACGCATGAGCGGGGTTTGGTTGAGTTGTGGTGGTGTGGTAGATGAGTGGAATTTTTTTATATAAAATTGAGGCTGAAACTCGGTGTTAGATAATCTCACTTCTCCATCTCTGCCATCGCGGATGGAGGCTACGAGATCGGCGGCAGAGGCGGGGGATGTGCGGAAAGAGGAGTAGTAGAAGAGGAGGAAATACTTCAATTCAGATTTCTGAACAGCCCAGAGTGCGGCCCAGGGGAACTGGGTTCTTCTTCACGGTAGCCCATATTCAGTCCGCGCCGTACTCTGTCCACCAGCTGACGTTAAGTAGGCAGAGAGGGGCTGGACAGCAGCATCTTCCATTGCTCTTGTTCAGTAGTTGACGGACAGAGGGGAAGGTGCTAAGGGCTAAAGTCGCACACCCCGGTTATGTGGCAGAGTGTTCCAACTTCTGAGCAAAATTTGCAATGAGCGTCGGAGTGATTCGGGTGCATTTAGTGAACACGGGTCGGATGTGGGAAGGAGCCGGATTGTATGAGCCGTAGGGTAGTTTGTTATTCTATCGAAAGGTTAGGATAAACCGAAGGTAGGGTCTGTCTCAGAAAGCGATAATGCTGGGTTATGTCTCTGAACGAGACAAGCAGGTGACTATTCTTTTGCACCTCTATAGCGCGGGGGTAAGAGTGCAGGCTTGGTCGGCGTATTCGTTGCCCTCCATGGAAGCGTGAGTGGGTGTCCAGATGAGCTGAATGGAACAATTTATGGAGTTGTTTTTTAGCACACGCAGTGCAGGTGGAGATACCAAACCGGACTGGTAATTCCGGTAGGCTTCTTGGGAATCGGTGACTACCTTACGAACCTCTGGTTGAGTGAGAGCCAAGGTGATAACTGCCTATTCTGCTGCCGTCATGTCTTCGGTACTGAGTAAGGCACAAGCAAGGAGGTTGGTCCTGGAGGTAGCCAAAATGATGGCGTACTGCTGCCCTCGATGTTTGGAGGCATCTTTGTAAATAACTGCATGATCCTCACCGAGGGTGGTGTTCAGCGCTTGAGTCCTTGCTTGTCGGAGACCCTCGTCGTGTGAAGGTTTATATTTGTAAGCAAAGGGAGCGTCTTTAGTTCTTGTCTCCAGACGTTCAGGAGTTTATCAAGCCGAGTGACATTCTGTGCTGACTAGACAATCTGGTGAGGATAAGGTGAGGCGCCGCATTTCTGCGCATTCTGAGCTTCTGGATGGAAAGATGGCCCTCTACCAGCTCTTTTATTTATTTATTTATTTATTTATTGATCGCAGCGTTTTAAGGCGCCGACGCAACACAGGCGATGAGACGCGCCGTGGTGGAGGGCTCCAGAACTTGGGCATATTTTAGGTGCGCCGAAATCTCGTATACACGGGCGTTTTTGCTTTTCGCCTCCATCACAAAAGCCTCCGCCGCGGCCGGGACTCGAACCCACGTCCTTGTGCTCAGCAGCACAACGCCGTAGCCACTGAGCCACTGCGGAGGGTCTCAATCACCTCTTCTTCCGTGTTCTGTAGCCCCGTGCTAAGCAGCCTCTCTGTGGACGCGCTTATTGGAAGACCAATGGCTTGCTCAACCGCGTTTTTATTCATTATATAAAGCACTTTTATGCTCCCCTTTCCGAGAAGAAGACAAGGGGTTGACGAAAGGAATTCTCGAGAGGACAACAACTTGAGCTTGTAGGAAAGGGAGCCGAGTAATCCTACATTTATTCATGTCGCGTAGGCCCGGCCAGAACGAGGGGCCTCCCAGCTGCTGAATCAACGTTCCTACTGGGACGCGTGGCACTACCCACGCAGCCCGGGCAAGCCCCGCTGATCATGATCGTGGGATGATGCAGATGATGATAGTGGCGCTGCTATAAGATGAAGTGCAGGCCACTACAAACTAATCGAAAGGTATCGGATTCCTTGAGGCCTGGCTTCTTCGTGGCAACTCGCCTGATTATGTGTATGTGTATTGATGCTGTGTTTGAAGCGCTGCAAACATGCGTCGCTCTTGGTGTTGGCCTGAAGATGTACGCACAGGACCTTGATGCCGTGTCTTGCTGTGAAGGCCTGGCCATCAAGGAGTATTTGCCTGTTCCTTGAAGTGTTATTTGGCGTGAGGGCGGGTGACAAGGTCTGAGATTTTTAACGTGAACACTAGAAGTGACAGGCTTTGGCACACTGGCGTATTAGAAGTGAGATGCCATAGGTTGGTGTGAGCTGTGTTTATCGCTATCGCGTGGCATTCAGCGAGAATGCATGGGTTGAACCAGTAGATGTGCTTAGTGAGTGCACCACTTCTCTTTCCTGTCTCCGCGTGGGCTCGTACCTAATCGGTAAGACAATGGACTCTGGCTTTGTCACTCTATTGGTTACGGGTTCGATTCCTCGCTGTGCTAGCAAACTCTTTTATTTGCTCGCGGGAGTTTTCTGTTGGCACCAACGGTGGCGAAAGAACCCTTGGGGGTAGAGGTAAAAAGCTTTGCTTTAAAACGTTAGTGTAATCTACGTTCACCCCCAGTTACTGCTTGAGGGTGGTAGTGTCCCAAACCTTTCAGGTGGCGGGTGGCGGCCCTGGTGTCGCAAAGGCGTGGACGGCTTCCGTTTGCTACTGCCGAGTCGAACCATTTGCTATGGACTACCTCGTGGTTCAAAACGCATGAAGCAAGCGTGGTAAAGGAGGCATTGCTTTCTGAACGAGGCCAACCCGAACGGCTCTGAAAATGGCAATGTTTTCGCTTATTTGGCACTTTATTGCTTCTGCTCTAAAAAACAAGAAATCCGGTAAGACGAGGTCACAACCAAGGAGCGCTTCAAGAGTGAGCCTTAACCGCCTCCGCTCAGTGGTGTTAAAACGATTCACTTCTCGGAACGCGAGGCTGCGTCACCAGCTTCACTGCACATCGCCACCACAAAACTGTTAAAATAATTGACTCTTTGCAACTTGCATTGGACGCTTTTTGGCATCCTACCCTCTACCCCCGCGCTTCGGCATTACAGGGAAGTTGAAAAATTGCCGCATCTAGAAAAACAGCAGTGCAGTGGGCCGAGCTAGAGTGTCTCCACAGTGACAGCGGATCCCGGGAGAGAGGAACCAACAGAACCCCAGCAGTGCAATGTAGTTTTGTATTTCACTCTAAAGAAAACACCATGTAAAGCACGCAGTATGTTTTATTCGGCAGCAGCCATTCGTCATCCCATTCGTCCTCGTTTTCCGAAGGCCAACCCGCGTAGGGCAAATCATCTTGTAGCGCATCCTCAACTCAGTAGCCCTCCAGTTCATTATCAGCGGGTCCGGTGGCAGCCTCCTTGTGTGTGCTGTAAAGGGATGGTTAGACGTATTGATCGTTACGGTCTTTGACGCGACGTACAAAAGGCACGCCGGTTGCTACCCGACGACAATGACAAAAGGGGGAGCGCCTCATGTGACGTAAGCCCACGCACAAGCCTGGATGACGCAGGCGGTCACCGCGATGCACTTGTTCCCGTGTGCTCCCTGTTTTTTTTCCTTAAAACTACTGCGCGAAAATCGTGCGCGGGGCCTCGCTCCAGGGACAACGGGCGGTCGCCGCGAGGCAGGAGCTGACGTGCGCTCAGTGTTTTCTAACGTGGCAGGCCGGATTTGCGTCGGCCTAAACAGTTTTACTCTAAAAATCTCTAGTGACCTGCACACTGAGGGACACTTACTGTCACCGCTCAAGGTCAACTTCTTACCAGCGAATGTATCGGTATTAAGAGGTATATTCCAAGAATCTCGAACACAAACGAACACGTAAACTTTTTTTTAGTACTTACGCATGCACAACTTCAGGGAAACCAGACACTCTAAGCATTGACTTAAAAAGGGGTCTGAGATATGCTACCTGTAAACATATTTAAACTGTAGCTGATACTATATGGCCGGAAATATATACGAACATTAAAATATATAGAAAAAGTGTTATAAGTTGTCATGTGGTCGGTATTGTCGTTCCTGCAAAACATAACTTACGTTAAAACATGCGATTAGGATTTGTTCGTTCTTTTTATCGCTGATAGGCTTCTAAGGCCTGCACAAAATATTGTGGGACAGCCTTATTAAAAGGCTAGCCTACACCAGTGAGTGATCCTTGTAGGTTTGTTGTAATTGAAAAAGTGCCTAAATGAAGTTGTCACGCTTCCCCGCTCTTGTTGTCACTAGGTGAAGGATACAACTTACCAGCTCCCCTGTGGTATTTCGCCTACGTTCAAGAACACTGCGCTGTGGTTAAGGTTATAACAAGTGCTACTATCAGAAAAAGTGAGTACACCTATTTAAATAAAAAAGTTCCGTTTTCTTCAATAAAGTGTTGTACAAAAGTACTTCTGCCCTGCACGTGTGTATCATGGCAGCTAACAGTATATTTCTATTGGCGGTGATCATTTATTTGTACTAGAGCTGCCATTACAGCTGTTTCTATATTTTAATTCACATGTGACAGGCGTCTTCCAGGTGCATACGTCTTGGCGGTAGTCCTTGACCTAAGCGAAATTTCGAGCGCTACAATGACTATACCCACTGCCAGAGAAAACATATTCACGGGTGTATTTATGCTGCCAAACTTTAAGAACTGTTATACGTTCTATGTTCTACTGCTTTGTTTGGAAGTCTTTGCGTCAAAAGGTTGGCTTTGTAGCATTGCGTTGATAAGTGCGAGCGGAACGCTCATTTACCTGAACAAGACGACCGACTTTGTTAAACCGAAAGTTTAATATTATTTCCCATTGAGCTCGAATATATCCCTAACGAAACGTTCTTATATTTTAAAGCTCTTCTTATTTGTGTTACACAAAAATTGTTGTGTTTGCCCGAGCACAATAAGAAGCTTACTTCCTATACTTCTGATGTTTTGCTTCTTATTTCAGATTTGGCTATAAAAAATGGTACCATGGTTATCAACAGCTGTGAACTCTGGAAAAGGCACATACGAAAAAATAATGGTGAATTACAAGCCGCTCTATCAAAATGCTGCAAAAGGTTTTTCAGGACCTATTGCAACACAGAAATAAACGAGAGAGTGCACAAAAGTCGCCTGTGCGGAAGGTATTAAAAACAGCTATGTAATTTTGCTGTAGAAATCAGTAAGCAACTGTTAGATTAGCCATTATTATTACGGTTTAAAATAAAACAGTTTGAATGCCTTGATCTTTGCGCCTCATTTCCGCTCAGTTCCTTAAGACACTGTGCTTGGAAATCTCTCACTACTACAATAGGCAATGTAGCAAAAGTTGGATGTACCGGGACGGCGGGTTCTGCCATCGTAGCAGAAAGTGACAGTAAAGATATAAGCTAAGGGCTTAAAGCAAATTTTTGATTTACCTAAAGCGAAATAACACAGAATTAGTAAGCCATCACACTTTCATGGGAATTTAGAGAAAAGCGGCAACGTGATATGTAGCGAGGTGCAGCAAGCTCAGAAACGCAAAACGGCAAAAACGTTCGAAGTATTTCTAATGGATGTAGTTTTTTTAATGCAGTCTGCTCCCATCGCAAGAAAACAGCCCACAAATTATTTGCAGAAGCAGTGTTCAAAATAGTAGTTATTACCGTAAGAATTCGAACAAAATTTTTTGTCACAAATTGCGTGATAGGACCACTTGCTACCAAATAACGACATCTACGCACAACAGGGTGACGATAAAGTCGACATTAACGGTTGAAACGCAAGCCCCCAACAAGATTTTTGTATAAAGAAATGGTCGAACGCATGCAAATTTTATCAATCCGGCAGTGAAAACGGAAAGACCTCCCGTCCCCTACATGCCAAACAGGAAATCACCTACTCCTTCACGCCGCGCGACTGTCAGGATTTCACATCTGTTTTCTAACTTTGTTTTTGCTTCTGCTTTCTTGTTACTGCCTTGACGTTCCTAGAGTTGAATCCTACGTTGCATGAAATAGCACAAACGTGGCGAACCATTTACACTGAAGCGAAAAAACAGTTTTAGGACCGACAATTTAGTTACAGTGTATGGACTAGTTGTTTGCCTAACTTTGAAAAATATTGGAGAACCGTGCCGTGGTGCGTGGACTAATGAGAACACACATGAGAACACCTGACGTTTTACAATTGATAATATAGCCAGACAACCTGGCCAGTCTCTACCAAGCTGCGCACGTCTTTAATGTATGGGGCCCTCGGGGCTAGGTGAAGCTGACTTTAAGTATTCAGTCAAACAGGTTCCGAATGCAAATCCGAACATAAACTTCGTTTACATAAGTAAGCGTTGTACATCTCGTTGGGGTGTAATTTCTATAAAACATTACTGCCAGTGTTAACGAATAACTTGCTACAAAGAATCTACACTATGGACTTTTTCCTCGGTTCGCACGCATGAAAAAGTTTGGCAAGCTAAGTACGAGTCCTGATGCTCTACACAAACTGCAATATCTTAGGCAGATTAAACAGAAACGGCTGTAATATGCCTAGAATTTTCTCAAGACGAAGCAAAAATAGATTAGTGGCATGGTGTAACAATCAATTCTTAGTGGACACACTTTTTGCCGCTTCGTTGTTATCCAGTGTCATAGTAGTTTGTAGTAGTTCTAAAATATCAGTTTCGATACAACAGGTAATAAATTCAAATGCTGGATTTGCTTCGTCAGGCCATAATTTGACGAAAGGCCCTCTTTCTGGTTGATTATGCATTTCGCTGGCATGCATTCTTACATCTCTTACTTGCAAAAAAAACGTATTGGCTGCGCCAATCACGCAATAATATTCGCCCAATGCATGCCTTCATGCTTTTTACGCATTGAAAATACCGTACTGGATGTACGTGCGGTAATATGTTGGTGGCAATACATAGCTTGCACATGACGTCACGCCCGCCCGGTCGTTGGCCCGGCGGCCATGTTTGTGAATCGGTTGTCGTTCGGTGCTTGTGTCTTGCAAGTGGTGCGTCCGAATTCGTGGTGGCATTCTAACGCTACTCACTTACTTCTGCATGCGATGGCACGACATGAACCTATGAACGCTGGGTACTACTCGGGGCTCATCGGGAGTGTGCGTCTTCGTTACGAGGAAAAAGTTAAACTGTGTGATGGCATCGACCCGTACGAGCTGCGGCCCGGAGTGGACACATGTGCCAATCTGAGTGGCTTCCCTGATGTCACACACGGTGACAGAGTGACGTATCTTGTGTTTCCTGCGAAGTTCGTGACGCTCGAACAGATTGAAGCGTACAAAGCGTTGGAATCGCACATCACCAGCGGCTGGGTAAAGCACCTTTCGGCGAAGCATCTGCAGGACGACAAAGTCATCGTGCTTTGCGAGGTGAGCACTATGAATCCATTTCGTGATTGTAAGCTTTGTTAATCTCTCTACGATTTCGCGAAAAAAACGTCCGTACGCCGTCTTGAGCTAACAGCCTTGTGTGCGGCGCAGCTCAAAGGCACCATTCGGTTGGCTGTACGCAAGCGAGTGCGTCAGCTGCCCGCTCAGCGCGAGGAAAAAAAGGGAAAGGTAACCGACGGGCTTTATGGGCCTTCGTTTTTAATTCGCACACTATGGGTGGCATTACTTGTGAGCTGTTTAAGACAAGTTCTGTACACCCCAACCCTTGTAAAAAAGGCCTGCGCATGCTTTTCGCGTTCAAGATGATATGCCCATGCTAAGCGTAACAACATGTCATTAACGCCGGTATTTTTTGTTGCCTTCGCAGGTGAACCACTCGCAGAGACTGGGGCAAAGACCTCTGCAAGTGTGGCTTCTGTGCCAGAAGAATGCTACTGTTGTGGCGGCACATTGCACTTGTATGGCTGGACCCAGAGAAGACTGCTCCCATGTTGGAGGCTGCTTGTTCGCTGTTAAGACAGGCATCAAGATCATAAAGTCAACAAGTTGCACGCAGAAGGACAATTCGTGGCTGCCCGCTTATGTTGAGAAGGTTCAGTTTAAGTGACTTAGGGGCATTGACTTCACGTCATCCAGAAGCAAAATGCACAAGCTTGAGAGCATCGCCACTTCAACAGAAGCAGGACCAGTGAAGGAGCGAGCTCCTGGCCACCCCCTTCTGCAGATGAGCTTTCTCAGCTTTACAGCTGAATTCAGGCAGTTGGTGTGGTGCCTTGAATTTTTTCACTGCTTCCTGGCTATGACGGACACTCTCAAAAATCCTGTACCAACGCATGATGCTCATTTGAGGAAACTCTACGCGGAGGAAATGTTCGCATATGACTTGGATGTTTTGGTTGAGAAGGCCAACGATGTCATGCCGTCACTAACTGTTAGTGAAGGTAGCGCAAAGGCTATTGAAGCCATGACAAGGCAACAGAGCAGCTCGCCGAGCTGGTTTACGTACCGTGCTTGTAGAGGCACTGCTTCTGTAATGAAAAAGGTGTGCCACACAAGCATTGATAACCCTAGTCTATCACTGCTGAAGTTAGTGTGCTATCCTGAGAAACAAGCATTGAAGACTCCTTCCGTCACATGGGGATTGGAAAATGAGCGCCATGCCTTTAGAGCATATGAAGCCAGCGAAGCTGGAAAGCACGACGCATTCAAGTGCACAAAGTCGGGACTGCATATCAGTACGGAGCACCCATTTGTTGGAGCAACACCAGATGGTCTTGTTTGTTTCACTTGCTGCGGAAAGGGTGTGCTCGAACTGAAGTGCCCATCCTCGATGAGGGAAGTGAAGAATATAACCGGATGGTTGGCGCGGGTTCCTGTCTAGAAACAAGTCAGTGGCGCAGTACACGTACGCCGGCAACATGATTATTTCTACCAGGTGCAGACGCAAATGGCTGTATGCAATGTGCAATGTGTGACTTCGTTGTGTGGACGCCTAATGTGTTGCATGTCGAGAAAGTATGGAAGGACGAGCACTTTTGTGCAGAAATTCTGGGTGCTGCGAGAGATTTTGTTCATCCATGCAATCCTTCCCGAGCTGTTCCGCAGATATTTCACTGGACAAAGTGCTGGGGCAATTGCAAACTCACCCAAGGATGTTTTTTGCTTTTGCCAAGGACCAGAAACTGGAAAGATGGTTGCTTGCGACAACCCACACTGCCGCTACAAATGAGTTAACTGTTCTTTCGTTTCACTGAAGCGGGCACCAAAAACTGCACAGTGGAATTGTCCCGAGTGCAAAGGACCAAAGACCAAACAGCCCGTGACGAAAGCTCTGCGTAAAGTTGTACACGTGAAGAGCGTCTTGAAGCTGCAACAGCATTGGCCCGTGTTTGAAATTGGTCCAGTGTGACGTCGAGAAATGATGATCAACGGCAACAGCAGATTGCGAAATTGCTTTATTGAGACATGATGGAAAAGAATTTACAACGACTCTTCTACTCTGACTGATGCCTGCTCTGCAGACACACCTTTGAGTGCAGCAACGGTTGGAGGACACAAGTGCGACAGTACACTACAAACAGTTTTGTCAACTGGTGTGACCACATCATCTTGCGTGAATGCAACATAAACAACAAGAATGAGAGAATTCAGAAGAATGAGCTGATGTCTAATGAGTTCAATTACTCCTTCTACATGAATTCTTACACTTGCATGCTTTCTTGTGCCTTGCACCTCATCTGCTGAAAGTTGTTTTTTCCCTTTTCTGAAATGTTGAAGCGAAGCAAGAGGTCAGCATTTTCAGGTTTAACTTGAGCTTCATCATAAATAAATTCTTGGGATCGAGTGAGCTTATTATTTGCATTGTGTAAACAGTGCTGGCTAGTGCCTTGAACACAGCAAATAAAACAGCAAAGTTTGTCAACCCAGTGTACAGCCGTACGTTTTCCTCTGAACTTTTGAATGCGACTTCGGACACCTCAAGCTGCTCTTTTACTTTTTGTAATGCATACATTCCTTCGTTTTCCACTACACAGCAGTGCTCCAATGTCTCTACAACTTGCATGCTCATGTTGGTCTGAACAGCAGTTTCTGTACATTGTCTGCCATAACTGCGTCCACATGCTACGACAAACTGAAAGCAAGTATCGCACATCGTTTCCAACCACGGTAACAGGCCAGTGGTAGCTGCAGCTGCAGATGGAACTTTGTGTCAGTCCTCATTTTCCTCACTCCGGTTCTTTAGTGCTGCAACTATTGCGGGACACAAGTTGCCAAGTGCACAACACACTGTCATAATCTTGTCCAGCGCAGTCAGTTCATCCCCCTCGCGACAAGCAACATAGTTAATAGGCACAGTAGACTTCAAGAACACGAACTTATTTCTGATCAGGCCAATAACACGCTCCACATGGATCCTAACATTCGCAAGCTTCCTTGTTCTTTCCACGACTTCAGGGGACAGCTGCTTTTTCCCTTTTGTGTACGCTGTGAGATGGAGGCGTGCACAATAAAAGCCAACACTGTCTTCTATGTTGAACCCCCTATCTGTGAGGACAACATCACCAGGAACGAAGTTGTCCAATAAGCCACAATGCTCTGTGATGTGCTTATCGCTGACACGCCCCCCTAGCCTTCTGAAATGTATGTTACTACACCCTGTGGTGCATTTGCAATAAGAAACTTTGCAGTGTTGCTCCTTTTATACGTTGACCATGTTTCACTTCTAGAAAGCAGATATGACGGCCTTTCAATGTTTATTTCGAAGCAGTCAATAATTACGGTGACTTTAGTCCTAAGCGAATCAAAGAAAGCTTGTGGCATGGTACGCTGCAGTTCCTCACGCCCTGGCCAGGTTATCTGGGATTTAAGCCGACAATATGCAACGTGCAGCCACTTGTCAAAAATTCTTGATACTGTTGCTTCAGAAATATTGAAGCTATCCTTCCCAATGAGTATGACGGGGTTTGTATAGTATTTTGCAATCAGAAATGAGCTTATGGAGCAACTTTCTTGAGCAGGTATGTGAACAGTCCGAAGATAGAGCGATGGACCAGCCTGGACAGATTTTTTTTACTTTGAAGAAAAAAATCTGCAATATGGTAGCTTCCTGCAACTAGTAGGTCACATAGTCACATAAAAGACCTCTGCAAGGGGCACTTTGTGTTATATTGCTAATGTTGAGTTGTGATACCGCGTTTCCCGATCCAAATACTTATGATGTTGCCTACCATGATGTTGCCAAATACTTATGATATTGCCTACTTATGATGTTGCCAAAACATCATCGAATGGACAGATGTATGTACCGGTGTCTGTTGAATTTTTTCTCAAGCTTCCAAGGATGGGCTCTCTGTCCGTTTATAAAACATCCCTATAAAGGTAACGTAGGTGGTGGTCCAGACATCCTAGGGTAACTCTAGTGGTGTTAGTATACCGTAATTTCGTTCAGTATATGCCGCATGGTATTTTTGGCCCTCAAACGCCAAATTACCAGGCCCCATGAAGGGTCTGAAGCTAATCTATATTAAAACATACCCCATGTAGTGTTGTTTCTTAAACTTTGACAACCTTCCCTTTTTTGTGATGCCATCCGATGGTAAAAGCATTCCTGTCACGAGTAAATCTGTGGTCTTAATATCAGTGAGCATTGAAAAAAAATACTGCAAGAAACAACCTTGACGACAGAGGCAGCATTTGGGGACCTTTTCATTGAAGGGTGGCGTCCACCATATGTAGCCAATGTAGCCATCTTCCTCCACTATATGTAGCCAATGCGGCATTGAAATCTCTATCACACCTTACCGAACGCTGAACAGCAGTCAGGATGTTATCTGATAGACCGACTCTTCAATAAAACTGAATCTGCTCACCTTGAGGGGCTCCGCGAACAGATACTGACTGCCGCGTAACGTATAACGTATAAACCTACTAAGACTTCTAGAAGTCACATATCAGTGATGCATGGGTGGAATAAACCTACACAAGCAAAGTGATAATTCTCCTATCCGAAAGGAAGTGAGACATGGAATCTCCCCAAAACTGTTCGCAGCGTGTGTGAAAGTGAAATTCAGAATGCTTGACTGGGAAAGCATAGGATTAAGAATAAACGGGAAATACTTGTGCCATTTGAGGAATACGGACGACAAAGTATTGCTGAGTGAGACTGCAGCAGAACACATTCAAATAGTGCTTGAGCACAATCACAAAGCTAGGCCGTGGGTTAAAATATAAATAAGCAATAAATAAAGTAATGAGAAATAAACACGCCAAGAACTTGTTCTTCAGCACAGGAAATGAAACGCTACAAGGAACACACAGAATATACCCGCCCCTGATGGACGGTAATGCTGACCACAGCCACGAGAGAAAAATCCAGCGCAGATTGCGTAAGGGCTGGGGAGCCCTCTAAAACTCCCCTAATAAATTAAAACTAAGCTATCTATATCAGTCAAAAAATCTACAACCAGAGCATGCTTCTCCTAATGACATACGGAGCTGAAACTTGGCACCGTACAAAATAAATACAAAGCAAATAAAGGTCAGCTCAATTGGCCATGGAGCGAATATTGTTACGAATAATAATACATGAATTTACTCAGATAACTGATGATCTTGAAGCCCTAACCCTCAAATGTCATCAAATTATCTTCTCTGTAATTTATCGACCACCTAGCGGGAACGTTTCTAACTTTTTCGCTTACCTGGATACGTTTTTTGGCTGGATTAATCAACACAATTTCCGTCTGGTTTTGGGCGGTGATGTAAATATCAACCTGCTAAACGAATCAACAGCCCAAGGCGACCTTTTAAGGCTACTAAATTCAAATGCGCTTGTTAACGCCATCAATACACCCACTCGTATTCAAAATCAGTCTGCAACACTAATCGATGTATTCATCACGAACATCGAAATTTCAGAAACAGTTTCAGGCGTCATCGCAGCTGACATTAGTGATCATCTGCCTTTATTCCTAATAACAGATCAAAATGTAGTTCGTAAAACTTTTAACCAGGCGCACAGTATAACATTTCAAGATATAAACTCTTCGACGTTAGAAAAGTTCCGGAACAGACTTTCGCAAGTAAACTGGAAAGAAGTGTATGCTCAAAGTTGCCCTGACAGCGCCTATGACGCATTCTTGTCAATATTTACATCGGCCTACCAGGACTGCTTCCCCTGCAAGACATTCAAACCCTAAAATTCGCGCAAACCCTGGATTACGCCTGAATTTTAAAATTAATAAAAAAGAAAAATGCTCTTTTGAAACATTATTTAAATACTAGAGATAAGGCCGACCTACACGCGTTTAAGGTGTTTCGAAATAAAGTAACTGGGATCCTAAGACAAACCAAAAAGAACTATTTACATAATTTATTTAATGCAGAAACCCTACGACGAAGCGACATTGTATGGCAAAGACTGAACTCTGTACTTGGCCGAGGACTGCAGCACACGCAAGATAAGCAGGAGCTAAACTTGAATGGAACATTACCATCTGGCGCGCCGCTTGCCAACGCCTTTAATCATTTTTTTGCGTCCCTCGATAAAAGTGCTCATGACTTCCATGCCTTAGACTACATGCCGGCCCGAAACTGCGCCAGCGCATTTTTGGCCCCGACAAACAATGACGAAGTCTATCGCACCTTTTTCAGTTTTCGGAACAGCAAGGCCCGTGATGCAGATGACATACAGATACGACCAGTCAAATACACACTAGATATAATTTGCCCTGTGCTTGTGTATGTATTTAACCTTAGCTTCTCACAGGGCGTATTTCCAAAAAACATGCAACTAGCGAAAGTAAGTGTCATCTTCAAGAGCGGCGATTTGAACTGCTTATCTAACTATAGGCCAATATCGATACTTCCGGTTTTTTCAAAAGGACTTGAAAAGCTAATAAATGACCGAATGACTTCGTTTTGCGGGAAGCATAACCTAATAACAGCATCACAGTTTGGTTTTAGAAAGGGCCTTTCCACGGAATGCGCGCTTTTAACACAAAAAGAAATAATCCTCCAGGCTATTGAAAACAAACTGCTAACACTCGGTGTCTTTGTGGATTATAGCAAAGCATTTGACCGCTTAAATCACACCACTCTCATAAAGAAGCTTGAACATTATGGTTTCAGGGGGATATTTTTAGATCTATTGAGTAGCTATCTGAAATTCCGTTCCCAAAAGGTAATTATAAATGGCCAAATGTCTGACGTGATGAGTATGCAATGAGGTGTACCGCAGGGAAGCATTTTCGGTCCCCTCCTATTTAATATGTATATAAATGACCTAGTCGGAATTGACCATTCTACCAAATATGTAATCTATGCGGATGACACCACATTACTCTTCTGTTCGAACGACGCTACTAGTCTTATTGTTCATGCTAACGATGTATTAAATAAACTAAACAAGTGGAGCACGTTCAACTCCCTAACAATTAACACTAATAAAACCAAGGCGGTACTCTTCAAACCAAAAAACCAGACTGTGAGTTTTAACGTTGGCCTCACGATTGGAACGTCTGAAGTAGAAATCGTCACTACATTTCGAAGTCTTGGCGTTATCTTTGACGAACACTTATTGTGGAATAAGCACGTAGATTCTCTCGCTAACACATTATCGCGAACTGTCGGTGCAGTCACCAAGTTGCGTTTTCTACTACCCACCAATATAAAGCTACTTATCTACAATTCTCTTTTTCTTTCGCACCTGAACTACTGCTTACTGGTCTGGGGAAATACTACTGCGTCAAATATTAATAAAATCCACTTGTTACAAAAGAAAGCCGTTCGCGCTATCTGCAATTCATCATATGATGCTCACACAAAACCACTTTTCCACAAGCTGGGTATTCGCGCTGCTCCGGATTTATATACCTACATACTTACGAAAAGATATAATCTTGGAATAAAATATAACAACACGTTCATCGCGAAACTATCTAATCTAACTCGAAACCATCCCCGTTATGAGACACGCCATAATGAAACTTGGTATATACCGCATGCACGTACTAACTATGGCACCCAGATGTTGAGCTATGCGTTACCATTGTTACTGAATTCGCTATAACTTTGAACGTTAAACTTTCAGCGTTACCTGTATGAACTTCACCTGTATTTCTGATCATGCAATTTTTCGATGTGTAATAGTGTACTATAATTTCATATTTCGCCTGACTAGCACTATGTACAAAATGTGTTCAAACAATTTTGCAATGCTCCAGTTGTGCATTGCCCCATTCTCTTATTCTAAACGTTGTATAATAACCAGATTGACACAATTCTTGTTGCCATTTGCTTTACTTTTATTTGTTTTTTTTGTTTTTTTTCTATGTTCTGTTTTTCTCTGTTTCCTCTCTCTCTTTTCCACCACTCTTTTTTTCCATCTCTCTCTTTCTATATTGCTACATGATGCAGCAATGTATTACTATTAACGGGGCGCAGACCTTTGTCAAGCCGCGTACCGCAGGCTTTTTATCTGCCCCCTGGCACCTGTATGAATTTGCAGTTGTCGAATAAAATTGATTGATTGATTGATTGATTGAATAACACCCAGGGACAACAAACCAGCCGTCTGGAACAGAAAACAAACTAGAGTAGAAATATTATAGTTCAAATAAAGAAAACAAAATGGACGAGCCAACAACACCTGGACATTTAAGGTAACAGCTTGGCTACCTTGAAGTGGGTCTAGAAGAATCGGAAGCCAATAACGCGATCAATGGGTGATATATGGAGCTGCGGGGATAAACTCTGGACTCGAGTAAAGGAGTACCGGAGCAGTTGGAGGATAATCGAGAGGCCTTCGTTCTGCAGTGGGCCTGAGCAGGCTAATGCAGCTGCTGATGATGATGATAATTTTTTAAAATTGTTGTGCGCCCTTTACTCTGCGTAAGTGCATGCACAGAGAATGTTGGCGTTGAGTGTTTAGAGAAACTTTATTGTAAAACACTGGTTACTAGCGCGTTGGAAGATTTATGCCAGACAAAATATAGCATGATGTATACCAATATATCTACTTCCTAGTCATGAATATAAAGTTTAGTGTGGCAGGATGAAAACTATTATTTAAAAATTATTGCTCCTTTGCATTCCAACACAGAGATAGTTCCTGTTTGTTCTCCCCAATCGAAACGGTGTAACCTAATATTTTGGTTATTACAATAGAAAAATATATGGGCAAGTTCGCATCCTTCAATTTTGGACCCCGTTTTTACAATGTTTTTCATCTAATATACTGAAATTGAAGTTACAAATTATTGGCGAACTTATGAGCACAGCACGCACCATGGCCATATCACTACGCTCAGTGACCTTTTTTCCCGCAGTTTACACTCAGCGCTAGAAAATTTATACCAGAAGAGCATTGGGAAGAAAACACCGTGGTAAAAGAGTGCCTTTTTCTGCGAACGTACTTATTATAGAGGGGCCGAGAACCTGGGCTTAGGCTCACTTTTCAGAAATGTTTTGCCGACCTGCAAAAAGTTTCTTATGCGTAAAACAGGTCATTGACCGTAATATAATAGCAATGTAAAAAAGGTTTCCGAACTGCAAGGTCCACTTGAACTAAAATGTCCTTCAACAGAGTAGTGCACCAAATTCAGTAAAAAACGCTTCCTTTAGTGACCAAGGTGTGTCATGCCTATAGACGGGAATACTTATAGGATTAACCCGATATTACAAGCATCCATGACATTGGGTTTTTTCACTGGCAGTGTCTATCACCAACAACATACAAATATACTACATTTTAGAGTCTACAAGGGAGAGCGGTGATCAATCTTCACATCTTGAAAAAATATTGACCTTTTAAAAGGAATTACTTGAAGTAAAGAAATGTGAGGGATTTGAACAAAATAAAGTACGCTTCGCGTTCTACATTTACGTATGAGGAACGTAAAAGCACTTCTTTAATATTATTGGGCCGCACCAGTCCCCGCCCACAGAGCTCGTTTTAAAGCACTCTTCGTTCTGATATTAGAGCGCAAAGAAGCAATAGTCACCAGCCAATAGAAAACATGGCTGCTTCATTGATCTTGCTATTCACCCTTCCGCTCTTCGCAGCGTATAGCCAGGCTGATGAGGAGCACTGTGATATCGAAGGTAACACACGGACAATGGACGGATATAGCGTGAGTATATGCCTAGAGATCACTACCTAATGCACAAAAGATCTCGGTTTTAGGTGGCTCTAATAAGCGCCGAGGAGTATCGCTTTATGCATTTGTAAACGGCAAATGCTCTTGTGAATCTTTATTTAAGCCCAATATATCGCTACTTCAGCAGTGACTTCAGGGAAAATATTTGGCTTCAATAAAAACGGCGGATTAATCCCATGCTCTTGTAAAATAACTAAATTTTCGTCATGACAGTAGGCCGTACAAGTATTGATTTTTATGATACATATCATAACCCAAAAACCGACCAGGTTGGCGTATTATATGCCAAACCGTGAGTACAATCAAAATGCAACATCATGAAAGAATTTTAAGTTTTACCTTTCTACTAAAATGGCAAACAAGCTTGACACGATATCAAAAAAAAACAAAAAAACAAGGCATTCAAAATGAAATAGGGCGGAGGTGCATAAGTAACGTTAGCGTTGCTGCAAATCCTAACACGTCAAAATAACACAATTTTAATACTGACAGTTCATTCAAGTATCGCCAATAATTATATTTACGTGAATGGTGTGGGTTTCAACGCTGTGAAAAATGCTATAAAAGCCTTAGCTTACCAGCGGTATCCGCATGATGCAGGTATTGAAGTTTTGCCTGCTTTGAGTGGGCATTGTGTGAGAAAAAAGAATACTCAACCTCCACTAGACTTGCGAAGGTTCTAGTACTTTGGAACGCTCAATCATCGAATCAAATCGGTTAGCTGGGAATATTTGCTGTGTAAAACCTTTGCCAGTTATTTCAGACCGAAGATTGAAAGGGAGAGTTTCTCACAGACAGAATAAAGATTCGAAAAAGCTGTGTAAGGGTCTATTTCACAGGGGACGCATGCGCATGTCCTGGCTTCCGAAATAAGCACACAATTCTCACTGAGAGGGGCGCTAGAGTGTCCAGTGTGCGAATGCTTTCGGTTAAGAATGTCAAATAAACAAACACGTGTAGCCCTTCACAATTAAGTGTACCGTTTTGGAAAATCTTGGTTGCGACGCCGTTTTCTGCTGCAAACTGTTATTGCCACTGACGGGTTTGGTGCGCTAGTTTTCCAGAATTATCTAAGTTCTCTAGGGTCTATGTACTGACTCTGGTGGAAAATATAGCATCGATAACACCTTTTCTAAGACATGCACTTACGTCGAAGAAAGCTTCATTGACTGCAGGAATTTATTCGGTGAAAGTGCAGAACGACAACTAAAGTGTTCACAACAGTGAACAGGGATGATTCCGCATGAAAACATAAGCCGTCCTGTCCTGCAAAATGGATGACCACCATGGGGTTTTTATGCAGTATATATATACTGAGGAAAGCAAGTTCTCTTTGCTGAAACGTAGGCCACAATCGTGCTTTTACCTTGTTCGAAGTTTTTCTTCTCTTATATATATATATCTATATATATATATATATATATATACATATATATATTTATATATATGTATATATATATATATATATATATATATATATATATATATATATATATATATATATCTACCTATAAAGAGAAGTGCCCGACTGACTGACTGACTGACTCATCAACGCCCAGCCAAAACTGTTAGACCTAGAGACTTGAAATTTCACGAGTTTATTTCCGTCATTGAGTAGATGCTCACTAAGGCGGGTTTTCCAGAAATTGCCCTCATAGCCGAAGAAAAGGGCGAAATTGTGGTTTCGCGAATTCGTGATTTTCTCGGTCACCCATCCACATATCGAAGCGCTTTTTGCTGATTTAAGTAGCCCTTAAGAATACCTAAAAAGTAGTTTTTAGATTTCGCCCTAACCAACACCAGCGAGGTGATTCCGCATTCCGGATCTAAAACGGTGTTCCTAAAGATTCTCGAATAAATCTTTCACCGATTCAGTAATCCAACTGATTTTTGCTAGAATATGTAACTCATACAAATGCACAGAACCGTGTTTAAGGAATTCGCTCAGCGACGCCGCTAAAAGGGTCAAATTGTTTTTTTACAAATTACACGGCTGATGAGCCAAAAAGGCCCGACAGGTTATGTACACGTCTAGCCAAACTGCTCTTTCAAACGGCTACAGATTGCAAGGGCACGTTCTGATTACGGTGTTGGGGGTCAATATTTCTTAAAATTTCAAAAATTCCACCATGGAGAGAGTTTAAAGCGGTAAAATAGTTTTTCACATATTAATTTTTTTACCGCCCGCCATCGGAGATATCGAACAGGTTTTTGTTGAGATAGGCAACTTACTCACTTATCTCAACACTGTTATACAACATTTTTCAACGACACCCTCTCAATAGAGGCAAGCGGGATTTCGGGAAAACACTGTGTTTTTACACTTTCACAAATAATCACCCAGCCAGTTAATATATCCCATTCGTTTTTTCTTGAAAATGCTGCCCATTTAATTGCCCAAAAACCACTTTCAGGATTTTGTCCTAAGATGCGGATTAGAAGGCCAGCGAGATTTTTTAATCTGCATCCTTTTGGACGTAAAATTCAGTTGAGTTTTCCCGCGTTCGCTAAGCGGTCGCCATCTGTTGACACCTTCGGCAACTACGCGTCTCCAGTAGGAGCAGGTGTCATCTCTACCTATAAAGAGAAGTGCCCGACTGACTGACTGACTGACTCATCTACGCCCAGCCAAAACTGTTAGACCTAGAGACTTGAAATTTCACGAGTTTATTTGCGTCATTGAGTAGGTGCTCACTAAGGCGGGTTTTTCAAAAATTGCCCTCCTAGCAGAAGAAAAGGGCGAAATTGTGGTTTCGCGAATTCGTGATTTTCTCGGTCACCCATCCACATATCGAAGCGCTTTTTGCTGATATAAGTAGCCCTTAAGAATACCTAAAAAGTAGTTTTTGGAATTCGCCCCAACCTACACCAGCGAGGTGATTCCGCATTCCGGATCTAAAACGGTGTTCCTAAAGATTCTCGAATAAATCTTTCACCGATTCAGTAATCCAACTGATTTTTGCTAGAATATGTAACTCATACAAATGCACAGAACCGTTTTTAAGGATTTCGCTCTGCGACGCCGCTAAAGGGGTCAAATTGTTTTTTACAAATTACACGGCTGATGAGCCAAAAAGGCCCGACAGGTTATGTACACGTCTAGCCAAACTGCTTTTTTAAACGGCTACAGATTGCAAGGGCACGTTCTGATTACGGTGTTGGGTGTCAATATTTCTTAAAATTTTAAAAATTCCACCATGGAGAGAGTTTAAAGCGGTAAAATTGTTTTTCACATATTAATTTTTTTACCGCCCGCCATCGGAGATATCGACGAGGTTTTTGTTGAGATAGGCAACTTAATCACTTATCTCAACACTGTTATACATTTTTCAATGACACTCTCCCAATAGAGGCAAGCGGGATTACGGGAAAACACTGTGTTTTTACACTTTCACAAATAATCACCCAGCCAGTTAATATATCCCATTCGTTTTTTCTTGAAAATGCTGCCCATTTAATTGCCCAAAAACCACTTTCAGGATTTTGTCCTAAGATGCGGATTAGCAGGCCAGGGAGATTTTTTAATCTGCATCCTTTTGGACGTAAAATTCAGTTGAGTTTTCCCGCGTTCGCTAAGCGGTCGCCATCTGTTGACACCTTCGGCAACTACGCGTCTCCAGTAGAAGCAGGTGTCATATAGCATAAATGTAAAAGAGAGGATGTACCAGTAAAAAGTGCAAAGGTTAGACCTCGCTATCTGCTGGGACTTTCTGCAAGCTCGCGCCTCCCGCAGGAAGCCCATGTTACTTATGATAAAACTGTCCCGATGAGCATCATTCATATCTTCTGAGATAGCACTTCCTACGAGGAAGAATACCCCTCACCCAGCCGGCCTCCATCATGTGTTCCCAGCGCAATCTCCTGCCGAATTCAAGTTGTGGCTGCAACCTGGCACTTTTCCTCATATATTAAGAGCGAAAGCAAACCAAGCTCCTCCTTCTTTCATCCACTTTTCCAAACCTTGAGCTGTGGGAGAACCTGGTGACAATCAGCGATCTGGATGTCCTGACAATACTTCCTCCAGAGTGAAGGCTGCCCAGTCATCACATGGCTTTCTGAAATAGGGAACCACTCCCACTTCGCCGGCTCAATAAAATCTTTTTCACTCACTGACTCATTCGCTCAAACGCGCCATCTTGGTGCAATTTGTTTAGCGAGAGTTGGAGAAAAACACGAACACCAGTCGTAACACATTACCACGACGCGCCTGAAGTAGAAGCCGATATACTGACAGCAGGCAGGCGCTTCCGGGTGTGTACCACTTCCCAATGAAGTAGCCTAATATGGCGACTAACAAATACCAATTTCTGTCCTTAATATAATGGCCCACCCGGGCACCGCCGGGTACTACCGCTAGTATATATATATATATATATATAGATTGCAGGAAAATATTTCTTGGACACCGGCAAGTCGTAGCAAAAAAGGAAAGACACACGTCGAAAAAAGAAAAGGTTTAACGTTTCGGCCGAGGGACCGGCCTTCGTCAGAATAATCGGAATATTCAGAATATTCAGAATAATCAGCATATTTCTGACGAAGGCCGGTCCCTCGGCCGAAACGTGAAACCTTTTCTTTTTTCGACGTGTCTTTCTTTTTTGCTATATATATATATATCTTTATATATATTATCATGTGACAGAGTAGCACGCCTGACCACCGTAACTAAACCTGAGATCTAGGTAGCAAATGCCCCCGAAAGTTACGAGGAGTGACAGGTGACAGGTGTTGCACCCTACTCGTGTTCGTGTTCACCGAGTCTCGTATTCCTCCTTTGCGATGCATGTTCTGCGCCTTGCCGACTTGAGGTGTACCTGTGATTGGGGGATGTCCGTGCAGGTGTTAGGTGCGTCACCTTGAAACTTTCCCGTGTCGCATGTTAAACGTGCTTTCCTACCACTGGGTTTCCTTGAACTTAGGCGCCCCGTTTGGTCATCGGCTGCATTTATTCGCTTTTTCTAGTTCATATTGGCCCCGAGGACATACCCTGGCGCCACCTACGAATGACGTCACTTGTTGGACGCCGGGTCGGGTTGTCGTCTGCTACAACCCATTTCCTGTGCGTATGCGGCCGCGTGTTTGTGTGTGTGTGTGTCTGTGTGTGTCTGTGGCCACTGTACCCCCCCCCCCCCGCTCCTTGTGGATTTGATGCAAATTACCCAAAAAAGTTGTCTGCAACCCGAATAATCCGGGCGAGCAACCAGCGACTCGCTTTTTCCCAGCGACACCGCCGCGCCCCACAGCTCGTACGCAGCCACCTAACGCCAAGGACGATGCAACCGATGCCGAGAAAAGTAGCCTGTAAATTCATTATGAAATACTTGCGACGTGACATGTACGAGACTGTGTGTGCAAGGAAACACCTTGTAACAGCGACGGAAGCGCGTCGCTCACTTGTGATCTCACCGCGCCTACTGCTCGCCTTGCCTGGTAAATGAATGAGAACGGTGATCGGATTGCTTCGCGCGCATGCTTAATTAAAAGTACTGCTATGATGCGAAGTTTGGCTTAAGCAGTGCCTATTACCCCTACAATGTTTTTTATAGTTATTCCCGGATTTGATTAAAGATCACTGCCGTAGCCTGTACTTTGCACGGCTGATATATTTTTACTTTTGGCGACAACTTGTCCGCAATGTATTAATGGTATACGAACGCGAGTTTTCAACACCTGCGAGTGGGTTTGAACATGGCTACATTTAGTTTTCGTTAGGACTCCGGCATGGGAATGCATATTTGTAACGTGGGCCCTTTTATGTTTACAGTGAGCCTGCCTTCCTCTAGCACCAATGAAACTAACAATTGCTCACAGAAGGCGAGGCTACATGTGTACGAGGCGAAAAGCGTCGTTAATGAATTCGGGTAATTGGGAGTTTTAAAATAGGAGAACCGAGCGTTGGGGGCCCCCCAAAGTGATGGGGGAACCTAAAGGCAACACGCGCGCGCGCGGCGAAAGGGTCTTCTCGAACCAATCGCCGGCGGCTTCGGATGCACGTACTCGAATGTTGGGAACTTTAGGCTTAACGTCGCGGCAGATATTTCTTCGCCGCTATCGTTACAGTTGCGAATGAGAGTGCCTAATACAACTATTCACTTCACTGTCACCCTGTTTCTTGTATGTGTAACTTTGTATCCGCGTCAGTTTAAGCGATCGATGATCAAGAACTTGCCACGGCCTCGGCCGATGCTTGCGCGCAGGCACATATCCTTCGGCCGCTCGCGGCACCGCGTGTGAACGGGCCGGCGGGGCCGGGCCGGCGGGGCCGGGACCGACCTTCGGGGACGGTCGGCGTAGATCGCGGCAGATATTTGAGCATCGCTTTGAAAACCACAGCAGATGACACTACCTAGCACAATTTTTCACCACTCTAACATCCACATTCACCGCTGTCGAATTACTTTTCCACAACTAGCGTGAATTTAAAAAGCGGCGACGAGTTGTTGCTGCCGCGACCTGCGTCGGTTCGAGCTGCTCCGTCGGCCGTTCGGGCAGGCACGGCGGTGTGTGCGCGGGGCGTTTCTGCGAGCAGTGAACGCTTCACGATTTCTCGCTTTACACATTTGTTGCAAACAAGGGAAATTTAGAAACTTAGCTTGGCAATCCTCGTAGTCTACATTGTTGATCCGGGAAACGAGCCGCAGCTTACGCTTCGGTCGCACACGTACGCCACCTCGCTCAAGTTGTTTGCGGGGAATGTACCACAGTTGATACGGTTATAAAATCCCCATGACGTCAAACTGCGCTTGACGCACTGAGAATTAACTTCAAACGACGAAAATTAACACGAAAATGCTTTTAGAACGCGCGTCCTAAGCTAAGTGTCACACGCTGCAAGCCAACTGTGCAGCCAGGTAGGAACGGTGATCCTACAAGTGACGTCAAAACGATCGCAGCGCCAGCCTCTCCAGGGGTGGGCCTCGCGGCCAATAGCGTTAACAATCAGTGTAATACTTAAGCAAACGTGTCGTAGTTGATCAGAGGACTCAGGGTGACAGACAAAATCCCGTACTTCAGCTTTGGTCAACCCTAGTCGATAGGGGAAGTTTGACTGCCCTGGCTGGGCCCATTTTCCAGGGGTGATCCAGGTGTGATTTTGCTATGATATGCAGACATGTTTGCAATCAATACACTGTTTAGTCATCATCTTATTCCGCATCGAAGCGTTGTTTCAGCTTTTCTGCTGTACGAACGACCCAAGCTGGATGTTCGTCTTCCTCCATAGCACACGGCTTCGTGCCGCACATGGCCTCCTGGCCTTCCATCGTGGCGCGCGCTTGTCGCTTCGGCGGCGGCAACCCCACGTTCCTCCGTGAGATGGCGAGACAGGTCCCAGTCACATTTGTGTTCCGTCCTCACCTACCTCTACAACGACGCCTATCTGTCCCCGCCAACAGGGCATGCTCCGTGCCGGGCGCAGCGCCACGTGGCGACACGTGTTTCCCGCACCCCTTTGTTCCCTTTTTGCCTTTCTCTCGGCAAAAGGGTTGCGAGGTAGGCTAGTTCGAAAGGCATATGCTTGGATGAAACCAGAGCGAATAGAAACAAACACACTTAAAGCACAGCAGGAGAACCACGCCACTCAGGTTCTCAGTCAAAGGAATTCTACGTGCCAGACGTCCGGCTTTCATTGCGCCTGGACCGCCACAGAGGTTGAACACCTTATAAGCAGGTTGATCTCCAAACATCTCGACATCGCGTTCTCTAAGTACTGGCCACATTTGTCTCAGTCTGCAGTTCCCACTGTGTCCAAAGCAGCACCCCAAATGACCCCGGCATTTCAGCATGATCCATCGGTACTATCCAACACAGATCATGGCAGCAAGTGCTAAAGCCCCGTTGCTGCTGCAGTGGAACTGTCGCGGGTTGCGCGCCAATGCCGCAGAGCTCAATGAACATCTGCGGGCTTTGGATCACAAGCCGTTGGTAGTCCTGCTCCAAGAGACGAAAGGAAAAGGCCCGGGCATACAAGGCTACCATTCTTATGAGGTACCCACCATTCGCTACGCCTCCATTTCTGACCAAGCTACCAGCGTAGTGATCCAACAGACAGCTTTATACGTTCTGAGAGGAACCCCTCACTGCCAGGTGCCTACTGCAGGCATGTGCAACGATGTTCAGGAAGTAGTGGCTGTCCGCGTGTCCTTTGGAGGGAGGACCTTACTTGTGGCATCGACCTATGTGCGTCCTCAATTACCAGGTGCAAATTTTGACTGGATGCGGCAGTTGCGTGCTCTGTACCCCCGGGACGAAGTTGTGATTGGGGGTGATTTCAATGCCCTCAGCACGACTTGGGGATATCGCGTCACCAACATCCGCGGCCGCAACCTCGAGGAATCAGCAGAAGATGCGGACCTCATCCTTGTTAATGATCTGTCGTGCCCCACGCGGCTGGGGCAGTCGTCGAGCCAGCGGGACACCATTCCCGATTTGACCTGGGCCACTCCTTCCACGGTGTCATTATGGAAATGCGACTCTTCATCTTGGGGAAGTGACCATTTCCCCATTTGGATCACGCTTTCCGGCACCGCGCGGAAAATTAACAAGAAGGTCCGGTATGTAGACTGGCCCCGTTTCAGGGAGCTTCAATTTTTCGAAACAGAAAGACATCGCAACGCGAACTTAGACTCACTCACAATTCTGCTAAATCGCATTTTGATCGCTGCAAATGGTGCTACAACGGTCGTCGAAGTGGACCAAGACACTCCTGCTCCTGATCGACACCTGATCAATCTATGGAATGTTCGCGACGACTTGCAGGAGCGCTATCGGACCGGTGGTCGCACTTATGTTGACCTTGTGCGCCTCCGCCACCAGACAGCGAACATCAGAAAATACGCGAAGCTCCTTGCCCGCAAGCGTTGGGAAGAGCACTGCGACTCTTTTTCCTCTCACACTGGGTCCCGGAAACTGTGGAGCACCTTCCGAAGCCTAGCCGGGCGTACAAAGCTGCAGGGTACAGTGGATACAGTGCTACTTCGAACTGGGCAATCCCGTGAGGTCTTCGAAAGAGAGGCGGCACGTATTTTCTTTCCCCAACCCCCGTCTCAACCGCCACCTCATATCTACGCTCTGGAGCCAGTGGACGACAGCGAACAGATTGAGATGCCATTTACATCTGCTGAGCTCACGGTTGCCCTTGAGCAAATCAATGTGTCTAGCACACCAGGAAAAGACGGTGTGTCTTGGTCAATGCTTCGCAATCTGCCAGTAGCACAGAAAGAAGAGCTTCTTCAGGCACTTAATGACATATGGATCAGTGGCGTCGTCCCTCCAGCCCTCAAGCACGCTGTTGTGGTACCCATTCCCAAGGCAGGCAAGGATCCTGCAGTTCTTGCAAATTTACGTCCAATCTCGCTTACGTCTACCACCTGTAAGTTGATTGAGCGGATGGCCACGACTCGACTAAGTCATCACTTGGAAGAAGAAAACAACTACTTCCACCCGGCTCAGACAGGCTTCCGACCAAATTTAAGCACCCACGACAGTCTTTACCTTCTACGAAAGTTGGTGCGAGCAAGCCGGTATAAGCGGCCACACATTCTGGTTGCTATTGATTTGCAAAAGGCTTACGACACCGTATCACACGCAGCGGTACTCGATGCCCTAGTAGATGCTTATCCTGGTAAGCGGCTACGAAATTTTGTACGGAGTTTCCTGGCTAACCGCACATACGAGATTCGATCCGGCCGCCACGACACCATTTCCTTCACCAACTGCTGCGGGGTGCCCCAAGGGGCTATCATCTCCCCTATTCTTTTTAATTTGGCTCTCAGGAAGTTGATTCATGGGGTGTCTGCGGTGGAAGGTGTTCATGTCACGGCCTATGCCGATGACATCACAATTTGGACTGAGGCAAGTGATCACCCCACAACCGATGCCGCGATGCGTCAATTACAGAAGGCCCTAGACACGTTCAGCGCCCTCCTAGCTCCCACTGGAATGAAAATATCGCTGGCGAAAACACACTTCCTGGCGATACGGGGCACACCTGCAGAACGCTCCCGGATTCATTTAACCATTGACGGCGTTTCGCTTCAGCCTGCTCCACAGGATTGGGTGCGTGTCCTCGGGGTGCCCGTTCACCAGAACGGTGGCGCTACAGAATGGATCAAGCAACTTCGGCCGCAGTGGCGTAGCCTCCTGCACCTCATTCGCCGCATCTCCAACACCTTTGGCGGGGCATCGCAGGACGTAGCTCGGCGTTTAGTGCAAAGTGTACTTGTGTCCAAAGCCACATATGGCGCCATGTGCTATTCCCTCACAAAACACCAGACCCACCAGCTAGAAGTCCTTTACCGGGAAGCGCTTCGAGCTATAACTGGGCTTCCACGACACACAAGGATTGAGGAGCTCTATCGGTACGCTGGTCTTCCCACTCTTGAAAGCATAATCCAATCCAGGGCAGAGGGGGCGAAAGACCGTCGCAATCTCACTCACCAGGGCCGCCGCTTACTATGCCATGCCGGTGAGGATTTCGACACGTCTGTGCCACCCATACATAAGCACATTCCACCTTGGGAGGATGAGCTCATTACTGAGCAACGGCCAGCACCCACTCCACGTCACCAAGGAACTTACCAATCGCATAGACATGTTCCTTCGATCACCGCCCCTCCCTTGAACACAGAAGACTCATCAACACTTTCTGTCTTCGTGGCTGCTTTGTGGCGGCGCCATTTACAAACGGCGTCCCTCGCCGCCGTTGCATGTGTACCGGCCGTAGACACAACCCGCACCTTCAAGATGACTATACCACCTACCGCCACAGCGCTGGAGCTTCGTGCCATCGACGAGGGGGTCCAGCTGGCTGTACGCCTACTGGCAGCTGATCCCCAGACGTACCGAAACGTCAGCATATTTACGGACAGCGCAGAGGCTTTACGTTATCTCATTGGACCACCCAGACGGCACTCAGTCGCTCATAACATTAAACGTTCCTGTGCAACGTTGCGACTGCGCACTGGCATTACTGTGACCGTTCGCCTGACACCCGGGCACGCAAGAGCTCTCGGTAGTGAGTGGGCCCATCAGCTGGCGAGCGAGGCTTGTCGAAATTTCCGCCCGCAGCTTGACGGCTCCCTCCCTGAGGAGTTCTGCTTTGATCCCGATGGCGAACGCCGCTGCCGCAAACAGCGCCGCCGACAGGAGATCCTTTCAACAGTGCCCATCAACCCGGACCCGGTGCCTCCTGGGCTTAGCCGTGCTGCACATGTCTTCCTGAACCGTGCGCGCTCCGGATACGCTTTAACAGATGACGTCGTGGCCAGGTGGAGGCACGCCTCGAATAGAACAATGAGGAGCGGCAATTCCACGGCAGCAGCTTCCGAAGACCTTTCATCTGCGGTGGCATCACCATCCGACCCTTTGTACGTCTGCTACGCATGTGGGCAGTCACTGAAGCCAACCATCCAACACCTTGTATGGGACTGCATAGGTCTCCTAGGGCCACGTGAGACACATCGGCCTGCCTGGGTACTCGCTTACGAGGACTGGATCCGTCCGAAGGGCCGCATCAAACAGACTTTATCCGCACTTTGGCGGTTCGTTCTGGACTCCTCAATGTTGGGACACTATTGAGGTCTTCATCTCCCCTCCCTTCTCTCCCCCATGTGGCCTTGAGCCATCCCTTTTAATAAATGTTCGTTGTTGTAGAAACAAACACAGAGGAAGTGGAACACAAGTTGTATCAACGCGCGTTCTAGGGAGCATGAATTTTCATTGAAGGCCCCCATCATCCCATTTTTCTTCGCATTGTACAAAGTGCAGTGGATGTAAACCTAATTTTCCTGCCATCGAAGTTCTATTTCAGCACCGTAGACAAACTCTCTCCGAAATTATGGAACCGTTCAACATAGCAGAAAGAGGGCAAAGCGTGTATTCATCCCAAAGAGATTGCATATCTCGTAGGCCTTGACTGTCGCTGGTGTCAATGTAGTTACCTTATAACCGTGGCTTTTTAAAACTTGTATCACTCATGCGCATTGTTTTTTACTGTTTTGTGTTTTTGTTTTCGCCTCCATTAAAAAAGCGGCGGCCGCTTTTTTGATGAAGGCAAAAACAAAAACGCTCGTGTGTACAAGATTTCGGCGCACGTTAAAGATCCCCAGGTAGTGAAAATAATTCGGAGCCCTGTACTACGGCGCGCCTCATCGCCTGAGTTGCGTCGGCGCTTTAAACCCAACAATCAATCACTCAATCACCTACACGCATTGCGGTATTAAATAACGACTTCTGAGCACTTTGCATTGTGAATTATGCACAACTGAACGTAACGGTCAATCTATTATAAGCACTTAAAGAGCTTAGCGTGCTGTCATCAACAAATTGGCTATTGTACTTGAAAATAAATATTTTTTCTATGGAGCCTACTAAAGTTACACGTACCGAAAGAGTAGGTCATATTCGCAGTGAGTTGTCAATGCTTATTATGAGCACTGTAGTATAAATGAGAAGTTGCTTTATAGGCTATAGGTCTGTTGGCGTAGTGAAATACTGGAAGTCATTTATTTAGCAAGGAAATAGTGCGAGGGAGAGGACACGATAAAGCCGACATCCTCTCGTCCCTGTTTCTACAGCGTCCGTCCTTGCCTGTTTTATTCGTGTCTCGACCCTGGTATTGTTTCCGGGTATTGTAAATTGTTACCGACTCGCTAAGCTTCGTACACTTGCTCAGATACTCTTGAAAATGGTGTGCCAGCGGCCATGACGCGAGAATCGCGCCCAGAGATTGGAAACAGCAGTGCGGAAAAAAGGTTGGAGGATTCAAGGCTCCAAGACAGGAGAATGCTAGGCGGGCCAAAAAAGGTTTAAGAACAGCAGTGTGAAAGTACGGTAGGCCGTTATCGCACGAGAATCACCAGCTGCGTTTAAAGCTGAAGGTAACGTTGAGGATGTGGGCTGCGAACACGACACTCTCAGCGATTCCGACAGAGCAAAACGAGCTACAGAGTAAAGCTCAGTAACGATATCAATCGCAGAGCAACAGGAGGCCCCTGGTGGTAGAAACACAGTGGAACGAGCCTTGGCGGGTGTTTTCAACATGCTGGTCGAGTGACTGCGGGAAAAATGTTTAGGAAATAGTGAAACAGCAAATCGTATCAAGGTCGAGCTCCGCTTTTGCCTTCCATTTGTTAAATGTTTTTGAGCATCACACGGAAATATTAAGTTTGACAACTACTATATGCTGCCAATGCAGTACCTAGGCTCAAGATTCTGATACTAGCTGCTTGGTGTTGTAACTGACAGCATCCCTAACTTTCCCTGCAATCACCCGGCCACCATTGGGAGGAAACAGTATACGGTTATTAGTATATGCTAAGGGCCATGCAATGCAATTAAGTGTCTTTTTTTATTTGAATGAACTGATGGACTGATTAAGGTATGTTTCATTATACCATACAACAATTATTTTACGTACCAGCCAAACGGTTCTATGTGAGAATTAGGTCACGCAGGCGTTGGCGACTACCTGAACCAAACACTGAAGGGCGATGTCTACCTTACAGATGTCTGTCTACTTCGGGTGACAGATTTACTTGTTTAGCGTATGGGCGTACCACCCAACGTAAAAAATGTTTGGGCTCGAGGCTCCCATATTCTGCTTATCGAACAATATCTACAGAAAATTCGGAGCTACTCACTGAGATTCTCGAACGGGAGTAATAAAGACACGTGGAATAAAAAGCGCCCGAATGTTATTGAAATATGCACAAGGTATTCTGTATAAAGGTGCCCTTTATTTTTTTAAGGTTGAATTACTAAACACTTTTTTCGCCGCATTGATAGCAGAGTAGTGACATTCCTTGACAAGACTTTTTTGGACGTCATTCACATGATTGGCCTCAGGGACTGGCTTCTGAAACAATTGCTCTTACCCAGATAAAATTTTAAAATTTGAGATTTTTTCTGTTACCACAAAAAACGTGTTTTAAACTGTCGCTAGGGAATCTCGTGAATGCGCGCCGGATTGACATGGGCAGACAGCTCTCCTTACAACACCCCGAGCTAATATTCAGTTTCTTTTGCTACTCCAGCGGCCTCAAATCATCTGGCTGTGCGCAAGTCGTGCTATGTTCAGTACCTTCTTTATCGTGGCAACCCCGGGACCGATATCGGAGAGTGGTTTGTAGGGGTTGTCGAAGAATCCAGTGAAGAGCATTTGTTTCGATAGATACGAAAACAACCAAACGTTTTATTTACAGCCATGTTGTGGTCAAGTTTCGGGACGCGTTGCCTCGAAATACGAAACAATTTCTTACCGGTGCTGTATGCGCGTCTTCTGCAAGAACAGAAACTGCTGTTTCTGTCTCAGAAGAATAAATTTTCAGAAACATTTCGTTTGTAATTGACAATATAACGTTAGAATCCTGTCAAGGTTTTCATAGCAAACCCTTCTTTTGATTTATAAAAATAGGTTTCCAAAGAGTTTATTACTAGCCCAAAACATTGTTTTACACCCAGTTTTATATTAAATACCGTTTATTACAAATGCTAACAGCTATGATATTTTCCCCGAAGACTGCAGCTGGAGTAGAGGCGAAGCCGAGTCAACTTGGAATCGTTGCGGTTGTGGCGTTTTCATTATTTTGGTCCACGCAGAGAGGCACACTGCCACGCAGTCCACGCAGAGAGGCACACTGCCGTCTTTTTTTGGCGCCAACACGACTGGAGATGCATGGGCGCTCTGCGACGGCCGCACAACCCCCGTGTTCAGCATCTCGTCAAGGGCGACATCCAGTTTCGCCTTCTTCTGGATGCTGAGCGGCCGTGGATTGCAGCTCCAAGGAGGGGCGTCTCCCGTGTCAATGCAATGTTGAAAAGCGTTTGCCCGGCCAGGGGCCTCCATGAACATTTCAGCAAACGGCTCCAGAACATAGTCAAGCTGCTCCCTCTCATAGTCACTGCAAGGACACCCCTCAAGCAACTGCCTTATTCGCTCAGGCAACACGGATTTCGTTTCGACTGCGGCTGACCTTGGCACCGTACAGATATGCGGTGACGCCACAAAAGGTATCAATTCTGCGTCATTGCCCAATCTGTAACCACCTCCCGCCAAGTCAAGCAGTAGACGCTCGCGAATAATGAAATCCCGGCCCCAAATCATGGGCACCGACAAGCCAGGGCAGTACGTAAAGCGCTGCCGACACCTTCTGCTTGCGTAAGAAATGTGCAAGCGCACAGCCCCACGCGATTCCACCACAGCACCAATGGCCAATTGCAACCGGGTGCTGCATTTGCGGAACTTGACACCACGTACTCGGCAGAGTTCAAATTCTGCATCTCCAATTAGTGACAAACTACAGCCAGTGTCAACCAATGCGTTAACACCCGTTCCAAGCATTTCAACAGAAACATGCGGGGCAATGGGCTGTACGCGCACTTCAACACAACAAGCAGTGGGTAAAAAACACCAGTCCTCGCATCCAGCCAATTTCGCGGCCCTCGGCGACGGGTTAGTCACCATCATTGCCCCGGGCTGCATTCCCTCATCTCGATGGCTATTTGTATTTCGGTGACCAGCCTCACACGGGACACATCCTGGCTGTCCACATTGGTAGCAGCCGCCAGCTTTATTTCCGTCAGGCACGTAGCCTCGCGACCCTCCCGCCTCGGCAACTGGACGAGAAGGACCTCTGGAGTTCAGGGAATTTCGTTGCCGACCCCAAAGGGAGAGACTCGGGTCGGGGAGCGGTGAGCGTGCCTGTAAAAAGGGCCTGTTTTCCCAACGCAGGAACCCTGGCTCAAACCGCCGCGGGGAGTTCCCGCCATGGGCTGCACCATCTAGTGGTCTTCCGTGCTCCAACTGCCTGTCGCCAAGGGCAGAAGGATCTAGAGCACGGGGGGAATTCAAGCCCGCCGCTGCAGTACGCGGCTGTGGACTTCGCTCTGGCGAAGTCTCAAGGGTGTCTCTCCATGCACAAGCTGGCTCGATTGCTTCCCTTACTGGCGGAGAGGGTACATAATTCAGCTCCGATATGAGAGCTTCCTCGATTGGCCGGCCTGATTTGCCATCTCCTCCAGGCTCGAGTACTCACGACCACGTAAGTAAGGTCGGAAGCACGGGTGGCATCGTCGTAAGACGTGCCTCACCATTTCTGCATCAGACGCACACGGGATAGCTCTTTTGAAGAGCTCCTGGATAGCTCGAATGTATTCGAGCAAGCCCTCGCGCGGGTGCTGCGTACGTGCTTCCACCTCACGGCGGATGTGGTAGTCGTAGTCGGGAGGCAGGAACTCCTCGCGGAAGCACGGCACGAAGTCAGTCCAGGACGCGAAAGGAGCCTGCAGGCGCCACCAGCGACCGGCGGATCCCTCCAGAGCAACCGGCCAGACGCGGGCCAGGACGAACTCGTCCGAGGCACCCGACGCCGCCTTGTATACGGTGAGGTCACCCAGAAAGTCCGCCACTGTCTTGCGGTCATCGTATCCCGTGAACCGTGGTTCCTCAATGTTCGGCTGAAACGATGGCCCGTGCTGGGACCCACCGCGTTCTAGCCCGAGACCTGCCAGCCGGTTCGTGAGGTTCTCGCAGAGGTCCATGATTGGGCGGAGCGCGCCGACGAGCCCAGTGGCGTCCGCATCCCTTGCGGGCTCGCGCGAAGCAACCAAGGGCCTCCGACGGGTAGCCGCTCCATAGACAGGTATGTCCCTGGGACGAAATGCTCTCGCGCGCCGCGAAGCGAACACACGAAGAAAAAATGGCGATAAACAACACAATCCACTAAAAATTCGCCTCAAAATACGAGAAGGACTACAAAAAATCCCGGCGGTCACGAAGAAACGCCAATGTAATTAGCCCCGCAAAACCTTGGAACACCAGAACAAGGAAGAAGACCACAATGCCTTTCACAGGAACCACGGCCGGCCCCACGTCCAGGGCGTCAAATGTGGTACCGGGGATCTTGCACCCGGCCGCGGTTCCCCAGAAAGACACTGAGCCCCCTCGATCACACCTTTACTGGGAGTCCCGCAACGCCAAGGTCCACTGCTCAGCCGATCCGGCTGCGCACACCTAGCCCAGCCCAGTCCGCCATGTTCTATCCTGGCTCGTCTCGTCCCACATTTCTTCCTCAGCCGGCACATGTTCATCCCGTATGATGGTCCCCCACCACTATTGTGGGATTGCCACAGTCTGGAGAAAAATCGTCCAATCACCTCCTGCAGAAGATTTCACGGAGTAGAGGGCAAAAACAAGACGTGTAGATGGATAGCGACGGCAGGGGAATCAGCGGCAACGCATTAAAAAGCAAAGTGCATTTTTGGAACTATTAGCTGGCAGACACAATTTGCTTTCCGTAGAACATACGGGTTAAAATATGTAGAGTTAGCGAAAACTAATTTCGCGTAGATTAGGATGAGACGCATTTTGAAAAATTATCCTATAAGGATGCCGATGCGTTACTGGTCTCGTTGTTATAAGCTGATGTTGATTATGAACCTGACTCAGAGCAAAAGTTTGCCTCTTACATCAGAAAATTCTTATGAACCTTCTTATAGAAAATGAACTTATGCGAAGTAATACCGCAGTAGTTGATGTCTTTACTACGTATAAAACACTTTTCATATCGAAGTTGCTATGCAACTGAGGGGATATGTTTTGGTGGTGAATTCACTTTGTTTTGAGTGAACAGTGTCTAACAATTCTTATATTTGTAATGGCATTTTCGTTATTTTGGCCGCTACAAGAAAGGTGACAAATGTTGCCCGGCGGAACTAGACTGCAGATGGACATAACTAGAACACTGCGGAGAAAGTTAGCAGCTCATTTACAATTTATGAATTTACGGTTTTATTCCACAAAATATTGCTAGCAACAATGCATTCTTTAAATATTTTTCTTTTTAGTTATTCTTCCTGTTGCTTCAATAGTGTCAGTTCTATTTATATTGCGTAATTATTTTCACGTGCTTAACAGTTGTACCGCCAACCTCCTCGTAAGTCTACTTCGCCAGAACAGTGGAGAACCTAAAATGGCCACGACTAAGTGCGCACAGTTGACGACTTATTGGAAAGATTGGCTATGGTTTCACTAAAGGCAGGCCGTGCGACGAGAAATGGGGAGAGGTAGCACATTGCACGAGAAATACTTATACACAGCAAGGGTGTTCTGGCCACCTCGCATAGCAGTGTGCTCCCAATTCACTGAATATGAATTTTGTTACTTAGCATGATTCCAAAATACTCCAGCGGAATAAAAACAATCTAATGGTGAATTCTTCAGAAACAAACATAAAATATGCCAATGAATCAGCATTCAGAAAAAGCTCACCAGGCGCAACACAGACGTATGTAAAGGTATCAGACAGATAATTCTTCAGCTAAGTTAGGTCAATATATAGTGCATATTGCAGCGCCTAGATAGATACCATAAATGTTAAGGGAAGATTATCCGCCCGTATTGCATTTGAAAGCCATAGACGTACTTCAGAACGTCACAAAACAAACGCTACATTTATAATAAGAAAGACTTTATCATAATTGCGTACACGAGATGGGGATGAAAATGTCAGGAAAAGATAGTTTGCTACACGCACATTCACGTAAGAAAATATTAATGGAGCTTAATACACTTGCTTTGCAATTATACGAAGGTTTCTAGATCAAAACCAAAACCGGTTAGTATTCTTTATTGTACTCTTACACATGAAAAAGCGGAACCTTCCACAATTCAAATGCATTGTAACGTACGGCGATAACATATATTTTTAAAAATCGCAGAGTATTGTCCTTTAGGTGAAAATAAAAGGCAATCTTTCCCACTGTATGAAGAAACGGGCAGTTCTAGCCTGCTACGGAATAGGGACGAGTGTAGGTGTATAAGCTCCGGAACGATCGCCGGGTGGCGCTGCACTCCCCTCCGCCTGAGTACGCGGTGGCTGCCGCCGCTTCGGCACGTGCTTTTTTTGCTGCGCGCGTGCTGCATTTATCGCGCTACGGTGAGGTCCGGGTAAAATTTTCTTTCGACTTAAGAAAGCATACACGTTAGCACGTGTCCAGCAAGTTCGGTTTACACGTAGAGAACCTACTGGGTCCAGTTTTGCCGCTGCTTGTCTTGTCGTCTGCTAGAGACGCGTCGTCTGCTACGCGCCGCTCCAACGGCCGAGCGCCCCGGCGGTTTCACGGGGTAAAGCGTGCTCTTGGGTGGTCGTGAGCTGCCGTCTTTTTGTCGTCCAGGCGACAGCTGTGCAACTTGTCAGAGTGCATTTTTCTCTTGTTTGCTACTTTCTTCAAGTGCTCCCACTTTGAACATCCGGGTTTTATGGATGACAGAAACATTGAGGCTTACAAGAATTCCCGTTAATTCATTGTTTCTAATCCTTGAAATGATCAGCTGCCTCCTATGAAAGACGCATTAAAAAGGCACATGCTGTTAAATGGGTTCGCTGACAACACCGCATTTCTATTTTGCTTATCTTTGAAGGAATTTCGTTCGCAACGTTTGTCCCACAGATTGACCCGCAGGGAGTGAGAGCGATACTGCTGCGGGAACAACAGAACATCTTGTCAGGACTCGGGACTCCGCCAACGTTCCACACCTGTTTTCTGTTATGTTCCCCGTGTTTTATGACCATGTAGGCACTGCTGCGACAAAACATGGTTGCCTTCTGTGCAGTAAGCAAAACTGCTATACGCTGGGACGGATTCAGATAGACTTTTGCCCGTTTGTTGCTGTCCTCGCCGTCTGCACAATAAAGAAAGGCAGAAGGTGCAGCTGGTACGACGGCGATGTATTTGCGCCTGTGCAGTGTTCCCGCGTGCATAAATGAAAACACGTTGCCCTTCAGTCGTGCACGGCATTGACCAAAGAGTGGAGAACAACTGTGGCGCGTCCAGACCAGCTTGGCTACCAAGGCTGCCTCCGCTGCTTTTTGTGCTAATCATAAGGGGAAAGCTAAATGAGAAAAAGGGTATTTGGCAGAAGAGAACACTAGTTCTCTGTTGCACGGGCTGCCTGGAAATAGATAGCTGGTGGGGGGTGTTCCCCTCTACACTTTTTAATGAATGCTGCCAATGATTGTTTTCCCCTATAATAAAGGAAATTCGGAGTTGGTTAGCTGGTGCTGTTCGATATCGTCCATATATAACTAAACTAGCGGTAGTACCCGGCGGTGCCCGGGTGGGCCATTATATTAAGGACAGAAATTGGTATTTGTTAGTCGCCATATTAGGCTACTTCATTGGGAAGTGGTACACACTCGGAAGCGCCTGCCTGCTGTCAGTATATCGGCTTCTACTTCAGGCGCGTCGTGGTAATGTGTTACGACTGGTGTTCGTGTTTTTCTCCAACTCTCGCTAAACAAATTGCACCAAGATGGTGCGTTTGAGCGAATGAGTCAGTGAGTGAAAAAGATTTTATTGAGCCGGCGAAGTGGGAGTGGTTCCCTATTTCAGAAAGCCATGTGATGACTGGGCAGCCTTCACTCTGGAGGAAGTATTGTCAGGACATCCAGATCGCTGATTGTCACCAGGTTCTCCCACAGCTCAAGGTTTGGAAAAGTGGATGAAAGAAGGAGGAGCTTGGTTTGCTTTCGCTCTTAATATATGAGGAAAAGTGCCAGGTTGCAGCCACAACTTGAATTCGGCAGGAGATTGCGCTGGGAACACATGATGGAGGCCGGCTGGGTGAGGGGTATTCTTCCTCGTAGGAAGTGCTATCTCAGAAGATATGAATGATGCTCATCGGGACAGTTTTATCATAAGTAACATGGGCTTCCTGCGGGAGGCGCGAGCTTGCAGAAAGTCCCAGCAGATACCGAGGTCTAACCTTTGCACTTTTTACTGGTACATCCTCTCTTTTACATTTATGCTATATGACACCTGCTTCTACTGGAGACGCGTAGTTGCCGAAGGTGTCAACAGATGGCGACCGCTTAGCGAACGCGGGAAAACTCAACTGAATTTTACGTCCAAAAGGATGCAGATTAAAAAATCTCCCTGGCCTTCTAATCCGCATCTTAGGACAAAATCCTGAAAGTGGTTTTTGGGCAATTAAATGGGCAGCATTTTCAAGAAAAAACGAATGGGATATATTAACTGGCTGGGTGATTATTTGTGAAAGTGTAAAAACACAGTGTTTTCCCGAAATCCCGCTTGCCTCTATTGAGAGGGTGTCGTTGAAAAATGTTGTATAACAGTGTTGAGATAAGTGAGTAAGTTGCCTATCTCAACAAAAACCTGTTCGATATCTCCGATGGCAGGCGGTAAAAAAATTAATATGTGAAAAACTATTTTACCGCTTTAAACTCTCTCCATGGTGGAATTTTTGAAATTTTAAGAAATATTGACCCCCAACACCGTAATCAGAACGTGCCCTTGCAATCTGTAGCCGTTTGAAAGAGCAGTTTGGCTAGACGTGTACATAACCTGTCGGGCCTTTTTGGCTCATCAGCCGTGTAATTTGTAAAAAACAATTTGACCCTTTTAGCGGCGTCGCTGAGCGAATTCCTTAAACACGGTTCTGTGCATTTGTATGAGTTACATATTCTAGCAAAAATCAGTTGGATTACTGAATCGGTGAAAGATTTATTCGAGAATCTTTAGGAACACCGTTTTAGATCCGGAATGCGGAATCACCTCGCTGGTGTAGGTTAGGGCGAAATCCAAAAACTACTTTTTAGGTATTCTTAAGGGCTACTTAAATCAGCAAAAAGCGCTTCGATATGTGGATGGGTGACCGAGAAAATCACGAATTCGCGAAACCACAATTTCGCCCTTTTCTTCGGCTATGAGGGCAATTTCTGGAAAACCCGCCTTAGTGAGCATCTACTCAATGACGCAAATAAACTCGTGAAATTTCAAGTCTCTAGGTCTAACAGTTTTGGCTGGGCGTAGATGAGTCAGTCAGTCAGTCAGTCGGGCACTTCTCTTTATAGGTAGAGATGACACCTGCTCCTACTGGAGACGCGTAGTTGCCGAAGGTGTCAACAGATGGCGACCGCTTAGCGAACGCGGGAAAACTCAACTGAATTTTACGTCCAAAAGGATGCAGATTAAAAAATCTCCCTGGTCTTCTAATCCGCATCTTAGGACAAAATCCTGAAAGTGGTTTTTGGGCAATTAAATGGGCAGCATTTTCAAGAAAAAACGAATGGGATATATTAACTGGCTGGGTGATTATTTGTGAAAGTGTAAAAACACAGTGTTTTCCCGTAATCCCGCTTGCCTCTATTGGGAGAGTGTCATTGAAAAATGTACAACAGTGTTGAGATAAGTGATTAAGTTGCCTATCTCAACAAAAACCTCGTCGATATCTCCGATGGCGGGCGGTAAAAAAATTAATATGTGAAAAACAATTTTACCGCTTTAAACTCTCTCCATGGTGGAATTTTTAAAATTTTAAGAAATATTGACACCCAACACCGTAATCAGAACGTGCCCTTGCAATCTGTAGCCGTTTAAAAAAGCAGTTTGGCTAGACGTGTACATAACCTGTCGGGCCTTTTTGGCTCATCAGCCGTGTAATTTGTAAAAAACAATTTGACCCCTTTAGCGGCTTCGCAGAGTGAAATCCTTAAAAACGGTTCTGTGCATTTGTATGAGTTACATATTCTAGCAAAAATCAGTTGGATTACTGAATCGGTGAAAGATTTATTCGAGAATCTTTAGGAACACCGTTTTAGATCCGGAATGCGGAATCACCTCGCTGGTGTAGGTTGGGGCGAATTCCAAAAACTACTTTTTAGGTATTCTTAAGGGCTACTTATATCAGCAAAAAGCGCTTCGATATGTGGATGGGTGACCGAGAAAATCACGAATTCGCGAAACCACAATTTCGCCCTTTTCTTCTGCTAGGAGGGCAATTTCTGAAAAACCCGCCTTAGTGAGCACCTACTCAATGACGCAAATAAACTCGTGAAATTTCAAGTCTCTAGGTCTAACAGTTTTGGCTGGGCGTAGATGAGTCAGTCAGTCAGTCAGTCGGGCACTTCTCTTTATAGGTAGAGATTGGTTCACATTTTGCATGGGTGAAAAAAAAATAGTTTCTAAGCAGGTGACAAACATTGCGAACAAAAATTCCTTCAAGGACAAGTAAAATAGAAATGCAGCGCTGTCAGCGCACCCATTATTTAGCGTTTGCCTTTTTAATGCGTTTTTATAAGATGCAGCTGATTGTATCAAGAGTAAGAAATAACCTAATACCATAATCAATCACGTTTTTCTTACATTTCTTGCAAGCCTCAGGGTTGCTGCAGTCAAGAAAATGCGGATGTCCGAAGCGCGAGTGCGCGAAGGGAGTAACAAACAAGAGAAACGTACTCTGTGACAAGCTGAACAGCTGTCGCATTGCAGACGAAAAGACCGCAGTTGGCGAGCGCCGAACAACGCGTTTCCCCCCTTAAAATTGTCGGTGCAGTCTGCCGGTCGAGCGGCGGGTCTGTAGCAGACGACACTCGTGCCGAAGCGGCGGCAGCCCCCGCGTACTCCCGCGGAAGGGAGAGTGCAGCGCTGCCCTCGCACGGCAAACTTTAGCTTCGCCTCCCTATATACTACAACTCTGCACCGGACTGATTTTAGGGCCCGGGCCAGGTCGAGGCCGCTTTATGAGGCCAGAGCCTGACCCGGGAAGGTAACACGGATGAACGAGCTCGGCCCGGTTATCCATAAGTGAGCGTGGCCCGGACCCTGCCCGCGCCCGTTGCAATAAGCGCAGGACAGTCCCGATCCCGGTAATCCACTCCTGGTTTTACACAATAAAGGAAAGTTATTTTAATTGGTTCAGTGCTTTCGTAGCGGACAATCAGAAGGAGGCTTTAGTTTATACAGGACGTCATTAGTGACATGGAAAAAAACTTAATGTTAGGTAATGCCGGTACTTTAACTTCTACCAGTTTCAGTTCAGTTCCAATCGACATAATAATAGCTTGTATTCTTACATCAGAGACACCATCACCCTTATTGACCACATCCGTGGCAACTTAACGTAGTTGTCTGGGCCACAAGTTGATACACATAAATTGTGTTGCCGAGTTTAAATCCACGGGTATGTAGGTGCATTGAAATGTTTTACCTGCAGTAGTTTCTCAGCGGTAGTGTTTCCTTAGCACGCGAGTTCTATTCTCCGCACCGAACTCGCATTTAGATGGGTGCGACGTGTAAATAAACCAACAATCATATTTCCAAGCAATTAGGCGCGTTTTAGCAACGGCATTTCATGTTACCGTACGTTAATCCGCAAAATATACAATTTTGATGCAGTACATAAGATGCCATTAAAAGTGCAGCATAGTGACTATGAGACCAAGCAAAGCGCCTTTGATAACAATGCATAGAAGTAACTTCAAGAGGCTAATAAGAATAATTGGCTCAAATTCAGGCTCTGAAGATGGTTCGAAAGGAAAGCTGTAAACGACACCCAAAAATAATGCCCATGCGACGTCACTTGAATTCACACACGCGGCTCTACAAAGAGAGAAACCAGAGACTCTGCCTGCCGTTATCTAGAATTCACAAAGGCGGCGTCCGGAAATCAGAAGCGTCGGCCTTGCCGCTGTACCCCGGGCGTGCGTCGGCAGAAATGAAAATGGCGAGGAGCGTAATTCGAAGGGTGAGACAGCGGAACCTAGCCATTGCGATATGCCAGCTCGTGGCTACTTGACCGCGCGACACAAGCACGAACACCGAAACAATTCGGCAGGTGAGCTTAGTCATTCCCATTTATGCCAATTTCACTTAGTTAGTTTAGTAAGTCTGAGAATTGCGAGAAAGCCGAGGGAACACTTATATTTGCTATTTATCAGAACAAGTTGCTCCTTTCGCCTTTTGTAATACCTGTAAAGCGCAACCTAATTTGTATTCACCAGTTTAGAAAACGATGTCCAATTCGCGGGAAGCCGTGCGCAAAAGGTAGTGCTTGTTTAGCGGCCAGATGTGTGTACGGAGTCTCTACATTTTATTGTCGAACCCAGCAAACCAGTCTTTAAAGTATCTTTGCCGTACGATAACTTATTTCCGCCGTGTCTGCGTTACCTAGGAGGTGCTTTAAACAATTTAATGAAGCCGTGCTGAGGAAGCGTGCAATGGACGCGAAGATACTCCTAAACAGGCCCAACACAACCGTCGCTACAACAGACGAAAAAACAAAGCTGGGTCGCGCCGATGCGTCCGCTTGAGTGAGCGCACGGGGAAGACTTGGTGAATTTCCCGCGCCATCTACACTGTACTCTATGATTTAAATCCGCCCTTCCCTCTACAGCCGCGTTGGGAGTTCCTTGACCCACACGGCACGAAAGAACCATTGGAGGGTTGAGGTAGAAAGCTTTCCTTTAAAACTAGACATCCCTCTTTTAAATATCTGCTATAGTTATTCACGTCGAAAATATTCAAGGCCAGTCCCATGACTGCAAGGTTGAGCCCTGCCCGGGCCCACTGAATTAAGCTCGGGCCCGCCCCGTGACCCCCTATAAACCGCTGCAGTTGGTGCGTTCCGGCCCGCGGCTCATGCCGGGCCTGTTTTCAGGGCCGCCCGGACGCGTGCAGCGCCCTAATATATACCCCTTACAGGCGCAAGAAACAAATCATGTTCTCATTTATGCGCACTGAAAACATATCAGGCAAACAATAGTATCCACAATTATAAACAAAGCTAGCAAAAATGTCAACATCATTCAGATAAGAGCAATACAAGTATTCGTGACAGCAGTGCTGATTGAGTTAACCACCAAGGCTGTGCTGCTGGACGCTAAAAATGTAGGCCACGTTCAAGATGTGTTTTGAAATGACTACTCGACACGATAACAATAATGTGAAGACGTAAAGTTCAAGAATTCAGAACCGATATACATCCCTTACTTAGGAAGGAGAGTTTACGACATAGGAAGCCAGCGACAATCTTATACGCATTGTCACGAAATGTGCAGTGTAGGTCGGGGGTACGACCGCTAGACAGGATACTAGTAAACTCTTCCAGGAGACAAAAGATCTAATCAGGAAACGCCAAACCATGGCAATCTCCAACGCAGCTAACAGAATATAACTTGCGGAGCTTTCGAAGTTGTTAAATAAGCCTATTATAGCTGACTTACGGGGTATAATATGGAGAGGATCGAATATGCTGCAAGGAACGGAGGCGTCCTGAATCAGGGAAGAGGCGTTTAGGCATGGGGAAAAATCAGATGTATGCAATTAAAGACAAGCAAGTCAATGTCATCACAAATAGGTATAAAATAATGATAGTAGCCGAGGAGTTCTATGGAGCCCTGTAGAGTAGCCATAACATCCGGTATAATGGCGACCGAGACAGTAGTTCAGATGATACAGACATCCCACCAGTAACGACAGAAGAAGTAAGGAAGACTTTAAAATAAATGAAAGGGGTAAAAGCACCTAGTTAAAATCAGATAGCAGGAGACCTCCTGAAGAACGGCGGGTAAATTGTACTGGAATTGTAATTATTGGTAGCGAAGCGCAGTTAACAAAATCAGCAGACAACGCTATGTCGGACCGACCGCGACCTCCTCCTGTCTAGCGGGCACTGCTCGCAATGAGTGTTTAGGGCAGGTGATGACGATGATGGATGAGATGCCATAGGGGCTGTTTTGTCAATGATTGGACCAATTTATGATTACAAGTAACCCCCCCCCCCCCGGAGGAGAGAAAGCTCTCCTGGCTATTACGTCGTGGCTCGGAAGAAACGATGGGTTCCTTATAAGGCTTTAAACGTTGCACGCTCACTGTTTCATGACCACGCTTTAGTAGGTCCGAAGAAGGAGTCACTGACTCTACAACGTAGTTGGCTGGGCAAAGCCGTTTAATGACATGGTAAAGTCTGGGACATTGGATCTTTTAAGTCCGTGGCATGGATATTTTAAGAAGGACAGCCAGGAGAGCGCATTATGGTCTGTCACTACGTCGAAAGGTCGGCCGTACACGTAGGGTTGAAACTTTCCAAGCGTCCATACAATGTCCAGACACTCTTTTTTTGTGACGTAGTAGTTGCATTCCGCCTTTGTCAGCATGCGACACGCATACGGAACAACGTACTCGCTAAACCCAGGTTTCGGTTGTGCCAACACTGCGTCGAGGCCACTCCCCTGGCGCCAGTATGGATCTCCGTTGGAGATTCATATTCGTTCCAGTGAAGGGCGACCTCCGTGCACTCCCGCCAGGTGGACACATGGCCGGGTCCGGTACCCGGCGCCGCAGCCTTAGCGCACGTTAGTTGTTATGCTAAAACTCTGCTGTGTCCCTCTAGTGAGAGGTTCACTGCCTCCGAGCGGACCTCGCTCCACGGGCTGCTGCCCCGGAGAAGCAGACGTGCTTTCCTGCATCCAAGCTGCCGTTTATTGCGGTTGTGGCGGCTGCATCTTTGTCTGCGCCTGTCGCCCCTATCTTGGTGCCGCCATAGCACCAATATAGTGGCGACATGGAAAAAGCGCAAGAAACTGGATGGCGTCATGGCACCTTGATAGATCTCTGCTCGTTTGGAATTTGTTGCACTATGGTAAACACTGGACAGTATTACCTTCCGCACATGACACATCGCGTTCGGCTTGGCAATGTTTTACCGAGAGTGTATACTCAAGAAAGTGGCATAAACTAAGGAGGCGTTTTGAGTTGCTCCCTCTTTTTTGTCAAAATGAACTCTATAGGGAAAGTTTTGCCCAGCTCACTGTTTTAGTTTCTTTGTGTGGACCTACATTCAGTTTGAAAATTTTTATTTTGAATACAGGTTCCAGTGGTTCTGAGCAGAAAACATGACCGCCCATCCACAAGCTTTTTCTGATTACCTGTTAAAGCTGCGGACGTTTTTGTATGAGCGGCCTGTTTTTGGGCATATGTAGCTCTATAAATATTCATTGTGGCTGGTATGTATAGCTAGACACGGAAGGAGGAATGCAAACATATAGGCTGTTGCTGCTTCAAACCCTTGTTGACACATACGTGAAATCCACACCGACAACAAGAATGCCAATGTCTCTCTAGGACGCCTGAACAGCCATATGCGCGAAGAAAACGCCCGCCTATTTCGACGTTGCACATTTCCGTGTCTCTGGTCCTTTTTCTGATTTTAAATAGTCACCTTTAGGGTGTGCTCAATGAGATTTTGCCCCAGAGAAACAACGTAATCCCGCAGAAGTACGTCAATTGCTATTACTTCTGGCACATCACCATGATGTGATTGCCTATATTGGTCTTCTTTGTTGGCTCTGCACTCTGAATTTTTGGTAGCATTAAGTAAATCTGGGCTCGAGGCTGCTGAAGCAGTACTGCGCAGAATAGTGCTCACTCTTTCTGTGCCATTACTTGCAATGCTTGCTGTTGGTTGTGGTGCCTTGTGACGCATGAAAGTTGGGGCTCCAAACTTTCCTCCTGGAAAATGTTTGTATCTTTGATTAGCACCGACAATAATTTTATTCGGCAATGCATACAAAATGAGCACTGTTGTGTCACCTGACCAGCAAAGAGCCAGCAGTGGTGAGCAATGGCCTCTCAAGAATTTATTATCTTCACAATTAGGCAATAAACTTCTGTCTTCCCTGATAACACGAAAACCTAAAGAGAAACTGTACTGGATACATTCTTAGAGGAGGGTTACAGCTAACTGCAGCTTTTGGAATATTTCAACCTATCCTTACAGTGGTGGATGGTGGACCGGTGCATCCTCAGATGCTTTTCTGTGCTCGGCTCTTCATGACATTCACATTTCATTGAATCACTGGGTGACGATTTAAGATGGTTCTGACTTGTAGCTGCTGTTTACTTTGGTACCTTCCTATTCGATTCGTAGCTGTAAAATCCACTTCGGGTGTCATTAGCCGGGTTATTATTTAAACATGCCCCGACAACACGACAATTTAAGAGTGCGCACATCAGCTGGCCCCCAGTAGGCGTCATGCTAAAACAATCACTGTTTCTTCTGCACATAGCTCTTTTCGGCGGGACAGCGAATTCCAGAGTATTGCATACAACTGCGTGATTCATCTTTTCGCCCTTAGCTACTACGGAGCCTGCGCTTCTAAGCCACTACAATACGGGAATGACCCGGGACTCGCACCGGCGAGTAGGAGCGACGTCGACAGCACCGCCTATAAAAGACGCACACCGGACCATCTGTTCAGTGGGCACTGTCAGCAACCCTATAGTCAAAATCATGCAAAAACCACTTCTGTTCCTTCTGCAGCACAGTAATACTATTTCAACCACTAAACCAAGCAATCCGTTTTTTATACTGCTGACGTGCCCACTTGCAATTTGTTCCTTTGTCGAAGATTTTGTTTTATATTAGCTTATGATGTGTAGGGATGTTGAACCCAACGCAAGCCCATCCCATGGAATAAATTTTGAAGAGCCTTCTTATTGGTCAAAAAGAAATTCAGAAAATTTTTACCGAAATAGAAATGAAACTGATAAATGTCGAGAGACTTGCGTGCAACGTAAAGAAGCTCAGTTCCAAAGTTTCTAGCGTTGAAAAAAATGTCCAGTGGTTGAAAAACAAGTTGGTTGATCTGGCGGATCGCAGCCGTCGAAATAACGTAGTAATGCTTGGAATTTCTGAGAATCCCAGGGAGACAACTCACAATTTACGCAGAGCGTAGTTGAGGGGGTGTTTGAAATGTGCTAGGAGTTGGAGTTTCGACTACTCAGTGCATACACAGAATTTGTGTTCGGGCTTACGGACTACCGCGAAAAAGACTTCATTTTCAAAAGCTGTCATAAACTTACAGGCAACACTATTTCTACGTCGGAAGATTTTTCAGCAGGTACCAGGGAAGAAATGATAAAAATTATGGGATAGCGCCGACGAGTTGTGAAAAGCTGGTGAAAAGTATGGCTGGTTTAGTATAAAATCAAGATAAATGATATCTTGTATTGGTGGGATGACACTCGGAAGCGCTGGACAGCGGTGGATGATTGTGGCAATCCCGGAAGTTCTCCTCAATGAACCGAACCGTCTTTCGGCGCGACCGCAGTAATTTTTTGCACAGATGCGCACATGCTGAATACTGATCAATCCATTTTGTTCACGAATATACGCAGTGTTGTACGCAATCGGGATGAATTGCTCGGCGCCATTGATATAACTTCTACAGATAATATAATTTTTACAGAAACGTCGCTCAACGATTCCATTGGAGATGTCGATTATTTTTACTTGCAAAAGGGCTAGTTAGTTGTTAGATGTGAATGTGCTGGACGCCGTGATAGCGGGGTCTTGCTTAAAGCGCCCTTTGTTCACAGTGGTTTCTACGCCGGCTTGAGTAATGCTCTTAATACCGCTCATAAGAAGTTTCCCAATCTTCTAGTTCTTCGTTTTGGTGATTTCAATTTTCGTAAAATTGATTGGCCCAGCCCTTCTTACGTCATTAGTCAGAGATCGAATTACCCATCTCATGTTTAGTCAGTCTGCTCTGAATTTTCATTAACACAGCTGATGAGCGAAAAAACTGAGGTAACATCATCCGCGTCCAACATCACGTCACCAAATCTTGTATCAAGAAAAACTTACCTGCCCGAAATTAGGGACCATTCGTAAGTCAACCTTACGTTAAACTTACCTTGGCGTACATCAACTAATACAAGAAAACAATCCATAATTATGTCAAAGCCAACTTGGTTGGCAGTTACAATGCCCCAGAGGAACTTATTGACCCATATATGGCCAACATTTATAAACGTTCGGTCGAGCATACCTGCTCTATTAACAAAAGTAAGATCCAGAGTATAATTAATGCAGATATTCTCCGAAAAGCCATCACCACAAATCGAAATTCTCCGTGGTATAACCAAACTCTAAAACGACTTGCAAACGACAAACGCCGTCTGTTTCATAGAGCACAGTCATCCCGAATACCTCACCCTTCGTCAAAGCTCCGAAAGCACCCCACAATGTTTAAACAAACTCTTCAAGAAACTAAGCGCAAGTTTACACCGTCACTTTGTCGTCCATGCTAGCAAACAACGCCCAAAAATTTCGGAGCATATAAACAAGAGATACAGATCAACAATATCTCTACATGACTCCAGATGATCTCCTGTCAAATCTCTCAATGTGCCAAATTGCTTAACGAAGCTTTTAGGATTGCTTTTTCTGGAGTCACTTATGACTGCGTACCATACTACACTTGTCCAACTGTGCTCCTAATGGATCCAATCACTTTTGATTTTGATGGCATTGTTAAAATAATCGACCACCTGAAAATCTGTTCTTCTGCTGAACCGCATGATATAAACGCCAAAGTATTGAAAAATGATAAAATTTACAGTTGTATAATTTTGTACAAAATATTCCAACAATCCTTAGAGACTGGTATTCTTCGTGAGGACAGGTAATTGAGCAAGGTGATTCCACTTCACAAATCCGGTGATAAAAACATAGCCACAAACTATCGACCAATTTCTCTAACCAGTATACCTTGTAAGATCATGGGGCATGTCATAGTCTCGCACTTAAAAGGTTTCTTGGAATCCCCGTTCTTTTTTTTTACTCAGGCAGAACATGGGTTAAGAAAGTTCTTTTCTAGCGAAACACGGCTAATAACGTCTTTGCCTATTCTTTAAAATTTTTTACCAGAACATTTCACGACGCCTTTCGCATATCCAGAAGTTTGGCATTCCGCATGGTCATGTTATTGCATATTTCAATTCCTTTATTCCCAGCGCAGCCTTAGACTGGAACCATTTACCAGGATCATTGGCAGTTATAATCGCCTTTGACAAATTTAAACGATATTTAAGTAACCTCTACTCTACCTAAGGAGTAATTTATTTTATTGTTTTTCTTTCTGAGTACTGTTCAATCAAAACCTATGTACTTTTCTCTACAGAACTATATATTTTTTATTGGCCACCTGTTCCTTTTAACATTACCACTTGCGTTGACCTGCCGCTGTTATTGGGTGTAAAAATTTTTTATCCGTATGAGCGCGCTGAAATCCATGATGTACCTTTTTTTATTTTACCTTGTACGCTCTTTCTCCTGTTCTGTCAGATTTGTTAGTTTTTGTGTGCATTGTGCTGAAATGTACTACTCCTTTCCATGATGCACCTGGGGCCACAAGGGTAACTTCAATAAATAAATAAATAAATAAATAAATAAATAAATAAATAAATAAATAAATAAATAAATAGGAAAATGTACTTTGCAGCTCACTTCTGAAAAAAAGGCTGCTTAGAACAACTTAGTTTATATCAAATTCCTGTAAACGTTTCCCAGAAAATGTTTGCCTTTTATGTCACAATGACGACAGCATGTAGTTCACTGCTTCGAGGTAAAATTTTAAAGGAAACGTCTGATGCAATGGCGTAAAAATGATGGGCGTTGGGCAGCGGCGGGCGAAGTAGGTTCGTGGTAACCGGGGTGCATTTTAAACAGCTCTACATACGAGGCTAGGTTAACTATCCGGTACTTTTTGTTAGCAAATTCGTATATCTCTGCTTTAAATCGGAAGGTTTAGTATTACTGCAAAGCAGTATATGTCTCAACACTGCAGTTTTCATTCCGGTGAAGCAAATTTACTCCGCGCCGCTCCGCAGGCCCTTCTCGCAACCGCCTACCCCTCTCTTACAATGGTTATAACAACGATTATCTGCTCGCCACCACTGATGGCTCTTTAAAGGAGCCATGAAGAGAAAACACAAGTTTGGTTCATTCGAAAGATTCCCTCGTTAGAACCATAACGACACCACTTATAACGCAAACATTCGCTCAAATAAGCTACATAATTAGGAAAAATGACCATGCGACCCACCAGCTCATTTTTCGCAACAGAACCTGTGATGTCACTTGGGAATGCTCTGCGATTGGTGGAGGCCGGCAAAAGCAAACGCATGCTAGGCAGGGCTTACAGTTTGCATAGCGAGCTAAATGCCCGTGAAACATACTGCGCATTCTTTTTATGACAAAGAACGGTGGAGTAAACGGTTGAAGTTCCGAACGAACACGCAAGCGTGTGCGCCAATGCGTTCGAAACTACTGCCTGGCCGAGCTCGACATCTCGCCGTCGCGCAGACGAATTTTCGGGTTCGAGGCGCTCTGACCTTGGGGGAAAAATGCCGTAAACACCGCGCATTGACGCTCGTATCTTTCTGGTCGAAGCAGAGAGCTCGCTCGAACGGCTTTCCATACACGACACCGGCCAACTGGCATAAGCGATACTGCACTGAAGTTGAACTATTATTAACCGTAATACAAATACGGCACATACGTACCAGTCTGTATTCGTCCGTCGCGACGGGGCTGACGAGGCAGCGGTGCCGACGGCAGGGCGTTCGTCTGTTGTGGCTACCGCGGAATGGTCGCTTTCCCGTCCACCGCGTATCCCACAACTCTTGCCGCTCGTGCACGTAGAAGCATTGAGCGTTCAAGTGGTGTGAGGTTGTTAAATGCAAGCCCGAGCTCCTAGGCGAGAGTTTTGTTCTCCGGATCAGGCGATTCCATGACTAGGGCTGCGGGTGCACTAGGTTTTACTAGTATTTTTAAAATGGCCGCCGTCTCGGTCGACTCCCGCGTGTGGGTGCTATATGGAGTCGACATAGTAAGTATCTGTTTCATGGACCCGCCCGTGTGACGCCATCGCTCACGTCACCAAATGTGCAATTTTAGCGGGAGATTTAAAATTTTGGCTTAAATTGCCTTATTTCTCAGTGAATAAAGCATCATTTGCTTCCGGGAAAGTGCTTGGGGTACTATGAAACACCTAATCTTTCGAATAAAACAAACTTTTGATTTCTCTTCATGGCTCCTTTATCAAGTTGAAAGTTGGCTGACAGCGGCCATAGCGCCGTTATCAGGTGATTGCGGAGAATCAATTCCTGCGCGAATGGATTTAAAGACGCCCCAAAGCCTCCGCCACCACCGCCTCCGACAATGTTGCCGCGGCCGTTGCCGCTAAAATTCCAACTCGCCAACTAGATGCGCGCCCCTGCTGGTTGAAAGTAACTTGCCCAGTTGGAACGCCCGCATGAGGGTCACGGGCTGGTGGGAGGCACGCATGTGCCCCTCATAGGGGGGCACGCACAAATGCAGGTTTAATTCCCTTACTGATCACATGTCTATTGTTTTGTCGTGAGGTTCAACGTGGCTGTCAAACAGTCCAATGGGACAGGTCCGATGTCGTCTGTGGTAGAGGGGATTAGGTTGGCGCGTTACACAAACTGCAAGATGCCTGCGACGCGAGAGGAAAAGAGACAGCTGTACGTTTGTCCGCTTGAAGAAATGTCGTATCTTTCCAAATTTGATTCAGATAATTGGCTAGGAAGTACGCTCAGTCGTAAATTACACACTGGCGTGGTTTTTTCCATGCACTGCGTAGAGGGTTTGCTCCTTTCCACGTCATCATTCTTCACAGAGTGCACGATCAATACTTTTTTTTATTTGGTGCCACACGCGAAGTACGCAATTATTAATAAGTACAAAGTCGTAGTATTTGGTTAACATTCGGAGCGGACCACTGCACCCATTTGGCAACCGACAACCCCGGCAACCCCGGTGACCGACTAAACTAGAAGCCAAGGTGCGATAAAACTAAACATACTTGGGAAACAGCGCGCACTGATAAGATAACGACGCTCGCTTACTGCTCGGGGCCCGTGCTCGGGGCTATAGAGGCTGCGGTAGTTATGCCATTCACCGAGGTTGCGGTGAAGTCGTCAAGTATGTCGAGCTGCGCGCGGGGTATCACCGCAGCCGCGCATTTGAGGCCAGCTTCAAGCACGACGTAAACAATTTGTGCCTGTCCGCTCTGTGAAGACGGATTACCTGCAAAGAAGCACTCCCTCCACGGAGTGGACGACCCACAACACGTATGGTTATAATTTAGAGACTGATCATACTTTCTAGTCGATTACCTCAACAAAATTTGGAACAGAACCGAGCTTTATCCTTGCGGACAAACGTAGAGCTGTCTCTTTCCCCGGTAGCATCATACCGTTTGTGCAACACGCCAACCCAACCCACTCTACCCCAGATAACCACGGACCGGTAGCATTTTGCTGTTGGACGGCCACGTTGAACCCCACGCCAACAAAACGCACATTTCATAAGTATGGGTATGAAAACTACATTTACACCTGCCCACCCCATCCCCTACCACCATCCTCCCTTAAACCGTGCAAGCATAAACCGGCAACCGGTCATAAGCGGTTGCTTAGAAGTGAAAGATACTGTTGAACTAGTCACTCTGAAAGCCCTATAAGCTAGACAACTGATATTGACCCACTTCGGCGTTTCAGGCGAGCCAGTTGCTGTTCATCCGGGAAACATTATCAGCTACCCCACCAGCCGGAACTTAAGGCGGCAATGGCGGCAGCAGCGGCTTTCCGTGGTTTTCACGCCCATTCACGCTTCTGTTCAGGGGAACGCTTCTTAAACTTTCCGCCCTTCATTTTCAAAGCGAGCTACATGCGTCCGTCTCATACCAAGTTAACACCTCCAAAGCTTCGACCTCTATACTAGTGGACACACACGTGGGTTTTCCTTTCGCTGCCCGTTTGTAGGCATCTTATTGTGTCTGCAACACACCAAGCCACAACCAAACCAGTCGATTGCGGAGAACAGCGGTAGCGGCATTAAGCCATGATCTGCGTGCATGCCTCCTCCCTTCCTCCCAACCCGTGCACGCCTAAACCGCCAACGTGGGATAGTCGCCTAATTACGCGTGAAATACACTGGCGGAGGGAGAGGGAAAGACGTTATATGCGACCGGACTAAGATATAATATTATTCTTCCGCCACAAGAAGAATGACCAGTTGGTGAACGAGTGCCGCCGACGCGACGGTGTTGCTTGGTTTGACTTTCAAACACAAGAAGAATAATGCGGTCATGCCGACGTACGTTATAATGGGGCAAATTGTTTCCAACCGGCCGGGGTGGGCAGTTAGTGCGCGAGGTGAAATTTGGAGCGGCAACGATTGCGGCTATCGGCGTCTACTGCAAAACAAGCTCCACCTTTCCCCCAATATGCTCGGCTTCCTACCTCATCTCTCCACACAGGACGCCCTCATCCAAATTGATCACGACCTACTTCGTACTCCCCTTCTAAGGGCAATGCTGCCCTCCTCACTATTGATATTCACAAAGCCTTCAAACCACCTCTCTCATATCGCTTTCATCCGGACAGTCTCTCAGCACAAACTGGGCCGGCGCACCTATCAATACCTCTACAATTCCCTTAACCGCACAACAACCATCAGACTTGGCCACCTCCGATCCCAAGCCTACAAATTGCCCAACCTCAGTGCTCCCCAGGGCGCAGTCCTTTCACCTCTCCTTTTCAACTTCAGCCTCTCCACTCTTGCTTCGACACTACTTCTCATGCTTTCCCTCCGTAGCTCTATATAGGCGTGTGATAAGAGCTTCTGGGTTCCTGGCGGCAGTGATGCACACATTGAACACACCTTACAGGCCACATTGGCCGCAGTCACCTCAGCCATTACCCCAATAGACCTCTACTACTCACCCTCGAAATCTCCTCTGCTCACGTTCGCTCCTCCCTGCACTAAAGCACCTACCATTCCTCCCACCCAACTACTTCACGACGGCTACCCTATAACCCCTGTCACACTACTTCGAATTCTCTGGTATGCCTGCAACCAAACCGCTCCTGCTCTCATGCCATCACACAACTCCGTAACTGCACCACCCAAACCATTCATCTCAAGCGCCACATCGCTAAGGAGCACTACGGCATGACTTAAACAGAGTGACTCCGCGTAGTGCAAATCTTCCTACTCTTTCGACTACCTACCGCCTCCCTACTTTCCTCTCACTCTCGCAAAAATCCGGTCACTTAACGGCCTCCTCAGGAAAGTGCAAAGAACGGCCTTACTGCTCCCATCCTTGGCATCCATCTCTCGCCTAACCAGCCTCGGCCTCCACAACACCATCACGCAACTCCTCGGCGCTCATCGCACCGCTCTGTATGTTCGCCTCTCCCTTACCCTCACAGGTCGGCACATCCTCAAACACTTCCGCACCAACCCGCCAGCACAACTCAAACCCCCCTTCCTATCGCCCCACCCATCCGACACATCATCCGAATTCCGCCTTAACCTCGTAACATGCATCCCTCTCACTACCACCACCGCCGCTTGGCCCGCGCTCAGTATCATGCGCCGCACTACGCCCGCCCAGCCACACGCACTATGTAGACGCCGCCACCTACCCTGAGGGTGAAGGGTTTGCTCTCGCTGTTGTTGGTGACACCAGCCACTACCCCGTAAGCTCTGCCGCGATACGCACCACATCCACCACCTCAGCGGAGGAGGCAGACATAGCCCTTTCTCTCACCAGGAGACCCACTCCTCTCCATGTCATCTCTGACTCGCCACAGCAGGCAATTCGGAATTACAGTAAGGGACGCATCAGCACCCACTATAAAATTACTACTCACCAATTCCGCCTGCGACCCCGTGGTGCTCCTATGGACTCCCGCCCACACTGGCATAGGCCCAAAGGAAGCGGTATATGACCATGCTGGAGCGTTCACTCTCCGCGCTCCCGCTTCTTTTACGGGTACCCACGGGGCCCTTAAGCCAGTGACTTCTGAAGCACTTTTGTCCTACAGGAACGTCATCCTGCACCTCCGACTCCTCCACCGTAATCTGCTTCCCCGTCACCCCTTCCTGAGCCCCGCTTCAGCTCACATGTGGCAAATTCTGCAAACAGACACCCCCCTATCGCACCCGACTGGTTCACACACCCACACATTACACATCCCGTATTTTCTCATCATGTGGGGCTCTGGACTCTCACTACCACTTCTTTTGTGAGTGTCCAGACTCACTAAACCCCCTCTTTCATGATTCAAGGAACCTCTAAAAGAATTTTTTTCCTAAAAACATCCCCACCTACCTCAGGAGGTCAAGGCTTGACTATAAGTCCAGAACCACTGCTCACTCTTCGCGCACTTATTGTTCACCATCACATTGTTCACCCTCACATTGTTCACTATCACGCACTCATTGTTCACCACAGTCATCACCCATTGTTCACCACCACTTTCTTTATCATCGTACACTTCACTGCTGACCGCGCACCATACCCATTCTGTTCACACAATGCTCACCAATTGCACAGTCATCACCGTCTCTAACGCCACGTTACTCATTGTCCGCTCACAGCCGATCCCCAAACACACGCTTCCTTCAATGGTATAGTGAAGTACGACACCTTCCGATCATCCACGTTTTTCGATGGCGCGAACTCCTCAGGCTAGTTCTTTCAGCTGGTGACACCCCTATCCTTTAACACACGCGAGCTTGCTTACGGTGCTCAGTTTTGAGCCAGTCCTTTGGATTTCTCACTATGGCCACTTGTCTGGATGCGTGAGCAACTTTGCCTTCCTCTAGAAGCTTACGTTCACGCTTTGCAACTTGTACAGCTTGGTGCTACGATTGATGGAATACTTTAGTTTGTATTCCTGAACGAACCACCGCTCTGTTCGTGCTCAAACGTCACACACAGGTCGCATTTTGTGATATATTTTGTTTGATACCTAGAACAACGACGGTACTTGCGTTTATATTCTAAAAAAATAAAAACGATTTTCGCCTACGGGAAAATGGCAGCAGATTTCGACGGGCGAGCAAGCGCAAGTTGATTTTTGGAACGACGTTGCCATCTGGGGTATGCAGAGCGAAGCGCGCGCTGGGGAATCACGGTAGAAAGGAGCTAAATTGTGCAGCAGACGATCAGAAAATGCACCTAGGAAGGAGCCAAATGACCAAGCAGACGATCAAAAAGCCCGCTTTTGAACTTTAAAGATCGCCTGCTACACCATTTGGTTCCTTCCTACCGGGAATCCCAATCGTGCGTTCCCAAAGCACCCTCCAGCTGCTGCTATAGGCTCCATAGACACTAAAATGTACAACTTAAACACTAAAGGGACACTGGCGCCGTAGCTGTTCAACTTCCATGAAGCTGAGTGTGCGACGTAGACCAGTGAATTTAAAACTTGGTGTAGCTTGAGGCCTTACCGGTTATGTGTGCTTGGCTTCCTATTTTTCCCCCTTTGGCTTCTGTATCGTTGTCATAGGTGTGTACAGCTCGTTATGGGGTAGAAATGCTGTTAGCAATCTATTGGCCTAAATGAGTAAACATTTCTCGGCTAGAATGACATAGATGTGAAAAGCAGTAGCATTGCCGTACTGCCTCAGCTGTACCACTAGCCATGCTCAAGAGAATTTCTCAACATAGACGCAAACAATAGATTGCGCACTAGGTAGACGATACCAGTGCGCTGCTCCATCTTAGTCCCGTGCATGACGAAGCTTGCCAGGAGAACACCACTGGGGTATGGGATAAGCGCAACTAAAAACTGACCGCCATTCTGTCTTGCTAAAGTGGACGACCAGAGACGCTGTCGTAAACCATTACGCATTGTGATGAGGAATGGTACCAAATGTTTCTCGTCGTCTCTGCTGGATTGACACTTGCGCTGGGCTTCTCTGCTGACCAATATTGGGTCCTCCATAGTCAGACAGGTTCACGCATTCACTCAGCGTCTTGGGTGAGAACTCCTGGGTCCTCCCTACCCGCCGCAAACTCTCTCTCTTCACTGACGCCAACCCCCTTTTTAGGGAGCGTCTGCAAACCTAATGTTTACCAGAAAAACGTCGTTTTTATGAACGTTATGATCGATCTTGCGGTTTTAAGGCTTGTTTTGTGGTTTTTTGCACGAATGCTGATCTCATGGCTGATTGGCTTGACGCATGCGCTCGGCGTCTTGGATAAGAACTGCTGTGTCCTGCCTGGGTGTTTTGTTTACGACACGAAATTTTCCCAATGATAAAAAGCTAACAGCTTCGCAGTAAAACATCTAACAAGAAGTATGTATATGTGTACAGCCTGCTAATTTTTCCTGACGTAGCAATATCGCGGGACCATGGCCGGGCGGATAGTTCAGCATCGTAACATTGTAGAAAGCGGCAAAACAAGCGAGGGTATGTAGGATGCACAGATCAATTCCACGAATGCAACCGCCGTCTGCTAGGCTCTTCAGGCACCACCACCACCACCCTTACACGCTTGTAACCAGCATTCTGTAGTCGTTCGCGTGACCAAGGGCCACGTAATATCTCTGTCACCATCCGTCACCATGCACACTCGTGGTGTACATTTCATGTAGAACGCATCGTATTTTAAAATAAAGGTAACAACTTGGTATCAGAAAAAGTTCAGGGATACGACTGGTCTGTACGATAGTGTGGTTGGGTTTTGTTAGCAGTAGAAAAAAAAGGTAAGGCCAAACGTACCTATGCACGGTTTACCAGTTGAAACATATTGTCACGATGCCAAGGACGACGGAGTGGTCTTGAAGAAAAAAATTCCCCGCATTTCCCCGAGGGGAAGAATGTGAAAGTGCGAATGCAGGAGTTCACACAAGTGCGAATTCACAAGTGCGAATGCAGGAGTTCACAAGAGAGATCACACACACACACACACAACTACAAAGAAAGAAAGATACATTTATTCACAGACACCTATTTGTGTTGTCGTTGTACGTGATTGCTAGAGCGGATCTCAGCTTTGAAATTTCGTGTCAGTACTCCTTTAGGCGGGTGCATTAGCCCTTCTCACGCCCGATTCCTGCCCAATCCACCACGTGGGTATGTGCCATGTCAGCGGCCAGGCAGCGCGCGCCCATCTCCCCCCGTTGCCAAGGAAGACGAAGAGCGCGCGCACCCGCAGCTGTTGCTATGTGGACAGACGGCGGTCACCGGAATTCAGGGTCGCTGATAAAGTGCATTCCCACTTAAAACAAGTTTATTGCAGCGAACTTGTGCTCCCCTAATTACTCAAAGAATACAAAGGCGGCGAAGGAGCAGTCAGCAAAGTGACGTATATGCAAGCGAGCGTCGGCGATCGAATGCCACAGCGTCTGCTCTACAGGCTTTTATCTTTCGATCCAGAACATTGTAGATCACAGAAAATTATTCTGGGCTAGCGACGTTAGGGCGAAACAGTCTGCTTATGTGAATGTGATAGCCTGTGCGGCATAAAAATAAAGAATGGAAGCCGCGCTTTGCTTGTAACGCAGATAACACAGCCGGGCGTGGCGCGGCAGTAAAAACAAACAATAAATAAACAAACCCATAAATAGTTCGTGGTATTACCCCTCCTCTAAGAGTGCATCGACCCGATGCTAAAATAAAGGACGGTCCGAACAAACAACAAAGAAAGTCCGTCATCTTGCATAGTAAGGTTTCAAGCGAACCACATGGACGACTTCGGGCCGCGTGCGTCGTCGTGATGTTCCGGAATCACCATCGCGGATCACCTCGTAGGTAAGTTGGTCGACACGTCATACAATCTGGTAGGGTCCGAAATACCGTCGCAGAAGCTCCTCACTGAGTCCGCGTCGTCGGATGGGAGTCCAAAGCCAAACTCGGTCCCCTGGGTGGTACACGACATCTCGGCGTCAGAGGTTGTAGCGCCCGGCATCCACCAGCTGCTGGTCCGTTGTACGAACTTCAGCGAGCTGGCGGGACTCCTCCGCGCGCTCAAGGTATCCTTGGACGTCGGGGTTGAGGTCGTCGTCTTCTACATGCGGACGCATGGCGACAAGCATCGCAGTCGGCGTAGACAAGCTCGAACGGCGTCATTTGCGTAGTTTCCTGGATAGCCGTGTTGTACGCAAACGTGACATACGGGAGCACTTCGTCCCAAGTCTTATGTTCAACGTCGACGTACATTGACAGCACATCCGCGATCGTCTTGTTCAGATGTAACGTTTGTACGTTCGTTTGGGGGTCGTAAGCCGTCGTTCTTGGGTGATCTGTGTTGCTGTAGCGGAAAATTCCTTGCATAAGATCCGCAGTGACGGCCTTTCTGCGATCCGTCATTAGGACTTCCGGGGCTCCATGTCGCAGCACAACTTGGTTTGCTAAGAACTTCGCGACTTCTTGTGCAGTCCCCTCGGAAGAGCGGCGGTGTCCGCGTAGCGTGTCATGTAGTCTGTTGCTACGACAATCTACTTGTTCTCGGATCGGGATGTAGGGAACGGGCCCAGAAGGTCCATTCCAATCTGTTGGAAGGGCCTCGACGGGACGGCAATCGGCTGCAGAAGCCCGGCGGGTCTTGTCGGTGGCGTTTTTCGTAGCTGGCAGTCACGGCAGCTCCGGGCGTAGTGGGTGACGCCGGATGTAAGGCCGGACCAGTAGTACCTCGCCTTGATTTTTCCAATTCTGTGAGCTGTGCCGAGATGTCCGGAAGACGGGTCGTCGTGGCACGCTTCCGAAATTTCGTCACGAAGATCTGCAGGGATGAAAAGGAGGTAATTCGTTCTCGTTCCGGGGCTGAATTTTTTCTTCACGAGGACGGAGTTTCTGAGGTTGAATGCTGGTAAGGTTCGTTTGAAGGCCCTAGCCACGGCGGCATTGCGTCCTTCCAAGTAGTCGATCACGATGCGTAAATCGGGGTCGGCACGCTGTTGGGCGGCTAGATCACTCTTCGACACGGCTCCGAAGAACGTGCTGTCGGCATCGGAGTCTTGAGGTGGTGGATCGACGGGGGCACGGGACAGACAGTCGGCGTCGGAGTGTTTCCTGCCGGATTTATGTACAATTGTAAAATCGCATTCCTGCAGGCGCAAGCTCCATCGCCCAAGGCGGCCAGGGGGGACTTTCAAATTGGCGATCCAACACAGCGCATGGTGGTCTGTCACAACCTTGAACGGTCTATCATACACGTATTGGCGAAATTTTGAAACGGCCCACATAATAGCCGGGCCCTCTTTCTCCGAGGCAAAGTAGTTTTTCTCCTCCTTCGATTGAGCACGATTGGCGTAGGCGATTACCTTTTCGCAAACGCTTTGCTTTTGGACGAGGATGGCACCCATACCTATATCACTGGCGTCCGTGTGCATTTCTGTTTCGGCGCTTTCGTTGAAATGATCCAGCATGGGTGGACTTTGCAGGCATTTTTGCAGCTCGCAGAATGCCTTTTCTTGGTCGTTTTCCCAGCTAAAAGGCGTGCTATCTTTTGTCAACCGTGTGAGTACTTCTGCAATGCGTGCGAAGTTTGCGACGAAGCGCCGGTAGTACGCGCACAGTAAGAGAAATCTTCGCACGCCCTTCTTGTCTTTCGGCCTTGGGAAGTTCGCAATGGCTGAAGTTTTTGCCAGGTCAGGTAGGACTCCCGCGGCGTTGACGACGTGGCCCAAGACCTTCAGCTCGTCATACGTGAAACGACACTTTACAGGCTTCAGCCTTAACCCCGACGTACGAAGGGCCTCGAGTACAGACTCCAACCTTGCAAGGTGTTCGTCGAAAGTCCGGGCGAATACCACAACGCCGTCGAGGTATACGAGGCAAGTGTGCTTCTTCAGGCCAGTTAGCACAGTGTGCATGACTCTTTTAAACGTTGCTGGCGCAGTGCACACCCCAAAAGGCATAGGCCGTCGTATAGTCCGTCCGGGGTTGTAAATTCAGTCTTCTCTCGATCTCTCTCGTCATCTTCAATTTGCCAGTAGCCGGTCTTAAGATCCATCGATGAGAAGTACTTGGAATGGCAGAGGTGGTCGAGGGCATCATCGATTCGTGGCATTGGGTACACGTCCTTTTTGGTGATTTTGTTCAGTCGCCGGTAGTCAACGCAGAACCTTAATGTGCCGTCTTTTTCTTTACGAGTACGACTGGCGCAGCACAAGGGCTTTGAGATGGCTGTATAATTTTGTCGCTGATCATGTCGTCAACTTGAGTCCGGGTGGCTTCCCGCTCGTGTGAAGAGACGCGGTAGGGTGACTGTGGGGTAGGTCGGGCTCCATCTTCGGTTCTACTTCAGTGTTTCGCTAGGGGTGTCTGACGTAATTTGGAACTCGGAGAAAAACACTCGCTGTAGCGACGCAGCAAATCAAATAATCTTTCCCCATGTTCTTGCGGCAGCGCCGGGTTCATGTCGAAAGGATGCGGCAGCTTGGTAGCATTTGCGCGTGCGCATTCAAAGTTGGCGACCGCGATCACTTGACGTGCTTCTTCCGTTTCTTCGAGGAACGCAATTGCAGCGCACTTGTTTAGATGCTGGTACTCCTCGGTGAAATTTGGGACTAAAACGTTGGGTTTGAATTGCTTAAAGCGCGTACTGCCTCTTGCGACGGAGACACCGGGGTTGCGAAGCAAGGTTGAGAAGCAAGAGGCGAGTTAAGCACGTGTGTGTGTCCCTCCTCTTTGTCCCCGTCTATTCGTGCGCTTTGATGTTTTTTCGATATGAGAAGCAACCTTTGCTCACTGTCTATCATGGTGTCGATGTCAAGAACAGCACCCTCACAGTGTACGGCTATCATCAAGCTTGCGTGGGGTGGCAGGGTGACGTGATCGTTGGCGATTCTTACAGCAGCCCGGTTGGAGGAAAACGTTATCGACTTGGTCTGCAGATCAATTACTGCGCCGTTGTCGTTCAAGAAGTCCATTCTGAGAATTACGTCCTGGGAGCAGTTAGGCAAAATAATGAACACAGCAGAGTACATGGTGCCGCCTATGGTGATGCGCGATGTGCACGTTCCACTTGGTGTTACGAGATGGCCTCCTGCTCTTCGTATATGCGGACCGTCCCGTGTTGTTGCAACTTTGTTCAGCTTCGACGCGAATGAGCCGCTCATTACCGAATAGTCGGCTCCCGTGTCAATGAGGGCGAACACATCAAAGCCGTCGATGAACAACTGGACGTCGGACGCCGCTCTCCTCGAGTTTCGGTTGCGTCGGGGTGTTGTATCTCGGCTTGTCCGTGTTGAAGGCCGGGCACTATGCGTCGTCATTGTCGTTGTCTTCTCAGCGGAGGCTCTGTCATTTCGGGTACGCGTCGCGTCGTGTCGTCGTCGGGTTCGGGAGTAACGTCCGGGTTAGATCGAGTCGTTGGGCAGCGGGTACGGTGTGCGTTGCGGTCATGCGTCGTTGGAGGGTTTTCGTTTTTTCGCCGTTGTACAACTTCACCTCCAGAGGTTGCTGCTTTTAGTTTCCCCGCGTGGGCTGCGGGACCTTCCGCATGAAAAGTCAGCGGTGTTACGGCGGGTTGGCGACTGGTACGGGTAGGGCGACGGCGAACGGTTGAAGCGGGCTGGTCCTCGGTTGGTGTTGGACAGGTATTCGTTGATTTCAGTACGGCGCTGGCCGGGTCGGGGGCGTGGTGCGTCGGCGGCGAATACTCGCAGACCTAGCCTCTTGTAAGCGCAGTGACGGTAGATGTGGTCGGATTCTCCGCAGTGGTAGCACAGCGGGCGATTATCGGGCGTTCGCCACACGTCGGTCTTCCTCGACGTCCGGTATTGGACTACCGGGGGTCGGTCGGGCGACGGACTAGGTCATCGCTTGCGGCTCACGGGGTGCTTTGAATGGCGTAGAAGCCCCCAGTGCCTGTTCAACTTCTTCTGGGATGACGTCAGTCAGGGAAGCCATTTCAGGTTGCTGCGCCGTGGCAAAACCTTCAGAAGCTCCTCCTTGACCACAGCTCGGATGGTCTCGCGCAATGTAGCGGAGCTTGCAGTTGTGGCATCAATTGTCTCCGAGGACACCGCGTTGACAGGGGGGCCATACTGCCTCGTTCCAATTTCGAGAGTCTTTTCCAATGCGGCAGCCTCAGACGTAAATTCAGCCACCGTTTTATGGGGGTTGCGGACAAGGCAGGCAAAGAGTTTATGCTTCACTCCTCGCATTAGAAACCTGAGCTTCTTTTCTTCAGTCATTTCAGTGTCCGCGCGGCGAAATAGTTGCTTCATATTCTCAACGAAGATCACGACCCTCCTTTGGGGTGCTGCTTGCAGGTTTCCAACAAAAGTGTGGCTCGTTCTTTCCGCATGACGGTGGCGAATGTTTTAAGGAACTCGCTTTTAAGAGAGTCCAGTTGGTTAGCAAGCTTTTATTGTTCTTGAACCACTTTCGTGCTGTATCTTCCAAATAGAAGAAAACATGTCGGAACGTTTCTTCGCTATCCAACCTGTTAAAGATGCGGACGCGCTCCACTTTCTCCAACCACTCCTCAGGGTCCTCTCCGGGAGATCGGTGAAACGATGGTGGTTCCCGAGGCTGTCGCAGGACAAGGGCAGGATTAGAAGCGCTGGTCATGCTGCCTGCGTTGATCATGGTGGTTTTCACGTCGTCTTCTTCCTTCACGTTGTCTGGAAGCAGTCTAAACTCTAGTTGAAGACCTTGCTATCGGCGGCTGACACGAGTTCGGCTTGCTTGTCGGCTTCACGATGGCTTAGAGTTTATGTACCAAGCACCTCTACCAGATGTCACGATGCTAAAGACGACGCACTGGTCTTGAAGGAAAACAAGTTTATTGGAGCGAACTTTGGCTCCCCTAACCCGCCGCGGTGGCTCAGTGGCTAAGGCGTTGCGCTGCTGAGCACGAGGTGGCGGGTTCGATTCCCGGCCGCGGCGGCCGCTTTTGTGATGGAGGCGAAAAGCAAAAACGCCCGTGTGTACGAGATTTCGGCGCACGATAAAGATCCCCAGGTGGTCAAAATTAATCCGGAGCCCTCCACTACGGCGCGCCTCATCGCCTGCGTTGCGTCGGCGCGTTAAACCCCACAATCAATCAAATCAATTAGCTCCCCTAACAACTCAAAGAATACACATGCGGCGAAGCAGCAGACAGCAAAGTGACGTATACACAAGCGAGCGTCGGCGATCGAATGCCACGGCGTCTAATCTGAAGGCTTTTATCTTTCGGCGCAAGTGTTTCTGGAAGCATCGATTCACATCCAGAACATTGTAGATCCCAGAAGATTATTCTGGGCTAGCGACGTTAGGGCGAAACAGTCTGCTTATCTGAATTTGATAGCCCGTGTGGCATAAAAATGCAGAATGTAAGCCGCGGCTTTGCTTGGACGCAGATAACACAGCCGGGCATGGCCTGGAAGTAAAAACAAACTAAATAAACAAACCCATACATGGTTGGCGGCATGGTTTTAGCCATAAAGTATGGCTTACTGAGTTATGTACTGATGAAGGTATATGCTTCTATGAGGCGATCACTTGCATGGGCACGATTGCCATACAGTAACACCATCGTCAGTCCATAGTGGTCAGTGTTCCCTATCCAGTTACGGTAGAGCACCATGATCTGTTCGCAATTTTGAAGTCATAGCTGAGCGTCTGAGCATTGGCAAGTAGATCAGATACAAAGACAGTTGGTGTGAGTAAAGAGGGAATTTATTGTGTCAACAGCAAACTGTAGAAATCCATTTCACTCAATCATAAAAAACTTGCGGAGCATGAAGTTGTTCTGGAAGGCTAGAGGAACAGCATTGCTGGCGGCCTTACCTAGGAGGAAGTTCTTCGAACTATTTGTTGGTCCAGTGAGCTCGAACTCGCGTTCGAGGAAGCACGTAGATTTGCACAAGACTTCCCGCCTTTCCTCGGACATCTCCTCGGACATATCCTCATGGAGAAGCCATGCAACTTTCTGTGCCGACATCTCGACCACCTTGAGCACGTTAAAAGCGTGCGCCTTTTTTACATAGTGGCCGAGAATGATTTTAATGTCCATGTTGGATCCGAGCGTGGACGATATCTAGGGGTTGAATAGGGTCATCATCATCATCATCACCAGCCTATCTACGCCCACTGCAGGGCAAAGGCCTCTCCCATTACTCTCCAATTGCCTGGGACCTGTGCCAACTGTGACCAATTTATCCGCGCAAACTTCTTGATCTTATCTGCCCATCTAACTTTCTGCCGCCCCCTGCAACGCCTGCCTTCTCTAGCGATCCATTCTGTTACCCTTAATGACCAGCGGTTATTTTGCCTTCGCATTACATGCCCTGCCCACGTCCATTTCTTCTTCTTAATTTCTACTAATATGTCTTTAACACCAGTTTGCTCCCTTACCCCCTCCGCTCTCTTCTTGTCCCTTAATGTTACACCTATCATTTTCCGCTCCATGGCCCGCTGAGTCGTTCTCAATTTAAGTTGAACCCTCTTAGTGAGCCTCCAAGTTTTTGCCCCGTAGGTGAGTACCGGTAAGATGCAGCTGTCATACACTTTCTTCTTCAGCGACAATGGTAGGCTGCTATTCATTATCTGAGAATGTCTGCCGTATGCACCCCACCCCATTCTGATCCTTCTAATTATATCTGCCTCATGGTTGGGATCTTGGGTCACAACTTGGCCTAAGTAGATATATTCGCTTACATCTTCCACTGCCTCGGGGTAACCCACTTCTGATCGGGTCGCTACTTGTATAAGACGCAGGAACGAGTGACGCCGGTTCTAAGAATCTCGAAGTAGTGACCCTCGTTGCGCTTGCCAGAGCGCTGCCAGAACTTTTTGATATCATAAAACGCCGTGTGTTCAAGGCAGCCGAACATCTCTTCGTAGAAGTCCTTTAGCTTTTGAATGCGTTCGCGCTCTTCTTTGTCGCCTTTTTTGTTGTTTAAATCGCCTTAGTAATTAAAATTTCGGTGCTTGCTATTGTGAACGGGGTTGAGTGGAGTGACGACCTTACGCGCCTGAACCAGTTATATCTGCAGAAACAACAAACAACTCCTCACCGTTGTTATCGTACAGCAGAGAAATCGGGGCTCTACTTTCTCCCTGAGCCACGGCCAAGTAGTGGCGAAAAATGTTACGTGGTGGAAGGATGGAAGACACCATGGAAGACGAAAGGGATGATTTCATGGGCGGCCATATTAGCACAAGCACTTTGGGTACGCTCTATTCCGTTGATTGTGTTCTTTTACTTTTGCTTAACATGGCGCAGTGCGCATGTGCCGGCTTCCTGCTCGTAGCGTTTTGCTGTCTACATTTTCCTCGAATTTTTTCTGGGCTCTCCTCGTAAGCCGGAAGTTCAAGCGCGCTGGGAAATTTTATGATATTTCTTGAGCGTGTGGATGGCGCAACCGAGAGCCTAAACACCTGAACTGTTAAAAGCACTCACCGTAGTCATGGATAATAATACTCATAACATGAGCTCAGCAATACTATATATAACAAAAGCAAGAGTGCCAAACTTGCTTGAAGAAGCATTTAAAATGTATTAGGCTGCTCGGCAGCAAATATGCATCAAATTCAGGGATAATGCGTGCAGGCATCAGCAGCCGCATGAGTGTATTTATAGCTCTATGCAAGAGCGACTGCTTAAGTATTGGTACCAAGTTTTACTTGTGGTAAACTAACTCCGTAGCTCTTTTGTTAATCAGCGTACCGAAGGAAGCAGGGTGCGTTATCCATGAACTAACAAAATTGTTATTTTAAGTGGTTAACGCATGTGTGTGCTATGGTTCGGAAAAAAATATTACCTACAATGAACTCTAAAAAACTCAGCAAGGCTTGGGAGTGGGCTAGCTGGTGTTTTAACATGTTTAAGGGCAGAGGTATGGTGCCTGACACGAAAACGTAGAACAGGATGAATTACACAACAGAAAAGGTGAAGAGCAAACTATAAACTGTGCATTATCATGTGGAGGGGCAGTTATACAGGGTGTCCCAGCTATCATGCACCAAGATTTAAAAAAAGAGTAAAGGCGTAACTCGAAAGAAACCAGGTGCATAATGTTTGCAGTACTGTGAAGAAGCGGACAGTATTTTTTCTATAATAAGACTTAATTAATTGTAATTAATTATCTAACTCGAGAAATATTGTCCTAATCACTGAAGTGTCAATGAGGCACTTGTAGGCAACCACGAGGGGAACCTAACTGCGGTATTTTCAGCGACGAACTAATTGCGTACACATTTATTCTGACTGATAAAGGAAACCCGCGAAATATGAAAAATACCACGTGACGGCGCCTCCGGGCGCACCGTAAAACAACGCCCTCAAATAAGCTGCCTCTGAGTTAGCCTGAATGAAATAGACAAAAGAAAGAAAGAAGAAATCGCGACCGAGTTTGTTCCTTATCTGCACACGCGTCCCGCGAATCTTGCTGCTGCTGCTCCTTCCATGCATGCTATACAAAAAATAAGCGTCGTCACGACGCGCATAAGCGTCGTCACGAGGTATTTTTCATATTTCGCGGGTTTCCTTTATCAGTCAGAATAAATGAGTACGCAATTAGTTCGTCGCTGAAAATAGCGCAGTTAGATGCTCCTCGTGGTTAGCTACAAGTGCCTCATTGACACTTTAGTGATTAGGACAGTATTTCTCCAGTTAGATAAATAATTACAATTAATAATTAGGTCTTATTAACGAAAAAATGACTGTCCACTTCTTCATAGTACTGCAAACATTATGCACTAGGTTTTCTTCGAGATACGCAATTTCTCTTTTTTTATATCTTGGTTCATGATAGCTGGGACACCCTGTATGTGATCGACATGAGAAACACACACGAAAAAGTAACAATAACACTAAAAAAGTGACATATCTATTCTTCCCTTAGAAAACGTATTTCATGGGTCGAAAGCCGGATTGAAGGGGCGCTAACGCAATCTCCCTCCTCTCCTGACGACATTGCATATGCGTCGTAGATTTCGCGGGTAACCTTGTCTTTGGAGCGCAAGAAGATGATTGTCCCATCAAAATCGGGCGAACAACTTTGTCGCAAGTTTTAACATGCACGGTCCAATTTCCATTTAGTGCCAGTTGGCCGCAAGCATTGTGATATTCACGTATCTGTCATTGAGACAGCGGCCTGATTGCCCACAGGAGAGGGGAATCCTTTATACAATAACCTCTGCGCAGTTGACGAACTGGCGCCTGTGCCTTGTGCCACATTCGAAATCTTGTTTTCCTCTTCTGATTTGCAGCCTTGCACAGTCCTTTAGTTTCAACGGGGCAAGCAATACAACCGGAGTATTATGCTTGGCGCCCACTTTTTTTCGCCGGTGCGAAACCCTATGAATAAAGGTATTATTTTATACATCTATTATGTTATTTTTTGTCTGCTTTTCGTGTCCAGCATATATAACCGCCCCCCTTCACATGATAATAAACACTTCTTAGTTTGCTCATCACCTTTTCTGTTGCTGCGTAATTCACCCTGTTCTACGTTTTCCCGTTAGGCAGCGCACCTCTGCACTTCAAGATATTAAAACACCAACTAGCCCACTCCCAAGCCTTGCTGTACCTAATTTCGTGTACATCGGGTCTTTCTGTTCTGTATCTTGACCCCCTACGCCGTAACCGTGTGTCGATTTGCCTCAATGCAGAAGCCACATGCCGGACCCGGACGTTAACGTATCCACTTGCACAATGACCTGGTCACTGCGGTGATCAGCTTAATCATCGGAGGGCTCACACCTTCCAAGGCATCGGCTACGAGACTATGCAAAATCATCTGAAAGTAAATCTGGAAACAAATAAGGCATTTTGGAGACCAGATTGAGGCGACATGCAGCGACTCCCTAGACCCCACGAACACAAAGTTCATAAAAAACTACTTCCGAGCCCAGGCAGAGGCCTTAGGTGAGCGCCTGGTTGAGGCTTCCTTCAGGCCGTTATCAAGGACAGAAAAGATCAACCAGTGCGAGAAGCTGCCAGTCCACAATCTATCAGGTCAAGAACTCATCCAGCATGTGCATGACTCCCTTGAAAAGGGGCCTAAGTTTGCTGTTCCTTTTGCCACAAAGCATGTAGATATTCCGGCAATGGCACACCGTCTTGGAAGTGCTGTGAGAGAAGCTGAACAAGAATCGTGCCCCTCAGAGGCAGTTCAATGTGTGACGTCAAAGAAATGCCAAGGTAATAGGAAAGAAAAGGTATTCAAACGCACAAAATTTTTTTCCGAGAAAGCAGCTGGCGGCTAGTGCAGGCAGACAAGACCTGTGAATTTGCCGTTTTAAACATTGAACTATACCAAACGACCTCCCATGATGCTCTGTCGAAGAATTTTCACAGAGCCAGAGATATATCGCAAAAAGCTTTAAAAGCAGTCCGCACATCAGAAGGAAAGTTTTGTGAGGAAGCAGGACTTGAAAGGTTGGCTAAACATATCAAGTCTGTTAAGAAACTGTGCCTGCGCCCTTTCTTCACTCTGAAGAGCCACAAGCAAAGCGCACCCTTCAGGGTTATCGTCGAAGACAAGACAACATGGCAGCAGGCTACAGCTGGTTACTTACAGTCCCACGTGAACAAACATGTCAATGACCCCTTCATCATCCGCAACTGTGAGGACATCATCAGTTTTCTGGACAGTTCACCCCAGTGCCTTGTTTTGCAGTAAATGTGAAAGATCTGTTTTACAGTGTTCCGCAAGGACGTCTTTTCTTGAAAGTAGAGGAATGCATACTCACTTATGTAGCAGTCAAGTTCCAGAATGAAACGTGTGTTAGTGTTCCTTCTTTCTTGGACCTGTTAAGGAATTATTTGCAGTCAGTGTACATTGAATTCCGGGGAACTGTTTATGCCCAGCAATACGGGATCATGATTGGTTAATGCATAGCTCCTGTGTTATCACACATTTACTTGGCAAAAAAGGGATGGGAATCTACTCAAGGAATTGGCACCGCTTGGTCTAAAGAGCCGGTTCCGCTGCGTTGACAACTTTTTAGTATGCATGCCTCGACAGTGCCATCCCTAAAATTATGGAATAGTTCAGCCGGTTGCACGAGGGGCTAGATTTTACACTTGAAAAGACAGAAACAAAGTGCCAGCAATTTCTTGACCTGTTCCTAAAGAAGAAGAATTTCACACGTCTTGGGCCTACCGCACGAGAGGGGAAAAAGGGTCGCTGCCTTGCGACTCTTCCCACACCAAACTGATAAAGCGTAGAATTGCAACTCCCTGCATCACGCAGGCAATCACGAAACCGTGCTCGCACACCGTGATGGACTGCCTAGACCGTCAATGCACAAGGCTGAAAAGGGGGGTTACCCTCCCCATGTCCCTGTATCGGCTGCAAAAAAAAAAGCGCTAAAGATGGTGCAAAACGCGAACCGCCCAGAGGAGAGCAAGGAAAGACCTAAGACTCGACCAGTTGTCATGGACTATATTCATACGGTTTAGCACCGGCTAAAAAAGGTGGGCTAATATAAACATAATATATAAACATAAACATAATATAAACATAATATATAAACATAATATCTTGGCGGTATTTTCTGCCCCGTTGAAACTAAAGGGACTGTGCGAGGCTGCAAATCAGAAGACGAAAAAAGGTTTCGAATGTTGCACACGGCGCATGCTGCCGTTCGTCAAATACGCCGAGGGTATATTATGAAGGCTAGTATGAAGGTATAGTATGATGGTATAGTATGAAAAATGGAAATTGGACCACGCATGTTATGATTTGCGACAAGAGTTGTTCGCCCGATTTTGAGGGGACAACCATCTCGTTCTGCTACAAAGACAAGATTACCCGCGAAATCTACGAAGCACATGCAATGTTGTCAGGAGTGGAGGGAGACTGCGTAAGCGCCACTTCAATCCGGCTTTCGACGCGTGAAATAGGTTTCTTACGTGAAGATTAAATATCATGTCACGTGTTGCGTTTTATTGCTATTTCTTCTAATGTTTTTTTTAAATGTCCATCATATATAACCGCCCCCTTCACATGATAATACACATTTGATAGTTTTCAGCTCACCTTGTCTGTTTTTGTGTAATTCACCCTGTTGTACATTTTCGCGTCAGGCAGCGCAACTCTGCACCTCAAGATGCTCAAAACTGTAAAAAAGCGCACAGCTTTACAGTGAAAGTGTTTCAACGAGGACCTGCCACAGCAATAGAAACAATGGTAGAATATCCCGTCAACAAAAAAACAAGCTTTTCAAAACATCGTAGACTCAGCGTGACGATTTCCAGCCGCAGTGAACCGCAGTTGAGGCAGCCTACCAGCACGTCGATCAGTATCGTTTGAGCTTTCCCATAAGGCAAGACGGGATAGGGCATCTAACATATTTTATCCAATTATAAGTGGCTATATCGCAGGTGAATAAACAAGACCATGCATCCACTGCACAGAATGTCATTTTTAAGCTACATTCACGTGTTTAAAGCCGATGCCTTACGTCACGCCTGCATGCATATGTTGGAGGATGCGACTGTGTGACGAGGACAGTTCGTAAGCCTGCATGACCTAACTGCGCTTCAATGAGAAGCAAGGACACGCGAGCTCTCTCTCCCTGCTGGTGGCACCATGCATATATCTCCTCACTATGATCCCCCAAGAAAATACTCTTCGGGAACCATGTGGGCGAAAATACCGCATATATTTCTTTCTCTTCGTCCTCTCAGTTGAATGAGCACATCCACAAGCCCTCCACTCTTAATGCTACTAGTAGTTAATTGAGGTTGCAATCAGTATTTTCCATGCTATCCAAAATCAAGTCACTTTTCTAAGCCACATTTGTACAACCAATGAATGTTCGCATGCAACTATTTTTCTTGCACCCATCCCCAGTTAGCAGCATCTAGTTCCAAATAACATCTTCAATTGTACTGCAAGACCTTCTCCTGACCAGTTAACTTCTTCATTGTGAAGGAACTTTTCACTAATAATACTTTCCCGGTTGCAATAAACCTCTCCCGAGGTATTGTTGCTTTTTTGGTGGGTGGTCCATAATTGAACTGTGGTGTTTTTCTCCGGCTGGCGGTGCGCCTGCCTCGGCTCGGACTGCTGAGCATTCATAACATCATCATGACTTCCAAACTGGTGAAATGCATGGTGCAGCCACTTCTATTGCCTGCTGGCCTTTGAATTGCACAATTGACCTAGCTGGCACATGCAGCGAAAACGAATGCCACGGTTTTAGGTTTGGCAAATGCTTGCGTTTACATTTTTGGGGCGAAACTGTATTCCCTTTACATCGAGCACGCTAATGTGCTTATCCACACAAATGACTTACGCAACATCACCAATTCAATAATTCTAGCTTTAGCATCATTACTACACCAATATGACTTGCTGCTTTCTGTCGTGTTGTAGCTTAAGTTTTGATGTGAAACAAAGAAATCATGCACACAGATTACGCACAGGGACCCTTCAATGTTGTTAAGACGTCGTGTGTTAACAAGACTCGACTCTGGGAGCTCGAATTTTATGGACTTAAAAAGCATTGCACCAATAAGGGAAAATGCTTTGAACCTCTTCCGGAAGAGCACCAGCATAACGAATGCATGAAGGCTGCTTCTGTATCATGAAACCAATACTGCACACTAACTGTTTAGTTGTGGTAATCTAGGCAAGATCCGCCTGGTCAGCAACATTTACACTGACACATTCGCATGTAACTTAAAGCTCTGTTCGCTCCGTTGGGCACGCTTGTATGGGTTGTACTGGAAAATAACGTGAAACTTCAATTGCACACGCGTACCTGGCTACATCAGGACGCGAAACTTTGTTCGTACTCTGCCTTAAAATAGTTAATGATCAGTTATCGCAAGAGAGCAGGTTTGTAGGCGAGTAATATAAACCAATAAAAAAGATTATACACAGAACTTTTCACCAAATTAGGAGAACCGATAAATATACTCCACTGCCCAAGTTTAATGACCTGTTTCCCTGCCTCTCTTAGCCAGAGACGGCGCTGGGCTGTATCATTTCCGTGAATTATGTACGAATATCTCTTTTTCAGTGAGACTTTTAAGGTACCCTGCTCCTCACGATCACCGTTTTCACCAAATGGGCTGACAATTTGCTCACAGAAACGGCTTCAGTGTTTGTCAGGACATAAAAGAATACCCGAAGAGTAAAACAACAGCAAAAAAAAAAATACACTGACGAAGCTTCCCCTAGGGGTGCAATGAAAATGGCAAGGCTGGAGGCCTCTCTCCCTTCGTCCGCGCCTCGGCTGTTTCACCCCACATTGATTTCCGAACATGCCGCTAAGGGGTATCTAGGACTTCCAGGCCAAGATCGTTTCTTACGCAGGCTTTCATATCTCTCCCAAAGCGGACCGCGTTCGCACCCCAGAATCTGCGGCCAAGTGCAAAGCCAACGGCCTCGCCATGCAACCAAAGCAGATGCTGTGTGCCTGCAATGGGATGTCATCTGAATGAGATGCACGCCGGTTTCATAATATGAGGGACCCAGGCTGGATTCCGACCAGGGGAACCGTTTTTTTTCAATGCGCTGCAGATGTTATTGCTCCCTGCCGCTGCTAGCCCGTCCTCTCCGGACTTTTGGGGTGCTACCTTGCCTGTTTCACGTTATAATGTTCCTTGGTTTGCTCCCCGGGACTTTCTTAGCCACGTGTTTTACTTGAGACTTTGCGTTTTTTTTTGCGACCGACTGACAAAGCTCGGCCTATAGACCTATGCTGGTAAAAACCAGATAACCCCTCCGTAAACAAAACATCGTTCAGATTTTAGCGACCAACAACGGAGGGAAATATGTTCGAGCTGGCTGTTATTGCTTCTTTGAGGCAATTGCTTCTTTTGTTATTGCTTCTTTGAGGCAATTGAGGCAACTGTTATTGCTTCTTTGAGGCAATTTGGTATTCCAGAAAAGTACGTTAAATTAAGTCGACATGACAACGGTTTAAAGCTACGTACGAAAATCAAGAGATTCACTGATTATGCAAGTATATGCCGCCTCCGGGAGGCTAAAACTGCCATTCAGCGACTCGCATGTACACTACCACCCGTATGACCTCTAGTGTATATTAGTGAAAACTCTATAGGATGGGGACATCTTCCTATAGCACATAGTTTCAGACTGGCCCATTGTGAAAATGCGCAGCCCACTCAACGCGATTCCCGTCTCTTCTGACTTCGCTGTTGACTACGGCTTCAGCAACTGCTTTCGCCTTGAGAAGTGCTGTCTAACGCACCGCACCAAACCAAAAAAAAGCGTGGTAACCTTCCTGCCAACGTGCTGCGCATAATCCAATGTTTGAGTAGGGCTCGCCTATGTTGTCGGAGGTTCCCCAGATTCTTTTTTAATAAACGGGCACATTGTTTTCCTTGTCTGAGAATCTCTCTCCTTACTTCGTTCACCCCCCCAAAAAAAGAGGCCACTCTCGATATCTGTTGCCACAACTTCTTATGGATATTTAAAACCACTCGTGAAATCTCCCGTCGTCGACGAACGGGCGTATGTGCCGCTTTCACGTCCCCATTGGCGGCTCAAATATATCAGCCACCAAAGGCTTATTGTCCATTCTCTAGCTCCTACAGGCAGCAACGTCAACCTACACCACAACAGATACACTATCACAAATCAATGAAAGGTTAGGTTCACCCATCCCACCACCACAAAAGAAAGAAAAGGTGCCCCCGTTTACTCAAACTGGTAGTGACGTAAACCTACCCAAACGCCCATAAGCTTGAAAAATTCACGAAAATTTAGGATGAAGCATTCCCTCAACATGAAAAAAGCTTAGATGACCCTCTCACTTTTTGTAGTGAAAGCTCGTCAGTAGAACTTCAATATGAGATAGGCAGTCTCCTTATAGGCAGTTTGAGATAGGCAGTCCCCATATATTCCTACGTACAAACTTGTTGCAGCATGCACTAGTGGTGAAAGGCTGTAGACAGAGAAGAGCTGGGGGTTGACTTAGCAAGTTTCCAAACTGAGAGCGGACCACAGGACAGAAAAGCAGAAAGACTAAGTCGATACACGCTCCTCGTACAGCGAGCGCCAGCAGACGGCTGTCACTACCGGCATTACCGGCCGACCAGACGTCGTCACAGCTTACAGAGTGGAGCGCAGTTACGTCACCTCCCTTCGAAATACCCAGGGCTTCCCCGTTTAACGAGCAACCCTTCACGCGGACAAACCAACGGGCGTATGGACCTACGGGCAAGAGCCCTGTAGCGACGGATGTGCCACGGGTACGCTGCGTCGAAGGCGACGACGGCGAAAGCGGGAGTTCTTCCCGTGCCGCAAGCCAACGTGCCAACGTGCCAATGCCGAGCGCTACCCATGAGCGGAGCTCACGTGCGCTGGGTATATTGTTTTTTGCAAAAGCGAATGCGCGATGGTCGGGCTGTGCGCCTCGCGACGTGGAACGTTTTTTTTGCAAGTACCTACCCAACAAGCTTAACCTAAACCGCTCTGCTCCTAAAAAGGCCGTAATTATACCGCGAGTAGGTACCCCCCGATAATTTAAACCTTGCGGAATCGCGCAGGCGGATTGACACCTGACAAACGACCAGAGAAACGCAGCCGCTGTACGCACAAGAGATTGAGTCACCTCTGGAACTGGCAAAGAAGGTAAAGTCGGCTGAAACCAAAATCAAAGCTCCAAGGAAGGTGTTTAGAACGCGTAATTTTATTGGAAAACATCAATGAGTACGCAACGGCAGTTGTGAGTAATGAGCTGACCGAGGAGCACATCACATCTCAGGTCAGAAGCGCCTAATCTCTTGTCGCCAGTGATGACGAGGACGAAGCACCAGTGAGGGCTTCCGCTCCGAAAAACGGCCTGACCGAACAACGTCTGTTTGGTGTTGCATTGAAGAAAGGGAAGAGTATCTCCACTACAAGCGCTCGTTAGAAACAAAGTGCACCATTAGCATATACAAAAAAGGCAGCTTAAGATCTCGGTCTCTGTAAAGCATCAAGGCCTTGACATCCGCTACTGCTCCTAAAAGCAGCGTGCTGTTGTTATTCTTCCCTTACATTTTTTGGAGGTACTGTTATTTCGAAAATAGAGTGGTTCTTTTGGCAGGTCCAAGTAACCAGCTTTTACTGTAGATATAATTTCTAGCACATTTATCATTACTTTTCTGTGGTGTTCGGGAATATAAACGCGAGAATTTGAAGAGGAAATTTTAAATGTAGTAGTTTTTTTTCTTGTCAGACAGCAACAAAAATCGTCAGGTTGCTTGCTAGTTACTTAACGTCAGTTACCTAATGCTGGTATGACAAACACAAGAAAGCCGCCACGCCCTACGTAGAAAGCCTAGTACCGTTGTACGGAATACGAATACACGCAGTGAGCGCTGTGCTGCTATTTCCCGTCCTGGAAGCGCCGGTAGGGCTTTTCACGACGAAAGTAGAGCGGCAAGCCAAGCGAAGGGCAAAGCAAGAAAAGACACTGCAAAAGTGTTAACTGGGCCCCGAATGCTCGCATTGTGCTGGTCTCAAGCCAGGTGCGCTCTGGAAATGCTGCCCGTGAAGTCGGAAGCAAGCCGCGAGTGTTGTAGATATAGAAGCGCTTTACTGACTCTGCGGTAGTAGCGTCCACATAGACTCGTAAAGGGGCCATATACGGTTAGAGAACTACCTGCAGCGACGAAATTTTTTAGGTAAGCTTTATCCGTGTGTCTAGATATATTGAAAGGCCATGGTGAAATTTTAGATAGTGCTGCAAATATCTGTGTTTATGGTTACCTAGAACATATTTCAGTTATTTTAGAATTATCTTCAATATAGGCAATAACACAAGCTAGAAAAAGAGACGTCGTCATCAATTTATTATTTAAAGAGACATAATCGCCGATATATAATTTATTTTAAACTGTACATCCTGCTCCATAAAATTTCTATCTGCTTTGTTTTTTTTAAATTTTATCGGTCGTAATATAGATATAGATCTTCCCGAAAGTGTAAAGACGCTAATAAAATGACGTGCATAAATGGCCATCAAGGCTCACTTAGCTACAAAATGCTTGCAATTTCAATTTTCTCGTGGATTGGGAAATATTTGTCTACTGCTCTTTGATAATTTTGCATTGAATTCTTTTCTCGCTAATTTTCACTCATAAGATATCTTGACACTTGTTACTGCCTATCTTATATTCCGTTGCGTAAATTTTTGTTTCCCTGAACTACTCTTGGGTGGGCCATCTGAGTAGCCTGCTGTATGCAGGAAAATAGAAATTTTTGGAAACCAACAAGTGCAACAGAAATGCATGACACCGAATCCCCGCATTTGACTCTCCAGCTGTCGACTAGAGATGTACATTTTGTGTCCCTTCAAACTAATTGTTATATCTGCCGTGTATATAGGAGAAAAAGTTCAGGCGAATAAACATATTTCAAAAAACGTGCGTCATTCATCTTATCCGGACAATACATATTCCCCCAAGCTGATGGCACTATCATATTTTGTGCTAGCTAAGGCAGGCTTTCATTTGGCATCTTCTAAATTTTCATTGCAAAAAACGAGCTTTCTTTAAAATTTGCTGGCATTAGACGTGTACGTGGCGATGTTTTCGAATTGTCAAAAGAATTCGCTGACGGACCCATTTATTTCTGATTTTATTGCAGAACCCTCGGATTATCTGCTCGGCGCACCAAATGCCCAGTTTATATACACCGAAGCTAACTGTTCCGTTATGCAAATCCCAGGTCAGTTCTTGAAAATATTGCAAGGAGTTCTATGCACCAGTTTTAAGTTTTAAAATATTTTGCCTGAAGTAGCAGTTTTTTTAATAATTGGAATAATACAAATTTTCTTAAGAAAGGTATGGTATAAAATGGACACGTAATATTTTGTGTGAAAAATTACCGCAGATTTGTTTATTGATGTTTGGTTGTCTGTGTCTGGCTGCGCCCGGCTATCGCTACCTGTTTCAATAAAATGCATGTTTTCTCCTTGCGCATTCTGCGCCGGCAGTTTTTTATTGGGAAAGGTCATAGCATTGCTCTCACAATTCTTGGGAGTTTTTCTCTGATACAAATATTATCAATACAGTTCGGTGTTACGAGAAACAAGAGCACTCGGCATAGATGCGCCTACAGCCACTACCGGCGCAATCAATTCACGGGCTCGGTACTTCGCATGTCGCTCTGTTATATGCTCCTGCAACATTTGTGTTTTCTTTATTACAGCGCAACGCCTAAGCGCCCGTTCCTGCGGTTTCACGGTTCCGTCGTTGTATCGTTGACAAATGAGGAAAAAAGAATAAAAAAGCGCAGGCCGAAAGAACGAGAAAAGTGTCAAGAGGGGGTGGCATGCCGAAACGGCGAGAAACATTCTCTCCCGTGGTGTCGCGCTACAGGATAATCGAGCGAAGGAAGAGGCCACCACAGATAGAGAGAGTAGGAAGCCGGAGGATACAACGGTGGCAAAAGGTGCAAGAAAATGACCCCCGTGGCGGCGCGTCGCGATTTAACACTAGAGTATATCCCGCGCCTTCGTGCATTGGCTGTTGGGGCGACCACTCCATCAGCGATCACCCAGAGGACAGCCGTTTTCCCTGCGTGTACATTTCGTAATAGGGGATATCGTAATCGTGAGCAAAATGTTTTTTCACAGCACAAATTTTCTGCGACATTAAAATATTTTGCAGCAAATTCCCCTATAAATTTTATTTCTACTAGAGCCCTGCGTCATTCTTGGCTTATTTGCACCATTGGGAAAGTCCGCACACTTCGAACCCCTGCCCTGCCGGAAAGCCGCGAATACAGCGGATGAAAATAACCGATCGCAATGGGGTTTACAAGTTCAGTATTGCCTTTTGCTACAAAAATCTAGGAAGAATGTTGCAAGGAAAACCATTGCCAACGAGGCCGCTTTCCTATTAGTCCTGTAGTAGCCACAAAAACCGCCTTCGTTCTAAAGATTGAGCGCAGGAGGAGCCGCCTCCGGAGTATTATAAGGTGGGACAATGACGAAATGCAAAGCTGGCGTTTTACTACCTGGAAGGTCCTACATGTGTTGAGATTGAGAGCCAAGAGAGATCAATGGTATCATGTATGGGTTTAAATCTAAATTTCTTCCCACGTTCACCAGTGTCATGCGCAAGAACCGCCACATTTTTTTACTGCAGACAAAAGATCCGCACCAAACGAAGGCGGATTGTTTGTCAAGAAATTAAAATACCCTTCTAGGGAGCTGAACCTGATATGACCGACGAAATTAAGAAAGCGGAACCTAAAATGTTACGTTTCGTAATGTGTGGGGTGAGGCAAGCACTTTTGGCAGGATTAGCCTGACATACCCCAAACTTCTCGCCTAATTTGTATGCAGCCAGCTCATTTGAGAAGCACCCCCCTCCATTACGCTTGAGGCAATCTGACGGCAAGTTAACGATTTCGCCGTGAGTCTATCAGCATGGTCGAATATTAACAGACACCTCGAAAGAAACAACCCGCGCTGCAGTCTGTGACGAATTAAACAAGCTATATCCCAGCGACAACCAAACCCCAGTTCCTAACCCAAGAGTAACTATAAAAACAAAGTCTCTGCGTTAGTGCATGGAAAGTTAAAGTTGTATTTTTTAACGAAATCACAAGACATATTCTCTTTTTTCTTCACCTGCATGATCCCAAAGAATGGCAAGAAGCCCTGAGGACGGTTAGGCTGCCTGGGCCGCTATATGAGCCGGATGCGATGACCTATGCCGTCACCCTTGCCTCTCGGTGTGACATACTCACAAGGCCTCACTGCGTCGTCCTTTAACCCAGTCCGAACACCCTTGGGGTAAAGCCCCACCCAGAATAAGACTGCGTCATATTGACTGCCTGATACCAAAGCGCACGCCTGATCATCGCAGGTCGTGCTATCTGGGCAAAAGACAGACTACGAGGTTCCTCTCACATGGAGCCCTTCCCGTTGTCCGCAAAAAGGCCGACCACCCGAAAAAAGACCTAAGAATACCTCCTTTCACTGCCAAGATCCAGCCCATCCCTCTTTACTTACAGATCGTCCACCCCTGCCAGAAGGCTAACTTCACACGGCCTAGGTTTCCCTAGCCCTTGCATATAAAAATAAAAGCAGCGTGTCGAGCTGACCTTGCTGCACTGCATGGAAACGCAGATCTTCCGAAGACGGAACGACGCAGAGTATACCAAGCCCGGCGAAGGACCATAGCCCGGCTCCACATTGTTGCGGTGACGTCACACCAACGCACGACTACCGCGACATTCCGCTAACATAGGTTATGTAACAACGCCCTTCATGTACGTCAGACGACGCGGATAATTTAACACGCAACATAAGCCTCCTGGGCACAACGCCAGTGAATCAGAATCTCGAAAAGGAGTATCGACGGAAAGCGATAGGCATAGGCGCTGTTGGTGTAGTCGCGTTAATAGGTACCGGGCAGCCGTTGTATTGCACAACCATCGCTTCAGCGAACAGCGCCGCCTGTGGCGAACCGCTCGTTAGTGGAATGAAGGTGGCGGTCAGCGCACAGTAGTTCTGCATGGCTTTTTGTCGTTCTGCTGCGGTGCGGCTTGAAAAGCGTAGATCACCTCAGGAACATTTTTTCACATTGGTAAACCTTAAAGGTTGAGGCGACCTTTATTAGGAATGTCATGTGTCTGATTTACGCCGATACTCAGCAATTACAAAGCAGCAGAAGATGTTCAATCCGCCAAGTTGGAAGTCAAGCTGCAGATTAATGTCCGTTCCTTCAGACAAATTATTTAATTCTGCGTAAAGTTTGGTGCATCGAGGAATATATTGCAGCTGGATGCTTCTGCCAAGCCGTTGTGTCCAGCGGATGCAAGAACTCAAAACAAGAGTTCTGATGGACGACGTGACTTAACATCATTATTAGCATAGAAATGTGTTTATTATCGCAGAAATACACTTACTGCAACCATGGGGAATCGTTTCCAGAATAAAGACCGCGCATAAGTAGGAGGTTACTGCTTGCCGTGGAAAAGCTTTGCGTTATGCCTGTAATTAGACTGACAATAGTTGCTGGCTAGTTGGTAAACGTGTTTGTTTAAAACAAAAACAATTACTACGTGGCTGCAGGACGAGAGACAAAACGGGTGCCAAAAACGTGCCGTGAGTATCACAACTGAACGCTGCTTTCGAGTTTTACAAGCCGCCACCTACGCTTGAATATTCGTGCATTCTTCCGTTTAGCAAATATAATGGTTTATCGCAAAGGCTTCTTGTGAAGCAATCCTTTCTGGCCTCCTAGATTTAAACTTTGAGTAGATGAGCTTTGAACTTGACCTGCAGGCAGTCTGGTCTTCCGGTCGGCACCTTTTTCACTTTGACCCTTGCCCTTTTTATTTCGCCCGAAGAATGCTTCGCGTTCCCCCGTCGTGGTGGTTACACAGCGGACTGCATTATTTTTCTCTCTGTTTTTCACGTCTACAAACCCTTCTCGAAATTCTAACTGCTTCCAGCCTGTCGGAAATGCGTCTGTGCCAGAGGACTCGGGCTGATGCACCTCTATTTGAGGCAACTAGTCGTGTGTTTTGGTTTATTCACAAAGCATTAAACGATTTTTAGGTGCTCGGCTAAGAATTCTTAACCATTAAAACACAGGCAGACGGTGACACTCTGCCACATTTTTAACTCCAGCTTTTATTACACATAGGTGGTCAAATGAGGAGGCAAAGGGGGAAGGATTTTGGCGTCTGCTGTTGGGCAGTTGAATTACTTTGGTTGTTGACAACATTACCACTACAAACGCTGCAGTTCCGCATAGGCTATTAGGCTCCCGTGCGGTCATTCCCGAAAACCGAGATATCAAAGCTCATGGGTACAGAAAGTGAAAATTGCCGCAACGTTTCCACGGCAATCTGATAATGGAACTTGTACATTAGCGTTTTCTCTTCAAAGCACATTTATTGTGGTACCCTCCGTAAGGCTGGTGTGAAAACCGTAGCAATTGAAACCATTGAAGAATATTTAAAGGGAAAGAAATGAATGCTAATAATAATATTATTATTACGACTCAGATAGGGCGGAGAGCGCAGCAAAAAGCACTCATGCCAATGCAGCCCGTATACCCAACCTTTGAAGTGTACACGTTTACGTAGAAGTTAGTGCATTGAAGAATAAATAATATAAATACTGAAAGGCGAAGATTCGAGGCAGACTTTTATTCAGGCGATCGGGGCCGAAGAACACCAGATCACAGAATGATGATGATAATCTACAAAATGAAGAAGTGGCGGAGGCCACTGTGTGATGATGGGGATTTACAGGTGATACATAGAAATGCGCCCTTGTGAGGGGATTGGCCCTTACACTAGTTCGTCCCTCCAAGCGATGCATCCACCTGACTCAATCCGTCCCCACACTATTTCCTCCCTCTTCGCGAAGGCAGGCGCCCGTCGCCATCAGTCCTCACACTATTTCCTCCCTCTTCGCGAAGGCAGGCGCCCGTCTGCACAGTACGGTGTAACGCGGCGAACGAAGGGTTTCAAACGAGAAACGTGCACGGTTTCAGTGCCACGGCAGCGGCGGTCCGTGGAGGCACAGTTAGGAGTGATGCGGTAGTTGACGGGCGAAGTTTCTTCTAGAACGGTGTACGGGCCGAGAAAGGGATGAAGGAATTTTTCGCAGCGTCCGGGGACCCGAACAGGAGTCCATAGCAAGATCTCGTCACCGGGGTGAAAGCGAACCTCTCTGTGGGAAGCATCATAGCGATGCTTGCGGTCTTCTTGGCAAGCTTGGGTGCGCAGACGAGCTTGGTGACGGCAGTGATCCACACGGGCGACGAACTGTTCAGGTAACGAGTTTGAAGCAGAGGGGGACGCCAGGAAGAAGCTTGAATCGAGTATGAGGGACGGTTGGCGGCCGAATACAAAGAAAAATGGAGAGTAACCGGTGGTGCTTTGAATAGCAGTATTATAGGCAAACGTTACGTATGGCAGAATGGTATCCCAATTGCTGTGGTCAGGTTGAATGTACATAGAAAGCATGTCTGATAGGGTGCGATGAAAGCGCTCGGTGAGACCGTTTGTTTGCGGATGATAGCTGCAGGTCGTCTTGTGAACGGTACTGGCGGCTTTTAGGACGTCGGCGACAATTTGGGCGAGACATTTCTTCCCCCGATCACTTAAAATGTTACGAGGGGCGCCATGACGCAGAAGGACCACCTGTAAAAAGAATTCTGCGATCTCTGAAGCACTTCTGGTACGGACAGGTGCCATTTCCGCATATCGCGTCAAGTGATCCACGGCAGTTACAATCCAACGGTACCCTCGGGAGGTAGCAGGGAGGGGTCCATACAAATCAATTCCGACTGTATGAAAAGGGGCTTCAGGGCAGGCAAGCGGCTGCAGAGGTCCAACAGGGGGCAACGTAGAACGATTTCGCTGCTGGCAAGGGACGCATGAAGCGACGTATCGAGCGACAGCAGAAGACAGGCCAGGCCAGAAGAAACGCGTGCGGACACGATCGTAAGTCTTCTGGAAGCCCAAGTGACCGGCGGTAGCATCATTGTGCAGAGCAGCCAAAATCTGCGAGCGAACTGATCGGGGCACGACGGGAACCCATTTTGGACCACATGGTTGATGCGTGGACCGGTATAATGCGCTATCGATCAGCTTAAAGTGGCTCAGCTGGCGGCGCAAGCGACTGTTGGGAGGATGTCAGGTTCCGGTGATGCGGTCCACTAGTGTGCGGCAGTAGGTGTCTGAGCGCTGACGGTCCACAAAATCGGAGCGGCTCTGGGCATCCACGGCGTCGATGGCTGCTATGATGGGATGTGCGCGTAACGAAGACACACTTCCGGAACACGGGAGCAATGGGCAGGGTGAAAGGGCACCTGCGTCTAGGTGTTTCTTTCCGGACTTGTACGTGATCGTAAAGTCATACTCTTGTAAGCGAAGAATCCAGCGGCCGAGACGGCCGGAAAGGTTCTTCAGGGACGACAACCAGCAGAGTGCATGGTGATCCGTCACAATAATCAAAGGGCGGCCGTAGAGGTACGGGCGAAATTTCTGTATTGACCAAACAACGGCAAGACAGTCCTGCTCAGTGATAGAATAGTTTTTCTCAGCAGGCGTCAGTGAGCAACTGGCATATGCGACCACCCGTTCTGGATGTTGGGAATCGGGTTGCAACCGTACAGCCCCAATTCCAGGCCCACTGGTGTCTGTATGAAGAATGCAGGGTTCTTGCTCGTTGAAGTGGCTGAGGACCGGTCCAGAAGTGAGAGCGGCTGTGAGCCGTTCAAATGCCTCTTTGCATTCGTCAGACCACTGGAAAGGGGTGCCACATTTTAAAAGCTTATTGAGGGGAAAGGCGATGGTCGCGAAGTCCCTAACAAAGCGACGAAAATGTGACGCCAGTTCGGCAGCGGTGCTCCTAGAGCGAACAACTGAAGTAGCCTTGCTGTATTTTTCACGCAGCTTCCTCTGGCCCATGCATCGCCGTTCCTGATACGAGCATCCCGTCGACTGGAGCACCTTTCGTCCGCAGCAACCGCGACCGAGGCAGCTGACGTCTCTGAGACTGCGCAGCTCGGTAGGACATCGGCGCGGGATAAAAGTGGACTGTGCTGCGGCGACGGGACCAGTTCGGCAGCGGTGCTCCTAGAGCGAACAACTGAAGTAGCCTTGCTGTATTTTTCACGCAGCTTCCTCTGGCCCATGCATCGCCGTTCCTGATACGAGCATCCCGTCGACTGGAGCACCTTTCGTCCGCAGCCACCGCGACCGAGGCAGGGGGATGAAACTCCGCCGTTTCTCTGTCCCGTGACGGCAGCGATCCTAACGTGTGGGGGCTGTACTACATACGAGCATAAATGAACGTTGTTGCTGCATTTTATATTTATTACCAGGTTACTTATTAATTACGGAGTTTTTAATATGCAAGTGAACTTAAAAGTTGTGGTTCTAGACTGCGAAAATACGAGCGCCACCCGGAGTGGAAAACCGGAACCACGCCTTTCTGCTTCGCACCGCAGTAAAGGGGCGTTTCTTGTCGCGCTCGCACGTATGCTACGATTCACGGTGTTCCGAGGGCCGTTTTTACCACCGTGAAGTTTGTTTCATCGAAACAGACGCATGAATGGATTCGCACCGTCATCACAGATCATGCTGTACTGAGTGGTGTCAAAATTCTTCACGCCAGGCCGCATAAAATTCTTTTGGATCCCGGCGGACGAAACCCGCCGCGGTGGCTCAGTGGCTAAGGCGTTGCGCTGCTGAGCACGAGGTCGCGGGTTCGATTCCCGGCCGCGGCGGCCGCTTTTCTGATGGAGGCGAAAAGCAAAAACGCCCGTGTGTACGAGATTTCGGCGCACGATAAAGATCCCCAGGTGGTCAAAATTAATCCGGAGCCCTCCACTACGGCGCGCCTCATCGCCTGCGTTGCGTCGGCGCGTTAAACCCCACAATCAATCAATCAATCGGCGGACGAAAGGTACGATCTGCATGCTGCTCGTTTTGCTTTTATACGCTTGCACGACATAGCAGGACGCGGTTGCAGCAGTAGATTTATCATTTAGGTGAGCATGCACGTCCACTATTTATTTATTACATTCTGATTGTCTTTTTTTCCTCTTGAATTACGCATGAAATGCGTAGCAGAGCATGTTCAATTAATCCAATGACTACATTAGCTACACACGTTTGTTTATACGTGCGTTATTGATTTAATGCGTTTCGATCGTGTGTTTTGCATTTTAGCGCAAGTGAATGCACAGTATGCAGCAAAATGTATATGAAGCAACTATATACAATAACTAATGCAACAGTGTGAGATTATCTGCACTCCTTTTATTATCTTTTGATTGCCTGCGTTTAGTGTGTTTTCGTAGCATGCGTTGGAGTTATTATTATTATTATTGTTGTTGTTGTGATTAATATAATTATTATCAGTATTATTGTTGTCGTTATTATTATCAGCCTATTTATGTCCACAGCTGGAGGAAGGCATCTCCCATACACTTTTGGCTCAAAGGGTGGGTCCATAGGTTCATATCTGATTGTTAGCACAATATTAACTAAGTAGTGACTACATTAATTATCTTATTGCGTTTCAATTGTGTGTTCTGCATTTTGTATTCACGTGAATCTACGGCATATAGCAGAATGAATTTGTAGCAATCAATATACAAACTAAGCAATTACTGTATATGTTTATAATACAATCATAACTATAATTCCACCACTTATAATTTATAATTTACGCTTCAGTTCCGTGCTTCGAGTTTCAGCTTTCAGTACAGGAACGATATATTCACAAGAAAGGAGTTACAGATATAAGCCGATAAATAATTAGACAATGCAGGTTTAACCTGTCCTAGTAATTTATGACAGGTTTCTAAATAAGGTGTTAATAACCGGTTTACTTCAGGGCCCGAGAAATACCCGAGACCCGAGGAATACATAGCGCGCGAAAGTATATATGCCTTAATAATAGTTTAGAAATCCTGGTGTGGGACGGCTGCTTTCGTCTGGAGGAATATATTTTGGATTAGAAGCAAGCGTGGGTTTTTTCCACCGAACACTGTAATCGCACAGATAGAAAAACGTGTCCGCGTCTCTTAATAATAGAGGCTGATTTTAATTTAAAATTTGCCTTTACAATTGGCGTTGTCCCAAGTCGTCTTTTGAGCCAAAATCAATTTAAGAAAGAAAAATTCCTAATATATCACATAACGTTCATTTCGAATACAGCTGCCACAGAGATTTCACTTAAAACTATCGTATGTGCGCTTGAAAGCAGCAATAAAGCTAGTATTCATTCTAACCCAAATATGCACACGTTCTTGTTGATGTTCCAGATCTCGGATTTGGGTCCAGTGTGCGAGAAGGCAGGACCTGGCTCATTTACCACCTCGTCAGACCTACAGCAGCTACCGGCTGTGTCCTGCCCATTTCACCAGCAGAGACTACGCGGACCTTGGACAAATATGCACTGGCTGGATACCTAGTTATTAGCATGCGGCCATGGGCCATACACTTTTGTATGCGACTAAAAGCGCAAAAAATCCAAGTTGTATTTTTACTGTACGAATGGTACATTTAGGCAATAAACATAAAAAAACTGCGCTCTTTATTCTTGTTTGGATTGTGTTTACTAATAAACCAAAACAACGTCGTACTTAGAATAAGAGGTGAACAAAGAAGTGGACGCGCAAAACTCTATCAATCAGACCGAAACAATTGCCCTTTTGATAATGTGACGGGTTGCGCAACAGGAACAAGGTCGTGCGCTGGCCATTTGAATGCCTTTTGAATTGGCGCTAAATCACCCCCCCCCCCCCCGCTCGGCTTTTCAGTCCTCATCAAGATGGCGTCTCCTAATGCATGTCTGCAACGCACCGCCATGTTTTTAGTACCGCCCCCAAACACCAGGAGTTTTTCCGGCGCTGCAAGCGAATATCGCGTCCCATGGAAGGTATAGGAAGTTTCACTCCCCTGACCGAGGCACCTGACGTCTCTGAGACTGCGCAGCTCGGCACGATATCGGCGCGGGATAAAAGTGGACTGTGCTGCGGCGACGGGACCAGTTCGGCAGCGGTGCTCCTACAGCGAACAACTGAAGTAGCCTTGCTGTATTTTTCACGCAGGTGAGCTTCCTTTTGTGGTAAAAAAAATCACCCGCGTTGGCGTCCGTAGTCCGCATCACTACGTAGTCCGCACCCTACACTATATAAAGAAATAATACGTTCCGGCGCCAGGTTTCGATCCCACGACTCTGCGGGCGGAACGCAAGGTACATGGCACTTTACCGACTGCTCCACGGAGCCGACACAGAATGGAAGGTTACGCACGCGCCTTATATCCTTGACTCATTCAACCGTCAGCCACAGGTGCGCCCTCTCTCCCGCGTCCTCCTCGCCTTCTCTCCGCTCGCAACACCCTCTCTCGCCGCGTTCGGTTCGCGTTCATGTGGTGGCGCGATTTCGGCACTATAACACACTCTCGCGAAAAGCATTGAATTGGATTCGATTGGATTGGATTGGATTGGATTGGCTTGGCTTGGCTTGGCTTGGATTGGATTTGGATTGGGTTGGATTAAAGTGGATTGTGTTGCGTCATAGCCGCGCCACGTTGCGTCGTAGCCTCTCCACGTTGCGTAATAGCCGCGGCAGGGGGTTCACGGCACGTTTCACGTTTCACCATCGACTTCATCGACAATGTCTACGCTGGAAGGCAACAATTACAACAACAACAACCAATACGTAATCCATAAGACTTGCAGGCACGCCCCCCGCGGAAATGCTCTGGATTTGATCGTGCCCCTCGAGAGGGGGATGTTTTGATTTTTTTTGCTTTGTTGTTGTTCGCTTGTTACTTTTTTGATGACATTTTGATTTAACCATGCCAAAGGGGAACAACCACATGGCAAAGCTGTCGGAAGAGTTTAAGAGTGAACTCCGTCAGGATATTCGCACTCTTACGGAGAGCGTTAAATATTGCTCAGATACATGTGACGGTGTAAATGAAATCCAAAAGGACATGAAGGAGCTGAAGCTGGAAATCAGCAGGCTTGTCGATAAAAACCTTGATCTCGAAAAGGAAAACAAGAACCTTCGTGACCGGTTAGACGAAATTGAACAACACCACAGGCTAAACAATCTTGAAATAAAAGGACTGTCTGTAGGTTGCGATGAAGTAGAAATTGTGAAATAGATTGGCAAAAAGTTAGGGGTGGAAATTGTCGATACTGACATCGACATCTGCCACAGGGTTGACATACCACACTGGAAAGACAGAAATGTAATTGTTCGTTTCACGCGTAGAAGCAAGCGCAACGCGGTACTTGCCAAGGCAATAAAAATGCGCCTAACTACCGAAGCCCTTGGCTTTGAAGAAGCGAGTAAGCCTGTGTTCCTGAATGAACACCTGACCCAGAAGAAGAAGCGATTGCTCGGGGCAGCTATTGCAAAAAAGAAATCAGTTGCCTGGAAGTATGTCTGGACCAGCAATGGAAAAGTTTTGGCACGCCGAGGCGAATCGACGCCGATTCTGCGCATTTCCACGATGTTCGATGTCGAACGCATGAATGCGCAATCGCCTGCGGCATTCTTATCAGAATGATAGCGCCGAGCACGTCAACCTGTTATGCATTCAGTTAAACTGTTCGCTTTGAAACTTTATTATTTTTTCTCGCACGGTTTGCAGCGAGTTCATGAGTAGTACCAGGTTTGATTTCGATAGCTTCAATGAATTAATAGCTAACAATAAATGGTCACGCAAGTCTGTGTCGTTATTTCACTTAAATGCTAGAAGCCTGCGTAACAAAGGTGAACAACTTGATGTTTATTTCAAGCAACTATCTCTAAAATTTGATTATTTGTGCTTTACGGAAACCTGGTACGCAGATGCCAGCGATGTGTATTTGTTTGATGGCTATTCCCATGTCGGGTTGTTTAGAGCTGAAAAGCGAGGTGGTGGTGTTTCAGTTTACGCCAAAGCTGGGTTAAAATGTGATCTAATAGATGAGTATTCTGCCATCACTAGTGATTTTGAAGTGATCACGATACGCTGCTGTAGCGTTTGTATAGTGCTCATGTACAGGCCCCCGTCTGGCAAAGTAGAACGTTTTCTAGACTATTTGGACAAAACATTAGCCCATGTATCTTCTTCAAGTCTGTGTGCGATACTTGTAGGTGATGTAAATATTGACCTATTAACACGTAGTAATGCCCAATGGGAATTTTTTTCGACTGTGTACTGTGATGATTTTCAAAATCTTGTGAATTGTGCTACTAGAGTCACTGCAACTTCCAAAACTTTACTTGATGTTTGTTTTACGAACTATCGTACTGGAAGAGTGTTTTCTGGTGGGCTTTGTGCGGACGTGAGTGAACACTTGGCTGTGTTTTGTGCTCTAGAAATTCATGTTGGTAGAACGAAAGCACCTACTTATAAAACAAGGGTAATAAATGATACTACTGTAGAAGCGTTTGTGGAACATGTTAGACAGGCAGATTGGTCCGATGTATTGAACGAGGAGAGTTCGAGTACAAGCATCACAATGTTCTATAGTAAAATTAAAGACATATACTATAAGGCTTTTCCGGAGTATTCTTTGCGGAAACACAAAAAAGCGAGAAAGCCTTGGATATGTGCCAAACTTTAAAACAAAATTCAAGAAATCGTTTATTTTAGCTTTGCCTGAAGCTCAGAGATGATACCAAATTTGAGGAATTTCGAGTTCTTCGTAATAAAGTAAATGCCGAAATAAAAAGAGCGAGGGATATGTACTACCGGCGTAAGTTTGAACAAGTTGATCAACCACATAAATTTTAGAGTCTTCAAAGAGTTAGGTAATAAAAAACCGAGTCACGTTTTTCCAGATTTTTTAGATATAAATGGTGACCCTGTTTCCGGAACTGAACTGTGTGAGCGCTTGAATGAGCATTTCGTTTGTTGTGTTACAAGTCGGAAAAAATCTTGCCTAGTAGCTCCTGACCCAATCAAATATCTAAAACCGGGTTCGTCAGGTACAATTTTCATTTCCCCGACTGATGAGCCTGAAATTATGACTACTATCCTTTCATTGAGAACTAGCAGTGCTGCTGGTCCAGATGGTATAAAAGCGTGGCCAATCAAGTTAATCGCCCCCTTCATAGCAGTACCTTTGGCTCACGTATGCAATCGTGTGTTTCACGATGGTCTATATCCCAGTGAGCTTAAAATTGGTCGGGTAACCGTAGTGCATAAGGGTGGGGCAAAAAATGATTTCAACAACTACCGGCCAATTTCCGTCTTAAGCATTTTTTTAAAGGTTTTCCAATCATTAATTCTTAAAAGATTCACCGAATATCTAAACCGCTTAAAAATAATTACACCAAAACAATTCGGCTTTGTAAAGGGAAAGTCTACGGAACTGGCCTTACTTACAATCAAGGAAAAGCCTATTGAAAACATCGAAAAAAAGCTTTACACAATTGGAACATTCCTTGATATAAAAAAGGCATTTGATTTCGTAAATCACCGTATATTATTGAAAAAGTTAGACAGCTATGGAATAAGGGGAAATGCACAGAGCCTCATTGAAAGTTATCTTAGTAATCGTTAACAGTATGTAATGCTCGGTGAATATGCATCACAATATCAAAATATCACGAAATGTGTCCCACAAGGTTCCCTTTTAGGACCTCTCCTTTTTTTACTATACATAAATGACAAATGCAATATACCGCAAACGCAAGATATTATACTATATGCAGACGACACTAACGTGTTTTTTACTGGGGATAACATGGGATATCTTGAAATAGTAGCGAACGATTGGCTTAAGGAACTCTCCGCTTGGCTATTGACAAATGATCTTGAGCTAAATACAAAAAAACCAAGTGCGTAATTTTCAGAGCTAGAAACACTCCTTTAGATAAGAATCCTGAACTCTATTTTTCAAATGAAGGCATTAAATCTGTAAACAGTATCAAATTTCTTGCGTATATTTTGATGAATTTCTTACGTGGAACGAGCATACTAATCAACTATTACTGAAGCTATCTAAGGTTACTGGCGCACTTGGAAAACTCCGTGATAAAATTCCCAAGAGTGTCAGACTAACTGTGTATTATGCAATGTTCCAATCACAATTAAATTACTGCCTTTTAGTCTGGGGCTTAACAAATTGTTCTAATATTTTAAAGCTAACTATAACACAGAAAAAAGCTATTCGGGCTCTAGAAAATCTAGGTTCCCGACACAGTACAAAACAGTTCAGAGAAGCACATGAAATACTGAATATACAACAGCTACATATGTACAACTTAGCATTATATGTCTACAAGGAAATGCGCATAAATCGTCATGAATTTCAGCAAACATATCTATCAATGAATGATAGTTTTCAATTCAGAAAAATAAACTACAGGTTACCCCGTATTAGAACAAACTATGGCTTAAAGTCCATGCACTATCTCATTCCTAAATTCCTAAATGATAATGCAGATATCGGTGAGATTATCGAAACATGTCCTCTAAATTCCTTTAAACGAATATTACGAGAATACTCTTTTGCAAGATCTCTATTTTGACTTATTTTATAAGTAAATTTAGCTATTGGCATCCTGTGTTGTATATCTACCTCTCTTTTTTTGTGTAAATAATTCCCTTTGAATTTCTGTTCTTTGTAAGTTTATACATATGTGATTGTGTGATGATATGTTGTGTTATGCTTGTTGAGGAAAGAAGAAGACGAGCTTGGGACAATCACCATCATCGGTTAGAGAGGAAGAAGTGGAATAAATAGCGTTCTGAGCGGTGCCATGGCCCGGGGCCCAGTTCCTCAACATCTGGTGCCGTCAAACCCGGGAGACAACCAACGAGCATACCTGACCTGATGCGGCGCAGTCTTCGAGGACGCTAGGCTGGGGTCTCCTGGCAGCTGCCCAATTCGGCGAGCCTCGTCATCGAAACCTGTCTGCCGCTCGTGCTCGTGCCTAGGACACCCGGTCGCCTGCGTTCGCGCCGTCTGCCATGGAGGAGCTTCGCCGCCACCGTGACACTGTGAGGAAAGCCGTCACAAGGGGCGTAGCTACCATTCAATTGCTACTGCAGGATCCCCTCTCGTCGACCTGCCAGATCCGTTCGCACCTGCACGCTGTCAACAGCAGCTACGAGGAGTTGAAGTCCCTAGATAAGCGCATATATGAGGAGACCATTGATTTGGACGACCTTGAGGCCGATTTATTCAATAGCTACGAGTACGACGAAAAGGTCGTCACGATCCGTACACTGGTGTGCTTCGCCAGACCCTCTGCTGTTCCTTCGCCACTTGCTGCTCGGAGCACCGGAGCGCCCAGCGATTACTCCGCCGTGATCCGGCACGGCAACACCGCGGCGCCCTCCGGTGACAGCGGGATGACCGCGGAGTCTGACAAGATGGCGAACGTTCCCGTGGCGTGTGAGCCGTGCGTTCCTGACCGTCGGAACGTCCTCACAGCTGCCGACGAGTCTGGCCCGCCAGAGAGACCAGCGGAGAGCACGACCGGCTTCACTGAGGAAAAACTGGGTGTACCCAGCCGCCCGCCCAGCGGTGACTGCGCCGTGGTCCAGGATGGCCACGGAACTGACCTCTCCAAGGACCCCATGACCACGATGAGCGGTGATGCGGACCCGTCCAGCGTGATTTTCTCCGACGCTTCGGACATCGCTGCCGCTCGAGGGGGTTCCTTGCTGAGAGAGCACGTGGTCGTTAGGTGCCACAAGCGGGCGCCGTTCCCACTTGTACGACGATGGCCGTGTTGCTCCCGGCGCTGGCTTCTCCGTTGGCATCTCCACTGGGGTCAGCGATACATGGTATCCCCGACTCGAATTAGCGCACCGTGCTTCCATTTTGGATCGTACGAACCGTCAGGTGACCCTGGTTGCGGAGGGCTCGTGGACGGCAACCGGGCAGCTTCAACTACCGCGCTTGGCGGCCCCCTAGGAAGCTCCTGGATTCCACCCCATCAGCTGTCACGATCATCGTTCCTGAGGCATGGGGGCGCAGTTCGTGATCATGATGTGCGCACACGACGAGTGCTCACATGTGAGCAGCTACCATCCCTGCCGCCCGGCACTGGCTACGTGCGTGCCTGCCGCGGGCACAGGACTGGGTTCGTCATTCTGAGGCTACAGCCCGAGCAGGGTGAGTTCCCCTACGAACCTGGCGGCTACGGCGAACCGGGAGAACAGGACGGCTACCGACGCACCGGGTGTCAACTTAATGCCAGCAATGACCTGCTTGCTCCTCAGCGCTTCCTCGCCATCAGCCACTCCACAATGTTCACTGAGTATGGCGAAGAGGAGCCCGCAGCCGCAAAGGAGGCTTGCAGGAGCAAGCTAGACCAAGTGTCCAAAAGTACTATGCACTCTTACCGACCAAAACGGCCTCTGAATCACGAGGAATCTCAATCAACCTGGTGTTGCAAAGAACCTCGACCTAAGATCGCCCGCAATCTCCGACCGGCTCAACGAATCACAACCAGGATGCTGAAGTGGCTGTTATTTATATTTGTGATATTTCCTGCGTGGGACCTGTGCATGTGTGGGGTCACCAATCATTGTCGCGGGCGGGAGTGTGTTGAGGAAAGAAGAAGACGAGCTTGGGACAATCACCATCATCGATTAGAGAGGAAGAAGTGGAATAAATAGCGTTCTGAGCGGTGCCGTGGCCCGGGGCCCAGTTCCTCAACAATGCTCACACTGTTACGCGAAGTGTTGCGAGTGCTTGAAAATTTGTTGTTTTTTTTTGCTCGGTTACCAGTTGTACTGAATTTTTTTCCCGTCTTGTAACTTTGTGCTGCTGCTGATGTCTCAAAGGGAGCAGGGACCCAGTCAGGTACTTATGTGTACCTTTTGTCCCCGTACCTTTAGTCTTTGTTTATGAAAAAAAAGAGTTTTACATTGAAAAAAAAAACTCCGGAGTACTTGCTGATGTAAAGGGCGGAGAAAGTTAAGTACAGCAGCAATCTTTTCTGGGTCGGGCCGAATACTATCCTTGTTGAACACGTGGCCCAAAACTTAGATACTTTTGCAAGCAAAATGACATTTCTTCGTGTTCAGCTGCAGACCTGTCGTCGTAAGCCATGCGAGGACTTGGTCGAGGCGCTTAAGATGTTCAGCAAAACTTGTAGAAAAAATGATGATATCGTCCAGATAGCACAAGCATGTTTTCCATTTTAAACCACGAAGCACGTTGTCTATCATTCGCTCGAATGTGGCAGGAGCGTTACACAATCCAATGGTCATCACGTTAAACTCATACAGGCCATCCGGAGTGCAAATGCTGTCTTCTCTTTGTCGTCATCATGCATGGGAATCTGTGAATAACCGGAGCGGGGATCAAGGCTGGAAAAATACTCCGCTCCTTGCAAACAGTCCAACGAGTCTTCGATTCGGGGCATCGGATAGACGTCCTTGCAGGTGATCTTGTCGAGGGCACGATAGTCTACGCAAAAACGCACCGATCTATCTTTCTTGCGCCCCAAAACGACTGGGGAGGACCACGGGCTGGAAGACGGGCGAAGTATATCGCGGCTAAGCATGTCCTTAACTTGTCCACTGATAACCTGACGTTCAGAGGAGGACACACGGTAAGGACGACGGTGGACAATGCTGTTGTCATCTGTGTGGATCCGGTGAGTGGCTGTTGAAGTAGTTCCCAGCGAAGTAGCATAGCAATCAAAGGACGATTTGTGTTTGATCAATAGGTCGAGTAAAGAGTTCTTCTCCGTTGGTAAGAGATCGGAGCTGATTGTTGCTTCAAGAGCGTCGAGAGGCGCTACTGTACTGCCAAGACGGGACCCTGATGGTAGGCAGGAGAGTGGGACAACAGAGAGAGCAGCCGTGTCCACAACAGGCGCTACGGTGGCGCCTTCGGGAATGAGGATTGCCTTGGAAGACGTATTGGTTGAAGCTAGTAGGGCCGTCCCATGTGAGAAGCGGACCAGACAAGTAGGAATGAGGACACCCTTGGGAAGAAGCCTTGCGATAGGACTAGTAAGGACGTCCCCTTCACGAATGGTGTCGGAACGAACCGAAAAAGTTTTCTCTTCACCAGGGGCGATGTCAATTGCAACACTAGCAACAAGGCGATGCGGCGTGATCTCCTCAACGCTGGAGCACCTGTCTCTGAAAGATGTATTTCCGGTCGATGACACGATATTACAGCACCTGCTGAGCTGAGAAAGTCCCACCCTAAAATAAGTTCGTGGGCGCAGGGGAGCTAGCTGCAAACTGAATGTGATGCCAAATATCGTCTATAAAAACACGCGCAGTGCAGGTTCCAGATGGCTGAATCATATCGTCGTTGGCCCCACACAATAAAGATCTGCTGTACGAAGTTCGAACTTTTAAGAGACGCGCACACAAATCTTCGTTTATAACTGATGCAGCAGCTCCTGTATCGACGAGGGCAGTGACATTAATACCTTCTACAACCCCTGACAACAGGTTCCACGAACGTTGTGGGGAATTTTCAAATTTTCTGTGTACAGCAGTTTTCCCCCGAAAAACTGCAGGACTTAGTTTTCGCCGTGGGTGGTTAAGATCATGCTATATCGGGCGAAGGGGTGACACTGTCCGGCGGAATGGGGATGGGGAACGGCGCCGCGGGTTTCGAGAGTTGCGAGTAGGGTCAGCCAAGTCAGGTGGAGAAGACGGACGACGTGTTGGCGGCGAATAATCGCGTTGGCGGTACCCATAACTAAAACGCGTGTTGTCACGCTCATAAGTGTCATATCCACGTCGTTCGTCTTGTTGACGCCGGCGGCAGAAGTGGGAGATATGGCCGCGGTTGCCGCAGTAATAGCAAACCGGGCGAACAAAAGGAGCGTCTTGACGAGGTGATCGCCACATGGGGTCTCCGTCCCCACACTATTTCCTCCTTCTTCGCGAAGGCAGGCGCCCGTCGCCATCAGTCCTCAGAATATATATATAATATGATTTCGAAATAAGGGGCTCGTTAGGAAATACAGAAAGAAATGCCGACAGTCTACAACGCCAAAGGAGTCATAGGGGAATGGTTAGACTATTTAGTGACCGTTAGTGAAGTTATATATATATTTTTATTAATTTACGAGGAAAGAAAGAAAGAAAAATACGCACCCAGAGTGGGGACCGAACCCACGCCATCGAAAGGCGTGGGTTCGGCCCCTCTCTGGGCGCGTTTTTCTTTCTTTCTTTCTACGTAAATTAATAAAAAAATATAACTTCACCAACGGTCAAAAAAGATTGTAACCATTCCCCTATGCCTCATTTGGCGTTGTAGACTGCCGGCATTTCTTTCTGTATATATATATATATATATATATATATATATATATATATATATATATATATATATATATATATATATATATATATTGTGTTACGTGTGTAACCAGCAACAGAGCGCAGACGCCAATCATCCGGAACCGGTTAGCGCCATTCTGGCGTGTCTCCATCATCCTCAACCTCATCATAGAAATCACAAGCATGATAGTCAGCGCCTAAGCCGCGAAGAAGACGAGAACGTGCCCCTTCGTGAGCGCGTGTTCTTGGTGCGACCGCTACCAGGCACCAGGCACAAGTTTCCCGAATTACACCCTCTTTTCTCTCTCCTACTGGCCCTCATCAATTGTTGCACCGTGTCAATATATAATTTATATCCAATCTGAATGGCAAATGAGGAGCTGCTTGAATTAAGACAAAAACAGGGCTGGCAGTCAAGAAAACCTTGAAATGAAAAGGGGTGCATGTGGTAGGTCATTGAAACAGATAAGGAATTCGTAAAGACAGAAAGAAAGTGGAGGAAAAATGACCCCAGGGTTGGTTCCGAACCCACGACATCCAGGATATGCGTCGGTTGCGATGACCACTACGCTACCGGCGGCGCTATTTTTACCCTCCACTTTCTTGGGTATTTCTGTCAAGGTAAATATTTTCTGTTCTTGGTACCGGTAACCAGCGCCCCTCCCACTGCTCGGGGTGAAGGGGAGCTTCTTTTAACTCCCGCGCCATGACTTGAGTGTCTAAGACATCTCTCGATCCTTGTCACAGTTTTCTGCAAATCTATATAAGAAATGTGTTCTAAATGTCTGTGACAGCAAAATCATGTAACTGTACTTGGATGAAGGCAAGTCCCGTTGCCGCTGCGTAAGTGAACACTCATTGTTATCGTGCTTGCTGTGTGTATCCGACTCTTTACTTATATATATATATATATATATATATATATATATATATACAGAAATATTGGTCGGCAGTCTACAACGCCAAAGGAGGCATAGGGGTGTGGTTAGGCTCTATTTTTTACTACCGTTAATGAAGTTAAGATTTTTTATTAATATACGGAAGAAAGAAAGAAAAAAAAACACGCGCCCAGAGTGGGGACCGAACCCACGGTTCGGTCCCCACTCTGGGCGCGTTTTTCTTTTTTTTTTCTTTCTTATATTAAAAAAAATCTTAACATCATTAACCGTAGTAAAAAATAGAGCCTAACCACACCCCTTAGCCTCCTTTGGCGTTGTAGACTGCCGACCAATATTTCTGTATTTAATCAACGAGCCCCTCATTTCCCTACTATATATATACTGTAGTAAGCATGTTGCGCCCATGAGAACTGTGATGAGCATCAGCCACAACGGGCAAATCCCCCTACGTGGATATGCTGCGCCGGAGGCCGCTCGTGGAAGAGGGGGCGCCCGTTCACCGTCTGTCTCGCGTAAAGCTGGTCGTTTCGGCTCACCCCGTCTGCGTCGACGCCTCGTTCGTGAATAAACGAGCCCAGCCTTCTACCGGAACGCCGACTATCTCCTTTACAATTTTTGGTGGAGGTTGCGGTGCTGCTCGGGTCCCCATTTGTCTATCCTGGAGCTGCGCAACCGGACACTTCCCTCGAGGATGTCTCACGGAGGCCACCACGAGTCCACACCTCCTGTGGCACCTATCATCTGCCCTGGCACGGTCCGTTCGCGGGATCCCCCCTTCTTCAACGGCACTGATGACCAGGATGCTGAGGATTGGCTCACCACCTTCGAACGAGTGAGCACCCATAACAATTGGGACGATAAACTCAAACAGGACAACGTCAGTCTCTCCTTCACCGGTGTCGCAGAGACCTGGTATAAGAACCACGGGGCTGATCTACGCACATGGTCGGACTTCAAGACCGAATTTACCAAGGTCTTCGGGCGCCCCGCTCTTCGGAAACTTCGCGCTGAACAGAGTTTGGGCGAACGCGCTCAGCGCATGAATGAGACCTTTACCTCCTACATCGAGGACATCCTTGACTTGTGTAAGCGGGCAAACAACGCTATGACCGAAGAGGGCAAAATCAAGCACATTCTTAAAGGCATAGCCGACGATGCCTTCCAGATGTTGCTCGCGAAAAACCCTCGGACGGTTGCTGAAGTCATAAACGCTTGCCAAGAGTTCGATGAACTTCGCAGAGAGCGGGCTCTCACTCGTAAGCCCGTAGAACAGGACCATTCCCTTTGCAGCGTGGCATCTGAGGATAGGGGTGTTCTCTTCGCCCAAATCCAGCAGTTTGTTCGCGAAGAGGTGGCTCGTCAGCTGTCTCTCGTTAGCGACGTAGCGAAGCCACCTCAGTCGAATTTGGCCCCAACCCTCAGGAGCGTTATACAACAAGTCGCTGACGCACTACCAAGCACTCGACCGCCCAATTCCGCGGTAGCTCCAGTGGTATACGCCGACATAACGCCGACATAATACCAGGGATCGACTTGCAAGGCAAGGCCAACCGGCCGCCTGAGTCTTTTATTAGAGGTCTGCCAACATTCTGGCTTCGTAGCGGCGTGTTATACAAACGAAACGTTGCCCCGAATGACCGGCGTCACCTCCTCGTGGTTCCGTCACCCTTACGAAACGACATCTTGCAGGCTTGTCATGATGAGCTGTCCGCTGGCCACCTTGGTTACGCACGCGCGCTTGCAAGAATCAAGAAGGCGTAGTACTAGCCCAAGCTCTCGGCGAACGCGAGGCAGTACGTCCGAACTTGTCGCGACTGCCAGAGACGCAAGGCGCAGCCCGGCAGACCAGCCGGATTTCTCCAACCAATTCAAATTCCCCAAGTGCCGTTAGAGCAAGTGGGAATGGACCTGCTGGGCCCCTTTCCCACCTCTACAGCGGGAAACAGGTGGATAGCAGTCGCCACTGACTACTTGACCAAGTACGCCGAAACAAAAGCTCTTCCAAAGGCAACCGCGCTTGAAGTGGTACAGTTTTTCCTCACAAGGACAGTTCTCCGACATGGGGCTCCCAAAGTTGTTATTACGGACCGTGGAACCGCATTTACCGCGAAACTTCTGCACGAAGTACTCACACTCAGCGGCACGTCTCAAGGAAAAGCCAGTGCGTACCACCCTCAGACGAACGGTTTGACGGAACGGCTCAACAAAAACATCGCCGACATGCTCAGCATGTACGCTGATGTTGAACACCAGACATGGGAGGCAGTCCTTCCCTATATCACCTTTGCGTACAATACAGCCCAGCAGGAAACGACTCGAATGACACCGTTCACCCTCCTCTACTGCAGAGAAGCTACAACAGTGCTCGACGCCATGCTGCATCACGACATCACCGATGAATATGACATCTCCTCCCAGCAATTCATACAATGCGCTGAGGAAGCCCGGCAGCTTGCCCGCCTCCGCATCACTGAACACCAGCACCTGGACGCCTCCCGTTACGACCTTCGCCGCCGTCACGCGGCATTTGCACCGGGTGACCTTGTTTGGGTTTGGATACCCGTTCAACGTCGGGGGTTATCGACGAAGCTTCGGCTCAATTATTTCGGGCCGTACAAGGTGCTTCGTCAACTTAGCGAAGTAACTTACGAGGTGGTACTCGAGAATTCTGGTGTTGCAGGTCCTCGTCGATCTCGACCAGAGACGGTCCATTTAGTGCGTTTGAAACCGTATGTTTGGCGATAGGCGGACTTCACGACCATTCTGGCTTCGAACCCGCTTGACAGTGATCTTCAGCATCGGGACGATGCTATTCCGGACGGGGATAGTGTTACGTGTGTAACCAGCAACAGAGCGCAGACGCCAATCGTCCGGAGCCGGTGTGCGCCGTTCTGGCGTGTCTCCATCATCCTCATCCTCATCATGGAAATCACAAGCATGATCATCACCGCCTAAGCCGCGAAGAAGACGAGAACGTGCCCCTTCGTGAGCGCGTGTTCTTGGTGCGACCGCTACCAGGCACCAGGCACAAGTTTCCCGAATTACACCCTCTTTTCTCTCTCCTACTGGCCCTCATCAATTGTTGCACCGTGTCAATATATAATTTATATCCAATCTGAATGGCAAATGAGGAGCTGCTTGAATTAAGACAAAAACAGGGCTGGCAGTCAAGAAAACCTTGAAATGAAAAGGGGTGCATGTGGTAGGTCATTGAAACAGATAAGGAATTCGTAAAGACAGAAAGGAAGTGGAGGAAAAATGACCCCAGGGTTGGTTCCGAACCCACGACATCCAGGATACGCGTCGGTTGCGATGACCACTACGCTACCGGCGGCGCTATTTTTACCCTCCACTTTCTTGGGTATTTCTGTCAAGGTAAATATTTTCTGTTCTTGGTACCGGTAACCAGCGCCCCTCCCACTGCTCGGGGTGAAGGGGAGCTTCTTTTAACTGCCGCGCCATGACTTGAGTGTCTAAGACATCTCTCGATCCTTGTCACAGTTTTCTGCAAATCTATATAAGAAATGTGTTCTAAATGTCTGTGACAGCAAAATCATGTAACTGTACTTGGATGAAGGCAAGTCCCGTTGCCGCTGCGTAAGTGAACACTCATTGTTATCGTGCTTGCTGTGTGTATCCGACTCTTTACTTATATATATATATATATATATATATATATATATATATATAAATATATATATATATATATATATATATATATATATATATATATATATATATATATATATATATATATATATATATATATATATACAGAAATATTGGTCGGCAGTCTACAACGCCAAAGGAGGCATAGGGGTGTGGTTAGGCTCTATTTTTTACTACCGTTAATGAAGTTAAGATTTTTTATTAATATACGGAAGAAAGAAAGAAAGAAAAACACGCGCCCAGAGTGGGGACCGAACCCACGGTTCGGTCCCCACTCTGGGCGCGTTTTTCTTTTTTTTTTTCTTTCTTATATTAAAAAAAATCTTAACATCATTAACCGTAGTAAAAAATAGAGCCTAACCACACCCCTTAGCCTCCTTTGGCGTTGTAGACTGCCGACCAATATTTCTGTATTTAATCAACGAGCCCCTCATTTCCCTACTATATATATACTGTAGTAAGCATGTTGCGCCCATGAGAACTGTGATGAGCATCAGCCACAACGGGCAAATCCCCCTACGTGGATATGCTGCGCCGGAGGCCGCTCGTGGAAGAGGGCGCGCCCGTTCACCGTCTGTCTCGCGTAAAGCTGGTCGTTTCGGCTCACCCCGTCTGCGTCGACGCCTCGTTCGTGAATAAACGAGCCCAGCCTTCTACCGGAACGCCGACTATCTCCTTTACAATTTTTGGTGGAGGTTGCGGTGCTGCTCGGGTCCCCATTTGTCTATCCTGGAGCTCCGCAACCGGACACTTCCCTCGAGGATGTCTCACGGAGGCCACCACGAGTCCACACCTCCTGTAGCACCTATGATCTGCCCTGGCACGGTCCGTTCGCGGGATCCCCCCTTCTTCAACGGCACTGATGACCAGGATGCTGAGGATTGGCTCACCACCTTCGAACGAGTGAGCACCCATAACAATTGGGACGATAAACTCAAACAGAACAACGTCAGTCTCTCCTTCACCGGTGTCGCAGAGACCTGGTATAAGAACCACGGGGCTGATCTACGCACATGGTCGGACTTCAAGACCGAATTTACCAAGGTCTTCGGGCGCCCCGCTCTTCGGAAACTGCGCGCTGAACAGAGTTTGGGCGAACGCGCTCAGCGCATGAATGAGACCTTTACCTCCTACATCGAGGACATCCTTGACTTGTGTAAGCGGGCAAACAACGCTATGACCGAAGAGGGCAAAATCAAGCACATTCTTAAAGGCATAGCCGACGATGCCTTCCAGATGTTGCTCGCGAAAAACCCTCGGACGGTTGCTGAAGTCATAAACGCTTGCCAAGAGTTCGATGAACTTCGCAGAGAGCGGGCTCTCACTCGTAAGCCCGTAGAACAGGACCATTCCCTTTGCAGCGTGGCATCTGAGGATAGGGGTGTTCTCTTCACCCAAATCCAGCAGTTTGTTCGCGAAGAGGTGGCTCGTCAGCTGTCTCTCGTTAGCGACGTAGCGAAGCCACCTCAGTCGAATTTGGCCCCAACCCTCAAGAGCGTTATACAACAACAAGTCGCTGACGCACTACCAAGCACTCGACCGCCCAATTCCGCGGTAGCTCCAGTGGTATACGCCGACATAACGCCGCAGCCTACGATGCCAGCCCCTTTGACCTTCGTCGATCCAGTGCCACATAGGCCTTTCACCTATGCGGAGACCGTGGCACAACCTTACACTGGAACTATGCCGGGACCCTTCTTTGCGCCTACTGCGAGCCCTGGGAGTCATGCCACTGCCGGGGTTCAACGCGTCCGGTCCATGCATGTCGCCCCGCATCCAGTGTCTACATTCGCGAATCCTTGGCGCACGGTGGATAACCGCCCTATCTGCTATTCGTGTGGGATTGCTGGACATGTTGCACGCTACTGCCGTCGTGGCATGACGGGTGGGCGCAACGCATCGTGGCCCTTACCCTATACGCCAACACCGCCCATGGAGCACGCTCCGACGCGGCTGCCCTCGACTGCTCCGTCTGATAACCGCGACGTCGTCAGCCGTCGTTCTCTTTCCCCACGACGCCGCTCACTCTCTCCGATGCGCCGTCGTACTACCAACGATGACCCGGAAAACTAGACGCCGCAGTTTCGGAGGCACAAACTGCGTCAACGTCGAAATGCCTAAGTCCTCATTGTTCGCCGTCCAATGTAATCGAAGTGTGTGTTGATGGTGTTGCTACCCTGGCGCTTATTGACACTGGAGCTGCGGTGTCTGTTATTGACGCGAAACTTTGCCGAATGCTACGAAAAGTGACGACACCTATTGGTGGTTTTACTCTCCGAACCGCTAGTGCGCAACCGTTGAAGCCGCTGGCCGCATGCACTGCTCGGGTCACAATTCAAGGGGTTGTATATGTAGTCGAGCTCATCGTTTTGTCGGCGTGCTCTCACAGCGTGATTCTCGGATGGGACTTTTTGTCGCGCCACCACGCCATCATTGACTGTGATCGCGCCGAAGTTGAGCTGTTTCCGGAGGTAGAAAACCCGCAGGACGAGACAACCGCCAAGTTGCGTGTCAATGCCGACACGCACATTCCTCCTGGCTCATCTGCGCTTGTGCCATTGTCGTGCAACAGTATTTCTGACGCCCCCGTCGTCTTCGAGCCATCCGGTCTGATTTGTGCTCGCAAAGGGTTGTCGGTGCCGTTCGCCGTTCTTGATATTGCAACTGGTGCCGGCACAATGCTTATTTCAAACCCGACGTCGTTCCCTACCACACGTTTTCGCGGAGAATGCCTTGGCGTTGTAGAAGAAGTGAATCCCGGTCTACTTGTCAGTGTATTTGAGGAGTTGACGCCCGTTGACATCACCGCACTTGGTCTTCAGTCTCCACCTGATGACACCCTTTTGAGAAGCGCCATTGACGACGACCTTCCTTCGGCCGAACGTGACGAGCTACTTACTCTTCTACACCGCTTCACTTCATCTTTCGACTGCTACGACACCGCTTTGGGCCGCACGTCGACTGTGTGTCATGAGATCGACACTGACACGCACGCACCGTTGCGACAGCGACCCTATCGCGTGTCCTCCACCGAACGGCGTGTCATTGATGACCAAGTCGCGGACATGCTGAAACGCAACGTCATTCGACCATCCGTGAGTCCTTGGGCTTCTCCTGTGGTTCTCGTTAAAAAAAAGGACGGCTCTATTCGATTCTGTGTGGATTATCGCCGCCTGAACAAAATCACGCGCAAGGACGTTTACCCGCTGCCTCGCATAGACGACGCGCTCGACTGCCTGCAGGGAGCCGAGTTTTTCTCGTCATTAGACTTGAAATCCGGCTACTGGCAAGTGCCCATGGCCGACGCTGATCGTTCAAAGACGGCTTTTACGACACCCGATGGCCTTTACGAGTTCAACGTCATGCCGTTCGGACTATGTAATGCGCCGGCCACATTCGAACGAATGATGGACAACGTACTGCGGGGCTTGAAATGGAAAACGTGTCTCTGCTATTTAGACGACATTGTCGTGTTTTCGCATGATTTTGCAACCCATCTCACACGCCTCGAACAAGTGCTAACATGCCTTGCCTCCGCTGGTCTGCCGCTGAACCTTAAGAAGTGCCGCTTCGCTGCTCGAAAACTCACCATTTTAGGACACGTTATCTCGAAAGACGGTGTCCTCCCGGACCCGGGAAAACTTCGTGCTGTGTCGGAGTTTCCGAAGCCAACAACGCTGAAGGACCTGCGAAGCTTCATCGGCCTCTGTTCGTACTTCCGCCGCTTTGTACGAAACTTTGCCTCCATCACTGCACCTCTCACACAACTTCTCGGCGGAAGTAGAGATATTTCCGAATTGTTCCCCGAGTGTGAGAGCGCTTTCGTAACGTTACGTCGGGTCCTTACGTCACCACCGATACTGCGGCACTTTGACCCGAATGCGCCCACTGAGATCCACACTGATGCCAGTGGTGTTGGCTTAGGTGCTGTACTCGCTCAACGAAAGGACGGATTTGACGAATACGTGGTGAGTTACGCGAGCCGTACACTCACGAAGGCCGAAGTCAACTACTCCGTAACGGAGAAAGAATGTTTGGCTATTGTATGGGCAATCAGCAAATTTCGTCCTTACCTCTACGGTCGCCCTTTCGACGTCGTAACGGACCACCATGCTCTGTGCTGGTTATCGTCGCTGAAGGATCCCGCCGGCCGTCTTGGCCGCTGGGCACTCCGCCTTCAAGAGTACGATATCCGTGTTGTGTACCGGTCTGGACGGAAGCATACCGACGCCGACGCTCTTTCTCGATCCCCGCTTGCGTCGGATATAGATAGCTTGTTCGCAGCAGACCACAGCCTGACCTCTCTGGCCATGACGGACATGGTTGCTGAGCAGCGCAAAGACCCTTGGGTTTCTTCGATCCTCGAATATTTGTCGCACTCACGGGCAGCTCCTGTGCCTCGATCACTGCGCCGTCAAGCTGCCCACTGCACTATTCGTGACCAGCTCCTATATCGCCGGAACTACTTCCCCGAAGGTCGAAAATGGCTACTCGTGATTCCTCGCCACTTGCGCAAGGACATTTGTACCACGTTTCACACCGATGCGCAAAGTGCTCACGCTGGAATCCTTAAAACCTACGAGCGCCTCCGACTCCGCTACTACTGGCGCGGGATGTACACCTTTGTCGCCAAGTTTGTTAGATCTTGCCCGGACTGCCAACGTCGCAAGTCTCCACCGCATCACGTCAATGGCCCACTCCAGCCATTGCCCTGCCCAGCGCGGCCTTTCGACCGGGTAGGCATCGATTTCTACGGCCCACTCCCAAGCACAGCCGCCGGTAACCGCTGGATCATCGTCGCCGTTGATCACTTAACGCGGTATGCCGAAACAGCTGCGCTACCGGCCGCCTCGGCTCGGGACGTTGCGTCTTTCCTTCTACGCCGTTTTGTTCTTCGGCACGGTGCTCCTCGCGAACTACTGAGCGACAGAGGCCGCGTCTTTTTATCTGGAGTCGTGGATTCCCTTTTAGCCGAGTGCCACGTGGTCCACCGAAAGAGCACGTCCTACCACCCCCAGACAAATGGCCTGACCGAAAGGTTTAACCGCACACTCGGCGATATGATCGCCATGTACGTTTCCTCGGACCACTCTAACTGGGACCTCGTTCTTCCTTTCGTGACGTATGCTTATAATAGGGCCACGCAGGCGACCACAGGATTCTCGCCGTTCTTTTTACTCTATGGTCGCGAGCCCTCCTGCATGCTAGATACAGTACTCCCGTACCGACCTGACGCCTCCGAGTACGCACCACTGTCTGACATCGCTCGACACGCCGAGGAATGTCGCCAGCTAGCCCGGCGATTTACATCGGAAGAGCAGCAACGCCAAAAGGCGCGTCACGATGACTCTATTCAGCTCCAACATTTACGAAAGGATCACTGGTCATGCTTTCCGTACCGTGCCCGGCTCCCGGTCTTTCGTCGAAATTTCTTTCGCAATACCAAGGGCCTTACCGAGTACTGGAACAAACGTCACCAGTGAACTATGTTGTTGAACCCGTAACGTCCACCTCGGACCGCCGACGTCGTGGTCGCGAGACGGTTCACGTCCAGAGGCTGAAGCCATACTATGACCCGCTCGTCTTGTGTTCCCCGTAGGTCGCCAGGATGGCTCCTCTTTCCGCCGGGGGTATTGTAGTAAGCATGTTGCGCCCATGAGAACTGTGATGAGCATCAGCCACAACGGGCAAATCCCCCTACGTGGATATGCTGCGCCGGAGGCCGCTCGAGGAAGAGGGCGCGCTCGTTCACCGTCTGTCTCGCGTAAAGCTGGTCGTTTCGGCTCACCCCGTCTGCGTCGACGCCTCGTTCGTGAATAAACGAGCCCAGCCTTCTACCGGAACGCCGACTATCTCCTTTACAATACATATATATAGATATTGTCTCGAAGACAAGAACGATGCAGTTCAGTTGTCTTGAATGAGAAACACGTTTATTGGAGCGAACTTGTGCTCTCCTAATAACTCAAAAGAATACAGCGGCGGCGAAGCAGCGGTCAACAAAGTGACTTGCACAGGCGAGTGTCGTCGAATCGAATGCTCCGGCGTCCGCAATGCAGGCTTTTTATCTTTCGGCGCGCGTGGTTCTCGAAACGTCGATTCACATCGAGAACATAGTAGATCCAAGAAGATTATTCTGGGCTGTTCACGTTAGATCGGAATGCTCTCCCTATCACGACAGATAACACATGCGGCACAGAAAGAAAGAATGGAACACGCGCTTCCCTTTGCGCAGAGATAACACAGACCGGCGCAGCCGAGCGGTAAAAGCAAAACACAAATAAACCAACCCAATGTATGGTTCGCGGCATTACCCCCACTCTAAGAGTGCATCGACCCGATGCTAACATAAGCGACAGTCCGAAAATAAAAATAAAATTCGTTGTCGTCCGTAGAAAGGTTTTAAGCGAACCACGTGAACGACTTCGGGCCGCGTGCGTCGTCGTGATGTTCCGGAATCACCATCGGGGATCACCTCGTAGGTAAGTTGGCAGACACGTCGTAGAATCTGGTAGGGTCCGAAATACCGTCGCTGGAGCTTCTCACTGAGTCCGCGTCGTCGGATGGGAGTCCAAACCCACACACGATCCCCTGGTTGGTACTCGGCGTCTCGGCGCCAGAGGTTGTAGCGGCCCGCATCAACCAGCTGCTGGTCCGTTATACGAACTCGAGCGAGCTGGCGGGCCTCCTCCGCACGTTGAAGATATCCGTGGACGTCGGCGTTGAGGCCTTCGTCTTCTACGTGCGGAAGCATGGCGTCGAGCATCGTAGTTGGCCTTCTACCGTAGACAAGCTCGAACGGCGTCAGCTGCGTCGTCTCCTGGATAGCCGTGTTGACAGCATATCTGCGATTGTCTTGTTCAGACGTTCTGTTAGTCCGTTCGTTTGGGGGTGGTACGCCGTCGTTCTTCGGTGATCCGTGTTGCTGTAGCGTAATACTCCTTGCATCAGCTCCGCAGTAAATGCCGTTCCGCGGTCGGTGATTAGGACTTCCGGGGCTCCATGTCGCAGCACAACTTGGCTTATAAAGAACTTTCCCACTTCTTGTGCAGTTCCCCTCGGAAGAGCGGCGGTCTCTGCGTAGCGGGTCATGTAGTCTGTCCCTACGACAATCCACTTGTGCTGTGATCGTGACGTAGGGAACGGGCCTAAAAGGTCCATTCCAATCTGTTGAAATGGTCTCGATGGGACGGCGATCGATTGCAGAAGTCCGGCGGGTCTTGTCGGCGGCGTTTTTTGTCGCTGGCAGTCACGGCAGCTCCGGACGTAGTGAGTGACGTCAGAGGTAAGGCGGGGCCAGTAGTACCTCGCCTTGATTTTTCCAATAGTGGGCGCTGTGCCGAGATGTCCGGAAGACGGGTCGTCGTGGCACGCTTCCAAAATTTTGTCACGAAGGTCCGCGGGGATGACTAGAAGGTAATTCGCTCTTGTTCCGGGGCTGAAATTCTTCTTCACGAGGACGGAGTTTCTCAGGCTGAATGCTGGTAAGCTGCGTTTGAAGGTCCTAGGAACGGCAACGTTGCATCCCTTGAGGTACTCGATTATGACGCGGAAGTCGGGGTCGGCGCGCTGCTGGGCGGCTAGGTCGCTCTCCGTCACGATGCCGAAGAACGCGCTGTCTTCGTCAGCGTCTTGTAGTGGTGGGTCGACGGGGGCGCGGACAGGCAGTCGGCGTCGGAGTGTTTCCTGCCGGATTTATAAACGACTGTAACGTCGAACTCCTGCAGGCGCAAGCTCCACCGCCCAAGACGGCCAGAGGGGTCCTTCAAATTGGCGAGCCAACACAGCGCATGGTGGTCTGTTACAACCTTGAATGGCCTTCCATACACGTAAGGGCGAAATTTTGAAATCGCCCATATAATAGCCAGGCACTCTTTCTCAGAGGCAGAATAGTTTTTCTCCTCCTTCGACAGACCACGGCTGGCATAGGCGATTACCCTTTAGCAGCCGCTTTGCTTTTGGACAAGGACGGCACCCAAGCCTATATCACTGGCGTCCGTGTGCATTTCCGTTTCGGCATTTTCGTCGCAATGAGCGAGCACGGGCGGTCTTTGCAGGCGTTTTTGCAGCTCGCAGAATGCTTTTTCTTGGTCGTTTTCCCAGCTGAAAGGGGTGCTATCTTTCGCCAAGCGCGTGAGTGGCTCTGCAATGCGTGCGAAGTTTTCGACGAAGCGCCGGTAGTATGCGCACAGCCCGAGAAATCTTCGCACGCCCTTCTTGTCTTTCGGCCTTGGGAAGTTCGCAATGGCTGAAGTTTTTGCCGGGTCAGGTAGGACACCCGCGGTGTGGACGACGTGGCCCAAGAACTTGAGTTCCCCGTATGCGAAACGGCACTTTTCAGGCTTCAGCGTCAACCCCGACGTACGAATGGCCTCGAGTACAGACTCCAACCTTGCAAGGTGTTCGTCGAAAGTCCGGGCGAATATCACTACGTCGTCGAGGTATACGAGGCAGGTGTGCCACTTAAGGCCAGCTAGCACAGTGTCCACGACTCTTTGAAACGTCGCTGGTGCTGTGCACAGCCCAAACGGCATCACCTTGAAATCGTATAGGCCGTCTGGGGTTATAAATGCAGTCTTCTCTCGGTCTCTCTCGTCCACTTCAATTTGCCAATAGCGGGTCTTCAGGTCCATCGATGAGAAGTACTTCGCGTGGCAGAGGTGGTCGAGGGCGTCGTCGATTCGGGGGAGGGGGTACACGTCCTTTTTCGTGATTTTGTTCAGTCGCCGGTAGTCAACACAAAACCTTAATGTGCCGTCTTTTTTCTTTACGAGTACGACGGGCGCAGCCCAGGGGCTTTTCGAGGGCTGTATAATGTCGTCGCTGAGCATGTCGTCGACTTGCGTCCGGATGGCTTCCCGTTCGTGTGAAGAGACGCGGTACGGTGACTGTCGGGTGGGTCGGGCTCCATCTTCGGTTATTATTCGGTGCTTCGCTAGAGGGGTCTGACGTAGTTTTGCGCTCGACGAAAAACATTCGCTATAGCGACGCAGCAAAGCCAATAACTTGTTCCGTTGTTCTTGCGGTAGCGCCGGATTCACGTCGAAAGGCTGCGGGAGCTTGAAGGTTTCTACGGGTGTGCGTTCAAAGTCGGCGACCGCGATCACGTCACTTGCTTCTTGCGCTTCTTCGAGGAATGCAATTGCCGCGCCCTTGTTTAAATGCTGGTACTCCTCGGGGAAATTCGTAACCAAAATGTGGGATTGGTGTTCCTTGATGCGCGCAATGCCTCTTGCGACCGACACACCACGGTTGAGAAGCACCCTTTGATCGGTGTCTACGATAGCGTCGACGTCAGGAGCAGCATCTTCACAGTAGACTGCGACTATCAAGCTTGCGCGGGGTGGCAGGGTGACATGATCACAGGCAATCCTTACAGCAGCACGTCGTTCGGGGTTCGGTTCCGGCGTCATGAAGTGATTGGGGGAAAAAGTTATTGACTTGGTCTGCAGATCGATTATTGCACCGTTGTCCATCAAAAAGTCCATATACGTCGCGAGAGCAGTTAGGCAGAATGACGAACGCCGCAGGGTACGTTGTGCCGTCTATGGTGACGTGCGATGTGCACGTTCCACTTGGCGTCACGAGGTGGCCTCCTGCTGTGCGTATGTGCGGACCGCCCATCTGGTCATAACTTTCTTCAGTTTAGACGCAAATGGTCCGCTCATTACCGAATAGTCAGCTCCCGTGTCTACCAGGGCGACTACGTCAAAGCCGTCGATGGACACCTTGACGTCAGATGCAGTCTTCCTCGAGTTCCGGGTTCGTCGGGGCGTCGTATCTCTGCTTGTACGTGTTGACCGTCGGGCACTGTGCATCGTCGTTGTCGTCGTCTTCTCAACGGACGTCTCGGTCAGGTCGGGTACGCGTCGCGCCGTGTAGCTGTCGTCGTGTTCAGGAGTCTCGTTAGGGCTAGGTCGGGTCATCGGGTTGAGGGCATGTCGTGAATGATGGTCTTCAGCGAGTCGCTGCGTCGTTGGAGGGTTTTCATTTTTCCGCCGTTGTGCAACTTTACCTCCCGAAGTTGCTGCTTTTGGTTTCCCCCGCGTGGGCTGGGGGACCTTCCACGTGAGAAGTCAGCAGTGCTGCGGCGGTTCGGTGACTGATACGGGTAGGGCGACGGTGAACGGTTGAAGCGGGCTGGTCCTCGGTTGGTGTTGGAGAGGTATTCTTCGATCTCAGCAGGGCGCTGGCCGTATCGGGGGCGTGGGGCGTCGACGGAGAACCCTCGCAAACCGAGCCTCTTGTAGGGACAGCGACGGTAGATGTGGTCGGCCTCTCCGCAGTGGTAGCACAGCGGGCGATTATCGGGCGTTCGCCACACGTCGGTCTTCCTTGGCGTCTGGTATTGGTCTACAAGGCGTCGGGCGGGCGGCATTGGACGGTGGTATGGCTCGGCCTCTTGGCGACGGGTTGGAGCAGGGCGGGGTTGACGAACAGCCGAGGAGTAGGTCATGGCTTGTGGTTCGCGGGGTGCTTCCGATGGCGTAGAAGTTCCCAGTGCGATTTGGACTTCTTCTCGGATTACGTCGGTCAGGGAAGCCACTTGAGGTTGCGGCGTCGTTGGAAAAAGCTTCCGAAGCTCCTCCCTGACCACTGCTCGGATGGTCTCTCGCAATGTATCAGAGCTTCCATTTGCGGCACCGATGGTCTCCGAGAACAGCGCGTTGACAGGGCGGTCGTACTGCCTCGTTCGAATTTCTAGCGTCTTCTCCATCGCGGCCGCCTCAGACGCGAATTCCGCCACTGTCTTCGGAGGGTTACGGACTAGACAAGCAAAAAGCTCTTGCTTCACTCCTCGCATTAGAAACCTGAGCTTCTTTTCCTCGGTCATTTCAGGGTCCACTCGACGAAAACGTCGCTTCATGTCCTCAACGAAAATCACGACTCCTTCGTTGGGGTGCTGCGTTCGAGTTTCAAGCAAAAGCGCAGCTCGCTCTTTTCTCACCACGGTAGTGAAAGTCTTAAGGAACTCCCTTTTGAATTGAGTCCAGTCGGTCAAAGAGCTCTCATGGTTCTCGAACCAAGTTCGAGCAGCATCTTCTAAGTAAAAGAAGACATGCCGGAAAGTTTCTTCGTCGTCCCACCTGTTGAAGATGTGGACGCGCTACAGCTTCTCCAACCATTCTTCGGGGTCTTCAGCGGGGGCTCCCCGGAACGATGGCGGTTCTCGGGGCTGCTGCAGGATGATTGGCGACGTTGTTTCTTGCACCATGGTGTTGGTTGCAGCGTTCCTTCTCGTGGGCCCTTCTGGCAGAAGACAGAACTCCGGTAGCAATCCTTGCAGTCGGGGGCTTTCTCTGGTTGCACTGGCTTGGCGGCTTCGAGATGTCGTAGAGGGCATAAAGACTTAGTACCCAGCACCTCCACCAGATGTCGCGAAGACAAGAACGATGCAGTTGTCTTGAATGAGAAACACGTTTATTGGAGCGAACTTGTGCTCCCCTAACAACTCAAAAGAATACAGAGGCGGCGAAGCAGCGGTCAACAAAGTCACTTGCACAGGCGAGTGTCGTCGAATCGAATGCTCCGGCGTCCGCACTGCAGGCTTTTTATCTTTCGGCGCGCGTGGTTCTCGAAACGTTGATTCACATCGAGAACATAGTAGATCCAAGAAGATTAAGATTAAGATAGAAGAAGAAGATTGTGGGCTGTTCACGTTAGACCGGAATGCTCTCCCTATCACGACAGATAACACATGCGGCACAGAAAGAAAGAATGGAACACGCGCTTCCGTTGGCGCAGAGATAACACAGACGGCGCAGCCGGGCGGTAAAAGCAAAACACAAATAAACAAACCCAATGTATGGTTCGCGGCATTATGTATATATATAAATATATATATATATATATATATATATATATATATATATATATATATATATATATATATATATATATATATATATATATATTTATGTGCACTTGGTCCTCAGCCTACTCCAAATTTCCATTCTATGTTGCCTTCGTCCTGTTAGTTCTTCTGTTCGCACATTATTTACGTTTTGTCGATACTACTGGGCACCTTGCTTTCGGTTTTGTCTTAGTATTGGCTCCCATGCAGATTTCATTTAGAATTTATTTACAAGAAACCTTTATCGCCAAGGGAAAATTTTTGTAGTTGGAGACAAGGAAAATGTACAAAGCAAAGGAGACATATGCATTCATACATTGATAATAAACTGGACAAGCCAAATGTGACATAAACGCAAGACGTACTGAAGTAAAATACAACTTGGGGAGGAACAAACTACGGAGGATTTATTGTTGAACCGTCTTTTTCCATGTCCTCAGTGAACAGACCGATCACATTTCCCATCAGCAACAAAGCCTGCTGGAGCAGCGCACCGACTTGCGTATTCAGACACTCGCGTACGCAAATAAATGCTTGATGGAAACATCAACATCTGAAAAAGGAACGCTGCCCAAATTAACACAAAATAATATCCGTGAACCTTATCAGATGACACACCCTTCCAACAACACATTTTTTGGTTTATAGGCTGACTGCGCTCTGCTTAAAATACCTCTATCGATTGACTAGCTGCTTGTGAAAATAAAAAAAAGTAAATGCGTACCTTGCTTGTGTGATAACTTAAAACCTTGAACCTTGTGATTTTGTTCCGCATTCACGCTATTTCCTGCCAAATATCAGTGCATCTCGTATCTATTTGCGTCTGGTGAGCCGTAAATGGCGTAAATTGGGACGACCTTTAACAAAATTTCCCAATATGCACTAGTCTTTCTCTTTAAGCTATAGTGTTTCTCACCTATAATAACACTTATAGGCGGGCTAGTTGGTTTGACATCTTAACGGTAACTTTTGCACACTCGATACGGGGACACAGAAAAAGGTGATACGAACACAAGCGCAGTCTAACAACTCAGTTATTATACTCAGTTATTAGGAGTTGTTAGACTGCGCTTGTGTTCGTGTCACCGTTTTCTGTGTCCCTGTATCGAGTGCGCAAAAGTTACCGTTAAGGTTTCTCACCTACTTGCACACTATTTCATATTGCCTGACAGAGTCTAGTTTCTTTATCTCGTGCTGCCATTTGTTATCCCGTGGTTTCAATAACTTCGTTTGCTTCTTGCTAAATGGCGTGACTATGCCCATGTTTAACGACGCATAGTATTGCGCCATGCCTAAGAAGTTTCTGTGACTCATATTCATACAGACACACGAGTGAGTGTCAAATATTCACTAATTAAATCTACAAAACCCTACTTCTACTACGTATATATTAGAAATGGCACCGTAGTGATTGTACGCAGTGCACGACGAAACCAACCTGTAATTGTGCAAGTATCCGGTGTAAACAAAATACTAGTATCATTCAGTTGTGCCTGGCGTATTTAGAGGTGGCAGTGGGCATGTGTTGTTATGATTGCTAACATTCATTTGGGTGGTGAGGAAGCGCAAAGAACCGCGCCCCGGGATAGCTTTCTAGTGGGTTTCAGCGCTCTACCACGCCTGAGATATTTTTGAAGCGCCCTAAACATACTATAACAAGTCTTTAACGAGTGGAAACACATAAATAGCGCATGAGCCCAATCAGCCAAGCAGCGCTCACCAGTCGACAAAGCGCAACGCTGGCGGGAGGTGGCGCAGCAGTCGCAAAACTGAGGACCTATACACCTTGCGAAAAACAGAACTGCTCACCCCATGAAACTTACACTTCTCTCAAAGTTGCCTCCAGCCCTATCACGCTCTACAAGAGTATCCAGGAAAGGCAACATACTCAATCTTTGCTTCCCACAAACTCTTTGTTGACAGACGAAGATGCGCTGGCAGGGGGCATCAGTAGGTGGAGATGAAGGTGGCGATCGCCCGGCCTTGCTAGTTGACGCAATCACCGTTTGGGAAACTAGACAGTGATCTTTGCTTTTGGTGGTGTGTTTCCGGCAAATTTTTTGGTGCCGAAACCGGCAAACTGAGGCACGAGCGGACCTACGTTCGACGGCGCAGCGGCTTCTAGGCACGCCAGCCCTGGTTACCTTTACACTGCTCTACGTCGGAGATCTTGCACTCGACAGCTGGCAACTTAGGGTCGTTCCGGAGCCGTCCCCGTCCGGGTATCCCACCCCTAGGTATTAAAAACCGCAGTGTCTGGCTTCGCCGACTGGTGTTATGGACGTTATTCGCATTCGCTAAGCTGTCCTGCGAGCAGCTGTCTCCAGGTCTGTGAGAGTGATTGACGGCTTGCTATAGAGTCAGGGCGCAGCGGGCATAAAATGACAAAATCTGAGCGACCTCAGCCTGTTTGAGAAAATGGGACTGAACAAACTCGAAGCTCAAGGTGACGCGAACCTGAAGGAAGAAAAATTGACAGCTCACCATTAGAGTGCGATAGACTACGCCGGATGCATCTGCACCCTGCGAACGTTCATATGCTTTTCCATAGGCCAAGCCTCACCTGCAAATGTCGTGCTTCAACCTGAGGGGTGCTGTAACTACCGGCATCGCAATCTCTAATATGTGTGCACGCTTCCTGAGGAGGCCCTGCCTATGGTGCCCACAGTGGTCACGCTTGAGTCGTCGCCGCCGCTCCGGGCAATGAGTCCGGCACGGGCAGTGGAACGAGATAGACATCGGCGCTGCGCCTGACAACCACACTAAAGCCGACACTGAGGTTTTCATCCAGGGAGAGGGGCTTCAGCAAAACCACTAACCGTATGTCGCCAATGTGACTGCCGTTTCGGAGACGTCTGAGCGGCCCTGTCGTGCATCTAGCCTCGCCGACAAGGCTACTGTATTGGGGTCGTCACAGTGGCCGCACAGGGAAGCTGACTCATGTTCACCGTGCTCTATCAGGCCAGACCTTCCTGCAGGTACTTGACTGGCAACCAGACTTTGTGTGATGTGGATAGTTTGGAGTAAACGCTGCATCTACGGTGAGTGATTGTTTTTTGAAACAACTTTGTTAATAACACGGTGCACGAACAAGACAGAAGGGGAAACGGCACTTCCTAGCTCGGCTAGATAATGTCGCGTTTGGCCAATGTTAAGACAGTGGTATCAGCTGAAGAAATTGTGCGTCCGCAACGGTCGGTATTTCAATGCGAAGCCCAGTAATGAATTGTGAAAGCTGTCAGCTCGTCCATTAGGTGCTTCTACCCTGTCCTCCGTCGTCACAGCTACGCAACTACGGACTTCAGCTTTGAATTGCGCTTTTCATTGTGACAATATATGGTCGCTCGCTCACGCTTGCCCAGTTTGCCATATTTTATTTCTTTGCTGAAACGGATCATCGCGGAATGCCTGGGGGCGCCCGCGCTGTGCTGTGATTGCAGCGAATATAGTTTAATTCTAGCTGTGCAACCATGCGAAGTGCCTGACACCCTATTGACGCACAAACCTATAGAAGTGCTGACATGGTAAGCGGTTGCTGTTTCCGCGACAACATAAATGGCAGAGTTGAAAATTTTGGTCAAATAGGCGCATTGATTTTGTACTTACAGATTTTTGGAAGTTTCTGCACAAAGAACTTTTCTTTGCTTCTCCGCACAGCACGCACGTACACACTGTAGTGCCAGTGCAAATTGAGGCAAGCGTACCGCCCGCCAGTGAGACCTCAACTGTAGCATGAAAACCGCTGTTCACAAGTGAATTGGGAGCGCGTGCAGAACATTTCGGCTCATTGACGCCACTCAGAAGCACGTGACTCTGATTCACAGTGTGGCCGAAACATTGCGAAGGAGAGCCAGCGGCTGTCAGTGGCGCCAACAGCGCGAACTATTGCTTTATGTGGATTCAGCGCAAAAATGGCGCTGAAATACACTCACTTTTCTGACAGGGAATGTGCTTTCTCTTATGGTGAGAGCACGACCGGACCTATTCTCGCATGCTTAGGTCAAAAGGTGATTTGTGAATTGATGAATTTTGCTGTGCTGATGTTCGTGTTGCGAAATATTAAAGGCGCAAAGCCAGTTAAATTTCTATTTATCTGAAAGGAAGGGTAGGAAGCCAATAGGAAAATGTGTTGAATTTCAACGAACTAGCCTTTTGTAATTTAAGTAGGTATATTACAACCAAGAAATATGGTGTTGACTCCAGAATAAATGCAGGCAATATAAAAAATTGGAATTTTTCGCGCTCAACTGTGTAATACTTCAAGAATGGCTGAAATGTTCTATCCCTAAAACGCTAGCTTTCAGCTGCCTAACTGCACGTCAGCATTCAAATTATACGATCATCCCGAAATAGAAGACTCACGTAATTTCAGCCGAAGTATTTTATTCTGCTCACTTAGGTTGGCTGCCACCAGTTGGATAAACAAGGACGAGAATTATGGCTAGTTAGTTGAGACTGATCGTTCAGACAAACAGCACAAAAAAGGCAAGACACAAGAAGCAAGTACGACGACCCAGGTCTGACGTCGTCTTCTGTCCTTTTCAAATCCTGTCTCCTTTGCGATGTTTTTTCGAAAGGGATAAATACGACAACTTGACGTCAAAAGAAAAATAGCCGGAATGTTTATGGGTAGTCGCCACTGCGTCACATGTTTTCTGATAACTTATATTTGTAGAGGTCAGCGAATTATATTTTTGGTATCAAGTTAGGCGAAAAATTGGTACAACTGTATTTTTATCCCGAGCAGTTCTTTATTGACGCAAAAATTGTATTTTGTCATCGTGGCGTTTTAAAGATATATTTGCAGGTAGACACAGTATGGACAACCTTCTTTGCAGCAAGACTGCTTTACAGAGATTTCTTCAATGTTGGCTTGACTGGTCTACAGAAAGCCAATCACACCTGAAAAAGTGTTAAACGGGGTTGGGGGAGGGGGGCAAGTGGCGGAATATGAGGGCGGTTATAAAATATCAAGAGAGTAGATTGGTTGGTCAATCATCTGCGAGGCGCAATTTTCAAGGTATATTTCTGCCTCGTTTTTTTTCTGACGACTGGTTAAGAGCTCCAGATCTGCAATGTAGTGTACGTAGCAGCAGATTATGTGGCGAGTATACCATGCCCGCATATATCATTTTCGGGAGCTCTCCTGATGGAAAAGCCGAAGTTAAGGTTCGGACAAGGTTTTACTGATTGTGACCCAAACAGGAAGCACTGGGGTAGAACTGGAAAGAATGACAATTGCGCAACTTGACAGTTTTTATATGTGGTGCACCTTCATCTCTGAATATACGGCTTTTACTTGGGTAATTTGGCAACATGGGAAAGAAGACGCTTTTTTTTCTCTCTCCGCCACTGCTTGCCCTTGCGTGTAAAAACTCTCAGTAGCATTTTTGAATGCGCACAGGAACCATTCCTTGCTTTATTACAGCACCTTTTTCGCCGAAACTCCGATGCTTTCCTGCAGTTATAAAGCTAATGAAGTGACGACGTTCTCAATCTCTGCAACCATTTAGCTGAGCAGCTTTGATTTAAGAAAAAAACAATGGTGGTTTCCGCGTGCTGCTTTCAGATGTAGATTTAGAATCGGCCGCATGAAGCGTCTTACGGGAACAAATCACTTTATATCTCGAAAACAAATTCAAACATTTCCTGTTTACAGGCAACAGATTTCTACTTCGGAAATCTTGAGTTCACTTGGAAACATAGAAAAACCAAATATATTCTTTATTATGTTCGAGAAAATTTTGCTGCACAAGAGCCAAGAAACTCTTCTTCACCAAAAATACAGAACTCGGCTGTGGACCCAGCCGTGACCAGAGCTAATTCCACTTGCAGGTTAAAGAAAGTGAGGTGTTTATTTTGTTTAAATAAGCGACACAGCTAAGAAATGTTTACTGGATCGGATGAAAACGGCTAAGCCGTGATGACGAATAACATTTTGGAACTTTTGCTTTTAGTTAATAAATATACGCTTATAGCTATCAGCTCTAAACGTATTAAGAGGGCAGGAAGATTACGATTACCTGCACAGCGAATGAGGACGCACACTTATTAACACAGTGCTACCTCTGCGGCTGCACCTGTTTCTAAAGTATTTACCACAAGGATACTATTTTTACAGCTGAAACGGTGTTTCACATGAAAACAAATCAAATGCGCCTGCAAGGATACAGAAATTTAACGAAGCACAAAAACAATTTCTAGGTTTCAGCTCAGTAGTTTGGTGTCTGCGTACTCGTTTTGGCTTTTTGCAGATATCAGAGCTGCTGAGAGGTTATCAAGCGAAAAAATGTTTCCAGTCTCCACATTAGTGTTTTTTATATATCTGAAATTCTGCCCACTTGGGATCGTATGACATCAAAAGTTTGGAATATCAGCGTTTCATAAGATAGTATAAATTACAAGCGACAGACAAGTCAGCGCAGCTTTTTTCCCAGGAGCGCAACAACAATAAAAATAAAAAAATAAAAAAATGCTCATTAAAGACAAGATTTTGTTTTTGTTCCTATGCTTGATGGGTAGAAATTATATTTCGGCAGAGAAAAGACATGCACCAATTGGCTCTGATAGCCAATTTTAGGAGCAGTAATGCCCGCTCATTTCATTTTTTCTTTTTTTTCGACCTTCATGGAATGACCACTCGTACCCAGACGGCCAGGAATACCCGTTCAAATCAACACAAATATTTTTCAAGTTGGCACGCCGATCACTTCTATAATTAGAGTGCCCTACTGAAAACATGATCCTGACATATGATGTTGTTACGAAGCCAAAGACGACGCAGTTGTCTTCAATGCAAACAAGTGTATTTGAGCGAACTTGTTGTCCCCCATCAACGCAAAGAATACACAGGCGGCGAAGCAGCAGTCAGCAAAGTGACGTGCTGGCAGGCGTGTAACTTTCGGCGTGAATGTGTCTGGAACCCTCAAATTACACCCAGAACACTGTAGGTCAAAGACGATTATTCTAGTCTGGCGACGTTAGTTCAAGACACTCCCCATGAAATGCGATAACACATGCAGCATAAAAATAGGGAGTGAAACACGCTTTCACTTGGCCGACAGGTAACACCGATAACGCAGCCAAGTGCATACGGGAGGCAAACTCAAAACAAATAAACAAACCCAATGCATGCTTCGTGGCATTACCTCATTCTAAGTTTTCATCGCCCCGATGCTAAAATAAAGGGGCCGTCCGAAGAAACACTACCAACAAAAAAAGAGTCCATCATCTTGCGTAGTAAGGTTTTAAGCTAACCACGTGGAGGACTACAGGCCAAGTGCGTCGTCGTGATGTTCCCAAATCGGCAGCGCGATCACTTGGTAGTATGTTGGCCAACACGTGGTACAATGTAAGTCCCAAATACCGTCACAGCAGCTTCTCACTGAGTCCGCGTCTTTGGATGGGCGTACAACTCGGCGCGTTGGCGTCAGCAACTGTACGAATTCGAGCGAGCTGGCGGGCCTCCTTCGCACGCTAAGGTATCCTTGGACGTCGGCATTGAGGTACGTGTCTTCTACGTGCGGAAGCATGGCGTTAAACATCGCAGTCAGCCGTCTTCCGTAGAAGAGCTCAAACGCTATCATCCGCGTAGTTTCTTGGACAGCCGTGTTGTACACAAACTTTATAAACGGTAGCACTTAGTCCAAGGTATTATGTTCAACGTCGATGGACAGCAAATCCGCAATCGTTTTGTTGAAACGTTCCTTTATTCCGTTCATTGGGGGGTGGTAAGCCGTCGTTCTTCGGTGATCCGTGTAGCTGTAGCGTAAAATTCCTTGCATCAGCTCCGCAGTAAAGGCCGTTCCTGGGTCAGTGATTAGGACTTCGGGGGCTCCATGTCGTAGCACACTATGGCTAATGAAGAGTTTTGCGACTTCTTGTGCAGTTCCCCTTGGAAAGCGGTGGTCTCTGCGGAGCGCGTCATGTATCCTATAGCTGCCACAATCCACTTATTCTCCGATCGTGACGGAGGGAATGGCCCAAAAGGTCCATTCCAATCTGTTGGAAGGGCTTCGATGGGACGGGGATCGGCTGCAGACGTCGGGCATGTCTCTTCGGCGTCGTTATGCGTCTCTGGCAGTCACTGCAGCTCTGGACGTAGTGGCACACAACCGTTGTAAGACGGGGCCAGTAGTACTTCGCCTTGATATTTTCAATAGTGCGTGCAGTGCCGAGATGTCGGGATGACATGTCGTCGTGGCAGGCTTCGAAAATTTCGTCACGAAGGTGTCCAGCGATGACTAAAACATACTTCGTTCTCGTTCCAGGGTTGAAATTTTTCTTCACGAGGACGGAGGATTTGAGACTGATTGGTGGTAAGTTTCGTTTGAAGGCCCGGGCACGGCGACATGGCGTCCTTCGAGATACTCGACCATGATGCGTAACTCGGGGTCGGTATGCTGCTGGGCGGCTAGGTCACCGTCCGTCACAACTACGAAGAAGGCGCCGTCTTCGTCGGCATATTGTTGTGGTGGGTGAACGGGGTGCAAGACAGGCAGCCAGCGTCGGAGTATTTCATGCCGGATTTATTGCCTCTTGTAACGTCAATTTCTTGCAGGCGCAAGCTTCGCCTACCGAGACGGCGAAAGGGGGTTTTCAGATTCGTGAGTCAAAAGAGCGCATGGTGGTCTGACACAACCTTAAATGGTCTTCCATACATGTATAGGCGAAATATTGGAATGACACTTATAATAGCCAGGTACTCTTTCTAAGAGGCTGATTAGTGTTTTTGTTTTCCTTTGTCAGACGACGGCTCGCATAGGCGATTACGTTTTCGCAACCGCTTTGCTTTTAGACGAGGATGGCCCCCGATATCACTGGCGTTCGTATGAAATTCGGTTTCGGCGTCTTCATCTAAATGAGCGAGCACAGGCGGGCTTTGCAAGCGTTGTTGCAGCTCGTAGAATTCTTCCTCTTGGGCGCTTTCCCAGCTAAAACGGGTGCTACGTTTCATCAAGCGCGTGAGTGGCTCTGCACTTCCTGTGAAGTTTGCGACGAAGCGCCGCTAATACTCGCATAGTCGGAGAAATTTGCGCACGCCCTTCGTGTCTTACGGTAATGGGAATTTCGCCATAGATGAAGTTTTCGCCGGGTCAGGTGGGACTCCCACGACGTTGACGACTGGGGCCAAAATTTTTGACTTCTCGTACGCGAAGCGGCGCTTGGCTGTTATTTCATGTTCCCCTCTTGCGCTATGGCAAAGCATGTGGGACATTCATGGTATACGCACTACAGTTACTGTTCGTGATAATTACAGTAAACAAAACTGATGTAAAGCTGCAAAATTATTTCTGCTGACTGGCCATGCAGCCTTCCTAGCAGTACAAAAAGTTCCTACATGGCACATTGTGTTGGCATGCACATTTGCAATCTAAGGCTGCTATTAGCCCCGGTGCGGAGTCCGTCCAAACCGTGTCTTCGCAAGCAACTCATTCTTGTCAGCAACAATATACAGCTGATTCCGCCTTTACACGAGTGCGCTAATGCCCCTTCGCTGCAGCAAACGGGAGTCGAAGCCACTTTCCCAACGTCGTTTGCGATGCATGTTGAGATTGAACTCGGCACTCCGTCACCTCTCTTCGGTGCGTGACGGGACAACCAAGAATCGTCCCGCCGCGGTGTGCCCCGGGTGATCGAGGAGAGATGGTGCGCATGGGTGCGGTATTTCGAGAATAAAAAGATTCACCAGTGTTGCCCGGGTGAGCAGCGTTGTTGTTTATCGAGGATGCCAAAAAAGCAAAGGAATTTCTAAAACTCGGACATTTGTAAATGGTAGTATAGGCAGAGTGCATCAGGCGCAGCTACACTAATGTAATATGGTGTACGCAAAAAATACGTTCTTGAAATGCAACTGAAAAAAAAATGAGCAGAACACATGCACACATGTAGGCATTTACAAGGAATTCGTTGGCAGTTGCCAGCCTACAATTGCACCAGCACCCCAAAAGAACTTGTACCCGATAACCACGTTAAAAAAGATGGAGGGGACTTGCACATTGCAATTTACAACCAAGCTCTGGCTGAGCGTAACCAATGAGGCTACTGTTAACGGCAACTAATGAGTGAGGCAGCTCAGCGTCCTTAACGTTTGCTCATAGAAGAAAAAACGCTGTACTTGTTTATTCTGCCTTCCACATACAGTGAACTCACATTTTTTTTTCAAATGTGAGGGTACCTCGAGAGTATGTTGGAATGACCAGAATTCTTATATATTTGAATCCAAGCAAGAAGGCAATATATGTTATGAGTGGGCACTGATGTGAGTTCTTTTTTTAAACAATTTACAGTACAACTGTAGAAAACAAACAGAGCAGAATTGAAAAGTCCACATCTAGTTTCTTGGCAGTCTACTCCTGATTAAGAACAAGCAAGCAGGTACCTGTATGAAATGACTGGTCATTTTCGACCTATCAAGTGACGTCAATAATAGGTGTTTTAAAAATAACCAAACCCTGAATATATTCTTCTCTGAATACTAAGTATACCTCAAAAATTTGGTACACGATAACATTTTGCTTTTTCAGTAACGTGTGTTTACAACAAGGAAATCAGTCCTTTCTTGAAGTTCTGATGTACTTACACTTAGGTTTTTTCTACCCCCATAATGATACATGAAACCACAAATATATGGAGCCGTATGGACCCAAACGAAAAGTATGAATCAACTGAATGACTGAGTTCCAATTACGTAGATTTACATACATTGAATATATGCTAAAAGAGGAAAAATTGAAACTTTGTTTGAATAAATAGGAAGTACAACTTTGTTTGAATAAATAGGAAGTACAACTTCGAAGTATTTGCTGCACAGTTTCTTGAAAAAGTAGCCAGTAAAAATTTATTCTGCTGTAGCAACAACTTCCTTGTCTCTTCTAGAATTCTTTCTAGGAACTTCTCCTGGAATATAGGTGTCCAAAGCATAGGAATATAAACAGCTGTCCCCAACTTTAGAGAAGCCGCAGGTCCATATTTGCAAGGTGTGTTTCCAGTTCTGTGAAGGAAATGGCGTGCCTGCACACAACTCACATAACGGGGTTGCAGCCTGCAATTAAGAGCAACAGGTATAATTGTAGTGAAGGGCCGGTGGAGAGTGGTGGCCAATCCGCCGGTACCAGTGGGGTAACATTTGCGCAAGAGAAAGCGGCGTCGAAGAAGGAAAGGAAGACGAGGAAGGAGCTCGGAAGCGGTCGGGCAAGACGACAGCAGGACGGCGCCCTCGCGGTGTAGGACCGAGGTCCGTCACCGGCGCTTCCTACCTAGTTTCCGTGCGTCGCGGTGTAGGCCCGACGACAGCCCTGGACGCCGCCGGGGGAAGCCGGGGTCCTGCCCAAGAGTGAGCGGTGTGTCGGTGACGTGGAGCGCGGGCAGCGAGGCCTCGCCTTGGCGCAGGCCTAAGCCCTTCCGTCCTGCCGCTAGCCATCGGCCACTGTCACGTGGTTGTCCACCTCCACAACGACTCGAGTAACCTGCCCCGTGGCCAGCCAGAGAAGTGCGGTTCCGAGTCGTCACATCCAGACCGACTCATCTCAGCGATCCCCGTCTCTGAGCGTATGACTTGGTGACTTAGTCCACAATCATCCGCACCTGTAATTTCCGCGTGTAGTTTGCCGCTTTGTACATCAATCCAGGTATTACAGTTGGTGTGTGTGCATTTCCGAGAAAGTAGTCCAGGCTCGTGACTTTCTACGCGGTCCGGCCCAACGTTCATTATAATGATAGCTCTGTAGCTTTATACTGTGTCCCGAAAACAATAGAAATGCTTCACATTTTTACTCTGCCTTCCACGTATCTTGAATACGCTGACAATGAAGATTTCAAGAACGCCAACATAAAATGTACGCTACCCGGAACGCTTATAGGATATAATAAGTCCAGTATGATTAATTACGTGGAGTACACAGGTATTATTAGAAAGTAAAATGTTCAAGGTATACTTCTTGCATCCCCAAACATATCAGACTAGTGTTTCTAATGGAAAAGGCTGCCGCATGCTTGGCGTTCTGTATGTTGTGTTTACTTTTTCATGGCACTATGTAATCTACAAAGCCTCTATATTTCATGCTGCATGCATTACATTACCCGTGCCGAATCTTACACTTCAGAGCGGCTTCAGTGGTATGTTGTGTATGTTGGGTGATGCCATGTAGTAAACATGACGCAACATTTAAACTATGTAGGACATTGTTACATTGGTCGTACCATATATTCTGCGGGTGGTTTGTCGAAACAGGGGCGTAATTTTGATTTAAACCTTCAGGACATTCCGCTAAGGAAGCAATGCGGAAGTTTTCATTATTCTGACGCCGCACGTTTTATTTTTCCTGTCTGATTTCTCATGTTCACCGTGCTCTATCAGGCCAGATGTTCCTGCAGCTGCTTGACTGGCAACCAGACTTTGTGTGATGTTGATAGTTTGGAGTAAATGGTGCATCTACGGTGAGTGATTGTTATTTGCAACTACTTTGTTTATAACACGGAGCACGAACAAGACAGAAGGGGAAACGGCACTTCTTAGCTCGGCTAGATAATGTCGCAAGCGCTTGGCCAATGTTAACAGAGTGGTATCAGCTGAAGGAATTGTGCGCCCGCAACGGTCGCTATTTTAATGCGAAGCCCAGTAATGAATTGTGAAAGCTCTACGTTCGTCAATTAGGTGCTGCTACCCTGTCCTACGTCGTCGCAGCTACGCATCTACGGACTTCAGCTTTGATGTGCGCTTTTCATTGTGACAATATATGGTCGCTCGCTCACGCTTGCCCAGTTTGCCCTCTTTTATATCATTGCTGAAACTGATCATCGCGGATTGCCTGGCAGCGCCCGCGCTGTGGTGTGATTGCAGAGAATAATGTTTAATTCTAGCTGTGCAACCATACGAAGTGCCACACACCCTACTGACGCACAAACCTACAGAAGTGCTGACATGGTAAGCGGTTGCTGTTTCTGCGAGAACATAAATGGCAGAGTTTAAAATTTCGGTGAATTAGCCGCATTAATTTTGTACTTACACATTTTTGGAAGTTTCTGCACGAAGCGCTTTTCTTTGCTCATCCGCACAGCATGCGCGTACACACTGTAGTGCCATTGCGAATGGAGGCAAGCGTACCGCCCGCCAAAAAATCGCTGTTCACAAGTGAAGTGGGAGCGCTTGGAGAACATTTCGGCTCATTGACGCCACTCAGGCGCACGTGACTCTGATTAACAGTGTGGCCGAAACATTGCGAAGCAGAGCCAGCGGCTGTCAGTGGCGCCAACAGCGCGACTTATTGCTTTAAGTGGATTCAGCGCACAAATGGCGCTGAAATACACTCACTTTTCTGACAGAGAATGTGCTTTCTCTTATGGTGAGAGCACGACCGGACCAATTCTCGCACGCTTAGGTCAAAAGGTGATTTGTGAATTGATGAATTTTGCTCTGCTGATGTTCGTGTTGCGAATTATTATAGACGCAAAGCCAGTTAACTTTTTATTTATCTGAAAGGAAGGGTACGAAGCCAATAGGAAACTGTGTTGAATTTCAACGAACTAGCCTTTTGTATCTCAAGCAGGTATATTACAGCCAAGAAATATGGTGTTGACTCCAGAATAAATGCAGGCAATATAAAAAATTTGAATTTTCGAGCTCAACTGTGTAATACTTCAGGAATGACTGAAATGTTCCATACCTAAAACGCTAGCTTTCAGCTGCCTAACTGCACGTCAGCATTCAAATTTTATGATCGTACCGAAATAGAAGACTCACGTCATTTCAGCTGAAGTATTTTATTATGCTCGATTAGGTTGGCTGCCACCAGTTGGATAAACAAGGACGAGAACTATGGCTATTTAGCTGAGACTGATCTTTCAGACAAACAGCACGAAAAAGGCAAGACACAACAAGCATGTACGACGACCCAGGTCTGACGTCGTCTTCTGTACTTTTTGAATCCTGTCTCCTTTGCGATGTTTTTTCGAAAGGGATAAATACGACAACGTGACGTCAAAAGAAAAATAGCCGGAATGGTTATGGGTAGTCGCCCCTGCGTCACATGTTTTCTGATTACTTCTATCTGCAGAGATCAGCGAATTATATTTGTGGTATCACGTTAAGCGAAAAATTGGTATAACTGTATTTTTATCCCGAGCGGTCCTTTATTGACGCAAAATTGTATTTTGTCATCCTGGCGTCTTTAAAGATATATTTGCAGCTAGACACAGTATGGAGAATCTTCATTGCAGCAAGAGTGCTTTACATGGATTCCTGCTATGTTGGCTTGACTAGTCTACAGAAAGCCAATCACACCTGACAATGTTTTAGCTGAGGGGGGAGAGGGCGAGGGCGGAATACAAGGGCGTATATAAAATATCAAGAGAGTAGAATGTTTTTTCAATCACCTGGAAGGCGCAATTTTCAATTTATATTTCTGCCTCGTTTTTTTCTCAAGACTCTGGTTCGGCTCCAGATCTGCAATGTAGTGTCACATAGCGGCAGATTATGTGTCGAGTGTAACACGCTGGCATATATCGTTTGCGGGAGCTCTCCCGATAGAAAAGCGGAATTTATTGTTCGGACACTGCTTTACTGAATTGTGACCCAAACAGCAAGTACTGGAGTAGAACTGGAAGGAATGAAAATTTCGCAACTTGAAAAATAGTCGCTGTGGTGCACCTTTATCAGTGAATATATGGCTTTAACGTGGGTAATTTTGAAACGTGGGGGAGAAGACGCTTTTTCCTATCTCTGCCGCTGCTTGCCGTTGCGTGTAGGAACCTTCAGCAGCATTTTTGAATCCCTACAGGAATCATTCCTTGCTTTATTACAGAACCCTTCTCGCCGAAACTCCGATGCTTTCCTGCAGTTATTCCAGCTAATGAAGTGAAGACGTTCTCAATCTCTGCAGCCACTTATCAGAGCAACTTTTATTCAAGAATATACAATGGTGGTTTCCGCGTGCTGCTTTCAGGCGTAGATTTAGAATCGGCCGCATGAAGCGTCTTTACAGGAACAAATCACTTTTTATCTTTAAAATAAATGTCAACATTCCCTGTTTACAGCCAAGGGAGTTCTTCTTGGGATATGTTGAGTTAACTTGGAAACATAAAAAAACAAAATATATTCTCCATATTGTTGGAGAACATTCGGCTACACACGAGCAAAGAAACGCTTTGCCTCAAAAATACAGAACTCGGGTGTGGACACAGCCGTGACCAGAGGTAATTTCATTTGCAGGTTAGAGAAAGTGAGGCGTTTGTTTTGTTTAAATAAGCGACACAGCTAAGAAATGTTTACTGTTTCGGTTGAAAACGGCTAAGCCGTGATGAAGAATACCGCTTTGGAACCTTGGCTGTTAGTGAATAATTATACGCCTATAGTTAATAGTTCTAAACGTATTAGGAGGTCAGGAAGATTACGATTACCTGCACAGCGAATGAGGTAGCGCACTTCTTAACACAGTGCTACGTCTGCGGCCGCACCTGTTTCTAAAGTATTTACCACAAGGATACTATTTTTACAGCTGAAACGGTGTTTCACATGAACACAAATCACATGCGCTGCAAGGATACCAAAAATGCAAAGAAGCAGCAATGCGATCTCTAGATTTCACTGCAGTAGGTTGGTGTCTGCGTACTCGTTTTTGCTTTTAACGGATATCAGAGCTTCTTAGAGGTTATCAAGCGCAGAAACGTTTTCAGCCTCTATATATGTACTTTTTTTCTTTTTTTAGATGCAATTTCGCCGCACTTGGGTCCGCGTAGAATCACAATGTTTGATTATCAGCGCTCCATACGATACTATAAAGCAGAATCGACAGAATTCAGCGCAGCATTTTTCCCCGGGAGCGCAACAACAACAAATGTCCTAAAAATAAGCAAAATGCTAATTAAAGACAGGAATTTTGTTTTTGTTCCCATGCTTAATAGGTAGAACGTATGAGCGAAACAAAGACATGCACCACTTGGCGCTGATGGCCAATTTTAAAAGCAGTAATGCCCACCCATTTCACTTTTTCTTTTTTTTCGACCTTCATGGAATGACCACTCCTAGCCAGACGACCAAGAATGCCCGTTCATATCAACACAAATATTTTTCAATTTGGGAGGCCGATCACTTTTCTCATTAGAGTGCCCTACAGAAAAAATGATTCTGATCTATGATATTGTCACGAAGCCCAAGATGATGCAGTTGTCTTCACGGCAAACAAAGCTATTTGCGCGAACTTGTGCTCCGCTAAAAACGCAAAGAATACGCCGGTGGTAAAGCAGGAGTCAAGGAAGTGACGTGCCCACGCGAGCGTCTGCGAGTGGAATACCGTGGCGTCCCCTTAGCAGGCGTTTATGGTTCGGGGCGAATGGTCTGAAACAATCAAATTACATCCAGAACAATGTAGCCCAAAGAAGATTATTCTAGTCTGCGACGTTACCTCAAGACAATCCCTATCAAAGGCGATAACACATGGAGCATAAAAATTAGGAATAGAACACGCTTTCACTTGGCCCACAGATAACACCGATAAGACAGCCCAATGCATACGTGCGGCCAAGTCAAAACAAAAAAAAAACAAACACAATGCTTGCTTTGTGGCATTACCTACTTCTGCGATTGTATCGTCCCGATGGAAAAATAAAGGGATAGTTCGAAGAAACAATACCAACAAAAAAAGAGTCCGTCATCCTGCGTAGTAAGGTTTTAGGCGAACCACGTGGGATCCGTCGGGCCGCGTGCGTCGTCGTGATGTTCCGGAATCGGTGTCGTGGATCACTTGGTAGATACGTTGGCCAACACGCCGTAGAATCCGTTAGGGTCCCAAATACTGTCACAGAAGCTTCTCACTGAGTCTGCGTCTTTGGATGGGCGTTCAAACTCTGACTATCCCCTGAGTGGTGCTCGGCGTTGGCACAGGCGACTGTACGAACTCGAGCGAACTGGCGGGCCTCGTCCGCAAGCTAAGCTATCCTCTAGGTACGCGTCTTCTACTTGCGGACGCATGGCGTCAAGCATCGCAGTCAGCCGACTTCCGTAGACAAGCTCAAACGGTGTCATCCGCGTAATTTTTTGGATAGCCGTGTTGGTCTCAAACTTTACATACGGGAGCACTTCGTCCCAGGTCTTATGTTTAACGTCGATGGATAGCATATCAACAATCATCTTGTTCAAACGTTCCGTTGGTCTGTTCGTTTGTGGGTGGTACGCCGTCGTTTTTCGGTGATTCGTGTTGCTGCAGCATAAAATTACTTGCATCAGCTCCACAGTAAAGGCTGTTCCCCGGTTCATGTTTGCGACTTAGGGGGCTTAATGTCGCAGCAAACTTTGGCTTATGAAGAATTTTGCGACTTCTTGTGCAGTTCCCTTAGGAAGAGCGGCGGTCTCTGCGTAGCGCGTCATGTAGTGTACCTCTACTACAATCCAGTTATTCTCAAAACACCAGTTGCGCACACAGCTGTACAAATCCTGGATTCTGTGGTGCCCTTTTTGGCCTCCTTCAACTAACAACCAGCATAATGGCCCTGATGTCGCAACCACCGACCCTATAGGAAAGAATTCGTCAGTCTTTCATTCTCCAATGAAATGCTCGAGGTCGGAAAGGTCGCCTGCAAGATTTCAAAGAAAGGGTGTTTAACTACCACTATCCTAATATTGTGATCTGTGAGCTATACATCACATCATTTTGTCTATCTGAATATGAACAAGTTTTGTCTGGTGCTATTGGCACTTCCAGCAAAGTTTTAGTCTGCATTCTCCGAGAGTTACCTATAATAGGCACCCAGTTCCGGCCCACAGCAGCAATGAATATGTTGCTGTCACGGTGCAATGTAAGACCAACACATTTTTAGTGATAGCTCGGGTTGTCTCATCCCATGCACGGTTCAATGATAACCACATGTACATGATTATTGACGGCTGTCCTGGACCTCACATCATTGTTGGTGACTTCAGTGCGCTCCATGAGATCTGGGGAAGCATCGTGAACATCAAAAGAGGCCGACGCCTCGCGATCTTTATCCAGACTTATGATTTGGACATTCTAAATCATGGGTCTCCGATATTCTGCCAGGGCGCAACTTACAGCAGCTGCCTTGATATCGCACCCATAAGTAGACGCCCTTCGTACGAAGCCGCGTAGAGCGCTCACGTTGACTCCTACGGAAGTGACCACGCGCCCACATACGTTCAGTTCACTTGGTACCAAGGTTCTGAACGTATACGGGTACAACATTATACTGACTCGCAGGCCTTTCGGTCTTCTGTTAAATTGTCGTGTAATAGCTTGGATTCAGTGACTGATTCTGAACTGAGAATTGTCCAGGCAAACATGGATGCATCACGCAGTGCCACAGGCTCCTCTCAAGGTAGTTCAGAGGACGCTTTGTATCAAATGCTTCCCGCTGCTAGACGTCGTGCTGAGAGGAAGTACAGGCAGACAAAAGCTGTCTCTGACGTGAGAGCGTCTCGCAGAGCTCAGAAACTTGTGCAGCGTTATTTAGAGGAGCTCAGCCGACAGCGCAGGAGATCGTTCTGCTCCAGATTAGACCGACGGAAGCCACTTTCTAGGATATGGCAGATCGTTCGTGCATTGCCGTCTACACCCACTCAGCAGCATACATTTCAAGCCCTGGCCATATACCAGAACCGCATGGACACAGATGTTGCCGAAGACTTCTGCATTCAAGTGGCAAAGGACAATGCTGCAGGCATGGCTCCATTACATCGTTGTGCTCCTCCAACGGCGGACAGCCACCTGAGCGTGCCTTTTATGCTCCACGAGCTCATTGTAGCGCTCTCTGCTTCGGCTCGTTCTACAGCTCCTGGGCCTGATAAAATAACGTACCGTGCACTTTGTCATCTCGGCACGCAAGCAAACAAAGGTCGTTTGGACCTCTACAACTTCTATTGGTGTTCTGGGTCTGTGCCAAGCCACTGCAAAAGAAGTTGTTTAGTGGCTGTTGTTTAGTGGCCTGGGAAGTTGTTGTTTAGTGGCCTGGCAAGTCTTCACGACACAATTCGTCCTACAGGCCAGTGGAACTGGCTAGTTGTCGGAGCAAAGTGATGGAGCGTCTGGTCCTCGCTCGTCTGAAATGGTTTCTGGAGAAGCGTGGCTTGTACCCAGACGCCATGACAGGCTTTCGCAAAAGACGTTCCTCAATAGACAGTGTTATTGACCTTATCACAACCGTCGAAAATGAGAAACACCACCGTCGTCTTCCAGCTCCCGTGTCCTGGACATTAGGGAGCATTTGATAATGTCTCCCATGATGCCATTCTGGGTGACTTTAAGTTTATTGGTATTGGAGGATTGCTGCATCAGTTGATAGCGAGCTATATCGACGGACATATGGGTTTCATGTCCGCACTTTGAGTGACATTCGATCGCCTCGTCACGCGCGGCGTACCACAACGAGGACCCCTAAGCCCTTCAATTTTTACCCGGGTTTGATAGGAATCTATAAAGTGCTAACTAAAACAGTGTCGGTATCTGCCAATGCGGATGATATATTGTCACGGGACCAGCGGACAATGCCCCATGGCGGCATAGCTCGGCATCGAAGACGACGATGAAGAGGGCGCGTGCAGACTCAGCGGACTCGGCCATGGCCGCTTGTAAATACTGTAAATAGATCGTTCTACCCCATTACATCGTTCGTCTCATCTATGTCCTGCCGCCGCGTAACATTTTGGTGGAGGTGCGGGGTACCGTCCCATCCCGGCCCCGAGCTTCACCTCGCCACGACTCATGAAGCGGTTCACCCTGGCTCTTGGAAAGCGTCGGGCCCACCCCAGCCCCGGTGAGCCATGGACGCGACCATTCCCCAGCCCCGTGTCCCCTGCCCATGCCCCGCCGAGACCAGACGAACTGACCCGCTGAGACCAGACGTAGAGCCGACAACGTTCCCCCTCCCAGATTTCCGGCGCTTCTCCGAGGGTTTTGGATGCTGCCTCGTGGGGTCGGCGGTGGTCACAGCTGTTCCGGGGCCGGTGCTTATCACGACCATCACCATCATATGCGGCGGCCAGAACTTCACTGTATATACTCATCCCATCTCGCCCACACCGCATCTATCGACGTCAAACTTTCCGGCTGTGCGTCGACATCATCGAACTCGCACTGGTTGCTACCGACAGATTCTCCGCGACGGGAAAAGCCTTGCCCCGAAGAAAAATTGAGATTCTGGTGCAACAGCTTGTGGATCAAGAGCTACCTGGAGCTACCCGGTTGAGAGGCTCCAATAACAAAGCGGAGCGTCGTACAGGCACATCCAACCACACAGCCCCCGTCTTCTGCAATTGCGCTCTGCCTATCAGCAACCGCGTGCACTACTGCGGCTGCCACTCGAGCGCTGCTAAGACAAGGTCGAGCTGCCGACTCGGACCCTCGCAGGCGAAAAAAATCAACGGCACCGCCTTCGATTCGTATCCCTATGGCCTCGACCGGGACGGTCGTCTTTGCCCGGGGGGGTAGTGTCACGGGACCAGCGGACAATGCCCCATGGCGGCATAGCTCGGCATGTTACGCGGCGGCAGGACATAGATGAGACGAACGATGTAATGGGGTAGAACGATCTATTTACAGTATTTACAAGCGGCCATGGCCGAGTCCGCTGAGTCTGCACGCGCCCTCTTCATCGTCGTCTTCGATGCCGAGCTATGCCGCCATGGGGCATTGTCCGCTGGTCCCGTGACACTATGCACTTGGAGATTAGGTGTATCGTGACTTCACGTGCAAGCACGGCTTCAGAAAGCAGTATCTGCCACTTTGACGTACCTACGCCCCCAGGGAACTGGAATTTCTACGTCAAAAAGCGCAACATTGGCGTTTACCCAAATACCCAGGATATTCTACCCGATAAAGATCGAAGGAGCTGTTATTCCATGTGTCCCGCATCACAAACTTCTCGGCGTGACAATAGATTGAGGTCTGTCATCGTTAAACCATGTCTCGGCACTGAGAAGGAAATTACAAAGTTTCACCCACGTCCTTAAACATATGGCATGGAAATCATGGGGCCCATTGGTTTCATCACTATTGCACCTTTACCAGGCGCTCTTTATTAGATATTTGCAATACAGTGCCCCTATACTGTGTCCCCTTCGGCAAATCGTCATTACGCGTGTTTCAAAGTGCACAGGCGCAGGCCCTACAAATTTTTTTGGGGTTCCGTCGATGCATATGAACAAGTGGAACGATCGCAGAAGCGCGATTTTGCCTAATTCAAATCTGCGTCGAACAAGAATCTCTTCGTGTACACCTCCGACATTTGACAAGACTTTAATGCCATCCACTGTCGAGTGTTTTGAAGGACCGGTCGAATTCAAACTACTCCCGAAGTATTTCGGCGCAGCAACATTTGATGCCCTTCGATATGAAGTGGCCAAAATATCAGAAGTGCCTCTGTGGGTTGTAACTGATCTACAGGTGCGGTTGTTGTTCCCTCGAATCGGTAAATATTCCCACACGGATCTTTGGTCTTAAGACAACTTTCACTATTTTACATCAGTAAAATGTACGAAGAGGCGTCGCAAGTTTTTGTTTACGGTTCGGTCACGCCGTTTTTGTAGGCAGCGGCAGTGGTTATGCCTAAGAAGGACCTGACCCAGCATTCTAAGATTGCTCACAGGACGTCGTCTGCCACAGCAGAACTGGTCGGTTTACACGAAGTGCTCCGCACCACTTCCAGTGAAAGGCCACAGCAGTGGAATATCTTTTGTGACTGCAAACCAGCGCTGCATGTACTAAAGTACCCAATGAACAAGTCGCGTATCATCAGCTGAGCACTCATGTCGCTATCCTGTTTAAAGAGGTGAATGAAAAGGGTCACACGATGGTGCTTCAGTGGATACCAAGTCACTGTGGCATTGCTGGAAAGCAGTTGGCGGATGCAGAAGCACAGCAGGCACACCACAATAAAACCGTCCTGTTTATACCGATCACAAGGCAGAATGCTAACGCGATATTCTACGAAGCACGTAAACAAGCTGCAACCTTGCATTCGTCAGGCCCATAGAATCAACATGGACGCCTTCAAAAGCTCGATTCAGAGCGCAAGTTCTGGCTCAGTTATGCTCCTCGTCTTCGCCGAAGTCAAGAGACATTGCTACACAGGCTGCGTCTTGGAGTAGCATTGACTCGGAAGTATCATAACACCATTGGACGAGAGGACAGCCCGCACTGCCTTCTGTGCGGTTGTCCTGAGACTACGAACAATTTCTCAGCGCTTGTCCAAAGTCCTATATTGAGCGAAGAAACCTTGCGACAGCTTTACTACGCTTGGACAATCCACCTCTGTCCGAGCAAACGATTTTGGGCACGTGGGCTGCTAGCAGGAACCAAAGCCTAGCCATTAAAGCCCTGCTTACATTTCTTGGTGACTCCTGTCAAGATTCTCGGCTGCAGATTACGACAAAATTGAACGAAATGCAAAATAATGTCTAAATACTATTTTTTTCTTTTCGTGGACAATAGTAATGTGCTGAAAAGTGAAGTGTATACATCGGATTAAGCACCCTATTGTATGTGAGACGTTTATTGGTTTTACTGCTTGTACAAGGTTTACTTATCGCTCTTGTTGTCATTTCCCATACCTTCCATATTCATTCCTTTCTGTTTCTGTCCCCAGTACCCTCCCCCAGAAGGAAGTAGCAGGCCAAAAATTAAATTCTAAGCCCTACCAGTACTCCTTTTCAATAAACATTTACTCTCTCTCTGTCTCTCTCTCTCTCTCTCTCCAGACGCGTATTCTGGACTTCGTGGGTTCAGATCCCACCTGGCGGGTATTTTTTCTCCACTTTCTTTCTGTCCAAATTCTTGATCTGTTTCAATGACCTACCATACCCTCCCCTTTGCTTTCTGAGGTTTTCTTGATTGCCAACTCTTCATTCTGTCTTATTTCAACGAGCCCCTCATTTCATGTATATATATATATATATATATATATATATATATATATATATATATATATATATATATATATATGTATATAAGACAGAAATAAGAGTTGGCAGTCAAGAAAACCTCGGAAATCAAAGGGGATGATGTGGTAGGTCATTGAAACAGATAAAGAATTTGGAAAGAAAGAAAGAAAGAAAGTGGAGAAAAAGTGCCCGCCATGTGGGATCCGAACCCACGACCTCCAGAATACCGGTCTGGTGCGATAACCACTACGCTACCGGCGGGGCGATTTTCCACTCCACTTTCTGGGGTATTTATGTTAAGATATTTTTGTTTCCTGTGCTTGGTGGTGGTAGCCAGCGCCACTCGGACTACTCGGAGTGAAGAAGAGCTTCTTTTTAACCTCCGGGACGCGACTCGAGTGTCCACGACATGTCGAGAGTGGTCGACCAGCGTTGAACCTTCTTAAGCTTCCTATGGCACCAAGACTGCCAGAACAAAGGCCCTCGCAATGCATGTTTCGAATCAGAAGTGGGAAATGAGGGGCTCGTTGAAAATAAGACAGAAATAAGAGTTGGCAGTCAAGAAAACCTCGGAAAGCAAAGGGGATGATGTGGTAGGTCACCGAAAAAAATAAAAAAATTTAAATGAAAGAAAGAAAGTCGAGAAAAACAGCCCGCCAGGTGGGATCCGAACCCACGACTTCCAGAATACCGGTCTGGTGCGATAAACACTACGCTACGGGCGGGGCGATTTTCCACTCCACTTTATAGGGTATTTATGTTAGGGTATTTCTGTTTCCAGTGCTTGGGGGTGGTAGCCAGCGCCACTTGGACTACGCGGGGTGAAGGGGACCTTCTTTTTAACCCCCTGGCCGTGACTCGAGTGTCTACGACACGTCACGAGTGGTCGACCAGCGTTGAACCCTCGTATATATATATATATATATATATATATATATATATATATATATATATATATATATATATATATATATATATATATATATATATATATATATATATATATATATATATATATATATATATATATATATATATATATATATATATATATATATATTTATATATATATATATATATTTATATATATATATGTATATATATATGTAATGTGAGCGTTTATTGGGGTGTCTTGACTCATGAAGAAGACTCCTGGAATGAATATTTTGTTATTCGCTAGTGGGACCAATCTCTCACCTGTACATACCCATTATCGTCATCATTTGTGGATTACCATCATCGTCTGGGCTCGTTTGGCCGAGTCACCGAGTTCCCTGCGGGATGAGTAAAGAGACCTGCCTTGGAATTACCGTTTCCTTGTTCCAGTCTGCTTCCCTCTTACAAGTGGTGGAGGTTGCGTTCGACCCCTACCTCTACCTCAACCGGCCGCACCCCTGGAGCTTCGTTCAGGACGTCGTGTCCTACCCCCAACCCGCCCAATAGAGCGAGAAGGAGCGCAGAATAGCGCCGCTTCTGCCCCGGCATGGATGGTGACCTGCCGCCAGCGCGAACCTCCTTTCTTCGCTGGCCTCCGCGGTGATGACGTTGAGGAGTGGCTTGAGCAGTACAACCGCGTAAGCCAATTTAATGGGTGGAACGACACTTTTAAGATGCAGACCGTCAGGTTCTACTTGACTAAGGTTGCCGAGACCTGGTACCTCAACAACCAAGGTGGCATATCTGACAGGGCCGACTTCACTGAGCAGCTGCGTCGGATTTTCGGCACGCCGTCTGCTCGCTCCGATGGAGCGAAGCGTGCACTTGAAGCCCGCTGGCAGCGCTCTGACGAGACGTACGTATTGTACATTGACGACGTCCTCGCCTTTTGCCGTCGGGTCAGTCCTGACATGTCGGAGGCTTAGAAGGTTCGCCATATCCTCAAGGGCATCACAGAGTCCGCATTCAATGCACTTGCGCTGCAAAATCCCTCCACCGTGAATGACATACGGACCACATGCCGGCGTCTTGATGAACTTCAAGCAATGCGCCTCCAGCCAGCTCATGGACAAGCTCGTCTTCCTGCTGAGTAAAGAGACCTGCCTTGGGATTACCGTTTCCTTGTTCCAGTCTCCTTCCCTCTTACAATATATATGTATATATATATATATATATATATATATATATATATATATATAAAATAAGGTTTGGCAGTCAAGAAAACTACGGAAAGCAAAGGGGAGGTTGTGGTTGGTCATAGCATGAGATGAATTTTTTGAGTCGGAAAGAAAGTGGTATTCTGGAACCGGTATTCTGGAGGTCGTGGGTTCGGATCCCACCCGGCGGGCATTTTTTCACCACTTTCTTTTCGACTTAAAAAATTCTTCATCTCTTGCTATGACCAACCACAACCTCCCCTTTGCTTTCCGAGGTTTTCTTGACTGCCAAACCTATTTGCTGTCTTACTTCACGGAGCCCCTCTTTTCCCATTTTCCGATTAGCTATATATATATATATATATATATATATATATATATATATATATATATATATATATATATATATATGCATGCACTTGGTCTTCAGCCTACTCCAAATTTCCTGTCTACGTTTCCTTCGTCCTGCTCTTTCTTCTGTTCACACATTATTTACGTTTTGTAGATACTAATGGGCACCTTGCTTTCGTCTTTGTCTTAGTATTGGCTCCCATTCTGATTTCATTTAGAATTTATTTACAGGAAACCTTTATCGCCACGAGGGAATTTTGTAGTTTGAGACATGCAAGATATACAAAGCAGAGGACGCAGATACATTTATACTATATTACACGTTTTCAAAAGCCCTAATTCGTCTTGGTTGAAATAACCGACACACATTGGTCGTAAACGGGAAAAAAAGGATATCTTTGTTTCCTATGCTAACCAATTACTGTGGCCACAAACTTTAGTCACGTAAAGTTATCGGGGAAAAAGTGTAAGAAAAAGCGAGTAATTATTGAACGAAAATGAAAAATTAAGAAAAGAAAGAATTGCCAACAATTACCACACAAAAATGCGTGTTGCACAAAACTGGGCAGTCATATATACGGCGAAAAATATTGATATAATAATGAGAATCAGTATCACAATTATTTGGTAGCTTCGGCTTTTTGCAAGCATTTTATGATATTTGAATGCAACCATTACTTTGAGTTGTGTCAGTTTTCATAGGAACCATGTAGCGTAAATGACTACAAAAATTACAGTATTTTCATGGTTTTGACACATCAATGGTTAAGGCCAGCCTTGACTTGACTTCCAACTGAATGACCACAAGGCACTCTCTATACCTCGTATTCGTAACGTCGAAATATTAGTTGTTGTTTGAATCGCAATCTGGTTTAGAAATGCACGTGGCTTTTCGTGCAAATGGGAATTCTTGCTGAATTGAGCGAAGATGGACATTTATTATAATAAAAGGTGTATGTAAAAAACCATCAACATCACTTTTATCTAATTTAGAGCTTTGCCGAAAAAAGAGCCCTCCTATACCAGGCAGGCTTACACCTATACACATACACCAGGCGTGTATGGGAACTGAGTAAGGCCATAGCAGCATCAGGCTATTGTCCATTGTATTATTCAAAACTATGGACAGTGCCCTCAAATTGACATCTTTGTACGAAGGTAAATAAAAAGGCGCTAACATTTTTATATAAACCAAAAGCATCTTCGTAAGTAGGCTATATATATATATAAACTTGTCACTTTTTTGCCATACAGACGTGATTTGAGTGTGCATTAAACACCATTTCTAAAATTTGTATATAAAAACTGCTTTCGTCAAACTCAAAAGGTCGACAAACTCATTGTGCGTTATGGTGAGAAAATAGGTGTTCGTTTTTTATTTATTCTTTATTCGTTTGTATGTTTTTGTGGGTGTCATGCACATGTTTGCTTGGGCTTTGTACGAGGGGATTTTGAAAATCCATTGGTGATTATTCGCACCCGCAACAGCAGAAATTCTTTCAGTGTGTTCAACCTCAAGGTGACTACCGTGCACGTGCAAGAAAGCAAACTGTAGTTCAGACCTGGTTGTTTTGGTAGCGCTCCCTGCCAGTACGTCTTTGTGATAAAAGGCCCCGCACAGCCGTGTATAACACACGAGTGAAGATTTTTCTGCAGGACAGGCCGAAAGCAATGTTGAAGTGGCTTGGCATCATACTTGTATGGTTATTGCTTGTGTGGGATGCTTGTTGTCTTGATGATAGCTGCCCTCCGAGTAGTAACTGGACTGGGCACGAGGTAGGCTGCCTTCGTTTTTTATAAGCTATGGGATGCTTTGTAATAATTGGACAGTTGATTTTCCACAAGCAAGGCGTCCTACAAGTTGAGTGTCGACCGCTACGATTGTTTACTAAAAATAAGTGGCATCACAAGAATCGTGGCCAGAAAAAGACGATTATGTCAAGAATGCTGAGCATTTGGGTCACAGAAGTCACAACGCCTTTGCCTGTAGCATTGTGTTTACTTTATGTACTAAGGTTGAGAAGCCCTTCGATTAGTCACCTTGATGCTCCCTAGGATATGGCAAGAACACAATTTTCTCTTTGTAGCGAGAAAACTGGAACTTTTCAAAAGCAAGATTTATTTTTGTTGCAGCCGCACTTTAATTTTAAAGATGACCGCAATATTCTTCATTAAAAAATCCACTTCCTCAGTTCCTTGAAAGGTACTATTTACTACAAGGGTGAAGGTACGAGGTATTTAGCAGTTACAAATATGCGCACGAAGGATGTATAACCGGTTGGCTCTTGGTTAGGTGAATCAAAGTGCTTATCTTTGTTACGGCATGATGTGACAAATGGTTGATATGCGCCTGGGACTTCCAGTATAAAATCCTGAAATGTCAGAAGAAAGCTCATAGAAAAAAGTTGTGCGCTCCCCGTTTTAAGAAGTCATTGCTTTGTAATAAGCTCAATCTTTATTGATTTCCGTATTACCAAAACAAGCTTTTAAAAAGTTGTTTATTAGCGTTGTTATAAATACCGCATTACAAATAAAGTTAGATGGAAACACCAGCTGAGGCACTGAAGTGTACCCAGTCCCCCTACACTTTTTGGTGTGAGTTGAAGGCCTGTAATGCCCCGTAACAAGAAATAGCCTATGTTATACTTTATTGGATTTCTTAAATTTCATGGACTTTTCTTGATAGAAAATACTGCTGACGAAGTATTAAAAATTAGTAGGGCCTGAAAGCGTGAGGCAGTTAGTCAGATATGACGGCAATTGGCAGGCCACAGTGCGGTGTTCATAGAGAAGCGGTTTTGGGACCCAGGCAAATGAGGGGCTCCGTTTAGTAAGAATAGTGAACAATTCCTATGCAATTGTAGTTCCTAATAAAACATACGTTCTCGTAGATAAGAAGTAATGTCTGCTTCTCCTGCTATAAAAATTATATGCCAATTCTTCAGCAAGCAATCGACACCCCTTTACACCGAAATACAGCAATAAAACTTATAATAAGGGGCGAAATATTTTGATGAATAAGCATTTCCCGAATTCCCGACATTACTGAACATATCCGTACCAGCATAACAATTGCCAGTTTGCTATGAGATTTGGTCATTATCAGAGCTTGCACGTAGATAATTTTAAAGATACCAAAAGCATATATATATAAAACCCAGCAACAATTCAACGAGTTTTACAGTTGAGGTTTATAAGCTAAAATAAGGAAATGGCTCAGATCTAGGAATTCTAAACACGTAACAAGCCAACTTAAAACTATGGAAACCGTTTTTTGTGAAAGTTTTCTTTTGCTTGGGATTTGCAGTCTACTGTCCAGCTACATCTACTAAATGAATAAATTCAGTTTTTCGCCTGTGGTGAAACGCACGCACAGAATGAAATACGGCACTCTAACATTGCCGTGACTATGGACGTTAACAAAGCAGGCATTAAACACTGCCTAGCCACGAGGGTTTGTTGCACTGATACACGCTCTCCAACGAACCAGCCGGTTTTGAGCGAACAAGCGCAGGTGTTTCACTTTAGTTAGTACCTCTAACCACAGACTTGTGGGTACGAGCAAGCTTTGCGATTAGAAAGAAACTGCAGTTAGCCGACCTCCTGCGTAACGTCACTTCGGGATAGAGTAATGACTTGAAAGTGACTGCTAATTAGAGATTCTGCCCTTAATGTATCAAATATTTCTTTTTGTTACAATTTTTAATGAATGTATGCCACGGTCTGTTCCACGTTCCCCTTCTGTTGTCAAAATGTCATTGTCATCTAGCGGTGTATAAGTTTCGTGTAATCTTCGCGTCGCAACGGTTACTGTTGTGCTTTCATCTGTTGCTGTTGCTGTTGTGGTTGCTGTTGTGATTACCAACTAGCCGGAACCCTCACGCTTTTAGGTTTCATCTGCATTGAGGACGTTCTTATTTCCTCGCCATGCGGAATTTTGGTGTTTCTTTTGGTTTACATTCCCGGCGTACTTCCACGGACGACTACAATTGCACGCTTCCGCTAACGTTGATGTTATTAAATATATCCCCACAGAGAGAGCCGACACAAAATCGAGAAACTTGTCCGGTGTTATGTGTGTCTCCTTCCAATAGATGAGTAGCAATGGTTTCCCAATAGCAATACCTTTCTTACTGGTACAGCGATTGAAAGCTTTGGCCAATCGCCTTCCTACCGGCACATATTCGCGAATTATGTACACATGCTTTGGTGAAGTATGAGGGAGAATTTCGCGCCAGTTGGTTTATGATAAAATTTCGACACTGAAAAAAAAGAACGAAGACACAAGCAGGAACACTTTAACAAGACGGACGCCAGTGTTAGGTGTTCTTTGTTTTGTCCTCATTTCTTCGGTCATTTTTCTGTCGAATGTGCACTCTTGTTCTTTCATGTCCCCATCGCTCCTCCAGACATGTATTGCGGCGAGTATTTCTAGCATTACAAGGGCAATGATCCGGCATATCTTTCGCTGGTTTGTTGTTGGGCCTGTATTCTTGTTTTCGTTCCTGACCTCTCGCATAAATGCTCTCGCTCTACAGTTGCATTGCTACTATTGTAATAAGCAGGATCAAACAACTACGGTAGCCCTTGTTACAGACCTCCTAATTGCATTTCGCAGAAGAAAACCGCCACGCCTTCCTGGGTCCAACAATAATACCCAAAAGTAACAAGTGACCATGTTCTAGAAAGTGCCTGTTCGACTACAATTTTCAAATCGGGAAACCCCATTCACGCATAGGATCTTTTAAAATTATATTCACTTGGTTCGTTCCCTCACTTTAGGAGCGATTGCCAAGTGACGCTATGGTGGACTACTTTTTGCCAATTATCGTCATTTTTGCCGCATCGGAAGCTCATAGTTCAGTAACAAATTTTTGTTAATTTAACTTATTTATCGTCTAAAGAGGAAGGGAGAGACTGTCCTTCACAGCATTAAAAATAGTTCCCACTGCCTTACGGGAAAGAGCTCCAGTCAATCCGAGTTGGGTGATTGTGTTTTATTCGTAGCTGTTCACCAATTTCCTGTTTTTATTTTGTGTTACTTGTGTATTCAGGCTAATAGGCGTATAAACATATTTAAAATATGTGCCAGAGAAGAATTAGGCTTTCTCGTTTTTGTAGTAGCATAAAAAGCACCCTAAAACAAATATGCCGAAAGCTGGCCCCAGTCAATTGAGATGTTGCTTGTTTGAACATACACAATATCCCGTCAAAATTCTAGCCCCGACAAGGTACTGATCTTTGTCCAACATATTGACAAAAACGTTTGCAACAGCGTGGTATTTTGGTCCCAACAACCGTATTAGTCACTGCGAACTGTAAGAAACACTTGAGGTTTGTCTTCATTGGAAATGGGGTGTAAGAATAAATATAAAATATTGCTTGGGTAGGAAAGTCGGCTCTCTCATTCTCTCGACCGCAGTAGTTATATACCACCAAAAAAGTATTCTCATGATGAAATAGTCACGTAGATAGGTACCCCGTGCTTGCCTGAGAAAATAAATATACATTGCTATGCCGGAATGCCGATTTCCAGATTTTACTGGAAAAAGTAGTGGGCGCCATTACCCTAAACATCTGGGTCAAATGGAGTAGATGGCCGTGAACATGACACCCTTTCATTTTTTAGAAATGCTGGTATAATAAGCATTGAATTTAGAGACGCCAACCCACAAACAAAACACTAAACCTCTTCTGTACGCCAAGTCCACATGTAATGTGGCTGTCGCCGTACAGTCATGTACAATTCAAATACGAACCGCGGAGCGCACGACCGAAGGTACGGGTGTCGTCACCTGGCAGCGGCAGTCAAAAACGCACCGTCATGCGCTGTTGAGATGGCGGGAAAGAGGCTGAGTGTCCAACTGCGATATGTTACCCTCTGATTACTCGCATGCTTGCTTTGTCGCCATGCCTCAAGAGCGCTGAAAACAATTATTAGCGATGCGGCGCGAGATAGTATCTGCGGCCACTGTGTGCTATGATGACGCGAGCGCCTGCTCCCCGTGTGCGCCTGCGTCACATTGCCGACACAGTGTTGCATATGGGGTGCAGTAACTTGCACAAAAACCGATGGGCACCTGGGACGCGCCCAAGCCATGCTCAGTGCTGCCCGCTTCGCAGATTTCTAGAAGCACTGGGGTGCTTGCCAAAAAAACAAGAAAAAATCGGCCGCGAAATTGTTGTGCAAGGGCAACTGGCCTTAGAATAGTTAGAGCTGCCAAACTTCTTAACTTTTTTTAGGGGCGAAGCTCCTTAAGCCATGGGTCTGTCAATCCCTTGTGTCTCGTGGTACGTGACCGCCGCATGCTTTCGGAGATGTCGCAAAGTGGGCCGCGTTGCACGCGCAAGAACCGGCTGCAACCGGCAGCGCAAACTCGGCACCAGGAGCGCGAGCTTGTCTGTGTTCGCCAACGGAGGCGCGAGCGCACGTGCACTGCGAGGGGGAGATCACGCAGGAGATCACGCCACGAACGCAGGCAGTCGTTCTCGGAGATCGAACGAGACGCAAGGAACTTTGCTCGTTTCCTTTCGTCTTGTTCGGGCACAAGTTCGCCCTAAATAAAAGTTCTTTCTTTACCGTTGTGTCCCACCCTACGTGACAAATTGGGCTGGAGGTGCGGAGTAGTCCTCGATGGCGCGGGGTCTTTCACCAGGTCTGGGCCTGGGAGCATTGACTCCGAAAATAAAAGTTGATTTGTACAATGTACGCACACAGTCTTACGTCTTTCTTAATGATGCAATGGGCGAACTTTCACGGGAGAGTGAAAGTTCGCCCATCTCCACCTCTCGAACTCCGCCCCTCTTATCATCATTCATTCCGTGGATAGGGCGTGATTTTTAAAGCAAAGCTTTCTACCTCTACCCCCAAGGGTTCTTTCGCGACCGTTGGTGTCACCAGAAAACTCCAGCGAAGAAATAAAAGAATTTACTGGCACCGCCGGGAATCTAACCTGGAACTCATAGACTAACACAGCGAGAGCTCGTTGTCTTACCGATTTAGCTACGAGCCCACGCGAAGACGGGTAAAACAGGTGGTGTACTCACTAAGCACATCTACGGGTTTACCCCCTGCGTTCTCGCTGACTGCCACGTGAAAGCGTCACACGAACCCTTACGCCCGTCTATCGGCCCTGTTCGCACCTTGCTCATATACTAAGAGTTACAAAAATTAAAGGAAGCTCACACCAATGCATGGCATCTCACTTCTAGTACGCCTGTGTGCTAAAGCCTGTGGCCTTCTGTTTTCACGTAAAAAATCACAGCTCCTTGTAATCCGCACTCACGCCAAATCAAGGAATACATTCAAATACTCCTTGATGGCCAGGCCATCACTGCAAGCCCCAGCATCAAGATCCTGGGCCTACATTTCGAGGTTAACACCAAGAGTGAGGTCTCCTTGCAGCGCCTCAAAAACCGCATTAATCAAATCATACACATGATCAGACGAGTTTCCACCTAGAAGCGAGGCCTAAAGGAATCCGGTACCTTTTGAATAATTGAAGCTTTTGTCCTCTCGAGAGTCTCTTACGTCAAACCCTTGTCTTCTTCTCAACAAGGAAGACATAGAGATGCTTTATATAATGATTAGAAAGGCGGTCGAGCAGGCCGTTGGTCTTGTCATGAGTGCCTCCACACAGAGGCTGCTTATCACGGGGCTCCACAACACGATGGAAGAGCTAATAGAAGGCCATCTTTCTAACCAGAAGGTCCGACTCGGAACTGCGGTGGGTAACCGCATGCTTCATCAGGTTGGCTGAGCAGCCGAGAAGGTCACTCCGCTTGACGTACTCCCAGACTCTTGGCGATTAAAACTAAAGATGCTCCCTTTGCTTAGAAATATGAACCCCTCACAAGACGAGGGTCCCCGAAAAGCACGGGCTCAAGCGCTAAACACCACCCTCGGTGGGGATCATGCAGTTACCTACACAGACGCCTCCAGAAATCGAGGGCAGCAATACGCCATCATCGTGGCTACATCCAGAACCAACCTCCTTGCGTGTACCTCGCCTAAGACCCAAGAAATGACGGCAGCAGAAGAGGCAGCAATCACCCTGGCTCTAACTCAACTAGGGGTTCGGAGGGTAGTCACCGATTCTCAAAAAGCCTACTGGAATGACCAGTCGGGTTGGGTGTCCTGACCTGTACCGCACGTGCTAAAAAATCACTCCCGAACGGTTCCATTCAGCTCATCTGGACACCCCCTCACGCTTCAATGGAGGGCAACAAATACGCCCACCCAACAAGCCTGCGCTTTTACCTCCCGGGCTATGGAGCTGCCCGAGGACAGTCGCCCGCTTGTAACGTTCGAGGAGATAACCCAGCATTATCGCCTTCTGAGACAGATCGTACCTTCGCCTTACCCTTACCCTTCCAGAGAACAACAAACTACCCCATGGCTCATACAATCTGGGCTCCTTCCCACAGCCTACGCGTCTTCACTTAATGCATCCGAATCGCTACGACGCTGAATGTAAGTTTTGCTCAGAAATAGGAACACTCCGCCCCGTAATTGGGGTGTGCGACTTCAGCCCTGAGCACCCTCCTCTCTTTCCGTCAACCACCCAACAAGAGCAATGAGAGATGGTGCTGTCCAGGCCCTATCTACCTACCCAGCTTCAGCGGGTGGACATAACACAGGCCGCGAGGACTGCATATGGGCCCCACATAAGAAGGAATCACTCCCCAGGGCTCCACTTTTCTTCCTCTCCTCCTCTTCCTCCTTCTCTTCCTCGCCCTCCTCCTTCTCTGCCGCAAATGCCGTCGCCTCCGTCCGCGGCGCAGAGACTGAGAAGTCAGATCGTCTAACACCGGGTTGGAGCTTTAATTTTACAAAAAAAAAGTTTCCACTTGTGCTACACCAATACAACTCAACCAAACACCGTTCATGCATCATGCATTTATTTAACCTTACCAAGAATATCTCTTTGAAGTAATAAATGGCGTGGTTAAGTGCATTTCACTTTTCTGTGGTTTTATTATTTGTAGAGCGATGTGAGTGAATTTAAGTGACGTCGCATGGGTAATCGTTATGGGTGCCCTTTAACGCTTTGCTTTCCAACCACATTCACGGGGTGGATTGGCGCGATTTTTTTTAATATGAGAATTCTGCCAGTAATTTTCTCAGCCCACACAATGCTTGCAGTTAATTTCTGTTGTGTATGTATGTAATGTATGCAATGCGTGTAATGTATGTATATATAGTCCAGAGTTTGACGGAATACCATCTGGTCAGGTAAAAACATCGTTAGGACGATGAAACATAGGTCACTGACCAAGTCAAAGAAGCGGTTTGACGTTTCGGTAACCCTACGGGTACCTTGACCAAAATGAGCATGTGCGTGGAAAACGAAGCTACATATTGGGCATGAGGCGTCGCAATGAGTTCGCATAGATACGGTGCAGATTACCGTCTGTTCTCTTGATAGTGTCGGCCGTCGTCTGAATGATGAGTTATTCGAGCAGCAATCGAGAAGACAGATTGCGCTCGGTTGTCAAAACTTTCGCCTTGTCTCAGTCGACCACGTGTCCCGTTTTCTCACAGTGCTGAGCCACGTGGTCGACTAGGACGAGTAGAAAGTTCTGACAACCGAGCGCAATCTGTCTTCTCAATTGCTGCTCGAATCACTCATCATTCAGACGACGGCCGACACTATCAACAGAACAGACGGTAATCTGCACCGTATCTATGCGAACTCATTGCGAGGCCTCATGCCGAATATATAGCTTCGTTTTCCACGCACCTGCTCATTGTGTTCAAGGTGTTCTCGCTGTGTTCTCGCTTTATTTCGATTCTTTTCGAACGAATGACGCGCAAAGGTAGGGGCAGACAGAGCACATCCCTCGGCATTCGATTCGGCGACACCTATACATGTGATGTTAACGTCACACTGTAGAATGATTATTCGCCGCTTGGATATTGTTTTTTTTTTTGTTTTTAGAGCAGCAAAACTTTTCGCTAATAACCTGCGTAAACTCAAGAACCCTGCGCGGTCCTTGACCCCGAGATATCTGATGGATGTGGATGTGCACACACATAATGCTGTCTATGCCCTCTCGAAGCCCCCAAGGTAGCCCAACTCCAGCCACCCGCCGAATGGAAGGTTTACCGCCTGAGAAGTTTCTCCTGACATAAGCACCCAAGCTAAAAACCGCAGAAACCAATCTCAGTGGGCAAGAAGCAACTTCACGAGAAGTACTGAAATAGCCCCGGGTACCCCCATCGTTCCGAGAATCCCCAGATGAAGATATAGAAAAGTAATTGGATAAGCAGGATCGCGTACGCATTTGCCTTTGGTGGGATGACGAAGAAACGCTCCAGCATGTGCTTCTTTTTTAAATGACGCAGCTCAAAATCGGTTCCAGAAAAATGTGAGTTCAGTAACGCCGTGGAGCACCTTGAAGACGGAATTGGTAAAAACGGTCACTAGGGTTATTCTAAAGGACTAATGCTTTACTTTGGAAAATCTGTGTATGCATTGCTACACAAATAGATAAAAAACTTGAATGTAGTAGACAGACGACGACAAAAGCGCTTGTCGTTCCCAGCGCAACTTTTCGTTCGCTGTTTTTTAACGCATTCTAAAGGAGATAGCCAAGATCTTCTTGAAACGCACACGCAACAGCCCAGTGCAGCTGCGGTTTTGTTCGTTGGAGGCACGAAGAGGCTGTTCTCTCAAGCTGAAACTGATTTCGCGAAAAAGAAAACGCTAAGCTTTCTTATGCAAGCCGTGAAATAGACCACGTCGCTGTGAAGGTGCGTGATTCCCTAAAAGCGTCGCTGATTTCTCTACTGTAGCTGCTGTGATTAAGACAACTCTTGACATGCGCCGAAAGCAATACCAACGCCAAGTAAAGTATTGACTGCAAAGTAGGCTGATGCCCTTGGAGTCTCAGCGGTTGCCTCGCGTGAAAGTATGGGCGCCGCATTTCATAAAAAAGCTGCGAAAATTCTTCCAAACCACGGTTCAACCTCAATAACGGCGTTATTCCATGTGTTCTGTCAGGAAGCGCCGCATGCAGTGCAGACTCCCTCGCCGCTGGAAGCATGCCGAGACACCCCGCGGGGGTCCGTGTGTATTCAAGGGAACAATGTTCGCGACACTTTGAACCCCGAACCTTGTTACATAAGCTGTGACCAACCATGGCGATACGTTGAGAGGTTGAGCGTAGAAGCCTCGAACGGCGGAAGTAGTTGCCCCTTGTCAAGTTCCAGCCGATAAACTTCCTGTTTGTCTCTAAGGAAAAGAGCTCGGGGTCCTTGTTGGGCGCCAGAGTAGTCCCAGCCGGCTCTGCGCTCCCGTTACCTATATCTTCCATTGCGTATGGGGTCAAACATTTCTAAACCCGATGGCTAGCCCCTAAAATTTCCGCACCGTAGTGAAATTCCCCCAGTTATCCAAGCCAGCATTTCCGACACCGGCTCGATTCTCTCTGTTTATTATTGATTATCAGAACAATAATTACGTAACAACATACGTCAAAGACAGTTTTCCTAATCACTAGTTAATAAAAAGTGTGTTTGATAAAATCAAAACGCCTAAAATAACCTGTGGGGAAATACTTGAAGATGAAAACTAAACACAAAGAATCTTCTCAAACAGACTCTACTCCATGTTTTTTGTGTAACCCTCACCCCCTAAAAAAATAATGCCTTCCCAAGGCGTCATATACCGGGTAGACCTCAGAAATGAAACTTACTAGCTGTAGTGCCTACGCGACCAAGGAGTTAGGGATGTTAAACTGCCTACGATCCGCCGATATGACCAAGACATCGCAACTAAGCTTATCCTTAAAATTGATCGTTCAAACATTACGTATAGGTGACACGCAGGATTTCTCCATTGTGAAGTAGGACCATATATCCCGAAAGCACGCCGCTGCTTCCCATGCCAATGGTACGGGCACGGTGGTAATACGTGCCGGGGAAAACGTACATGTGTGAAATGTTTCGATCGCTACAACTCTACAAATAATTGTACAGGCAAGTTCTTCAGATGCCCCAATGTAGAAAGGCCTCACTCAGCATATTCTTAACTCCGCATCAATTTCAATGAAAGAAGCGCATCAACTTGAAATTTAGCGAACGAAATACGACTCAGACGGGCGAAAAATGTTCGCCTGTGTCACTTCTCTAAGGTACGCCGACGCACCACGACCCAGACAGCGCTGCGCCTGGTTTCGGCAGCTATTCATTCCCGTGACGCGGCCTTCATCCTGCCTTCCTGCCCTAAATATATCTGCAGTAGGCACATCTAACCAGCAAACATACGATCTTTTGGAAATAAGAAAGAAGACAGGTTCGCACACTCCTGGAGTGGTGTGGCTATTGTCGCCCAGTCGATTTAAATACTGTCATCGATTGAAATACTGCCCTTGAGGGTGCTGCACTTCGAACAATAAGATATATTTCATAATACAATATGAACCGTTTACATATCTCCTTATTTCGAGCTACCCAGCTGCGACTTCGGCGCGCTGAAAGATCAGCTGTCTGAACCCTGCATTCTTGCAGCTGCCCTCAAAACACTAATACGCACTAAGGCACTTCGCCCTCGGATGAACGACGTCGTCTTGTCTACAGTTTTTAACCTCTTCAGGACATGCCTATTCAACAAAAGACGCCCTTCATAACCTAGGAGACATACATACTCCCATCTTACCATGGCAATTGGTTTGGCACTTCATTCTCAAGCGCTTGAGTGGGACGTGCGCAGACACCCGTACGGTAGTGACCAAGTTACTAAATCACTAACGCATATAGGTAAAAGAACAAGCAGCTTATCTTCGATTAACGGGTTTATTGTAACCAGAGCAAATTGTAGTACATTTAGACAAACGTCTAAACTTCCCCACATGTACACAAAACACTTGCATGCCGAAAAGGCAATCAAACTAGTCACGGCGGATATCTTTGCCACCCCTAAAAGTCAAACCAGCAGTCTTGCAGTGCTCCGCGCAGCTAAAGGAGGCCCTCGATGAGCGAGGGCTGTAGGCGGGCAGCAGAGGCATAGAACAAGTCTTGTTCTATATATCTTCGGTACCACAGCTCTGGTTATCTCATCTCTTTAAAAGGAGTGAAGGCTTTTTAGAAGCATATGCGCCATGAGCCGGAAAGAAAGAATTCACGCCTGTCTGACATCCATAAACTCGTACAAAGGCACACACAGGGTCTCAATACGAATATATAAACATAAAGGTTGAGAAACGCACAGCGTATCCCTGGTCCGCACAACGGGAGGCACACACGAAAACCAGGCGAACGCCTTGCACAACACGTCCAAGACGTGTCCAGTTCTGAACACAACACATAGGCATTCATGAAACAAAAAATACCCAACAAAAACAACTCAACCCGCAACAGTAAGACAAACACTCTCACATTTCCCCGATTTCAATAAGTAAGCTGAGTGCTGCTCTCGCAAGATTTGGGCCGTTAGACTCTTGGGCAGACAACATTACATACATTACATACATGGCATGCATTAAAACCTAAAATACCTATGTACTGAAAATCTAAAACTAAAACACTCTTACTTTTATACAACAAAATATGGCTGTCGGGGTCCTTCTGAGATCTTGGAGAGAGGTGATATTTGTGTTTTTTTCTGAAGGAGAGTTAACAGCTTTTTTTTACATGCAAGTTTTCATCCTATCGCTCTGACCATCTGTCTGTGCAGTCTCCTCGAGAAGGTATTTAATTGGAGACTCCTGCACTTTTGGGGTAATGTGGTCTTTTTGAGAAATGGCACGCAAGTTTCAGGCTGTGACGATCTGCAATTATTCAACTCTTGGGTACAGAATCGTATATAATCAATGACCTTCATCACAAACATAACTGCATTTTGAGTGCGAACCGGTATACCACTACCAGCCATGGAAGTGTTCGTGACCGCGTCAGCAGAAGATTCCCAAGAGTTGCTGGGACCGGCAGTAATCAAACCTAGACCCGCATGGAGAAACGGAGCGAGATTGCGTCGCCTTACCATCTAAGCTACACTGTTTATTTCTTTATTACCAGTCTTCAACAAACATACAACACAAAAATAACACACGCTGTATTTGGTATAACACACACCGATATCAACACACCAGCCGTGCCTCCAGCTAGGCTTTGTCATTTAATCATCACTTTAATGTAATTAACGGCCCTAGAAAATCCAACCGATCTGGTAATGGCTGCTGGACTTTCAGCCTCTCAACGAACTCCGTGACACTCTTCCGCAGAAACTGCCGGGCCAATCGGGCATCCACGTCGCCATGGAGCCATGCCATGCGCGCCCGCCATATGCTGTGAAGGCCCAAGAGCCTAAATCGTAGGGAACTCCTTCGTTATTTTCCGTGGGTAAATACTGTATACCACCAGGGTTAAGTGGGAAGTCTGTGTAAAGTTCGCTTCATGACACCCCAAACGTAAACCGCCACTCAACAGTGTATAAAAACGTGGTCTATATTATCTGGTTGTTTACAAATTGTGCAGTCAGTACCCCGCGGTTTATCGAACCCCTTTTCTTTTATCCGTGTTTGCACAGTAAGTGTCCCCGAAAAAAGTAGAAAAAAGGACTTCACCCCCGGTTTTACTGACATACGCTTAACTCTTTTCAGTAAATCGTGCCCTGGGCCTTCTTTGTACAGTTCTATATATCGCGGTACCGGAAACAGACTGCCGCCAACATATTTACGTAATTTTCTACGTGACACTGTACTCAAATATTCCATCAAAAAGCGAGTTGACAGAAACCTGAGGGACATGAAAACTTCTTTAAAATATGCTGAAATCCTTCCCTGCATGTGCAAACTGGTTACGACAAATTACGGCAGCGCTTGAGACAGCCGCACCGGGCTAACTGTTCGCAAAAAAGGATCACTTACCGCGAAAAAGAAGGAACCTATTCACCAACTGCCGGACAAACAGGTGCCGCAACCCAAGATCGCCCTCCTTGACACGTCGAAAAATGTTATCTCTACTGCACGTTTCCCAGGTAGATGACCAGATAAACAAACCAAATGCACGATGCATTTTCTGTACATTCAAACGCGAGCAGTCCAGCACTTGCATATCGTACCACACATTGACAATAAAAATAAATTACGAATGGTCGCTTTAGCAAATATTGAAACAAAAACCCTTTTCCGCTTTTCTGCCCTGTCGCGTGTGCCCTGCGTTCGGGCGCGCAAATACGGTTCGCTGTCCTGGTAGCACTCCAGTGGCGTCCCTAGATACCTAACGGGACTGGTTTCCCAGCTCACGTTGGCGATATATTCCGGCATCAAAGACAAGTCCCCATGCCAGAAACCCAAACATTTCCCCCAGTTTAGCCCACTACCTGTGAGTGACCCAAAACGTTTAACAATGTCCATCTCTTTTGTAACACTTTCCTTGGTCGTGCAGAAAACAGCAATGTCGGGGGCGTAGGCCAGAAGTTTTACCTCTGCCTCACACAGCTGAAAACCCGCCAATGTGCTCACTTTCAATTATATTCAAGCAGAGCGTCTCGATATACAGGCACAAAAGATGTGGGCTCAGAGAGAAGCCCTGGCGCACCGACCGTTCCACGCTAATGGGAGCCCCCAACATCTTGGTTACAATTATTCTCCTGGTGCGCTTACACTAACGCGAGGAGACGGGGATACATATGGTGTGCTCAACGAGCACAGTTGCGGGTCTACCCCCTGGACTCATTCAAAGCCCTCGATTGAAGCATAAACTCCATAATCCACAATAACAATATTATCGTGGTTTTCATTAGCAGCGAACGGAACAGCGTCTTTGAAAGCAGACGGCGGGCAGGGTGCTCTGGTAGTGACACATAAAACAAGAGTGAGGAGAATGCAGTGAGAGAGATGACCCCATAGCCGCTCATGCGGGACACCTCCTCACCCTTCGCCAGGCGCTCCTCTATTTTCTTTCTTCCTTGTCTACTGGGTTAGGCGCTCCGCCCCCACGAATGCCAAGAAAGGGCTGGCATAGTCTCTTGCTTCACTCTTTATAGAGCCATGTGTATGAATTCAAGAGTCGTCGCAAAGGTAATTGTTGTGGCCTTCGTTTACCGCTACGCACTCCAGGCACCGTCCCAGCTTAGATTGGAGCAATATTTTAAAATAAAATACTCATGATAGGGCATGGGGTTGCAGCTTTTCTCAGAGAATTAAAATTATTTGAAATATCAGGTAACATGACGAAGTCTTCAGAGTAACACGTTTAACATGTTATTTCAGGAGGTAGTAAGGTCGAAAAGGAAATAATGTTTGTCTGTGCCGAGTTTCGGGCTGCACATTCTTTATTGTGGAAATGAATTCAATGGAGAAGACATTGCTACGAACAATTGCTAATTCCATCTTTGTGGATGTTCTGCAATTAAATTTTAAGTTCTTTATCTGTTCAACTGCGAACACCGAAAGCTAGCTTGGCGTCAGTAAACTTGCTCGGTGCGGGACGAAGACAGAAACTTAATTCGGCAAGAAGGATCTGCTAAGGATTTGGAAATTTCGCGCCGGATACCGACAGACAATTTCATTAATTTGTTCCTGAAAGGCGGTTTGAGCACACTAAATGAAAACGCGCAATCGGCTAAAATGGGTGATCAGCGACACCGTGCAAAGTATAGCACTTTTAAGGGCAGCAAAAAGCTCACACTTCCGTTGCAAAGCTTGTTGCCACGTTCACACCCTTTCCTGCGTGTTTGTGGGCTCCGTCGTCTTCCGGTTGTGGGTCATTGATTCTCCCACGTGCGTCACGAAGCAGAAATCTTTCAATTCCACGGCGTTTTTCCGCACAATTCCGGCGAAGGGAAGCGCTGTCTGCTCAGCGTGGACGGGTCGCTTGGGTGCGTTTGGGTGATTAACACTTGCTGCAGCACGCCTAACGCTACCGTGTTAGTCGGTATTTTTTTGCCACGCTCCCCCTCAATCCGCATTGGCCAGGCCAACACGACGAAGTGATGACGGCGACACCTACTTCCGATCTGGCAGATCGCATTGTCACACGACGCCGACGGCGATTTGAACACGCGGGCCGATAGAAAGTACGCGTGGTGTGACTGGCTCACTAACCGAAGACGCCTTCAATTTCGATCAGCCGAACTGTCGTCGGGTATCAATCTGGAGCCGGAAACTGCGCCCAGACAACATTCGTGCCGTAATGAGTTCGGCTCTCTTCTGTTTGTTACTAGAGTGTTATAAACATAGTAATCTCTATGAAGTTCATGGGACTCAACACCAGCACTGTTGAGATCCGTATTTCGGCTTACAACGCTTCGACCGTTCCCTTTGCGACAAGTCGTTTCCCGGAGTTGCAAACTGCACATTCGTATGCGACCAGCACAGCTTGAAGGCCTCAGTTATGAGCAGGAAAGTAGTTACGGAAGGTTTATTAGGTTATACGGAGTCAATATCGACGAAATGTTTCAGCGTACAGCGTAAAACAAAAGCACGGCGATCACTACTCACGCAGTGCTAAATCGCAGCCGCCGCCTAAACACTAGTGTTGCTGTAGATCAGCTACGATGGGGGCATTACGAAACCTTACTGCGCAACTATTATTTAAGAAATTTTCTGATGACCAGCCAGTAACCGTTGAAATCAAGCAGAAAACATTGATGCGACAGAGAGGGTGGGTCTCGATTTAGCCTACAGGTGATTTCGGCGCAACTGCCTGTTGTGTCATAGCGCAGCGGGCTCAAAAATCCTCGCGCTTATTCACACAACGCCGCAGGTTTCAATCAAGGCAGCACGTGTAAGGGCGCAGCCCTTTGGCGCTGGTCCCTGGGCCACGGAACGAGATTTTAATCTTGTTCCGTGGCCTTGGTCCGTGCCCTGGGCTCAGAAGCGTCGGCGTCGTCGTGACCGAGAGAACGATGGAGTAAAGATTGAATATATTCGTTTCCGCGAAGTCCTGTGTGATCAGGAACCCAACCGCCCGGGCTCCGGTTGATTTGGCAGGAGGCTCGCAGGGCACTGGTGTTGAAGTTCTCAGAGATGGTGGCCGAATTGATGGACTCGAGGCGTTTGTAGTTGACGAAGGAAAAGGACGATTTTATATCCAACTATTTATATTAGGATAACTGGGTACGTGAGTGATAAAAATGGAAAAAAAACTTCAAACTTCAGCTAGACGCTAGCTCCAAGTGCGTACAAGTCACTCGAGCTTTCCAACTCCGTCTAACTCTCCTATCCACGGAGCGTACACAACCGCTCGAGAAACGACGGCCGGAACTCTACTCCCGCCGTAGGACCCGTCTGGTTGCCCGGTATACACCTGTACCCTAAACCTCCGACGCGATCCTCAAGTCTACCTCTCGCTTAGCGGGCTCAAAAATCCCAACCTAGCTTCAGCGGTCGAGACTCCTTGTCTCCCCGGGAACTACCCAGCTGAGAGCTCAGACAAGAACCCTGTTCCGCGGCCAGCGTCGGCCTTATAACACCTCGGTACTACTCTCTCTCGGGCACGCCCCTCTAGCTATCGTACACGCGTTATGGAGGGCCCAAATTTGCGTAGACAGCTGTCACTCCACCATCTTCGGAATATTTATTATGGCGCCACCACCTTCGAGTCAAAAGCCCAAGAGTGAGTGCCATGTCAATGCACTGCTGCTGCGTATAAATATCGCATTGGGGAGTATCAGAATGGCCAGCCGACGTTTTTTTAAATGCAGAGCATTTCAGTAACTCACGATGTCACCCGCGTTGGCGTCCGTAGTCCGCACCTCACCCCTCCCTACTATATAAAAAAAGCACTCGGACGGGGCATGCGAGCGCCACATCGTGGGGTTGACACTAAGTGCCTCACTAGGAGGCGGCCGCTTTTTCCCCTACCCAAGTATTCTAGTTCACTGTACCTTGATCAAGATGTTAAAGACGCGTAATTCACGAGATGGCAGTACCGTTCCCTAGATCGGGAAATGGTAATGGTTCAAGTCGGAATGACAATGAGTGCCACTCACAAATATGCACTTAAAATCCGCGTGTACATGCGGTGTTGCAAAGGGTTAGAGGGGCCCTGAAAGTGATTTTGCGGATGCATTAGTGTTTCCATTTTCAAATATTTAGACGTTCTAGTAACTATTTCTTTCAATAATTTTGTTAGAGCGATGAGTAGTACTGAAGATATTGCCAATCAAAACACGGCATTTTCCGCCGCGCTGTGATAATCCCTCGTTTCGGCAGCCTCCTCGCACCGCGTAAGCATGCATGCCCATGATGCCTCGCTTCTCAGTGACGTTTCCCAGAATATACGGTTGCGCCGTCGTCTGCTGCTGCGGCGATATTCTGCGTTTGAGCATCGCCTTGGGACAAGGCCGCGTGGCTCTCTGCTTACAGTTTAGCGCCCTTTTCTTACTATTTTGTTTATGAATCCTGCACTGCACTTACGGGTGGAAAGGCTGACGGAAGGAATCAAGTGGGACTGTTAAGTTTCCACACCACGCCAAAAGATGGCGCAAAAAAGAAGCTGACCCTGTCCCCGCCCGTACGCGGCGACGACTTGTGTTGGACATGAGAGTCTAAAATATATGAGCGAATGACTAAAGAATGCCCTCAAAAGTTGTCGGAGTGAGCACGTACATGCGCTCTTCCAAGCGACCTCGTTTTGAATATTGCTAATTTGGCCGCTCGTTCGCTCCAATATCGAGTTGGTCGTGTTGTGGTGACGCCATATCTGCACGCACATCCCACGTTGGAGATTTTCGAAGTAGCGGCGCTCTGCCCAGCGATAGAAAATCCAGCACCGCAGCGCAGTACGTTTTGCTAGCGTTGCCAGGTTGCACCACGCTTGGCAGCAGTATCAGCTCTGCAAGTGACTAAATCGCTCGCAAGGCTAGCAATTGGGGAAAAGTGCCAGCAGTAGGGGGGAAAAGGCTTGGTTTGCAGCTCGGCGCTGAGGCGTTTGACATTGAAAAAATACAACGGGCGATGGTTTAAACCTCCCACAATAATAACGACGCTGTCCCCCACGAGCTGGTCTTTGATGATGACCTGCTCTCCAGCAGGTTAGTAAGCATTATAGCACGTAAAGGTACGGGGTATTAAGGCGATAATTTGAACTCTAAATTTTTTACCTGAGCGAAACGATCCTCTGTTCGCGTTTTCTGTGTCACAACTGACACCAGGCACAACAACGGAGCACACCTGTTTATTCTGAAAATAAATTAAAACCATTTTCGCCTATCGAATACTGGCGGCGAATTTGGACGTGCAAGCCAGTGCAAGATGATCTCAGAACAACGACGCCACCTGGGGTATGCAGCGCGAGACTGAAAATGGGGGATTCATGGTAGGAAGGATCAAATCAGGTAGCAGACCATCAGAAATTATGCTTCCGCCGTAGTTTACGGTGATCACAAAAAGTTGCATAATATTATATACCTATCCTAAATATTCCCACGGTTCATCGCTGCCAATAAACGTTGGATTGGTTTCTTCGGCTGCTTTCACTTATTCTTGTCGTCTGCTACCTCATTTCACTCCTCCCTACCGTAGAAAAAGACAAATCAGGTAGCAGACGACCAGAAAACGTTCTTTCACAATTTGTGATCGTCTACTACTCCATTTGGCTCCTTCCTGCCGTGGAAGGAGGGTGAATCCCCATCGCCCGTTTAGCTCTGCATACCTCAGGGAGCGCCGTCTTACAAGATCACTTTGCAAGTCCAAATCGGCCGCCATTTTTTGATGAGCGAAAATTATTCAGTAATATTTTCATAATAAAGACGTAAGTACCGTCGTTTTTCCCGGAGTGAAGAAAAATATCACAGAAAATGCTACCTTCGTGTGAAGATTGAGCGCGAACCCAGCAGCGTATCGCTCAGGAAAAAGTGTGAAGCGCACCGGTTTTCTGTCTTCGGCCGCGTTTGTCACCTCGGTGCCGAGGTTGCGCCACTGACGATCATTTGTAGCACCTTCTCAGCTACTCCTAATTTTCGCTCAGCAGCAGTGCGTTCGTCGGGTTTGCTAATTACCCCTGCCTACAGTTGTAAAACTCACATAAAGCAGAGTTATTTGCTTCTAGGGTTGTATCTGCGGCACTAGTAAGAATAGACGATATGTATGTCCCCCTTCGTCCACCCTGCCGCAATACCACTGAAATTTCTCTCCACCTACTTGCTGCGAACAGATACCACACAATGCCACCTTTGTACGCGTTTCCGTCACCTCGGTTGAAAAGCAGACACAACGAGAAAGAACACTGGAGTTAAATTCCAAGCTAGAGCTGTCCTCACTGTCTCTGAAGTTCCCCGGTCCATACTACAGTCCACCCTGCTGTTGTAGCACTCATGACGCGTGCCGACATCGAGTGAGTTGTTTCCACATATATCTACAAACTATTTGCAGACTAGTTGATCTTGAGCCGGCTGGTCTTGTGATGAAGAGCTTCAGCTTGTGCGTAGCAGTCGCATTGGCTAGGTTCAAATCTCCGCAGTCGAGGGTCTTTTTTTCTTGAAACACAATTTTTTGATGACGCGCGTCGTGTACTTGTGGCACATGGACACTTTACGGATTATTTTGCCTGATTTTGTGTCCGGAGCGCGTGTTCCGCAGTTTGTTTTATACGTTTGAGTGGTTCGATACCCTTTATGTCCGTTTTGGCTGCTTGTCTTGGATATTTTTGGCAATAGCGTGAATTTATTGGCGATTAAATAGGTTGCAGCTCAGAAATTTTTGTTTGGGTGGATCTGTCTCTCTTTAGTGCAAAGTCAGCTCACCCGTAGCCCACTGAGATAAGGCTATCTGTGGTAACCGTATGTCAATTATTGTTTTTCATTAATATTTTTTATTCCACAGGGTTTTCTGTCCCCTATAGGTGGGTTTTGCTCATTTTAATGGAGAAGATGACACTTTTTTGTGCTTTTTTGTTCTACGTTTGTGCTGTCAAACGTGTACAAAGATTGCGTGAGCCCTTGAGGGATATGGGTTGCGAATATGCCGCTGCGAACACAACTCGACCATGTCACCAGCTCTGTTACGCAAGTCCGAAATGTCTAACGAAGACAAGCCAAGACCAGCCGTACCGAGATGAGCTAACAATGTGCCCTGCACCTTCTTTGCAGCACAAGGTTTCACGAGATAAAAGAAACCCCTTTTTAATATGTGTATGACATCATATCTCCCATTTTGACCGTCGTTAGAACTACCGCTTTTGAAACTGAACTTTTCCCCGGCCGTCTCATAGCCAAAATAACGGCAGTTAATAAATGCGCTAACGTGAAGTTATTGTGAAACCTATCGCGTCGGAAGTATTTTGGGGTGCCATAAAGAACAGACTAGAAACTTCTTTCAAAAAGTAGTCCAATTATAAATGTGAAGTACGGTTTTCAAAAATACAAAACAGCAGCACAACCACAGCTAAGTATCAAACAACACATTATATCTAACTTTGGAAACCGATTGAACATTTCAGGGCTATTTATTGACCTTCAAAAAGCATGTAATTCAGCGTGCCAAGGTTTTCTTCTGACTAAATTACATACATACATTGTTTAAGGTATTGTACTAAATTTTCTGAAAGCTACCTAACTAACAGTCACCAATTTCTTAAAGTAAACCAAACGCCTTCATCTGAGGTAGGCATACAAAAATGCTGCTCCCCGGAGACCCATACTTCTTCCATTGTTGTCAATATTATATTTAAATGATCTTTCAGTTTTCCTGACTCCCCCAAATTTATCTTTTATGCCGAAAACCCCATTATATTTTATTGCATCTTCGCTAACCAAACTACGAAGCATCGTCATTGTTTATATCAAACAGTTATCTGTTTGGCTACACATACATGAGTTACAGCTGAACATAAAATATACAATAGGTAATCGTTGCACCCATTAACAAATCATCTGATAAAAATATTGATGTTGCTTTCGTTGAAGTTAAGCTCGCGGAAAATCAAAGTCTTAGGCGTCTGATTCCAGAAAAACTTGCTTTGGAACATTCATGTTAACAAACTTCCCTTTACAATCAATCAATCAATCAATCAATCAATCAATCAATCAATCAATCAATCAATCAATCAATCAATCAATCAATCAATCAATCAATCAATCAATCAATCAATCAATCAATCAATCAATCAAACAAACGATCAATAAATCAATCAATCACCAGCCAATCAATCGATCGATCAGTGAATCAATCATTCAATCAATCAACCGATCGATCTATCTATCAATCAGTAAGTCACTCGATCAATCAATCGATACATCATTTATTTGCGTGCCCATGAACAGCCGGGGGGGGGGGCTTTGTGCTGAGGCAGGGAAACAAATATCACATGGAACAAGTTGTACGTATTTCGCCAAGATAGAAATATAAGTGTAAAAGTAGTGGTTATACAAGTATAAAAGTACTCATTTTGACAAACACACACAAACACACACACTTAAAACCCCCATTTATATAAGCAAGTTGCCTAGCACGGAGGAATATCTGACTGAAAAAAACGAGACAATTAACAGTGAATAAAAAGAATAAAACGATAGAATAGCGTATGTTGAAGCCACAGAATGAAAGTCAATTATGTTGATAAACACAGGGATAAAAGACAAATACAGAATAAGTGAAGTTGGCAGTTACGCCAATAAAAACTCACAGACTTGTTTGTTTCAATAAATTAGGGCACTCATTAAGTATATCAATAGAATTCGAATACCGAATATACATGCATTGCAATCGTAACATACGACACAAGACACGCAGACATTTGCGATTACAAAAAGTATCATCTTGCGTGGTCCACTTTTGCGGCACGTAAAGAGGAACATGTTTCAGCCGCTCACCACAAGAGACTATGCCATGAATAATTTTAAAGACGAAGACAACATCAGCCTTATTCCGCCTGGCTGTTAAGCATAATAGCGCCAATGAAGAGGGTGATCCAGCGTTATAATTACTGCTACCAACAAAGCGATGGCTGAAGATAGACAAACTTGTTTCGGACCCTTCCGATAAGCATACGGCTTGTTTTGTACGTTCTGTTCTTCGCTACACATGCATACTCAAGCTGAAGATGACATATAGTTGAGTAGGGCTTGAGGAAAAGTCCCCATACAGTACCATTTGTACAGTAGGGGTGATTATATTCACATTAAGATTCAAAAGAAAAAATCAATGGTTTTTTTCACGCTTCCTTGGGGTACGTCTGATGCAACATCAAAATACTGCGATTAGCGGTCATTAATCGCAACAAACAGCACCTGGTTGTTAACATATTCTGCAGTCAGTTTACCAGGATGCCAGGAACACCAAGCGATTTAAGTTTGAAGATAAGTTTGTAGTGGGCAACTCTGTCAAATCCGTTACGTAAATATAGAAAAAGTATTTCAGTTCGCACATTGTTATCGAGACCAATTGCAATTGAGTGAAGCGCTCTAACCACTGCGTCACTGTTGAATACCCTTGTCTAGAGGTATGGTGAACGGGTGTAAGGATAGAATGTTGTTCGCAAAAAAAAAATACAATTTGAGTCGCCGCTATATGTTCAATAAGTTTGCAGTAGGTCAAAGATATACGGCGATAATTTTGAGCCCAGAAACAGAAGACACTGAACTTTTTGTGGATGGAGTTAGACGTAATATTTGACTTGTCGGGCTGTAGTGACACTGCATCGCCTTTGAAAATGGAGTCGTGGGCACGGACGATGTCAGCGTCAGGAAAATGCTTCTCGCGTGCATGCAAATACGTAGAGCCGGAGTCGCACGTTTCCTGCAAATCAATGGACCGCTTCGATTTGTACTGCTGATGTCCATCTCTGGCTTAATGGAACAGGGAAACGCTTTCCAATCTACCCATTTATCCGGAGGGATAGCCAAGGACACACGGTCTTGTGATTCTGCATGCCCACACAAATATTTATGTAATATGTATGACTGCGTGTTGTTCGTGTGCAACTTCTTTTATGCGGATCCTGATCTTGGTCCCATGAATCGCTCCACTGACCTTCTTGCACTTGAAACCTTGTCCCATGATCCCACCGACTAAATGAATGAAGTGTTTCACCTGTTGAAGGACCGCAGTCCCGTTCCATACACGCGGCAAAGAGTCACGTTGATCGGGAGGTTGGCCTCAAAAGGCTCCTAGCTGGTCAAAACAAAATTGAAGCCAGCATAGGGAATATTCAAACGCGTCTCCCGGAAGTAGAAGGAAAAACTGAAGCGCTGGAGCATATCAATCATGAGAGCATATAAATCCTGAAAGAGGGGTGCTACTCAGCACGATTCTTTGCTATGCCATTGTTCTGAATGCATCACGCAATTCCTTCCACTAAGAGGCAAGCAGTATGTTCTGAATAAAATAAATACAATAAATAATAGTCACGTGTGGACGAGGTAGAGTATAGATTCCGCCGATATAGTCAGATATTTCATACTTTTTCGTAATCTCCCATGAGTGTTGGGATGGATCAGAATTACTTGTGAGGTGTGTACTCACTGACGCTCTTCCAACGTACCCTGCAGCAGAAAAAAACTTTTTTTCCAGGTGGCAGACAGTGGCTGGGCGCCTTCTACAAACAAACATCGTTCCTATCCGGCGCTATACTTAGACGCATGCAAACAGTGCGAATACAGAGCGAAACTGCAACATATGGTCTGCGCTTGTCCGAAAAAGAGTATAGAAATCACCGGGAAAACAATCAGAAATTAGCGATAAACATTAAAAGCCTAAAACAGTGGGAGACCGTGGTGTCGAGCTCGTGCCCGGAAGCGTACGTCCGTCTGGTCCACATGGCCGAGCCCGTGCCACGCAAGAACTCCTGAGTGCCACCTCAGGGCAGCTCTCATGAAAACCTGCCGTCCCTGACCCCCACCTATGGACAGATAAATTTTGTGACTCACTCACTAACTCACGTTTCCTGATAGCGCACTCGAATGGGCACATCGCTTAGTAAGTTTTTACCTAACAAACCCCGTGCAATATTTGTGAAATGTTTAAGCTGTAAAACAAAGGATCAAAATTCTTCTGCTCGTACGAAACGGAACGAAAAGAACACAATGGTGTCTGAAGATGTCTGTCGGGCTACGCAGGGACTTCGCAACCAGCTAACTGCGGTCGTGAAAATCTAACGTGGTAAACCACAGTTTCACGTGCTTTATAACTGGATCGTCATTAACAAGATACACTACATCTACATCGAGGCCAATGGTGAAATTACCGAAGTCGTACAACAAGCCACAGCTACTAACCATAAGTCTTGCGGTAGCCTGCGAACGTCCCCGTTCAGATGCGCTAGTGGCGCTGGACGGGGACTACCTCTCGTATCAGTTCTTTTCACTGGTATTCGTAGTATCCTTAAGAGACATGCACCAACAACGGCAGTTGACACAATTAATCCAGAAATTTTAGTCTTAACGAACACCTGGTACGGCGGCAGATTCTGTTCATTAGTTATTTTTTAAGTGTGAATGCACTTTATAAGCGACCCTGAATTCCGTTGACCGCCGTCCGTCCACATAGCAACAGCTGCGGGTGCGCGCGCTCCTCGTCTTCCTTGGCAACGGGGGAGATGGCACATACCCACGTGGGAGATTGGCCAGGAATCTCCTCGTCTTCCTTGGCAACGGGGGGAGATGGGCGCGCGCTGCCTGGCCGCTGACATGGCACATACCCACGTGGGGGATTGGCCAGGAATCGGGCTTGAGAAGGGCTAATGCAGCCGCTTAAAGGTGTACTGACACGGAATTTCAAAGCTGAGATCCACTCTAGCAATCGAGTACAACGACAACACAAATAGGTGTCTGTGCATGGCACATACCCACCTGGGGGATTGGCCAGGAATCGGGCGTGAGAAGGGCTAATGCACCCGCTTAAAGGAGTACTGACACGAAATTTCAAAGCTGAGATCGGCTCTAGCAATCAAGTACAACGACAACACAAATAGGTGTCTGTGAATAAATGCATCTTTCTTTCTTTGTAGTTGTCTGTGTGTGATCTCTCTTTCGCGAACATTACCGAACCGCCCAAATTACTCGTGCATTCGCACTTTCACATTCTTCCCCTCGGGGAAATGCGGAGAAATTTTTTTCCTGCACACCACATTGTGGTTTTAGTGCAATAGCACTTCGCGATCGGGTTCGTGCTGTCCTTCTTACCAATAATAGAGATATCTCATCACAGTATATTCCTGTTCACCGAAACCTAAAAATATTTTGGGTTATTATCGAGTAAAGCTCACAAAAGCTGTTATCGGTGTTTCTTACCGACCGCCCCAGAACTCCACCATTTTTGCTAATGGTTTACACGATCCTATCTACATCCGTTACATGTGTTTTTCTAATATTCTGTTATTGCTACTTGGTGACCTTATTATTCCAAATACATCTTGGTAAAAGAAATCGCCCACATTGGGCCCATTTTAAACCCTAACAAAAATTTATATACACTTGTGCTATTTTTCTTTGTTCCGGTTTATCAGGTAGCTCACTAGATCAACATATACTACCTCCAACATCCTTGATGCCGTACTAACCTTCAGTCCAGATTACGTTTTTAATTTTGCGATGTTAAACTGCTTCAGCGACCCCTGTATATTGTCGTTCGACATCAAGCTACCACGTCCCAAATCTAAAAATAAGCCGAAAACGGTTCGACTTTACGAAAAAGGGCCAATTCAGACCCACTAACCAATAGCTATCTAGTTTGTTTGACACGTTCATCGCAGATTTTGACCTTCCCTCGGTACTAACCAATTCGGAAACGTTTTCTGATAAAAGCAATCAATTATTCCAGAAGTACATACCTACTGGTACTACCTATGTTAACGCGCCATGGTACTCTGCCCAATTAAAACGCTTATCTAACTAAATGAAGCGTTTGTACATGTTAGCCAGACTGTCTTGCAACTATTCTCGGTTGGAAGCCTAGAAGACACCATCACAAGATTATGTCAATGCTCTTAAAATTATGAACGGAACTTTTTTGAATAATACATTCCTGTCGATGTTAACCACTGATTCTAAAAATAATGGCGCGCAATAAACCCCCCTCAAAATGGTGACTATCCACCCTTTCTGATAATAATACTGCCTTTATTCCGTCGAGCCGGTGTGCTGAAGTTTTGAACACGGTATTTTTATCACACTTTTATAAAACTGAGATTGTCGTTTTATCTTTTCCTCGCAAATACAGTCACAACCGGATGCCTCCTTTTACCGTCAATTCTTGCGAAGTAGAAACGCGTTTAGGTAAATAAAACCATCGACTACATCAGGTTGCCTCCTCATCAGCTCAGTATTATCAATTAGTTCTAGTGTCTTTTCTTCCATAATTCTAACAAACATTATTTCAAGGGTTGCTTGACCATGGGTTCCTACCAGTTCAATTTAAAATAAAAAAAAGTGGTTCCACTCCACAAATCTGGTAGCAGACACTCAATCCTTAGTTAACGCCCCATTTCATTACCTAGTATTGCAGCAAACTAATTGAGCATATATTATTTCCTAATATAGGTAAATTACATAAGTCCAGCTTTTATTTTTCTCGATCACAAAACGGCCGTTGACAAACGAACTGATGTTAAATGCTGCTTGCATTGTTCACTTATAAACTGCATGCTTTCCTTGACCAGTCTTCTTCTGCCAATTGAATTTTTCTTAAATCTTTCAAAATATTTGACTAAGTGTATCACAAATTATGGTTGTGTAAAATGCATCAGCTTAACCTTGATTTCAAACTTTGATCTTGGCTTTAATATTTTATACCAACCACTCTGAGTTTGTGTCCACTAATAATTTTACCCCTGAGATAACACGTGACACTCCGGTGCGCTACGAGGCTCAGTGATGGGTCCTCTTCTTTTCCTTATTTACAATAAGGTTTTCCCTGCATATGTTTCTTCTAACCTTCATTTATTTTCTAGCGACTTTGTTGTGTACCGACGAACAACCTGTGACCCTGACGTAGCCTCCTTGAAATTCGTTCTGAACTCAACTTTTTCTCGTGAAAATCTTGGCTCATGAAACTGAACGTTAACAAATTTAAACATCTACGTGCCACCACAACAGCTCGCCTGTTTACGGTATTGATCGTAAAACAACCGTTTACAATATTCATCACTCCCGTTTATGTGTTGTGTCATCTGATGAATACCTCGGTGTTCACACTTAGGTCGGTGTTGACGCAGACCACTCAAACTGAATATGTAACTGCCATAGCTAACCGCAACTTAGGATACCTCTCATGCACCTGTTAAGAATCCCCTACATTATTCAGTTAGTAATGTAACGCATTAATGCATCCCAAGCGCGAGTTTGCGGCATTATGTGTCCAAAAAAACTGTGGAATATATTCGTTCTAACCTTAATCGCACTGCTAGCATAACGTACGTGAAAGCTAGCCTCCAACTGCCACCATTATTATTTCTCTGAAAACTTTTCCAACACCACAACTTAGAAGTCCGCGTATTTTGACTCCGCGCTTTTTCTCGCCTCTCTTGAATCAGGCTAATAAAGTTCCATTATCATTTTCACAAACAAATGTATTTTTTAGACTTATACGGCCGCTATTCAATGGCGTTCAATGCATGCAGGCAGCCATGCGAGTGCGGCGCCGTATCTGTGGCCAAGCGTCTGTTGCTAGGCGACGTTGTGCGCACGGCCCCCAGATCAGGCACCCCTCTTCTCCTCCATGCAACCGTGTGAGTGCGCCGTCACTCGTTACGTCCGGCGGCGCGGGATGGCGGTACTTGTCCATGTCCGTGGAGCATCAGCCATGTCTGTGGCCGTTTCCAGTGATGCCAAGCGAAGAAATGGACCGCTAAACTTTTCAACGAATACCATCTATACCCAAGACTTCAGTCGTATTGAGCCACCTTCGTAAATCAATTGCTGCCATTGTTGGTCATAAGTGATTTAAGATCACCATAGGTATAATCGCACAACTATGCAATATTGTTTCCTTTCCCGTCCGGCTGTCAAGAATTAGCTAGTATTGTATACATAGAAGCAAACTTGTTATCTCTTTACTTGCCTTACTGTAAGTCAGCTAGGATTGTATGTTTACGAGCCATTTTTTACCTTTCCTCATTTTACTGTTTTTATCATACGGAATCAGACCGCTCTACAATGCATAATGGCACTGCTTGTATTTTAAAGGAATGAAAAAAAAGAATTGTGCTTAGTGTCGTCATTTGCAAGTGCTGGTTAAGTTGTATAATAATAAAAGTGCGAGGAACTCGTCGTAAATCCTTTCCGCAGCAAATACCCCCAACTTCCTGCATCCTTACGCCGCCTGAAGAGTGGCCTCAAGGAGACAGTCGCGCTGCCGCTCAGTAGCCGCAGCCAGCCTGTGATGCCTTCCCGTAGTGCTACGGTGCATGTTTGGGACCAGTAAATCACAGGACTCTGCTATAATTGCTAAGGAAAACGCGTAGCACTTGTTCCATTTAAATTATATCGCCTTTTAATATTCTGCTATTTGAATAGATAATCAATTTAAATATTGTGAGCGATGTTTTCATACCGATCGCTACAGTGGCCATTCTCCTCATTCATAGCATCTAGAAACACTCCCATCATCAGCATCATCTTCATTCACGCGCCACCGGCTGCCACCCTGATATCGCGTGCCTCGTGCGACCGTCTTCTTCGTTGGAGTCTCTGCGGGTTGTTCCTTGCGCGAAGCCGGAATAAACGGTCTGTGCTTCCCCGTGACATTGCCTTTCAAGTGGTGGAGTTGCCTTTTGACCCCGTCCTCCGCCGCTCCCAGTTACACCCCTGGAGCTCCATTCGGGTCGATGCATCCTGCTACCAGCTCCGCCGATGCAGCGAGAAGCCAGGTCGGAGTCCGCCGCTCAAACGGCGTCGACCCTCCCTTGAGCGGCCCTCCCCCAGCGTGACCCTCCCTTCTTCGCTGGTCTTCGTGGGGACGATGTCGACGACTGGCTCGACGAGTTCAACCGCGTCAGCCAGTTTAACCGGTGGGATGACGTTTTCAAGCTGCACATTGTCTCCTTCTCTCTAAACGAGGTGGCGAAGACGTGGTTCTACAACAACAAAGGACGCTTCGCTGATTGGACCAACTTTACGGATGAGATACGCCAGGCCTTCGGCACCCCGTCTCTTCGCTCAGATTGTGCCAGAAAAAAGCTGAACTCTCGCGTGCAACATCCCGAAGAAACATACATTTCTTACATCGAGGACGTTCTTGCCCTATGCCGCAGGGTGGACGAAAGTATGCTCGAGGCTGACAAGGTGCGCCACATCTTGAAGGGAATTGCTCCTTTCGCATTTAACGCCCTTGCTCATCAGAACCCCACAAGCGTAAATGATGTGCCAACAACCTGCCTACGTCTCGACCAGTTGCAGCCTCTTCGCTTGCAACCTGAGCCCTCGTCAACTTGCAGGGATGGGGACATGGACTTACGTACCCTGATACGTAGTATCATCCGTGAGGAGCTACAAAACCGTACCTCACCGTGCCCCCCACCTGACAACTGTCGCCCGAACGCGTCTTACCTGCGAGACCTCACCAAGGAGGAGCTTGCGTCCATGACGGCCGTACCATCTGTTAACCCCGCCCCTTCTACCATCCACGCCATGTCATACTGCGATGCCGCTTCGAAACCACCCATGCGAGTGGAAGCTCCCCCGCTACCACCTTGTCAGGCACATCTGCCAGCAATTTAAAATGGTCCGTATCCTCAGCCATACTACTCGCACGTCCGTCCCGACCGTCAGCTTTTCTCGCGGGACCGCCCCGTCTGCTACCACTGTGGTATTCGGGGTCACATTTCTCGCTTTTGACGGCGACGCCAACAGGACGAGCGACGAGGTTACGCGCATGATGAACGGGATGACACCCGCTTTATCTACGGGGCTTGTCGTAATGGGTACGTTTCGCCTCCTCGCCGTCCTTCGCCTCCTCGAGACTCGACCGATATTTCTTATAATCGCGCGGTACGACGTCGATCACCCTCACCGTATCGCCGCTCACTGTCGCCTCTTCGACCTGCTTCCCGTCCTACTGACCGGGCTTTGGAAAACTAGCGCCTGCAGGTTTTGGAGGGGAAACTGCATTGCTCCGGGAAACCAGAACTCCTCCGTACCGTCCGTCGAACATTTTATCCGTAGAAGTGGAAGGGGTGTGTATTGATGCGCTTGTGGATACGGGGGCCAGTGTTTCGGTTATTAGCGCACAGTTGAGTTCCCGCCTGAGAAAAGAACTCCCTATACCGGTCCGGTCCGTCTTTACGAGGAGCAAATGGTGATAAGATTCGTCCCTGTGGATACTGTACAGTGCGTGTTATGATTGACGGGCTTCTACATCACATTCAGTGTGCGGTGCTGACTCTATGTGCTTATGAAATCATTCTGGGTTGGGACTTTTAATCAGCATCATCCGCGGTAATTTCCTGCCGACAACCGGCTATTCACCTCACTGAGACAGCCATTGCCAGTATGTCAGATGCGCCAATACAGCGTTTGGTAGCTACCGAAGATTGTGTTCTGCCTCCAGGTGAAGAAACTGTATTTTTTGTGGCCTGTGACAATATCGCCGACGGAGATGTCTTTTTCACACCAGCTGGAAGTTTCGCTTGTAAAGGAGCCATAATACCACCATGTCTCGTTCGCTTTTCGCGGGGATCAGCTCTAATCGCCGCATTGAATGTTGCCTCTGAGCCGATTCTCCTTCCACAAGGCATTACCGTTGCCACTATTTCCCAGGACGACGTTACTTCTCTAGCACTTTGCCCTCTTGCGTCAGTGCAGTGTGCCTGTAATTCAGAGCTTACGGTCTCGTGCCTTACTTCTACCATCAACCCTGAGCTCAGCTTGGAAAAGAGGGAAGCGCTCCTCGCTCTGCTTACGGAACACAAGGCCTTATTCGACTGCCACTCTTCCACTCTTGGACGGACATCAGCGGCAACTCATCGTATAGAAACAGATGGTTCGTGTATAATTCGCCGTCGTCCCTACCGTGTTTCGGCCTCAGAACGCAAAATTATTCAGGACAATGTTGACGATATGCTTCAGTGGGACCTTATTCGCCCTTCTGGAAGCTCCTGGTCATCACCGGTTGTTTTGGTCCGCAAGAAAGACGGCTCCGTGCGCTTTTGTGTGGACTATCGGGCGCTTAACAAAATTACTAGAAAAGACGTTTACACCATGCCCCGGATTGATCACGCTCTGGACACTTTGCACGCGCCGAATACTTCTCGAGCCTTGATCTTCGAACGGGATATTTGCAAATCCCTATGAATGAATCAGATAAAGAAAAAACAGATTTCGCCACACCCGATGGCCTTTACGAGTTTAACGTCGTGACATTCGGACTGTCCCAATCATACCAATCCATAAGAAAGGCGACATGAAGGACTTGAAAAATTACAGGGCGATCAGCTTACTGTCAGTCGTCTACAAGGTATTTACCAAGGTAATCGCTAACCGAATCTCTGCAACCTTAAATTTCAGTCCACCTAAAGAACAAGCAGGGTTCCGTAAAGGTTATTCAATAATGGACCATATTCACACGATCAATCAGGTGGTAGAGAAGTGCGCTGAGTATACTGAACCCCTATATATAGCCTTCATAGAATATGAGAAAGCATTTGACTCGGTCGAAACCCTAGCAGTCATTCAGGCATTACGGAACCAGGGAGTAGATGAGCATTATGTAAGAATACTAGAGGATATCTACAATGGGTCTACAGCTACCATCATCCTCCATAGGGAGAGCAGTAAAATACCTATAAGGAAGGGTGTCAGACAAGGAGACACAATCTCTCCAATGGTATTCACAGCATGCTTACAAGAAGTATTAAGAATGTTGGATTGGGAACAGGTGGGAGTAAGGGTTAATGGAGAGTACCTCAGTAACCTCAGATTTGCTGATGACGTTGCCTTGCTAAGTAACTCGGGGGACGAATTGCAAAGCATGCTTTCGGCACTGGGCGAACAGAGTAGAACCGTGGGCCTGAAAATTAATATGCAGAAAATTAAAGTAATGATCAATAACCTCGGCACAGCACAGCAGTTTGAGATAGGTGGCGAGGCAGTGGAAGTGGTAAGCGAATATATCTACTTAGGCCAAGTTGTGACCCCAGATCCCAACCATAAGGGAGAGATAATTAGAAGGATCAGAATGGGGTGGGGTGCATATGGCAGACATTCTCAGATAATGAATAGCAGCCTACCATTGTCGCTGAAGAAGAAAGTGTATGACAGCTGCATCTTACCGGCACTCACTTACGGGGCAGAAACTTGGAGGCTCACTAAGAGGGTTCAACTTAAATTGAGAACGACTCAGCGGGCAATGGAGCGGAAAATGATAGGTGTAACATTAAGGGACAAGAAGAGAGCGGAGTGGGTCAGGGAGCAAACTGGTGTTAAAGACATATTAGTAGAAATTAAGAAGAAGAAATGGACGTGGGCAGGGCATGTAATGCGAAGGCAAGATAACCGCTGGTCATTAAGGGTAACAGAGTGGATCCCTAGAGAAGGCAAGCGCTGCAGGGGGCGGCAGAAAGTTAGATGGGCAGATGAGATCAAGAAGTGTACGGGGATAAATTGGTCACAGTTTGCACAGGACCAAAATAATTGGAGAATCATTGGAGAGGCCTTTGCCCTGCAGTGGGCGTAGATAAGCTGGTGATGATTCGGAGTGTGCAATGCTCCAGCCACCTTTGAGCGCATGATTGACACCGTCCTGCGTGGATTAAAATGAAAGATCTGTCTTTGTTACCTTGACAACATCGTTTCTTCTCGTCCACGTTCGATGAGCACCTTCAACGTGTTGAGGAAGTATTAACCTGCCCCCGCAACGCTGGTCTTCAGCTCAACACAAAAAATGTCGATTTGCCAGTACTTCCATCAAAGTCCTGGGCCACGTTGTAAGCAAGGATGGAATAAGCCCGGATCCGGACAAGATCAACGCGGTTCTTAACTTCTCTCTGCCGCTCCGTCAAAAGGAACTTCGCAGTTTTCTTGGATTGGCTTCTTATTTCCGTCGCTTCATTCGCAATTTCGCAACAATAGCCTCGCCCCTGAACAAACTATTGACATCCGTAATCCCATTCCTCTGGACCGAAGACTGCGAAACAGCTTGCAAAACCCTCAAACAAGCGCTCACATCTGGACCTGTCCTCGGCAATTTTGATGAGTCGGCACCGACAATTCTCCACCCTGATGCCAGTGGGCGTGGTCTTGGTGCGGTCCTTCGGCAGCGCAATGATTCGTCATTGGAGCGCGTCATCGCCTACGCCAGCCGCACTTTGACACCCGCTGAGCAGAAATACACAATTACTGAGAAAGAATGTCTCGCGGTTGTCTGGGCCGTGCAAAAATTTCGTCCTTATTTGTACGGGCGCCACTTCTCCGTATTGACAGACCACCATGCGCTTTGTTGGTTATCCTCACTCAAAAATTTATCTGGACGCCTTGGCCGCTGGGTTCTCCGTTTACAGGCGTACGATTTTACGGGGACTTACAAGTTGGGCAAGACGCACAATGATGCTGACGCGCTGTCCCGTTGCCCACAGCCGTCCCCCGAGGATACCACACCCCCTGCCATCTCTTCTCCCACGCTGACAATGGCGTCTTTGCGCACAGCAGAACAAGATATTCCATCAAACCTTGTATCTCTTCAACGAACCCACGCGTACTGCCGACACCTTGTGGAACAACTCGATGGTTCTGCTTCACCACCTAATGGCCACTCCCGCCGCCAACTAAACAAATTTCGCCTCTTGAATGGTGGAGTGCTTTACCGTCACAATTATCACCATAACGGCGACAGGTGGGTTCCAGGCATCCCTCGCTGTCTTCGGAACCAAATCCTGGAAGTCTTTCATGATGACGTCATGGCTGGCCATCTTGCGGTAAACAAAACTTACCACCGCATTAGGAGCCGGTTCTTTTGGCGAGGCCTTTCCACCAGCATCGCAAAATATGTTGCATCATGTCCTGCCTGTCAGCGTCGTAAACGCTCAACCTCAGCTCCTGCAGGGATGCTACAGCCCCTGCCTTGCCCTCCTGCTTCATTCGAAGTCCTTGGCATCGACCTATATAGACCTTTGCCTTCAACTTCGACTGGCCATCGATGGATTGTGACTGCTGAAGATCATTTGACTCGATTCGCCGAAACTGCTTCTCTGCGTACCAGCTCCGCGTCCGAAGTCACAGATTTTTTTCAGCAAGCCATCTTTTTACGTCACGGACCACCTCGCACTCTTTTAAGTGACCAAGGACGCATATTCCTCTCAGCAGTCCTTGCGGAAGTTCTTCGGGCTGCCGGTACCATCCACAAAACCACGTCAGGCTATCATCCTCAGACAAATGGCCTGACAGAACGCTTTCATAGTACTCTGTCTGATATCATTTCTGTGTATATCAACCCCGACCACAGAAACTGGGCCGCCATTCTTCCCTTTGTAACATACGCCTACAACACTGCTGTTCAAAGTACCACTGGATTTTCACCGTTTTTCCTCGTTTATGGCCGGCATCGCCCATCTGTTCTGGACGCATATTTCTTTTCCTGCCCGGTTTCTCCAACAGTTACCATGACAGATCAATTTGTTTCTCGTGTCGCGCATTGCCGGAACCTCGCCCGATTAAACACCGAGTCCTGCCAGAATGACCGGAAGTCTCGATACGATACAGATCGCCGGGACGCCACCTTCGAACCAGAAGACGAAGTGTTGCTTTCCACACCTCTACGTGCTCCAGGGCTATGTGAAAAGTTTATGCCACGATTCATTGACCCGTACACAGTCCTTCAGCGTACCTCTCCAGTGAACTACTTAGTTACTCCTACGTGTGGTGTCACTGACCATCGGTGCCGTGGCGTTGAGACTGTGCATGTTTCGCGTCTAAAGCGCTTTCTTCGCCGATCGCCATCCCTCTGACGTGCGGCCAGGTTGGCCGCTTCGACCGCCGGGGAAGTTAGTGTGAGTGATGTTTTCATACCGATCGCTACAGTGGTCATTCTCCCCATTCATAGCATCTCTAAACACTCCCATCATCAGCATCCTCTTCATTCACGCGCCACGGGCTGCCACCCTGATATCGCGTGCCTCGTGCGACCGTCTTTTTCGTCGGAGTCTCTGCGGGTTGTTCCTCTTGCGAAGCCGGAATAAACGGTCTGTGCTTCCCCGTGACTTTGCCTTTCAATATATAAATATAACCTGGGTCGGGCTCCCCCACGGCCCGACCAGGGGTTAGCGGTGGTACAAGTCCACCAACCCTTCCTCGCTTTCAAGCACCATTGAAGGAAGCAAGCAATCAAAAAACAGAGGAGTGAATCTTATTCTTGTTACGCCGCTACAGACAGACAATGAACTTTATTGAATGTCCTGAGGGGCACTGCTGCCGTTCAGGGTGGCAGCGCTGCGGGCCGCTCCCACGTGGGGAAGGGCAGGCCGAGCCTCACCGCCGCGTCGTGGGCTCTCTGGACGGCCCTTAGCTTGTGCATTAGATCAGGGCTCTCCAAGTCGGAGCGCCATTCATCCTCGGTTATGCGTTGAGGGCCCCGAAGTGAGGGACACCGCCAGAGCATATGATCTAAATTGCTACGTTCGCCACAATCCGGGCATTCCGGTTCAAAAATGTCCGTGTAGAAGCTGAGAGTGGATAGACTAGGATAAGACCTGGTCTGCAACATTCTGAGTGTGGCTGCCTGCGGCCTGGAGAGTTTCTCGTGCGGAAGAGGAAACGTTCGCCTGCCCAGCTTATAGTGCTGAATAATCTCGTTGAACGTGAATAAAGTGTTTCTGAAGACCTCCCAACCAATCCCCGAGGAATCGCCTCCGTCCGACCCGGCGCGGTGTGTTATCTCGCGCGGGCGGGTGTGGGCGACCTCATTGAGATTAGTTAATGACAAGTGTGACGCTAGGTGAGCGGGAAACCAGATGATAGTGTGTGAGGAAATGACCTTATTTCCTAGTATGTGAGCTACCTCGGTCGAAACGGTACCTGACGCAAAGGCCCTAACGGCTGCGCGGGAATCGGTGTAAATTCGATGCCGGCTGTCGTCAAGTAAAGCAAGAGCCACCGCGGCCTGCTCGTCTCTAGCCGGGGTGGTGTTCCTGAAAGACGCAGAATTGAGAACTTTGCCACTGTGATCTACCATAACTGCCGAGAAGTTTGCCGATCGGCCGTTCTGCGCGGCGTCCACAAAGCACGCGGAGTGCGGGTCGTCGCGAACTTGTTTTAGTAGGGCCTCGCCTCTGGCCCTTCGCCTGCCTGCATTGTGCTGCGGGTGCACGTTGCGGAGAAACGGGGAGATAGTTATAGCAGCTCTCTGCTCCTTAGTAAGGCCAACCTCGCGCTCCTCCTCTAGGGATGGATAACAGCCCAGAACCGCCAGAATTTTCCTGCCAGCGCGTGAAGACGATTTTTTCACAACACAGTATACCTGCATCCCGTGCATGTTAACTACGATTTAACGGCCCCATTATATTGCCGCGAACCATGCATTTGGTTTGTTTATTCGTGTTTTGCTTTTGCCGACCGGCTGCGCCGGTCTGTGCTATCGCTGTTGTGTGTGTGCCTAGGGAGGCGCGTGTTTCGTTCTTTTTTTCTGAGCCACATGTGTTATTTCTTCTGATAGCGAGAGCGTTCCGAACAAACGGGAACAGCCTAGAATAACCTTCGTGGATCTACAGTCTTCTGGATGCACTTCGACTATTCGACAAACCCTTGCGCCGAGTGACAAAGTCCCGCAGAGCAGACGCCACCACGGCTAGGGCAGCTGGTATACCCCCCAGGTAACCAATAATTGCGCCACTAGCGCCACTTTGTCCCCTGGTGGTTGGTAGGCCAAACGGTCAAACTAAAAAACAACAAAAAAATCTGAAGCTGCTATGGCAACGGTTTCGTTGATGCTCGTGGAGGGAACGCCATGCCGCCAATCGTCTGCTATGGGCCGGACGAGCGCGACTGCCGCTAGCGTGAAGAAACACCACTCGCATTTTTCTTTTCAGATTGTGTTGCTGCGGCACATCTTATTTGCGACAGCTTTCGGTGGCTAATTTGCTTTCGTACGTGCGAAAACATGTGTTTGGATATCTGTCTTAGTTCAATACACGCAAGCCAGCACGCCCTGAAGCGGGACAATTTCGTTTGGGGCAGAAAAAGTAGTAGGCAGGAAATGTGGTCCATTCACTGATTTTATTAGCAACGTACCACAAGCGAAGTTCAATACATGCCACAATAGCACAGATTGGTGCATATTGTATAGTAAGTACGAATGCCTGCATTTTATGTCAGTTAAACAAACATAAGAGACATCTTCGTACAATTCATCGTATACGGAAAATTGCAGCCGAGGTCATGACGTTCATTTGCTGAACACAATCCGATTATACGGAAACAATGTTTCATAAAAACACGTGTTTGGGAAAAATACAATGATTAGGAAGTGAGATTACCAGTTCATTTCGCCACCATTAACAACCGCTCCATTTTCCTATTCTCGTAAACTTGATAGTCCGAAAAACGTTTTATAACCAGCGAATTTCCTGCGTCATTTCACCAAACGTCACACCAAGTAAATGGAAGAAATACCTCAACGGATATCACTAAACAACACGTAAAAGCGAAAGAAATATTGACACTGCAAACAATGTCCCAAAAATGTGTCCAAGGACAGGTTGAAACGCGAAGCGCAGCTCTGCCGCCGCACAGGTAACTTGAACTTCTCGTAACATGGAATGCAAGCTGTCAGCTGCTACGTAAATAATTTTGCGGACTTCTTTAGTGTTAATAAGCATTCAAAGGTGGTAATGTCACTATAAGAAACTGATCCTCGGAACGCTTAAAAACCAAACCAGTTCGTCGAAGAAGCATTTAAGCACGTTAGGCGAACATAATTACCAAGCTTTTCTCTGGTGGAAAGAAAATTAAGAGCAACCGCTGACCAACCGTTACCGAAGCCAAATTTCCGTCTGCGCGTCCGCTGACATCAATTGGCTGATAAGAAACTGTCGACAAGTAGTATAAAATGCTGACAACATTACTGACAAACGCGTTGTACCAAAAAAAATAAATTCACTGTAAAGCAACACCAGTAGATTTTTCGGTTCACCCTGCAGTTTTTTTATAAGTATAGCGCTTGCTTCTTCATACATTTGACTGAATACAAAGTGTGCTGACCTGCCGTTCGCTGGGAAGCGGAAACATTTCGCTGTACTATTTTTTCCCGAGTTGTCGCACCGCATAGCTTCGATGCACGCGTTGTGCCCTTTTCTCAGTTTCTCTGACATTTTGAGCCCCTTCGCACTCGAACACACCAACATTTTCACATTTAAGGCATACTACAAAACTTCTACACGTGCACACATGAAAGCGGCAGGAGCAGACGGACAGGATGGCAGCAGAAGAGGTAAGAGCGAAAGCGCCGCCCGTCGGCGCAACGAATGCGGCGACTAAATAAATAAATAGAGGGCCAAAAAAATAAAACAGCCAAGAACACATTTTAGTTCTACACATAATGGATCACGTTACTTTATTGCTGCGTATGCTGAAAAGATAAAGCCACATATGCAAGAGTTGCTGAATTTTCTTTGGGTACCAGCGTCATGGCGGCACTTAATTTTTCGATACCAAAACAAGCCGAAGGTTCCGGCGCCAGGATACCGCGGCATTTGAATCGTCGCGCTCGCCTTCGCACGTCACTTTGTTGACTCCTGCTTCGCCGCGTGTATTCTTTGAGTTGTTAGGGGAGCACAGATTCGCTCCAATGAAGTTGTTTTCCTTGAAGACAGATGCGTCGTCTTTGGCTTCGTGACATCTGGTAGAGGGGGGGGGGTACAGGCACCCTAAACCATCTGCAAGTCGCCAAGCAAGCCCCCCTCGTACCAGCCACCGACACGAAGGCCTCCCACACGAACTCGGTCTACTACCGGAGAAAGTGAAGAAGGAAGAAGGCGCTACCAACACCATGGTCAACCAAGCCAATACTCCCGCCGTTCTGCAGCAACCTCATTCCGAGAATCTCCTGGGGAAGACCCCGAACAGTCGGTGGGGTAGCTGGATCGCGTCCGGAATTTCAACCGATGGGATGTCGAAGAAGCCCTGAGGCAAGTTTTTTTCTACCTCGGAAACTCGGCTCGAGTCTGGTTTGAAAATAGCGAGAGCTCGCTAACATCATGGGGCCTCTTCAAAACAGAATTTTCGAAAATGTTCACAACTGTGGTGCGTAAAGAAGAAGCTGAGCTGTTGTTGCAGACGCGAAGTCAACACCCCAACGAAGGTGTTGTAATGTTCGTTGAGGAGATGAAGATGATGTTCCGACGAGAAATCGCAAAAGAGAAGAAGCTGCGCTTTCTCATGCGGGATGTAAAGCAGGGTTTTTTGCTAGACTAATTCGCAACCCCCCAGAAACCATCACTGAATTCGTCACAGAGGCGTCCATGATCGAGAGGAGCGTTCGAGGCAGTATGATCGACCACACAACGCTTTTTTGGTGAACCCCGTCAACAGTGAACCCCGTTTTTGGTGACCCACATGAAAAACGCCAATGACGAGACCCAACGGACTTCTGCAGTCGATCGCTGTCCCGTCGAGGCCCTTCCAGCAGATTGGAATTGACCTTCTGGGGCCGCTTCCTACTTCATGATCCGATAACAAGTGGATTGTGGTAGCGACAGACTACATGACGTGCTACGCAGAGACCGCCGCTCTTCTGAGGGGGACTTCGCAAGAAGTAGCGAAGTTCTTCATAAACCAAGTTGTGGTGCGACATGGAGCCCCTGAAGTCCTAATCACGGACCGTAGAACGGCCTTCACTGCAGAGCTCATGCAAGGAATCTTACGCTACCGCAACACGGATCAGCGAAGAAAGACGGCGTACCACCACCAAACGAACGTTCTAACGGAACGCCTGAACAAGACTATCTCGGATATGCTATGTACGTCGACGTTCACATAAGACTTGGGACGAAGTCCTACCGTATGTCACGTTTGCGTAAAACACGGCTATCCAGGGAACTACAAACATGACACTATTTGAGCTTGTCTACGGAAGACAGCCGACTACGATTCTTGATGCCATGCTTCCCAGCGTAGAAGACGCTGACGTCAACACCGACGTCTAAGGATACCTTCAGTGTGCATAGGAGGCCCGCCAGCTCGCTCGAGTTCGCACACCACACCAGCAGCTGGTGGATGCGAGACGCTACAACCTCCGACGCCGAGACGCCGAGTACCACCTAGGGGGTCATGTGTGGGTTTGGACTCCCATCCGACGACATGGGCTCAGTGAGAAGCATCTACGACGCTACGTCGGACCCTACCGGATGATACAACGTGTAGGCCACCTTACCAACGAGGTGATCCCCGATAGTGATTCCTTAACATCACGACGACGCACGCGGCCCGACGTCGTCCACGTGGTTCGCTTAAAACCTTTCTACGTACGGTGACGGACTTTTCTTCTTTATTTGTTTGGACTTCGTTTAGGTTAGCATCGGGTCGATGCACTCTTAGAAGAGGGGTAATGCCTCAACCCATTCATTGGGTTTGTTTATTCGTGTTTTGCTTTTGCCGCCCGGCTTCGCCGGTTAGTGTTATCGGTGTTGTCTGTGTGCAAAGGGGGGCGGGTGTTCTAAGCCACATGTACTACCTCTTCTGATAGGGAGAGCGTTCTGAACTAACGGGAACAGCCTAGAATATTCATTTTTGATCTACAGTGTTCTGGATACACTTTGACTATTCGAGAAACCCTCGCGCCGAGTGATAAATTCCCGCACAGCAGATGCCGCGACATTTGAATCGTCACGTTAGCCTTCGAACGTCACTTTTCTAAATGCGACGCTGAGAGGAGTATCTGTTGCCGGCCGCCCTGTCCTTCCTGCGTCATTGTCGTCCGCGTCCGCACAGCTGCGTCTCTCCTCCGTTCGCCTCCTCTGCTCTCTCCGATAGCGCCGATAGCGAACACTCTCTCCCAACAACTGCGCGCGGGGCAAGCGCGCTGTGCGCATGTGCAGCGCCCTCTCTCTCCGCGGACTCCTCTCCTTCGGGCGCGCTGCACACCGCTGCGCGCCCCAGTGCGCTGCACTCGGCAGCGCCGTGCACTCCGGTCGGTCTCTCAGTCGGCGGTCGTCCGCGCTACGCTTGCTCTCTCTCTCTCTCGCATTACCCGATGATTGCTCACGCAATTCGAGTAATCGACCCAACGGAAACGCACATGGAACCCCCTTCAGCGTCGCTTCACGCCAGGGTTCCCGCGAGGGGAGGTGGGCGTAATTTTTTTTAATGCTGCTTCGCAACCTGCATTATTTGAGTTTTTAGGGGAGCACAGGTTTCCTCCAATAAACTTGTTTTCCTTTAAAACGCCGTGCTACCGCACACTAAGGCGAAAAGCCACACGGCGGGCTTCGTGAGAATATCTACAGAGAATTTCCACGTTCAAAATAATCTTTAGGACCACACCTTCACAAATCGGCGACGCAGTTTTTAGTGCGACAACTTGAATACGCCCCCCTTGAGCTAAAAAAAACGAGTATAGCATCCTCCCTAATTGGTCTTTATAACATACAAAGCGACAGTTCGTCGGACCTCATTATAGCTTTTCATAGGGCTGTGATAACACGGCCCACTTTGGAAAGCACGTGAGGGATTGAACATTACCCCGTCGTGCCTGAACCTAATATCAAATCATTCCCCATGATATTTGCATATCTTCACACAAACATCATAACCAGCCTATACACGCCCACAGCAGGATAAAGGCCTCTCCAATTACCCCGGTACTGGACTAACTGCGACCAATTTATCCCCGCAAACTTGTTGATCTCACCTGCCCATCTGATATTCTGCCACCCTCTGCAACGCTTGCCTTCTCTAGGGATCCACTCTGCTACACTGAATGACCAACAGTTATCTCGCCTTCGCCTTAAATTCCCTGCACAAGTCCATTTCTTCTGAATTTCTACTAATATGTCCTTAACGCACGTTGTTTTCCCTGGTACACTCCGCTCTCTTCTTGTCCCTTATGTTACACCTATATTCTTCCCTTCCATTGCTTGCTGTGTCGTCCTCAATATAAGTTGAACCCTCTTAGTGAGACTTCAAGCTTCTGCCCGTGTATGAGTACCTGTAAATACCCAGGTAGTCAAAAGTAATCCCGAGACCCCGACTACGGCGCTCCGGAACGCCTGCATTGGGTCGGCGCGTTAACATCTACAATCAATCAATCATCTAACTGGCAAACACCACACATCCTGCTTTTGCACACGGCGCAAGCATAGTGCAGACACACACAACGCTTATTCCAGAGTTTGTGAGAAGTCGGTAGTAGTGGCGCACGCTCAGTCTGAGAGAGGGGAGAGAAGAGATCTCCGTTGCGGCATCCGCCACGCCGGGTCAGGTCTCAACTTGGAGATCTCTTGGCTGTCGCTGCGAGCTTGCGCCACCGACAGAGAAGCGCGCACGCGGACGGTGCACTTAATGGCAGGCTCTTCAGAGAGCACAAGCGCGGCGCACAAAGCTTGCAGCAAAGCGGCGCGCTGCATTATAACAGTTTCTCCGCCGCGGGTCCCAGATCTCAATGTATAAGGGTTTTCCACACTTATCCGAAGGGTTGCTGTCGAAGATCACTGCTCGTGTTTGGCAGACGCGCGACTCCAGGCCTTGGCTGACCAACGCCCTGCCGGAGCATCACCGGACCGGCTGCAGGACGAGTGGTTAATTCTCAGGAACATCCCTTGCTGGGTCAGTGTCAAGCATTTTGACACACTAACTGGTGCGGTCCCAGGGAAGAGCAGCGCAGAAATGGAAAGAATGTGTCGTGCAACACTGCGCATTCCTAGAAAGGCCTCGCCTGCTCGCACCGGATGTCCTAACAGCCACCACACGGGGATGAACCCCGACGAAGCGGACTTGGTTCTTCCTCTTTCCCGGCCCTCAGTGGCAAGTAGAAGGGAAGATGAAGACAGAAAGACGCGGCCCGGTGCCGGAGCTCTCGGCCCGTCGTCTTCGGGCTCCACTCGAGCACTCTTTGTTAGCCGCTCGCTGGGCTGTAAATAAATGTACAGTTTTTGTATCCAAAGCTGAGTTTGTCGGCGGAGGATACCCGGGGTCAGATCCTCAGCACTACTGCGGCTTGAAGAAGCCCCGGAAAAAAGAATATGGCGAAGATAACTGGAGCAGTCGGCACGATCTTCAACAGCGACGACTCAGCCAGCCGGCGGGCGAGACGGGCCGCTCGACGGACGGAGCATGCGGAGAAATCACGGTCTGCTGAACGAGATCGGCAGGAGCAGCGAGCTCGTAACCCATGTGGAGATGCGACTCGACAGACTCTGAACCTCTGTGTTGCCTGGTCAGCGGCGGAGAAGCAGCTTTACCGTCGGTCAGCGGAGGCATCAGCAGCCCACTGAATGTGGAGTGGCCGGAGCATCGATAGAGAAAGAGAGAGACAAAACTTTACTAAAGTGAACTTGTCTTTACCCTGAGAAGTTGGTGGTCGTTGTTGTCAGCCCAACGACGACCGAGGTGGCCCTTGCGATTACGAAGGTATGTACCTTCCTGTCGTGGGAAGCCAGTGCTTCTCTCTACTGCTCAGCTGTGGTGATTCGGGGATAGGGGTTTTGGGGGCAGGCCCACAGGATGTGGAGTAGGGTGGCTGGGCCTGTGCAGAGGGTGCAGTTCGGGGATGGGACTTGTGTTGGGTGGATTAGGTGCAGGCGGGTTGGGTGTGGGTATGTGTTTGTTTGTATGAGCCTCCAGTCTTGCTCTTGCGATTTTGTGAGTTCCCGGTGCGGGGGTGCTAGCTTTCGGCGGCAGAGGCGGTAATCTTCCGTAATATTGGTATAGTTAAGGAGACTGTCTCTGGATCATCTTGCCAGTGGGATGGGTCGGGCGCCACTCCAGCTCGGAGGGTAAGATCTCGAGCCTGAGAATGTGCGGTTTTGTTCCCTCCCTGTCCCGCGTGGGCCGGTGTCCAGGGTATGTCTACTGGGGTGAAGGGCTGGATTCTTCTGAGGACTTTTGAGTGCCAGGGATGAAGTGTTGCCCTGGGCGAAATTTCGAATAGCCGTTTTGAACTCTGAGATAATTAGGGGGTCGTGGAGCGCTGCGTCAATGCTACGGCTATTGCTGCCTCTTCCGCCTCTGCTGGAGTTTTCGAGCGGATGGTTATTGCATGCACTGGTGGTTCGTCTGTGCCTTTCGTTACGACAATGCGGAGTGCTGTTTTATTTGGGCGTTTGGCGGCATCCAAAAAGAGGGTGTTTTGACCGGGAGGGTATCTTTTTTGCAGGTATTGTGCCCTAAGTTCTCGTCTGTATTGGTGATGTGTTGTGTGCATATGCTTCGGCAGTGGTTTTATGATTAGGTTGTATGTTATTTCTAATGGAATGGGCTTTTTCTCAGCTATTATTGCCCGGGGGGTTCATTCTGAGCTGTTTTAGTATATGCACTCCTGTGGCAGTTTTGGTCAGACGGACGGATTGATTAGTTAAATGCGCTTCTATTAATTCTCCGCAATTGTTGTATATGAAGCGTCATCTTTAAAAGATAATCATTCCAATGTCATCTGTGGCGCTATATATCGATCTCCCTACTCTGATCCTGCAATTTTTTTAAGCATGCTCTCGGACATACCTCACCAACTTTCTTGTGAAAAGAAAACCGTCTTTATTTTCGGTGACATTAACATTATTCTTCTCGATGATTCAAACCACGATACCCTGGAATACATCACCTGCATGTACAGCTATGGGTTTCAGTGTCTTATTAACGTTCCTACCAGATGTCCTAATCATGGCACTCACTCCTTGATTGACCACATACTGACAAATTCCAGTTGCACCACTGAAGGAGGCGTACTTCAAACTGAAATTACATATCATTACCCTGTTTTTATGACCGCTAACCTGTCGGTTCCTGCTATCGTCAGGCCGTGCTTTAGAGCTATTTTTGATGCGGATGAATATACACGCATGATATCAGATACTGACTGGTCTGCGATACTCGACACACCAGATCCTGAAATTGCCATTCAAATGCTTTGTGAAACAATTACATCAGCCATTGACTCGTCTACTACTGTTCAGGTGTCCAATCGACGTTACCACGCCCCTCGTTTTCCTTGGCTGTCGAAGGGTTTGTTATGTTCTTTACGAAAAAAAGACAACCTGTATAAAAAAACTAAGCGGCAACCATTTAACACACGCCTCAAAACCAGATATACACGATATTGCAATATGTTATCCATATTGCTAAAAAAGGCCAAGCGAGGATATTATGAAAACCAAATTCAGGACAGTGGAAGCAACACAAAAAGAAAGTGGCAGTTGCTACGCGAATTCCTAAACACACCACTTCAACGTGACTCGGTCACAGCCATTAAAATGAACGACTCGCTGGTCACAGCACCGCGTGATATCGCGAACTGTTTTAATCAACATTTTTCTACAGAATTATCTGACCCTTCTTCTTTGATGTATACGCCCACATTTGCTCGCCAACCACAATCATTCTTTCTTGATTGATTGATTGTGGGGTTTAACGCGCCGACGCAACGCAGGCGATGAGGCGCGCCGTAGTGGAGGGCTCCGGATTAATTTTGACCACCTGGGGATCTTTATCGTGCGCCGAAATCTCGTACACACGGGCGTTTTTGCTTTTCGCCTCCATCAGAAAAGCGGCCGCCGCGGCCGGGAATCGAACCCGCGACCTCGTGCAATCATTCTTTCTTACTCCTACCAACCCTGCGGAAATTGAAGCCGTCATTTCAGGGCTGAAAGCGACCGGTCCAGGCTTAGATAGAATTCAGGGGAAACACATCAAATTGATATGTCCATTCATTCTTCAAATCTTAAGTTCTGTTTTCAATCTTGTCACTAAAACTGGTGTGTTCCCAAGCATATTTAAATTGGCTAAAGTTGTCCCGGTCTTCAAAAAAGGCGATCCGAATCAAATAGAAAATTATCGACCGATTTCAGTCCTCCCATTTCTTGTCAAAGTGCTTGAAAAGTAAATCGAAAAGAGACTGTCTAACTACTATACAAAGTTTAATATACTAACTCCCAGTCAATTCGGCTTTCGACCTGGCCTTTCAACAGATAAAGCTTTGGCATGTTTTGTCGATAGTATTCAATTATTCATTGACAAAGGAAATTATGCTGGCTCGGTATTCGTAGACTTATCGAGGGCATTCGACACTATTGATCACGACATCCTCTTCACTAAGCTTCAGTTATACGGAATAACTGGACCGCCCCTTCAATTGTTCAAGAGCTTCTTGTCAGATAGACAGCAAATTGTTTGCGTAAATGGCACTTTTCCGTCCTCTCCTTTTAACAGGAAAGGCGTCCCTCAAGGCTCTGTTTTAGGGCCGCTTTTATTCCTTACTTACGTAAATGATTTACCGCAGTGCCTCACGCGCTCGAAATGCATTCTATACGCCGACGATACCAGCATCTTTTCAAACAATCCTGATGCAGAGATATTAATTTCTGACTTGCAACATGACTTATCTTCTCTTGAAAATTGGTGTGCTAATAAAAATCTATCTATAAACTCGTCCAAATGGTCCCTTATGGTATTTCACTCCCCGCATAAAAAGTTGCAAATAAATCCTTGCCTCCATATAGACCTCAATCCCATTCTAGTGCGGAACCAAACACCCATTTTAGGTGTTATTGCTGACACTCACCTAAAGTTCCAATGCCATATCTCCTCCATTTGCAAAAAGATAACATTTGCATTCTAGCACTTCTTAGAGCTAGACTGTACTTTAGCACGAAAACTCTGTTGGATTTATATTATCCATTTATCCATAGCCACTTGAACTAGTGCATCACATCGTGCGGTCGATCGTATAAAAATCACCTTTCACTATTAGAAAAACTTCAAAAACAAGCAATGCGTATAATAACGTTTTCCCCAAAAACGTCACCATCTCTTCCTATCTTTACTCAACTTAATATATTAACTTTGCCAAAGATGTATTTGTATAGCGTTGGAGTTCTATTTTTTGAAGTGCTGCATAGCCTCCAAGATCTTGACATCTTCCCCCGCCACATGTTAACCAACCCTAATTGCACTAGATTTTCCTCCCGTCAGAATTTGTTATTGCCCACGGTAAGAACTAACTATGGCAAATTTGGTCTACTTTTTCTGCTGTTTTTTTTGGAATGACGTACCATTGGAAATAAAGACAGTTAGCTCGCTTCAACCATTTAAAAGAAAATTAAAGATGTTCTTAGCTACTCACCAGTAACAACTAGAAATAATTTTTTCTCGTGTGAAATCTTTCCCTGCTTGTTCTGTTGTCAATTGTTTACAATTTTTCTGTTTTTTTTCCACAATGTGTTATATTTGTATAACGTACGCAATACATACTAGTTGTTTTCGCTCACAACTTTTTATCTCCAAAACTTCTAGCATAGGAGGTCCCGCCTGCGGTTCGGAAACCTTGGGACCTCCTCCTGTAAATTCCCACTATGTCAATACAACCTTGTACTTTTTGAATAAATTTGAATTTGAATGCCATCGAGTCTAGTGTTAGATGTACTTAAATGTATTTGTAATGCTGCTTTGTGTGCTTTTCTAATAGGTATATGTATTATTTTCTTTTCTTGGGCGCTTAGATGGAGGTAGGGGATGAAGTAGGTACTTCGGCTGATTACAAATGCTGGAATCAGGCGTATACGGTCTCGCTCCTTAATTCTTGCTCTTCGATTGGTGGTTCTTTTGATGAGGCATAAGGTTTGGTTTACGTGTGTTAAGAGATTCTTGATGTGTATTGTGTTTAAACGATTCACTTGTATGTACAATCCTAGTATTCTGATTGTTTTACTCATGAGTATCTGATGTTGTTGAATGTGGAGTGCAATCTGTGGAGTTGTTTTCTTTTTCTTTCTTTTGGGCGGGAGCAGCAGTAGTTCTGACTTGTAGGGTGAGCAGGTTAATCCTGCTTCGTTTGCAGCTTTTGATACTGCCTCTAATACTTTTTGAAGGACGTGTTCTATGTTAACGTCGCTGCCTCCATGTATCTACAATGTAATATCATCTGCGTATAAAGTGTATTTCAATGTGGGTATTTTGTTTAATTCTTTTGAGATGTTTACTATTGTTAAGTTAAATAGGAGGGGTTCCAGCACAGCCCCTTGTGGGGCACCCTTAGCTGGTAGTGTTATGGTATCTGACTGCACATCTCCTACTGATATTGTTGTTCTTCTATTTGAGAGGAAATTTTGGATGTATGTGTAAGTTCTTTGTGCAGGGTTTGTTGCTTCGAAGTTGTTTAGAATAGCTGAGTGTTTAACGTTGTCGAACGCTTTGTGGAGGTCTAGGGCTAGGATTGCTGCTGTGTCAAAGTGATTTGCTGGAGTGATTATTTCTTGTTTTAGTTGCAGTAGTACATCTTATGGTACATCTTAGTACATCTTACATCTTAGTACATCTTACAGTACATCTTAGTACATCTTACAACCGACCTATTATGGTCGGTTGTATGATTTTGAGTCTGCTAAAGTGCTGTGTCAATCTCGAATGTACTATGTGCTCTAATAGCTTGCCCAGGCATGACGTTACAGATATTGGTCTTAGATTCTGGATTTTGATGGATTTTTTCGGTTTTGGTATAAACGTTACCTTTGCATGTTTTTATTCTTGGAGTAGTGTTTCTGTGGTCCAATATGCATTAAAAAGGGCTGTGAGGGTTGGTATTGAAGTGTCGTCTAGGTTTCTGAGGATTTTATTAGTGATTTTGTCTGGTCGTGGTGCGGACTATGTGCGTAGTTTGTGCAGGGCTCCTCTTAGTTCTGATTCAGTTATTTCTTTGTCTAGTTGATGGTTCACTTCTACTCTGTAAGGGTAGATTGGGTTCGGTGGTGTTTCTGAGAAGTATGTATCGTTGATTTGGCTGATGAGATGTCCTCCTTTATGGCTTTGTACTAGGTGTGTTATTGGGTTTGTTGTTTCTGATTTAGTGTTGTTGGTGTCAATGAGGTGTTGCATTAACTGCTGTGTTCTTTTCATGCCCATGTTTCCTTGCATTTGGTTGCATATGTCATCCCATTGGGTTTGTGCTAGCTGAGCTGTGTACTTTTGTATTGTTTCTCACAGCTTTGCTGGTTTCCTGCGTAGGCGATGGTGAAGTTTATTTTTCCGCATCTTTTTTTGATGCTGTTGTAGGCTTCTCTAAGGTGCAGGAGACGGGGGTCCAATATCTCATCCGGGAAAGTTTTATCTGGCATTTTTGTACGTAGCTTGACATCCTCTCGTAGTTGCTGTGTCCATTTCTCTAGAGATGTCGCTTTTTGTGATTCCTGTTGGTTTTGTCCATGAAGTCTAAATTTTGGCCAGTCTATTATGTTTGGTGGTTGGCGTAGTTGTCTTAGCTTATTAACTATGGGTATTGTTGTTTGTATTATGTAGTGGTCACTATTTAGTGTGTGTTCTGTAACTTGCCACGTTGCTTGTTTTTTGCGATGGTTGAAGGTGAGATCGGGTGTAGTGTCTCTCTGTACGCTGTTTCCTATTCTGGTGGGTGTCAGGGGCTCATTTTCAAGTGTGAGATGTAGCTGTACCTGTTCCCATAGGTTTCTCCCTTTTGTTGTGTGGTGCGCTGTAGTCGCCTGTTATAATGAGAGGTTGTGACCCCGCTGCATTTTTAGCTAGTGTGAAGAGGTTCTCAAACTTTTGGTGGTGGGCTTTTGGGGGGCTGTATACGTTGAGCATATGGAGCGTGCCTCCTTGTTTTTGGGTGGGATGAATTGAAACACAGTCGTGTTTGACGTCGGTGTTTTCGAACTGATCCCTTACTTCTAGGATGTTGCAGTGTACCAGTATTGCTGTTGGTGGACTGTTCCTGTTATGAAATGCTCTATACCCAGGAAGCGAGACCATCTTGTCTATTTCCTGTAGCGTTATAATTTGGGGAGGGGATTGCTGAGCTTGGAAGAGTAACTGTAGGCTGCTTTTGTTAGAGTATCTTCGCCAATTCCTTTGCCATAGCGTTATTCTCTTTTTAGGGTTGGCCATTAAGAGCAGGTAATGACATGTGAGCCTTGCCCATTACTGGTTGTATGCTTTTGAGAACTCGTTTAATGCCTTCGTGGAGTACGTTTCGGAGTGCCTCAAGGCTGGTACTAAAGTTGCTGCAGGTTGATTTAAATTCTTCCTTTTGCTCGTGCAGTATTTTGCGGATGTTGCTTAAGCTCTTCTCAACAACGGTAATTCGATAGTCAAGTGAGGGTAGGCGTTCGTTAGGGAGTGCATCCGCCGCTTTGCGTTTTTGTGCGGGAGGGTGATCTGTGTCCATTTGTGGGTCTGTTTGATCGTTCGTAGCTTGAAGAGTTGTTATTTCATTTCATAGGGCCTGCTTTTCTTCACGGTGTACCTGTATTTCCTGGCGCATGACCTTACGTTCTTGCAGGAACTCATGGGGTATCGCGGCTGGTGGTGGGGGTGGGGGTGGCGAGGGTGGTGGAAATGTACCTCTGAGGGCTGAGCAGTGGAAAGAAGCAACTGTGGCCCACCTTCGGTCCACCGTTAGGACTTCTTGCTGTTCGTCGGGTGTTGCTTGCTTGGTTGTTCATTGTCCATGTGGACCCGCTGTCATTTGAGGGTTGGCTGACACTGTTTGATGAAGGGTTGAGGGCGAGTCTTTGGGTACTTGAGCGTATGTTATGTGTCGGCGTGGTGGAAAACGTTGCGGGCAGTCCGTCGTCCCTGTCGGGTGGTTTCTTTCGCACACAATTCAGTTTGGGGTGCACGTGTGGTCTTCGGTGGGATTCACTGTTCCGCAGATACTGCAGCGGCTTGAGGGTTTCTGATTAGGACAAACATACTGACTGTGACCAACTTGCCAGGAGGCGAGGCATGCTTCCGTTTTACGTCGATACGGCTTACAGCGGTAGGTCGTCGATCTGTACCGCACCCAATAAGTGACTCGGTTTCCATAAATAGGATTTATGCCATATTCGATGTTCCGAGTCTCTTCACGGCAAAAATGGGGAGTTGTGGGTTGTAGCTGAAAATTCTGCTTTGGGTTTCTTCATGGGTATCCGTTTCGGGGATATTGAAAATTATCCTTGCCGTGGTGTTCGAAGGAGCCCCCACATGAGCAGCAATCACGAAGGTGTTGCCACCTACCTGAATAGCTTTGATGCCGGTTTAGCATTCAGCTCGTTCTTCTGAGGGGGTGCTGACGATTACATAGTTCGGTGTAGGTCGAATACGTAGCTGATCTTGAGGGTTTAGGGCTATTTGGGCTGCTTGAAGCAGCGTGTCCGCTAGTGCTGCCGCCGTAACTTTGCGAAGAGCCAGTCCTCCCCGTGGTCGGAGCACTATCTTAATGTGGTCGGGAGGCAGCGGCGCAGCCGGAGGGCCACGGCATGGCGGCTTCTGCAAGCGGCGATTTTCCTAGGTTGAATTCTTTGCAGGTTCTTGAAGAATTCGTTGTCTGCTGCGCACAGTCTTCCAGTCCTCGGGAAGGAATTCTTTCGCGTTGATTGGCTCACCATCGACGGCGATTGCCTCCATGTTGGTAGCGCTGCGCTGAAGTTCGGCGAGGCAAGGTCGGGTGAGTCCTAGGCGTTAAGCCTAACCCCGTCGTGGTCTTCGGTCTATCGGCAATTTCGGCACGAGAGGTGTAGGGAACCAGAAGAGAGGATACTTGGGGTGGTCCTTCCGCCTTCCGACGTCTCTGGATGCTGAAGTCAGATGGATGGGCCTGGAAGTTTCGGCTCCGCGCATGAAACCCGGCGGAGCCCATACGAGGCACGTCCCAACAGATCGAGCGATCGGAGCGCTCACCCCCTCCTCCCCATCCCAGGAGCATCGAGCTGTCGGCAGGAGAGAAGTCCGCTGGCCATTGTTTGGCGGACACCTCGGCTGAAGGAGCCGCGCATAAACGGATACCCCATCTGCAGCAGTGCGGCATCCCTACAGGAACCGAGCTATGAAGGTCTGTGTCTCGCGTGATGCTCAGTCTGCGGTTCACCATGACATGTAGCGGGTATCTAGGTGTAGCCGCGAGATAATGAGGAGGATAAGAAAGCGTTGCATATGAACGGTGCAGGGACAGGAAACATTGCAATGTTGTTCGCTGAGCAGATGGCGCTATTGCAGGCGAAACTGAGAATCGCTGAGGCAGAGTTGGCGGCGGAATATTCGAAGAGTGAACGCTTTAAGAGAGCTAACAATGTTTCTGCCTCACCGATTTCTCAAGTAATGTTCAGCACTGAGGGAGAGAGTTGACTGGGGTGCCCCAGTACGCCGAAAGATGTGCGGGGTGGAACTCATTCATTGAGCGTGCGTGAAAGTACTGTTTCGCGAAATTCGGCTGGATCAGAGTCACGCGGGAGAGGCGAACAGGGGATAGTGGCGCACGGTCCTGCGTGAGCTTTCAGATTTTTTGCAACCGTGGAACAGGATAGTGAATTATCCCGCGTAGGACACTTCACCAAACTGAAGACGGAGGTAGAAGAAGGTGTTATGCGCGAGGCTGCATTGGGAAATCACAGGCAGTGAAAGGTAAATGAGAGTGTGCGCATTCCCGTGAAAAAGTTGATAGTAAGAGAAACAACCTCATCTCCGTCCTATGCTCGCATTCACGTGACCGATGAGCCCCTCTCTACCCCTTGCGCCACACAACGGTGTGGTAGAGAACGGCGCTTCGTCCGTGAACGGTGGTTCAGTAGCTGACGAACACGAGGGTCCGCACGGAAAGGAGCAACGAAAGAACTATGCAGTGCCAAAGCAGTGGTACTGAAGGGGTTGACGCTGACTTTAGTTGTGCGCGAGCCCATTGTCACACCGAGCGGAGACGCACAACATTCCGGGAGCGTGAGCGAGCGGCCAGGTGCTTGGAAGGATGCAGCAGGATGGGAATCGCGCGAGAAATCGGATGCAGTTGGTGTCGCGCACAGTGCATCTCGTGTTCCTAGAGATATGCCAATGTCGAGTCGGAAAATTTTAACTGCCATTGGAAGCTAGAGAGAATTGAGAGAGAGGAAAGTGTAAATCAGCGCACGGCCCCTCATGTAATGCAGCCCCAGGGAGTTTCAGGTAGGACTGTACGAGTGGCTGAAGAGATAGCTAGCCTCTCCGGCATTGCAAGTCAGCGTTTATAGCCCTCTGCTGACGCTCAGCAATGGTGCATAGTGGAGCACAATTTTCCAAGCGCAGAAGCGGCTAAACCGAGGGCTCGCCTAAAAAGAGGCGAAAGCGTCAGCCAGCTTCACCTCAGTGCAGCGTGGCTGCAACGCATGCTGACGAGCTGGCAGCGGTCCCTTCCCGAGCGAGAAAGCGAGGAGAATAGGGGCCCCTGATACTATTGTGCGATGAAGTGCGCCGCATGGCAGGGGTGTTTTCGAAACACAACTGCCGGACCATACCAACTTATGAAGGCCACTCGCTCTCCCTGAACTAGAGTGTTGTGGCTATACGTTGTCATGGTGACGTACAGCCAGAGTCAAGAGGCACTGGCCATGCTGATTGTTGTGTCGTCAATCGAGGAGCGATGGTGCAGGTGTGAAAAGTGTATGTTGTGTGTATGTGTGGTTTGTGAAACATTCCTTAAGTTATGTTCCATGGTAGCGGTGGAGTTGTCTGGCATTTCGACACACTAACTGGTGCGGTCCCTGTGAAGAGCAGCGCGGAAATGGAAAGAATGTGTCGCGCAACACCGCAAATTCTGAGAAAGGCCGCACCTGCTCGCACCTAATGTTCTAACGGCCACACACGGGAATGAACTCCGATGAAGAGAACTTGCTCTTACCCCTTCCCCGGCTCTCAGTGGTAAGATGAAGGAAAGATAAAAACAGTCAGACGCGGCCCGGGTGCCGGAGCTCTCGGACTGTCGTATTCGGGCTCCACTCGAAGACTGTTTCTAGGCCGCCCGCTGGGCTGTAAATAAATGTAGAGTTTTTGTATCGGAAGCTAAGTTTGTCGGTTGCGGATACCCGGGGTCAGATCATCAGCGCTACAGCGGCTTGGAGGAGAAGCCACGGGGAAAAGTACATCGCGAATATAACTGTCACGCAAGCAGCAAAACAACACAATAATTCACAACTGCATCTTTGGCAAATATGAAGACAAATTCACACTGAAATTTACAAGGCTTCTAGTTCCGAGAAAAGTATGCAAAACATAAATTAACTAGTTATATTTCTGCCCACTATTACTTAAGCAAAGCGCATGAACTTGAATGGTGACATTTCGCATGAACGGGAATGTCCCACACACAAAGTAATGTAATCGTAAAGGACAAAAGCTACTTGCCGAAAACAAAGCAGACGAGAAAATCAGGCGTCCACAGGCCGCTTTTCGCGCAGAGAGCTGCGATTGGAGCCCTCGTCATCGCCCTGAGCTTGCCTTCTTTTGATTCGCCCCTTAGGTGCTCCCATTCTCTGAAGGCTGGTGCGACTGCATGAGGAAACACTGGCAAAGGCCGAGAACAAGGAGGAGCAACCGAGATTTTCCAGACTTCAAACGAAGAGGCGCGCACTTCTTAGAGGCATGGTTAGCTTGAAGCAAAACGAGCTTACGGCTTTGCCCCTCGGCGTACCCACATTGAAATGCATCGCAAGTACGCGCAAAAGTGTTGCCTCTTTCCTCGTTCTTCGCCAGTTACAAACGCCTTCGGCAATCCTACATAGAAACGCCTTTACATTATCTACTCTAGACTCCCCTGCTGGGTTGCCCAGTACGGCTCAGCTACGGCCGACACCGGTATCTTAACTAGCTTACGCCATATTGGCCTATCGTCGGCAGCATCAGCTGGGAGTGCGAAAGGAATGACGTGCTCTTTAGACACCTCGTAGCTCCCAACAGACATTATGTCGTCGTCCCTCACCTTTTCAGCAACTCCCTCAGAAAGCAAACTCAGAAGGGTGTTTTCGCTCTGCTTTCTCACTGTCAGGACTATAATAAATCCAAGCTGCCATCGGCTCTGCGCAAATGACACCTCTATCTCTACGAGATCGGCTGGCGGTAGCCCGAAGCTGGTGACATAACCTGTTGGCAGTACAGAATCGGCTCAGTGGTGACATTTCCAATACTTCCAACTGTACCGTGGAGACCGTTCCGTGCCACAATGTTGCTCTTTTCTGAACTGCCGTCCGAAGAAACAACCTCCGTTTCCACGACTTGGGTGGCCGGTCGGTGACGTCGCGGTTCATGCACTCCTTCGAAAATTCACTATCTCTCTAAATGTTCACATTAAAGTTAGTAGCCGTTCACAAAGCCACCCGCGCATTTAAAGCATCAGAACATTCCTCTGAGATATCCGAAAACAACACTGATAACCTAGCGCAATCAGGGAATGTGTACTGCCCTCACTCGACAGTGTGAGCCAATGCGTTTTGGTGATCTCAGCCACCTTGTCACGCTGCTGGACAGCAACCGTTGGCTACGACTCGTGCTCCAGAGCATCTCCTCGTGACAGCGCAGGGGAGATGCTTTCCCAGAAAACAAGTTTTTTTCCTAGAAACGATTCTAACTCAAGCTTACTCCTTCTCCCTCGAGTTGAATCTTATGCTCTAGTTTCTTTTTGTCTAGTCGGGGTGTCTCTTGCTTGAGCTACTTTCTTTCCCGTTGGATTCATTCGATTTGGATGCTGTACTCGCATCTTTTCAACGTTTTTGGGTTTGCACTCTGGCCCGCTTTCCTTGTGTTCCTGTTCTCGTTACTGTTCCTGCCTCTCTCGCTCCATTTCTTGCTTTTTCTCCTAGCGTTCTGCAATGCAGCCTGATGCTTAGCGATCTCCCGTTCAATGATAAGCTTTATGCATTCCGAAAGCTGGTCATCGTCAGCCAAATAGCGAGTATTATGCATGGTATCAGCTGTGGCAATGCAAATATATTGAATTCTTTGTTGAGATGACATGTCGTTACACCGTTACAAAAAAGATAAAATTTGCAATCAGTCAAAGCACCTACGGGATTGGCAGTGTAAATGCGCATCATGGCGGCATGATAGGCCGCCCTGGCCACCTAGACGCACCCCCAGTACCACCATCTACTACTTGTCTAAAGACACTCTTTGTTTTCTGGTAATAAACAGCTGTAAAGGCTGCGCTTTTCAGGTTCAGAGGCTTACGGGTAGACCCGTGGGTTGTCGCGCTAGCACCCAAAGTTTGAGGCCAGTGGTTATTTACCTTGAGGCGGAATATTTTTGTTTTAACCCGGTGTCTTAGGTAAAGTGTACGCATTCTTGTGAGAAATAAAGATTCAATAGTGTGGTTTATGTTGGCGTAGCCTACCAACACACTTTTTTCATTTTAATTACGTTAATGCGATGCGAAAAAAGCTGCCTTGATGTGCGTATGGCTGCGAATGTCGCGAAGCCGCTGAAGCTGCCGAGCACCGACCGCATCAGCGATAGAGCCCATGCCAAAATGGTGAGAAGCATGAACAAGTATAGGAATTAAAGAAAACTCTTCACCAAAACATTCCCAGGCTATATGTTGAACCTCGTTCGTTGGAGGCTAAAAGGGTTGGCTTTCCTGTCAGGTACTGGCTGCAATGTGATGTAGCGTCAAAGCAGTGGCCAAGTCCGTGCGACATCCACTTCTGCTTCGGCATGAGCTCATGACTAGACTAAAGAGTATTTGATGACGATGGCGGTGATGAAGACATACGAAATCCTGACAAAACAGTGTGTGCAGGTGTTTCCGGCCATGCGACTGCAATGGTATGCTCGTGGTTACGTTAGTGTATTAAATCGTCTCTAATCATGATGGTTTGATGGTCCAATGGGGCAAGTGTCGCACAGAATAGGTAAGCGCTACGATGATGCATTCGTCTTGTAGCACGGTTCGTGGTGGTCTAGGCAACACTATAATCTCGAACCAGACAGGTCCAATGTCTCGTCTTTGACATTTGGTGTGTGTTTACTTATGCTTATAGAAAGAATATCAGTGTTCAACGAACAATGTATAAGACAACGAAGTGGTGGTGAATTAATGGCAGTAGAGGACTGATACGTTTCAGAGGGTTGCGAGCAGTGCAGCTCGCATAGACAAACTTTACTAGAATAAGCTGAATTTCGGAGCTCCGCATCCCCGCCAGCTGAGGAGGGTGGGCCGAATAGCGGTCGCGAGAACTAGCGGCGCTGCAGTAGAGTCTTGCGCTACTCTCGGCGCGTCGTCTGCTTCGGCGGCGGCCCGCCGCTGCAGCCGACCGCAGCGGGCCGCCGCGCAGACAAACCAGGGCAGCTTTCTAGTTGTGCTATTGGTAAACCTAAACATTGATCATCTTTCCAGCCGACTAGCTTAAACGTCTTCGTCCTTCTAGTCGACGTTACCACATCACATTTGTGCACTGTTTAGGTGGAAATGCGTTGGATCGCCTGTATGCACTGACCTGCACGCCCACGCAGCTCTTTGGTTAGCAAAGAATCGACGGTCGGCCTATATTTTAACTGTCTATATTGCGTTTAACTTCATGTACGGTAAATTCCAAGCCAATCACCCCTTTCAGCGTTGTTTTTATAACTACTGCGCCATCTTACCTCGACCAAGAACGACCCAACGAGTTTGTGAAAGCAGTGTCTTTATAAGTGCACGCCGCAGTACGAGAGTTGTTCTGAATCTCGTCGGTTCGAGGTCCCATTAACCATGTTCCGATGTAGAGTTCCTATGCTAAACTTTTATAGTCACCGGGCTGGTCCCACCTCATCTCGCCTTCGTGCACTCTGCGGTGCATACGAACATTATATCACCAAAGATGAAAGTTCGCTTCACAGTTCTGACACTCAGTTCATCTGTGACAAACGCACTCACATTTTATGAGTTCACACTAAAGTTGGATACGCAATTTAAAGGTGCTCATGGTACGCCTGTATTCATAACAATCTTTGACGGCCATTTTGATGTCTTGAACTCAAGAAATCCGTTCATCTGGTCATACAAGACACCTCTCCGAAAGCGAATCACGCTACACTAAAGACTTTTTGTGAAAAAGCTGAATTGTACAAAACACGACGCAAGGATTCACAAAAACAGCAGTGTTTGAGAGCCCCAAGAACACTGTATTTGCAAGACTCCTTATATGTATGCACGGTGTCAGCACCTTTTTATGGGTTTGTGGCGTCGGGGAGCTGCAGAATTCGCTCACGCTCAAGATGTCTCAGTACCACATCGAAACATTTTTGGTAGCGTAAAAAGGAAAGTGCGGCTAAAACAACAGATTACTGCCTCCCGAAGGCACTGCACAATGCAGCGGTTTACAGAATTACATATGAGCCGGACGCGATTTCATTTAGGCGAGTATACGCATTCTGCCGTTAACGGTGTAAGGCATATTCCCTTGAAACGTTCCAGAAGAGAGGCGGATGGAAGAAGCAACAAACGGTAGACGAATTTTTACTCACTCCCGGGCTTACAAAATTTTAAACGAAAAAAGTCACACTTTATAAAAGAGTAACCAATTAAAAAAACTGCTTGATTTATTACAACGTAGGCTATCAGGCAACTTATACAAAACGCACGCACCTAAAAACCGCAAAAAATACGAAGACATACTATCTAGCAAGGTTCATTCAATGCTGGTTCTGATCTTTCGTTTGCAGATTTTACGAAATAATTGTCTTTGTCTGCTGTGTTCATACACCGTTGTGCGTGCAAGTTTTGCCGGTTGATTTCAGTCGGAACGGACTGAACCTGATTCTTCAATACACGTTGGCAATCTTGTTCGACAAAACTTAAATGTTATTGTCGAATGCATCGCAGTTCAACAGATGAGGCTCTAACTCTGCAAGGAATAATTGTTCAGACAATACTGTGAGCTTCTCCGCTATAGGCGCTCACTATTTGCATATAGCGGCTGCATTAAACGCGCAGAACATTTACCCTTGCATTAAATCTGTAGAACACGAAACCGCTTTTCCACGGCGCGGTGCAATTTCAAGAGGTATTTAGATATAGCAACAAGATCACCGTTGTTTTCGCAGCAACGACTTCTGGCAGCTCAGTGGACATCACTGTAGTGCAGTATTCATTGCGGGATGTGCCTCCATATACTTTCCGTGCCCCAAATACTGCTATATATGGCACTACCGTGCACTGAGAACAAGCGAAAGGCTTTTGTAAAAGTCGACCCTCTGGGTGTTATAGTGATCATCATTAGGTACCCGCAACAGCAATGATTTTCTTAACGATGCGAAAGTTGTTGGCGACTCGACGAGGCTTACGTCACCTGATGGACAGGGATCAGTAACAATATCGCGAGAGCATTTTCCAGTATCTGATGATGCCACTTCTGTTCTAATAAAAATAGGCTTGTGGGCAGTTGTCAATTGACACGCAATAGGCCTGTTGTTTTAGCCGTCCTTTCCTTTTCTCTCAACCAAAATATGTTTCGATGTGGTATTGAGACATCTTGAGCGTGATCGAATTCGGCAGCTACACGTCGCCACAAACCCATCAAAAGGTGCTGACACCGTGAATACATATAAGGAGTCCTTCAAATACATTTTTCTTTGGCCCTCAAACACTGATTTTTTTGTGCATCCTTGCGTCATGTTATGTACAATTCAGCCTTTTCAAAAAAAAGTCTTCATTGAAGAATGATTCGTATTTCGGAGAGGTCTCTAGTACGACCAGCTGAACAGATTTCCTGAGTTCAAGTCATCAAAATGGCGGTCAAACATCCTGATGAATTTAGGCGTACCATGAGCACTTTAAAATTGCGGGTCCAACTGTAATGTGTACTCAAAAAATTAGAGTGCGTTTGTCACAGATGAACTGAGTGTCATAGCTGCTAAGCTCACTTTCATCTTTGGTGATCTAATGCTCGTATGCACCACAGAGTGCACAAAGGCGAGATAAGGTGGGACCAGCCCGGTAGATATAAAAGTTTAGCATATGAACTCTACATCAGAAGCTCGTTAACGGGGCCTCGAACCGACGAGATTCAGAAAAACTGTCGTACTGCGGCGTGCACGTATAAAGACACTGTTTTCACAAACTCGTTGGGTCGTTTTTGGTCGAGGTAAAATGGTGCCGTAGTTTTAAAAACTACGCTGAAAAGGGTAATTGGCTTGGAAACTATCGTACGTGAAGTTAAACGCAATGCAGACAGTTAAAATATAGGCTGACCGTCGGTTCTTTGCTAGCCAAAGAGCTGCGTGCGCCTGCAGGTCAGTGCATACAGGCGCCCAACGCATTTCCACTTAAAAAGTGCACAAATGTGATGCGGTAATGTCGACTAGAAGGACAAAGGCGTTTAAGCTAGTCTACAGGAAATATGATCGATGTTTAAGTTTAGCAATAGCACTACTAGAAAGCTGCCGCGGTACGTCTGCGCGGCGGCCCGCAGCTGTCGGCTGCAGCGGCGGCTCGCCGCCGAAGCAGACGACGCGCCTAGAGTAACGCAAGACTTGACTGCAGCGCCGCTAGTTCTCGTGACCGCCACGCGGGCCGCCTCTCCAGCGGAGCTTTGAAACTGCGTTTAACTTTGGCATAGACAGTATGTTTCTGGAATTTAACATTACGCGAAAGGCTGCTTTTGATTCTTGCCCACGTACAGATTGTTCCTAATTATGTACTGGCAAATAACAAGCTGGAACGCCTAAAATCGATATCTCGGATGTTTGGTTCACTCGCTTTGAGTCAAGTGTATAATTCTATGGGTGGAAATTAAACTATGTTAACAAAATCGGGGCTTTTTGTGTGTTTGAGCTGGAGGATATATGTTTGCCTTGTGGCTGAGTAAAAATCATTTAGTGTTTAATAAATAAAAAGGGCGTCCACTGATATTTATAGAAATACCAATTAGGAAATCCAAATTGTATTTTCTCCTCGTCAGTACGTATATTATACTCTCAGGGGAAATCAACCTGAGCAGTCTTTTTTTTTTCACTGCAACTTGCTCAGGAAAGATTGCGCAGCCCTGTGAAATTATACTACTTTGTTTTCTAGTGCTCTTACGCAAGAAACTTTGCCGAAACAGGAAAAGGTGTTCAAAGCAACCAGTAACAAAATGAAAATGTTGCTAAGTAGGCGTAAATCTTTATTTTAAAAGAGTTAGTAGAAGGCACAGCAACGTCTTGGTTCCCGATTTTTAAGAAGAACTAAGGCACTTTTATCTTTATTTTGTTTCCGAAGGTGAACTTTAATTGGAATTGTATGATGGTTAAATTAAGGCACAAATCGCAAAAATAAATAAGCGTTCCCCCTATCAAACGCATGATTTATATCCCCAGAGCGAACTTTTGTGATAACACAATAAATGACATAAAATCTCGGTTGCGGAAAATATTCACTTTTGTTTTTGTAATCAGTTTAGGTACACTATTGCAGGATTCCTCAAAAGAGCGCCGAAATTGACAAACGCCAGGCACAGAATACGCAAGATGACGGCTTTCTGTCAAGTATGACCATTTTTCAGAAGGCATTGTGCTATATAGTGAAAATGATTTGGAAAAGCAGCCTCTCTTGTAGGCAGATATAGAGCTTTTACTCTAACTCAATATCTTCCTTTTAACACCGGAGCTGTTTACGCTTGATCTCGCGCCGTGCCGAACGCTACCGCTATCCACTGGGCAAAGTGCAGAGGGGGAAAATGCTATGCCAACAAGTAAGAAAGAAAATGGCAAGGAGGAAAGCAGCTCACAGGACGGTAATCGGAGTGTGCACCTTAAATAAAGAAACGCTTCCCGTAGTGGGAACAGAAACTGGGCCCCTTGCGCTAATAAACTGGAGCCTCTCCAAACGCACTATCCACGCATTCCTGTGAGTTATCCTTCCAGTTCCTTTCATAGCGTGGAAATTGACTTTTGACTTTGGCTGCGTTAATGTGGGCTTCGGCTCGGGGCTTTGGCGATTTGGATTTTTGAATTTTGGAGGGTGAAGTCTGGATTTCCATTTAAATGAGTTCGCATGCAAAAGGCTTTGATAATTAACTATCCTTCTCTTAAGAAGGTCTAGACCTAAGAAAAACCGAGCTACAGCTAATGAGGAACACTAGCATTACAGTTTCCTCAGTCTCCGAATCTGATTGCTAAGGTGTTCGAATATTTATTATGGTGTGCCTCAATATTTTCCTTCCCTTTCTTCTCCTGTAGGCTTCATCTCTCAAAATAATAAGTGGCACTAAGAGCTACTTTTTTCATAGATTCTGCAGCACCTGCGCTAAGGGGCAGATAACGGTTGGATTGGATGTGCGGTTGGGTTTTCAAAACAAGCGGTACATTCCTATATTAAGCCGAAAAAACTCCTAAAGGCCACCTTTTGCTTATTTTCCGCATAGGGGTAGAACTGTGTATCCTCAATATTTTCTTTAGGTCATTTTAATGTTTCCCCAGAGGGTGGCCGGTAGCAGTAAACAAAAAGGCGATGCTCTTTGAGTGTCTTGACCGGCATAATAATAATGTGATCGTGTGATCGCAGTTTTAGGCTATCGTAGTGCAGCTGTCTTTTCTTGTAAAATATTTTAAAGACATTCTTTAGGAAACGCTTGACGTCAGAGGGCAGATTTCTTTTGGTTTTAAAGTAAATTTACGTCAAAGCAAAAAGCAGTACTTCTGCGAAGTAGACAGTTAGAAGGTCACGACCAAATACTTATTGGTTAAAAGCCAGTCAGCTGAAGAACCACCCCGTATTTGTTGCAGCCTTGGCGACACTGCTCCAAAATGTTTCGCTTCGTTATTTTTATGTATATGCTCGTAACTTTTGTATGGGCGACTCAAGAGAAGACGTGTCAGTTTGGGACATGGAAAACCAAAATAGATGGATATACGGTAAGTACAAAAAGATATCTGAACTCTTGTATTATAGTGTTTATGGTCGGTACTTGAGCTACAACTTCCGATCATTCAGATGAAACAATTACCGTTCTGTTATCAAAAGCGTGAACAATATTTTATGTCTCTTATAACTATAAATTCATATCACACCGTCGATTGCCTAAAAGATACCAAATTCGTCGTGTGAGTAAAAGTACATTCGTCGTTGGAGTAAAACTACAAACGGATACGCTTGGGTATAATGTACAGCATTGGTACCGGCCGTAGAACGCTGTTTTGTGTTCATCACATATTGAAGCCTCCGAATGGAACGGTCCAATAACTTTTTTAATTCCATTGCAGCTCAGAGATTTGCTTAAAATACTTTTTGCAATGTGATGAATGAATGTTTTCAATTATAATTGAATTTGTAACTCACCTATGCTTCTCAGGTAAACCCTCGAGGGGGGCTGTAATGTAATAAAGAATTTTCTATGCTCGCGTCTATTTAACAAAAGAAAAAAAAATCTAGATGATATTAGCCGCAAAGAATCACAGCCTTCCTAGTTTACAAGTATCCTATAAAAGAGTAACTCAGGCCCTGTTGTTTTAGAGCACCACATGTATACTCTTGCCACCGTATTCTTTTTTGGTAACTATGAGCCTACTTATTTGTATCGGTGGAGGCTGCAGGGAAAGTAGGCGTACATACAAGAACAGCTGCGGGAGCAGTGCTTGCGAGCATGGCGGCAATCCTGCACTACGCACGCACGACAGCTGTTCCTCTTTTTTGCTCCCGTTAAATATCGTTCGTTCTAACAAGGTGCCCACCCTCTTATCTCCGAGCGGTCTTCGGTAGCTTTTGAAGATAACGACGGGCTCAGGGATTTTCAGGCGGAACACCCTGAAGGTATTCCGCCTTAAAAGCCCTTGACACACTCGAGAAATGTATGGGAAGGGGTTGAAATGATGAAATCAATGTAAACGCAATGGCGATAAGCTAAGCATCAACGTCACGTACTCCTACAGTGCCGATACTCACGTAAAGATTTCTACGCGCCAGAAAAGTGCGCCTCAAATGTTGCTGTTTCTTCCTTAGCGCGGTGTATTCATATTTGGGGATTTATAGCGGCAGGTTAAGTTTTTATGTTCACAAACAATGTAACCTTTATTCCTGATATCTTTTTTTCGAAATTTTAATATCATTCCGTTGAGAAGGTCTGTAGGCCACTGATACAAATGTCAAGGCAAATTCTGCTTTTAAACTGCGCTGAAACAACCAAGCGGTTGGTTCCTTACTACCAGCTTCGGCAAAATCTGATTTGCAGATGAGCCCACCTCAGTAAGATATTCGGTTGGCCATTCATTCACTTTTTTGTGCTGCATCAACGACGACCAATTGACTTAGCGACCAGCTTCCTTCGTTGCACCTCGTACTTTTTTCCCTAAAATGACGTCGCGATTTTGTTCCTCGGGTAACTTCCAAAAATAAATTTACCACTTAGTTAATACACATAAGCAGCAGAACCTTAAATTGCAGCTGTCTACGTGTACATCAATTTGATTTAGAGCGAACATTGCAGGCACCTGTAAGCAGCAGACCACAAAATTCCAGCCCCCTGTCTAATTACACATCAATTCGATTTGAAGCAAACATTTCAGGTGTTTCTCTGTGAAAAGAGGGGCGATGGAATTCAATATTGAATTCGTGTTACCCGTACGTGGTTGTTTACAGTGGTAAACCTAACTGTGAATTGTAACAATGCGGACAGAGAATTCTCGTCACATGCAAGAGCTGGCTGTGTTCCTCCGTAACTAAGTTCATACATATATCCAGCCTGCTGTTTATAAAAAAAATTATGAAATAGTGCTATCGGTATTTTTATTGGTCCGAAATCTTATCAGAGCTACTTTCGCCTGATTTACTGTGGTGGTAAATGGGTTAAAAGCCAACATTTTAAATGACTGCAACAGAAAATTGTGACAGTTTCGGTTTTGCCGGCACTTTACAGGAGGTTACTTTCACATATCTCCCCATCCTTTACACTTAAGAAACAGTCATCAGCACAAAATATCACTCATAATGGCATTATTCAAAAATAATATCCCCGATCGTCTTTCTGCCGACGTTCAAAGTGAAAGGTCCGAGATGAACGCCTAGAGCTAAATAAAGAATTAGTGCCTCGATGAATATGATCTGGCTTGATATATTTATCCTAGACAAGGCCATCCTATTTTATCATGTCTTGAAGTTTCTTACTAGGAACGTATTAAAGTATATTTTGCGAATATGTCTGCATCATTTTGGGAGAATTATGAAAGCTATGGCAGTTAAGACTTTTTGCGAATTTCTTCGACGGGTGAGCCGAAGCAGTTGACAAACCTTTCAATTATTTTCTTGGGCCTATGTGGTTGTTAACAGATAAAATGTAGCACAAATATTTCACGCACGAGATTTAAAAAAAAACTGGCTTGCATACCTTTTTCACCCTGCTGAAGTCCTAATGTCCTTAACACCTTGCTCTAGACGACTGATTTTACTAGCCTAAAACTACTTATCTTTCTACAGCTTTTCAGCAAAAATAATTCAAGGTTCGTGATGACGAATCGATCGTACACTCCTTCCGGTGGTGCCAACCAATCGCTTTGTCCAATGACTGGAATAACAGCATATCCTTTAGAAGATCACGAGCTGCAGAGACACTTTTTCTATGTCAACTTGACGGCTGAATACCCAACGTACGCAAGTCGTTTTTCTTTTTTTTCTTTTATACTCAACGCACTATAAGAGGCTCAAAGGCTGAACCTTTGAAGTGTAAAATACTCTTCCTAATTCGTGAATTACTGTTCACGTTTATTCTTCCCGTGGAACAGTTTTAGTTTGTCAAAACACAGCATAAAACATTACATTTCTCGTCATTGCTGCACAGCAACAAACAATTTCTTATATAGCAATTCTAAACAAATAATTGTGCTGAGTTCCAAATTTATTGCTCTAGATCCCAAAATGTTGGAACCATCTGTATTAATACTAAAAAAGAGCGACTGCCTGCATTCGGCCCGGAACCTTTGGCCTCGACGCACCGGCCAATGGTGTAATATTTATATCAGCTGGTCATATCACTGAAGTTCTTTAGAGAAAGGGGTAAAAATTCAGTGCAATTGGTTCAATTGATGCTGACGTCTCATTCTAAAACTAGCTAAGTACGGACATTTCTCAATCGAAATAACGTGGAGGAAGGCACGTTAATGTACCAAGGGTGGCCAAAACAGTTTTTAAGTCTTCCTAATTTTAGCAGAACTTGAGTCATTCTTGTAGACAGCTCATACCGTGGGCACAGCAGAAGAAGACATGGCAAAGAACGCTTGTGGTCGTTTCTCATACTCGTCACTTCTTTTCGGGTGTCCATTTTATGCTATGCCTAGAAGCCGTCCCAATTTCACACTTTTCCAGTGTTCCGCAAATTATGTACAAGTAGCAAATGCCTGTCGGTTCTTGCGACCATATCCCAATACCCTGGACCCATCTGTGTTAAGCAAACAAAATGTTCACTTGCTTCATTAGCAAACGTATCAATTGGAGCTGTCATACTGTTATACGTTCTTCTCCAGTCTAATCGAGACTTCCCCTAATCTAATTTGTAACTCATATGCTGTAGGCGTGTCTTTTGGCTTAAGTGTTCTTGTCCGGTGGTACGTCAGATAACTGTATTAAATACATCTGCTATAAACACATGCCTTAAAAGGTACTTTTATTGTTATCTTTATTATCAGAAGAAAGTCTACGACAAAGACATTTCAAAGCCTATTTTTTTAAGCACTGAGAGAAATCGCAGATATTTTAACGTTGAAAAATAAATGGCACACAATGTGTCAATATTTGCGAATTACTTAAGGTGCATCATCGTCTCATCTGGCCATTACGTCGGTCGGCTTTCGGGTAGCACAACCGTGGCTCTTTCTATCATAGGGGTGCGTCATCGGCATCGAGGGGTCTTTCTTCTTCAAGTAGGCCACAGTTCAGTTAACCTTGAGTCGCAGGAGGACCTTCATTATGAGTTTCAGGACCATATAAAATAAGAGGAAAGACCAACGGCCGCGACGTCCCGGTGATGCCGTGGTGGTTCTATATACAAAGATGGCGTTGAAATGAAGAAGAAGCAGCTCCAGATATAGCTGCTCACGCGAATACGGGCACTGATGATGGTGATCTCATTAGTTCAGAAATGATGACACCTATAAAGTGTCTACACTTGGATGATTAAAATCCCCTAAAGAAAGGAGGGCGAATCGGGCCAACGTACAATCAGTAAATAAAGAACATTTTAATGCCGGATGAAAAGGAGGGAAGATAGCTGATCATCGACAACATCCACAGAGTTGTTGCTTCGAACAATATAAACCATGGGGACAACAGCAATTTTCAAGGGTAACGTCACTGCTACTGCAGAAGTAATGAACACGTGTATGACAGCGTTCAATCCACGCCTGCCGGCATGGACGTAGCGGTCATAACGACATGTCGATCGTGTTAACCAATTCACAGCAAAACATTTCCCTACATTTTATTCTTTCCCAAAGCCATCTTTCTTTTAAAATGATGTTTTTGGCAAAACATGAACCGATGGCGAAAGAAATGGTTTCGCGCTTATTCATGACGCTTTCACTGTTACGATAAAGGAACAAGAGATTGATTAGATGGGATTGGGAATGAGCTTGTAACGATTATTTCGAAAAGGGGCTGCTTGCGTTAGCCCCATTGCTTTGACAAGTCTGAGCGGCAGTAGGAAGGCGCGCATAACGGGAATTATCAACCACGTGAACCGTGTAGGTTACTGCGCAGTATTTGGAGTGTTTCTTTATTTATCCCAACTTTGTTGTAGCGCAATAAAAATTGGCGCAGCCTGCGCTAGTGGTGCAAGGCTGAAGGAATAGCAGTGCTTGGGTCGATCTAGCTTATCCCCTCACTGACAGCGAATACCAGGGGAGAGAGAAAGAGAGCAGCCGGCCCCGAGCAGCTCAAGCCCTTTTGGACGACACTCTAAAGCTTAGACTATTAAAGTATGTACAGTCATATTTTACTCAGCAGCCATCGTTGTCATCCCTTTCGTCACCGTCTTCCGGCAGCACAGCCATGTTGGACAAAGTTTCTTGTACCGCGTCCTCACCTCGGTAGACCCCCACTTCTTCGCAATCTGGTCCGGTGGCTGTGTCCAAATGTTGACTCTGAAGGAATGGCTTAACAGATTCGTCGTCATTTTGGTCAGCGCGGCGGACCCGTGGCGCGCCGGTCACTACACGACGACGACTCTGAAGGCGGAAGCACCATCAAGGGGCGTAAGCTCAGCTAGGACGATGCCGGGAGGTCGCCGTCAGGAACGCGCCCACGTGTGCTCGGTGTATTGTTTTGCTAAAGCCATTGAGCCCAGCGCCTCGTTCCGGGGAGGCCGGGCGGTTTCTGCGAAACAGACGCTCACGCGCGCAGAAGGTTTTCTGTCTACGCTGAATACGTCGGACGGATTTGCCTCAGCCTAAACAGGTATGCTTTTAAAAGCTTGCCTACTTGCTTTCCCATATATAAAATAATTTGCAGAAGTCTTCACTCAGAGAAATATCTGCGCGGTTTTGTTTGCATTTTAGGGAGAGAGTGTGGCGTTTGTGTTAAAAGATAAACATTTGGTCACAATTTGTTGAGTCTTATTTCCCGCAGATAGCTTAACCTATGTGCTCTAAAAATATACCCCTTTGAGAAGTAAAATAAACAAAAACACAGGAAGGCTCCTGATGTAGCTTTCAGGGTCGACCTACGTCTCAGAGGGATTATCGGTAGCTCGATAACACATTAAAGTGCCTCTCGGTGACGTGTGCTTAATTTCAAACACGAGTTGATGGCGGTGGGCTCCACTTTAACGTCCCCTGTAACAGTATTTCGAATGTCAGTTGTAGCTAGTACAACATTTAAGTTTTCAAGTATGCATTCCATGGTTTCCAGCCGGGCGGCAAAGTCTGACCCTATTCCTGCTAGCGCTGTTGTAGCGCTCTTGAGATCGGCAAATGCTTTTGTCATGTTTTCAAGAGCTGGTGATAATAGGAGCAAAGAAATTCGTTGTTGCGCCAGTTATAATGTGCGAGAAACCTGTTAAGGACAATTCTTAGATTTGTGATAGCAATTCTCTTATTGATGATTTAGGAATGCGCATGCTTAAGTTGCGGTGGATTCTGTTTAGCGCCGGAAGAGTATCTCCAACGCATGTATTCTGGGTGCAAGGTCAGCTCTTAGTCAGAAAGTTTGCTGGAACCATCGCCTGAATTCTCGATCTTGTACTGGAAGTCAACAAGTACTGATTTGAGTAATCCCATTACCCATTTCGCTTGTTCTTGGTGGTGAGAAGCTGTTGACTGCTTGAACACAACAAAAATTTCTAAACATATTTGAAGGCGCGAAGTTTTACTGCCAGGCAGACGTGCTGTACTGTTGTTGTCACAGTGTGCTAGTAAATGTTCACTCTACACCGGAGTGGCCCACGCGGCAATTAAAGCACCCGTTTTCTGGGCGCAATGGGTTTCTTAAAAATGCATATTGAGAAAATCAAAGAGAGTCCAAAAAGTACAAAAAATTTTTCTATTGCGGTCGCAGTACCACTCTTGAATTAAACATTTCTGTACTTGCCAATACCCTCCTCTACGACCGTATAGTGGTATGCACACGACGGAGAAACCGACCGTGTAGCTATTGGGTGTGTGGGCTTAGTGACCGCCGGGAAGTAGGTCATGTAGCTGTTGCGCCAGCATGTCACCGCTAGCTTAACAAATTTGCATACACAAGAAATGAGCGAGTATTATGAACGCATACTGCACTTTAAATCGTCATTTGGGCTACTTGCGAAAGCGTAAAATAAATATCCGCTGCAGTATTAAGATAACCTTCCTTCGCGGATTAGCGAAGTACTCGGCGCGCGCCTCTTAACGCTCACCACCTGTCACGTCGCTGCGCCGTCTTCTACGCGAGGCCGAAATTATTAAAACTAGCTTGTTCTGCATAACGGCTACCGGTGCTCTTCGGTTTGCAGTCGAGACCAGTATGCAGGAGCTTTAAGGAAGAACTTGGCTCCAATCCACGCTGTGAAGATGGTTGTAAAGCAAAGCTGCAAACGACACCCACAACAACTGTCCATGCGAGGCCACTTCAGTTCACACACGTGGCTCTACAAAAGAGTGAAACCGTTGATTGTGCCTGGGGTTACATAGAATTCGCACGAGTGGCGTCCCGAACGTACAAGCGTCGGCCACGGCCTGGCTAGAGCGTCGGACGCAGTCGCTGTAGCCCGGACGTGCGTCGACAGAAAGAAAACGGCGAGGCGCGTTGTTCGAAGGGTGAGACAAACGAACCCAGCCATCCCGATGTGCTAGCTCGGGGCTACATCACCTCGAGACACAAGAGTGGACACCGAAATAATGGGGCGTTTGAGCTTAGTGATTCACATTTATACCGATTCAAATTAGTTTAAAAAGTTTGAGAATTGCGAGAAAGCTGCGGGAACTGTTATAATCGCTACTTATCACAACCAGTGTCTTATTTGGCATTTTTTATACCTGGGAAAACACAATTGAATTGGTATTCAACAATTTAGGAAGTGGAGCCCGGTTCGTTGCTCGGAGTGCGAAAAAGGTAGCGTTTCTCTAGCGGCCAGATGTCTGTATGTCGTCTCTACGTTTTGTTTTCGGGCCCTGCAAACCATTTTTACGTATCTTTGCAGTATTACCACTTTATTCCGTAGTGTCCGGGTTACTCAGGAGTTGCTGTCGAATAATATAACCAAGCCGTACTAAGGAAGCGCGCATTGGACGCGGAGCTGCGCCTATACAGGCCAAAAGAACGGCCGCTAAAGCAGAAGACAAATCCGGGTCGCGCAGATGCGCCCGACGGCGTGAGCGCAAGGGCACACTGGGTGAATTCGCCGCGCCATCTACACTGTGCTCTGTGAGTGAAAACCTGCCCTTCACTCTACAGCCACGTTGGGAGTTTCTTATCCCGCACGCCACAAAAGGACCGCTGGCTGGCAGAAGTAGAATGCTTTGCTTTAAAATGTCGCCGACGCAGAACCGCATGTGGCAGTGGCATGGCGGCTTGGAAGTTCTGTAGAGATTGGTGACCAATATCATCCATTAGGGCGGATATCCGCTCAACCGTGAAATCTTATGCGTGAGCAGAGGATATGCCTGAGTTGAGGCCCGCGTACGGTGACTTCCTTGTCTCGCTGGGATTTCTCCGCTGAAAGCTTCGTGCGGCAACAAATAGTAAATGTCTTTGATGTTTATAGAAAAAACTTGGCTGGCGATTACGATGCTCCCTAATGCGATATTTGGGCGCAGCAGTGTGCTGAGGCATCACTCTCGGGTGGGTTCCTTCTACGGCAGCGATGATGGGCCTCTGCGTCGGCGGCGCGAAGTGTGCCTCAGTAACGAACCGTGACCCGCGTTTTAGCCAGGGAACGCACACCATCGTCACTGGCACGACCCCCTCACCTTTCTGCGAGCGTCGCGCAGACGAGCGTCTTGTGCGGGCACAGCATACTGCCCTTCAGAGAGCGCTCGCGCCACCACGGCGAACCGCCCTACCCTCACCATTTCTTGACAAGCTCTTCCTTTGCCTTCTTTGACTATTCGGTCATCACAACACTGTCCTCCCTTGCATTCTTGCGGTATTCGGTCTTGGCATCGTTTAGTTGGTCACGCCGACAACGCCGCTCAGCCCAGAAAAGGCCGCCAAAGGGATGTGCCCCCAAAGCGGTCAGTCTGTTGTAGATATCCGAGTGAGCGGATATCCGCCCTAATATATGCTATTGGTCACCAATCTCTACAGAACAGCCTAGCCGCCATGGCACGTTCCGTTCTTCGTCCCGTCGTAGCGCTGGTTTTTAAATGCAGTCATGTGACAAGAGGCCGCAATAAAACAACCTTTCGGTTAGAGTTCGAATTTTGCAATGCAACCTGCAATGAAACCGGAAAAACACTATTCTCACGTTCGGCTCTACCTACTCCAGGGCTAACGCACTGGTAGATATGAAATTTTATCATCAGGACCAGGACGGCAAATATAACTGGATGAACTCCACATTGTTTCCCGGTAAGTGTGCATCCTAAATATGCATTGTAATATTTTCATTCCTTTATTGAATCAACATTTCCGTTCTCGTACACGCTGAAGGGCTTCTAGAATGCAGTTAAAATGTTTTAATAAAAAAATACGATTCGTGAACCCGTACATCTTTGAGAAAAATGAAGGTCCCATAAACTACCGGCATAAAAATGTCAGTCGTACCCACGATAGAAAACGAGTGCCGTCAGTGCAAACTCTTGAAAAAACTGCTCAGTTAATACCCACACCGATTACAACGTACACACGGACGTTTATCATAGGAACCTATTATATGCACCTCTTGCATCTCTCAATCATGCGAAAGGCTGTACGCCTTTTATGGACGTATTTGTTTGCAAACGTTGACTGGGTTGTATTGACACCGTAACTAGAGCAGCAAATGCACTTATACTATATAACAGTGGACAATAACTGATAACACCACTTATATGCAGAAAACAAGGCACGTAAAGAACAAAAAGGGGAACATTACGAACCAAAAAAATTGGTTATTTTGCTACTGTCAAGATGGAATAATAGAAAAGCTAGCTGGAGTAGAACGAAAGCACAAAGCAAAATACATTTTTTCGTAATTTGTGCTTCAGCACATATCTTAGGTAACAAACTGAACCTTAGAGGACTAGAGTTTCACTCTAGCTGGCAAGGATAAGGCTGTTCATTTTCCCTCGCCTCCTAGGCATCTGACTTTCCGTGTGCCACACATACCCAAACCACCCCACCACGGAGCAGGACAGTCAGATCGCATGAGGCTGTGCGATGATCCCATTGGAACGTCCATCCTGCACCATGAGCATATATGGTGTTGAATATTACAGCGAAGCTTTCGATATCTCACTGATGACGTATGTCGCGTCGAAAATGCACTGCAGAAAAATTAACAACCCCTGAATAAATAAACAAACAAATAAACACAATGATCGAGGGTTACACGAACGAAACATGCCAGCATCTGCACTCCGTGAATGATGGCGAGGGTTCGGTGTAGAGGGACTCGAAATGACATGCAAGTTGCGCCCCTTTGACATGCGATTTTCGCCCCGACCGTCATTCGATTTGAGCCATGAATTGCGCTTTGATTATTCCCTAAATGAAACTGCAACTCACGGCTCAAATCGAATTTCGCTTGGTTTTAGCTTGATGGTGGTGTGTGCACGGATGGATGCGAACGGACATTAGGACGCCACTAAGATACTCCGCACCGTTACAAACGAGGGAGTAAGCGGTTTGAATACTGGGGCTAATTCACGGTCGTCACCCAATGGGTAAGACGACGGACACTAACTCTGTCCTGTCTACCAGACACAGGCTCGAATCCTGGCGGTGCCTGTGTGATTTTTTTTTGCGATTGTAAATGCTATGCGGAGGGACGCGGATGGACATTGTGCAGTCCTTAGGTAGTCAGCACCTAAAAACGCTTCTCGTGGTCGGAATCGAACCTGGGTCCCACGCATTATGAAGCCGACGTTCATCCAATTAAGGCATTTCGAAAGGGTCGACGCCTTTCGAATTTGGAGAGGAGTACCTGGACGTGCAATTATAGAAAAGAACAGGAATCCCTGCCATCTAACATCGTCGATGGTTGGACGCGAAGATTTCTTCGTGTGAAATCAACTGACGAAAGGTCAAAGTCAAGCACACTGCGAAGCAAAGTCGCAACTGTGTGCGAGTCAAAGCCAAAGCTCAATGACGCAAAGTCCAAAACATCGGCTGGTCAAAGTCCAAACTCGCACGCTATTCAAGAAAATCCTCAAGGGAAAGCTTCGCAGTGAACCATCGTCACCGGTAGACGGAAGACAATGACTGTGGTGTCTCTTGGGACACTTCAATCTGAAAATGTTTGTCTGGGTGCATGTCGGTCCTTTGATTCAGCAAGCGGGACTATAGTAAAAGAACACTTGACCAAGTTAGTTACACAAACAAATGTTTTTCAAGGTAATTATTCCGGTGCCATAATTGATACTTACCGAATTAGTTGAGAAAAATAAACTATTATGTATATGAGGGGCAATACGCCAATGCATAACTGGTCCTAGCAGTGTTACTAAGCATAAATAACACAAATGCGTGGTTTGGAAGCCAGCCTATTAAAACTCGCGTCAAAAACAATGTCCTGAGCTAAAATACTAGTACGGCTAACGTTAGAGCCAACACGTCGCGGCAGCTTTCGAATTTGCACAGTAATAAAAGTTTCGAATAGATGGTGATTTTGCTTGAGCTAACGCACACCCACTTTATCGTGGCACGAAAAAGACGGGCTGGCAGAAACCGTTACAGGCGGTAGGAAAAGAGAAGAGAAATGCGACTGTCAAGGGCGACAGACTAATACCGTCTTTTAACAATATTTGGAGCGCATTGAGCATATTAGCGGACAGTTTTTTTGCAACGCAGAGCTAGGATCTGTTGCAATATCCAAGTATTGCTTATCTAACCATACAAAGGTACCAAGGAGCTTCGACAATTTAGTGTTCTGTTTATTTTGGAGCTCTGTCCAGTCGACTAGCCAAGCACGACCCACCCAGTTTTACAAAACCTGGTGGGCGAAAGGGCGCGGGTGCATTGATCAAAACAGCAATAGGCAATAAAATACAGGGAAGGTCTGCAGACGTACGATATATAATAACACCAAAAAAGGACTAGTAGACTAATATGCGCACTCTTGCAATTTATATCGAAGGTATCCAAGGAGTTATCGTACTTTCGCAGCTTGAATAAGGGTAAAGAAAATCTGCAACAACATGCTTCCGCATACCTTTAGCAGAGTGTTTCAGATAGCATGAAAAGTGTTCTGATGTTAGCGAAAATCCTCTAACAATATTTATTGTCTTTGACGAGTCGGTGAGTTTTGGCTTTGGCTAGATTTGGCTTTCTGGCCCTTAAGTGTTTTCGTAGTAGCACGTTTACCGAGAACGAGGGGAGTCATGTTCCTCCGGCTGTCTGTATATATTGACTGCCGTTGCAGCTTAGTTAATGATGAAAAGAGCTTAGATCCACAGCTGTTGATAATGGTGGTTTACCTGTCCATGTAAACCACAATGGCTACTAACGCTTTTGGCCTTACCCCACTGCTTCAAGAACGCATCGTATACCGATGCGACTCAATAAAAACAGTCCCAGGTGGTATTCCGGGGAAGCGGCCGCTGCCATCCTGCCATTCAATGCAGGGTTGGGGTCCCAGGACATAAACCGCTTTTTAGGTAACATTCGAACAGAAGACGATATATCCGTGCCCTGTGCTACCCCGCGGTTATGGCACAATACGGCCAGAATTACCCCTTTAGGAGCTTTCTGCTTATTCCATGTTGCCATAGGTATATCCAGAAATAATTCATATCGCATACACTAGAGCGTGTATTACTCCGGCGGAGACCGTTACGTGCGCCGACCACTTACTCCTGAGGGCAATAGCAAATTCTGGTCAGGTTATGGGCTTTTTGTGCCAAACACATACAGGTTCATCACTTTTCACAAGGTCATATTTGACCACAAGGGCAAAGTCACAACAATAAATGTGTCTTCTTAGCGGCCTTTGTATATTTCACCCGAAGACAACCATTTTTTCCACTGGACGGTGGTATTCTTCCCCAATATCCCGAGAGGTAATACGTGCGCCCACGTTTGTTGCTCTACATCGACGTATGTTGATATTATAACTCTAATCGTGTTTTTCAAGGGCACCGTCCGTCCCTTTTGTGCGGCTGGAGCGGTCTTGTACTAATTAGTTCTGCTATTGACGTACGTCTTGCACTAATTCGGGTATGAACGCAGAACCGCGGGCGGTGATTACGACCGTGTACTTTGTGGATCTCTTCGTACAGTGGATAAATAAGGCTGCTACTTCTCATGTGGTTGCGCATAGGAGGTATGTGGTTTCAGCGTATCTGGTGAGACAGCCCGTCACCACCTTTACCCAAGGGTAAGGGCGCTGGGCAAAAGTGAAGATTACAGAGACTCATTTCCTTCTTGCTGGAACACTTACGTCGGTGGCTCTATTGATTGTAAAGTCATGCAAATCACGTTGTGGGCCTCCTTTCTTGCTGACATTCTCACCATATTGTTTTGTCGCAATGCGCGGCTTTGAAAAATGACATCAAGAATACTTTTCGGGTAATCACACTGCCGTTCGGTCGTTAGGGAAGTGTCAGAAGTCGCATTATCGCGGCAAGCTTCAACACTGCCCAGATGTTACTTGTCTCGCACGATCTGAAAGCACCAGAGGGCGCCACCCTCAACGTTCTTTTTTAAGAGGATGGTGCCCTGCAGAGACGTGAGTGCTTCACGATACGTCTGACGGCCGTATGGACCGCTTTTGCTTGACCGTTTAAGTAAACGACCAACTGCCGAAGTACAGCCTCGCAGCGTTGAAATGTCACCATGTCTTAATGGTGACTGCTCCAAAGACGGCGCCATCATCGCCGTCGAAAACTGCCTGATCAGACTCCATAGGAGCCTAAGAGGAGAGTCCGCGTAACTCTGCCTGCGCTTATTTTTGTGCGCTCTAGTAACGTAGAATTCTGGTAGTGTTGGTGTCAACAGTGCTGGGTGGCCACACGGGTCCTTGAGATCTGCCAGCCAGGATAGAAGCAATACCGCAAGTTGGGCTAGTTGGTGCATGATATCGAAAAAACTTCAAAGCGCACAAAAAAGGGGGACAAAGAGGAGGGAGCCAGGATAGGGATTGGTGGTCAGCAAGCCTGCAGAGCGGGCGCAATTGAATTTATTGGTGAGGTTTGTGATTGCCAAAGCACCGGCCAGATACTTTTATTAAGCAGTCCCGTGACTGCTTTCGCCCTTGTCATCGCGGCTTGTATACACATTACATCGATTGACGCCCTTCTCCTTTGAATACGTACATGCTACACGAAGCCACTTGTGGCTAATATCCCTGTTAATTTTCGTCGCCACCTCCTGGTCGAAGTGTCCCTAAACAGGCATTGCTTGTAACGCTTCTTGAAGTCTAACATATTGCTTAGCAGAGTAAGCTTCCGTTTAAACCAAACTGTTTCTTTATTATGTCGGGTTCAGAAAGCGCCAATGAAGAAAAACTAACTAAAAACGTCCGTATTAAGCGTAAAACTCACCAACCTCCTGACTGCATTACTGTCTGATGGCGTCGGGAGCATGTTCAGTGCAAATTCCTTCTGTGGATCAGTGTGTGCTCCTTCGTTGCTCACGACATCACTGTGTAATCTTAGCTGGTGTTAAGCGAATCCACATTTCTCTGGAGCGAGTGCAAAGCCGGTGTTTCTTTACTTGAAGAAAAGGACGTAATGCCTTTGTTTTCTAATTAATATTTATTGATTTTATTATGTCTTTAATTAATTAATTAATTAATTAATTTATTGTTCATTTATTTATTTATTATTTATTTATTTATTTATTATGAGCACCGTAAAGGACCCGAGAGGCATAACATAGGGTGAATACTATTCATACAAGCTATACGTCAATACATGTATAAAAGACTGCACACCGAAGTGAGACACATCTGGGTAAAGGATACATTTTGAAAAAAAGGCAAGAAAATACAAGAAGCTTTTTATATTTACAGTATATAGTTCATTTCAGGGAAGCACACATGGCATTTGGAGTTTTAACATTACACCAGTAAAAAAACGTAACTGAAGGCTCACATGGCGGGTCAGTTGAGAAGGGAAAAAAATTGAATGCGCCCATGGCAGATTTGAAGGAAGGCGGGACATGTTTCGAAATAATCTTGCGGGATAGCTTGTTCCACTGTTTATCTACAACAATAATGGAGAATTTTGATTCTTTTTGGTTTTTTCGAATATGAGAGACGCTATACGTTCATGGTCAGTGCGGTTTGACACAATATTGAGCTGGAAAAATAAAAGCACACGAAAACGGTGTATCTGTAATATAGAGTGATTCGCAAAAAAAATGAAATAATTTACGGCGGAGTACTTATCTGGCGTGTAAACACACAAGCTGCGTTACGCAGAGCGGGGTTCGTGGAAGGCCGGCAGTGGCGAAAGGTTGCAAGGCGACGTTGCAATGTATGGAGCCGAGGAAGGAGCCGAAGAAGGAGCCAAGCCGGCTTTGAAGCGTCGGTTCTCCAGTTTTTGTATTGTTGGCTGAGGGTGTAAATATAATTATCAGACCTGTGAGAAAGCAACCAGAAGTAAAATCAAATGAAAAGGACGCTGAAATTACGCGCAGACAAAGAAACAAGAAAATGAATATTGTAGGTTAATTTATGATACAGGAGGTTAGTAACTCGCGGAATTTTTAAGGGTTTTGATCTGCACCGACGGATTCTGGGAGGGAGTTCCATTGTTCTATTGCTACGGGGAGGAAAGATTTGTTGAAAGTGTTAGTGAAATCGTGAAATCTTTGAATGCTCAAAGATTTGAAGAGGCGATGAGATGAGCGCCCGGGGGCAAATAAAAGCGTACAGCGAAAGACAGGGAAGTTATAGTGCAATTTATGGAATAGGCAGAGCAGTGAAATTGTTCGTCTTGATAAAGAGGCAGTGCGGCAGATGCTTTTAGGTTGGTGACACTCATAGAGTAGTCATATTAGATGCGACTGCATCTCATTCACTCGCCTTGTCCCTGCATCGGGCGTCGTCGGCGTTGTCGGCGACCGCCCCTCCCCCATTCTCCTCGCCCCGCCAGCTGCGCTCTCCGCCGCTCACCCCCCTCTCCTCTCCGATAGCGAACACTCTCTCGCGAGGGTCATTGGATGGGATTCGATTGGATTGGCTTGAATTGGCTTGGCTTGGACTGGATTTCGATTGGATTGGATAAAAGTGGATTGTGTTGAATTGTGTTGCGTCATAGCCGCGGCAGACGCACTGGCGCCGGCGCGTCCCCTCACCGTTATGCGCGCTATAAAACGCGGTGCCTGCGCCGCTCCGCTCCATCGTTCCAGCGCCATTCCTTCGCTGTCAAACGCTGCAACATGAACCCCCTATGCGTCGCATCTACAAAGGGGTTCCCGCAAGGCGAGGTGTGAGATTTATTTTTGGATCAGATGAAACGGGTAGCGCGGTTTTGGGCAGCTTTTAATATGTCTGCAAGGTACCTTTGGTGCGGGCACCAAATGGAGGAGGCATATTCCAGTTTGGTGCGGATGAGAGTTTAATTATTTATTTATTTATTTGGAAAATACTGCAGGCTAAGAATAGCCAAGGCAGGAGTGGGGGTGGAACAATACAAGAACATGATCAAAAAAAGGGAACAAATACAGGTGGCACAAACTAACAGGGAAATATACAACATATTACGGTACGAGATCTTAGTCACTTCAAAAAAATTTTCAATACACCTTAACACGTTTCTAGATTCAAAAATGTGATGTGGTAGTTCGTTCCATTCTGTTATTGTGCGAGGAAAGAAAGAGTATTTGAAATTGTCAGTTCGAGCAAAAATAGGAGTGAAGTTTTGGGAATGATATCGTCTAGTTGGACGCGAAGATAACGGGGAAAGAATGCTTGATAGGTCAAGTAGACTTTTTTTGCTGGATAGATAGAAAAGAAATTTTAGTCTTGCTGTTTTCCTGCGACATTCTAAAGTTTGAATTTTGTTATCATGCATTAGTTCAGTGGGGGAAACAGACTGGCCAAATCGGTTGAAAATAAAACGGACGGCTAACCTTTGGGTTTTCTCTAGATTGTTAATATCTTTTTTAGTATGCGGATCCCACACCTCACATGCATATTCCAAACCAGACCTGATTATTGTATTGTATGTTAGCAGTTTAGTACTGGGGGGAGAATACTGAGTCTATGCCTTAGCATGATTAATTCCCTACGTGCCGATGAACAAATTTTTTCAATGTCAGAAGACCAAGTTAGTTTGTTAGTGATTGTAACGCCAAGATATTTGTAACTTTCTGTTAGTAAAATGGGGGCTACTTTTATGCTTTACGGGTAAATAAACGGCTGTTTCCTGTTAGTGATACGCATGAACATAGTTTTGTCAGGGTTTACATTCATTCCCCAGCGGTCACAACGCACAGTTATGGCTTCAACAGATTGTTGCAGCATTATCTGATCATTTAAAGAATTAATTGGACGGAATAAAAGACAATCATCGGCAAATAAGCGGATTTCTACACCCTGTTTAGCACATGTTGTAATATCATTAATATAAATAAGAAAAAGCAAAGGCTCAAGGACACTCCCCTGGGGAACACCGGAGTTAACAGGGAGAGGGTTAGAATAAACGCCGTTTATGTTCATATTCTATTTTACCGATCGATGGAGGGGACAGGTATAACGATTTTCTAAGGTAGTGCAGGGACATCGAGGCATCGGCTGTTAGTTTTAGAACGTGGTTCGACCACTTTATTTTGTTATTAATGGTAACGTCAAGGTAGCGGTAGCAAGAGACCTCAGATATAATAACTGGTTTAAATAGTATTAGAATGTAGTTATAGACGGCGTCTGTGTAACATGCTTGAAATTGCATTTTCCAACAATTAGATTAATCATTCATCGTGAGCACCATTTGCCAATGGAGGTAAAATCCTATTAGAGAACGGATTGATCGACACTGGTAATGACACTGCGGTAAATTACACAATCATGGGCGAAAAGACAGATTTAAGATGAAGTTCCAGTTGGGAGGTCGTTTATACATATAAGGAAAAGAAGCATACCGAATACTGGGTCCTGAGGGATTGGGTAAAAATATTGGTGAGATCTGGCTGGAAATGATGTCGATTGCTTTCTCTATTTTCACTGGCATGTTGCCAGGTCCGGAGGAGGTAGAAATTTTAAGCTTTTTTAATAGGATCATAATACCTTCAACAGTTCCTTCAATGGGAGGCCTCTAAGTGAAGTCGTCTTAGTAAAGCAGGACTGTCCAAGGTTTACAGGTAAAAACGGAAAAAAATGGGAACTTACGACGTCAGGGCGTTCTGCGACTAGGACGTGTGACCCATCAGGATTGGTTAAGGCGATGTTATGCGACTGATGTCGGTTGGAAGTGAGTATTTTCTAGATATTTTTGGGATTACCATAAACAATATCGAGAATTACCTGTTGAAAAAAAAAAATTTTTGAGCGCTTCAAGAGGCTGTTCTATTCTCGCAAGAAGTTGAAGTAGTTCTTCCATTTCGTGGCAGTACCAAATTTTTTGCGACTCTGGAGAGGCAGCTAGTTTTTAATGGGTTTATGTACCAGGGCATTCCCGTTACACCACAGATGCAAACAAGGAGTACGTAATTACTGATTAGGCTGAGCAGTTTTTGTTTGTACAACCGTCAGTATTTAAATAAGGTTTTAAGTTTACTGTTAATTCTGGAAATGTAAGCTTTACTGTAGTCTCGAATGAATTTTATTGAACGCTGTCTGATTGGAGTGGAAATAGTCAAGCTGAATAGAACAATACTGCAATCGGTCAGCCCGTCTACAGAAGATAATGACTCAATGTTTTCTGCGTGAGAAAACAGAACCAGGTCAGGAGGGTTTGTGCCACGGGTTGGAAAATTAACGGTTGCATAAGGTTGAAGTTTAGTGCTAAATCAAGGAAATCTTTTGACTGGTGCGATCATGCTGTCAAACGTACCCAGTTTATTTCAGGAAATTTAAAATACCCACAAGGAATGCAGCTGCACGAGGAAATTTAGAGGCTATATCTAGAAAGACGGCGTTAAGTACATTGGTGAAAGAAGAGTCGGAATCTGGCGGGCGATAACAAGATATCAGTACGCGTGTGCGTGACGGCACAGATAAGAAAACACAAAGGATTTCGTGTGTACAATTGTTCGGGAGCTGCTAGGAAGGAATGTTGCTTTTTGGGAATACAAGGACGCCACCACCCTTTTGTTCATTCCTATCGCGTCGGAAATCAGTGCAGGGGGAATTGGCTTGCAGTAGCTCAGTATGTTGATGTCAGAAAATAACCAAGACTCCGTGGAGATGGCCATGTCTGTGTTGTTGCCACCGAGAATGGATTTCACGGTATCTTTTTTTGGCATGTAGCTGCGAGCGTTAACCATAATGATTGATATTATGTCTTTTCGTGATGCATGAATTGGGGTTAGTAGTGGCTGCTGGGAAAGGGAAAGTGGGGTTGGGCAAGCCAGCTGTTATCCCTAGGACCTAATTACTAAGGCTGAGTCTGATTGTGCATTATAACAAAACTGCTTTTTGTTCATCTGCAGCTTATAGAATTCATCTTAAAACTGGAGAAATCGCTTTGTTTTTCATACGCGTACACCTTTTTTTGCTTGCAAGTCGAACGCCCGACGAAAAATCTTCACGGATAGAAATTCGTCAACCTTTAAGTTTTGGCCCGGATGACAGAATGCTATCTTTAATTTTAAACCGCGCAATTATAACAATGATTGGGCGGTTCTTACCATCCTGGATACGCCCGAGCCTGTGTGCACGTTCCATATCTTCCTTTGTAAAAGAAATGCCAAGTTTGTCGGCACACAGATTGTGATTGTTCCGAAGTTTCGTCGCGTACATCTTCAATACCTAAAAAACTAGGTTGTCTCTGCGAAGGCGATTTTCCGAGTCGTTGCATTTTTGCGCGAGGTTGTTTATTTGTAAAGCTAGAATAATTATTTCAGGTTTGCTACTCGAGTGAGATATTGGTTGACGTGGTTTAATAGCTTAGACTGTTTTTTCAAGTTCGTCAACGAGAGTGAATACGGTAAAAACGTGGTTTTCAATGGCGGACTGCAAAGAAATAATTATAGCTAGCTCAGACAGAACAGTGTTTTGTGAAATTTCAAGGCGTGACAGGGTGCTTGCAATGAACTCAAGGGTCACGCGAGTCGTAATAACGTTGTCGGGTCCTGGGTTCAGTTCAACGTCCCCAGAAAGAGCAAGTAAAGGAAGAGTAAGGTGAGCATTGACACATAATGAACAGAGAGATTGGTACAGCAGTATTCGCCTTGCATAAAATGTATCAGTAGGGTCATAAGTACAACCAGCGCGACCCAGGGAATATGAGAAGTTAAAAACCTCACCATCTCCGAGCATGTTGAGCAGCCGATGCTGGAGAACGTCCATCCCTTTCAGGCAGATGCCTCAGGCTGGTTTTTAGAATGCAAGGTTAACCTTGTCATACGTGGTTGACAACAGTGGCTGTGCCAACGCTGGTGCGTGGAACAAAACTCTGAGCAGCTGTAACACCTCATGCCGCTCTTACGACAAAATCCCCTTGAACACGACTGCTTCCACGGGTGCCGCCACATGTCATTACCGGGTTGCGAATTGAGTTGTAAGTTCGCTTGGAGATGTGTCACAAAATAAAGTCTGCAATCCCATCTGAGTCAGCTGCTGCACTTCCTGTCATTAAGCGTTGCGGCTTGTCGCAGAAGTCAGTAACAAGAACATCCTCATGTCTTTCCGAAGCCGTTCTAAGACTCGGGCTATGCCAATTCCTCTCAAAAAGATGCTCGATATGTTCCTCGAGTTAAGCCTCTGCGCAGGTTGGGACGACTGCCTGTCTTGGCAGGAAAAAAGTGGAGTGTGGGGGCACCTTCACGTGGTTACCTGAAACACGTGCCGGTGCTGATGTACAGGTACAGGTACATTAGAACCAATATAAAACAGGCACAGCAGTCTGAAGCATCAACCTGTTCCCTTCAACTTCGATTATAGAGGAGTATTCGGTCAAAATGTCTACACAAGGGTAACATTCCCGGACCAGTTCTGCAGTACAGGGGCTTTCAGTTCGCGCTGTTTGCCATGTACTTCGAGGCGGGCCTTACACCGTCCGATAGGGGCTAGAGGGAGGGTCTTGGCGTATCGCATATTAAGACCATACCTCTGCGTTCTTTCTTTTCTAGAGCTCTGAGAGAGAGAGAGAGAGAGAGAGAGAGAGAGAGAGAGAGAGAGAGAATTTGTAGTGCCCGATGTAATTTGTAGTGTAGTGTAGTGTAGTGAATTTGTAGTGTAGTGTAAGGGCTAATCCGAGGAAGGTGTGGTGACAGAGGGAGGGAGGTCCGCGGCGTCTTCTGCAGCCCGAGCGACACTGGCTTTCTGCTCCGCCAAATCAGAGCTGCCAAATGACCTAGCCCAGTGTTCACCGTCTCAATAGAGGTGGAATGGGTTATGAGCGCATTGGTTATTCGAGGTTAAGACCAACCCACAAGCGCGGTAGTGGGTTGAGGAGTACAGAGTGGGGCCTACGTGGTGCAGGCGAGAGAGGCAAGGAACAGTGTATGTCTGCAATAAGCGCCATAAGCGTTCTTCCTCGTGAGAGAGCACCGGGTGTGTAGGGGGCATTACAGGGCGGGAGCGGTGGTAATGAGACGTACTCTTATTATTGAAAAGGAACCTATCTCGAGATCACAGGGCTGAATAAAAGTGATCAAGGCTAAAACCCGTTCAGGAGGTGAGGTCTCAAGCAGTTCTGTGTGTTGTCTCGTTGCTTACCCCATCCGTGTTGCCTGGGGTCTACACTAGCTTGGTTGGGTAGCCAGGGTAACTTTGAAGAAGTATTATGAGTGCCGGCGAAGAAACGAGACCCCGAGCGAAAATTCCAGTGGCCTTCTTCGAATCCGAGGTTATGATGCGCAGGGGAAGGCCAGAGTGTCACATTCTACCATTAAAAGTGGACTCTCGATGGCTGAGTGACGCTATAGTAGCCCCAAGTATGAGAAAGGGGTGGCTAGTTGCCGCTTTTGCGCCCGAGGTGGAAGGGTACTGACAGTATAATGAGAAGCTTTAGAGCCACTGTAAACGTGGGGAACATGAAGGCAAGAGCAAAGCGTTTTGGTGGATTCAGGATGATCAAGCCAATTGGTATCGCAATATTGGCAAGTGTGTGTTGCCCAAAGGTTAAATTTTACGCTCTACGAAAACCACAATTGAGATATTGCCGCGAACCATACATTGGGTTTGTTTATTTGTGTTTTGCTTTTACCGCCCGGCTGCGCCGGTCTGCGTTATCTCTGCGCCAAGGAAAACGCGTGTTCCATTCTTTATTTCTGTGCCGCATGTGTTATCTGTTGTGATACGGAGAGCATTCCGATCTAACGTGAACAGCCCAAAATAATCTTCTTGGATCTACTATGTTCTCGATGCGAATCGATGTTTCGAGAACCACCCGCGCCGAAAGATAAAAAGCCTGCAGTGCGGACACCGGGGCATTCGATTCGACGACACTCGCCTGTGCAAGTCACTTTGTTGACCGCTGCTTCGCCGCCACTGTATTCTTTTGAGTTGTTAGGGGAGCACAAGTTCGCTCCAATAAACGTGTTTCTCATTCAAGACAACTGCTCCGTCCTTGTCTTCGTGACATCTGGTGGAGGTGCTGGGTAGGCACCCTTCATGCCCACTACAACCTCTGAAAGCCGCCAAGCCAGTCCAACAAGAGCCAGCCTCCGCGTGCAAGATTTACCACCCGAGTTCGGTCTACTACCGGAGAAGACGAAGAAGAAAGACGTCGCAACCAGCACCATGCTCAACCAAGCCAATCCTCCTGTCGTTCTGCAGCAGCCACGAGAACCGCCATCATTCCGAGGAGCCCCCGCAGAAGACCCAGAAGAATGGTTAGAAAAACTGGAGCGCGTCCGGAAATTCAACAGGTGGGACGACGCAGAAACGTTCCGGCACGTTTTCTTTTACTTGGAAGATTCGGCTCGCACTTGGTTCGAGAACCACGAAGCTCCTTGACAAAGTGGGCTTAGTTGAAAAGTGAGTTCACTAAGACCTTCACTACCGTGGTCAGAAAAGAACGCGCAGCGCTTTTACTCAAAACTCGAACGCAGCACCCCAACGAAGGGGTAGTGATCTTTGTTAAGGAGATGAAGAGGTTGTTTCGACGTGCGGATCCGGAGATGACAGAAGAAAAGAAACTAAGGTTTCTCATGCGAGGGGTAAAGCAGGAGCTTTTTGCTTGCCTTGTCCGCAATCTTCCCAAGACGGTGGCCGAATTCGCGTCTGAGGCGGCCGCGATGGAGAAGACGCTGGAAGTTCGAACGAGACAGTACGATCGCCCGGTCAACGTGACGGTTTCCGAGACGATCGGTGCCGCGGCTACAAGCTCCGACACACTGCGTGAGACCATCCGAGCAGTGGTCAGGGAGGAGTTTCGGAAGCTTTTTCCGACGACGCCGCACCCTCAAGTGGCTTCCCTGACTGACGTGATCCGCGAAGAGGTTCAACACGCTTTGGGCACTTCTATGCCATCCGAGGCACCCCGCGAGCCACAGGCGATGACCTATTCCGCGGCTGTTCGTCGACCCCGCCCTGCTCCAACCCGTCTACAAGAAGCTCCACCGTACCGCCGTCCACTCTGGCCGCCGTCCCCACTCTCGCCGCCGTCGACCGTACCGCCGTACACAGCCCAAACCCAGACGCCGAGGAAGACTGACGTTTGGCGAACGCCAGATCATCGTCCGCTGTGCTACCATTGCGGGGAGGCCGATCACATCTATCGTCGCTGCCCGTACAGGAGACTCGGACTGCGTGGTTTCTCCGTCGACGCCCCACGCCCCCGACCAGGCCAGCGCCCTACTGAGATCGACGAATACCTGTCCAACACCAACCGAGCACCAGCCCGCTCACACCGATCGCCATCGCCCTGCCCATACCAGTCGCCTAACCACCGTAGCAATGCTGATTTCGCACGTGGAAGGTCCCCCAGCCCACGCGGGGGAAACTAAAAGCAGCAACTTCTGGAGGTGAAGTTGCTCTACGGCGAAGTACTGGAAACCCTCCAAAGACGCAAGGACGCGCCAAAAAACAGTGATTCACGACATGCCCTCATCCCGACGACCCGACCCAGCCCTGACGAGAGTCCTGAACACGACTACAGCTACACGGCGCGACGCGTACCCGACCCGACCGAGACGTCCGTCGAGAAGACGACGACAACGACGATGCACAGTGCCCGACCGTCAACACGTACAAGCAGAGATACGACGCCCCGACGAACCCGGAACTCGAAGAAGACTGTATCTGACGTCAAGTTGTCCATCGACGGCTTTGACGTAGTCGCCCTCGTAGACACGGGAGCTGACTATTCGGTAATGAGCGGACCATTTGCGTCTAAACTGAAGAAAGTTATGACCAGATGGGACGGTCCGCATATACGCACAGCAGGAGGCCACCTCGTGACGCCAAGTGGAACGTGGACATCGCGCGTCACCATAGACGGCACGACGTACCCTGCCGCGTTCGTCATCTTGCCTAACTGCTCCCGCGACGTAATTCTCGGAATGGACTTTTTGACGGACAACGGCGCAATAATTGATCTGCAGACCAAGTCGATAACTTTTTCCTCCGATCACTCCATGACGCCGGAACCGAACCCCGCACACCGTGCAGCTGTAAGGATAGCCGATGATCATGTCACCCTGCCACCCCGCGCAAGTTTGATGATCACCGTCTACTGTGAAGGTGCTGCTCCTGACGTTGACGCTATCGTGGAGAGTGACCAAAGGTTGCTTCTCGACCGCGGTGTGTCTGTCGCAAGAGGCATTGCGCGCTTCAAGGAAAACCAATCCCACATTTTGGTTACTAATTTCACCGAGGAGCACCAGCATTTAAACAAGGGCGCGGCAATTGCATTCCTCGAAGAAACGCAAGAAGCAAGTGATTTGATCGCGGTCGCCGACTTTGAACGCACCCCCGTAGAAACCTTCAAGCTCCCGCAGCCATTCGACGTGAATCCGGCGCTACCGCAAGAACAACGAAACAACTTATTGGCTTTGCTGCGTGGCTATAGCGAATGTTTTTCGTCGAGCGGAAAACTACGTCAGACCCCTCTAGCGAAGCACCGAATAATAACCGAAGATGGAGCCCGACCTACCCGACAGTCACCGTACCGCGTCTCTTCACACGAACGGGAAGCCATCCGGACTCAACTCGACGACATGCTCAGCGACGACATTATACAGCCATCGAAAAGCCCCTGGGCTGCGCCCGTCGTACTCGTAAAGAAAAAAGACGGCACATTAAGGTTTTGTGTTGACTACCGGCGACTAAACAAAATCACGAAAAAGGACGTGTACCCTCTCCCCCGAATCGACGACGCCCTCGACCACCTCTGCCACGCGAAGTACTTCTCATCGATGGACCTGAAGACCGGCTACTGGCAAATTGAAGTGGACGAGAGAGACCGAGAGAAGACTGCATTTATAACCCCAGACGGCCTATACGAGTTCCAGGTGCTGCCGTTTGGGCTGTGCACAGCACCAGCGACGTTTCAAAGAGTCATGGACACTGTGCTAGCTGGCCTTAAGTGGCACACCTGCCTCGTATACCTCGACGACGTAGTGGTATTCGCCCGGATTTTCGACGAACACCTTGCAAGGTTGGAGTCTGTGCTCGACGCCATTCGTACGTCGGGGCTAACGCTGAAGCCTGAAAAGTGCCGTTTCGCATACGAGGAACTCAAGTTCTTGGGCCACGTCGTCAACGCCGCGGGAGTCCTACCTGACCCGGCAAAAACTTCAGCTATCGCGAACTTCCCTAGGCCGAAAGACAAGAAGGGCGTGCGAAGATTTCTCGGGCTGTGCGCATACTACCGGCGCTTCGTCGCAAACTTCGCACGCATTGCAGAGCCACTCACGCGCTTGACAAAAGATAGCACCCCTTTCAGTTGGGAAAATGACCAAGAAAAAGCATTCTGCGAGCTGCAAAAACGCCTGCAAAGCCCGCCCGTGCTCGCTCAGTTCAACGAAAATGCCGAAACGGAAATGTACACGGACGCCAGTGGTATAGGCTTGGGTGCCGTCCTTGTCCAAAAGCAAAGCGGCTGCGAAAGGGTAATCGCCTATGCCAGCCGTGGTCTGTCGAAGGAGGCGAAAAACTATTCTGCCTCTGAGAAAGAGTGCCTGGCTATTATATGGGCGATTTCAAAATTTCGCCCATACGTGTATGGAAGGCCATTCAAGGTTGTAACAGACCACCATGCGCTGTGTTGGCTATCCAATTTGAAGGACCCCTCTGGCCGTCTTGGGCGCTGGAGCTTGCGCCTGCAGGAGTTTGACGTTACAGTCGTTTATAAATCCAGCAGGAAACACTGCGACGCCGACTGCCTGTCCCGCGCCCCCGTCGACCCACCACCACAAGACTCTGATGAAGACAGCGCGTTCTTCGGGATCGTGACGGAGAGCGACCTAGCCGCCCAGCAGCGTGCCGACCCCGACTTACGCGTCATAATCGAGTACCTCGAGGGATGCAACGTTGCTGTTCCTAGGACCTTCAAACGCAGCTTACCAGCATTCAGCCTGAGAAACTCCGTCCTCGTGAAGAAGAATTTCAGCCCCGGAACGAGAACGAATTACCTTCTTCTCATCCCCGCAGACCTTCGTGACGAAATTTTGGAAGCGTGCCACGACGACCCGTCTTCCGGACATCTCGGCACAGCCCGCACAATTGGAAAAATCAAGGCGAAGTACTACTGGCCCCGCCTTACATCGACGTCACCAACTACGTCCGGAGCTGCCGTGACTGTCAGCGACAAAAAACGCCACCAACGAGACCTGCCGGACTTCTGCAGCCTATCGCCGTCCCATCAAGGCCCTTCCAACAAATTGGAATGGACCTTCTGGGCCAGTTCCCTACGTCACGATCGGAGAACAAGTGGATTGTCGTAGCAACAGACTACATGACACGCTACGCGGAGACCGCCGCTCTTCCGAGGGGGACTGCACAAGAAGTCGCCAAGTTTTTCATAAGACAAGTTGTGCTGCGACATGGAGCCCCTGAAGTCCTCATCACGGACCGCGGAACGGCCTTTACTGCGGAGCTCATGCAAGGAATCCTACGCTACAGCAACACGGATCACCGAAGAACCACGGCGTACCACCCACAAACGAACGGACTAACGGAACGTTTGAACAAGACGATTGCGGATATGCTGTCCATGTACGTCGATGTTGAACATAAGACTTGGGACGAAGTGCTCCCGTATGTCACGTTTGCGTACAACACGGCTATCCAAGAAACCACGCAGATGACACCGTTCGAGCTCGTCTACGGAAGACGGCCGACTACAATGCTTGACGCCATGCTGCCGCACGTGGAAGACAACGACCTGAACGCCGACGTCCAAGGATGCCTTCAGCGGCGGAGGAGGCCCGCCAGCTCGCTCGAGTTCGTATAAGGGACCAGCAGCTGGTGGATGCCGGCCGCTACAACCTCCGACGCCGAGCCGCCGAGTACCACCCAGGGGATCGTGTGTGGGTTTGGACTCCCATCCGACGACGCGGACTCAGTGAGAAGCTCCTGCGACGCTATTTCGGACCCTACCAGATTCTACGACATGTTGGCCAACTTACCTACGAAGTGATCCCTGATGGTGACTCCGGCACATCACGACAACGCACGCGGCCTGAAGTCGTCCACGTGGTTCGCCTAAAACCTTTCTACGGACGATGACGAACTTTTATTTTCATTTGTTCGGACTGTAGCTTATGTTAGCATCGGGTCGATGCACTCTTAGAGGGGGGGGTAATGCCGCGAACCATACATTGGGTTTGTTTATTGGTGTTTTGCTTTTACCGCCCGGCTGCGCCGGTCTGCGTTATCTCTGCGCCAAGGGAAGCGCGTGTTCCATTCTTTCTTTCTGTGCCGCATGTGTTATCTGTTGTGATAGGGAGAGCATTCCGATCTAACGTGAACAGCCCAGAATAATCTTCTTGGATCTACTATGTTCTCGATGCGAATCGACGTTTCGAGAACCACGCGCGCCGAAAGATAAAAAGCCTGCAGTGCCGACGCCGGGGCATTCGATTCAACGACACTCGCCTGTGCAAGTCCCTTTGTTGACCGCTGCTTCGCCGCCTATGTATTCTTTTGAGTGTTTAGGGGAGCACAAGTTCGCTCCAATAAACGTGTTTCTCATTCAAGACAACTGCTCCGTCCTTGTCTTCGTGACAATATTACCGCGAGTATATTTGGGAAGTTTGATAACTAGTGAGCTTGACCTGTCTTCCAAGCTGTTGCAGGGCAGTAGCAGCAGTTTCTATCGGTTCAGGAGAAATTATGAGTTGAAAATTTTGGCACTTACGGAAGAAACCGCGGGAATTCCACTACGACGCGAAAAAGGGGTGAACGTGCCTATTCATCGTTGCTATTTGTACAGGGAAGGGGGGCAGTATGTGCATTGTCCGGGGCTCCGACGAAGTGCCGAAGGTTATTGTAGATAGTTTTTAAAGTGATTTGCCTCGCCGTTTTGTTTGCTAGCTGGGTGTTATATAGCTGCGGAAATTACTCCCACTGACTAGCAAGGGAACATTCCAGAATGTCAAATTTCTCATCTCCTGCGATCGCGAAGGGTGAGTCATTGATAGACACCGCTGTGTGCTTAGGGGGAGGAGAGCGGGAGTTATCAGCGTACTGAGATGTGGGGGAGAACCTTCTTCGGAGGGTGCAGGCCGGTGATTATGGCATGAGAGGAGGAAGCCTCCTCTTAAGGGCACCATTTTCTTGGCAAAGAGGAGCAATCTGCGCTGAGGGCCCCCAACTATATCATTGCTTGTCACAAAGGGCGCGGGGAAAGAGGCCGTTAGGAGTCGAGACGGAGCCCCACCCGGCGAGGATTGCTGTGTGCGCACCTGGTAGTGCTGTTCCACATTGGTGAGCTGATTGGCGGCTTTAGCTTTCGTCTTCGCTTGGCTTTTGCCATCAGCTGGACGTTCCACCTTCGACTGGCGTGTCGGCCAGGCAGGAATACCAGTGAGTGGGGTGCTAGTCACATCCGATGCGGTGACTCACCGGCAGAGGCTTAGGCGGAGGCTGGCGTCGGGGTTGATAGCGGTGAGGGCACTCAGCTGTACCGGGGAAATATGGGCCAACGCAAAGCATTTGGGAGAGCAGGGGTGGTCATCTGAGGCGTTGGGCAGTCTACACTTTGGGCAGCATGGGGTTGTCTGGGTGTTAGGACCCACATCTTGGCGATGACCTGTCCGCCAGCATGTCGTGCCGGGTAATGCTTTGCGGCGAAAGAATGTGTCAGCGGTAGGTGGCGGAGAGGTACCAGGTACGAAAATGAACACGAGCTTCATGGAGAGGATTTGAGCAATGTTTGAAGTAGTAGACACTTGGCGTCTAGTATTTGGTGGTCAGCGTTACAGTTTCACACGCTCTCTAGTTTTGCGGAGGGTTGTCGTCCGGGAAAATATTAAAGATGAGGCCGGTGACCCTGTTCGCAAGTACGGCAAAGTGTTTGCTGAAGGAGTACTGTTTCCTTGCGGAGAAAGCTTTGGAACCTCTCATATGATGGTGCGTGATCCTCGGAGAGCGTACTAAGCTCTAAGCTATTAGGCGTACTAGTCCGGGATGATTGGTGATGCAGCCTAGTGTGGTGGCTCATTGGCTAAGACGTTGCGTTGCTCAGCGCGAGGTCGCGGGTTCAATTCCCGGCTGCGGCGGCGGCTGTTCTGATGGAGGCGAAAAGCAAACTCGCCCGTGCGTACGAGATTTCGGCTCATTTTAGAGGTCTCCAGGTGGTGAAAATTAATACGGCGCCCTCCAATACGGCGCGCTTTATAGCCCGCGTTGCGTCGGCGCGTAAAACCCTACAATCCCTCAAATCAATCTGGTTGGGAATTCCATAAGCAAAAATTTAGAGGCCCTTTTTGCCGGCAATAGCCATTGAAACAGTTTTGTTAAATAAACAGTCATCTGCCATTTCGGTTATCTTTGAATGTTTATGACGCAGGGCTTTCTTGGGCAAAGAGCGCCAAGAAGGAGTTTTGATGAATAGGTCACTGCTAAAATTGGTTAGAGGGAACACAAATAAAATCAATTAAAGGCTATGAGCACGGCTGGTGTACAGGACGAGGGTGAAGTCAGAGAGTGGTTAAAAGTTAAATAAGGTGGCGGTTGTATAGTACCAGGGGTAAAACTATAGGTTGTATGAGATTACCTGTAAGGAGTGAACTTCTGAAAGAAACATAAAGGTGCGTTGAACAGAAAACGTGGCATCGTCTCCTAAAAGGTATGACGGATGTAATGGAATATGTTGTCCGTAGTGTTCTCTGAAGTGTTTGCGCCGTGGAATTTCGAGTGCGACTGCGTTACATGTGTATGGCCTACCCGTAACCTTGATAAGAAAACATCAAAGTGCCTATTGTGTGAGTCAGTAGTGTATTGTCCCAATTGTGATTTTATTACGCGTGGTTTGTTTTCTGGCTGTCCACTCCAGTCTTGCTGTCAAGTTTTACGGAGTTGTTGTCTGATGTGTGGCTTGAGATCTGTGTAAGGTAGTGTTTTTACCTTTTACGGTGTTTCGGAGTGCAGCTATGGTGGATATTAATCCCCCAGTTCATTTCCGCCAATGCCAGAGTGGCCTGGCACCCGACACACGGTCACCCCAAGGTTTGAAGAATAAGCTAGCAGAACTGATTTGGAGTCAAGATTGATGACAGTTTTTCGATGACTTTCCGGATGACACTGCACAGATGATGCTCAGCGAATCTCTATAGATGAGGGATTTAGGAATATGATGTTCAACTATGTGACTTACAATGAGAAAAATGCCATATGCTTCTGCCGTAAAAATACTTGTACTCACATTAATGGTTCAACTTGCTTTAAAATCGGGTGCATGCGCAGCACAAGACACCGCAGTGAACATTTTATACGCATCACTGAAAAGCTCTGCAGCCCTGTATTTATCCGGCAGATACATGAAATGCTGCAAGATCCCACTTCTTGGTGTTCTGTTCTTACTGTATTGTAAGAAAGGCAAGTCAGATGACACTGGACGAAGATGCCACGGTGGTACACGATCAGTGTGAGATGATTGGAATGTGTCAAAAAAGGAGACCTCATGAATAGTGACCTCGTCCCTCAATGTTTGCGAAAAGGGAACAGAAATTGATGGGCGGTTGAAAAAGAATTCAATTGTGGATGTATCATTAAAACCACTCTAAAGCGAGGGTTATTCATTGACGAGATTTTTGAAGCATATAGAAGGTCAACATAAGTTCAACTATGTCAACTAGTTCCACAAGGTCAACTATAACGAAAGCTTAAACTAGGGACTTTGCAAAACGTAACACCGGTTGTCTAAGATAAAAGAATAGAAAGAAATGAGGACGAAATTACACGAAGCATATATTTATACAATCACTGGACAAGAGGTGGTTATCAATTGAGCAGCACGGTGTCACAATTGCAGCCACTCCATTCTTCTCGACCATGCGCGACAATGTGCCGAATGTTATCGATGACTATTTGACACACAAGACGCCTCGAGTAAGATATGACCACGTTTTATCGCGTTTGTTCACCCCTATAGTTGTGTGCATCAAGGAGGTACCCGGAGTTATTCAAGTTTTATCGGCCACACGAATTCGTTAAAGAACATTTCACCCCACTCCCTTTTACACTTTGTTCCGTTGGAAATGTTTATATCAGTTTTAGGAAATGCCATCTGACGATCTCCGCGCAACAAATTTAACTTGAAATAAACGTCACCTAGAGGTCGTAAAATGAGTAGTTTTGACTTTAACAGGAACTCGAAACATCGGAACTCAACTCAAACATCGGAACTCAAAACATCAAAACGCATGTGTCACTTGTTAATGAGATCTTATCCCAGCAAAAACCGAGCAGAAGTTTTTGGTCGTGCCGCTGAATAAGAATGAATATATTCTATCCCACTGTAAATATTAAGGGTGAAAGTTATGAAATCTGAGGATATTCTCAACATTGTCTTCATCAGTGTTATGGCACGGATAAATAATTCTCCACAAAATTCTACAGTATGGTCATGACGAGGTTTGGTTACGGTAGTCTAGTGCATCATATTGCTCAAAAAGGTGGTGCGGCAATCATGCCTACACACCCTTTTTTATCCAGTAAAGACAACCTAAATTAGAGAAAATCCATCGAACAACTTTGTACAAGACACATCCACCCTAACAGTGTTCGTGAAATGGATTTGAATATCGCACCCTTTTGTCGTAATCATAAGACTAGCACCTAAAGCGGAATTTATGTTAGGGCACCTGCAAAATCTAAGTGTGTACGGCCCACTTGTAAGCTCTAGCCTCTGGTTTCCCAATATAGACACGACAAAGGCACCCAGTGGCCTGATACGCTAAGTTTTAGGCCTTCAAGCCAAGTATCACTGCATAGAGATTTACACAGATGTATCTAAAACGTACTCCGCAGTGTCCTGTGCTCACTGTTGGCCTCATAATTCTGCTTCAAAAACACGCAATCCTGACAGTAGCACTTCGACAGGTGAAGTAAATGGTTTCGCAGTTTCTACACAGTACAAAATACAATGACTATTTACGTAGATGCAAAACACGATGACAAGTTATTGTTCTTTTAATTATAACGATTGTTTCGTTATAATTTCTACGACAAGCCCCCCCTCACTCAATGCCGAGCTGGGCCAGTGGTACTATAAATAAATAAATAAATAAATTCACAAGACGACAGCCGACGCGCCGGTAGCCGGTTGAGGTAGTTTAGTCGGACGGCGAAGCCATTGGCAACGCAGGTTCGAGCGTTGAGATCACAAAGGTCGTTTTTCTTGTGCATGCACCTCTTGGGATTCATCGCCTTACCTGACACCGGTTGGGCGAATATCCCCGTCTACGGATAGGACATAATGCTTTATGGTCTCTGCTAGTGAAGCGCACGCCCCAATTGCTTAATGGCCTGTCGCGTCTGCTCATTAACCTCGCTACAAATTATAAATAAATAAATAAATAAATAAATAAATAAATAAATAAATAAATAAATAAATAAATAAATAAATAAATAAATAAATAAATAAATTAATAAATAAATAAATAAATAAATAAATAAATAAATAAATAAATAAATAAATAAATAAATAAATAAATGCAACAGCATATTGTTAGCTAGGCTATATCCGGAGATTCTCCGAGTGTAGGGACAGCACTTTCTTTAGCCGCTGATAATAAGAACGCAGTGTTCCACTAGCTTCTCAGGACTATCATTGCCGCAGACTTGATGGGGCTGTATATGCCTCTATACTGGGTTCCTCGCTATAACGGAATAACAAGATTGGAGGCTGCTGAGAGGGATCCAGCTGTTTCTGTTCTACGTAATATTGTTGATATAATTTCTTTGCCTTACTCTGAAGTCAAACGATTTAATAATAGGCACAGTAAAGTCTGGAAACAAACACCGGGACACACGATGGGGAATGAAACTTTGGGCCACAAAACAAAACGAAACAAGCTTGGGTTTTTAGTTTAAGGATAAAGGACCAGCCAAGAACACCCGCATACTTTTTCGGCGGAATAATGGGGCTAACGTTGTCAGCTAAGAAGGATTGCTCTCGGTAATTGCCCTTTATGAATTGTAGCAATGTAAACCCCGAAGACGAACTGAATTTGCTGACATATGTAGATGATGCATGCTATAGCCGGAATACTTTTTGTTGAATTACAGATTAAAAAATTACTGGCGAGTACTATACTCCCTAATGCAAAATTTTTGCGCTGCGCGAACTGTAGTCCTCTCGGTCATGACGCATATCTGCTTTGTCTCAGGATGTGGTCAAGTGATCAGCAAACGCACTACGGCGCGCTATTCTGCCGTTATCTCGCAGCACTACGCACCCGCGGAGCACGTCGCCGTAATTGGTGTATGAACCTCCCGCGCGAATTTCACGTGATTAGGATGATTCACACAATGAGGGAATCATGCAGCGTGATGCACGCTGAGTGATCTCTTGTTGTGTGGATCATTCGAATCAGATGACATGCAGCGTGATCACGCTGCATCATCGTTTATGTGCATCACGCGGCTCGCACTCGGATTTTGGTGCCGTCTTCGGCATACTGCCCTCTCTCTCTCTCACTTTCGCCATACTTTCATCCTCAGCTGCCCACATGGCTGATATTCGTCTGCATTTTTTTTCTCTCAGTTATCACCTAGGGCGTCGCCACCAGGGAGCATTTCAAGCCGCCTTGGCGTGCCGCCCTTCCCCTTACACTCTCGCCCCACTTTCCTGCTGTGTTTTCCTTCTGTCGTTGGAGTTCCCCTTGTTGGCTCGGTTATGAGGTGGCGACTGCACCAAACCACAGTAGCGCCCTTCTTAAGCGCTCAGCACTAACATTTACAAAATGTCTTAGATTACATAGCCACGGCTTATTTCTAAAGGCAATGTCTTACCTTACATAACAGCATATTCCTCATTGGTAAGGAGAGTGCTGAGGGCGCTTGCGCGTTAGCCATGGTAATTGGTTGTTGCCTTTCCGAAACGCAATGCATAACACACAAGAAAGGCCACACACTTAAAGGCGCGATCGCTCAAAATGGGTGTCGAGCTAAAGAGGGTACCGTGGGCGACGTCCGTGAAACACCGAGAAACTGGGAGGGGACCCGCCGCGGTGGCTCAGTGGCTAAGGCGCTGCGCTGCTGAGCACGAGGTCGCGGGTTCGATTCCCGGCCGCGGCGGCTGCTTTTCTGATGGAGGCGAAAAGCAAAAACGCCCGTGTGTACAAGATTTCGGCGCACGTTAAAGATCCCCAGGTGGTCAAAATTAATCCGGAGCCCTCCACTACGGCGCGCCTCATCGCCTGCGTTGCGTTGGCGCGTTAAACCCTACAATCAATCAATCAACTGGAAGGGGTTGGAAGTGCGTGTAAGGAAGTACTCGAGCGCGGGGCAGGCACCAACGGTAGCCCTTTTTTATCACTGCTACTTAGCATAAATATGTCGGTGTGGCGCGTCAGTCTCAAACCTATGAATCCCAACGTCATGGTAGGCGCCCTGGCAGCACACACGGTGAGCTTCACCGCTGTTGAAGGGTGGGCGATTGATATCCGTCCTGCTCAACCCTGTTTTGTGCGGGTCAGGCTGATCTTGCCTAAATTACTAGAAACGCGGGAGGGCGAATGCCTCTCATCATGGCGTGCTCTCACGCAGCCTATCGTTCCTCAGAAGCGGCTGCCTGGTAACGGCTGCATAGGTTACGGCAAGGTGCCCAGGTGTTATTGGCCGCGAGGCCCACCACTGGAGAGGCCGGCGCTGCGATCGTTTTGACGTCACTTGTAGGATCACCGTTCCTATCTTGCTGCGTAGTTGGCTTTCAGCGCGTGAGACTCCGCTTAGGAAGCGCATTCTAAAAGTATTTTCGTGTTAATTTCCTTCGTTTCAAGTTACTTCCCAGTGCGTCAAGCGCAGTTCGGCCTCATGGGGACTTTATAACCGTATCAACTGTGGTAGATTATCCGCAAACACCATGAGCGTGGTGGTGTATTACGTATGCGACCGAAGCGTAAGCAGCGGCTTGTTTCCCCGTTCAACAATATGGACTATGACGATCGCCGAGTGAAGTTTCCAGATTTCCCTTATTTGCAAGAAATGTATAAAGCAGGAAATAGTGAAGTGTTAACTGCTCGCAGAAGCACACGCACCCGCCGTGCCTGCCCGCACGGCCGACGGTGCGGCTCGAACCGACGCAGGTAGCGGCAGCAACAACTTGTCGCCACTTTTTAAAATCACACAAGTCGTGGAAAATAGGTTCCAGATTGGTGAAAGTGGATGTTAGTGTGATGAAAAATTCTGATAGGTAGTGTCATGAGCTGTGGTTTTCAAAGCGATGCTCAAATATCTGCCCCGGTTTACGCCGACCGGCCGCGTAGGTCGGTCCCGGCAGCGCCGGCCCGTTCACGCACGGTGCGGCGAGCGGTCGAAGGATGGCTATGCTTGCGCGCAAGAATCGGCCGAGGAAGTGCAGGTATCTTGATCGTCGATCGCTTCAACGGAAATCACTGTGCTCACAGAGTTCCCAGCGCGGTGAAACGTTCTGTTAAGGACTGTCACTCGCAACTCTAACGGCGATGAAATATCTGCTGCGACGCAAAGCCTAAAGTTCCCAACATCCGATTACGTGCATCCGAAGCCAGCTGCGAGCTGTTGGGGAAGGCCCTCCCGGCGCGCGCGCGCGTGTTGCATTTGGGTTCCTCTAGCTCCTTGGGGGCCCCCAACGCTCGGTTCTCCTATTCTAAATCTCCCATTACCCGAAATCATTAACGACGTGTTTCGCCTCGTACGCAGCCTCGCCTTCTGTGAGCAGTCGTGAGTTTCGAAATTGATGCTTGAGAAAGGCCGGCTCACTGTAAACATACAAAACACGCTACAATTATAAATGACCACGCCTAGCACCTAATGAAAACTGAATATAGCCTTGTACAAACCCGCTCGAAGGCGTTAAAAACTCGCGTTCGTACCGTTCATACATTGCGGACAAGTTGTCGCCAAAAGTAAACATCATCCGTGCAGAGTACAGGCTACGGCAGTGATCGTTAATCAAATCTGGGCATGACTATAAAAACATCGTAGGGAAAATAGGCACTGATTAAGCCAAACTGCAGACCATAACAATACTTTTAATCATGTGCGGCGAAGCAATCTGATCGCCGTTCTCACGTAGTCATTCATTTACCCGGCAATACGAGCAGTTCGCGCGGTGAGATCATAAGTGAGCGACGCGTTTCCGTCGCTGTTACAAGGTGTTTCCTTGCACACACGTGTCCCGTCAGAAGTATTTCATAATGAATTTACAGCGTACTTTTCTCGGCATCAGCTGCATCGTCCTTGACGTTAACGGCAGCTGCGTATGTAAGAGCTGTGAGTCGCGATAGTAGCAACTACTTAAACGCGGCGGTATCGCCGGGAACAAGCGAATCGCTGATTGCTGGCCTGGATTATTTGGTTTACAAACAACCTTTTTGGTAATTTGCATGAAATCCACAAGGAGGGGGCGAGACGGTGGCCACAACAAGAAAACACGCTTCCGCATACGCACGGGAAATGTGTTGTAGCAGACGACAACACGATTCGGCGTCCTACAAGTGACGTCACTCGTAGGTGGCGCCACGGTATGTCCTCGAGGCCAATATCAACAGGGCCATTGTAAAGAAATACTCCTTGCGCTTCGTCATGGACGTGTACCCGAGAGGAACTGAAGATGGAAAACCCGAAAATGGCCAGAGATTCCAGACCTCTTGCGAAACACCAGGCAGGGTTTTCCCCCGTATGAATTTCCTGGCTGGGCAGTCTGAAGACTTTGACAAAGAAAAAGAAATTGGCGAGTCAGCTGTCCTTCGGCAACAGTGATCGCTGCTTACGGCCGCAGCTGGCTTCATGTTCGTAGCTCACACCGCAGATATTTTACAGTTGCTGGTGCATTGTGGGAAAGGCCACCAGAATGCCCCTATATTTTGCGCGTAAATTAGTGTCTGGGGGGGGGCCAGCCTACGCTGCCTAAGCATATGAAATGCGATTGGGAACATACTCATCGTAACACGCAAATAGCGCCATTTCTTTCCATGCACGTCAAATTGACCTGTGTCCTAATTACACTAACAAACTTGGGGAATGTGGCTTTCGAAATACAGGAATAGCGCGCCAATATTCGGCCTCTACGAACGGTATGTCTTATTTTTGCGTGATTTCATTCATATATTTGTGTTTGCATTTCATTTGTCCATGACTACGTGTTTAAACCAAAGGGACAACAGTTTGGTTAAACTCGGGTTCGATTCCCGGACGCGCGGCCGCTTTTCTGATGGCTGCGAAAAGCAAAAACGCCGTGTATACGCGATTTCAGCGCACGTTAGAGATTCCCAGGTTGTCAAAATTAATTCGGAGCCCTAACCAACAGCGCACCTCATCACTTGCGTTGTGTCGGCGTATTAAACCCTACAATACAACAATCAGTTTGGTAAACTCGCTGGTTTAAAACAGGAAGGAATATTTTGCCTGTGGGCATGGATGTGGGTTTTTGTGAAGGTTCGTCTCGAATTTTCTTTGCCAACTTTCTGGAAGGTCACCGAAGCTCTTTTTTTCATGGTTTTCAAACCTCGGCCGGACCACACGCTAAAACATAAACGCTTTACTGATGGCCTTATCTGGTTTATTCATTGTGGCCACCACTGGTTCATTGTGTTTAGTTCCATAATCGATGTATTTGAGTTCTTCACCATGAAATGAGGTACGTAGAATCGAGATGATACCAAAGTAGTAATTGTCCAAAGATTTTAAGCGGAAGGGGATGCCATCTCTGTTCAAATTATTTAAAGAAGATAACTGCAGTTCACTGGGATAGGGATGCAGCAGAAGCATGAACACATTAATGCTCGAGAATTCCTGCGATAGCAGGCTGATTTTTCTACCGTGAGGCGAAAGGCAGCAATTTTTTCTCTAAAAACAAATGTAGCAGTAAGCCTCATTTTCAGACTCTTTGATTGCTTCGGAAAACACGGGCAGCATTCCACCCGGCCATGACTTCTGGGCGGCCGGTACAAATATCCCTCGTCATTATCCTTGTTAGTATTAGTGAAAGGGTGTGCGCTTCCGGCCTCACATATGACCCTCTTTTGTCAGCGCACAATACGCTTCTGCTTCCTGTTTGACGTACTTGGCAAAGAGTGCGTGTACTACTACATTCGCCGTGCGGCTTTAGATTGGTTTTAACCAATTCTGCATTACGCGTTCTACACAGCCTAGTTTGTAGGCAGAGGGTATGCTTCTCTGGCCGTGTTCCAGTCGCCAAGGTGCCGGGCCGTTTGCTTCTAGTTCCAATTCAATGGGCCGCGACCTACTCGGGTTTCAGTTAACACGAATATATACATATAGGCGTAACAGACACAATGCAAACTTGGCCGGATCTAATCATACATTTTAAAGTCGGCATGGGGTGGAATTATTGAAGGTTGAATTTCTTAGCTTTCACAGATATCTTGGGGAAGCGGTATACTTTGGTTCGCTTTGCGTGATACGCCAACCTGATAAAATTGGAGTTCCTTGGATTGTTTGGCAGCAGTTTGAATTTCGGTGGCCGACAGTCCACGGACCGCCAACAGTGTCTGCTTAACGGTCAACAGTGTCGTATTTAACTGGGCCCACTGGCTCGGCCGTGGACGTACCCATGCCTTCCAATGTACCCGATATCCACTCAAAATAAGGCTAACGTACCCCGTACGTCTATCATGTAATGTCAAAGACGATACGAGGAGGCTTCGTGGTTCAGGGTTAGTAGTATCCGCTATACTGCCACAAACAGGTGTGGTTGTAGCCGCGTCTACACCCCCGCCGCCGCCAAGCGACATTGGCTTCCTCCGACCACCCACTCGATGTGATTTTCAGATGGGGGGTCGATGATTAAGAGAGCTTAGCTCCTTCTTGGCCGATTGTGGTGGTTGAGCATCCTTAGTGTCCTGTAATCAATACTAAGGCTTACGTCAATATAGTCTTGCGTCAGAAAGAAAATGAATACTCATATCACCAAAAATATTTATTTGTTACATTCGTATGTTCTAGTATTCCGGCTACGTTTACTGGTATTTTTTCTACCAGGCTTTAAGAAGAGTTTTTGTGTTTTATTGTGATTTTATGTTGTTTCATGTAGAATATTTTTTAATATTTTTGTTGAGTGACAGTACGTTCTCTCCAGGCAGTCGGCAAAAAATTGTTCACGAACCGGCTGTGTTGCCGTCAGGAAAGCACGAAATTTTATTCTGTAGTCCCCTACTAGTCTACACGTGACAAAGCTATATCAATGTCTTCATTTTATGGCCCAAAAAGTCGTATTAAACAGGAACAGTGGGAAATACCTGTCTACGTGGCATTTGTAAGAAAACCTATTACGCGAAACAATACTAAAACAGCAATAAAAAACTGTTTAGTGCCTTTTATAGGGAGTAGAGCCTCATATAATCCACTGCTCCACATTTTTAATTTTTATCTAACGTGCTCTGAAGAAAGCTTAATTGTTAGGTTAAAAAAGATGGCGCAAATGTTGCTTAGTATTGGAATCCTCATTCCCATGTCTATGATAGCTTGCTGAGCCTTACGCACTTCTACTATGCAGGTGAAGGATACGAGCTGGCTGCTCCAAAGTGGAAGTTCTTGTACGCCGAAAACAACTGCACTGTCGTAGAGGCCTTGTCTGTGGGTAAGTTGTTATTTTGGTTAGTATGGTGGTTAGCCCTGGAAAGAGTTACGTGTTTAAGGAGTTTTGATAAGAAGTTTTGCGCATTAGAGGCAGGTAGTTACAAGCCATGGCTAAGGGAGGTTCTGGACCTAAGCATTTTAAGCTAGGAAATACGTGTTGTCCCGTGGTTTTCGTTAATTTTGTTTCCAAGTGGGAGTTCAGAGCCCAGACAAAAACGTTCCCCTTCAAGTCCACCTGACAGAACAAATGCCTTAGATTCCTCCGCAAAACAGACATATCAAAGGTCGCAGGTAAAGGAAGAAGCAAAACAATATTGATGCACACGCCGTCCCTGTAATTGCTAACATAGCAGCATTCAACTCACACCGGCGAAGAACATTCAGCAGTTTTGCTAGTCTTAAAACCTGCCCCCACCTACACCACTACCTAGCTTCTACGGATTTTCGTGTAGAAACACAAGACTGGAAATCAGCATCCTTGCCTAGGTCTTTTTCGCGGCTTTAAAGCTCTATATGCAAAATGATGTTGGCGAATACGATCAAAAAGGAAGGCCAACAAAAGCGCTGCTTTACAGCAAAACCCAGAATTCCAAAGGGACCCTTTTATGCGCTCGTGTTGGCAAAAACGGGGGGCGAGACTACTCCGCAATTACTCAGAGACCTGCAATTTGCTACAAACTCACTGCCCACGCCCTGACAAAGCGTAAGTGGTGACAATCACGCAATTAAATTTTTCATGTTGTACACCCATTATCTTAAAATCCAGGCCTGAAAGTTTTTGCGTCATCAAATCTTTTTGTGACTACCTGCCACCTCAATTGTTAAACTACTGACGTTTAACATGAACACAAAACATTCTGCGAAAAGCTGAAGCGCGCAGCTTTAGCTAACTGCGCTACACTGGCAGGTGGTCCGGCCTTATCTGGACGCAAGAGAAAGAGCTCGGCCTTACGTTAATAAAACTGGCACAATTTAATGCAAAATAGAAATGTTAATTCAGCGGCAAATGGACGTGACAAATGGGACTAGAGGAAAGTTTTCAGAAAGAGTACTGCAAAAAATACCGACCCCTCTTACACCGTGGCCGAAAGAAAGGTTGTTGTCTTGCCGGCAGGGTTACATCGGTAGCTGGTATCAGTTGCGTTCTGCTGGCTGATGAATTCAGTGGCTGTCAGATCTTACGTACTCCCCAGCCGGCGCTTTTTATCGTCATAAAAAAACCACTCCCTTTAAAGGAGTACTGACACGAAATTTCTCGCTTTCAGTTTTTATGCTGTAAAGAATACCTATTGGCACAGTAATTACGAAAATCGAACCGAAAGCCGTCAGCCGCCAACACAGAATTAATTATAGCACGTTTATTGCAACCAATTTCAAATTTGGTCGCTGCGAGAGAAAATGGCCGTTCGAAGGCCAGCCTGCAAGCGGGCCAGCCTTACGTCACGGTCTCACCCGTGACGTCAGGGACGTTTTTTTTTTCCTCCATGCGTTCGCCGCATCGTCTGCTACGATTGCACATGGTCCGCACTCGCCCGCGCAGTCGACATGTCTGAATCGTCAGACTCAGATGAGTCGCTGCCACCCGACAGACAGAACAAGTTTATTTGGCCAGGTGATTAGGCCGGCGATGTCTTCGCCGTCGTCCGTTTTTTAATATCACTGCGGCTCGAACTGGCGCAGACCGTGATAGCAACAGCTTGTCGCCACTCTTCTAATCAATCTGATCGCTAAAAAGAAGTTCCACATGCGAGAAAGTAGATGTTAGTGTGGTGAAAAATTGTGCTAGGGGTTGTTATCAGCGCTGAATTTAAAAGCGGCGTTCAGATATTTGCCGCGATGGTAAGCCTACGCTGACTGGCAGCGGGGGTTCGGCGCTCCGACCCAGCAGTGCCGGCACCGCGGTGCGGCGAGTGGCCGAAAGATGCCGCCATCTGCGCGCTAGAATCAAAACAGGCCGCGGCAGATGTCTTGGTCACCGATCGCTGAAACGGAAATTATTGCCAAAATAAAGCTCCATATGCGAAAAAGGGGATGATAGTGTGGTGAAAAGTTGTGTAAGGGATGGTCATTCGCAGTTGTACAGACACGAGCGATCAAATAGTCGCCACGATACTAAGCCTCCCAAGGTGACCCGTGCAACCCCGAGCCCGGTGGCTTGGGCGACAGTTCGTGCGGCCGCCGCCGCGCACGAACTCAGTCCACGTTTAGCGCTGCATGTCGTCGCGTGGAAAATAATGCATCTTGGCGTCGTCGTCGATATGCTCGGACAGGCTTCCAGGAGTAGTACTTCGCATACCGCGAGCTTGCCATAGCACAACTTGGGCGAGCTCGGCGACGCGCACCGCCGCGTCGCAGCGGTGCCCGTCGACATCGCGCACAGCGTGGTGCCAGCACCACTCACTTTTCAGCACCAGTGCAAGGGAACACCATTCGCCGGCCACGAACTGAAGAGCAAAGACGTCGAACACGCAACGTTTACAAGCATTGCTCACTCAGCTACGCCCACGTCTCCTGCCCAAACGAATACAACCGACAACAGCAGCGCAGGATATCGTTTCCGGCTCCGAAAACGACTATATGATGCCACCCTTAACCGTCCCGACAGGTAGGCCGATGTTTCGTCACGCCGAAAGCGATTTCGCTAGTGCTGCCGATTTGTGGAATCTCGCGTCATGGACAATCAAAATCGATTTTAGATGTGATTCCGGCCTCGGATCGCTGCAAAAATTTCTTTGAGGCATCTGTGCAAACTAGTGAAGCCAATTATATTATTTTTTAGGCGTCAAAATTTGGTGTCAGTACTCCTTTAATGCAATGAAGCTAATTCTAAAATCTGCTTATGATGCAGCGCGGCGTGGTTGAATTGGTGCACAATGTTCTTTCGCAGCAAAAAAAGAACGAATCCCCATAGAGTGTAGAACTCTTCAATGGACAGCCACAAACTGCACGTGCTGAAGGTTCACCCAAGGGTGATTTTCGTCTGGAAGTGGTAGAACCGCTATCACATTTGAGAACAAGCATCACCTTCATCCAAAAAGAGGAAGCCCGCACTAAATGACTCAAAATTGCGATTTGTATAATACGCAAGCACCTCATCCAAATGGAAGTGCAGCAATGCAGGAACAACCTCACCATACGCTGCTAATTACATAACTACCGCATCAATAAAGCCGATGTTCTCGCATTAGTAAATATACATTACGCGAAAACGCGGTGAACCCAGCGAATAACCTCTATTGCCACTTGAATATTCTTAATCGCCGCATATAGGATGCACCCACTGGATGAGGGATGTACGCCAGCAAGTATCACATGGTTTGTGGGTACATCGCTCATACAAAAGACTGCTCACCATCCCATCAGAATGACATGGTGGAATGATTCCATCAAAGCTGTAGAGGTGCACGCGCAGTAGACGGTCTACACGACCTTCTGCGCTCATGACTCTGTAAACCACAGCCCGTAGTATGGGTGCGCACATTGTTCGCGCACTCAATAGGGGAGAGTACTGTGACATACTTCTCATTTTGCACACCCACAGGCTTGGAGGTTCTCAGTATGAGAAGTGGCAGTGGATTCACCTGTCTTTTATCTTACTCTCATTTGTGAGACAAAGCACGGCAAGCAATAGGCGCAGGTTTCGCAACTTGCACCGGGTGATGGAGTGAACGCCGACTTAATTTATCTGTGCTATTGTGCTGTACCAGCCGTCATGTGGATTTCTGCGAGTTTATATGAAATCCGAGGATTCACCCGTGGCTACACTTGTACACAGTTCATTTAAAACATTACCGGAATACCAGCACCGGTGCTCTTCCTGATTTCGTGTACAAGAAAAATTGTTGTAGATTTATCCAGTTATATGTAATTAGCCCACAAAAACAATTAAAATACAAAGAATACAAGTTCAGAAGACTTTAACTTTTGATTTAGAAGAAGCCGCTTTGTTTTTAGCAAATTCAGGCCGGTTTTAGATTTAAAGACATTAGTTTGAGGTGAAATCAGCGTTTACTTACTGATATTACCGAAATAACGTTATTTCATTACTTTTTGTTGTGGGTTCTTTTATTGGAATCACTACTTTCATTTCACAAGCAACCATTCAAATGGGTGCAAAAGTGGTTGTACTGCTTTATTTAATTGCCGTATTTGATGTTTTGAAACACCAGGCTACTTCCTGGTCCACCCAATATCAGCTTATATAAATGGTGCAGCACTTTCCGTGCTTTGCGTAATCCCTCTGGCACGCAACACAGGAACCAAAACGTGCAATCTACGAAGTCTCCCGCTCTAGCACAACCACTGTGCCGCCATGGCGTTGTAAGCTCAAGCGATGCTGCGCTTACGCCTGCATCTGATTGATTGATTGTAGGGTTTAATGCGCCGACGCAACGCAGGCGATCAGGCGCGCCGTAGTGGAGGGCTCCGGATTAATTTTGACCACCTGAGGATCTTTATCGTGCGCCGAAATCTCGTACACACGGGCGTTTTTGCTTTTCGCCTACGCCTGCACCTCACCCTCAGTTTTTTGGCGTAGCGCCAGCCATGGCGTCAACTATGTTGCCCCTGTAAGAGTAGTGATGGCAATCGGGCCATCGGCTGCACAAGCGCTGCAAAGGGCAAACATGGTTGAACTGATTTCAAGCATGAGGTCGGGTCCACTGGCAATAATTAAAGCAGGCAGAATGTACCAGCGAACCTATAAAGCACGAGCAGGGAACGGGATAATATCTATAGTCGCAAGAATGCATTCAGCCAGGTTGTACACCACACTACCCGGCGTAAATACGGAATCTCTGCAAGTGAGTAATTGAAAAGTTCCAGCTTCACCACAATATTTAATACCTATAACATCGATGCAAGCGCATACAAGACATCCTGAAGGACAGTCAGTTCTGTTTAGGGGCTAGGGGGAGCACGGAGTGACTCGTACGCGCAGCTTTCATTTAGGACAGGGTAAGAGGGGCACGCCATTGTCATGGTAACGTAGGAGACATGTGCTCCGGTGTCCACAAAAGCCTGGACAACCAGGGGATGCGTCGCAGACGCCAAGCCATGAGCATGAAGGATGGCGTCTACAGGCTAGTGAAGGCCATAGGTACAAAAATGTAGCCTTGTAAGAGGCCTGCCCGTCACATTATGGTACATTCAGGGCGGCCTCGCAGTGGAAAAGCCTGGCATTGCATCTGGCGGCTTGCCAATGTACGCGGCGAGAGCTGCTGCTTTTTTACCTCGTCCACGGTGCAGCAGAAGTGCTGAAGGACGCTGATTAATCATTTTATCTACTGCGTAGAGATATTATTTTCTTTGTAGCCGTTGATTTGGAGTTAGGCGGGTGAGGGCAGAAGTAGTGCGCATCGAGGTCCTCTTAATGATTACAGGCACATCGAAGTACGCTTGAGCCAACCTCCTGGAACAGGTCCTGGTACACGAGCGTCGGCTAAAGCGCGGAGCGCACAAGGAAATGGGCAACCATCCCACGGGGCTGGCCAGATTTGTCACAGATGCCTTGAACAAGGTGGATCATTTTTCCGGCTTTCTGTCGAGCTCATCGGACCTACTGAGTGCTGAGTCTGAGGCCGATATCCACAAGCCCAGAAGCCGAAGGTCGCCTTCAGCTGCAGTTCAGTCGGAAATACTTCAAGGAAGCGACGACCCCAAGCGCTGTGACTTCTCTTAAGAGAATGTGAGTGAAGCCAGCATTTTAACACCATTTCTGATAGCCTGCTAATGCGTGCTAGGGGCACTCAGCTTGTCATGACAGATGTGGATAGACTATCCCTACAGTCACGGCATCCGCGTACATAAGGAAACACAGATGTCGGATGGTGCCACAGTCCCAGGCTAGCGGCCACAACATGATATCGAAACGCAGTAGAGATAGAAAAGACCCATGATACTCCGCGTACTGGTGTAATGGCCCTGAAAATTTCACGATTGATGCATATGGCTAAACAGCTGTGTTGAAGGAAGTGTGCGACAAAGTAACAGACTTTGTCGTGAGCAACGTATAACTTGTGTGGATGACAGCGTGACTAACGTTGCCAACGCTTTGCATATGTCTACTGTTAGAGCAGTCCTCACACGGGGAAAACTACCTCCCACAAAATCCATGGATGACATATATTCCAAGCCATCCCAATTACCAAGATGAGCCCTGAATCACATTTCTGCCGTATGGTACAATTAAAAACTGTCAAGCCACCTCTGAAGACGTGTGCCAAGCTTTCGGTATAATAGCTTGCGCAGCGTAGATGTCAAGGCGGTTGGGCGCAAGTTGCAAAGGTCATGGGGTGGCGTACCCAGCTTTGGAATAAAAAAATACCCATCGGATCCAGGATTGAGAGAATTGAGATCGATAGCCACACCTGATTTACGCAGTCCAGAAGCATCGGTAGAGCTGGGTTGTCAATATTTGCGTACACATTGCAAGTGATGTCGTCGGGACCCTGAGCAGTCCGCAGTTTATTTTGATCCCAGCAAATAATCCAGCCATTGTTAATGGTGACTTTATTCCCAAAATTCTTAGCATCTGGTGAACCAATTGTAAACACGACATTTTTAGGCATCTTTGATGACGCCGTCATCAAAGCCTGTAAACTTTACTATTTTTCGAGTTGATCCTGCCATCTAAAAATAAATATCTCGGACAAAAAACCACACCAAACAAAAAATCCCTTCTTGAAATAAAGTAAATTTAAAAACAAGTGATTCCGTATTGTATCCACGAAATTGAATAAATGTTTCCACAATACAATCATACAAATAAATATGATTTTCATTTCTAACAATTATGTGAGTGCTTAAGAAAATAATTTCTACAATAGGCGGCCCTCAGCATTACAAACATTCTTCTTTGGTATTGAGTGCCAGTCACATGTGCTGCCTTGGGACACCGCAAAATATTAGGCAAACTAGTGGAAGAGAGCTAGACACAGTAGATTTAAGTGTTGCTGTCTTGTTTGCCCAGAGTTTATGCGATTTACGGTTTAATCATAGAAGCAACTTAAGTTTGGCAACGACAGTCTCGTGTATCAGATGGGTATTCTGTGTTTGGAGGCGCAGCGCTTTCACCAACTTTACCGCTTGAGTTGCCTGAACTCTTACAGCTGTGGTGTTTTGACCGGCGGCGTGCACGATAAGCTAGCGCTTAATTTATATTAATTTATATTTATATTTATCAGTATGCTTGTGCAATATTTGGCAGGATATACGTTTTTCCAAAATGCAGTTGCACATACACTGAAGATCAGTAGGAATTAGTATCCAGGGAGCCACTTTTGTTTTGTACCATTTTCGTTAGTCAATACCGTGAAGGCGACAGCGTATGTATGTATTTGGTGTGTGAGTTCTATATCGCTTTTTGATTTTGGTCTTGTCGTACAAAGGTAGCCAATGTTGAAGTAGCACACTTTTGTAATCATGGTCATACGGTCATCTTTTTGCGGAAGCCCTAAAAAGAAATGAGACGTTAAACTTGTCCCACACCTATTTCCGAATGCCCAATTTTGAATTCCAGGGTTACCTATGAATGGAAATTTACGGAATTTATTTGATAATAATAGGGGTTGCATAAATCTAGAAACAAAAGCTGTTTGTTTAGTTTCTGGTTGCAGAACTACATCAGCTGGCTTTTTGTGTGATGGCAATCCTGAAATACTTTCCAAGTAATGCGTGTGTGTGTTGCCAACGGCAATGCTAAATCTGCTCCTGCGAGATAAGCAAGCATCTTTCTAAGCGAGGATGGCGTTTGGACTAACGTTCGGGATTTTCGTCTGATGTAGTAACAAGATAGCTCCAGAGTGTAGGTACTATGTCATAAACGTGACCTGGGGGATAATAAAGATTGCGCTATAATTGCACAGTGATTGGGACAAATATAAAAGTTCAAAGTGTGTTTCGACAGAAGCTTTTCGTCGCAGCGACGACAAAAAATAACCAACAAAAAGTAAAATGATGATTGTGACATTTCAAACTTAAATCTTAAGATGTACGTGCCCCTACTTGAATCAAGGTCTCCCACAGGGGCACATACCCACCGAGTAGTACTGGACAACACTCTGAAAAACGGTTGAATAAGTAATCGATTTCCGTCAGTGAAAATGTTCAAGCAAATGGTAATTCAGTTATTTCAGTTTCAAACTGTTTATTGCCCAAACACTGACAGGACAGATTAGAAGAGTTATAGTTGTGCATATTTAATTCTTGCTTAAACTTATAAAACTGAGGAAATCGTCACATGCCCTTCATATAGCACTTGTAGGTGTTTTGTATGACGCAAGGCTGTATAAGTAGAAATGTAGAAAGCTTTTTTCAGACATTTGGTGTTGTGAACAGCCAAACACTGTATGGTTTTTTCTCAGGCGGAGGATTTATTGGTGCCGCCTAATATCAAAGACAGAATATGTCAACAAAGGAAGGTTTTGATTGGGCTTTATAATTACGAAAGGCACGTGTAACCCCAAGCCTGTTCTTCAGAGTATTGAAGGTGTTGAACAGAGTATTGAACACGGTATTGATAAATTTATGTTTTTCTAACTGCAGACTAATTTTAAAAGTTTTACCCAGAACAAGCTAGCTCCGCTAAATGCTGTTTCGTGAAGAGAAGGCTCTATTTAGATTTCAATAGGTCCAAGGTGGTCCACGAAACAAATTCTATAAGCCTACAGGTTAGCAGTGTTTAAAGGAAATAGGGAATTTATTAGTTGTACTCTTTTCCTGACTTTTTATTCAAAGGTGGAACATGTGACACGCACAACTTTAAAGCAACCGATAATATTAAAGCATCTGCCTAATTAGCAATTCCAAATTTGTTTTTTTATTTTTTCTTCATCCTCGTTGCACGGAATATGGAAGACAAAGTAGGCGCCGGAACATTACAGTGCGAACTTTGGAAGAGAACCGAGTTCACAGGTGATGTGAAAAGAGATATGAAGGCAACAGAAGTGCTAACAGAGAGTACATGCTGTGATCAGTTTTTCTTGAAGAATTGTGCCCCAACCACACCAGATCCCATTGATGTATCTGAGTTGTGCTACTCTGTATCAAATAAAGTATCCACGCAGGTAGTTTTTTAACCAACGCGAGACGTTTTGTAACCCAATAAACATGCCCGAGTACATTTGCATCCTATTTTGTGTCTGTTGTACCTTCTCAACACACCTGGTTCTTTCGGCAACGGTGTTCCCAATAAAACTGGCAACTTTTACTATAATTTTTTAGAAAGACGATGCAGTCAGATGGGATCCCAGGGGTAGGGTAGAGATCGCTGTTAGAACCTGGACATTGTCATATTTAAATTTGAATCTTGCCATACTCTTGTTATCCAGGTTTCTCTGGACAACCATGCACAACATATACATTTAATCACACACTCGCTTGTAGAGCGCATGCAACCGGAATGCACGGTTTATATCACAGGGAGACCATATTCACAATTCCTTTGCACCCAAAAGCAAAATAATACAACGCCCGCTAAGTAAATGAGCATATATGGGTGACTTCGTTGGAGGAGGAAGACTGAGGAGCAGACTTGTTCATATTTTCATCTTCCTATTGTACGTACGAGACCAAAATATTAAGTACTACCGGTTCTGAATTATATTTGTCGCTTTGTGGCATGGAGTGGTATGAGCCGCTGTAATGACTAAAACTAAAGAAGATTAGGGAATATTCCCCACTCAGTATTTACAGCCTAAAATTCCGAACAACCTTGGCAGCAGGCTGTGTGTAGGAAAAGATACCCGACAATACGTAAATCAAGAAATATAAAAATTTGCAGAGCACATAAAAAGCTTCAGTATGGCACTTATACACTATGAAAAAGGAAAGAGCGCTTGACTCAGTATACATCGCAGCAGTGCTAGAAGCCTTGATAGACTAGAAAATAGGGTTTCTGCTCTGGAGTTCCGGCGACATGCAACGCCTCTCGCGCCTGACGCGGCTGGGTTGCACAAAAGCAGACGACCCTCGCCGTGCTCCATGTGTTTTTAAATACAACACAGGGCAAAAGTTGCTTATTTTTAATTTAATCGAGCTGTGATGCATTAAATGACTCAATGATGAATACAATAGTACTTAAATTAGTTGCAGAGGCTAAACAAAATATTATCTGCTGCAACAAGCCGATTTATCAGCTTTCTTTCTAAAGAGCTGTCGGGATTGTCACTTCGTGGCCATGGTTATCATTCTTTATTTTTGCGTACGGTCGACAAAGAAATGTTCACAAGTACAATACAAAGAACGCTGAACCCCTATACACTGAGGTAAGTGCAAAAGGTTGCTTCAGCGGGAGCATTCCAGCGGACGCGGGAAGAGCAGCCGACTTAGCTAATGCTGCTCGCCTGGCAATGCCTTGAAAATGATACAGAATTTTGTTTTGTATTTTTAAGGAAAAATGGTATATTACAGGTAAATATTTAAACATGTCACACAGTGGGGAACGCAGCAGTACACAGTCTCAAGTGGCTGGTGGTGTTGGTTGTGGTGGCCTCATAAACAGGCCCATTCCCGCACAAGGGGATGGGGCAAAAAAGTTTAGAGAGAGAAGCAGATGAGGCAAAACAGTACCGTCGAAGAATGAATTTAGTACGTAGATTGAAGAGAGAAATAGAAAAAGAAAGAGCAAAAAGAAAGCCTGGTCGGAATTGTTTTAGTATGCAGCCGAGCCTTCCCTGAAATGAAGGCATGGATTGCGTGACACACATTTATATGGCAGTGGCCCAGGTTCGTGCCCCCGAAACACAACAGCAGTGGCAAAGTAATGAACGTCCAAGACGCCGCAGGGGAGCCTCCACCAGCCTTCTTCGATTTTGGGAGGATCGGCGGCAAAAAAAGAAGAAATTATCGTCTGTTTCAATTTCATGGCAGAAGTGGCACAAAGGTGAGGTAGTTAGATCTTCCCGATATACGTACCGAATAAATGGGGGAACACCACAACGAAAGGAGCTCAGCGAAACCACGAACAAACGAGTTTGGCGGAGGCTTCTTTTCGAACTGAAACAGATGTTCGAGTTCGGAAGAAGTCGGCAGCCCGTGATGAGACACGTCCTGGTGAAACAGGTATAGGCGATAACGGGCTAGCGATACGCAAGCAAACGGGGGAAGCACCTCGACAATAGGTAAAGCCAATGCCATTTTTGCTAACCTCTCAGCGACTTTATTAAGGGCTAAACGACAGTGACCAGGATGCCAAACAAGCCTAATTGGCCGCACATGAGTGGAAAAGCTGGAGTAAAAAAAGTTTTCAGCCTTAGACTTACAGTTTCCGAGGAAATCACCATGCACACGGAAAGGGAACCAGTGAGTACCATCACTGTAGATTGCGGCGAATGGAGTTTTAGGACGGCAAGAAAAATAGCAAATAAAGAAGCAATGAAAAAGACCAATTCAATGCCGGAGAAAAGGTACCCACCCCACCTTTCTCATTTTTCCACAAGATGTCGGTTGCAATAACCACGTGCGATGGGTATTCAGACTGGTGAGCCAGGAGAATGTTTTTAATTGAGTCGGTTGGCAGAAACTTAGCATGTTTTGGGAAAATGTTATATAAAAAAAACCTACACTGCTGTGCGTAGCGAATGCAAGGCGGGAACTGAAAGGAGCATGGAGTTTAAGAGATGAGGTAAAGAGTTGGCAAAAATGACCTGTTGGTGCCCGGTATGAGACGAATAACAACCGAAAAACGCAGTAGCGTGTTGGATAAAAACAGCCTGCCGTCTGGCCAGTGGTGACTCTAGGAACGTTGCAGATGCATTGATAGTTAGATATTTATCCCTGAAATTCAGCGTTGGGACTCCAGTCTTTAAGTACAATACCTGAATCGGGACGTAACCGAGAAGGCCTAACCAATGCTTGTCGTTCCAGCTTCACCAAAGCCAGAAGCTTATAGGTCGCAGAGCCAGAGAGCAAAACACAGCCAAATTCTAAGATTGGTCGAACATACATGCTGTAAATCATCAAGGGCGTATCTACCCTCAGACCTGTTCGCTTGTGGCTAAAACCCCTTAGTAGAGTACAGCACGGGAGCCTCTCAGAGCTGTACATTTAATGCGTAGGCGCCAATTCACTTTACTGCCATATATGACTCCAAGATATTTTAGCGAATCAACCTGACGAATGGTTTGTTGGTGATACGATAACAAAATCGTTATTTGGTGCATAAGAGGGAATACGAGTATAGCACACTTATGAATGTTTAAAAAATTGTCAAAGTATCCACCGATGCTTCCAGGGCCTTCAAATATGTCTGAAAAGAATGAAACAGTAATGAATGTCTTGCGATGAAGAGAAAAATTAATGTTATTTGCATACACATACGTGTGCACATTTCGGTGAATGTTTATGGACCTAAAAAGCACATTGAATAATACTGGGGAGATAACAGACCACTGGGGAACTCCACGTGTCTACATATAACGAGAAAAGGCGTAACTATGCTGTTAACAGAAAAAACTCGGTTTTCCAGAAAAGCCGATACCAACGCAATGATGTACCTCGGGAAGGAATAACGAGCTAGGTGATCTAGAAGGACGCCATATTTCACCCTGTGGGAAGCTTTTGAGATGTCCATAGTGACCAAAGCTGTGATTTGCTTATTCCTTCGGGCCCAGTGGATGCGACTTTCTAAGTCTATATGCGCCCACCAGATGGATCATAATTCCCCAAAACCAATTTATCTGCAGCTTTGTATGTTCCTGGTACTCAAAAACGTCCTAATACGGACAAGCAAAATGCGCTCAAGTGCTTTTACAAGAGTGAATGTTAGTGTTATTCGCCTAATACAATCAATTGTGTATCCAAGCTCCGGTTTCTTTAAAAAGGTAAAATCTTGGCCAAGCTTTATTCAGGAAGTTTTCATGCTTTTTTTAAGAGAAATATTACCCACATTCAACAGGTCCCCGGAGCTTCATTGTACAAAATTTAATCACCGCTGTGGTGATACCGTCTTCACCAGGAGCTGACGATGGAAGACGGAAAATCACCCATCTAGCTCGCCTATAGCAACCTCTTCAGATTCAGCCGTGCCAATATTTTGACGGCCTGTCGACGGAATCCTTGTCGCAAACCACAGATGGAGGTGACTCGCTATGGTCTCTCATAATTCCACATTTTCATCTGGCGTACAAACCAGGGAGAGTGCATCCGGAGAGACGGAACGTGCATTCCTAGACCTGATAAACTTGAATAATGTGTGTACGATTCGGTTGTGATAGGGGGGAAAATCGGCCAATATAAATGTTTCGCAGTTGGTACCGTTCGCCTAACATTTGCGCGAAGAAATTGAAAATTAGCCCCGTTAGCCGGACTCTGACTGTGGAGAAACTGCTTACAGGCGGCGGTTCTACTTCGGAAGTCTCTAGTAAAATCATCATTCCACCAAGAGCTACAAGTGTGGCGCTGGACTAAGGATACCATAAATTTTGCTCGAAAAATAGAATCCTTATTACCTGTTACAACACTTTGAGCCCTGCTGTTCTGCTCCATACGTGTAAAAGATGAGATTGTTTTACATAGCTCCGAGGAGTATTTGGTAACATTGACAAACGAATGTACTTTGTGGCTGGTTATTTTCTCTGAGGAAACGATGGGAAAAGTACTGGGGTGTGGTCACTGTTCGTCTCCGAGTCAGTTGTTGACCGCGAGGATAGAAGCCCTGATGTTGCAAACGTAAGGTCTAGGACAGACCGAGACTGGCCACTTATAATTGTGGCATTGCCTACATTTCAATTTTTGACAGTATAGCTTATTATCCCCTGCCCATTCCCAAAGACCTTTCCCTGAGGTGTCAGTCCTAAATCTCCAAGATACGTGAGGCGAGTTGAAGTCGCCCGGCACAACCACAGCTTTCTGGCTAACCGAAAGGGCCGCATCTATAGCTATAACTACGCAAACTCTGTTGGCAAAATACGCATTTATCAGTTGGAAAGGGCGGGAACTCTGCAGAAGCAAATTAATGCCAATAATCTCACATTCTAGGACAAGAAGTCGAAAGTCCTAAACGTGTGACGACAGAAGTTTATAGATACCAATATCAGTAACTTACCACTGCGACCTTGACGGCCCATGGTGAAGGTTCTTTAGTCAGGGAACATAAAAATTGTGCCGCAGAACAACCAAGTTTTCTGTAGAAGAATTATTTCAAGTGAAAATTTAGTAGTTTAAGTATTAAGGTCCGGAGAAACTGAACCAATCGAGAAGCAATTCTTTTGTAACACCTTGATAGAAGCCACGATTAGTTGATATTAGCCTCAGTCACTGCTCTGGTTACGATGTCCTCCGATGTGTTGTCGCATAGCCAGGCCTTCCTATTTTTCTACTGCGCCGAATGACCTGGGGAAGGCGACGTGCCTCTTTTGTTGCCAAAGTTCACGATCATGTCCCCTGTAGATGTTTCATCGCACGAATATGAAGGTAAGGTGACTGAGGGACAATCGATATGCGGCTGGCAAGCATCCTAAGGAGCTATGGACAGCAGTCGCTTGTAAGTGGATGGGGTGTTCGGGTTGATGCGATAGGTGGCGGAAATGACAGACCGCGCTGTTGCTGCATTCTGCAATGGCGCTCGCGCAAGCACTGTTGTATCATTAGCGGTGGTGTTTGTATGGGGTGGCGGTACCAAAAAAGCTCTCATTGGCTGGGGAACTAGAAAGCTCTGAGGACGAGTGGTGGGGGCCGCAGGAATGCTTAATGGTGGATGAGCTAAGTTTGGATTTACCTGCTGCATAAAAGCAAGCACGCCGTAAAATGCGTGGGGCAACCGAGAAACCCGCAATGACATCGCTTGCATTTCCGCATACATTTGCTGAAAACCATCTGAAAATATACCTCAAAGGCGGTCAACCGCTGCCGGTCTTTTCCAACCGTAGCATCCACGAGGGAAGGCAAGGAAGAGTCCATAGCAGTGACCTGACGAAAGGTGACACCAACGTATCCGAAAGCCCACTCTTTAACGATGGCTGTGGCTGCTGCCCGCGAACGGCGACTTGTGCAGCAGCGACGCGGCGATTTGCAACCCCTCAAGGAGTGACCAAGCCGCCAACACCGTGTGCACTGAAGAGGACGCGGATTTAAATGCTCAACTCTCAAAACCAGCGGCCTGACTTTAATTTCACAGAGGCACGAGAGACCAGACAGTGCCAAAATAACGTATTCTGTGGGGACCGGGCGGTTGTTACCCTCTCGGATACAGTGGTATACCGCAATGACACCACCATATGCAAATTTGTGGAGCATGACCGAGGCACTCAACTGTTTGCCAACACCACGAATGATGCCCTTCGAGCACGCAAGAGAAAGGGGGATGAACGCACTCAGCGGAATGCAACCGAACATGCGACAGTTTAGAAGGTCAGAAAGGCAGGACAGGTCTGGGGACCTACAAACTAGTCCACGCTTGCCAAATTGCCAGACCTCCCTCACCGACTGGTAGTGCTGCGTGGCACCCTGCAGGGCCGACTGGACTGCCTCTTTATGGTTGAGCCGAATTGACCCTACATTAGCTGGCACGAGAGCCACAGGAACCCGGTTCATGCCACCACTCAAGAAGATATTCAGAGGCGGCTCCTGCGCGGAAAGAGAAGCCGACCAGGGGGATTGCCCCTGGCCGGGAGGGCTGAACGACATCAGCTCGCCTGCTTCCAGAAACTACAATCTACGGGATGCTTCACCGTTACAACATTACACTATAAATACAGTAAAAATTTACCCAAAATACAAAACCCCTGGCCAAACCCCGAAAGGGGAAGCAGAAAATCGCAGCAAGAAAGTGAAGACACGTCACTGCGTGGAACGTGTGACGAAGTGTCTCGCTCGCACCCGCAAGTGGGGGGGGGGTGCGAATGCGAGACCGTTTGTCCTCTTCCTGCTCGTCACTCAACCGTCCATTACACCAGCTGCTCTGTGCTGTGGCCAATCCCTCGTTGTTTATGTTACTTTCATAGGGTCCGTAGCCATCCCGTGACAGTATTTTCCCAAATTAAATGATTCTTGCTAACATTTTACGCTACACGATTTACGATTGGCGAGTAGGTAAGGCACAACCATCAAATAAATAAATTAGGCCTAGTTAAAGGGCGCAAAACGAGCCGCAAACCCTATGTCCGTTGCCCGCAGAGATGTATACGTTTATATTTACATACCATGACATACGCATACATGGTGCACGCCCCCAATATATACATTCTATCGTCAGTGACTGTGCTCATTACCTTCTAGTGCAGGTGTCGCCACCTTCGCCCGTCTGGCAGAATATGGCCCGCGGGGCTGTATCCTGCGACCCTAGTACGTCGTCAGAACTTCACCCCTCCCCCGGTAACTAGCAATGTGAACGCCGACGCTCCAGTTTTTAAGTCAAATGGGGTTAGCTGGTGAGACAAGAACAGATAATTGATTGCTCCCAGTGTCATTGTCCTACATTTTCCCCATTAGCCACAATAATGTCAATTATTGCAAATATTATTGGCAATTGCCAATAATATTGGTCTTTATATGTTGAAAATTCCATCAACCAACTATCAAGATTAATTGCTGGAAAGGTCGATTGCGTTTGATGGTCGCCTCGGAAAGCTTGATGTACGTGAGCAGCTGTAATGGAAGCTGCTGGAAGGAGACGCTAAAAGGTGCTGGCAGGCATGCTAGCATGCCTGCCAGCATTTTCCAGCGTCTTCCAGCACAGGCTTGCGGCGCAATGGCGGGAGATGTTGGCGTGACGGCAAGCTTGACTGCTGAATTAATGCTGGAAATGAATTTTCTGAATGAATGCTGGCAGAAAGCCAAAATTTATACGAGAGCGAAGCGCTTGTAAAAACAGAAACATAGCGGAGGAATTGACCGTTGCGAGAAAATTACAAAAGCTGCCTTTTTGAAAGGTGTTGCCGAAAACTTAATAGGCACGCTGCGCAATGACGGCAGATGCTGGCGTGATGGCAAGCTTGACTGGTGTATTGATGATGGAAAAGCATTTTCCGAACGAATGCTTGCAGCAGCCAAAATACATTCGATAGGGGACTGATATTGTTAGTTTTTGTGGTGTGTGCAGCATGACCACAATGCGAAGAGCACAGAATGCGGCAGCTTCGCGAGGAGTCGAAAGAAACGACGAGCGGCCGTCAAGCTGCCATCTTCTTTATTGAAACGTAATACGCGCGAGCGCGCGGCGCGCGGGAGTAAGACAATACGCCCGCACAAACGAAAAAAACGAAGGCCACAAAAGCGCAGGATGGTGCGCGCACTCTGCGGTGAGTCACGTGGTCTCTTGAGCAGGCATGCGCGCTGCAGTTCACGTAGCACCATCTGGTGGCCGTTTATTACACAACTAACAGATATAATAACAGAAACATAGCGGTGGCATTAGGAATTTCGAGAAAAAAAAACAATAGCTGCCTTTTTGATAAGGTGCTGCTGAAAACTTGGCATATTAGAGAAAGCTGGTGCAAGGGGGGCAGTGCCGACCGTTACGTTGAAAGCACAGACAGCTTTTTTTCGCTGTGACAGGGTCAAGCCATACGTGTTCCTTTTCGCTGTGCTAAGCCCGCGGACAGAACCGTCCGTGGCATGGCTTAAATTGTACGCGGCAGACTACGGGTCTAGTGCCTCGCCGATCCGCCTTAGTTGTAATCAGCTGCCTTGAGACAGATCTAACCACGGTATTATTACACAACATAATTTTCATTCCGGGCGCGCATTTCATTTCACTCATAGCTACGTTGGCTTTCGTCGGGGAGAACGGGGATGTGCGATATCTCTCTTAGGTTGATATAGCTGGCTACACGGCTCAAGGTGAGCCTCGTTTTGGAGACCGGTGCGTGCCGAAGAAACGGTATGATACCGGAATGGGTTATATACGAAGAGCAGTAAACATAACTCACAATATTTGTGTATTCATTGGCGATTCAGTTTGAGAAACCAAATAAATGCTGCTTGTCCGGACTCCCTCCCCGTTTGCGGCGGTGGTGCAGTGTAACGCGCCCGCTTTTTGTTGCAAAGGTTGGGGGTTGGATCCTCGGTCGGTCTGTTTTTTGGTTTTGTTTTTTTGCCGACAGCACGATATGATTTTTCTTTAAACGGAAAATGTGCCTGTTCTGGGTAGTATTTAACCAAAAGTGATTTCCCGCCAAGTGATGTCGGAGGTTTATTCCACAACTTGCTCATATACAGGATAGCCCAACAAACTCAACTTTTTACTCGGTATGGCAACCTGATCTTTCTATTTACATTGCTTTATGTATCTATGTTCAAGCCAGAATTTGTTTCGACGCATTTTGTTCACTTCGCGACTTGTATAAACTGCGTTACCAAAAACCAAAGGCCGAAACTGAAACCGAAACCCGGGCCTCAGTACTCCACTGCTCCATCCAGCAACATCGCCACGCCATCACCCAATCGTCTTTTCCTCCTCCTGGCCGCCGAGTCGGTGATGTGCACGCTTGTCGAGTCCTTTGTTGTGGTTGTTCTGAAGACATCGGATTATGGTTTCGACGAAGATATGCCACCTGTGATTTAGGATAAGTGACTAGTCTACTTTTCGTACTTTACTTGTGTATTTAACAGGGCAGGGCTGTTTCGTTTTGTGTTAGACGTTTGCGTCGCCGCTCAGCCCTAGTGTTTTTTGACAGCGACTGATTTTGAGGGTTACGTAGATCAGCCTTTCGACCGGGGGAGTAGCAACACTAGGGCTGTTCGATTTACAGTGCCGTACTCACCGCAGATTCCCTGAAAGCAGTAAGTCATTCGATTTTTTTGTGTATCGTTATGGCTTCGGGGAATCCTCGGACTCCCGCGGAATATCCGGGGTGAAATCGAGTCTGTAAATCGAAGAGCCCTGGTGTTTGGGTCGTTTGTAGGCTTTTTGTTGAGCGAAGTAGGATCATACTGCTACGTTGGCTAAACGGTTTGTTGCTCACAACAACCGATCGCCAATACGCGCGGTCGACCGCTCCAGCTTGAGTTCGCAACAGCTATGATTTTTTTGCGTGGGAAGTTTTTAAGGAATTGCGATATTGTACTTCTTCGCATCATTTGTCGTACCTGAACTGGAGTGGTACGCTTTAAGTAACTTTTAGCCGAAGCACATAGAAGTCTACACTACACTGCAGGGATTGTAATTTTTCAACGCGGTCACTCAGCAAAGTGCACTGGTACAAACAAGGCTCTCTGCGTTCAGATTGAGGGTACGATGGCTGAAACTGGCGTCACACTCGCATCCCCGCATGTGCAGTGAATGTTTGAGAGTTAAAATTGTTCGATAATCGCATATATGTTTGTGCATGTGTATCAATAGCACCAAAAACGTACATTCAACTTGAATTTGCTACCTCGTCGAAACTACATGCGTATCGTGCGTCTGGTGCAGAGGCATAAGCAATGCTGGCAACGCATGAGGAGCGTTTAAGCACTGCAACACTCACTAGCGTCTCCGAATAATTCGCGGCCACGCGTGTTGCTCATTTAAATTTTGTATTGGGCTCTCATTCTGTGGAGGAGTGCACCCCGCACAAGAGCAAATGCTTCAAAAAAGTGGGTCTCCTCTGGACTGGTTAAGGCCGAAGGTCTCTTTCTAGTAGCTTGTGTACATCATTGCACAGCAAAGAATACACTATTTGTAAAAACACATGACTTGATGTAAATAAATATAGTTCGCGCAAATATAGAATAAATGGGAGAACAGCCTTTTCTTGATGGTTATATCACACTGAAAGTTTCTTTTTAATTTTTCAGAAGAGGATAACCTCTTTCCCATCACAATAATTTTTTAAGCACTGGCTATTGCCATTATTCGCAGTAATGCCTTATTGTCATGTTTCACATTTTGCGGCGTGTATCAATATGTGTCATTTTTGAAAATCGTTTGAATGGGTTTGATGTCAATGTGAGCACAACCTGAAATCTGGTTCACTATGCTTCCCTAAGACATCGCGGCCATTAGTAAGGCCTAATTAGATGCATGTTTTGAAGGAAAAATATTGTTGCCATGACATTGACGGTACCAGTTGAAAACATGCACCGACACATCATGTGGGCTTCAAGCCCTGCGTGGGAAGGAGAATTGAACCTGGTTTAAGATGCAATAACCTAGATGAGACTTCAGAAATAAAAAAAAGTGTTTCACTTGTATTTTTGTTCAGGAGTTCACCACATAGCCTTTCCAGCCTCCTTCAGCATAATTGTTAGGCTGTGTCAAGCGTTCGGTCCAGACGGAACGGCAACTGTCACCGAAGTTCCCTCCAGAGGAAGCACAACTGACGTTGAAAGCAGCCTCTCTTGATTATTACCCAACCGGCCAAACCGCTACTGCTTACTGACTAGCCAGAATCACTGATAAATATTAATCGTTATTTAATTACATATGATCGGACTAACTCTAGCTCAATCCGGACGGATCTCCAAGCGGCCGCCCAACGCCCACTTCACATTATTTCAGCGAGAGCAGCCGGTCTTGCTTTTTACCTAACCGGCCAAACCGCTTCCGCTCACTGACTAGCCGGAGTCACTGTTAATTATTAACCACTGGTAATAATTAGAGGAGATCGGGCGTAACTGGCGATGGCTACGTCGGACTTGGCTCCAGCGAGCGGGAGTGGCTCGGCTGCTTGAGTAAAAAACCCAAGACCGACTGCTCTCATCGCGTGAATTGTCAATTGGGCATGAAGTTTTGCTATTACGAAACGCTTACCACGGCCACACACACAAAAAAACGGTGCAAGAATCGAACCAGGGACTACAACGTCCGTAGTCAGCCGCGGAACCACTACACCACATGCCAGAACTAGAAACGGTGGCTAATCGGCTGGTTTTGATTTGGCGTTCAGTCTGGACGGAACTTTAGCAGTTTTTAGCGTTCCGTCTGGACGGAACGCTAGACACTCTATAATTCTTAAGGCAACGTTACCATGATTCAAGTCTGCGCTTTGTCACTGAATCGTGGAGGCAATTTGCCGTAGTAGCAGTGAGAGAGCTCATCTCGGCACCTTTTTACGCATACATGAACTGGTCACAATGAACGGCATCTACTTGCAAAGAGAGAATTGAGTTAGAAACTTGATCATTCACATTGTCACTATGCTGGGATAGTCACTTCGCCCATTCTTACATACAGGTATGTGGTATTTTAACGTTCGCATATTCTCACTTGGAGTGTGAAGAACACCTTGCTCGACACCTTAACCCGCCGCGGTGGCTCAGTGGCTAAGGCGCTGCGCTGCTGAGCACGAGGTCGCGGGTTCGATTCCCGGCCGCGGCGGCCGCTTTTCTGAGGGAGGCGAAAAGCAAAAACGCCCGTGTGTACGAGATTTCGGCGCACGTTAAAGATCCCCACGTGGTCAATATTAATCCGGAGCCCTCCACTACGGCGCGCCTTATCGACTGCGTTTCGTCGGCGCGTTAAACCCTACGATCAATCAATCAAGCTCGACACCTTAATATCGCATTTAGAACTTTGAAGGATTAAGGCTAATGCAACTTGCTTGCTGTTTGCCACTCACTTCCGTCTTGCAGGCTGCTGACTGTTACACCTTGCTGTGGAGATCAGCTGGCATGCCCTACTTTGATGATCTGGGTGGACCTCTCATCAGATGTCACTGGCTGTTTATCAGGTTGGTTATATAGGTGAGCACCTAGTTATATACAATTATAGTGCAATGCTATGACGTGCACTCGGAAATTCAGTTAAGGCCAATCCACACGGCAGACCAAAACGATTATTTGGACCGCGGTCCGCGCATCACGTGATAGAGCGTCAGCAGTTCGCACAGACCGCCATTGGACCACGCAGGACCGCAGCCTGCGGGGTCCAAATATTCGCCGAGGCTTTTCGGTCCGCAGTCTCGACGGCGGACCGCGACATCAATCAGCGTGGTCTGACAGCGGCCGCGTCGCGTGGGCGGAGCCGTGTCCAGTTGCGCCATTAGAGAAGGTCGCGGGAGCGCGGCTGTTTCGCAGCGCACGAAGGAGCCTGTCCATCACCCCCGGTGCGATAGGCAGCGGGCTAGGCTTACAATCGCGGCGCATATTCAATGCGCGCTTTCACTAGATACCCCTATGTATCTTACTAGTGCGATGCTAGCCATCACTATCACATTGTTTCACGCATGTGGACCTCAATATAAGGGAAGAATTTGGTTCCAGCGAGCGGTGACGAGCCGTATGCAACCCGGGTCGCCCCGCCGTCGCCGCTCGTCGTGTCGACTTCATGCAAACGACTCCGGCGGCTGCGTGAGCACGCCCGCACCGCATGCATGTGGCTGGCTGTTATTGTGGGGATGAAATGGTTCGTGCAGGCTTTTGCGTTACATGTTATCGCGGCCAAACGGCGCCTGTGTTAAACCTTCTAGCTTGCGAGTTCAGATGGTCAGCTATTCGTGGTCCGCTCAGCCGGCCCGCCGTGTGGATGCGCCTTGCTCTGGGTCGGACCGCAGCGGACCTTGACGTCGCGTCACGTGACCGATTAGACCGTGGACTTGGTCCGTCTTGTGAATCGGCCTTTACCAGAACTTGCCAAATTTGACCGAGAGTGAGGTGCCTTGGTCTTCCAATACACCTGTATACATGTCCATGTCGGCTTGTTCATTTCAGCAATTCATTGTTCTCCGAGTTTGGAATCAGTGAATTTGGATGTATTGTATTTAACGTTTTTATGTAATCTTTAACCTCAACCTTTGCTACCATTGTTCAATGGACTGCTGAAATAAAGTCACGAATGTGGGAGTTCTTAGTAAAAAAGAGAGAACTAGTATGCTCAAGATATGACATTTAGAAGTGACACGGCCGCTTGATGTCCCTGTTTTGGTGCAGCCCGCCGAATGCTCCTCTCCACCTGTGAGAACTATAGCTCTCTTTTCCTCCGTCGCGTCGCCTGTGGTGCACGCTATCGGTGATGCGGGGGCGTCAATTCGGAAAGCAGCCACACAATCAGCCATCCGCACTAGCAGTTCTGGGTTAGGCAGTATTACTGCGCTTTGTCATGCTTCACTTGAGACACCTTGCTGAACAGGCTGCAGTCACATATTTACGTGGAGTAGATGCATGGTCCTTCATATAGGATTGCTATATTCAGCTTGTTTTACTGGAATTTTGGATTCTGAAGCCTGTTCGTGAGCTTTTGGGCTTTTTCTGAAGGAACTTCAGGCTGCTGATGACGACAGGCGAAAATATCAAGGTGGCGCGGGACAGCTTCATTTTTTCCGCGTTCGGCTCAATGTGCGATCAGCTTAAGAGTCGAACTGGGTTCACAATTCACAAAACATTCCCTAACTTTCTGCATTCCATTAAACATCCCTCTCTCTCTCTCTAGAAGATTTGTTCTGAGGTTCTTAATGAGGTGGTTTGGTCAAATAACAGGAACGATGGGTCGTTTTCCCGCACTGGATCCTCGTTTTCCCGCACTGGATGTAGCACAACATGCTGTAGTGTGTTGTCAGCCCACATGCCTAGATACATGGCGTTGTTGGTCTAGTGGCTGTCTGTGGCAATACGGATAATGAGGAACCCCGCCTCTTCGACAGAGTTGAGCACACTAAAATTCAGTTTACGGAGCCCGTCATGCTTGAGGTTCCCGGTAAAAAAATACTCTAAGGGGATAACATCAGCCGTGGAAAGCCCCGCAGGACAAACCAAACGAGCCTGCAGGCTATTTCAATGGCATTGCCGGTTCGAGGTTCACAGCCGATTCAAGGCCGAACATTTTGTCGACTTGACAGCCATTAATTGCTTTTTGCTGCATTGACATTTCGTGAGTAATCAGGCTGCAGTATGGCTCTTTTAGTGACCGCAAGCTTTGTCCCTCCACTTGAAGCCGTTCCTGTATTAGGTTTGTTACTCGAGCCTCCTCGAGCAGAAGTTCCTACGAGATGTTTAGTGTGCTTTTACACGGCAGCTCCAGCAGTTTTCTGCCCCTCACATGCTCGTAACCTTTACAAGAAGTCGCTTTCCACAACACTTTGCCGCAACGTAGGTTCCTGCCTAGTCAGCGCGCCTTATTACTATTGATAATCTGTTCCATGACAAATTTGGCACACCCGTTCTCCTTCTTGTGCTGCTTCCGAAAGGGTCTTTAGTGCTTGCACAGCTCGGTTGTCCTCATAGTGTTGAACTTTCTTTAAATTCATCACAAGTTTGCTGAAGTTTTTGCAAGCATTCGTTTAGTGTGCACTTTCAGCTCAAGACGGGGTGCGTTTCTTTTCGTCGCTTCAATGCATCCAACCAGGTTAAACGTCATCTGGCATTCTTCACCTTTCAATTTAACAATGTTCCGAACCTTCAACACACTTGCCTGAAACTACATTTTCTTGCGTCTGGTATTCACTGGCTGCGCTTTGAGCGTAGAATTCTGCTAGACGAGGGTGTTTTGCTTTTTGCCCTACCTGCTGCTAACGCATTTTCTCTTGAAATTCTTGCTTGCATACATGTGCGCTTGCGTTTTCCTAAAATCCTTTCCCGGGAAAGGCATTGCACCCCAGCACACACCTCTAAGCTTTCATAAAATGCTTGATACGTTTCCAGAGCATTGTAGCAGTATAGCAGAAAAATGATCACGACATGAATGGACAGAGCAAGCTTACCGTATTTACCAGATTGTAACGCGCAGTTTTTTTCCGGAAAAATAGGCCGAAAAATTGCATGCGCGTTAGAATTGGATACGAAAACGAAACTGCAGAAACAGCGGAAATTTCGGCCCACCCATCGCCATCGCCATCTCAAGATGGCGCCAAAGCTTTAGCAACGATTTTTCGGACGCAGGAAGCCTAGGCGCCTAGGCTTTTCTATCGGCGTTCACACAAATCGTCAAATCGTTTCATTTGCGCGCTTGTTAACAGCAATGCCAGCAGCGGCTCCCCGCGTTCAAAATGAGCGGTCGGCTGAAGCGTGCACCTCTGGAGAAGCTCTCGGGATGGGCGTGCGAGGCGTGAGCCACGATCCCATCGACCATGGTTGAACGTTCGATCAGAAGTGTGGCCCCGCGAACGCACTTGACGGCACCGAGGACGAGCTGTTGGGGTTAGCGGAGAGCGACGAGGAGTGAGATGAGATTACTTGAGGGAATAAATCACCCGTTTCCCTCGGATTCGTTTGTCCGGGTCACAAAATACCATGCGCGTTACAATCGTAGGTAAAAGTCTTCGGATTTTTTGCCAGGAAAATCGGGTGCGCGTTAGAATCGGGTAAATACGGTACTTATTTGCTGCAAATCTTATTTTATAAATTTATTTGCAAGAAGTGAAAGAAGTTTTTAATTAGCCTTGCATAGCACCTTTCCTTTAATTTCGTCATCATTTTTGTGCAATTTCGCATATCTGCCGTCATATTGTCACCATACCTGCCAGCATCCACGCTACCATTGCCGTCAGCTACCGACGTCTACCAGCATGCCAACATCCATCACCCTGCCAGCATGCAGTCATCTGCCGTCATGCCAGCATTAATGCCATTACCATAATCCACCATCTTGATGTTTGATGGATTCCACCAACTCCACATTTTCAATAGGGATCAAATTCCTCCCTCCTCCTCCCGCACGCTTTGCCGTCAAGCACACTGTCGTGTCCGCTTCATGCAAATCATTGTACACTGCTATTCTAGTCTATTAAGTGCGAACTGGACAAATATTGTGCAAGAGCGTATTTAAATGAAGAGAGAGAGCAATCAAGAAAACAATGTCCACTCAGTTAGACCGACCGCTTTGATTTACAGTCACCACTTTTGGAATCACAAAACATATTTTACGCTTCTGACGCTTGCTGTATGTTGTCACTGAGCCAACATTAGAAAGGGAAGCCTGCGCTGCCACACACATTAGTAATGGCGACTCAAAGCAGCCCTGCCCTATTGAAAATGTGGAGTTGATGGAATCCATCAAACATCAACATGGTGAATTATGGTAATGGCATTATTGATGGCATGACGGCAGATGACTGCATGCTGGCAGGGTGATGGCATGACGGCAGATGACTGCAGGCTGGTAGGGTGATGGATGACGGCATGCTGGTAGACGTCGGTACGGCGGTAGCTGACGGCATGCGTCGGTAGTTGACAGCAATGGTAGCGTCGATGCTGGCAGGTTGAGTGACGGTATGACGGCAGATATGAGAAATTGCACAAAAATGATGACGACATGAAAAGGAAAGGTGGTATGCAATGCTAAGTAAAAACTGGTTTCATTTCTTGCGAATAAATTTATGAAATAAGATTTGCAGCAAATAAGTAAGCTTGCCTATGCGTTTTGCTCTGTCCATTCATGTCTTGATCATTTTTCTGCTATCCTGCTACAATGCTCTGAAAACTTATCAACCATTTTATGAGAGCTTAGAGGTGTGTGCTGGGGTGCTTAAAAATATTACACAAAACAAACTTGGTTTCAACGTTGAATATATTATCATTAAATATCAAATATGGTGACTATCTTCGAACAGGTGGGCAGGTGAAAAGAAAAAAAACTGAGTTACACACTAAAGCTTATACAATCCAGATCAACTCAAAACAAATGTATATTCACATTTCACATACCTCCTTAAACATTCTGAGATGGTCACTCCGATGTGGTCCCTTGCTTCTGCCCTTCCTCTTTGCCATAAAAATAGAAAGCCTGCAGAAAAAGAACATTTTCAACAAATTAAGCGAAAACCATCCTTCAGGTCATGGAAGGGTGCTCTTCACCGGCACTGCTCTAAAAGGCATCGCATGGTGGCAATGCCTTTCCCGGGAAAGGATTTTAGTAAGATGCAAGCGTGCATGCATGCAACCGAGAATTTCAAGATAACATGCGTTAGCAGCAGGTGGGAAAGAAGCAAAACACCCTCGTCTAGAAGAATTCTATGTTCAAAGCGCAGCCAGTGAATACCAGGCGCAAAAAAATGTAGCTTCAGGCGAGTGTGTTGAAGGTTAGCAACACGTTAAATTGAAAAGTGAAGAAGGCCAGATGACATTAACCTGGTTGGATGCATTGAAGCGACGAAAAGAAACGCACACAGTCTTGACATGAAAGTGCAGACTAAACGAACGCTTGCAAAAACTTCAGCAAACTTGTCGCTTCCTGTGAACAAGGAGCACAAGTTCTTAGGTGTTGTGTTTGATCACAAACTCACATTCATTCCCCACATCAAGGAACTTAAAAATAAATGTCTCAAAACAATGAATATACTTAAGGTTCTCTCCCACCAATCCTACGGTTCTGACAAAGAACTCCTGCTTCGCTTGTATACTGCATTGGTTGGGTCTCGTTTAGACTATTGCAGTGTGGTATATGGGTCGGCGACTAAAACAGCGTTGCGAATGCTTGACCCAGTGCTACACTTGGGGCTTCGTCTCGCCTCGGGTGCTTTTCGCACTAGCCCTGTCCAGAGTCTGTATGTCGAGTGTGATAAGTGGAGCCTTGAGAACCAACGAACATACATGGACTTGCTATATGCTTTTAAAATTTCATCACTGAATAATCATCCTTTTTATCGTGTCTTTAACCATACATCAACATCTCTGCTCTTTGCAAATCGACCATCCGTTCCTCTGCCCTTTTCACTTAGAGTGAGAGAGCGAGCCTCGGATCTAAGTGCTTCGTTTTTAGATGTGTACAGGTCATCCTTTTCTAACAGTTTACCGCCTTGGCAAGTTCGCCCGGTGTCGTGCGACCTTTCTTTTATGAGACTTGACAAAAATCGTGTACCACGAGCTGCAATACTGCAGCACTTTCTGTCTTTGCAGTTTAAATACACATGTGCAGAATTTTATAGTGACGCTTCTAAATCCTCCAGTATGATGTCGTGCGCTGCTCATGGTCCTAATTTCAATGCAGCCAGAACCATGAGCGTGCACACATCAATTTTTTCAGCAGAAGCGTATGGAATTTTACTGATTGTACGACACATTCTTGAAACTCAAATTCCCAATTCCATCATCTATACAGATTCTTTGAGTGTTGTTCGCGCACTGTCATCGCACACGCCCCCCAAAAACCACATAGTTAATCTTGTATTCAGCACTATCATGTTCGTGTATGCACAAAAGCATGAGCTGGTCCTCTGCTGGCTCCCAGGACATGCAGGGATCGCTGGGAACGAGTTGGCAGACGAGAGGGCCGGTGCTGCTGCACTTAGGAACACTGTGGACATTACAACGGTACCCTACACAGACCTCAAGCCACACATAAGACAACACCTGCGCAGAACATGGCAAACACACTGGGACGAACAGACAGACAACAAACTACATGTAATAAACCCACACTTGGGACGGTACACATCTGACTCACACAACAGACACACTGAAGTCGCCTTGGGTAGGCTGCGGATAGGGCACACCCATGCGACGCACTCGTATCTGCTGACGGGATCTTCTAGACCCCAGTGCAGCAGGTGCGGAGAGGCCCTATCCGTAGTGCACATACTAATCACATGCAAGGCACTTCACACAACACGACACAAACACTTCAGAGAACTCTACAGACAACATATTCCCCTACATCCATCGTTTTTCCTAGGTGATGATGCCATTGTTTCCGTGAAACGTGTTTGAGTATTTGTCCGACGTCAAGTTTTTAAACCTCATTTCCTATCACGCATCATGAAATATGGCCCTATACACCAGCCATGCTCATTGTCGTGTTGTGATTTTACTTTTGTTTTTGCTGATTTTACTTAGTGTTTAAGGTTCCATCCCTATCATCGACTATTGTTTTGGCGCTCTTTGCCCCAGTTGGCCTTGCGCCATAAACATCCAACTATCATCATCACCTCACTAACATATATAGGTAAAGGCCCATGCAGTCCATCTTCCCACAACAGATTCAATGAAGCAAGAGCTAACTGGAATACCTTTACTGAGACATCCAAACTTCACCACACATCCATAGGACACCTACACGTTGAAGAAGCTACCCAACTGCTCACGGCGCACATCCTCGACTCCGTCAAAAAGTCTATTACTCACGCCTCTGGTACCCCTCGCAATCAGAAGAGGCCGTGGTGGAATGAGGACTGTAGGCGGGCGCGGGAGGCCCAAAACAAGGCGTGGGGTATCCTCCGTCGGTACCCCACGTCACGTAACCTTATTTTGTTCAAACGGGCCAAGGCGTTAGGAAAACACGTGCGCCGTGAGGCAAAACGAGAGAGTTGGCACACCTTCCTCACTTCCATCAACTCATACACTGACACACACAAAGTCTGGACACGAATACGAAAACTAAAAGGACAACAGACACACAGCTTGCCCCTGGTTAGTACAACAGGGGACACACTGGAAGACCAGGTTAACACACTTGCACAACACTTCGAACACGTGTCCAGTTCGGCCCACTACACAAACACTTTCATGAAACACAAAACATCTGCGGAAAAGAAGTTCCTGCGTGATTACAACAAGTCGCACACTTCTTACAATTCTCCTTTTTCAATTCATGAGCTGAAGGCAGCCCTGACAGCATGGAAACCTTCAGCTCCAGGTGCAGACAAAATCACATACACTATGATGCAACATCTACACTCAGACACTCTTGAAACACTTCTACATCTATTCAATACATATGGCTTTCGGGGCACATTCCTCGCTCTTGGAGGGAGGTCATAGTAGTGGCTTTTCTGAGTGAAGAGAAGGGGCCTTCCTCTCGCGCTAGCTATCGGCCCATCGCCCTTACAAGCTGCCTGTGCAAGCTCCTCGAGAAGATGATAAACAGGAGGCTCGTGTACTTTCTTGAGTACAATGGTCTTCTCGAGAGCTGCCAGGCAGGCTTCAGGGCAGGGCGGTGCACCAACGACCAACTCGTTGCGGTCGAGTCGTATATAAAGGATGCTTTCCTCCACAAACAATATTGTATGACGGTATTCTTCCATCTGGAAAAAGCGTACGATACCACGTGGCGGTATGGCATCCTAAGCGACCTGAAGTCCTTGGGCATGCCGGGTAACATGATGAACACTTTCCAGCTAGTTGTCTCAAAGAACCTTTCGTGTGCGAGTTGGAACTGCACTCTCTAGGATTCATGTGAGAAAAATGGAGTGCCACAAGGTGGAGTTTTAAGTTGCACCCTTTTTATGTGAAAATGAATTCCCTTAGGAAGGCGCTGCCACCTTCGATTTCCTGTTCAATCTATGTAGACGACGTGCAACTCTCCTTTAAATCCTGTTACGTGTCTGTCTGTGAGCGTCAGGTCCAGGTTGGTGTTAACAAGCCAGCTGGCTGGGCAGATAGCAATGGTTTTAAATTGAATCCCAGGAATTGCACTTGTGTTTCGTTTTCCAAGAGGCGTGGCATCCGGCCAGATCCAGACTTTCAACTCAATGGTGTCTCGATTCCTGTCAAAAAGGAACACAAGTTTTTAGGCATAATCTTCGATGGAAAGCTCACATTTATCCCACACATAAAACAACTAAAACATAAATGCTTAAAGACAATGACTATCCTGAAGTTTCTCTTCCACATTTCCTTTGGCGCTGACAAACTTCTTTTACATGTTTTTACCAGCTTGATAGGTTCACGATTGGACTATGGTAGCGTTGTTTATGGGTCAGCAAGTAAAACATCCCTCAAAATGCTGGACCCAGTGCTCAATCTCGGGCTCCGCCTTGCGTGTGGCGCCTTCCGCACTAGCCCGGTCGAAAGCCTCTATGTGGAGTGCAACAAATGGGACCTACAACGTCAGCGAGCATACACAGATCTCCTTTATTGCCTTTAAAATTTCATCCATGCCACACCATCCTTTAAAACAGTTTTTTATGATACATCCATGACAACTCCTTTTGAGTCGACTATCGTTCTCTGCGCCCTTCTCTTACAGAGTTAGAGAGGAAGTGTCAGAGCTATCTGTCTCCTTTCTAGATACAATCCAAAGTTCTCTAACAGATTTTATAGCACCATGGCATCTCCACCCTGTATCATGCGACACATCTTTCACACATATAGATAAAAACCAAGCTCCCACATGTGCAATCCTGCAGCACTTCTTGTATTTGCAGCAGAAGTATCAGTGTTCTGAATTTTATACGGACGCCTCTAGAACTGCCACCTCTGTGTCCTGCGCGGCGCATGGGCCCGGCCTTAGTGTCACTAGAACTCTTAACAGTAATACAAGTGTCTTTACGGCAGAGGCTTATGGCGTACTTCTTGTTGGTAATCATATACTTCGAAGTAACACCCCACAATCCATTATCTATACAGATTCTCTCAGTGTTGTGCGGGCATTGTCATCAAAAAAGTTTTTAAACAATCACGTTGTAAATCTTATCATCAAAGGTATTATGTCGGTGTATGTCCACAAATTTGAACTCGTCCTTTGCTGGGTCCCTGGCCACTGTGGTATAGCCGGGAACGGAGCCGGGATCGAATGGCCACTGCTGCTACACTTTCGAATGCAGTAAACATCACCACATTACCCTACACCGAGGTGAAACCACACATGAAACAACAACTTCGCAAAACATGGCAAACACATTAGAGTGAACAAACAGACATCAAGTTACATGTACTAAAACCACACCTGGGACCGTACACCTCCGATACACGCAAAGGATACATAGAAGTCGCCTTGGCTAGATTACGGATAGGACATACGCACGCAACGCACTCACACCTGCTCACTGAATCTCCAAGACCTCTGTGCAGCAGGTGCGGAGAGGCCCTATCCGTGATCCACATCCTCATACAATGTAAGGCACTCGACATTACATGACGCAAACACTTCCCACAACTACACACACGACATATTCCACCACACCCGTCATACTTCTTAGGAGACGATGCCATGTTTTGTGTTCAGCGCACGTTTGAGTTCCTATCAGAAGTTCACATTTTACAACTCATCTCATAGCACCCATAGTTTTACCCCTGGTCCAATACACCAGCCACCTTATTTATTTTTTAACCACTCTTGTTCTTCGCCCTGGCCCTTTACACCACCCGTACTCATAGTTTTTAGCTGATTTTATTTCGTGTTCTCTCCATATCAAACAACGTTCTGTTTGGCGCTCTTTGCCCGTGTCGGCCTTGCGCCAATAAAATCAAACCATCATCATCATATTATTTGCACTTCCTAAAGTGCTTCCAGCAACATGCAATGGGCTGCAATATTCTGCTTCTGCACCATTTCCGCAATTCTTTATGTTATGATGGGAGTAATTTTATGAAGCAACGATTTCATGCTTATGTCGCAAAAAAACAGAAGAAACTATATGCGGTCCGACCGTTGGTACTGGGTTTCAAAGCTGGAACTAGACCATTAGATTTATAATAGCCCAACTAATAAATACAAACGAAAAGCTGGCAGCACTAGTAAGACGTAAAAAGAAGAGCGAAAATGGTATGAAGCTTGCAACGTCTTCGGAAGAACACCATTCTAGCGTAGTTTATTGAGTAGTAGTTGAAAACATCTTGCCGCATTTACGTTATATTAATTGCAGTAACATTTGCTGCCTTGCAAAAGAGCGTGAAGGAACACATGATTTCAGATATTGCAGGTATAAGACCAATACGTAGTGTAAACAGTTCTGTAAAATTGGACCCGTACATTTCTCAGCAAAAAGATTGGAAACGCTGCAAAGCACATTAAAACGCCCCTGCAAAAAACAATAATTGCCTCACAAAATTTCAGCATGGCTTTCGCGCCAGTCATTTTACCTGTACACAGTTAGTTGAAACTGGCCATGACTTTGCTAGAGCAATAATATTACAATTCCAACTGACGTCATTTTTGTGTATTTTAAAAAGCTTTTTATGCAGTTTACTATAATATACTTTTGCACAAATTAGACACCATATTACAAAACGAGAAACTATAGTCGCAGAGATTGCAGCATACCTATCTAAGCGCAAACAATTTGTTGGTTTCAATGGTACCTTATGTTGTGTTGGTTCTGGCGTTCTTTGGGCTCTTATTGGTTTTGATTTTTATAAATGGCGTCGTTACCGGACTGTCATTTGCGTCCAACTGTACGCCGACGATTGTATACTGTACAACAAAATTGTAAATTGTGTGCTCTGAGGATCAAACTAGGTTAAATAGTGACTTTAAAAAACTGGTTTAGTATAAGCAGTGCAAATGACCATACGTTTTGACAAACCCGCTTTCATAAAAATAACACACAAGAAAGTCCCTCTTTGACACATGCATTCTGCTGGTAACGCAGTCTGACAGAAGTGAACCAACGGAAGTATCTCGGCTTTTCGATTTATCACGTTCTTAACAGGAATAAGCATATCAATATTGTCTCGGCTAAGCTCTTCGAGAACTCCTTTTAAGGCGTACGTTAAAGTTGTCAACGCAAAGTTAAAGTTATTCTGTTCACGCCTCCTAGCGTAAAACACAATTATATGTCCCATGTTAGAGTATGCGGGAATTATTTGGGACCATACACTCAAACGAATATTACAAATCTAGAAAACATTCGAAAGCAGCGGCAGAAGCGGCAGCGGCGTGAACACGTCGCTAACAACGAAACTGCTCCTGTTGCAGGCTGCCGTGACTGAGTGTCCCATCGCCCGGAAAGCGAAGACCACGGCCGCTATCCCCATCCTGGAACATCCAAAGAAACAACCAACATCATGCAAGCAAGGAAGGGCTCGACGCTCCACAAGCATCGTCTGCGCAGGCTACATCCGGGAGTCCATCCAAGATAAACCAGCGCACACCCCAGCAGCTTTCACTTGGAAGCAGCGGCAGCGGCGTGAACACGTCGCTAACAACGAAACTGCCCCTGTTGCAGGCTGCCGTCACTGAGTGTCCCACCGCCCGGAAAGCGAAGACCACTGCTGCTACGCCCATCCTGGAACATAAAAAAAACCAACATCAAGCAAGCAAGAGAGGGCTCGACGCTTTACAAGCATCGTCTGCGCATAGGTCATCCGGGAGTCTATCCAAGATAAACAAGCGCACACCCCAGCAGCTTTCACTTGGCAGCAGCGGCGCCGGCGTTCACACGTCGCTAACAACGAAACTGCCCCTGTAGCAGGTTGGTACAGCAATTTGCAAATATTCCTCTAAAACTGTCACTGCCTCTGCCCCTGCTGTCTGCTGCAATTGATTTCTGGTAAGAGTGTCTCAATGGCTTGTCGAATGTTATTCGCCTGACTGCCTGCGCTCTTAGGAAAAATGTCTCGCATGTGTGCGTCTTCCAAGGCAACCAATCTTGATGACGTGGCAAACGTAAAGTGCACTGAGTGTTCAAACACTTACCACTTTGGGAAATGCGCTGGCGAAAGCGGGAAATCGTTTAAGTCAAAAAGCAAATCCGCAAAAAAGGAGTGGTGCTGCCTCACGTGCCAAGACATTGAGTCTCCAACGAGCAGTCGGGAAGGTGCTGACTCTGAGCTTCACATGAAGGTAGCTCTCGCCTCTATCCTCAAAAAGCTTGATAGCTTGCCTGAATTGGCCAAACAAAGTTGAGGAAATAAAACAGTCCCTCTACCATAAGTGTATGAAATTTGACGAGTTTGAAAAACAGGCTTTGCGTCAAGACAGTGAAATAAAAGCACAAAAGAAGAGAGTAGATGAACTGAAACTCAAGGACGACATGAACCATGTCGTACAAGCACAACTTCAACAGGATGTAATGAGCTTGAATACCAGAGCAGAAAGTTGAACCTAGCGATTCATGGTCTATTGATTGCGCCTGAAGAAAATCTACTTTCCATTCTAAATGGAATTGCCAGGAAACTTGAATACCGCCCCTCACGGAAGCCGACATTCAGACGATACACAGACTACCGGCCCGCCCCGATAAGACTCCAGGAATAATCGCTCGTTTCACGAGACAGACAACAAGAGACTCGTGGCTGAAAGCTAAAAACAAATTCAAGAATGAAGAACCGCCTATCTTCATCCTGGAGAATATGACCCGACAGAATAGGGACTTGCTTCGTGCGGTGAAAGAGTAGACGAAAGATACGGGCTATCACTTTGCTTGGCACACGGATGTAAATATTTTGATCCGCAAAGATGAAGATACGCGTATAGATACGCGCTTTAAATAAGTAAGGCGCTTTGTAAGGTATAGCGAAAGAACATATCTAAATAATGAAATGCCCTTATCTCCTGCCAACTGACCTTGCCTGTATCACTTCCTCGTTCTCGGCTACTTTCGTGAAAGCTATACATTTGAACGCGCGATCAGTACAAATTAAGAAAGAATCCCTAGAGAAATTTCTTAGTGACTTTCAGTTCAAGTTCTCAGCGATTATGTTGAGTGAAACATGGAGCACCAGCGCTAATAACGTCTTCAAATTGGCAAACTATATTACACTTTACCTCAATGGATCTGTGGACCGTGGTGGAGGAGTAGCACTGTTGCTAGATGTGAGTGTAAATGGTGAAATACTAGCCCCGTACAGTGTTACTACACCTGATTATGAAATATTATCGCTATGTGTGGGCAAACTAGTTTATTCTGTTAGCTACTGCCTACCCCGTAGAAATGTCACAATATGTCTGAAGTTTTACGAAGAGTTCTTACCGTTTGTTGCTGATGGAAATTGCACGCTTATCGCCTCTGGAAACTTGAACATTGATATCAGCTGTAATATCTGTTATGCCAGAGAATTTAATACTGTCTTGGCTTCCAACGGTTTTAATAATGTAATTGATGTTCCAACTCGAATAACAACTGAAAGCTAATCCACTCAATCTTTTTATTACGAACATTTCCCATCAAAAAAATCAGACAGGGGTCCTATCATGCCCTATTAGCGATCACCTTCCAGTGTCTTTGTGCATGGATACGTTAGCCCAACAATTTAAACATCAAGTAGGCATTAGATTTCGGAGCATAAATGAAGCTTCGCCTAATGCTTTTCGTGATGCACTTATTCAGGTTGACTGGACCCCCATTCTCACGCTTAAATTCAAATGAGGCTTACAATATTCTCTGCGAATGTTCAAGCATCTTTATCATTTTTATTTTCCTTTTACAACACAAAAATCACTTAGAAAGTCTCGGAAACCGTGAATCACGGCCTATCTGCGACACGAAATTAAAGTGAAGGACAAGCTGTATAAAACGTTTTTAACAACGCTCACAGTCCATGAATGGAAGTTTTCAAAACAGCTTAGAAATAGGTTGAAGAAAAAACTGAGAGCCGCCCCAACGGAATACTATTCCGCATTTTTAGATATGAAGAAATGTCCTCATGATGTTATCTGGAATCGGTTAAACTTAGTACTTCACCGTTATCAGCCACAGAATCAAGAGTTAAATTTGAAATTTGATGACAAAGAACAAATTGGAACTGAGCTGGCCAATGCGTTTAATCTTTTTTTCACATATATGAAAGCAGACGACTCATTGAAGGATGCATGCGAATATATGAGTGTTCCGAACGTGCATACAGTATTCTTGGAACCTGTTACAACAGATGAAGTGATATCGGTTATAGACAACTTAAACAATAGCAAATGTCTAGATATTGACGGTATTCAAGTAAGGCCACAAAAACATGTTGCAGATATAATAGCACCAGTAGTTGCACATATATATAACACTTGCCTAATGACATAAGTATTTCCAGAGAAAATGCAGATAGTCAAAATAACAGTCCTGTTCAAAAGTGGAGATCGCAACAACTTCAGCAATTATAGACATGTATCTATACTTCCTATATTCACAAAAGCCTTTGAAAAGATTTTGCATATCAGAATCATTATGTTCATCGAAAAACACAACGTGAACAGCATGCCGATTTGGATTTAAGAAAAACAAATCTACAGAGCTCGCCCTCCTGGAACAAAAAGAATATATTTTTACACAATTTGAAAATAGTGCCTTTGTAGTGGGAATCTTCATAGATTTTTCCAAGGCATTTGATTCCGTTTACTACGAGTTACTTCTAAAGAAGCTAAAGTACTACGGAATTACGGGCCAAGCTGCATTAAATATAACGTCGTATTTGTTTTAAAGAAAACAAACCCTCATTATAAACGATACATATTCCGAAATAAAACCGGTTTCTTCTGGCTTCCCTCAAGAAAGTGTGCTTGGTCCGTTGCTGTGTAATATTTACCCTCATTAGATTGTAAATATCAACCGGGAGCAAAATTTCTTAGTTATGCCGATGATGGGAGAGTTTTCTTCTCAGGTGGAGATGTCCATGGTCTGATACAGGGCTGTAACACATTGATGGCCGCGCTGGAGAATTCGTCGAAGTCTAATTACATGCGCGTAAATGAAACAAAGACAAAAGCATTAATATTTAATTCGGAAAACAAAGCAGTTCCCTCCCACGATCCCATTATGTATAGCTGTCGACAAATAGAAGTGGTAGATCAGTTTAATGCCTTGGTGTAGTATTTTCGTCCATTATGTCATGGAAAATTCATGTAAATCATGTTGTCTCACGGTTGAAAAGGTTAACCGGTACCATTGGGTTTATCAGATAAATTCTCCCAAAATCTTTAAAGCTGGTATTGTATAACTCTTTATTTTACTCTCTAATAAACTACTGTCAGGTTGTATGGGGAACTGCCACACACTGACTTCTAAAGAAAATTCATCTATTGCCAAAAAAGTTCCTTTGTTATGTTTTCAATGTGAAGTACTTTGCGCCTAGCAAATGTCTCTTTCGTAAAGCAGGTCTAATTACAATATATGACTTGTACAATTGCCGGCTGAGTGTTCCATTTAAATTAGAAACCAAAAGGAATATAGACCATATACGAAACCTGACCCATCTTCAACAAAAGAAAACAAGTTACCCGTGCAGAATGCAAGAAAGCTGGTTTTTTCCAATGGTGCGCCTAAATACCGGTTGCGAATGCTTGAAATATGCTCTACCTTCTCTTTTCAACATGTATGATTGTGAAGGATTTGATCTGTTCAGATGTACGCAGCGGGAACTGCGTTTCAGGTATAAATAATGTATTTCAGCTGAATTTTTTCGGTACATTATTATGCTCTATATATGTGTGTTTGTTTTTATTTATTGGTTGAGGATTGTGTTATTTATTCACCCATCTGTTATGTAATACATGAAGCTTGTACGCGTGCAAAATTTTGTTTCTAACTGTAATTTATCGCTTCGCAGTTCATTTCTACGGCTGTTGCTTGTGTGAACGGGGGCTGCGGCCCAGTCAAGCCGTAACGACGGCTTTTTCGGCAGCTCCTGTGTCTCTCTTTGTATGTTTTTGAGGCAGAAATAAACATTACTATTATATTGTTATTGTTATTATTATTATTATATTATTATTATTATTACTATTATTATTGTTGTTGTTATTATTATATTATTATTATTTTGGCGCCAACATGGCGCCGAGCAAGGATTGCTGTATTCTAGGCTCTTGTGTTTTTTTACGTTAACCAAACGTTTTTCCGCTGCCTTTCCTGTAAGAAACGCGTGCACGCGAAGTGTGTTGTGTGGCCGGACGCTGAGCTTCAACTCCTGAGATCTGGAGCTCGGCCGTTCAAGTGCAACATCTGTGAAACGGCTGAGGTGGCGGCTAGGCCTAGCGGAGCCGGCGACGACATCGGCACGTCCGCAAGCAGGGCTCCTTCCCCCTGCTCCCTTCGACGAGACTCGCCGCCCATCGTCGAGAAGGCCCCGGCACCGCCGTCCCAGCCGGTTGACCTTCACGCCGAAGCTGCCGGTCTCCGCGCACTCCTCATCGATGCGCTGGACAGAACTTCTTTCCTCAGCGACCAAGTGGCCCGGCTGCTGGAGGACAACGACCTCATGCGCCGGGAAAACGAGTACCCTTTCAACCGTCTCCTTCAAGAGAGGGAGGGAGAACGCGCCCATTATGCCAAGGTGGTTGCTTCCCTGCGTGCGGAGGTGTGCTCCTTGCGTGCCGAATCGCTTCGCCGCCCCCCTGCCTTGCAGGATGGAGTGCGTCGCAGCTCGGAAAGGCCTTCTTTCACGCACGTTTTCTACAAAGATGTGTCGCCGTCGGCTACGTCGGCTCCGCTGCAGTCGGTGTCTTCGGCTGTTCCGACACTGCCTCCCACTCCGTCCCCACTTTCCCCGGTGCAATCTGTGTCAGTGGTTGACCGTAACCCTCCTACTATTGAGAAGAAGCGCCGAAGCCGGGCATGTGTAGGTGCATCGGACACATGTGGACTCGTCGTCGTTCCGCAGCCGAAGCGCCCCTAATTTATGTTCGTCTCAAAGCTTTCCCCATCCACAACCTCTGCTAGCCCTAACACCCATCTGTCAACCTTAGGTGTCTCGTCCTTGAGCTGCCGACGACTAAAGACTAAATTTGACACGTACGCATCCTTTTATATTTCCGTCAGTGAAGCGTTTTCGAGCGCTTGAATGACCCCGCTGTTTGGCCAAAGCACTGCCTCTTTAAGGAGTTTAGAGGCATGTTTCGCGAAGGCATGCTTCACAGCTCTGAGCGCATCACATAAGAAAAGCAGTGATGACTAGTACTTTGCATGTGTTTTATCAGAATGTGCGCGGGCTTCGTACCAAGGCAACTGACTTCTTTGGTAATGTTCTGGCTTCTTGTTTTCCGTTAATAGCTGTCTCTGAAACTTGGTTGTACCCTGATATCCTGTCCAGTGATTATTTCTCTCAAAGTTACCATGTATATCGTAGTGATCGTGCCTTGATGGGAAGAAAACAAAAAGGGGGTGGGGTCCTTCTTGCCGTTGACAAATCTCTCCTGAGTGTGCTTTGTAGTGATATTCAGAACGCAGATGAGTCTGTATGGGTTGAAATTCTTATCTCTAAAACTGAAAAACATCTTGGTGTTTTTTACATTCCCCCTGATGTAGCTCCGGACGCATTCAATCAGTTAGTCGCCTCCATTGAACAGGAGCTTATTATTCATTGCAACCGCAACGTCCCCCTTCTTGGAGACTTTAACGCTCCTGGCGTTCAGTGGAGCTATCTATCCTGCTCCCACCATAACCACCACATTGAACAGAAGGGTAATAGATTACTAGATTTTTCGTCTTTCACTTCCATGGCACAGCATAATCACATAGAAAACTGCAGTGAAAACATATTGGACCTGTGTTTTTCGAATTTTGATGATGTTAGTGTGTCGCACTCTGATTGTCCTTTAGTTAGACCAGATAGATTTCATCCTCCTCTTTCTATTTCCTGTTCCCTTCCCACAATGCTCCATCATTCCGTAAGGTCCTGCAACACGCAACCTCGCTACTCGTTGGCCTGGGGAGATTACGTTGGGCTGTATGATTAGTTTTCTGCTGCCCCTTGGTCGACAGTCATTGACCAAACTGATGGTCGATGAAAAAGTTGACCGTTTTACTGAGATTGCACTTTTGGGTATGAAGAAATACATCCCGCAAAATTTACCAAAGAAGTTCAAATTCCCACACTGGTTTTCTTCAGAATTGCGGGTTGCCCTTAAACTCAAAGAACGTGCGCACAGAAAGATGAAGCGCTCTGGTGCGAACCAGTTCGCTCAGGAGTTTCGGGTGCCTACGTGCCTTTTCAAAATATTGCACAAGCGTGATCATGCTTCGTACCTGGCGTCAGTAGAAGCTAAAGCAACCCATCAACCGTGAGCCTTCAGGAAGTACATTCATTCAAGATCTAGTAAAACTAAAGAATCTATTCGTTTACTAGACTCCAATGGCAATGAGGTTGCGGAGGTGGCCGACTGCTTTGCTCGTCAGTTTTCTTCTTTTTTTGAAATTAGCGGTGGCAGTGATACCAGAAGCGCCCCTTGTCACCAGGGCGGTAACTGTGGTTGTTTCCAACTGGATGAGCACATCGTACGGACCAGTATCAAGCGGCTAAAGCCCTGGCTTTCTAGTGGACCAGATGGTATTCCCGCCGCCTTCTAATAACGTATGCAAACATATTCGTTCCTGTGTTCACTTCAATGTTTTATACCTGTCTCCGGGCTAGCACGTTCCCTCGCTCATGGAAAGTCTCTCGCGTATTCCCTGTATTCAAGTCAGTCCCAAAAACTGACGCCATAAACTATAGGCCAGCCTCGCTTCTTTGTTCTGCCTCTAAAATATTCGAGTTATCTCTTCATATGGTCTTGTTTTTCTCACTTAAACACGTCCTCATTCATAATCAACATGGCTGTATGCGTGGTCGTTCAACTTCCACAAACCTCGCGTGCTTCATGGAGCAGGTGGTCCCAGCAATCGTTGGTAGAAGCCAGCTTGATGTGGTCTACTGTGACATGAGCAAGGCCTTTGATCTAGTCAACCACTCGTTATTCCTTGCCAAGCTCATTCTGTTAGATGTCCACGCTTCTTTGGTGGGTCTTATACGTTGCTACCTCCAGCAGCGATATTGCTATGTAAGTGTTCATGGTCAAACTTCATTTAGGTACATAGCAACCAGTGGTGTACCCCAGGGATCTGTTCTGGGTCTCCTTCTCTTATCCATTTCCATTAACGATGTTGCTTCTGTTATTCAAAATTCTTCTTTTTTGTTGTCTGCTGATGATATAAAAATCTTTAGAGAAGTGCGTAATATTCATGACTGTAATTATCTTCAGGCTGATGTCGCGTCATTCTATCGTTGGTGCACCAAAAACGACTTAATTTTGAACCCCTCAAAAACGAAAGTTTTCTCCTATGGTAGAAAAACTCAAAAGCTGCAATACTCTTATAAAATTGCAAGCACTGCATTGCCAAGGGTGACTGAAATTCGACACTCGGGAGTACTATTTGATTCTTCTCTGACTTTCTCTTCCCACATTACACAAATTACCTTTCGCTCTGTTCGATGTCTGGGTGCTGTTTGCAGGTATTTTATAGAGTTTAAAGGTCCTCTTCCTTTCTTAAAGTTGTATTCGGCTCTCTGTTTACCTCTTCTCGAATACGGCTCTGTGGTTTGGAATGGAACTTGCAAGTCCAATAGTGACCGTATCGAAAGAGTTCAAAATAAGTTGCTCTTTATCTTTAAGCGCCGCTTCCGTCATGTGCAAGAAGACGCTAACGGCAGTGTGCCTTTTCAGAAAAGTCGTCCTTCTCTTCGGTGTCGACGAATGCGAGCTGATATTATCTTTCTTTATAAACTTCTTCATGGGGATATTTTGTGTGACGACTTGGTTACACTTATGAATGTCAACTTGCCGAACAAACTTTTCCGAACATTTCGAACATTTAGAACTGATGCTTTGAGTAGAAGACGCTCGTCCATCTGCAGAATACAATGTGCATATAATGAATATTCTGATCGTCTTTATATATTCCAAAGCTCTTTTTCTTTGTTCTCTAACGACTTGAAAACTGTTGTAGCCTAAGTGCCTTTATGTCATTGCAAATTTATGTGCCGTATTTATTTTAGGCAAATCATGTTCTTGTTTGTTTGTTTTTCACTTTTCCTCGTTTTGCGTTGCTTGAATTTCTGCAGGTTTGAGTGCCAGTGCTTGTAATGCTGAACTTCTTTCAAATTTGAAACTTACGAACATTTTGTTATAAAACCTTCGTTTTAGGCGTATAACGTATCTCTGTCATGTTCAGTGAGTACTTCCTGTTTTTCACGTGCCTTGAACATTTCGCTGTCTGAGTATCATCGCTTGAAACGCTAGGTCTCCTGTTTCTTTCCTTTTCTTATTTTTTTTTGCTGTTTTGCTTTCTGAGATTACTGCAACTATCTTTGCTTTATTTTTTCTGTCATGCATACGGTTTGTGTGTTGTGTTGTCTTGATTTTAGTTTGTTTTTATGTATGTTTGGTATATGGTGTAACAGTACCAACACCCTAGGGTGGTTCCTTGGCACCGAAAATAAAGGTTGCTTGATCGATTGATTGATTGATTGATTATTAAAATGGTGGTAAGGCTCCTATACCGTTCTTAGGGGCGCACATCAGTAACTGCAGTGCTCCCTAATAGCAAGCTGCCCGCAGTATCTGACAGAATAGAATCCTACGTCTTAAATTTTTCAATCAACTAGTTACCAGACAGTATGCTGTTGACACCTTCAACATATTTCACTTTTCAAATGGTTACGATACAAGGCACCGACGCGCACTTATAGTCACACCACTCAATCCACGCAACAACTGCTTCAAATACTTGTACTTCGCAAGAACCATTGTCGATTGGAAGAACCCTTTTAACAACGCGGTTAGCGAAAAAGCACAATCTTTTTTCGAGTCGCATCTGCTCACATAATACATCTTTTTCTGTTTTATGTCTGTTTTATGTACGTTTGTGCGTTTGTTTTGCCGCCAAAGTTACGCATGTAAATTATGTTTCTCCCACCCTTCTGAGATCTTGAACAAGGATCGCAGTAATAATAAATAATTAAATAAATAAATCAGATCAGGTAGAGTCAGTTCAGATCAGATCAGGTGGCTCAGTGAAAATTCATTGTGTCACTTGAAAAATGTTTTATGGCAAAACCAAAAGGCATCAAAAGGGCAATGAAAGGTGTTTTTAGCGCAGTACATGTAATGCGGCAATCATTGGGTTGGGTGGTGAACGTCTTCTGTGTCAAGTAAAACTTTTTACATGCAGCGGAAAGGGCACGAGTGACTTGCAAGGTTCGTTGCGTGTTCCCACTCTTCCCTGCACGCTTTTGGGCACTGTCATCTTCCCAAGTGTACGTCATCGATTCTCCCACACAATTCACGCAGCGGTAATCTTGCAATTGGATAGATTTTTCTTGCCCTGCCGACGAAAATAAGCATTTTATTGAGCAGTAAAATTGACAGTTCGGGTAAATGGTGTTGATTCATCGTAAGTAGCGCTTGAAACGGGACGACAGAAGAGAAGACACACACGACGGCGCTAACTTGCAACTGACTTTATTAAGCATAAACATCAATATATACTCACAAAGAACGCCTGCCCAGGTCAAACCCGAAAGTTCATAGTCAACAAACAACCCGCAAAACACCTAATTAATGCATTTGACATGAGCAGATATTACTTGTTTTGTAGTGCCACCTACGCGTGGCTGACTCACTTATCATCGTGTTTTGTTATATAAAAAGCTTCAATTACCTACCGTGTCAGTGGGTGATTGTGTCGCCACAACGCGCTGGAATTTTAAAAAAGTGGACAGCGTTGCGCTTGCTCCTAATCTTTGTGGGTCGCGCAATGTCGAATGATACGTGCATGAGGGTTGCGTGTCTTCTCTTCTGTCGCCCCGTTTCAAGCACTACTTACGATGAGTCTAATGAGCGTCCATTGCTCACGGCGACACCCTTAGGTAATTAACGCTCGCTACAGAACGCCTAATTCTATTGTGTTCGTCCATATTTATTTTGTTTTACTCTATTACCGCGCTTTTTGTTAAGGTGCGTTGCCTAGACTGAAACGACGACAACCCGACGGGTATTCCGACAAATTTGGCAGACAGCAGAGCCTTGTCACACGAGGCTTACGGCGACAAAAAAAGGCGGCTGATCGGAAGTCCGCGTGTTGTGACGGGCTGGCTTGCCGAAGACGCCGACAATACAGATCGGCCGAACGGTAGTCGGCCCTAGATGATTTCAGTTAAGTTTTGGAACAGTACTGTTGTGCAGTTAGTGAAGTGGAAAACGTAGCACAGGGAACACTCGAACTCCTTCAATAAATAAGACCGAGGTGTGGCAAAAGCTAAACATGCACTGCAGGTAGCAAGCAAGCTGCTTGAGTTTTAATCCGTTTTTTGCGTGCTGATGTTGCTATGGTTAAATCGTGCCCACGCTAGTTCGAAACGTATCGCCTGTGAAGGGTTAGGGTACTTTCTCCACGTGGTTATCCGACCAACCCCGAACTTGGCTGCTGCGTACCTCGGCTACGACTACCCGAAACGGGTGCCAGAAAGTGAATGTGTATTGCACGCTAGAGTGGGGTGTGAGGAGAGAGTATGAGCTCGACGCGACCGCCATACGGCATAAGAAAAGGCACCGGTTTGTGGGACTCCTAGCCCAGTGTTTATACGTTGGCCTAACCAAGCAGCCGCTTTTCAAAACAACGATTTACTACTTTCGTCCAGCGGTTGTGCGCCCGATGCGTAATTCCAGCTTTTGCATGGAAACACACCCCAAATAAAACACCCCTCGAAGCGCTTCGCCTGATTCGCCGGGCCAGCTTCCGGCACTGCATAGCACACCACGTTTTCAGTCATTCTGCTCTGCACGAGCGGCGCCCGCTGCAGCGGTCGCGGCCATTGTGCTGATCGTCAGCAACCCACGCCCGTAGCCTCTCACAACGCACAAATACGACGAAACACAAAAATAAAAAGAGCGGACAAGCGCTGAGACAAGACAAGCGCTGAGTAACAGCGCACAATTTGTTCGCTTTATCCCTTTATGATGTAAACAAACTAGCCCACAACCCCATCCTCGTGAATTGCTTTGTGAGCTATCTTTTCCAGTGCATGCCAAATTGTTTTTCTGCGGTAGCATAATTTCTTGAATCTCAAATGTATAAAGCCGAATCAGCCTGCATGGGCGTGAAAGTTGTTTCTCCTTGACGTCTCCGTCATGTTTCGACGTGAAGTGAAAAAACAGAAGAGCTGAGCGCTATTATTCAGCTGCATGTTTGTCTGTTTGTCGTTATGAGCTGTTTACTGACAGCTCTGTGGGGGTAAAGTCTTCGCTTTAGAAGCACGCAACTTAAATATGCCATATGACGCATGTTCTAGGCGAAAACGTTCGCTGACATAAACCGTTTAAGTTATACTGCCCGAGAAGCGCTTTCGTGCTCAAACGCGAAGTAGTATTTAGCGTGTGCAGTCAGGTTTTAATCATAATCCGTTCTTCGCATGCCCTATGACAAAAAAACGAATGAAAATAATAGCGTATTTATACTTTTGTATCTCACGCGACGTTTTCGCGGAGCCGGCACCTAAGGCTGTACACCCGAGCATTTTCACATTCAGCATGAACATTCCTCAATTGGTTTGGCAGCCTATGTGAAACCACAATGTTTGGTAAACCTGTTATTTTTTATTTATACGTCTCCTTGTATTAATTTTTCAGATTTTCAGCACTAAATGTAGCTTGTCCCTGGCGGCTTTCTCTGGTTGGACTGGCTTAGCGGCTTCCAGATGTCGTAGAGAGCATAAAGGCTTAGTACCCAGCACCTCACCAGCGGTCAACAAAGTGACTTGCACAGGTGAGTGTCGTCGAAGCGAATGCCGCGGCGTCTGCTCAGCTGGCTTTCATCTTTCGGCGCAAGTGCTTCTGGAACCGTCGATTCACATCCAGAACATCTTAGATCACAGAAGATCACTCTGGGCTAGTGAAGTTAGGGCAACACAGTTTGCTTATCTGAATGTGATAGCCCGTGCGGCATAAAAGAAAAGAATGATGATGATGGTTTGATTTTATTGGCGCAAGGCCGACATGGGCAAAGAGCGCCAAACACAAAGTGATTTGATGAGGAGAGAACAACAAATAAAATCAGTTAAAAGCTATGAGCACGGCTGGTGTAAATGGCCAGGGTGAAGAACAAGAGTGGTTAAGAATAAATAAGGTGGCTGGTGTATAGGACCAGGGGGTAAAAGCTATGGGTGGTATGAGATGAGCTGTAAAAAGTGAACTTCTGAGAGGAACTGAAAGGTGCGTTGAACAGAAAACATGGCATCGTCTCCTAAGAAGTATGACGGGTGTGGTGGAATATGTCGTGTGTGTAGTTGAGGGAAGTGTTTGCGTCGTGTAGTGTCGAGTGCCTTACATTGTATGAGAATGTGCATCACGGATAGGGCCTCTCCGCACCTGCTGCACTGGGGTCTAGATGATCCCGTCAGCAGATACGAGTGCGTCGCATGGGTGTGCCCTATCCGCAGCCTACCCAAGGCGACTTCCGTGTGTCTGTTGTGTGAGTCAGTTGTGTACCGTCCCAAGTGTGGCTTTATTACATGTAGTTTGTTGTCTGTCTGTTCGTCCCAGTGTGTTTGCCATGTTCTGCGCAGGTGTTGTCTTATGTGTGGCTTGAGGTCTGTGTAGGGTACCGTTGTAATGTCCACAGTGTTCCTGAGTGCAGCCGCACCGGCCCTCTCGTCTGCCAACTCGTTCCCAGAGATCCCTGCGTGTCCTGGGACCCAGCAGAGGACCAGCTCATGCTTTTGTGCATACACGGACATGATAGTGCAGAATACAAGATTAACTATGTGGTTTCTGGGGGGTGTATGCGATGACAGTGCGCGAACAACACTCAAAGAATCTGTATATATGATGGAATTGGGAATGTGATTTTCAAAGATGTGTCGTACAATCAGTAAAACTCCATACGCTTCTGCTGAAAAAATTGATGTGTGCATGCTCATGGTTCTGGCTGCATTGAAATTAGGACCATGAGCAGCGCACGACACCATACTGGAGGTTTTAGAAGCGTCACTATAAAATTCTGCACATGTGTATTTAAACTGCAAAGACAGAAAGTGCTGCAGTATTGCAGCTCGTGGTACACGATTTTTGTCAAGTCTCATAAAAGAAAGGTCGCACGACACAGGGCGAACTTGCCAAGGCGGTAAACTGTTAGAAAAGGATGACCTGTACACGTCTAAAAACGAAGCACTGAGATCCGAGGCTCGCTCTCTCACTCTAAGTGAAAAGGGCAGAGGAACGGATGGGCGATTTGCAAAGAGCAGAGATGTTGATGTATCGTTAAAGACAGGATAAAAAGGATGATTATTCAGTGATGAAATTTTAAAAGCATATAGCAAGTCCATGTACGTTCGTTGGTTCTCAAGGCTCCACTTATCACACTCGACATACAGACTCTCGACAGGGCTAGTGCGAAAAGCACCCGAGGCGAGACGAAGCCCCAAGTGTAGCACTGGGTCAAGCATTCGCAACGCTGTTTTAGTCGCCGACCCATATACCACACTGCCATAGTCTAAACGAGACCCAACCAAAGCAGTATAGAGCCGTAGTAGGAGTTCTTTGTCGGAACCATAAGATTGATGGGAGAGAACCTTAAGTATATTCATTGTTTTAAGACATTTATGTTTAAGTTCCTTGATGTGTGGGATGAATGTGAGTTTGTGGTCAAACACAACACCTAAGAACTTGTGCTCCTTGTTCACAGGAAGCGACACGCCATTAAGAGTAATGTCTGGGTCCATATGAACCCCGCGCTTCCTGGAGAACACAACGCAGGAGCTTTTTACAGGATTTAATTTAAAACCATTCTTGTCTGCCCAGCCGGCAAGTTTCTTTACACCAAGCTGGACTTGACGTTCGCAGATTGACATATTGCATGATTTATAGGATATCTGCACGTCATCTACATACATGGAATAAGAGATTGTGGGTGGCAGTGCCTTACCAAGAGAGTTCATTTTTACTATGAAGAGAGTGCAGCTCAACACGCCACCCTGTGGCACGCCATTTTCTTGCACGTAAACGTTTGAGAGTGCACATCCAACTCTTACTCGAAACGTTCTGTCTGACAAGTAACTAACAAGAGTGTTTAACATGTTACCCGATAGACCGAATGACTTGAGGTCCCTAAGGATCCTATAACGCCAAGCGGTGTCGTATGCCTTTTCAAGGTCTAAGAAGACAGTTAAACAGAACTGTTTATGCACGAAGGCATCCTTAATATACGACTCTAGTGCCACAAGTTGATCATTCGTGGATCGCCCCGCCCTGAAGCCTGCCTGGCAACTCTCGAGAAGGCCGTTATACTCCAAAAAGTACACGAGCCTCCGGTTTATCATCTTCTCGAGAAGCTTGCACAGGCAGCTGGTCAGGGCAATGGGTCGATAGCTAGCGGGAGAAGAAGGGTCCTTCCCTTCTTTCAAGAATGCTACAACTATGGCATCCCTCCAAGACTTTGGAATGTGCCCCGAAAGCCATATCTTGTTGAAAAGGTGCAGAAGTGTTACAAGAGTGTCTGTGTGTAAGTTCTGTATCATTGTATATGTAATGTTGTCTGGGCCTGGAGCTGAGGGTTTACACGTGCTCAGAGCACCCCTCAGCTCATGAAGCGTGAATTCGGAGTTATAAGAGGTGGCTGACCTGTCATTGTCATGTAAAGGTTTCTTTTCGGCCACGAGTTTGTGTTTCATGAAGGTGTTTGTGTAGTGTGCTGAACTAGAAACGTGTTGGAAGTGTTGTGCGAGTGTGTCAGCCTGGTCTTCGAGTGTGTCCCCTGTTGTACTGACCAGAGGCAGGCTGTGTGTTTGATGTCCCTTGAGTTTCCGTATTCGTGTCCATACTTTCCGTGTGTCTGTGTAGGAGTTAATTGATGTTATGAATGTACGCCAACTCTCTCGTTTTGCCTCACGGCGCACACGTTTCCCTAACGCCTTGGCCCGTTTGAACAAGAGGAGGTTACTCGACGTGGGGTACCGGCGAAGGATACCCCACGCCTTGTTCTGGGCCTCTCGCGCCCGCCTACAGTCCTCATTCCACCACGGCCTCCGCTGGTTGCGCGGGGCAACAGAGGCGTGGGGAATGGACTTTTCGGCGGCGTCGAGGATGTGCGCCGTGAGGAGTTGGGTAGCTTCTTCAACGTGTAGGTGTCCTATGGATGTGTGGTGTAGTTTGGATGTCTCTGTAAATGTGTTCCAGTTAGCTCGTGCTTCATTGAACCTATTATGGGAAGATGGACTGCTCGGGCCTTTACCTATATACGTTAATGAAGTGGGGAAATGGTCACTGCCATATGGGTCCGTGCCCACACCCCACTCGAGAAGAGGAAAGAGAACTGCGGAGCCAATAGCCAAGTCAAGACATGAGTATGTGTTGTGACCTATGTTATGGTATGTAGGCTGTTTATTGTTGAAAAGGCATGCTCCAGAGGATGTAAGAAACCTCTCTATCAGGCGACCTCGGGCATCCGTACGAGAAGAGCCCCAAAGAGAATTGTGAGCATTAGGTCGCCTGTTAGAATGTATGGTTCGGGCAGCTGGTCAACCAGCGCCTCGAAGTCAGAACTCAAAAGTGTAACATCAGGAGGAATGTATATGGAGCATACCGTTATCAACCTATTAAATATTATTAAGCGTATTGCTACAGCCTCAAGGATAGTGTTCAAGGTGACAGGGTGGCATGCTAAGGATTTCCGGACGATTATGGCCACACCGCCAGAAGAGTGTGTGCAGCCATCCCTGTCTTTCCTGTATACCAGGTGACTATTCAAGAAATTTGATTGTTTAGAATTCAAATGTGTTTCCTGAACACACATTACACTTGGCTGATTGGTATGCAGAATCTCATACACGTCGTCAAGATTATTCAGAAGGCCTCTGCAGTTCCATTGAACAATATTTTCTCTTCCCATTATTTAGTGTGAGAGCTACTGGAGTGTGTATGTTTATGTGTCGTCTTTCGGGGCTGTGACTCTTGGATTGGGCTTTTTGGGCGGCCTATCTGTAGGCTTGGACGTCGGAGGCCGCTCCTTGCGCTGTGTTGCAGGCAAGAACGGCACGACGTCCATCTCGTCGTCCGATGTCCTGGGTGTGCCCGTGGAACCGGGCCCCCCGGACTTGGCCCCCCTTCGGGGGCCCTTCGTTTGACCCGCCACCGCCGGTGGTGTCGGAGGCACCAGAAGTGGCACGGGCGGTGCGGTGGCGGTGGGAGCCGATGCGGGGCTCGTGGTGTCCATGGCACACTCCAACGCACTGGACGATGGGGAGGCACGGACGGGAGCGGCACCGGCCCCGACAGAAGAGGTTGCCACCACAACCGCTGCTGCCTGAGCAAGCGGCGTGGTGGCGGGTTGGGCTACCAGAGGCAACCCAGGGGGGGGCGGGGGCGGGACCAAGTCCGACTCTAGGTACTGGGTCCCCGCCGAAACAAGACGCCGCTCCGCCCCCCGGCGAGCTGCGTCGGCGTACCTGCCCAGAGGGAAGGAGGCGAACCTCTTCCGTGCCTCTGGGAAGGTGATGTTTTCGTTGACTTTCAAGGCAATGATCTGTTTTTCTTCTTTGAACTTTCCACAGCTCCTAGAATAGGCAGCGTGTGGTCCCTGGCAGTTGGCACAGGTGAAGTTCTCGGATTTACAATTGTCAGTTTCATGATCATGTGCTGCACATTTTGCGCACGTCAATTTACCACGACAAGACGTTGTGCCGTGCCCAAACCGCTGGCACTTGAAACAGCGGCGCGGGTTCGGCACGTAGGGTCGGATTGGACATCTCAAGAAGCCTGCGTTGACCGACTCAGGAAGGTTAGAGCGGTCAAGTGTCAAGATTATGTGCTTGGTTGGAATTATTTCATCATTTCGGCGTATGGTGATTCGCCTCACTGCTGTCACGCCCTGCTCTCGGAGGCCCTCGAGCAGGTCTGCTTCAGTCTCATTCATTAGATCCCGATCAGAGATCACGCCCTGGCAGCTATTGAGGCTGCGATGGGGCGTGATCTTGATGTCAACATCTACCATGCGCGTTTGCTTGAGGAGGTTAGAGGATTGTTGCTTGCTTTCTACTTCTATCAAAACTTCTCCCGTTGTGAGTTTCTTAGCCTTATACGACTTTCCGATAAGGCTTTCAAGAAACTTGGAGATTAGAAACACAGATTGGGAAGTGATGGGGTTTGTCTTGTCAACAGATTCCATGATCAGAAACCGCGAGAAATTATCAGGCTTTGGGGGAGAGATCGATTGCAAAGGAGGAAAAGAAACTTCGGTGCGGCCCCTTTTCGGGGGCCGATCACGTCTGGGGGGGGGTTTAGAAAATGCCATATGATACATTGAAAAGCAGGGAGACGGGGGTACTTTCTTCCACAACCTTACCCTGATAGCTGAGGAGGTCCCGGAGCTCCCTGCCTGGTAAACAGACAGGGAGCCCATCCGCCGGAGCTTGACCTGGGCTCCGACGGCCACCGTTAGAGGTTTCTACCCTTCACCTTCAAAACACATCACCACGGTAGGACACAGCTTATGTTGGGGGGCTCGGGGTCCGCGGTATCGCCAGTACCGTCACCAAGATTACTCAAGGTGCCCCGTGCGGGGAAAAGAAAAGAATGTAAGACGCGCTTTGTTTGGAACGCAGATAACACAGCCCGGCGTGGCCCGGCAGTTAAACAAACAATAAATAAGCAGACCCGTACATGGTTAACGGCAATATCAAGAGCTTCCGGACGAGGCGAACGGTGATGCTCGTCACCAGGCATGTGGAGATGAAAGACAAGTAGGTGGGGAGCCGAGGTATGTATCAAAGGTCAGTGTGATAATGTGGCCGAAAGGCGAACAACGCAACCCCGAAGCAGCAAGACGCCTGCGCAATCGCCCACTGGGTTTGTGCCGCAAGGCCCGACCGAGGAAGAAGACTGGCTTGTGCGGCCAGCCCGACTGTTCAATCATAATCTCGAAGAATATTTGGCCTCATGCAGCCATGTGCTACAATGTATACAGATGCCTCTTAACGAGAAGAAAAATATGGTATAGAAATATTTTTCCATTCCCTTAACTGGACCTTTTCGATTCGTGTGGTTGATGTTATTCCCATATTCTTCGCGGAAGTCCTGTCAATTGTCCTGGTGCTACGAAAGTTGGATGTATTAATAACATCTCCAATCCTAATTTCTGATTGTTTTTCTGTATGCGTAGCCCTTTCTTCCACTAAAGACACTCCCCTTCCGCGAACGTTTCGGCCACTCCTGCCACCACAGTTCACTGAAATTAAACTTCCTCGTCATGCGGGGATCACATTCAACGAGACTGGCGACTCTCTAGCAAGGATAGCACTTCTTTGCCTGTAGTAGACGTCGTAGAGCCGACACCTTAATTAACAGCAGCTAGGTACCGTACGAGGCTGACACTCCACGAACAACAAGAAACGGTTTTGTTGTCATTAAGAGATTTTAATCATCTTAAATTTTCATGGAAACCTGAACGTGCCTTTCACTTAACTTAGAGGTGGTTACTACAGCCTTACGTTGGCGAGTACCCTAGTTAAACAGGTACTTACACAGGTCTCGTGTGGCGCCAACAGCTCTGTGCAGCTATTGCAACGAAAACCAGTCTGTCGACCATACCATTTGATATGCCGACGTTTTTAACGAGTGAGACGTCAGTGCCTCTAGGTGCCGCTCTACAGCTTGTGCATATTCCAGACAGTGCCGGCTATACTATCGTTCGCGGCATCCGAAACTGGGTTCTGCCGCCGGGATGTATGCTCTGCCCTCGTGCGATACATTGTAAATTCCAAACGATTCTCTTTTTGATGGCGATTGGTCACCCTCGCTTTGATTTTCAGTTTTTTTTTCAAAACTCTTTCCAAGCGGTATAAATTATCTTTCTAAACGTCTCGTTATTATATAAGAATTCCATTCATTTTAACCATCCTGTGTTGATTGGCCAAGTTCCTGATTGGGTATATGACATATCTAAAGGCGCAACAACAACAACAAGCGGCTGGTGGGAGGTGTGCTGGAAAGTGTGTGTGTGAAGCAGTCCCTTCATTGCAGACGCTGGTACTGGGTGAGACAACAGCTTTCGGGACACGGCAGGACCAGCACGGCAACCCGCTCGGCGTCCAATGAGGGCATGGCTCTTCGTACCAGTTTGCGAGCGCCCTGTTGTCCTCATATCCGGTGCTGCAGACAGCGACGGGCCCGCATCACACTCGCCGACGAGGGCGACGACCAGAAACCGCGCTACGAATTTCAAACTGACGGCGCCGCGCGACATTCGCCAGCTGCATCGCAAGTCCAGGACATTTTGCTTTTCCGCGAGTATTTAGCCTTACTGTTGCGGGAACCGTCCGGCACAGAGCTATAATTCCTTTTTGTGGTTTATCTCACATTCATGTCCGTCGTCCTTTCAGTCTTGCAATATATTCGCGTGTGTTGTCTGACGTGCGACTAACGTGGCCCATCACTTAACAGTCAGTGATCTCGCCGCTCCCATTCAACCTGTTAATGATCAGGGTTCCTCATGCGCTCACCGAGGCGGAGAACGTCGAGCATACAATAAACAGCGACGATGTCACTTTGTGGGTCAAGGGAAGACGCAACGCAAAAGCGGAAGAGGTCCTACAAAAAAGAGTAAGGGCGGTTGAGAAGAACCTTGAGGAAACTGGCGTGACATGCTCACCGGGTGTGTCTGAGCTGCTACAATACAAGCCAAAGGACACGAAGCGTGGGGTATGATAGAGAGAAGGATACGAGATATACACCAAGGACGTGTCGGCAATTCTCAAGGTACCTGACCTCCGAGTTTTGGTCATACTTCTGACGAGAAGGGCAACCATGGGGGCACAATGGCGACGATCGTCGGCAAGGCGTTCAGCGCACTTGCGGTCGCTAAACGGGTTTCCAATATAAAGAATAGAATCCTAAGCAAAGAGAACCTCACACAACAAGTGCAGTCATTCGTCATGAGCCACATAACATACCTGGTGCCATTTTACAAGTTGAAGACCAATGAGAAGAAAAGGCTGGTGTCGCTCATCTAATCAGCGTATAAAACAGGCATCGGACTAGTCGAGTCAACGAGTACGGAGCGACTGATAAGCGTCTGTGCACACAACACCTTGGACGATGTCGTCAAGGCCCAACTGGTTGCGCAGCTAGAGGGACTGACCATAAACAAAGCATGCAGAAGAATGCTTACAAGCTGGGCTACAACTACTACAAACAGCAGGCCACAGATATTCAGCTATGAGCCATAGCAGGAACAAAATCCAGGGTTGTGCAGCGCCGCGCAACATGCACCCTGGAGTACAACGGGGGCAGGTGGCGAGGACGGGCCGCGGCTCTGGTGGAGCTACTTGCTAGGGACGCTCGAGCTCGCTACGTCCATGCAGCAGGATACTACAACGAACGGGGCTTCGTTGTGACGCTTTTCGACGCCGAAGGCAACATCCGAGCGGCGGCCATGAGGCAGACCCAACAGCGAAATAAGCGAGGTGGCTACCGCACTGGCGAATAAGCAACCCAGCTCCAGAACGGTCCTGACGTATTCCAGGCAAGCTGTGAAAAACTACTCCAAAGCCGGGTTTCCCCCGTAACTCAACTACTGCGAAGACAACCAACCTAATGGGTAAAAGAAGAATCAAGTGGTTTACGGTACATCCAGGGTGGTGTTGGCACGTGATGATAACGAGAATAAAACCTCATATGATCGGGCGACCGAACTCCATAACCGCGGCGAGCAAAGTTTCGGAGCGAATTTGTAACACAGCACACCAAAGCGGATAACTACGTTTAAATAAATTACTCGGGGGCAATGACGCTGTCAAGAACCTCAAGAGCACCTACTCGAAAGAGTTTTGTCGCGTGCTTTACGAGTTCCTCCAGCAATTCCCTCGCGGTAGGGTCCTGTTGAAATATTAATTTCAAACCACAATGACGAGAGTGTCATGAAACTTGAATTTGTGATTGCATAATCTGTTATAATCTTCCGCAGCTTAATGGCGGGAACGCGGGCGGTGGTCAGTCGTAACACCGACGTATTTATATATAGTGATGAACACATCTGTAATTGGTACCTCCGAATGCATCCCAGCCGTCACAGTAAAATTTAGTCTCTAATTGCCAACAAAAGTTCACTATTAGAAACCTTCGGCTTGCACCCTCGAGGGGGTACCGGTAACAAATTTTCATAGGTCGCAAAACAGTGGACGCCATATGTAGAATTTACTGGGTGGGTGTATGATTATTTGTCTTAGGCTACAATTTGATATTACCGTTGTTAGTTTTAAGGAGCCCCGAGGACAACATAGAGGCAACAACATGTTATTATGCTACAACATGCGAATAGGATTCGACAGGTAATTAGGCTACATGTTATTACCCTCGTTAGTTACCCTAGCCCCACCTTCCTAGGCGATCAGACAGATCCTTAATGAGCAACATCTGAAAGTTGTCGTCTTCGATCCCCTTCAGAAAAAGCTATCTTCTCAGCCTCCCTTATAGAAGGGTCTACACACTTGCACAGGCCGATGACATCTTTCATGTAACTCGTAAAAGTTTCGCCTGCATGCTGCAACCAGCCTAGAACACGTTGTTCGGCACGAAGTTTCCGCACGTGTGGGCGGCCACATAATTTCATAAAATCGTTCTTCAAAGATGACCAAGACTGTAAGTTGGTTCTGTGCTTCAGGTACCACGTCTCAGCAACTGACTTGAGGGAGAATGAGAAATTGTTTACATTCATGGGGTCATCCCACCTGTAATGCGCGCCCACGCTTTCATACTATGATAGCCAATCATCCTGGTCATCTGCGTCCTGGTCGTCAGCGCCATTGAACATCGGTGGACGTCGCCAGCGGGATGCACCAGAGGAGAGAATGGGAGGTTGAGAAGAAAACGCTATTTCCCGATGTTCATCAGTGGAACCGGTGGCATGGAGATTTCTGCTTCGTAACTGCAGGCTACGGTGTGAGGGCAGTGACAAAGAACGCGGAGAAATAGCCCCGCCGGTCGCGTAGGAGTCATCGCACCAGACGCGTGTTCTGTAGGCCGTGGGTTTCGATCCCACCCGCAGACATTTTTTCTCCACTTTCTTTCCGTATCATAATTTATTATCTGTTTCCATGACCTACCGTAATCACCCCTTTGCTTTCCCATTCAATCTTGACAGCGAATCCTAACTTCAGTCCTAATTCAACCAGCCCCTTAGTTCCCCTTCTGATTCGCTACATGCATAGCGAGGGCCTTCGTTGGGGCAGTCTTGCTGCCTTAGGCAGCCTAAGAGGGTTAGAAGCTAATCGACCAAACTCGACATGTCGTACACGCTCGAGTCAACGTTATGAGGTTAAAAAGAAGGTCCCCTTCACCCCGAGTAGTCTGAGTGGCGTGGTCGGGTGGTTCAGCCACCCGACCAATGTCAAGCAGAATCTGCTTATTAGTGCTGTATACCTACAGCCAAATTTAAATGTCTATGTCCGGTTGCAATGTTCCTACTTGTCAACATTGTTGAAGAACAAAATATTACGCGAAAGGAGGTACAACATTCATAAGGAAGTAATATTGGGAGTGTTTCTTTTTTAAAATATTCTGAATGCTTGATTTTTTTAATAGTAAATGAAATGCGCTAAATGATGAAATTAATTTCCGCGTGTTTAGTGCTGTCGCCCGCCCCACTGTAGCGTCTGCCGTCATTTTAATAAATCAAACGGCAACACTAACAAAGGTTCGGCCTGATTGGGTCCACATTCCGCTTGGAACGCGCGTGGAGTAGGACAGCGTCGTTCTATGAACGTTATAGTAGGGTGCATTGTGTAAGTGCGTCTTCGCCTCAACGACACCGCTGGCATCAAGGAACCCGACTTAGAGCAGTCGAACGCAGTAAATTTAAATTGACTGCAGCATACATCTAGCGTGTTATTTAGGGAAGAACGACGGGAACGAACAGCGGGAGAGGCGAGCGTAGAGAGAATGGAGGCATTTACGTGCCAGGGGCGCCAGTCAGCTATTGGCTTTCTTCGGCATTTGCAAAGAAAGGAGCAGATACGGTAGATAATTCGGTGCCGAGTACTTGAGGACCGTACAATGTCCGTCCGCGTCCGTGCGCATAGCATTTACAATCGCGAAAAATCACACAGCCAGCGGCTGGATTCGAGCCTGTGTCTGGTAGACCAGACAGGGTTAGTGTCAGTCGTCTTACCCATTGGGCAACGACCATAAGTAAGTATACCAGACCATCGCTCGTAACGGTGCGGAGTACCTTAGTACCTCCCAATGTCCGTCCGCGTCCATCCGTGCGCACACTACCATCAAGCGAAAGTCAAGCGCAATTCTATTTGTGCCGTGAGTTGCAGCTTTGGTTACGGAATATTCAAGGAGCAACTCACAGCTCGAATCGACTAACGGTCGGGGTTAAAATCGGATGTCCCTCGGGGCGCAACTTGGATGTAATTTCAAGACCCCGTACTCCACACCTTCGCCATCATGTACAAGGTGGAGATACTGTCATTTTAGAAATTTCTACTTCCGTACACCATGGTAAATTCATGCTGGCGATGCGCTAGGGACAAAGACTCGTTGGAATTTTTCACTGACTCCGGATTATTCAAGCATCTATAAACTTAAGGTCCTCATATATTTTATGCTGATACTTTATTTCTTTCTAGGCTGCTGAATAATTTGATTATATTCTTTCTTTGTTTATTTTTTTACACAGTTTTTATTCCTTACTTTTCTATTTCACCTCACAAGCTTCAGCTCTATCTGAACATGTGAATGGCGCCGCTTGTGGAACTGCCCTCTCCAGCACTCACTACAGATCTCCTAAGCCCCCTCTTTCTATCTTCTTCTTTCTTTTTTTCACCTACGTTCTTTGACTGTTTATAGGCTCCGAGCTTCGTTTGACATTTTACGTTGCACAGTGGAAAGGCCCTGACATTTGTCCGTAGGCGGACCGCAAAACAACTACATACCAAGCAGAACTCCAACACAAGCTACTTCCGCTTCCGTTAATTCAATTTTGAAAAAGAACGTAGTATATACTAAGTGAATTTACACAAATGCACAAAGGTATCCTAAAATGACAGAAGCGCTTGCAGCACCTAACTCGATGGGAGACACCAAGGTTTAGCTCAAATTATAGCAACGAGGAAAATACTCTCTTGCGAGGCAATGTCGCACTTTCGCACGCTATGTTTGTGAGCATGGAACTAGTAACAGCTGACTTGGTACCGCCATCACTAGGATAGGCACTGATAGTTAACCTAACGCTTGACCAACGTGCATCATAGCTACGGTATGTCATGGCTGCCACAGTCGATTGAAACGGTGTTAAAATACAGAAAAGGCCGACTTTGGGTAAAGTTGCAAGCGCCTTCATAACAACACTGCCACAAAGAAGATTGGCAGCACTTATAGTTTCACACGTACAAGGTAGGGTGTTAGGCTGTTAAATTTTACGGGCATTCCTAACGATTGATTAAACAACCTTATCTGCTGAAGCACTTCGAATTGCGCCTAAAGCCGCACGTCCCGAAAACACCCTCCTAGCAGCGGATAAAAGCCACTTTTGTTTTTATTTATTTATTTTATTTATTTCAATACCTTCAAAGCCCAGAGGGCGTTACAGAAAGGAGTGGTCATTAAAATTATCAGCAGAAAAAAAACAAAAAAAAACAAATCTTTGGAAACAACCACAACAGAAACAATAGTGAAAAACAAAAATGCAAGCAGCCTACACAACACTGTCAATAGCATAAATGCAATTATAAGAAACAAAAGTAATTTTCGATGGCAATCTTGAATGAAGGTACATCGATTATGCTAGCTAATGCAGGGGGCAGGCGATTCCGTTCGTTAGCAATTTGGGACATGAAAGATGCAAAAAATAAGTTAGTGTTGCACTTGGGAATGTATACCTTATGAGGATGGTCACCACGGGATGATACATATGACGGCGCAGAAAGAAGTTCAGTTTTGAGGTACTCGTTTTAAAAATAAATTTTATGAAAGGCTGACAAACAGGCAATTTTTCTGCGTAGCGTTAGGTTGGGAAGGTTTAAAGTTCTTTTCATAGCAGAAACACTAGATGTCGGAGCATAGTTAAAAAGGATGAAGCGTGCACTACGATTTTGAACAAGTTCCAACATGTTAATGAGATAATCATAATGAGGATCACACACCGAACAAGTGTGCTCAAGTTAACGCCGAATTAAAGTTCTATATAACAGTAGTTTATTCTCACCAGGCACCACAGAGAAATTTCGTCGCAAGTACCCAAGCATATGGTTCGCTATATAACAATTAAATTTACATGAAGTTGCCAAGAAAGGTTGTTGGGGATATGAATTCCTAAATATTTGTCTGAAGCAAGAAGTTCTAGTTTACAGCCCTGGATATAGTAGCCGTAAAAATTGGAGGTATCAGGCTTACGTGAACATAGAATTGTTTTGCGTTTGTTAGTAATTAGACGCATTTTTCATGTGTTACACCATGTAGTAATATTATGGACGTCACTCTCAAGCATGGAAGTGTCAGCATCTGCAGTAATAGTTCTGTAAACAACGCAATCATCTGCGAAAAATCTAATGCTTGAACTAACTACTGAGGGCAAGTCATTAACATAAATCAAGAATGCAAAGCACCCAGCACAGAACCCTGTGGTACCGCTGATGTCACTGGAGAGTGTGGTGAATTAAATTCATTGGCAGAAGCAAACTGAGTTCTGTTAGATAAAAAAAATTTAAATAGAAGAAAGGGTATTTGAATTAACATTTAGTTTGCTTATCTTCATGCATAGTAATTGATGATTAACTAAATCAAAAGCCTTAGAGAAATCAATAAAAATACCTTCATTGCAATGTCCGTTATCAACACCACTGGCAATGTCATGTATGAAACAAATACATTGAGTCTCACACAAAACGTTTTTACGGGATCCATGTTGCTTAGGGGAAAAAATGAGTTATCTTCCAGAAATATAACCGAATTAGAATATATTATATGCCAAACATCTTACAAGAAACATTTGTTATTGATATCGGCGTGTAATTAAGGGGGGGGGGAGAATGGATCACCAGAAATAAATATTGGCACAATTTCCCCAACCTTCCAATCGTTAGGTAATTGGCCCGAAATAGAGCATTGATAAAATACATTGCATAATATCACAGCCGAGTACATCTCTGTATTTTATAAAAACTTTGCGTTGATGCCGTCTATACCTGATGATGACGAGACTTTTAGTTTCTAATCAATTTCACCACACCATCCAAATCGGAGAGGCCAGCATCCAAAGTATGAAAATCAGCATGAACAAAATGTGGGATATCAACAACAGGGGAGTGCGAAAATTATGTTGAAAATACTGAGTTTAACAAAACACAACACTGAGATGGTGGGATTGCGGCACTATCACAATCGGTTAGTGAAACTTTATTTACTGGGTTGTTACCAACAATGTTCTAAACTTTCTCAGGATTGTCAACAAATAGCATAGGGAGTCTATCGTAAAAAAACACGTTTGCCACCCTTAACGCATCTCAAACGTAAAGAAATGGTCTTCTCTATAGTATGACGGTATAACCTATGAAGCAGCTTGCCTTATGAAGTATTACAACTCAACCTGGCTGCATGGTGCTGTACCAGCAGAATGGAAAACAGCAACATTACACCGATCGTAAACTTTTGAAAGCAACCAACTCGATACGAATCTTTTCGTCTAATAGCCCTACTAAGCTGTATCGGAAAAACCATGAAAAACATGATTTTTAAAAGAATGAACTGGTACCGCGAAAGCAGGAAGCTTTATCCGCCTGAAATGAATGGCTTTCGACATCGATAGCATCGAAATCGACATCGGTCTGCCATCGATAGCATCCTTGCACTTGTGGCGTCACTAGAAGAATTACACTGCGGGCACATACCAACTGTGGTCTTTTTAGACATAAAGGCGGCATTTGATTCGTTTTTTTATACGCCCATTCTTGAGTCCGTTGCTGGTCTTGGTTTTGGTGGGAGGTTGTATGTATGGATTTAAAGCTACCTGTAACGATGACAACTTTTTATGAGTACACCAGAAGGCCCACTTCGTGGCACATCATCGAGAAAGGAGTACCTCAAGGAGCAGTTTTGGCCGTCTGCTGTTTAACTTTGCGCTAATCAACCTAAAGCGTGCCCTGCCTCCTGCCGTGAAAGTAACAATTTACGCCGACGACATTTTCATTTGGAGTGCGGAAACGTCTCGTCGCCATACACAAAAGAGGCTCCAGAAAGCTCCAAAAATATATCTGACTGAAAAAAGCGTAGCCATGGCGTTCACCCGCAAGCGGATGACTCAATTCCCGTTAATCCTTGGGTGTTATCGACTGCAATATGTGCGCACTCAGATACCAAGGGATCACTGTGGACAGGAAGCTCCCGTGGGCCCCTGAGGTCCACAGACTCTGCAGTTTCTCTCTGCAGTTTCTCTGCTCTGCTCGAGTTTCTGCAGGGTCCCAAGTTATTGGGTACCTTGCCGGCAGCCGCTGGGGCAGTGACGGTCGATTCATGGTGCTGCTCTGCAAGGCATATGTCGATGGGTTGCTACGTTACAGCCTACCTGTTTTACAGCGGCTGTGACTTTAAGCAAAAAGCAGCTTGGCGGAGAAAGAAATAATGGTCTGCGCGCCTGTCTTGGCATGCCTAAGGGCACTTCGTGCAGTGCTACGGTTGCGAAGGCTGGTTGCTCGCCTTTGAATGTTCTCCGGCTTGGTGGAAACAAAAGCGCTCAAAAAACAGGGACGAAGGATGACGTAGACAGCACGGCGCTTCCACCACGGCGTTCCCACTTGTTTGCTCCAAGATGAACACCTGCCAACTAGCCCAACTTTTCGTTCTTCTGGAGTGTTCTCCGGCTGCCGGAAACAGTGAGAATATACTTGAGGAATTGGTTGCACTCGCAAGCCAATTTCTTGGCCTATAATGTACAAAGAAACGAATATTCCAGCTTCGCAGAAACGACAAACTATGTAAACATTTCTGTACCCCCTCAAGCATGACAAACCAAGCCGCCTGATTGTCCTCCCTGGACTCTCTCACCCCTATGCATAAATAGTAGCATACCTGGCCTGAACTCCGAGCAAACTCTGCCACAATTTTGCCTCCTACAACTCACGCTTGCCCACATCAATGGCCGATATCCACATATGGCCCACATTTTTACTGATGGCTAAACTACGCCTCACGGCAGTTCTCGCGGCGTCTTCATTTCGTCGACCAGCGAAGCCTTGTCCTACCGCCTGAAACGAACAATTTCATCCACGTCTTCCGAGCTGCGTCCACTCAAACAAGCCCTGCAATAAGTAAGTGCCCGAGCTTGTCAGACGCCGGCATGTTGGATTCCGCTTTTGCCCAAATAGCTAGCAAGTTTTGGATACAGATTACACCGAACTCGGAGAACAAAACTGGGCGCGCAAGGAGAGATGTTTATTGGCAGCTCGCTGATGGCCAAGGCACTCGCGGAACAGGTGACGGAGCCCCTTTTAAAGAGGCCCTCACTGAAATCTCGGAGAGCCACACAGGGCTGAACCGTATGCCACGTGTGGCTGCGGTTCAGCGATTTCTATCATTTCATTTCAGCACTAAGACGCGTGGGAAGCTTAGCGGTTCTGCTTTCAATATGAACCAAACATGGCAAGCTAACTATCGTCCCAGTGTAATTTCAGAGGGAATGCGACAAACGCGTATAACCTAGAGATCATTATTTCGAAATAACGCACTGTTTCCCCAGAGCGCGCAACCTCGTCAGTAAGACCTGTCGTGTAGATTAAAAAAAACTGGTTCGACATGGGACCGAATCTCGCATATACAAACCTGTTATAACTCTACCCCTTCGTCAAAAATGCAACTTCGTGAATCAGACTACATCGCGTACGCTCACCCGCGCAGTGGCCATGCCGCCAATGGGGATGACATAACGCAGTTTGAATGCAAGTCAGCTCATCCCAACATGTTAATCCTAAAAAAACGCAATGAAAACATAAGACCCGGGTTTCACTTTATGATCCACCACCTCAGGCGGACTGTCGCTTAGGGGTACTACCCTCCTGATATGCGCTAAAAACAATTGGCTTCAAAGAACTGCAAGTAAAACTTCGCACACCAGATGAATATTTAAAAGGAACAGCGCAAGAAAAATGACCACTGAGTGTATTTCTATCGCTCGCACGTTTTAGTCGTGGAATTTATACTCTTTATATGTCGTTATTTATTTTACGCCAGCGAATAATATTTCAAGAGAGTTTTGATTTTATATGGGCTGTCAAGGTACCACACAGACTTAAACATAACTGCACATGAGCACCGCATAAATGCCTTTGTAACTGTAAAAAAGCACTTTTGTATGAGGGCCGCTCCCTCCACAGACTTTTGACACAATAGAGTCCTTCCTTCTAAATGGTTCTCCATATCATCATGGAGGTAACGGACCTGTGCGGCCGCGGAAAGATAATTGTGGTGCTGTCGCTGGTGTATCTCGGAAGCTGTTCTTTGTAATTCGGTGTTTCATGGAGTTCAAATATAATATAAACTGCATAATTCAATCTTCCCAGGGGAAATACAGCGATAAGACACCATGACCGAAAATTTCATCTCAGGTGCCAGAAAAAGCTGCCTCTAAAACAGCTCAAGTCGCCGGAAATCTTACTTCTTTTTCGCATCATGCTCAGACTAAACGCGTTCATTTCTTTGCATATATATATGTTTAACACAAAACTTTCAATCTTCTATTTCGCCTTTTTTCTGAAACATAGAACATTAATCCTGAACAAATACAGGCGTGCCTGTGTTTGTATAATTATTACGCTGCGTACAACTTACTAAGCCTAAAAATACCAATAATTACAGCACTGAGAGCGTTCCGTGGTTGTTCAGAGTTTGTTACTTGTTCAGACATGAAAGATAGCAACCTTAACATACAAAAGAGAGAAACCTGTGGCGATATTTAGCTAGCTTAATTGTGTTTAACGTTTCGTGGCGATCAGGCCGCAATCCTGCATAAAGAAGGAATTTCATTAGCTGGAGTTGAAATTTTATCGTACTCGGGGAGATTGGACTATTTCCTGTACGAGCGCAGGTGCTCTTTTTCTCGCGCATGCTCTTAAAGAAACCCTACAACACTTCTTAAACTTTTTTGAAATGTTAAATGCTTGCAGAACGTAGTCGCACCACACACACTCAGCACATTTTATGTGTCGGAAAGTACCCCAGCCAAAACTTGAGAATTCTTCAAAAGATATTTATCTATTTTCCGGTCTTCGTCACTAAGACCACGTAGCGGTGGTTGACTGGCTTTACCAACAGTTTCCGGAATGAACGCTTTTCGAAAGCAACTTCTTAAAAAAGACATAAGAATACAGCAGAAATAGAAGCAGTATACTGGGTGACGCGGAATTCATGCGGTGCCGCTCCGTTCTTGTGATAACTATAGCTTTCGCAGTTGTTCCAGAAGCGAAGGAATAAGTGAAAGCGCTTATAGAAAGTGTTTCAGGGTCCCTTTAACCTCACCCTAATCGCACCTGTCCGCACTGTCCTTACTACTCTCACACAACGCAGCGCACTGTATTTTTATGACATTATTCGGTTGGTCCAATTGGCTCCGACAAACACAATAAAACGGCACTCCAACACGGCCTCAATCAAGTCCTACACCACATCGAAAGTTTGGATCTCCCGTGCTCTCCACGAAACTTAGGTGGTGCCTTGAAGCTCCCTTCCTACAAACATCCTCCAGCCCCACCTTCCACCCTACATTTTATACAATATGACGCAATACCACACAGCAACGGAAGATCTTGAGCCTAACCTAAGGTCTTGAATATGTTACCAAATCACGCCACCAAACACCACTACATCACGGAGCAGAACTACCTCCGACTTCAACACAATATCCTACTTAACCGTATCCTGTACGACCTGCCCTACTTTAACCTTACATCCACCGAACTCCACTCCTTGATGCTCTCCTCCGGAATACATACAGACGCGTACTCCTGCTTCCCCCTTCCGCTCCAACACATCTCTTGCTGTTCCTGGGCATACACAGCACCATAAACGAACTAGACGCCCACCGCATCTTCAAACTAATGTGCCTCGCGTCCTCCCCTACAAAGCGCTCCATTCTCAACTTTATGAATATATCCCCGCACCATCCCATCGCTTTCCTCCGCATTCTACTTCACATCCGTCACACCCTCCACATCCGCCGCATACCTCACCACATGCACCACATGCTTGACAGAGACGCAGACTTGCACCAGCCAACAGCCACGGCAAACTATACCAACCATCACCGCGCACACTATACATTGATGCCACACCCTACTCTCATAAACCAACAGTCTCTGTAGCTGCTGGTGTGGCCAGCAGCCCAGCACACACCACGAAACGTACGACGGTGACCATCCTCGCTACCAACACAGCCACGGACGGCGCAGTAGGTGACCATTGCGCTTGCGCTCACCCTGCGCCGAGGCTCACGTTTGTCCTAACTGACTCGCAGCAGACCACAAGCAATTTTATTCGCGGTAATATTTCTGCCATGGCCTTAGAATTCCTCACCAAATATTCTCCATTCAAGGTCGTTACCCTGTTGGGAGCAGTAAGGGCTAATGAGGCTAGGCAAGTCCGTTGGCAGAACTTACTGACCCAGTCCCCATATGGAATACGCCAACACGCAATGCCCCTGCAGGCACGCTACCTTCCCTGCTTCAATACAGGAATATTACCCTGCAGTTGAGCCTCCGCCGCGGTCGATAACCACACCCTCACCCAAACTCTTTACTACCTCTACCTGTGCAGCCTGGGGCACACGCGACACTTACTGCCATTCCCTCTGCGAATGCCCCCGAATACGCGATACCGAAGGTTGAAATAACATCTTACTCGCTATCTTTCTCCCTTCATCAGAAATGTGTGGTATGTGCAGAGTGAAAAGTAGCCCCGCTCATTTGCCTCAGAGCCAATGCTTGCCGCTTGTAGCACTGGTGCGGCTTTTAGAACTGGCGCAGCCAATCCGACGTGGGGGCCGTTCACATCAGTGCCTGCAGGTGATGGAGATGTGGAAGGGCCATTTTTATTTACGCTCTCCTCACTCCTTTTCTCTATGCGTATGCTTTGGAGGCATTCCATTATCGACAGTGAAATCTTGTTGATACGTTTTTGACAGCTACCGGAAAATACAACATGTGTGAAAATCGTATTATCCCAGCTAAGTTTGAGAACAGTATGCATACATTGTCAACGACTCACTGTTATTGAGCAACATTGAAGTAGGTGGTCATTTTCTGGAGTTCACGGGAAAAATTGCCATTGATACAACGGAGGACTTTATTTTTCCTAGGGACCACTGGATTGTGCGAAAAGAGGTATCTCGTCTCCTGCTGGGATTCTTGCCATCGACAGGACTAAGTTAGATGTGTTGAGATTGTGCATCTCGGTTATAAGTGGACTAAGGGAGGCGTGGTGACATTGCGCGTCTCTGATATAATATTGGGGACGATTAGGCGTAGCAACTACCGGTAGTTATGCAAGGCAAAACCACCTCACCCAACAATACATACTTCTACTACTACTACTACTACTACTACTACTACAACTATACTACTACTACTATACTACTACAACTACTACTCCTACTACTACTGCTGCTGCTGCTACTACTACTACCAGGTGTTCAATCTGTGCTGCACAAATTTTTTCCCCACCCAACAGTAAATTGTTGTTATGAAACGTAAAAAATAGGGAACAGGATATTTCGTTTCGCGGGCACTGTTTTCGACGACAATCTTTGTCGTGCCTTAAATAAAACCGATGAAGCCAGCCCCTGGACGGTTGGAAGTGTTCAACGTCCAAGAAGAATGCGATGTTGTCAACTTTCTAGCTTAGGACTGACCCATCCACGTTCATTCCTACGGCTTTAACACCCCTGAACCATGTAAGCAGCACGTCATCCATTTGCTGATGCTTCGCCCTCAGAGTGTGTTTTACACAGCGGCCGAAACTTGCAGGTGGTTTCCAACTTCCTCTTGCTGACCCATATTTGTGTTGTTCTTTGATACTGCCATACCGAGTTCGCGCGCCAAGTGCGCGAGTTTCCTCTTCGGGTTATCTTCGAATTTGCGTAAAATTTCCACGTTTCTTTTAAACTGAGAGCCTAGTGTTTTCTGGGCATTTTCAGAAGCCTGACAACATTATTGCGAACAGCAACAATGCAGTCGGAGGAGAGCAAAAATATAGCATCAGAACCACCGCAGCACAACAGAACACACCAAATCGGTAGAAAGAGCACAAGGAAGAACGTGGCAGCAAGATTATTGCAAGGAGTCGGGAAGGGAAGTTGCGCCTTTCGAGAGCATTGTGCACCTTCTCACTTGGTTATGTTAAGTTTCGATATATGGCGCGGTGCCTTTTCTGATGCATCACGGTCATTGGATGGAAAGGGCACGCCTGGGAGCGATGTTTTTGGCGCAAAGCTGGCCCAGCAGCGGCCTCGGCGTCTCTCCGGCGTGCAGAACTTGGCTTGTTGTCACGCAGTTTGAGCTAGTATACCGAAGGATAAACGAAATATTTCTAAAAAAATGTCTGTCAGGATCTACTTGTGAGGTTGTATTATTTAATTTTCGTCCAAATGTGATTGTACTAAGCGTATAAAAATGCATTAGAGCTAAGAAACGTCGGCCGGAAATGAACAGAAAAACGCATTAGGCCGAAAAACGCATGATACCAAATGATATGAGACATTCATTGTGTATCTCCGGAATATGTGGTTCACGTACTTCGCTAATTTATGAAGTGCGCTTGAAGCAAGAACACTTGATTACATGTAAAATACCAATGTCCTTCTGCTATACCAACGCGACAATGTTCGTCTGTGTGTGATCATGAAGGTCTCTGTTGAGGTACCCGTCCAAAAGGCAACATAAGGTTTGAACAAGAATTACATAGCATGAAATCATTTTCAACCTCCAAAATATGGCAGCATATGTTATAATTGTCAATATTGTTAAGCAATAAAAAGTTACTGGGAATTTCTTAGACAATAAATGCCTGCAGTGTTCAGGCTAACAGCGTTTTCTAGTAAATAATAAATGGGTATGACCTTTGACATACCAGGAGACGTGTTACAACAATGTCTTAATCATCAATGCATAAAGGAGCTCGAGCCTTATTTAGAGGTGGCACTTTAATCTCATCAGCAACTAGATGTCACCCATGAACGGATATCGCGCCAATATATAGTGAATGCATGAAACGTTTAAGGTAGAAATCACCTTAGGGGCTCGGGCCGTGGGCAGCTCATGTTGTCGTCGTCTGATGTTGTCATATTCTCATGTAGTCACGGCAATATTACACTGAGACATTCGCTTTTGAACGCCACGCGGTAGAGCGTAATACGTACTAAAAGAAAACCCCCGGACCATCGTTTTGCAACGCCTCGCGCTAGAACGTTTCATCTACATTGGAAAAACGAGTACTAAAAGGACACATAGGGACACTCGTTTTGGAACGCCTCACTCTACGTCTTAGCATACTCCTTTGCTCGCTGCGTCATCTGACACGGACAACTTACGGCCATCTGTCTCATTTAATTGCTCCAATCCGCTTTAACGAAAAAGACGGCGCCGCCACGTCATCAGGAGCACGATTGCTCATTCCACCGACGCTTCTCCGGCGCCCAATCAGCGCGCGTCGTGGCGCAAGAAAGAGACCTACAGTCTTTGAATACACTTGCACGCCGCATACTTCGCCCCTCTCCAGGAGAGATGGTCCGGGATTTTTTATTATGTAGACAGTTGCGAGCATATTAAAGTCGGTTTGGTCAAAGTAGCACCACACAAGCGCACATGCAAGCTTCTTTCCCTTCGCTTAACCAAATCTGTAAGCTTCATATTCGTGTGGTACTTGTACGCTAGTAGAAAATCCAAGGTCCAAATAAAGGGTAAGAAGAGTTAGCGAACTTGATATGGTTTATAAAAATTAAAATGAACCAAAATTTCTATTGTAAAGCGGAAAGCCGGAGTGCGAAGGCTTTATTTTTTTGTTCACCTTTAGAGGAGCGATGCAGAAGAAAAGCATGGTGGGGGGAGGCCCGCGGGGGGGAGCTGTTCAGTGACGACATTTTCAGAGAAGGGAGAGGGTGTCCTGCCGTTGTTTCATGACACGAGCCATTGCTTTCCCACGTCGCTTTTTTGGAATGTGAACCGCCTTGCCGTAGTGGGAGGGAACGCCGGACGAACCACAGAACGCCTTGCTGATCAATACAAAGACACTACAGACTATTTTTGAACGGGAGTGCTCTAAGCGCCATCTGCTGCAGGCGTAATAAAGCGGCGCCCCCCAGCTCCAGTAACCGAGAAATAGTAATGCAAACAATAGCACAAACATTTAAATAACTATTATAAAATAGAAATACGGGTGTCGTTGAAGGAAGACAGCGAGGTGTAAATATTCATGATATTTTTGTACGGAAATACGTTTTATTTCTTGATATACACGGAGGAAGGGAATAAAACTTGCTCACCGATTAGGACCAGAACGCGCTACATTCAGAATATCGGTGTGATGCCACACCGACTAGGCTGCCGCGGTGGCAGTTCTTCACTCCCCCTTTTTGGGCATTGATAAGAATGTAATTTCTTTCTAAGTATCTTTGCTTCCCACCTTTCTAAAAATATTCATAAAAGCTGTGACAGATCAGGTGCAACAAAGCACCGTAACGTGAGGTTTTGTGTGCGGGTTCAACGAATAGTCCAATTTTTATAGAAAGACCGTAGTTTGTTTCAAACGGCAACTTTATAATAGCGTATACCAGGAAACGGGAATGCAAAATCAATAATTTTTCTCCTCTCACTCTCGTACAGTTACGCTTAGCCATTCCACCCAAGCGAAACTTACACTCACCAAGCTGTCACTAACCTTTGTTGAATGTTCTTGTGCTAACCAACAAACGCATACAACCAAACTACTTTAGGAAACGCATGCGTGGAAACATATTTATCCCCCTCTGAATTCTTTATTGCAGGGAGACGTAACTACATGCTCCCTCTCGAAAATGGAAGTTCTTGTACACGCAACATAACTGCACGGTAGTTCAAGTTCTTTCGGCTGAAGGCGACACAAACCGTAAGTAAAACGCGAATGCAGCTTCAGTGTCTTGCACCGCTTATGGTCAGTGCATTCGGTGGGTCAAGACATTCCCTAGGTCACCTGATGCCAGAGTTAGTGAATACAAGGAGTAGTCAGATCAGTTGTCATGAGGAGTCACTACATCCGAAGCGTCCGTCGATCCAACTAGTCAAGACACGCTTTCCACTCTCTACATCCAACTGCAACGCGTGAATACATCCAACGAGTCATTAAACCTAACCGTTTGGCGCCGAAAAACTGCACGGCCTTCCTCTTTACTGGAAATGGGAGTGGGCTTTGCGAACAAAAAATCACACAAATAAAGATGCGCAAAAAGAAAAACAAAATAGAAGAAAAAATTATGCGGCATTCTGCTTTGTTAAGGTGGATGACCAGCGATGCTCTCTAATACAACTTCACTGTCAAGAAATTAGGGCAAGCAAAAGAACATTGACGTAATGATAGAGCAGTTTTACTAAAAAATTGTCACATATTTTGTTGCAATATAGAGCAATTAAAAACAGGCCCCCAGCTGTTTTCGGCAATCATGCCGTTCCCGTTGATGCCCTTCAATTATCAGCAGGCCGTAACTGTGTATGTTATGTAGCTTCTTTATGAACTAACTTTTTATGACAAGTAAATGAAACCCTCAGTAATGATAGAAGCGTGTTGGAGGCCAATTGTCGTATACTGTTTGTTATAAAAGTCATAATAAACAATGTGTTAAAGGAGTTTTTTGTTTTGTTCTTGTTATCCCTTACAAGGAGAAGATTGTAATGTCGCGCCCCTTGCAGCACCAACGCGAAACCGAATATATGGAAAACGATGCAGATGGTACAGGCTGCCTCGTATGGGCGACGAGGTGCCTCATATTTCTGGAGACCGATACATAGCTGTTTATTCCATTCTAGGGAGATCGTTTGCGGACACGTTGATCTGAAAGAATTACTGCAACTGTACACATTGGCCAAGAAGGTTTTCCTGCCTTGTTTACAACATTTTGTTAGAACCAAATACAGACTTAGCTGACATTCCGCCATCCCCTACGAGAGCAACCGCGCTGAGCAATTCTTGCAATGACTATGAGGATGCGTACAACTGCTGCAAAAGAAAACTTACTGAAAGAGGCAACAGAAGAGCGAAGTCGCCAACGTCATTTAATCTCAGCGTTCCAACTCAATTCCAGTTTGAAAAGAAACTGAAGTCGCCTCTGTGTACTGTTTCACCGACGAGTAAAAAACGTGTTTTCCCACACTCAGCATGGTAGCACCCAGTAGCCGCTAAAGGTCGTAGAGTCAAATCATCACCGCATGTTTTTGCATATTACATACGTGCCAATAAGCGTCAAACCAACCATATATGCATGAAAAAGAGCTTTGCCAAGTTCCCTGATCACGCGCGGCTCTAGGAGCCATAGAACAGGCCTTCCGGGCTTTTTCTGTACAGTGAAACTCCATAGCAAATTTGAATGCTTGGCGAAATTCAGGAGTTGAGTGCGACATTTATGCAGGTGGAAGCCACAGTTCAGCTCACACTGAAACGCAATGAAAATGCGGCGCTCCCCTCTAACTGCTTTAGAACCACTGTGTGACAATAGAATTGCCTAGAATTCATCCATAAAAGGCAGTGCTCCAGCAGCTCCTTGTTAGAACCACTGTGTGGCAAAAGAATTGCCTAGAATTTATCCATAAAAGGGCAGTGCTTCAGCAGCTCCTTGTGAATAACGACCGTCCGCAGATCTTAGGAGTGCGAAAAGCCGGACGTCCGTCAAACCTATCAGGCTACAGAACATATAAAAAAGAAAGCACCAACACGAATAGCGTAACTCTAATCGAACGAAAAGTAACAGCCCTGCAGCGCGACACTGGCGCTGATAGTATTGATCTTGTTCTTCTTGAGACCTTCCAAAGTAAAAAAATGACAACAGCGTTTTTGTACTCAATGTACACAGTTCTGCGAAAGAGCGCAGAGTAACATTCGGAGTATTGTTCATGAAGCCTCGGAATATAGGGCAAACAAACCCCATCGTAATTGTGGAAGACTTTATGGCACACCAGCTGGCGTAGGGAGAAAGTAAAAAAACAAACAAGGACCAGGAATACCAGAAATACCAGGCATTCGCTGTAGCGCTGAGATGCCTCTACAGAGTTACAAGCATTGCGTGTTACCGAGCGCGAGTTTATATGTTCAGCCGTTTTTACGGACTAAAACACAGGGCAGTGTTCGTCATTACGGACGTATACAACCTATAGTTGTAAATATTTCATTCCCCGATATCACCGTTATTTTATAATATGCCAAAAGCTGAAGATTTTGTACGATAAGCCTCCAAGTATTGGATGATGACACGCATTGCTAATGTCTGTGTTAATGGGCGTTCACATTAATTATATAACGCTGCTTATGGGATGTTGGGTTACCTGCGCCATAATTGTACCAACGCTCCTTCCTTATTGAAACTTTTGAAAGTTGCCACAGCTAGTAATAGGCCGTCTCCTTTCAGGTCTCAGAAAAACACAACGTAATTCATTCATGGAAGGGATCCACAACGACTCCCTGGGTGTTGTGGGTATGATTGAACAGCTTTCGTACTAGCCATAAAATATAGTCTTAATCTACCATGTTTACATATATCAAAAGTCCATCGCTTCAGCCTCGTTCGTAAATTATTTCACAATACATTCCTGCGTGATAAGCTCTTTCGCCTCCTCACTATTCATCACCTCGTTTACATCGCGTTCACAAAGTACGATTGCCATCGTGCCGAATGAAATGTTTTTTTTCAGACATTAATTGAATGAAAGAATATTCCCACACTGATGGCCACCATCCAAGGTAACCAGCTATTAAAAATGTCTTACAAACTATTATATAAGCAGGAATAATTTTTGTATTGTGCAATGCTTTTCTTTGTTTTATTCTTATTTGTGACCACTGCTTTGTGTAATACATTATATATATATAAGCATACAAATAAATGAAAACGAATTTAATTAAATAAATAAATAAATAAATAAACGAATAAATAAATTAGTAAATAAATAATAAGTGAATGAAACTTTATTGACACGGATTTCAAATACATAAGTAAAATAAAGTGACCGCAAGCTGGTTTCTTTACCCTTAAATGAGTTTTGGTATTCATTCGAAGTAGAGATGGGCCGCGTTTATTGTGGTGTAGCATGTCTTTGTTCCTGGGAACACTCGGCACTTCAAACAACTGCTGTAGACGTCCAAATAACTGTTCTACCATGAGAGAGTAATCCGGCGCCGAATAGGTATGGGCTGGGAGCACTCGGCAAGCGCTCCCAAATAATGAAAAGTAAGTTACCTCCGTCACTCAAAACCAAATTCTACAACCAGTGCATACTGCCGGTAATGACATACGGAGCTCAAACTTGGCGCCTTACTAAACAACTAGAGAGCAAAAATGGGTCGGCTCAACGTGCAATGGCTCGAATGATGTTAGGAATAACACTCGAGGACAAGAAACGAGCCACTTGGATCGTAGAGCAAACTAGAGCTGATGATATCACAGTTCAAATAAAGAAAAAGAAATGGACTTGGGCAGGGCACGTAGTGGGACGAACTGACAACCGGTGGACAATTAAGGTAACAAAGTGGATACGAAGAGATGGGTCTAGAAGAGGAAGGCCGATAACACAATGGAGGGATGAAATCTGAAACATAGTGGGGTAAAGAGTGGACTCGACTAGCACAGGCCAGGATTGGTTGGGGGTTTATGGGAGAGGCCTTCGTCCTGCAGTGTATCTGAGCAGGCTGATGATGATGATGATAGTGATGATGATGATGACCAGTGCAAAAAGTTAGAAATGGCTAATGCCGCTCCCCCCGAGTGCATCGTTTGAGTTAGTGTATGAATGCCTACACTTGATTCTTTATTTTTTGTGCTGCATTGTATAAAAATGGCACCCATGCACGCAGGTGGCCGATACACACAGTGCCTTAAAGAAAGTTTCATACTGATCACAAATAATTTGTCGTCTAGTTCAGTCTCTTCAGGTATTATAAAAGCGGGAATTCTTGAGCGACAATTTCAATGCATATTTTAGGTTGTTTTCTGCCTCAACAGAAGTTACAGAACAAGCTTCTGGAATTTGCTGACTTTTTTGAGCAAATAAATGCCAAAGCAACGTCATGCATTTTAAAATATCATGAAGAATTCACAGGGGTTGGTAATTTTTTGCTTCAAAATAGAAGTGCGCCAGGACTTCAACAGAGCTGCCGTTTCTCTCAGAGCGTTGCTGCTTAAACACCCGTGACACGAAAGGCATTCATAGGGATCAGAGACCTGCCGTGGCATACCCATTGCTTTAATGCATACGCCGTAATATATAGCCTCTAGGTCCGTGTGTATAAGACTGAAGTAGAAGGAGTTGAAGTATTTTTCTTCCTGTCAAAGTGATTTGAGTCTTGGGTTTAGACAACTTCAAGTCAGAAGTCGTATAAAGGTAAAACGTCTTAAATTTTAATCGGAGGACATTCTCAGGTGCTAATGATTAAAATTATTCCTGAAAACATAGCGTCACTGGAAGGAACAAATATTTGTAAGGATTTGTTTTGTTCTACAGTGGCAAAAATTAGACGTCAATGCCATGGCTCGTGGCGACGACTCATACGAGCCGATGTGTAGCGCCGTGTACAGTACTCCGCCTCAAGAGCCAAACAAAGACTGCGAAGAGCAGTCAAATGTGCTACGTTGATGCGTTCTGTCCACTTACGAAATCACAAACTGGTTCCCTGTGAACTGTGTGTACTACAAAAGCTTTCCGCATGTGGGATCGGCGCAAATGATGCATGAATGGGCTGTCATAGCTGGTTGACACAATTTCAATGTGTCAACCACTGCACCCTAGTCAGTGTCGGGATTCATGATGCCTTCGCTATGGCGGATCACTCACGGGACACAGTGTTCCACCAGAAAAGGTTGAATGCCTGTAGTGTTCATTGCTCTCTATACCGCATTCTACAATTTAGTTTTCCAGATTTGCGCAGTTTTGGGGAGCTACATTTGCAGCAACGTTTTGTTCAGTAGCTCTGGGTTTTATTCAGGAATTCTTTGCCGAGTAACGTTACAGCCATGAACTTGTAAAGCCAGGAAGTTCTACTAAAATGTTGATTTGGCGGGAATGACAGCTTGAATTGTTATAATAGTGTAAATCAGGATCGTTGGTGGGTCGGAACATTGAAAAGCCTAAGAATAGAATACTACGAAGAATAGAATGAATGAATGAATGACTTTACTGCAGATAGGAGGCTAAACATCACTGTGGGTAGGGAACGAAAAAGATAAGCAGCAGAATGCCGAGTTGGGCTAGTTGGTGAAATTGAATTTCCAAACCTTCGGAAAGCACAACACTGAAAAAACGCGAGACGAAGAAAGGGAACAAAGGAAGAGCGCTGCTCAAAACTAAAGTTTTATCAGAAAAACGAAGTACACATACCCTTCCAGTCATCAGGCCGCGCATGTGTCTCCCATATTCAGATGGGAACAACTCAAAAACCACAACCAACAATAAAACCTACAAAACCAAGCCAAACACCTACATCATCAACTGCGACAGGGTGTGAAACTCAATGACTACCAAGATACGCAATCTCTTTCTGGTGTAAAGCAACAGATGCATGATTGACACAATCATCCCCTCTCTTGGTTATCTCGAACGCATCAGCTACTTATCTGGTCAACGGTCGCACATGCCTGAAAACATTATTTGTGTCACCAAAAAGCGGCGTACTACCACCACGATGCCGGCATTTGCTGCAGTGTTCCGCAAGATGTGACTATATAGCCCCTTTCAGTGGCAGTTCATACTCTCTGAGGCGCACGTTTACACATCTGCCTGTTGGACCAGCGCATTGCTTACCGCAAGACAGTGGAAGTACGTAAACACAGCCATCATTGCACTTTACATACCCCGTCTCTTGTTTCACACTGCATTAATTCCTGCCTGCGCGATGGTCACCGGACAATATTTTTTTCACCAAATAACAAACCCTGCCAACTTTGTTTCGTGCTGTAAACAGAACCTTTACATTGTACCTGGAACCAACTTTTTTCAACGCATGTGACACCTTGTGCAGATAGAAAATTACTGCCGACCTTTTATTCCTACCTTGCAAAACTGCAGCCGTACCAACGTTATCGTTCCTTCTTTTTAGTTCTCGCATCATTTTTTCATACACTGACCGCAAAACATTGCTTGGGAAACCAGCTTCTCGGAGGCGACGCACTTGACCTCCAAAAGCCTGCTCTGAGCTATGCACACATGGCCTATCCAAAGCAGCACCCAACAGAGACTTTGGAATTCCTCGTTTTAGCAAGTTGGAATGCCCAACGCAAAACTCAGAATTCCCTTTACGGACCTAGGCTGATAACACCGGCACACGTGCTTGTTCTCAAGTTTCCAATTCAAATTCAGGTACTTAAGTTTTGTTTCACAAGGGGTCCCAAAAGGTGAATTTCAGGCCTAGACCAACCTTCTCAAGGAGGTCTGCAAAACCATTGACCACAGAAGGGCAGACTTCTTGGTTACATACTACCGAAAATCATCCACGTACCGAAAAATGCGGAACACTGAACTGGTAACCTTACACTCCAAACGTCTGTCCACCCGAGCTGAGAAAACGTCACTCAGTGCGGGTGCTACACATGACCCTATGCAAACCCTGGAGCGTTGAACATACGACCGACCCCACAAGACACAACAGTAGCTTTCAAATAGTAGCTTTCAGGTTTTTTTATTGTGGGGCTTTCTGAAGGTTTCAAAATGGAAAAGAGGATTTGGAAAGATGTCACCATTTAGTTGTACATCTAAGTAATGTTCAAGTTTCAAGTAGGAGGAACACACACACACACTGGCCTTCCCGTTAGGGGAGGGGGTGTCCGGCATATTTCTAAATGGCACATTACGGCTGGTGCGGCAGGATGGAAGCGCACCAGTGTTCATTTCTTACTGCTGAACATGAAACGTTAGTCGGTCACCCGTTAAACATTATATAGAGAGAATTTTAAGGGCAAATTCTGGGGTTTTTTGTAGCATTTTAGGTTTGTCCCTTACATAATCGACATGCTCTAAGGCGGACGGTGAACCGTGGCGCTTGCGAGCAACTGCGTACGGCCGCCTGAGAAGGCTGCACATGACCAAATAGGGTGGAACAAGTTGGGTAGCACAGATGCCGCAGTGCAGGTGCTACAGTGAGGGCACCTGAAAAAGGAGGGATGCCGTAGGTTACAATTAACTGAATTTCTGCATTTTTTTTAATTTGACGAGCCTGTTGTTGTGATAGGTACAACTACAGATTTGTCCCAGATTGGTCGAATGTAACTTGCGGCATGCTCGCAAGTAGTTGCGATCGAGAAATAATGTCGTTTTGGAGTTTCCGGGAATATAAAGCGGACTAATTCTGACCAAAACATTGCTCACGCGGGAAAAATGTAAGCACAACTCTTGGTATTTAAGAAGAAACGCATTTTTAGAAATTATGCATAATTACGTGCGGGAAATAACATCTCAATACTTACAACTAGAAATCAAGAGGTTCCATATGTTTGTCGGTTTTTTAATGCTCAGAGAGCATATTTCAGACGGCATTCGTTATTTCGTGAATACTATCTGCTCCAGTAAATTGATGGATGTGGCGTTTTGTAGTTACCTGGACGTGGAGTGCTCGGTCCGCGCAGTGGTGGCCGCTTTTATAATGAAGGCCAAAACCGAAGACGCCTGCGCTGACATTTGAGTGCACAATAAAGATTCCCACGTGGTTAAAATATTTCGGAATCATCTAATGCAGCTCCGCTTATAGCGCAATAGTAACTCGGACACGTTTAATTCCACAGACATCATAATTTCTAAGGCCATATTCTGCGGTGCATCGTTAAAGTGGCATTTGGCAGCGCGAATATCATCTTATCTCTGACCAGGGGGTGACAACCATCCCAACGCATCCCGCGGTGATCCGAGTGATGTCATTTGGGAGTGCAGATAGTTTTGTTTCTTATCGGGTTATTTTTTTACATAATCTTATTTATTTGTTTTTAGGGGCGATGCACCGTAGTGGCCCCGGCTGTCGGTGTCTCCGGTCGTCACGGTAAATTAAGTTGTCGAACGATGCTAACAAAACAAGTACCAGATAAATAAAACCGGTTCAAGATACACATGCTATCAACAAATTTAAAATGCTGGAAGAAGCAGTATTTAATTGCTATAATAGCAGAAGGAAGGAAGGAAGAATGTAGAAGAAAGGCAGGAAAGTTAACCTGGCTAGAGCCTAGTTTGCTATCCTGCACGTGGGAAAGGGGAAATGGGCAAAAAAGAGAGAAATTCCATAAATTCGGTTTAAATTGGTCTCAATTGCTAGGTATTCTTCTTTAAAGCAGACTTCTTAGCATGCGGCGGTGCGGGGCACAAAGACAACTTACAGCCAGTCTTTCTGTAATTCAATTTCTTAAATTGGTTTAACGCAAGAGAGGGCGCCGACCCCTCCGCAAGCGTAAGATTGCTTCGGTATCTGGTCAGCGCGTGCCGGCGGCGCGAGAGACCCAAACTCTTGGAATACACATATACACTGCATGCTTCGCCCCTCCACAGATTTCACGTTACTGGAGATGGCCCGGGATTTGTTTTGATACTGTCAGCCCAGTATTGGCCTACTGCAGGCGTGGGAGGTGACAATGCTCCGTGGTTACAGATGAAAAAGAAAGGGCGTTTTGAGAAATGCAGGCACATTGTCTAGCTGGGAAATGCAACATGAAGGCAATTACCACTCGCTTTACAAAACCAGGTGATAATATTTCTAACAGTGCGCTTGTACGCATACGTCCTTGACAATTTGAAAAAAAGTTTGCAGGTAATATTCTTATTGTGGTTCAGATAACAAATTCAATTATTTTAGTGCTCTAAGACAAACAGGTGTACCGAAGGCACTTTTTGCGACTAGTTAGATGCCGCAAATTCATGCTTTGACAATTACATAACAGTCAACATATCTGCTAAAAATAAATCGTGCAGTCAGCCGTTGGAGTGTATCGAGATTAGAAATATATCCTGAAGTGCGTGAGTCAGATACACTTAGAATACTTAATAGTTGGTTGTAATATAGTTTTCTAACCCAGACATTTTATTCAAAGTAGCATTATACACGTTTCTTTTGGTGGACACAAAACGTTCTTGGCGTTATTACATGCATTCTCTACATATTCATCCCAACGGCAATCCGACGTAAGCTTCAAATCAAAGTATAAAATGTTGATACTTCCGTTAACGCAGCTCCTTCAATACAATGATCTAAAATCGTAAAAAGTACTTTTCTAGTGATAGACACAGGCACTTCTTTTCAGTGTCCAAAACAACTTGCTAGTTGTGACGCCGTTTTTACAGATTAAAAATATTTCCATTTGATGGGTACGCTTTTTATAATGGTTCTGTAATACGCAGACACCCGTAAAGAATGTTATGAGAACGGTCATGTCATGCGTCATGTCACTAATAAAAAGCAGAAAAAATCCACTAAGGGTTACTACACTTCCTAATGCAAAATGTGGGGGCAGAGTGGCCTGCAGTCTTTTCGGTCACGGAGAATATTTGCTGATTGATTGATTGATTGTAGGGTTTAATGCGCCGACGCAACGCGGGCGATGAGGCGCACCGTAGTGGAGGGCTCCGGAATAATTTTGACCACCTGGGGATCTTTAACGTGTGCTGAAATCTCGTACACACGGGCGTGTTCGCTTTTCGCCTCCATCAGAAAAGCGGCCGCCGCGGCCGGGAATTGAACGCGCGACCTGGCGCTCAGCAGCGCAACGCCAGCATATCTGCTGTCTCTCAGGAAGTCATCACGGGATCAGCAAACGTGGGAGGGGAGGGAGAGAAAGCGTGCGCTACTCTGCTGTTGTCTCACAGCATGTCGCCAATGCCGGACAGGGTGATGGTGCAAATCGTGCTTGAACCTGCGCCAATGTCAAGTGGTTTGAACCTCCCGCGCAAATTTCCTGTGGTTTAAATTAGCGACGAACGGAACAGCGTCTTCAGAAAGTGTCAGGGGGAAGGTCGTCCTTGGCGGCGACACATGAAACAACAATAAGGGGAAGGCAGTGAGAGAGATGACGCCCTAGCCAGAAGTGCCACCCTCCTCTTCACCCTTCACCGGAGGCTCCTTTGGGTTTTCTTTCTGCCGTTTGTGAGGTCGCTCTGTCGGTTGCGCGGACCTAAACTGATCCCGATACCACTAACGAGGGAACCGCTGCCACAGGGTGGCGCCTTAAAATAAGATGGCCGTATTCACTTACGGGAATGTGAACCGTAATGAGTTGGGGAACAAAGGCGTCTTAAGGAAACGTTAGTAAAAATTAAGAAGATAAAGCTATGGGCGTGGGCACGGTGCGTAATGCGAACGCAGATACCTATTGCTCCTTAGGAGTAAAATAGTAGATCCCTAGAGAAGGAACGCGTGGAAGAGGGCAGCAGAAAGTTAGGTGACCTCATGAAATCAAGAAATTGCTGGCATAAAGTTGTCGCAGTTAGCACAGGGCCGGGATAAATGGATTCCGATGGCAGTGGACTTTGCCCTGCAGTGGGCGCAGACATGCTGATTATGATGATGATGGTGATCATGCCGATGACGATGCTGCTGCTGCTGATGATGGCGATGACGACGAAAATTGTGAATAATAGGATGATGATTATGGTAATGATGATTATTATTATGTACTTCCCAGGAGTACTGCAGACTCTAGCCTCTTCAGACCTTTTGTCCCACCACAGGGACATCCTTTCAAAGGCGGCGAAATCTACAACGGCTGTTGCAGCGTAGAGAACATATGTTCCTCTAGGAGGGCAAGGTCTGTGGCGTCATCTACCTTGAGCTCGGCAAAATTTCTCTTTCCCGCTCGGAGAAAACAGGGCGGCAATCAGCGCCAGCACGATTTATGCGAGGCTGCGAGGTAAGTCGCTTTATTGTTGTTCATAACGCTTTCCATTTTAAAAAATTGCAACGGAGTGTGAAGGTTTAATGCCTGGAAAACACATTGACACAGTTTCGAGAAACACATTGACTTTAGTGTGACATTCGCAGCCTATTAAGTGTAGTGTCCTCGCACAGGTACATTGGGTTCATGTGCGTGTTTATTTTGAAGTCAGATGGCTGACTAGCGCATTCTTTTTTTATGAAAGTTTACCAGTGGGGATTAAATTCTCACTTCCCTTTGCTTTGTAATTTCAGGCTTATCCACCAAGAATGCAGACGAAGTATTGCAATCAATTTGCGACCGTAAAACTTCCGATATTTCGGACTCCGAGAATGAAGACGACGTCGACGACGTGAATGCCACGTATGATTCCGACACTCCCATTCAATTCGGAATTCCTAATCTGGCTCTATTTGCATCTGCGAGACTAAGACGATATTGGCATTTAGACGCCACCCGTTCCGATTCACTCTTGTCATTTGAAGAGTTCCAACATTTAAAGTACGGGTGGAATGTTCATTTTTGTGGCTCTCGGCAATGCGAGGTGACCTTCACCGAGCTGCGCTGCAGGGTACCGAGGCTTAATTTCTATCTGTTCAGATCAGAACTTTCACCTACAGAACTATGTGTGCGGTGCCAGGTCCCCGAAACAATCGACCATTTTTTCCTCGACTGTCGCCGTTTCTCAACAGCTAGACAACTGTTTTTGAAGGAGCCGATTGAGAGGTTGGGGTTGACGTTATCGATAACACTTATATTATCTATTGGCGCATCAAAGCTGGGGTTTGCAAGAAGGGATATATATAATTGCATTCAAAATTTTCTTTCTGCCTCAGGTCGTTTGAATTGCTAAGCGGTGCTGATTAATGGGTAATTCGGGTTTCATTAACAACTAAGTTTCCTTTTACAGCCTCTTTTTGGAAATAAGTATATTGAAGTCCCCGCGTTTTTAACCGATTTAGCCCTGGCCAATCCCCCCTTGTGGGTACGTGCCAAAAAATTTGAGGACATCATCATCATCATCATCACCGAGGAGTATGCTGGTTCATCTGCTGAAAGTGACGACGACTGCTCCAGCGGCGCAGGCATTTCGCACAGGCGTCCTCTGTGGAAGGCCGCAATTTCTTCACGACCAAACAATGTGCCTGTTCTCGAGACGGGGTGTGTTTTTTCGCAAACTAGATTACAGTTTTCACCTGCCGGCTACTACAAGCAGTACGTCGATAACAACATGGCCGAGAAAACAAACCACAGAATTATAACAGAGCGTCTAAAATCAGTGTCTAAAATCACTGGTCAGGAAGTAAACCGTTTCTGGGTTGTTCCATGCTGATGGGAGTGATTGGCTATCCAAAAATACGATTTTTGTGGAAAAAGGGACTGGCTGTTAGCTCAGTAGCCGACACCATGCCACGGGATCGCTTTTTTCTTAGTGCGATCTAACCTCTGCTGCCAACGTGACGATGACATCAGTGATGACGACAAGAAGAAGAACTTTGGTAGGTTGCGCGTTTCGTTCAGATGGTGCGAAAGGGCTGCTTGAGCTTTAAAAGGCCTAACTGCTTCTGTGTGGATGAACAAGTCATACCCTTTTCAGGACGCTGTCCTATGCAGCAGTATATTCCTAACAAACCAAATCCTGTGGGCCTGAAAAAACTTTGTTCTCGCAGGAAAGGACGGGTTATTTATGATTTTGCAATTTACAAAGGCAAAGAGACGTTTCCAGACTTTGGCCTTGGCATATCAGGTGACTCAGTCTTGAAGCTGGTTGAGATGGTGCCTGCGGGCTCCACGCTTTACTGTGACTGTTCGTTTTCTTCGATCGGTTTGATGGATGAGCTCATGAAGAAGGACATTTTTGGCACAGGCACTCTGATGGAGAACCGAATGCCAAAAGAGGTCAATTTCACAAATGACAAGGATTTGGTCAAGAAATTTTGGGGCACTTCGGAGCAGTGACTGCGACAAGACAGCACGCTTGCATGCACAAAATGGGTCGACAAAAAGCCTATTGTGATGCTGTCGGCTGCCTTTGGAGTGGAGCCTGAAGCTTAGTGCAAAAGATGGTGCAAGAAAGACAAGAAGTTTCCCGTTGTCCCGCGCCCATCCGTCATCAGAAACTACAATGCAAATACGGGTGGTGTTGACTTAGCTGACAGAATGCTCACCCTATATGCTCAAAGGAGCTGCACAAACAGGTGGACACTGCGCACAATTCTTCACATGTCTGATCTTGCTTGCGTAAGCACCTGGCTTCAGTACAGAGCAGACAAAAAGGCAGAGGGCATCCAAAGGAAAAGGATTCTGGATAACCTTGATTTCAAGCTTTCCGTGGCAGAAGCATTGATATTGCAGAAGGTGATCGCAACTCGTCAAGATGACGAAGATGACGTACAGATCCCGCCAAGGAAGAGGCCAAAAGCTCTGCCTTCAGAAAATTTCCGCAAAACACTCGCACTTCATTTGCCAATGACGGACGACATGCGAAATGGAGCAAGGTGCCCTTACGCTGGCTGCAGCATGAAGACACGCCACAGATGTGCTTGGTGCGACGTGCACCTTTGCATAGAAGTTGGCAGAAACTGCTTCTATGAATTCCATTCGTGAGTTCTGTCGCAAAGGAATTGCGCTGATAGCTTGACTCACTAGTGTGGTGGGTTAAGAACACCCAAAGAGTGCTAATGTGTTGCTTGAAATGTGTCACAAGAACAAATAAAATCAACTTAATCTCTCGTTCTCTAAAGTTCATCTTCGAAGCCGTTATTTACAGCCCTTTCCAATTACGCAAACATGTATACGTACTATTATGAGCAATATGAAAGGGAATACAGGAAGGCGTGGCAAACAGCCTCGAAACAGACTCAGAGCGATACGCGGATGGCGCTGTGAAAACCAAAGGGGGAAAGGAGGGCGCTCTTCCACTAACTGTTGGCACTCCCACCACGCTGGCATTTCTAAAAAGCAGCAGCTTACGTCATTTCGCCGATAATATGGTATCGTCCGACAGCTGATAAGACTAACGGCGGGAATGGGAACAGTTGTTAGAACAGCATTCCTCTTGCCACTTTGTTTCCGACAGCGGCCGCTTGTTTCCGACAGCTGGGTCTGAGGGTGTTTTCGGCGCGTTCCTGTGTTTCCTTTCATACTGCTCGTAATAGTACTTCTAGCCATGCCTAAGGATGGGCCCTGTGTCCCTGCAGGGGGACAAGGAATTACTTGTTGTTAGGCTCTGCGCACATTCAGAATTATTTTTTGTGGGTTTCACGCAACACAACAGTAAATATAAGAACTTCGTCAAACTTATTTTTTCGTGCAATTTTTCTCTGGCCTGAGGAGGCTAGAGGCGAGTAGGGAGATTTGCAGTATTCTCATACGACCAAAAGCTCCTTATTAATCAGGCATGAGGCAAACCGTTTTAATAACCGGTGGCAATTGAATAAAATAATAATTTTAATAGCATTTGCTGTGTGATACCGTACAGAAAGCTTTTGCAAGCTCGAATATTATAATGCCTATTTGGCACCGACTATTTACTGTGTAGGAAAGGTCATGGATAGTTTGAATTAGTTGAGTTACCGTGGAGAGTCTCTGAAGGAATCCATAAGGGCATTTGTTGAGAATGTGGTAATCATCAACGTAAAATAACACCTGTCCTACTCCAGTGACATCACTTTGAGGCTTCACTCTGCACGCACTATTATACAACTGTTACTTTTAAAATTTACAGTGTTATAAATTTTTCGAACCGGGCACGTTTCGTCCCAATTTCAGGCCAATCCCCCAAGCGGCCGTGTTAAACGAAGTAAGGTACAGCAACAAAACAACTATTCATATTTGCTTGCTTTATTTCATTTTGCTTTTCACCACTTTTGTTCGAAGAAGCTATCCACCGTCGTTTCTTTTTCATAGAGTTTAACCCCCTCATAACCCTCTCTTCTCTCGTGGCCTTCCCACCGCCGTTTACCGTCCCTCTGGCTCACGCGGTTACTTTAATTCTTAGCTCTTCCCTTTACGCTCTTTCCATGCCCCGCTTTCTACCATACGACGGTGACGCTGAACAAAACGCGTTAAAATGTGTAAAGATCGCCTCTTACAATTGGTACGCGCCGTCGATTCTATGGTAGCGAGGACAATGAACAGATGCAACAAGCCATCAAGCTATGGCGTCAGCGTACGCGGCCGATCTCTGCAGGCAGAACTGGCTTCAGATGTGCGATGCTCTTCAAGGAAGACTATGTACGTCCAAGGCGTGGAACATCGTCCGCTACCTAATCGACCGTAGTCTGAGTGAAACCAGTAAGACGATGCAAGCCACCATTCACCAATTTCTGGGCACTCAATAAGACCTCTTACGGAAGCTACAGGCAATACATGTTTCGCCTACACCCAGCGTGCAGTTGCCAGAGTACGGGGCACGTCCCAATGCAGATCTTGATTGCCCAATAACATCAGCTGAAGTGAGGGCGGTTTTGCTTAAGATCCACCGGAACACCTCCCGTGGCATGAACCGCGTGTCGAACAAGGCCCTTAGAAACCTCGACGACGGCTCCATGGAGGCTTTCAGCACCTACATGAACGAGTGTTGAAATAGGGGCGGTGCCACCGGGCTGGAAAGAAGCAGAGATTCGTCTCCTTCCAAAAGCAGACAAAACACCTTGCATGGATAACCTTCGCGCCATCTCCCTCACATCGTGCATCGGAAAGCTAATGGAACACGTCCTTCTTAGCCGTGTACAAAGGCTTCTTGAAACGACGGACCAAATGCTTCGCTCGATGTTCGGGTTCCGCCCGCACCTCTCAGCTCAAGACATACTACTCCAGCTGAAGAGGGACATATTTGAGGCAGCCATCGGCACCCCACCTAAAGCGATCTTGGCTTTAGACCTGAAGGGTGCGTTTGACAATGTAACACAAGAAGCAATTCTCACAAATCTTGGCGACCTGGGTTGTGGGGAAAAGACGTACTAAGTCATCAAGAATTTTCTGTCCGATAGAACTGCGATCATGAAAATGGGCGACATACAATCTTTCCCCATAAAATGTGGTAGTCATGGTACACCACAAGGGGGAGCGATATCGCCTCTAGTTTTCAACATAGCCATTATAGGCCTTCCCCGACAATAAAAAAAAATCCCCAAAGTTAGGCATGCCCTATATGCTGACAATAAAACGATCTGGATTGCTAAAGGTGCTCCCGGCGTTATGCAAGACAGCCTACAAACGGCAGCGGATGTCGTCCGCACCTACGCTAGCCGATGTGGTTTAATTTGTTATCTCGCAGAAGTCAGAACCCATATTAGTACAAAAATGCCGCCAGGGCCCTTCAGACAGCATCAAAGTTTGGCTCGACGGCATACTCATCGAACCGAAATCCTCAATCAAGATATCAGGAAAGACGTACCAGGAAAACTGCAAAAACACCTTGATTATAAACAGGCTTCAAGAAACCACGGTTCAAATTGTTCGGATGCTGCGTAGGGTAGCAAACAGGAACCATGGACTAAAAAAAATGACGTGGTCCGCCTTGTGCAGGCCTTCGTCGTCTCCAGACTTGTTTACATGTCTCATGCGGTTTTGGGGGCATCGGAGCACGAAAAGCTAGACGTCCTTCTTACAAAGACATACAAACAAGCCCTGGCATTTCCTGCGAGCACCTCTACGGTACGACGCACGGCTTTGGAACTGCACAACACCATCGAAGAGCTCATAGAGGCCCACCTAACGGCGTTGAAATTAAGACTCGGAGAAAGCCTCTGGTATTTTATTCTGTGATTTGAGCGGAGCGTAGGATTTTTCCTTGCCACAGCGGCAGTCTAGTATAAGGGAGACAGAAGTACCTTTGCGGTCAAAATCCCAGGCTCTGCCTATATGACAGGCATTGTTTCAATTTAGCTCGATGTTTCTAGAATCGTGATCCCCCCAGATAAATGTGTAAAGACCAAACACCGTGTCATTTCGATGCGCCAAGTGTGTCTCTGCAATTCACTATGGTGACTGCTGATTAGTCGTCTGTATTTCGCTTTGTATTGGGTTGAGGAGCAGAAGTTTGCTTCACCAAACTTGTTCGCCAGAAGAACGCTCCGCTGTTCTTGGCTAGGTGACCTATTATCACCGCCGCTATCGCCATTTCAACAAAAAATTCCATCAGTGACCTTTCAATTTTTCTTAAAAGCACAATTTAAGGCACTTCACTTTTGGTGCAAATGTCATCAACCCTAATGATCAGTACCGAAAAAAAAACGCTACGGGAAGGTCACGGCGCGATCATCTGATATTAAAAGCACACTGAAAATATGTTCTGCCGAATCTAAGAAACAATTATCAATGCAAGCAGGAAGCCTTTATACGACAAGTCAGCAAGAGCAGTTAGATGTCCTAGCAAACCACTAACTTCCCTGCGACGTCCCAAAAAGATCCAAATGTCTATGTCCCAGCAGTATCTCTATTAAACATTCGTACAACGTGCAATATTTTAATGAAAATTTTTGGATGTTGAGATAACGTTGCTGGTACCTTAATGTCGGACGTTCTTTCAACTCTGCTAAAGACGTACTCTTGATGTTGCTGCTGCTTCATTTGGGGACGGTATTTAGTCATATTTGGCTGACGTTGTTCAGATGTTGCTGGTATGTCCGTTTTTTATTTCGAACATGTCTACCGCAGTTACATTTATTTTAGCTATATCTGCTATACTTTATTTTCAAACTCTCCGCAGGCATACTGTATTGAAGTTACCGAGGGGTTTTGTATGTTTGTGTAAGGATTTTGTACCGAGTGATGTTGTGTAAGTATTGTAATCCACCACTATTGCTTTGAACCGTTGACCTTCAAAACAGTAGCCCAATACCCAACCTCACGGGAAGAGGCAGGGACTTAGTGCAGAATTCGTTCACAAGCGACGTTGCCAACGAGCCTTCTAAGATGTGTTTTTTTTTGGGGGGGGGGTCATTGTCGTCAAATCTGAACAAAATAAGATAGGATGATGAAGAAGACGCAATTAGCATAACTTTACTTACTACGTCATTTACCCTTGATGTTACGTACCGACTGCAGCATCATGAATTCAAAGTGTGAGCAAAGCAAATTTCGGGGCTGCCTTGATACAGAGGTTACTGTCAAACATCACTTTTAGGTTAAAGGGCAAGGTACTCTGCCTTTTTTTGCCTTGAAAAAACTTTCTATGACCCCCTCATTGCAAAAAAAAACTAAAAAAATTCGTGAGGTTTTGCCAAGATTCGAACCATAGACTTTCAAAACACAACACCAGCACCTAAGCTCCAATCAACTGGAACACGACGGAAAACAATGCGTGGACCCAACAATTTGGTACACTAACAGGGGCTGCCAGCGAATATTCTTGGGTGGTTCGTTTTGGTCGTATTTGACAAATTTCGGCGGTGCTAATGCTTGTTTCTTCCGCACCGATCTTGGAGGCGAGGTCAATTATGCTAATACTGCAAGTGATGTAACCAAAGCTCCCTTATTTAAGCCAAGAAAAGCTATCGCGCTTCATCGTTCCCCTAATGCAAGCTACGGTAGCCGCGAATGAAATTGAATGCACCGCTAGATTTCTGGCGTTGATAAACTTTGTTCGTTACGCACCGATCTTGCAGACAAGCCCATCATGCTTACACTACAAGCGATGTAGCCAGAGCTCCCGTATTTAACTCGCAAAAAGCTCTCCCAGACCCCCGATCTCCCCGATGAAAGCCAAGCTAGCCACGGAGGAATGCGCACTTTCGAACATAAATAGCTTGTAATTTGCTTCAAGGCACCAAATTACCGCACGTTAAAAAAAGGATTATTTTCTGCGAATGTAATGACCCCAAACCAGGAGATGGACATGGAATCCGGACGATGTCGCGTGCTTTCGGATGCTTTCTGGCCCTGCGTCGACGCTGATATCTGGCGAACAGCATAGACATCGGCGTAGCTACATAGGAGCAGTGTGAGAGTGAAGTTGCCAGCTCGGACCTAAGTAAGCAGCTTTGGCTCGCGGAAAGGGCGAAGACGGCAGGCCGCACCAACGTAGTCCTGGACTGAGGACCCCGCCCACTTCACAGCTCGATCTACCTGTTCGATAAAGTTTTCTCCTGACCATCCTCCTCCCGCGTCAGTTCACGTCGCAGTGCATTTTGCCGACGCCGTCAACGCGGGGCGATGTCGACGCACGAAAGCGCGGAAAATACGCTGCAAGTGGTTGCGGCGTCAGAACAAACCGTAAATTACGGCGCCCACAACCACACGGCAGCTCTATTTCCACCGCAGACCCTGAAATTGCCTTAAATGCCGTAATCTAGACTGCCGGTACAATTACTTTTTTCTTTAGGAGATACCCACACTCAAGCTTTTCTTGTATATGATTGGAAACTAATATCCGTATTTACCAATAACTTGGGCATATATTTCGCAACGCGTTTTTATCAAGGTGGGCGTCTTTCAGGAACTAGTTTTTCCCTCGGACGAACACGAGACAGGAAGTCGCTGCGCGGCGAGTACGATCGTCCGACAGTGTATTAACTACACTCCGTATCGATACGCGTGCTACAGGCCGGTGACGGCACGGGTGTGCACGCCTTCAACTTTCGTTATTTCGGTGATTTGACTACCATGAATTTATCTACCGGACGAAGAAATGCTGCCAAGTAGTGGAGGTAAGTGAGTACTAGTGAGCCTTGTTTTTTTGTCATATGTATTTAACATAGCAGAGTTGCTCTCGAACGCCTAAGCGGTTCGGTACGCGTAAGCTGTTAGCCCTAACGATTTCAGGGACTCGCTTTCTGCGTTGCGGAGATTCCTCGGTAGACTTTTGTACCTGGCTGCTGCGTTTGTAAACAGAATCAATTGTCGCGCAATTTGTAGCCCTGTGCTTGGTGAAGTGTTTGTGTTCTGTCCTGTTTTGCTGGGCGAATGTTTGATATGAAATGAAATAGGGGAAGCTGGAGAGTGCGAATATAAGTGTGTGCGAATATAAGCGTGTATAGGTTACACGCACATTGTGTACTTTATGCATGATATTGGTTTTTGTTTCGTTTCTGCCGATGCCGGTTTTTTTTTCGTCATAATAGTTTTCGGTTAAAAAACGTGCCCAATAAATTGAATGATTGCTGTGCGTGTAGCATTAAAATAAAATAATAAATCGAGTGAATTCCGAGAGTACAGCATTAGATGAAAATGCCATCTGGATGCTTTTTTCGCGTTTCGATTGAGTGTTCAATCTTTTCGAACGTTCAGTTTGGTCGTGAAACGTTGGAATGAACAACTTGTGTGCAACCCGAATTTGTTTGTAACGTCAGAAGTACACGCATGTCGTAACTGGTACAGTGGTATGAACTGCGCTGGTTGTGCTTCGTACTTTTACTGCAGCATCGCAAACGTAAATTAACCTTTCAGAACCTAGTAAAAATATTCTGAAATGGCTGTTGAATTTCTGTCACTTATCGAATTTTCAGATTCATGAATTTGGTGTGGAACACAGCTTGGTGATCAGAGTAACACAGCATTTGAGATTTCGCAGGTTTAAGGCAGAGTATGATTCTGGTGTGTGGCCTGTCGTTTGCTAATAACTTACATGTTGCAGGCGGCTGACTGGTGCAACTTAGACTATGTGTGAATGTGATTATGCTGTTAAAATGTCTTGCACTACTTTGATGCTTGCCGGTGTAAAACGTATACTTCAACTAAAAATGTAGGCCTGGCAGGACAAGCAAACAGGACAACATGACGAGTGTTTCAGTGATGTGCTTTTTGAAGGTTTCGTTATGCATATATACCAGCTAGCCCACCTCGCCATTCTGCTGCACGAAGTGTACGTCCATGGCAGTGACGCTGTCCTGGTTTGTGCATGTTTCCTTTTGGCACATTTTGTGGACATGGCTTCATACGTGTATCTATTGTCACTTCAATCCACCAAGCGGTTAGGATACACACAGAAAAATATTTTGCAAGTTCAGATGGGACCTGTAGCTGGCTAAAATGTCCTCAGAGTCCCCATTCACGAAATATATATCTTATATTTAGTGGTACCTCACATTAGCTGTCAATAGTTATTGTTAAGGTTGCCTTAGTAGTGCCAATGCTGACAATAAAGTATATCCACTCCGCTCTCTTCCTGTCCCTTAATGTTACACCCGTCTTCTAGCCTTCTATTTCCTGCTAAGTCATCCTTAATTTAAGTTAGACCCTTTTATTTAGCCTGGAAGTTTCTGCCTCGTAGGCGAGTACCGGTAGGATGCAGCTGTCATACACTGTCTTTTTCAGGGACAATGTAAGCGGCCATTCTGTATTATGCCAGTCTTAAAAATCTGTATTATCTACACAGATTTTCCTGTACTCTTGCCTGGATTGATGAACTGGCTTGCAAGGGAGGTGCTACTGCAACAGCCTGCACAAGGCGCCTGCTCGAGCTACTGTTGGCAGTCAACTTGGCGCAGGACTTCTCCTGGTTTGGGAAAGAGGGAACACTCTTTTTTCCACCTGCGAGTGGCATCCTGAATTGTGTGTAACTAGATATCTTCGAGTTGTTACAGACATCAAATGCTTTCACGAGACAATGTATAGGGCCCAGATTTTTATTGTCAGTCACATGCTGCGCAAATATCAGCTTTGTTGACAACCTGCGGCTTCTTAGTTTTTATTGCTAGAAGCGGTATTAAATTTCTTTCAGCCTTTGCACCATAAAAGTTTTACTCACTTTCCAACCAATCCGGTCTGCAACTATTTTGTCAGTTTCTGGCACCACAACGAAGAACACAAACTGTTCAAGAATCCCTACCATAACTGATGATGGAGGCAAGCACGATTGAACCATTATTGAATCATTTCCGTGCTTCCATCAGTTTTTATTTTGTGTGATTGTTCTTTGAGAGTATCACTTGGCGTGAATCACGTAGTCAAGTAAATCTTTCTTGTTTTGACTAATATTCAATCATTTCCGTGTTCCCCGTTTTTTCATTTGTACCCAAATCATATCACTTTGTGTGAAATATTGAAATAGTGTAACCTTTTATTTTCCTAACCAGAATTCTATAAGTTGTTTCTAAAGTTTCTTGTTGTTTTATTGTTGTACTGCCATTTCACTAAGTGTGAATCATATCATCACATAATTTTCTACTGCTCTTGTAACCGCCGTAGTCATTTCTTCATACACATCTTTTCTATAGATCATAACCATTTTCCTAGATGTTGGTTTGTTTAAAGCAGCCTAAATGTGTATGGCACTCACAACCACCACCCAACACCACTTCTGTGTTTCCTAGGTGCTTTTGTTTTATTGTTCCACAAACTTTTCACTACATGTGAACTATTTAGTTCTGTAAATTTGCTGTGTTTTATAACCACCATTCAATCATTTCTTTGTTTTCACACTTTTCTGCGTTGTTTTTCACCAAATTATTGTAATGTGCGATATTTGAAGTTGGATAACTATCTTGTGCTTGTACCCTGGGTTTACATGTTTGCTTTTCTTTATATTTTTATCAACATTTCTGCTGTGTGACTTATTTATAGTCATGAATATCTGTACTATTGTATTTGTACAATGTCTACCCTGTGGGCCAGGGCAGTTAGGAATGAAAATTAAAGTGGTTCTGTTGCGAAAGCATATTACATAATTTAGAAGTCAATATAAACTCTTTTACCTGAACTCTTTTGTGTTTTATGTGTACTTTGGAAGCGTTCTTACTACCCAGCTGCAGGTACTTACAGATAGGATGGGAGACTGTCATTTTAATTATTTTATTTTTGAATTGTTTCTGTGATAATTTATTTTCAGAAGGCCTGTACAGCCGTGCTGTATGGTACAATTCGATGACGCTACTGTGGTTGCCTTAGTGTCCAGGGCGCTTGTGCTGATCAGGACTGGTTTGCTGTTACTTACTGCCTCTTGTTTTCGATGCGACATTTCTTGTTTAGAGCTGTGCTTCTTGTGTTTCTGCGAGAGTGTGGTCAGCTTGGCACTTCACATATGAGACTTCATGCAGTATGCAGCACTTCTAAAGTGGAAACACATTAATCTAGAAACCAGGTGACAAGTAGCGGCAAACAGTGCTGAATAGCTAGTAAGACATGTATTTGAGGTATAAATGTCCACAACATGTAGGCAACCTTGGAAAGGGGGCTAGGCAAACTTCCAAATAATGTATAAAGAATGTAAATTTCAGGCATACAGGTTCATCTCAACAATATCATATTAACGTACACAAGCGATGAATATAAAAAAACTAATGCTTGTGCCAAAGACAGAAAATCAATGTAGAACAGACATCTATATACGTCTTGCATGCGTACCACGACAATATCCATAAGACGTACCACTAAGGTTACGTCCCGTAAACAGCGTATAAAAGTACTATGAGACGTCTATTGGACGTTATCCTTCGTGTGATTTGTGATTTAGACAGGTTTTTTGCAGTTGTAGCAACGTTGAATATATGTAACTTTGATCCCAACGGTACGTCTCCTGGACATCTGCAATGTCGATTGCTGATGTCTCCGGAATATCTGCACGACGTAACGTGGTTTGCTGGGAGTATCCAGCAACAATAGTCGCAGATGGTTTTTTTTTTTTTGCGAAAATTGTGACCTTTTATTCGGTACAGAAAAAAGCTGCCACAAGTGAATTATTTCTGGGCTGCATTTTGGGTTGCATTCAGGCTATGTTACGCTACGCAAAGATAAAGCAACACAAGGCGGAAGTGTGGCCACGCATATTTACGAAAAAAATACCTTTCAGTATTATGCCTGAAGCATATGTGATGCAGAGGCGATATCCTGCACACTGATATCTGGTTCATGTTCTGTTCTGCTAGAATGTGTTTATCGAAGAACCAGTTCTGCGACTGGTTGCTTGCAAGCTCTTCATCATGTGGCTGGAGCAAGGATTGTCTTGTTAGGGCATTTCAATCTGCGGCCATTTACTGGGAAACATTGCAATTTTAGTGTGCATTCTCGTTAATATTTTACGATACAATATTCATTTCTAACTTTAATGAGACCATGAAGGAACCGACACGTGTTGAATGAATGAAATCAAATAAACTTGACTTGGGTTTAAAAAGAAAACTCTTCCTACCACATGACTGTAAAATGGAAATACCGACACGTGTATCACACCACAATTTAATTTTATGCGTATAACTCCCACATTCAAAGAGGAAAAATTGACTCGGTATCACAGACCACATTTGAAAATATCGCTCACGCCGACGATACACCCATGAATAATTTTATTTCCTTTCAACTTGAGTCGTTCGTGTATGCTTCAGATCAACCCTCCACCGAAAAACATACCGTGACAAACATTCAAACATATAGTACTGCATTGCATTTACATCTTTATACCAACAAAAACAAAAAGAACAAATAAGCCCAACCCATAGATAACATGAGACATCATCCAATATAAATAGAGGGTAAAGACTAAGAAAATTGCAGAAAAATAAACCAAAATTTTCTAGAAAGATTGGCTTTGTGCTGCCATTGCTAACATTATATCGAAGATCAATAGGGCCAATTAAACCCAACTACTTAAAAAAAGTACCGGGCGAGCTTTACAAAAACTCGTCAAAATTATTCTGTTAATCTGCATCCTAAAAAACACAACAAACCGTCCACCGGACCAGGCGACACAGGAGCTGAGTGTTTCAATGCACATTTTACAGCTGTTTTCGCTATCGATGACGGTAAACTATCTTACATTACGTCATGCGACGAAACCCATTTCGAACCAGTCACCCTAACAAAAGCAGGCGTACTGAACATTATGCTAAGTTTTGATGGGTGAAAAAAAAAAATTAGCTCCATTCCACGCTCTGAAGGTGGTTGGAAAGCAAAGCTTTAAACGACACCCACAACAACTGCCCATGCGAGGTAAGTTGAATTCACTGGCATGGCTCTAGCCAGAGTGAATCCGGAGATTCTGCCAGCAGTTACCTGGATCTCGCGGTTGCAGCGTCCTGAGCGCAGCAGCAGCGTCGCCTACAGCCGGGCTGGAGAAGCGGACGCCGCCACTGTAACCAGGCCGTAAGTCGGGAGAAAGAAAACGAACAGGAGCGTATTTCCAAGGGTGAGACAGCGGAACCTAGTCATCCTGACATGCTAGCTTGGGACTACACCACCGCGCGACACAAGCGCAGACACCGAAACAATTGGGCATGTGAGCTTAGTGATTCCCATTTCTAGCGATTTAAACTAGTTAGTTTCGTAGGTTTGAGAATTGCGAGAAAGCTCAGACGTTTTTTATACTCCCTATTTTTCAGAACCAGCTACCACTTTTCCCTTTCGTAATACGTATTCAAAACAAACGAATTGATGTTCCCCGATTTAGAAAGTAGAGTCCCAGTTGTTGCAAGCAGTGTGCAAAAGGTAGCGTTTCTCTGGCGGCAGACGTCTCTATGTGGTTTGTACATTTTGCTTTCCCACCATGTAAACCAATTCTTAACTATGTTTGCCATACGACCACATAATTCCTTTTTGTGCGGGTTACTCTCGAGGGGCTGTCGACCAATCAAGCCATGAGAAGGCAGCGCGCAATAGACGCCAAGCTGCGCTAAATCAGGGCTAAAACAACCATCGAAAAGCAGACGACAAAGCCGTACCGGTGCCGCCGCACACACGTCCGCGCACGGAATGCTGGGTAAATTCGTCGCGCCATCTACAGTGTGCTCCGTAAGTGAAATCCTCCTTCGCGCCACCCCCCCCCCCCCTCTCGCCACCGCCTCCGCCGCGTTGGGAGTTTGTTGTCACTCCACGCCACGAACGAACCGTTGGCTGGTAGAGCTAGAACAGTTACAAGACAAGATACCCGAAACAGTTTATAAGAGGATACGCCGAATGGATAGCAAAGTATTGGTGTGTTAGCTTCAGCAAGTCACTTGTCACACCTGCTGTTTCAAGGGAATGGAAGAGGGCAAAAATGACCCCAATACTAATCTGAAAACAATATAGGCGACACAAACGACGAATCCATTTCTTTAACATGTATGGTATGCAAAATTTTGAAACAAACAATTCTTCAACATTTCACCGCTTACGTCGCCAGGGAACGCTTCATGTCGCCGTCCCAACGACGGTTTCTTAAAGGGCTATTGACAGTGGCTGAGCTAGCTGAACTGATACGCAACTTGTCTTCGAGAATTGACAGCCAGAAACAAGCTTACCATATTCTACTAGACTTCTCAAAAGCTTCACATTTTGTTTCTGCAAAAAATGAAAGAACAGTCGCCTGTAGGAAATGGATGGGGTGAAGATTGCCTCTCAGATAGGACATGGTACGTGGGCATAAACACTGAGACGTCCTATATAGCAGCAGTAACTTGCGGTGTACCTCAACGCGGCGTCCTAGAACCTTTGGTGTTTCCAATATTTATTATTGAGTTGCTCCTAACTTTCAAGTGGACGTAAAACGTTTCGCAGATGATTGCAGACAATATACTAAACTCAACACCACGACGATCACACAGCGCTAAAAAATTCGCTAGAAACCGTTTCAAACAGGTGCGCTAATTGGCAAATGACAATTTACGCTAAAATATCCGCTTTGCTGACAGTAACCAGAAAAATAAACGAGTTTAATTTTCGTACACCGTTAATAACATATCCTTCTCACCAGATTACAAACATAATTACGTCTGCGTAACAATAGCCCAGAATCATACGGGGCTATCCTATATAAATAGTAACCTCATTAATACTTCTAGACGAGGCCTCCGGCTCGCTTCTGCAGAAACAAAACTAATTTCTTACAAAGCTTTTATCGGATCGGTGTTACAGTACGGAAATATTGTTTCGTTCCCCTTTACTGTCGCTCAAGTTAATAAGTAAGAAGGAATACACAGGAAAGCAATTCGGTAAATGTACAATAAGTACCGGTTACCTCGCTAGTCGACAGAGCTTAATAGACAAGATGGAATACTAACTCTTCAAAACAGAGCCAAACTTGCAGAGTTAAGAATCATGGAGCAGTTGATCCATGGCGAGAAAAGGAGTGAGAAATTCGAATACATTTCTAGTGCCCAAAGACGACTGGCTCCCCACATTCAGTCTGAAATGCTAGACGAGTGTTAGTTTCAAGCAGGCTGATTTAGATATTCACTCTTCCCATCAGCAGCAAGGGATTGGAAGTGGCTGAGTCCTTCCAAAGCAATAGCTTCATTGAATAACTTTAACACTTTAGTAAAAGAGCACTTACAATGAGAAAATGATTTACCGATTCTCTTGGGAATACTGTGAATCACTCATGTGTTCTTTACGTCTTTTCATGCCTGAGTAATATGGATGAAGGAGGATTATTGTTATGATCTTGTAACGGGCTGTTGTTTTCATAGATTGTTCCGTTGACCTACAAATTGAGGTATTTGGTTGTTTTGCTATGTCATAATAGCAACGAAAGAAAACCAGGTATTCCTGCACCTGTCTATTGTTTTCTTTCAATGTTAAAACTCCGCCCTAACAAACAATTATCCATCTTTAAAAGTGTTTTGCTTTTAACATGCATATTCTTGATGTATATATGTGCTATGCTACCTTAAAAGTGCGAATGCTTGTTTTGTATAAAATCAATAATAAATCGCAATGTCCACCAACACAGACACGCACGCGCACGCACCCACGCACGCACGCATATCTACACAATAAAAAAGGCCGGAAGCCTAAAGCGCCAATGGACGCATAGGGAAATAGTTATGCTTTCTTTATTATTGTTACGGTTAGTACATCTAACATTTTTAAAACTTATGAGAGAAAGAAACAAAAGTACATAACGCGCCTCCACAGTGGGGATCAAGCCCACGCCTTCCGATTTCGTCTCGGATGCCCTACCAATTCGGCTATATGGGCGAGTGCGTTCTCCTTTACATTGTGGGGTATATATATTTATTGCAACTGCATCTAACGCTTGAGAGTGGAAGCAGGCGCCACCCTGACTACACGGGGAGAAGGGGACCTTCTTTTCAACCACCAGAGCGTGCCTTGGAACGTCTACAGCCTGTCATGAGTGATCAACTAGAGGTAAACCCTCTTAGGCTGCCGTGGCATCAAGGCTGTCGTAACCGAGGCTCTCGCTGGGCTTTCGCAGAATAATTAGGTTTGGAAATGAGGGGTCCTTGAGGACATATAGAAAGGAAAGGCCGGCAGTGGACAACGCCAATGCAGGCACAGGGGAATGTTTGGGCTTTTTTCGTTATTATTATCGTTAGTGAATGAAAAAGTTTTAAAATACACGTGAAAAAGGAAGAAATTATCAATACACGCGTTCAGAGTAGGAACCGAACCCACGCCTTCAGATCTGATATCGACTGCCCTACCGATTCGGGTATCTGGGCGACTGTGTTCTTCAATTTATGGGGTATTTATATTTACTAAGACTGTATCTGAAGCTTGACGGTGGTAGCCATATATACTTTGACTAATCAACCCCCGGGCATGACTACAACGTCTACAATCTGTCATGAGCCGTCACACGGCATGAAACCCACTCATGCTACCTTGCCATCTAGGAAGCCAGAACCGAGGCCCTGGTTACGCTTGCGCAGATAAATATGGCCTGGAATTGAGCAAATTCAGAAAGAAAGGCCGGCAGTCTGAATCGCCAATGAGGGCATGGGGGAATGGCTAGGCTTTTCCTTTATTATTACTACTATTAGTGAAGTTAAGGTTTCAATTTCCGTAAGACAGAAAGAAAGGAAGAAAAATACGCGTCCACAGTCCCAACGATGCTATTTGCAAAGCGGCGAATCTTGATCGCCAAGAGGAGCTTCAGAACCAAAAAAACTTAACCAGAAGGGTAGAAGCAGCCTTCTTCTAACGTTACGGGATAAATTTGCGAACATAAGCAAAAGTTTGAAAATGCACGTCAACACACTAAACAAGAGTGAACGGCAATTCGAAGTATTTCCAACCCCTCCTTGTGTAGCATACAGCCGCCCCAAAAATATCAAGAATACCTTGTACGCATCAAAACTGAAAGCCCACTCAAGAGTGCATGTAAAACATGTGTAAAGGCTTGGTGCCGCGCATGTGGACACATGCAGATAACCACTGTGGCAGAAAGCACTAACTCTCATTTCAAACACCTCATTCAGGCAACATCTATCGCGGCTCTTGCGATCTGGCAGCAAAGTGCATAGTGTGCGTTATTCAATACGTTGGTCACACGGAAACGGAATTTGTGACCGCTCCGCTTATTGGACAGTTTAGTTAACTCCAATTTCCTATTCCCCACTTCTTTCAATGCCTCCATTCTGCTGTGACAGGTTTTGGTCATATACACAGAAAGTCTCGACTCGTACTGCTGACCGACCTTATTGTAACTTCCACGCAGCACATACCGGGCTACTACGAGTATATATTCTTGTCATTGGTTGTGTTGCTGGCGACAGTGCCCTTAGGACTTCTGTAACCTGTGAACTGCCCTGGAATTCCACACGCAGCGGGTCATTAGTATTTTCAGTAATGGATGTGTCACCGTTGGCCTCTGTTCTGTATGTGTTGTTCTTCTGAGCCCGCTTACTTTGCATTTCCTGTGTCGAGATATTCGCTGCGCGATTCGTTGATTAATGTAATACGTACGTGAAGTGTTTGTTTTTCACAAGTTACACAGCCTGTCTTTTTTCAATGGAATTGTAGGGCGCTATGTCGGGCGCGAGGAAGGAGCCTAAACACAAGACGACCGTTCGTCGCAAGGCTAAACCAGATTCTATTTTGTCAGCACCAGTGCGACCTCCGCGCCCTCGTGCGCTCACGCGGCCACGCAGCCTGTGTCCATGTCCATCGGGCTGCTGCGCTAGGAGCGGCGCTCGATCCAGCGATGTCGCTGGAGCTTCCGCTACAGGGCTGCCCCCCCCCCCCCAAGAGAGGAGCGGGAGTGAAGAGCGAAAAAGTCATGCATGTTTCCAGTGGACACGCCGAGGCCGGCTTGTTAAAGGGGGCAGAGCAGGTTCCAACGAAGTGACTTCGGGTGGCTCGAAGTACGCGGGCTTCAGGCGTTCGATTGCCACGGTGTCTGGAGAGCCGTTGATGTCCACTACGAAAGTAGTCGAGTGACGTTGAACGACTGGATAGGGGCCGAGGTAATGTGGGCGCAGTGGTCCTCGGACGGGTCCGTAGCGCATGAACACATGCGCAGCAGTGTTGAGGTCAGGGTGCGTGTAAGTCGTCGAGTTCTTTGCAAGGCGTGTGGGCTGAGGCCGAAGGTGTCGAAAAAGCTCTCGTAGGTTATGAACGTATTCACTTGCAGGGACAGGTTGCGGAGAGTCGCCGAACAAGTCCGCTGGCAAACGCAGAGGTGTACCGTAGACGAGCTCAGCAGACGTGCACGAGAGGTCCACTTTGTACGCGCTTCGGATTCCGAGAAGCGTCAGTGGTAGCCGTTGGACCCACTCGGTGGGGCAGCCGTGTGCAGTGAGTGAAGCCTTGAGGCGTCGATGAAAGCGCTCCACAAGGCCGTTCGACTGCGGGTGTTACGCAGCTCTTCGAAGACGAGTCGTTCCGAGAAGACGCAGTAGTTCGGTGAATAGGGATGACTCGAACTGCAGGCCGCGATCGGTGACAACGGTGGAAGGGCATTCGTAGCGCGACACCCAGGTAGACACAAAGGCTGAAGCTACTGTGGAGGCCGTCATGTCGGGAAGAGGGCAGGCTTCAGGCCAACGTTTGAACCGGTCAACACAGGTTAGAATGTACCGGTAACCTTGGCAAGGGGGTAGGGGGCCAACGATGTCAACGTGAACGACAGAAAAACGTTCATCGGGCCTGAGGAATGGCTTGGCAGGGGGTACGGAATGGCGCTGGACTTTGAACGCTGGCACGGCGTGCAGGCTCGTACCCAGTCTCGAATGTCAGCGTTCATACGGGGCCAAACGTAGCGGGACGCAATGAGTTTTTGAGATGCCCGAATGCCAGGGTGGGCCATGTTGTGTATAGCTTCAAACATGCGGCGACGATGTGAGGCAGGTAGGAAGGGTCGAGGAACACCTGTGGATGTGTCGCAGACGATGGTCACACCACGAAACGGTACATTTTCAAGCTTGAGTGCGGTAGGTGCTCCACGTAGACGGGAGAGCTCGTTGTCGTTGGCTTGCGTCGTAGCCAGTTCTTGTACGTCAAGCGGGTCGGTAACCTCTTCCAGCGTTGCTGGTGAAATAGCATTTGCATCGTCCATGCGACTCAGTGTGTCATCAGGGGAATCGGCCACACCACTGATGTGCTGGATGTCGGACGTAAACTCCGAGAAGTATACTAGTTGACGCACCTCTCGTGGAGTGTAGAGGGTGTCAGGGCGGTTCAAGGCGAACGTGAGCGGCTTGTGATCAGTGAAGATCGTGAACGTGCGTCCTTCGAGGTGATGTTTGGAGTGACGAACAGCGAGGTACATGGCTAGCAGTTCGCGGCCGAAAACGGTATATCGTGTCTCAGCCGGAGTCATGCGCTTGGAGCAAAACGCTAGCGGTTGCCATGCACCTTTAACTTGCTGCTGAAGGAAAGCTGCGACGGCAGAACTTGACGCGTCGGTCATGAGTGCCAACGGAAAGCTTGGATTTGGATGAGCCAGCAGTGCAGCGTCGGCGAGAGCGCGTTTGATGGCCGTAAGTGCCCTTTCAGCAGCATCGTCCCAATCAAGTGAAGTGGATGACCGTTTGGTGGTAAGCAGCCTGTCGAGAGGTTCGAGCAGCGTGGCACAGTTCCTAATGGAGCGGCGGTAGAAATTTACCAGCCCTAGGAACTAGCGGAGCTTTGTCACTGACGCCGGCTCGGGAATGTCGATGATTGCATGGACCTTGGCGGAGAGTGGACCTATGCCAGTGGCGTCCAAACGATGACCAAGGAAATCGAGGGCAGTGGCACCAAACTCGCTCTTGAAGACGTTGATGACGATGCCGTGAACAGCGAGACGTTCGAAGAGAAGGCGAAGATGCTTCAGATGCTCTTCCAGGGATGTGCTGGCCACCAGAATGTCGTAAACGTAGGCGTAGACGAACGGTAGCTCTCGGGTGACGGCATCAATGATACAATGGAATGTTTGTTCAGCGTTGCGGAGTCCAAATGGCATACGCAGAAATTCGAACAGGCCGAATGGGGTTGTGATGGTAGTTTTGGGGATGTCTTCTTCTGCCACGGGAATCTGGTGGTAAGCACGAACCAAGTCTATCTTAGAGAATATCGTCGCCCCGTGGAGAGTGGCGGTGAAGTCTTGGAGGTTGGGTAACGGATAGCGGTCAGGAACGGTCTTGGTGTTCAAGGACCGGTAATCTCCGCAGGGGCGCCAGTCATCAGTTTTCTTGGGCACCATGTGCAGTGGTGATGCATGGTTAGTGGATGATGGACGGATGATGCCCAGTTCCATCATGTGCTCGAATTCCGCTCGGGCGACTTTGAACTTGTCAGGCGCAAGCCGCCGCGGTCGAAAAAAACGGGAGAACCAGTGGTGATGATGTAATGACGCACGTCATGACGAACATCATGACGAACAGGCTGAGTCCAGTCGGGTGGTGCTGTCACGGTTGGGAAGTCCCGCAGCAAGGTGGCGAACGGTTCATCGGCAACTGTAGCACAGGATGGTGCCAGATTAGCGGCTCCCTCCGCTGACACACCTTGCACTGAGAGGAGTGTGGTAGCATCAAGTAGACGCTGCCGCTTTAGGTCGAAGAGAAGGTCATGTTTTGCGAGGAAGTCGGCGCCGAGGATGGCGGTGCGAACGTCGGCGACGAGAAAAACCCACCGGAAAACTCGGCGGAGCCCCAGGTTTAGAGTGAGTGAGCGTTGCTTGTAGACGGGTGTGCGCGTGCCGTTCACTGCTTGTAAATGCGAGGTGGCACGAGAAACACGATCCGAGCGTGTAGCGGGCAAAACGCTAAGCTGGGCACCGGTATCCACGAGAAACCTCTGTCCGGTGGTGCGGTCGGTGACGTGAAAGAGGCGACATTCCTCTGTTGGGCCGAGATCGCTTGTCGCCGTTAGCGGTCGGCCAGGCCGTTTTCCGTCCAGGCGCAGGGCAGACGGCAGTGGCGGGCATCAGCGCCGAAACGCCGGTGGTAGTAGTAAATGCCCGGGTTAGGCGATTCACCGCGTGGGAGCTCTGGGCACCGTCGCTGCGACGACGAGCGACGGCGTTGACGGGAACGTTGCGGCGAGACATCGCGGAGTGTTGCGGCAACGATGATCTTCTCTAGCCGATCGAAAAGGCTGTCGAGTCTACATGAAACGGCGGACTCACTGGACGCTGAAGCGGGGTTCCTGGGGCAGGGAGGAGACGGACGCTTAGCCGATGCAACCGCAGCCACTTGAGAAAAGGGGGTGGCGACCTCCATGACTTTTTCTGCCAGCGCGGCGAGTGCCTGCAGGTCCATGTCTGCGGCAGTGGCGAGGACTATTTGGACGTTGGAAGGTAGGCGCTGAAGGAAAAGCTCACGCAGCAGTGTGTCATCAATGGCGTGAGAATACGTGCCAAGGAGTTGCTTCATGTGCCGTAGCAGATGGCTTGGCCTGCGGTCGCCGATCTTCTCGGAGCAGAGAAGCTGCTGGATGCGCGTGCGTTCCGAAGCAGCTGTGCGCTCCAGGAGTGCAGCCTTGAGCTGGTCGTAAGGCGCTGCGGGGCGGGTGTGGTTGAACTAAGTGAGGATGTCGAAAATCTCCTCTGCGGCTGTCGGCAGAAGGGCTCCGACGACGTGGAGAAATTTGGTTTCTTGAGAGGTGATCCGAGCTAGCTGGAATAGCGCCTCTGCTTGCAGAAACCAGGTTGTCGGGTGACGCTCCGAGAATTGCGGAAGCCGAACGGTCAAGACTGAGACTTCTTCGCCGGCTTCTTGCGAACGGGTTGAGTCCTAGTTGTCGAGGGACATGGCTCTACATTAACCTCGGTGGCGTGTTCGGTAGGGTCACCAATTGTAGAGCGCTATGTCGGGCGAGAGGAAGGAGCCCCAGGCAGGACGACCGTTCGTCGCAAGGCCAAACCAGATTCTATTTTGTCAGCACCAGTGCGACCCCCGTGTCCTCGTGCGCTCACGCAGCCACGCAGCCTGTGTCCATGTCGATCGGACTGCTGCGCGAGGAGCGGCGCTCGATCCTGCGATGTCGCTTGAGCTGCCGCTACAGAATCATGTTGGTTATTGCTTTGGTTTTTAGAAAATAGTTTGTTGCCCGCGGGACCGCATTTGCTGTTTTTATGAAACGTTGCCTTTTTTTGCTGTGGAGAGATTGTGAGGAGCACACCGTCACGAACGTTTCTACGCTAATGTTTAGTGACCTCTCTTTCCCTATTTTCCCGCCCCAACCCGTAAACCTATGTTCTTAACAAGGGTGCACTGTAGCACGACTTCTGGCCCTATATTAGCTCTCGTGCTTCTACGTTGTGTGTTTCTGAGACGAAGAGTGGTCCTCCAATTGAAACGTCAGTAAACCACTGTTTTTATTTTCAGTGGTAAGTCAACTATTTTCTCAAACATTTCTTCTGCCTCCTCGAGAAGTTTTTTCTACTGCTTTTCTACCCGCGAAAGAACCAGCCACGATCACGACTAAAAAATCATCTGGAAATTCCCCAATGTCCCTGGCTCCACGGTGAATATCGGCGCCTTCCAGACAAAGACTTTGTACCAGCACTTTGACCCCAACCTTCCAAGTATGCCAGGCTTTCTCACCCAGCCCGGAGCATGTTTCGGTGAGGTGCCGTCCCTCCTAGACTCCATTCCGGAAATTGCGAAAACCATCATGCTGCACGTCGCTACCAACGACCTTGCCACCGTCAATAAATCCGCTGCCTTTGAGAGATACAAGACTCTCCTGAATTTGAATTTTAAAGAATGTCGGAGGTGTCTTGTGTGTGCGCGACCGTGGTGCTGCCCAGAAGCACAAACCACTGCCTCAGGATCCGTAATCCCCGCTGAAACCAACAGACATCGTTCTTCAATCGGCTTCTCCTGATTTACTGCCGACGATGACGAACGGTGTTCTACGTAGACCACGGACTGCAGTCCCGCTGAAGCACGAGTTCTTGCAACAGAGGGCCTTCACCCCAGTTTTGAAGGTGTCGCTGTCATGGCCAGCAAAAGCCTTGGCATCTCTCTAAAACACAACTCCCTAGGTGTGTCTTATGACTACGTCCCTATTGGACTGGCCTACCCCGGTCGTCGGCTCTGACGTGTCGCCCCCTTGCGTGGTCGCGGCTCGGTTGTAGCCGTCCTCGTCTCGCTTCGTCGGTGCCGGCGTTCACTGCGCGCGGTCACTCCTTAGACCACGTGGGCTCCGCACGTCCTGACTGGTTTCCTCAGTGGCTACCCCCTGGTAGACGCTCTCGCTGGAGGTCCTTGACGCCGGCGTTCGATGCGCGTGGTCATCCCTTCGGCGGCGTGCTTCCTCGGTGACTACCCCCTGGTAGCCGTTGCCGCTGGAGGTTCCAGGCAGGCTCGGCCAGAACGTAGCCTTTCGGGGCCGTCGAGACGAACGTCGACGGAGCGTGGACGTTGGCCGCTGGTGCCCGGCCGATGCCGCTGGCGCCACGAAGACAGGTTAGTGGTGCACGTAGGATGACGGTGCCGATGCGAAGTCGGCCCGCTCCCGCCCAGGCCCGGATGGCGTGGTCGGTGGCCTGGCCGCGTCCCTCTGGCTCCTTTCGTGATGCTCACGTGCTCCGGCCGCCTCCTGGTTGTCTGCCTCCAGTTGTCTTGCCTACCCCCTTCTCTTTGTGCGCCCCGCTTTTATACCCTCTGGGCTCTCTCGTGGCGCACTCCCATTGGCTTCTTGCTTCTTCCCTGTCCTTATACGGTCAATACGCAACTTGTCCCATGTGCGGCCTTCCCTGATTGACCGACCAGTGTGCTGCCACCTTTGCCCAAGATTCCTCCGTGCGTCGGCGATGGCGCGTGCTGATTGGCGCGCTCCTGGCGAGCACTTCAAATGGCAGTTCCTTTGTTGTTTTTCCTCGTTTTTTCGGTGGTTGTGATGCATCCCCCTCTCAGGGGGTCCCCTGACATATGACACACACACACACACACACCCACACACACACACACACACACACATATATATATATATATATATATATATATATATATATATATATATATTCGGTTTTTTAAATATTTATTAGCGCCAAAGCACGTGTGTTTTCCATGTTTTTTTGATGCAGTGATAAACAGGCGAAAATAGAAGTCGACAAGAAATCCGCCGTTTTTTTCCCGAAAGCGGGAGTCGAACCCACAGACGCAGACGAGTTGCAAAGTGGATTGGGCGCAAAAGTAGGAGACACCTTCCATGTGCCTTTGAAGCGAGCACTATCACAGCGCCGAACAAATGCTCACAATATGCGCGCGCGCGCGCGCGCGCACACACACACACACACACACACACACACACACACACACACACACACACACACACACACACACACACACACGCACACACGCACACACGCACACACGCGCACACACACACACACACACACACACACACACACACACACACACGCATATTTATATATATATTCGAATAAAAAAGTTTCCAATGGACCAGAGGAAATATCAAAGGTACTGTTCGACGCACGTCTCAACAACCAAAATGGTTTACTAACGTTTCGACTGGAGGACCAGTCTTCATCGGAGTAACATTTACAGTGCACTGCATCACGCTTTTAATCGTGCGTGTAGAGAGAGGAAGCTGCGCTACAGTGCGGCCTCTTTAAAAGAAATCATATGTCATCATTCAGCAAAACAAGAAAAAACAGAAGCCATACACACAAGATGGAATGCACTGAACTCCTTATTTTTTGGGGGAAAAAGTGCGCTACAATACACCCTGCTTAGAAAGAATAATTGGCATGTGGTACAACACCAAGAGAAAAAAATGCAAAGGAACATCCAGGAAGGAGGTAAATTGGCACCCCTCCTAATGAGAATTAACAGAAGAAAGGGGGAGAGAAAGAAATAAAGGCGTCAGAAAGTGATAAAGAACCGGGGCACTCGCATCCGCACGCCCCCGCTTTTCGTCTTAGGAATGTGTCACTGTGTGGTCGGCAAAAAGGAATCGCCCGTTCACCAGCCGCCACATGGTTTCAAAGAAGGGACTTGCGTGCGTCCGCGGGAGACAGCGCTAGTCCAGCATTCCCCGAAACCCTGACAGACAGAAGGCAAGCCGAACAAGGTGTGCGTGGAGGAGTGTGATTCCTGATTACGTACGTAAGTGGTTATACTTTTGAAGAAGTAAATGGAAAGTGTTTTCCCGGGTTAACCAGCCCGGAGGATAAGGTTTAGAAAAATGACACGAAGTACAATTCACGAACTACGAGGTAATGGTTTCCGGCAAGAGTGGATTCAAGTACCGTTACCTAGAAGGGCCTAAGTGAATGAACCTGGAAGGATAAACCCGGAAGGATGAATGAACCTGGAAGGATGAAAGCAATGAAAGAACTCTTTTCATCCATATGCTGAATTATAAATAAATGCTCAGTATCAAAGTAAAGCGAATAGGAAGAATTCCTTGGCGAAGTGGAAAATATTCTGAAGAAATAAAGTGATGGCAACTCTATATTATTGCTATTTTCAACTTTGATTTTACGGTTTTATAGGCCCACGCAGCATTTACCTTAGACGGGTATACTGCAGCAAACACCGAGTCAGCGCAGTAATTTTGTATACCGGGGTCTCGGAAGAGGGTGCGGAAATCTGTAGCTTTTTTATTTGTGCAGTAATTTTTTTCAGCTGTCTTTTCTATACAACTATCAACCCAAAATAGCTTCCTTCTCCCAAAATTATTGAAACCGCAGGAGAATTATATTTTACTTCAAAGCGGAAGCCTGAAATAAAACTACTGCTTGAGTGAATTGGCATCAGGCTATTACATCAAAACAATACGCTGTGTTCACAAACATACTATTTTACTTCATCCCCAACATTCAACGGAGTTCTTTTTACTGCAGTGCCATGGCCAAAATCAACATGACATTTTTCCGGGAAACATCGACAGGTGTATACGACTGGGGGAATTCTACGATACTCGACCGTAATTATCACATTACCATTGGACTCTCTGTACCGTGGAAACGCCAACTGACTGCACGTGTGTACCATGTACCACACATACATATAGATATACTAAAATTTCGAATATGTAGTTCTTTATCAAGGAAAGATTGCCTCCAGAGGCATCAAGGCGTTAAATACAGACGACAGTACGCGATAATTGACTAGCTTATTGGAGTTGCGCTGCCACCGATAGCACAACACATGTAGCAAATGTCTGCCTTCTTCTACCGTTGCTTCAATCCAGGCTTCTATCGATGGCAATTTAAGGGCGTTATAAGTCATACCATGCCAGGAGACACCGGTGGTAGGCAGGATTGCGCGCGCGTAGGCTGAACAGGAGCATTCACACAACCCCTCAGTTATCGTCCCTGCTCATCATCTAGTTCACATCGTCCATAGTGCATGGAACATCACTGTATGCTTCTACCTTATGTACAAAAACGTTTAAATCTTGTGGCGAAAGAGACCATTACTGCAGAAACGCGGGAGGGAAGAGGATACGCGATGTAGCTGAAAAAATAACATTGTAAATAATTAAACCCTCAGTTATAACTGCATATCTTATTGTTTCTTTAACGTGCGGGAGTAGTTAACCACATACTTGATATTTCCAATCAAACAGAGCTAAGACCGCAGTGTGTTGGTCTTCCAACTTAAAGACTAAGGTCCCTTTATGCGAAGAGTAAACTGTTTAGAGGATGTGTCATTGGGCAGCCTGCAAGTTCATCTAGAGGGCATATGTATTGCATTTATTATTTAGCTAATGCGTTCAATTAAAATAAACACGCTTGGAAACTTAAGGCACATTCCACGTTACTGTACCCTGTTGATAACCATAACTTGTGCAGAATTTATTTGAAGCAACAATATCGTATGTCTACACTGCAGGAAAGTTTACTGCCCTGTTTGGAAGGACAGCCCACCACCGCATGCACATTGATTCCGAATTGCACTTTAGAAGGAGCCTATAAATAAAATTCAGTTAAATGTTTGCTTAATAAGACAAGCAAAAAAAGATTTCCGCTTAAAAAGACACCTGTGCTGCGTCGTATTTTTGCTCCAGAAAACTCGACTTTTTCAGAGAGATCTGGCGTGCTAAATAGTAATATTTAATGATCCCTGAGCCTTTTTCTGAATGATATCTTTTGGTAGCTTGCCTTCACAAATTGTTCTATGTTCTTGAAGGTAGGCACTGTCTGTGAGCCAAGCAACTTTATTTTACAGTGTAGCGGGAGCAGAAACACGAATGCGTAGATCGACGAGACCACCAACACGCGCTGCAAAAACGCTGAAGGTTGTTTTAAAGTAGACTAATCCTCTTCCCGCTAAGCATCAATAAATTTCTTTGCCCAACGAATTCATGAAAAGTTGAACATAGTTCCGATTTAATGCAAACGGTCACTGTTACACGGATATACAAAGAGCAGAATATTTGCAGCCATTACGCAGGTACTCATATTTCTACGCAGGAGCGATGGTGCGAGAAACCAGATCATTAAACATTGATAGTTCGAAGCGCTATATTTCGCCTATAATGGGCTGAAATAAGAATCGGCATTGATATTAACATGGCTGTTACGAAGTTACGAAGTGATTATATTGAAACAATGAAGGCGATATGGGAAAAGTGACAATTTGAGTCAGTCAGCAGGCATCTAGTCACCAGGTTCTTCTAGCTTCTCTTTCCCTCGATGCGCAACATCATGGTTACTGTCCCGGAAGTGAAACATTGTAGCGCGGCTAATAGGGTCGTTTCATTCGGTATAGAGGTATTTACGTCGATTTGTTGACTAACTACGACAAATGGGCCTGAGTACGTTGTCAAGATCGCGTGGCTGAGGCAACGCTTTCGCGCTGCAGTCCAAAACTAGACAAAGTACTGGAAGCGCATGCAACTGGTTAGTGGCGTTTGTCATATTGTGCCTCGAAGCCAGTTTGTGAGCGAACGAACATAGGCGGGTGCGTCGACGAGCCTCCTTTGCACGACACACAGTTGCAGCAATAGATGTATCTTCACGATCTGATAAAGGCTGCATAGCGTTAAGAAAACAGCGCGGGCATGTGCACACAGCAGAAATATTGGTCAATATTCTGTATTTTTGTGTTTGGCCGTGTAATAGGCAGACGTCGGCGAACTCACTCATGAGTCCACTCAGACTCATTTGGACTCAAACTCACGCGTAAGTTTGAGTTTGAGTGAGCGCAAGGCTAGTGTGGCATGGTGAGTTTGAGCTTGAGTGAGTTTGAGCCGAGTCACCCCGACTGAGTTTGAGTTCGATTTAGTTTGAGTACTCCTGAGATGTAGTGAATTCTGAGTCGATTTTGAGCTCAGAGTACATTTTTATTTTGAGTACATTTTGAGTACTGAGTACAGTCTGAGTTTGAGTCCATTTTGGATTCTGAGTACATTTTGAATTTGAGTCCGTTTTGAGTTTTGAGTCCATTTTGAGTTCTCAATACATATGAGTTTTGAGTCTATTTTTATTTTGAGTACATATGGCTAGCCTAGCAGGCAGCTATGGGGGGCTGTTATGTTTCGTGCGTCGCTGTGGGCTTGGAATTGAGCTTACCTGGGGGTATGGCACCATTCGCGATCCGCATGATCGGTTGAGAGAGGGAGGGGGTGTCAGTTTTTTTTAGATTCTTGTTGAATTTTCATGACCCTAAGCACTTGCTGTATACCAAGTTTTCCCGGCTGGGTGCGTGAGTGATAATTGAGTGGTGAGGTCATAACAAAAGGTTTTCTTAACTTTTCTTTCTGATGGATCCACTAAGAGGGTGGGAAAGGGTGGTGGGAAAGCACGCTGCGGCGCTTGTGTGCGGGTTGTTCGCCAGCTACTGTTAACGGCTTGATATACTAGGGGCCACAAAGAAAGAGCTGAGAGCCGGGGGGGGGGAAAGGGGGCTGAGGCTGACCCTTCTGCTGTTTCAAATGAATTAGCTGAATTGACTGGGCAATGCCCCTTTAGACGGAATAACGACCGCATTAGATTGGGTGAAAAGTCAAACTGATGACGCGAAGGCGTGTAAGGTATCAAATTAAAGGTCCCGATTAGGGTAATCACGCCGGGTACATAAAAAAATGCTTCCTGATTGTAGTCATCAGGCAGTCATAGTGAGCCATACATTGGGTTAAACTTGAAAATGACGCTTCGAGGGCATCTGGGGAATCAAATTCAAGGTATCGGTGTGGGGAATCATTCGGTACAAAAAGGAGTTAATCATTCGGTACAAAAAGGAGTTATGGTTATTTTATGACGTAGTCATGGTTAGTCATAGATTTGGTTAAAATTCAAGTTCATGACGCTAGGGCGTGTGGCGTATCAAATTAAAGGTCTCGATGAGGGTAATCACGTGCTTTCTGATTATTATCCTGACATACTCAAGGTGGGTCATAAATTAGGTTAAAATTCATAATGACGCCTCTGGGGGTGCGGGGTGCGGGTCATCACATTGAAGGTTCCGATGAGGGAAATCACGTGGGAAAAAATGCGGTATGGCGTTAACATGAGATAGTCATGGTTAGTCATTTATTGGTTTAATATTCAAATTGATACCGCTATGATGTGATGGGTATCAAATTAATGGTCTTGATGAGCAAAATCACGTGGGAGAAATACAAAAATGCTTCCTGGTTATAACCATGAGATAGTCATGGCGACTCTTATATTAGGTTAAAATTCGAAGTGAGTCCGCTAGGGCATGTAGGGTTTCAAATGTACGGGCTTGACGAATGGAATCACGTGGTACAAATAAAAAGGCTTCGTGGTTCTAATCATGAGATAGTCATTAGTAGTCACAGATTGGGGTAAACTCAAGGCGAGGCCGCTAACGCATGTGGGGTGTTAAATTGAAGGTTTCAGTTAGGGGAATCACGTCGGACATTTAAATAATGCGTCCTGGTTACAGTCATGAGAGTCATGGTTAGTTCGACTGGTATGAATTTCATATCATCCTGCTAAGTTGTATGGGGTATTAAACTAAAGGTCTCGTCGAGGGGGATCACGTTCGACAAATATATAAACGCTTTCTTGTTATAGTTATGATGATATAGCAAAAGGTATCTTTCTTTAACTGCTGGGTCGGGTTTAACCAAAATTCCTTTCCACCCCCAAAGCAGTTGTGCTATATACATGCGAAGGCTCATCCAGAGATGTCCATCAATGCGGTATATAGTAATATAAATATTTGCGTTTAATTGCTGAATCATCGGGGGAACATGGCATGGGGTAAAAAAACGCCATGCCAAGCTCTCGAACTGAAACCATTAGACCAAAAACTCTCAGCTAATAACTACCATTCAAACGTTACTTCTTCCATATCAGCGTGTCCCAACAAACAAGCAAATCCTTCGACACATATGGCGTGGTGGAAATAGTGGACGACCATAGGTAACGGGGGCATCAGTGCTTATCAGAAAGGCGAATTTGACATTTATTTATGAATAAGCCTTGCGGCCGCGTTTCGTGTCCGTAATTTTCTTCCAACATTGTACCAACGTGCACTCGAATTGAAGATTGGCCAATTACATGTGAGATATTAACTCCTTGCCAGAGTGTACGAGGCAGAGAGGCAACACAGCCACCAAGACATAAGTAGACATTGCGACAGAAGGAAAACAGTTCAGAAAAATAAGCAAGCGCAGTTTGTGTGTGCGCTCGAACTGATTTTATTACAAAAATCACACGCACACGCACACGCACGCGCACACGCACACACACACACACACACACAAACACACAAACGTAAACGCAACCGCACGCGCACGCGCACGGGCTTACGCACTTGCACTCGCACACGCACGTATGCTCGAAGTTAACAGCTGGTACGGTGGCAGTAATTGCTTACAACAATAGCATGGTGCTTTTCCGAGCTATGAGATCTCATCCCACCGAGCAAATGCTACTAAAAACTAATAGAAGTGCTTCAGCAAACAAAGAGGCACTTTTCTGTTTGTCCCACGAGATTTCCATCCTCGAGACCCTCAAATTGATACCCCACATTCTTTAGCGCCACATCGCTCTGAGGTTTAACCAAATCTGAGACTATCTATGACTGCCATGTTACACTATTCGCCATTTTAGATATTTTTTTAAAGTTTTCTTTTTTAGTTTTTTAACATTTATTTTGATCAATTGTGTATATTTACGCTTTTATAATTATAACAGGATGAACTTCCGCGATATCTGCATTTGTGTGTAAATGAAGGGCGTTACACGATCCTGGCGGCGGTAGTAGGAGGGGGATACTCGGCTATGAATGTTACGCAATAAATAAGCAAAGGCATATCCATGAACGCCTCGCACTTCATAGATTCGCGGGGAAAGTTAGCTTTGACATAAGGCATTTTTTCAGGATGCAGAGCAAGAATGCACGGAACCATAACCCTAAACAGCTTTGACGTCAATGATCGGAGCAGTGAGCGCACGTCCCCTCGCCCAATCTTGCTTGTTTCGACCCAGGGACCCAGCACACCATCGAGTATGAACCGCCTCTGTCATAAACACGAACACGAAGGCTACGTCAAGAGTTTGGTATCCAATATGTATGTACAATTGCTTGCAACCAGCTTTAGTCATCATGGGCAGCAGGTATAGCTGTATTAAATCTGCAACGAAAATGGTTCACGACCTAACAAGAGCTACGGTGTCATGTCGTGCCGAATGCAAGAGCTTGAGCTCACGAATTTTTACACGTAATATTTTTACCACGCGTGAATTTGAAAACACTGAATGCTAATGAAATCAGAGTCAATCTGAGCCCGAGTAAAATTCTAGCACGAGAGAGTTGTGAGGCCATTTGAGTTCTGAATTCATTTTGCGTTCTCTGCCCATTTTGAGTTCTGCGTTGAGTTTTGAGTACGTTTTCAGTTTGAGTACATTTTGAGCTTTGACTTCATGTTTAGGTTGAGTACATTTTGAGATTGGAGTCCATTTTGAGTTTTGAGTCCATTTTGAGTTTCAGTACATTTTGTGTTTTAGTACATTTTGAGTTTTGAGTTCATTTGGAGTTTTGAGTTCATTTTAAGTTTGAGTACATTTTGAGTTATGAATACATTTTGAGTTTTGAGTACATTCTGAGTTTTGAGTACATGTTCAGTTTGAGTACATTTTGAGTTTTGAGTCCGAGTGAGTTCTAAGTTTTGCACTCAATGTGAGTTTGAGTTTGAGTGAGCGCAGGTGTGCTGCTCAGCATTGAGTCTGAGTTTTAGTGAGTGGTAATTCAAAAAAAAATTCTGAGTTAGTTTAAGTGAGCCATGCCAACTTTGCCCAGGTATGGTTATAGGCGTAGGTGACAAATACACACATTGCAAGCATATTGTTCAACATGCGGGTTGTGCGTTCGTCAGGCAGTTAGTCTCCGGGTGGTAGTGTGTGCTGTTTCAGAACTCAGATCCAAAAAGGCAGAGCCGTTCTTCAACAATGTCTACAGTGAATTGCCGTCCTGGGCCCGTAATCACGCGAGGATCGCCTTGACGTTATATAATGGCGTGCAAGAAGTAGAACCACGCAACATCATTGGCTGTAACTGAAGAGATAGCCGCTCTTTCAACGTATCCTGTGAAGTAGTCAACACAAACTATAATCTACTGGAGGAAAGTCGATGTTTGGGAACTGTACCAAGCACGTCAACGCAAAACAGTACGCTAGGTATCTTAACCGGCTGTAGAGGGCCAGGCGAAGAAAGTATCGGATATCTATGGCGCTGGCGCGGCTGGCAGATGGAGTCTTACATCTGGATCTGTTTACGTTCTTTCGGAAAATATAAGTATTGACGAAGCCTGTAGACGGTACGGGGGAATCCAAGGTGACCTGATATGGCGTCGTTGTGCATTTCACGCGAGATGTCCTGCTAGAGGTTCCTTGGGAGCACAAGAAGCAAGCGGGCGCCTTCCGTAGAGTAGTTTTTCTTTTAAAGCAGGCCGTCACGCACAATGAAGGGAGGAGTGAATGGTGAGGAAGTCTTCGAAGAACATAGAAACGGGGGCTCTAGTGACGCATCTTTTTTGTTGCCCTTCAACAAGTATACTTGGTTGCGGAAAACGAGACAAGGAATCAGCATTGGTGAGTTGGCGGCCGCTTTTTTGAGATACTTTGAAGTCGTGTTCTTGAAGGCGCAAAGACGAATGCAAAAGCCAGCCAGATGGATCCCGTAGTCCGTCCATCCAGAAAAGTGAATGATGGTTAGTTACGATAGTCAAAACAAGGCCATAGAAGTATGGGTGAAATCGGTTAACGGCGGACACGACCACACGGCATTGTAGCTCCGTGAGTTTGTGACCCTCGGCTTTTGTGATTGTACTCCTTACGTCCGACCCCACGTACAGGGCTTCGTTGTAAACTAGAACAAGCACAGCACCCATTGAAATGCTGCTAGAGTCCGAGTGAACTTCTGCTGGCACCGCGGGATCCAAATGGCACCGAACAGTGCAACAAATCATTAAAAATTTCACCTGCTCAAAGGCAGCGCCACACACCCGAGACCACTGAAATGGTGAGTTTTTAAGTAGCGAGAAAGTCAAGTGGTGTGCGAGCTGTGCATCGTCGGAAATAAATCCTCCAAAGCAAGATCAGAAGCTGAGAAAGCTCCAGAGATCTCTCAAAGTGCTACTTTCTTGAAGCACCGAAAAGCATCGATCTTTTGCCGTACCGGCTGTATTCAATCTGTTGAATCTTCTACTGGGATATGTTCTATCAATCTCGTCATCGTAACCATAATCCAGTCATTAAAGCTGAGAACCCCGTTATGGTCACCCATGGCAGAGAACCCTGCCACCTTTTTTTCTCTTGCCATCAGATTTGGGGCTGACACAACTGGGAAGACCAGGGACCGGCGTGGAGATCAGCAGGGATGCCACTGGATGCAGGAATGTGAGTCCTGGTTCCGTTCGCTGCTGACACACCTTGAACTACTTGGCAGCATGGCTGACAGTGACCGAATACCGAACACCGACTCCCTCAGAGGCACCGACACCAACACTGGCGTTTTTACCGCCGGCTTCGAAGGTCGGGTGACTAATCAGATTCCAACGACACCAAGGAGTGGCCATCGCCGGTGCACCGATTAAAACAAACGGCAACTCTACAACTAACGCTGACCTGCCATTTCCTGTCCAGTCCACCATGCTCGGCACAAACAGCACCGCTACAGAAGAGCAAGCTGGTGAGCTGGACTGTCTGTGTTCGCTACAGAATCATATCCATACCAAGAATTTCTACGCGTAGCCACCTACTAATTATTTCATCATCGCTACACGGACCGTAACTCGACGGTATGTTAAAAAAACCTTTAGAAATTAGAAACGACCTCTCTGAATTGGATTCCGATGTTTTCGAATTATTCAGTGAGTTTGAACGGGAGGTTCCGGAGGCGGTTGCGTACACGCTCTGCCTTTTCCGAGGGAGCGTTTACCTCAACCACTGGATAATTTACCTCAGAAACCAGCAACCTTTAAACTTGAAATCCCCAACCTTTTCGGAAATGGCAATCTTTCTGAAAACGCCACGAGAGGTCTTGTACTCCTCCGCCAATACCGTGCATAATTATGTCAAAGAAGATCGCGAGAAGATTTCGTCAACTCTGGAGCTTGGGTAAATGCAGCCGCACCGAACGTAGCACACGGTCCAGGAGAAACACGTATAGAGCAGCCTTCGCTAGACTTCGAGTACGTAGGTGTTCGAGATATCACGAAGGGCAAATCCTTCCTGCAACTTCTCGAAACTTGGCTAGCTTCATTCGACGAAGTGTGGGAGGTTGCACCAGTCCGCCAGCAGGAACAGTTGCATCACATAGAGTTGGAAAGCCTGAGCAAACACAGCTCATCGCTGTTGATCAACTCGATGCATTAGAAGCGCCTGATCTAGAAAAGGCAGCGTCGCTTTTCACGTGCAAGATCATCAACGAAGGGACGTTGTCCGAATCGGACACCACCGGAAAGAAAACAGGGGAAACTAGTGGCAGACGAAAGACCAATCAGCGAGCTTCATTCAAATCAGACAAGAAGCCACACCACAAGACATCCAACCCGTGCACAGGTGTTCGAGGCCCTCTTCGCTATTTGTTCACGACAGGAGCCGGGCACAAGGTGTGGTTCAGCAGTAGATCACGTTGAACACAGTCGGTGGTTCTGAGATTTAGACGCCGGCTTCAGCAACGCTGGAAGTGGAAGAGGTGACACACATTTAAGACCGTATCCAAGGTGAGAGTTCTTGTACTCGTCCGTCAAAACCGTGCATAATCATTTCAAAGAAGATCGCGAGAATTTTCATTGACTCTGGAGCTTGTGTAAATGCAGCCGCCTCCTATCGAACCGAACGTAGCGCACTGAACTCAGAAGTTAGGAGTGGATTTATTTACATTTTTTGCTGCTAATGGTAGCCTTAACCCCCTAACTTTACAATTTTCACATTTTCATTGTATCCATACTGTGACTGAACTATCGAACAATTTCACAACGTAATGCTTTGGATCACCTGATGGTCAATCCACCTTACGCGTCCTGCGTGGGTACGTGTCCCGAAACAAGCTGAAGTGAAAATAAGCGGTCACAAAGACGCATAGCGTCTCACGTTAGACCTGTATCTCTTTCCGCATACTGTTCAAATTCAATTGTAATAATTTGGAAATAGAATGATTATTTATTTATTCACATCTGTGTGGTAACATCGTTTTGGTGGAGGTTGCTGTTTCGATTCTCTGTGCCTCTCAGGATCGCAGGTACACCATACCATGGAGCATCGAGGAGGGCGACACATCCGTTGTCGCACGGTGCCCTCCGCCAACAAAACCGCACCTGCGTCGCCCTTAATTGCCGTCTCCTAGCCCCGCGACCCAGACATTTTACCAGTACGGAACGCGTTGAGGGGGAGGAACGAATACTCATGTTTGAACGTGCCAGCTTCCATAGGATGTCGCAATAATGCTGGCTGTTGTGATTTTTCATCTCAAAGGAAAGTTTAGGGTCCAGCATGAGAGCAATGAGCATGAACTCAGTAGCTTGGATGTGTACAAAAAAAAGCTGCAAGAACTGTTTGGCAGACCTGTTTGGCCAGCGGCTTGCACCAGGCAAGAGTTCGCTTCGCGCACCCAGTGGTACAGAAAATTTTACATCACCTATATAACGACGCTTTGGCTCTCTGCTCGAAGGTTCATCCCCGAATGTTGGAAGAAAAGTGGGCCACGTACTCCAAGGCATTGCAGATTACTTTTTTCATGTCACAATTTGTTATTATTGCCGTAGCATTGAGGCTCTCCTAAAGGGGCCCTAACATGTGACGATTTCAAGAGCACCTCGACAGATTAGCGTTCGGTTTCGTGCTTGTTTACATAAAATCCTCGTCACCGTTCAGCGAATCATTGACGTAGCTTTTTGCCTGTGAAGTAGCCTCCATGACGTAGCTGGCAGTGAAGAATACACCACCGCTACAGGCGGGTTCCATAGAAGGCTGCTGCCCATCATCCTTTTCGCCCCCAGTGAAAGCCGCCCGTGAGTTCGCTCGTTCGGCGGCGTATTCAAGAGCGGCGCTTCGGCCCGGCGTGTAGGGACAAACTTCGATCGTCGCCGTCCGCAACACAAGCTCACCTGAGTATGGAGAAATAGCAGATTGTTTTCAATGGCTAACAACACTTAAAAGCACGGAGTGCCTTCTGCAGGTACAAACTCTACCCGGGTAGCTGCGGCAAGCGTCTGTCTGCACGGTGGACATGGTCCGCGCGGATACCGGGATGCACCCAGCTGCCAAAACACATCGCCGCCTGCCAGGTCCGGAGTATATGCGGTGAATAAGTCTACAAATGCGTGAATGGGGTGATCCTTGATCGTGCGGTAGAAGATTGTACAACGGGGCTTCGCCGGCCCGGCTTAACAAAGCGGTGGCCAAATAACTGCGGTGATGCTAAGCCTTTTCTGCGTGACCCGGTCTCGGAGGCACCTGTTCACCACCACAGCGACGCATGCAAAAAACGAAAAGGGGAGGTATTCGCAGGTGAAAGACTTGAATTGTGGTCATGTGCGATTATGTTCACGGCCCCTATTTCTGCCGTTAAACACTGGCTATGGCTGCCACAGCCACTGAAGCCCACTGACCCAAAGCCAGTAGTAGGTGGAGCATGCGCGGTGGCTGCTAAAATTAAAAGCCGTACATACCGCACAGCTGAGACAATAGCTGCCCATACGCCGGAGCATAAGAGCCCTGAAAGCTGCCTCTAGGTTGTTTTCCTTCGATCTTATCAGCTGGTAGCATCGAATGCGATTTAAGGAGCGAAGAGATGGTGAAAGCTCCATGCCTTATACCGGGTATGTCCAAGAACTTCCCGGGATGTTTTATTCAAAAATCTTTCATTCGCAGTCAGTTTTTAATCTTTTGATAATTTCAAAGTACTCTCACCCTTTTTAGATGCCCCGTTTCAAACCTTTAACCTATTAGTGAAGGCGCCCGTGAGACCGTCTATGAGGACCTGCTTTAGTGATGGTGTAGCAGCTGCTTTTACCGTGTTCAGCGGTTCATGTAGAGTTCGATTCAGGGAACTTTTCATCCTCGTCCCCTGTCATCACTCTGTCCAAAAATATTGCCCCGTTTTGTAGCGTTCATGCTATTGCTGGCACTTGAGGCCACGCTCCTCCTACAACTCAATAGTCAGGATTTTAGCACCATTTTAATGTATACTTTCATTTTGAAGATTTCCTGTTAAAATGCGATGAACAATAGTTTTGAGTATACCACACTGCTTTGCAATCATTCAGATACTTCTTCGCCGGTCTTCGTTTAAAACTTGGTTTACGTTTTCCGGCGAGTCGTCAGTTTGTGGTACCGAAGGAATTCCCGAGCGGGCGTCGTGACTAGATGGTGATTCACATGGGGAATAAAATCTATTGGCCCCTCCCTGTACCGCGCTTCATGTGACCGCATGTCAAGCCTTCTTGCTTTAACGTGCGAGGCAACCGACACAAGCAAACGAAGTGGGCATACCGTAGAGCCGCCACTGGGATCATGAACGATTTATCCAAGATATTGTGACATGGCAATGAAAGCACTGCTCGTAATAAAATACAGTGACAGGGAAATACAAATCGGTACGTAAAGCAGCTCCAATGTTCCAGGAACAGCGCGCACGTCCGCAAGGCTCCCAGCGTTGTCGTCTTCTCTCTCTCTCTCTCAAGGCTGTGTACCAGCTTAGGAGTAGCGCATATCTTTGGAGGAGAGGTGTGCCATAACTGAACACCTGGATTGCCAATGTGCAAGGGCCTGTTACATAACCCCCGGCGGCGAGAGCACCGACTCGGCGCAAACGACGGAACAAGGTTAGCGGCAGCTTGGATCACGGGAATGGAACGTCTTCCGACGGGAGACGTGCACAAGTGGCGACGTTGAATGGGATTGCGACGAAGGCGTGAAGGGTCCAATTTCGTAGGTCACGGGAGTTACCATGCGTAGGCTGCGGTAAGAGCCCGTGAAACAACAGAGCAGTTTTTCAGAGAAGCCGACTTGGCGCGATGGGGTCCACAGGAGCACTGAAGTGCCAGGGGCGAAGTACACATCGCGATGGGGCTGGTCATACCACCCCTTCTGGGCTGCTTGTGCTGTCGATATCCTGGCGCGGGCAACCTGTTGGGCAAAGTCAGCGTTCGCTACCGCGTCTCGTGCATATTCGCTTCTCATCGTCCCCGAGTTAGGCAATACGGTGTCCAATGGCAAGGCAGGGTCGTGCCAAAAAAGAAGAAAGGAGAGTAGCCAGCAGTGTCGACGCGAGAGGAATTATAAGCAAAAGTAACGTAGGGTAGTGGTACGTCCCAGTCACGGTGGTCGGCGGACACGTACATGGCCAGCATATCCGTGAGCGTCTTCTTGAAGCGTTCAGTAAGTCCGTTTGTCTGGTGGTGATAGGCGGTGGTAAGGTTGTGCATGGTACAGCAGGAACGAAGGAGGTGATCAATAACTTCAGACAAGAAGTAGCGCCCACGGTCCGCAAGCAGTTGACGAGGAGCGCCGTGGTGCAAGATTACATCATGCAGGAGGAAGTCAGCTACGTCTGTGGCACATTTGGTGAGAAGGGCACGTGTGATAGCGTAACGCGTTGCATAGTAGTTGGCGACAGCAATCCACTTGTTTCCTAACCGGGACAAGGGAAAGGGCCAAGCAGGTCCAATCCTACACGAAAGAATGGTTTTTCGGGGACAGCGATTGGTTCAAGGGTGCCGGCTGGAAGCAAACAAGGCATTTTTCGGCGTTGGCAGAGGTCACAAGATGTGACGTATCACCTCACGGACCGGTAAAGGCTCAGCCAGTAAACGCGCCCACGCATGCGCTCGTAAGTCCAAGCCACGCCAAGGTGACCAGCTGTAGGCGCGTCGTGAAGCTTGCGGAGGACGTCAGAGCGGAGATGCTGAGGCAGAGCAAGTAGCTCGTCAGGCCCGTTCTCGCGAACGTTTTGGCGGAACAAGACGCCATTACGAAGCATAAATGCACGTGTAGAAGGGTCGGCCGGCTCGGAACCGAGACGTTCGATGATGTTGCAAAGAGACGGATCACGGCGCTGATGGTCAGCAATGTTGAGGAAGTCCGATAGAGCAAATACGCCGGGGACGTCGTCATTGTCTCGAGGGTCAGGGTGGTCAAGAGGGCGACGAGACAGGCAATCCGCGTCCCTGTTCATGCGACCAGACGTGTAAACGACACAGTAGTCCTATTCCTGTAGCTGTAATGCCCAACGACCAAGTCGTCTAGTGGGGTCCTTTAGAGTGGAAAGCCAGCATAACGCATGGTGATCCGTAACTAGGGCGAATGATTTACCGTACAAGTACGGACGGAACTTCCTTACAGCCAATACAAGTGCGAGGCATTCACGCTCAGTGATAGAATAGTTGCGTTCGGCCGGGCTGAAAAGGCGACTGGCATACGCTATCACTCTGGTGCGACCGGCCTGTTGCTGGACCAATACAGCTTTTATGCCATGCCCACACGCATCAGTACAAACTTCTGTCGGAGCCGTAGCATCGAAATGGGCCAAAATTGGACAACGGGTCAGACGGTCAATGAGAGTGGAAAAAGCCGTGGCTTGCGCGGGGCCCCACAAGAACGAAGTATCGGTCTTAAGAAGATCCGTGAGCGGGCGGGCTATGTCAGCGAAGTGCTCAATGAAGCGGCGGAAGTAAGAACATAGGCCAACAAAGCTGCGAACGTCCTTCGCAGATCGAGGGACAGGAAACTCTTTGACGGCGCGCACCTTGCCAGGGTCAGGTCGCACACCATCAGCGTCCACTACATGTCCCAGGATCTTAAGTTGTTGGCCGCCGAAATGGCATTTGCACGCATTGAGCTGGAGGACGGCTCGGCGGAATAGCGCAAGGATGTCCGAAAGACGTTGGAGGTGTGTCTCGAATGTTTGGGCAAACACAATGACGTCATCCAAGTAGCAGATGCACGTCGACCACTTGAAATCACGCAACAGCGAGTCGATCATCCTTTCGAATGTCGCAGGCGCATTATAAAGACCGAGCGGCATGACCTTAAATTGGTACAAGCCGTCCGGCTTCACGAAAGCGGTCTTTTCGCGGTCCATGGCGTCACCGGCAATCTGCCAATAGCCAGATCGTAGGCCAATAGACGAGAAATATGACGCACCGTGAAGGCAATCGAGGGCATTATCTATACGAGGGAGCGGGTAAACGTCCTTCTTAGTGATTTTATTCAAATGCCAGTAGTCAGCGCAGAAGTGCCGCGAACCATCTTTCTTCTGCACCAAGACGACTGGTGACGCCCACGGACTTGAAGAAGGTTCAATGACGTCCTTGTTCAGCATTTTCTCTACCTCGTTTTGGATGATTGCTCGTTCCGTATGAGACACCCGATATGGTCGCCGGTGTATAGGGCCCGCATCGCCGGTGTTGATGCGATTCGTTACCTCCGAAATCTGGCCTAACGGACGGTCGTCCAAGTCAAAGAGGTCCCGGTAGGATTACAGTAGCTCGTGCAGTTGACGAGATTTTGAGGCGGAAAGGTCTGACGACATCATGTTTGTTAAGTCATCGGAAGTCGGCGGATGACCTTTCGGACCGTCGGGCGCACTTGATGAGACATCAGTGGATACAGAAGAGAGCTGGCATCCATCGAGGGGACAAAGAGTTGCCAGTGACATTCCCTGTAGAAGCACTTGGCAGGAAGGACGAATATTCAAGAACGGCAAGCTTATTTGATTTTGTGTGACCGTGTCGACTGTATGAGGAAGCGCCACGTCGTGTCGTAGGAGAACATCAGTCAGAGGGGAAACAATGTACTCGTCGTCCGGGACAGGTGGGCACGGGGACAAAGGGACGTCGGGTATGGCTTTTGGAGCTAATCATTGTGTTCGGCAGAGCATAGACGGTAATAAGGTTCGGTGTCGGCCACAGGACCATTCGGCAGATCCAGGCGAAGGATACTGGAAGCGCAGTCTTGACAATATAGCGTCACAATATAGAAACAATCTCTATCTCCTCGGATAATCCTTTGTTGTTTGTGGAACGCTTGTCTCCCACCTGGCAACTCTGTTTCCATGACTCGCTCTTACATAAGTTTCCTAGGACGCTGATAGGCGCTATGGTGACTTGGGGGGGCTGCAGCAGCCACCCAATGCTGGAAACTTGGGCCTGGCTTCATCACCTATCAAACATTCGCAGCAACTCAGCTCTGACAGGACACTACAAGTGATCAAACCAAGTAGCCAGATGGGTGAGAAGCATATCGCGAGAAACCAATTATTCCCCTCCGAGGGCACCCCTTATCCCAGCGGCGCCACTCTGCACGGCCCACCACCCTCACATCTACCGCTGCCCGTCATGTGTACACGTTGGGGCGTGACGTGTGGACACGTGATATACGGCGCGGAGAGGGAGCGCATAGATTGTTCCCCGTTTGAATCTCCCTTAACGCACTCGTAAGCAATATAAAATTTCCCTTCCCGGACGTCTTGGGCGATATAAAATCTTCTCTTTGTTTCATTACTTCGTCGCCTTAAGCCTTTTGACGCATTTGTGGCTGTTCTAGCACGACTTTACCCAGTGTCACAGAAAAATGTATTGCATAACGCCGTGCTAAAAACTATTCCGTTCTTGTTTCTCCAAAAGAAGGCAGTAGATGGATGCGCGCGGAGCGTGACCTGCCTCAACAACTGCCCGCGGGTAACTAACAGCGCTAAGGCGGTCTCGTTACGTAGAATAGATCCCGGGCTTACTTTTCCGCTCGAAGCCCCGTCCCTACAAGCGGCGTTGGCGAATACAAAAGATGATTATGGAAACCTTTGGACATGCCGTGTAGCCTCCGGAACCATATTTAGGTCCTCTTTAAATGATATGTTGTGTAGTCCAACGACTGCCAGGTTTTCCGCAATTTCGTCTTGTGCCTCGACGTCGTCGTGCGAAGACGCGATGCTGCCACCACGCACAGCGCTGATGCTAACACTGTGACTAAGACTGATATCCTATGGAAAATTATGCCCTCAATTAAGGCTATGGCACCAGGGACTACATCTTGCTACGGAATGACCCCAACGCTTCAATGATTTCCCTCATTCAAGCAATTGTTCGACGCGAAATCTCTACCTTGGGCATTCGCTACCTGTCACAAACATTCACCTCTCCTTCCTCCAGTACAGATGTCCCATGACGCTACGATGGTCACGCGTGGTATCGAAAGCGCAGCCCTGGCGAAGGCAGAAGGGCCCATGACCATCCCAGCTGCTTAAAACTGTTATCGCATTGGTCACGTTTTACTGGCATAGAATCTGGTAGCAATATCCCCGTCAAAGGTTCCCCGACCAGAGCTACTCCGGAGACCGGTCTCGATAATGTCCCCCCGCACCTCACTAGCCCTTAATACGCTATAATACGAGACACAACCTCTCTGTCCACTTACCGTCACCCCAATGTCGCCAGTCGCCTTTGCCGCAGCCCCACAACCCGTCTCCGCAGTCGTCATCGGTTTCCATCTCGGAAGTAGAGTGAATTTCGCACCTTGAGCTGATGATGCATTTACGCCCCCGCCGCAAATCCTGTGTTGACTACGATTACGAGACCCAGCTCAATGGAGATTCGCAATGTTCATATTAACGCGCTAGTCCACACAGGCGCCCATTTTTATTTCATGAGTTAGGACATTTTCTTTAGAGAGTTATGACGCCGGTTTTATCATGTACTGCACGAGCCGCTGATGGAGGAACCGCCGCCGAAGGCGGCATGCGTACTGTCCGCGTTATAATTGTGGGCACGAAATCCCTCTGTTAACCATGTTGTACACATGCACTTATAACTATATAATCGGACTAAACGTTCTGCCTGACCATGCCACCCTAATTGACTGCGCCGCGGGGGCGGACAGTTTGAGGTGTCGCAACACCTCTTGGGGAAAACAAGCCCAATTACCGGCCCTGCTGAACCGAGCATGCAGGATCAACACCGAAGACTAACATATACGTGTCTGTATTGTCGTGCCCTCCATCCCAGATAGTCGCTGCGTGGTCCAGTCTGCCACCGACATTGCCAGAACGCAACTGGACCCATCTTTATACAGTTGTTACAATCGCGAAAATTCAATATGCCTGTCTTTTATGAACTTCGCTTTCTCCACCCCTGTACTTCCTCGGGCAATGTAGCTTGCTGCACTCAACCCGTTGGGCGAACGCGAGCTGACGGTTGAGGGCACTGCCGGCACTGAATTGGCCGAGGATGGTGAATAGGAAATTTCATCGAGAACCAGTGCCTTTATGCTGATGATAGCATCCCACAGTTCAACTGCACAAGCTCATAAGATTGACTGTCTTTTAGCGTGCAATCGTGATATTTTATCTTGTGCAACCGTCCGGTGGGACAGTCGTCCACTGTGGCACAATGACGACGCAAGCCCTACCCGGGTACGTCCATATTGTGTGTCCCATGCCGAAGATGCCATTGCTTGCAGGCACTGCAGACATTATGAAACAAAATGCTACTGAGCTGTTTTCTAGTTCACGGGCGTCCCCAGTCGTGTAGCGAAAAAGAGACATGGGTCATGGTGATTCTCGGTTAGTTCCGGATACTTTATAACCAAGAAGGACGGGTACAACCTGGTTCGCACTGACAACGCCCGCTATTGCTTGCAACGTCCGTCGTGTTTCTCGTCTATTAACCTTAGATGCAGGTGCTGGCGGATTGCAGTTGACGCCAGGGACCGCGAAAAGACCGCTTTTTAAAGGCCAGCAAACTGTTCCAATTGAAGGTCATGCCGTTTGGTCTTTGCGCTGTGCCAGCGACATTAGAAAGGGCGATGGACGCTATTCTTCGTGAAATAATTGGACAACGTGCCTCTTATATCTTGACGACGTCATCGTCTTTTCTACGACAATTGAGACCCGCCTCAGTGGCCTCTCCGACATTCCGGCAGTTTTCCTTAGAGCTAGACTTTACTTCAAGTCACCAAGGACGGCTTCGGTTGCTGACAAATAAAGATTGTTAGGTTCTGTGTCGATGCTACCGGAGTTTATCCAGATCCAAAACAAATACGTGCAGCAAAATACATTACTGTGTTCGAATGGTTGATAGATGTTCGGAGATTTGTACGGCCTTGTTTTTGCTCTCACGGCTTCGTCGAACACTTCGCTGGAGTTTTGAGGCCCCTCACGGATATGCTTAGGCACAATACCGCAATTTGTGGTGGCCTTGAGAAGCTTGGGATTTTTCAGCCCTCGTCGACTATCTCAGGAATACGCCAATTTGGGAGCAATGCGACAATTCGGTTACAACTGAAGTCCACACGGACGATAGTGACGACCAGATAGGCTGTGTAGTGGTTCTAAAGCACGATGGGCTCGAACGAGTGACAGTGTATGCCAGTCGTCTTTGACCAGCTTCCGAGCGCAACTATTCCAGAACCGAACAGGAACGCAGGTTCTTGTAATGGCCGTGAACAAATCCCGCCGATAGTTGTACGGAAGGCCTTTTTTCCGCCATAACTGATCAGTATGCCCCGTGCTGAATTGTTCGAAATATCGCGCAGTTAAATTTTGTCACTGGACTACCATTCAGGAATGTGACGTTTTTGTTTACTAGTGTGGCAGGCGCTACAGCGACGCTGAATGCCCGTCGCGTCGACCAGGCCAATAGCTTGAAAAACAAGTCAATGGCATCGATTCTAACGTCCTTGCACTACCGGACTTTGTGAACATCGGCTACACCATCGCCACCACAAACCATAGTGGGTAATTATTGACCATCTCACATCCATGCCGTCAGACCGCGCATTCAACACGTATTTGCTGCGAGACGATGTGCTGGCCCATCGGAACTGTTGCGAAGATGGCTCTAAAGAGGTTTTGTTCCTGAGCATCCCCGGGCGACATCCCCCATCTGCACGACGAGCCGATGACTGGTCAGCTTGGCGTGGCTCGAATGTACGGCCATGTAAGTACGTAAGAGCTTTTACTGGACCGTATGTTACCGATTAGTCTGCTATCTACCGTTCGCGCTGTCCCGTTCGGAAAGTCGATGGAAAGATGTCAAGACCGATTACGCGACCTGCTACGCTATTTGCGTGATCTCTCCACAAGTTTTGCCACTGGCGTTGCTGATTCGCTGCTCTGCTCTACAACGTCTTCCTACTCACCGTGCTTTCATTAGGATCATTAGTGGCCGGGGGCGGCACTTCCTTTCATGGATAGTTGAAGATGTCGTACCGTTTCAAGAGCTACATAACGATGTAAGATATCGTTATCATATGACGAGGGTACAAGGTATTGAGCTAGGTTTTGACCACGGGCAGCGTTTTTTTCTTGGGGCATTTCCTGTGCAATATGCCTTTCTTGTAGTGGGTTTGGGCTTACCTACGGACGCACCAGTAGAGCATAAAAAGCTTTGGGTTGAAAAACAAATTCTCGTGTTTACTCGAAAAATATTGTGTTTTGCCCCCTTGGTAAAGCAAAGTTAAAACAGATGATATTGTATTTAGATTGGAAAAACCTTTTTATTGATCTCGCAGTAGTCTGCATGAAGACTTCAGACGTGGCCTACATCGTCGTCCTGACCCCAACCGCAGCCGAACATATGATAAAAATTACACCATCTTCCCGCGGGGAACCATGAGGAGGATGCGAAGCATCATGGGTGTTCCGTGTAGGTTCCATTGCGTTGCTGTTATGTTTCATTTATCGGAGCACGAATGGGAACGTAATGTGAGCCCCCATGTAGAGACAGAGAAATGTAGAGAAATGTAGTGAAAGCAAAGAGACCAACACCCGCGTTACCTGATCGAACACTTCCTGGTTCTCGCCTTTCCTTAGTACGTGCTCAAGCTGCTGCCCCGCTGCCCGCCCTCTTCGTCCTCTTCTCTGGTTGCGCTGCAGGGCGCGTGGCCCTTCCCGCAACAGCTTTCCAACGGGAATACCAACATTCTCCTCTAAAGTTTTCATTTCGTCGTTTCCATTGACGTTCAGTTTCGCGTGCCTTCGTGTATCAGTATGTTCTTGACGTAGTTTGAACGAGTGAAGGACATAAGGCGCGTTCGTAGCCCATGCAATTGTCGCGGTTTGTAGCGCAGTGGGAAGAGCACCAGGAACCTCCCGTTGCGGCCAGAGAGTCGTGAGTTTGAAACCTGGCGCCGCCTAAGTTGTTCTTTTATTATAGTGAACTGCGCTGACGTCAGGCCAAACGCTGACAGGGCTGAAGTGACGGGCATGCGCAGTAGAGTGCGGACGGCGGACAAGGAGGGAGGGAGGGACACGGACCCGGGAATGAGATGCTTCGCATCTAAAAGTGTCATTCTCAAGGAATATATTTTAAATATATTACGGACGCTGTTCGACCAAGCCGAGCTTGTACACCAATTCTTATAGAAAGGAGTGCCCAAATGATAGACCTACATATTGACTGACTGAGTAAGAGAGCCACATAAAAAGTAGTTACTAGTGCTCATCGCTACATAGTGAAACTAGAAAGTTCAATCTAGTGGAATACAATTAAAATATTGCGCAGTGGTGCACGAAGTCTAGATATACGGACAGTGCACTTCCAAAACAGAAAACCGGCAATTTGTGTGTTTTTTTGCAAATTTGTGCTTACAACGGTTTGAGATACTGAAGTCAGTAGGGTAGTGTTTGTATTCCGTAGAAATATTTAAAAGTATTTTACAATATTGCCTTCGTGAACACCTACAGTATGAATTGTCGTTTTGAAATAGGTTGCTTGGTTTTCGGATTGAAGAGTTTACGATTCAACATTTGATAGAATTGACATTCTGGCAAAGTTGACACATACCCAAATACGAAAACCATTTTAAAAATTTTCGGTAAGACGTCGCTATGAAGAGTTTAAATTTGTGTTCACATTAAATCACAATAAAAGGAACAACGGCAACTCTAATTCTAAGGTGAATTGCCGTTCACAAAAACTTGACAGGGAAAGACCAGAATAGTATTATGATCAGAATAGTATCATGATCTAGATACCCGGCTTTGCCGTTTTTATTTATAAACTAATAAACTAAGTGCTAAATGATACCACCTGTAATTTCGTTTTGTATTGTATGCTGGTTGGGAAAGTGAACAATTTTTTTCCTTGTATAGGCAACCCATTACAACGACCGAAATACCGTTGAGTAGTTTTTATTATTCAACCCATAAAAGAAACAGAATGAATTTGGTTAAAATTACAATTTTACCGAATTCTCACAAGTATCAAACCAACTTGTATTTTCATTCTTTTTCGTACAAATCATACACACCCAAATGCCCAAAATTTAATGCGACGAACTTGTACTGAGCAGAATTTTTGAAATGACACCTTCAGCAAAATTGTCATTACTAGAAGCAAGGCTAAACCGGGGGCTAGTTGGTTATACAACTTCTTGAACCCCGCTGTTTTATAATTTACACAAGAGAAGAGCACACGAGAACGGGACGAAGCACACGGGACGAAGGACGAACGTTGATAAGCACCAGTGTCTTTTTAGTTTCAACTGTGTGTGTTGTGGAAAATGAATCAGTTGTTAGTTCATGCTTCGTTCCGTCCTTGTGTGCTCTTCCCTTGCCTAAGTTATAAATCAGTGCAGTTCGAGAAGATGTCACGACTAAAAAGGGATATGAACACTCAGCACAAAAATGCTGCTCCTAGAGACCCAAACGCTCTTGAGAATATAGCTGTTATGGCGATGGCTGTCACCTAACCTGTATTTTTATTACAGCCCTAAGAAAGCAAAACCACGGACTTGGTAACTGTTTGCTTTACTGCAATATCTCCGATACATACAGCTTCAGCCATCCCTGTCACGTGTCTGCCAGTCCTCTTCAATCCTTCCACGCCCCATGCTCTTTTCCTCCTCTTTCATTTCCTTCTACCCCTCTAGCCCTTCCGACCAGGGTATCCCAAGAAACATGGCACAATAGTTTGTAACTCAATATTCAGCATCTCTTTGGCGTTTATATTACAGCTCTCTTCTCTCACACTCTCCAGTCTTTTCTCATCCGCTCTGAAACTCAGGGGATCACTACAGTGGAAGCTCCTTGGACACAATCATGTTCGAACGTGGTATAGTCAAGTTTGCATCTGCTCTAGGCTTTGCATTCCGACTAAAAGTTGGTGACCGCGGCCATCGCGGAGATACTTGAAGTTGGCCAATAACTGTCCTATTGAAGTCGACCCCGCAGTGACTGAAAACTTCAACAGGTGAAATTTTAACCTGCCCTATGTCATCAGCAACATCTCTGCCTTCGCTGCTATAAAGTACGGTAGCAACTGTAACCAAACTTTGAAGACTTTAGGGCTAATTTTATCAAAAAGCTGCAAAAAAGGCGGTTGGTACGTATGTTATAACTCCTGCCTTCAAAAAGCTGCAGTGTGTGTGTTTTCTGGGATACGAAGTAATATAATCTCTAATATTTGCCGAGAGCCCTTCAGAATAAAAAAATTACCCAGACTTCTCACGTCAATGGTCGCCTTTCTGAAGACACATGCCTTTCCTTCTTTATCACGTGTAGTTCCTACGCAAAAACACCGGATTGACCATTCATAGCAATGTCTTGCATTGATGGTATGACGCTAGTATTATCACGCCAACATATCACATCTCTTCCTGAATTTAACGTTGCAAGACGGCTTTCTTGCGTGTGCCGTCATTCATTTTTGTGCGAAGACCGAAGAATTCTAATGAATGTTACCCGACGTCAATTCAACACTCAACCGTATTGCGTTCAAATACCTCCTGGAGTGAACGAGTTAAAACATTATAGTCTGACGCTGCCTACGTTATGCGGTGTTAAAAACAAAAACAAAACTGTTTTAGTTGATGGCTGCGGGCCAGTCACGGTCTCCAACCTGCTCTGAATGATATTTGGGAACGTTGGGTTAAGCCGACATCAATTTGTCATGTCTACTCTGATAAACCCCAATCACGCGACTTCCGTGGGCGCTTAGAAGATTCTGCATATTTTCGCATGGACCTGTACTGATGTTGCCGCACTAATAAAATAATCAGTTCGCTTACATCAGGTGGAGCTTTCTTCGGTAATCGACGGCGCCCGGCACTTGTTTGTGTTTTTAACTCTGGACGATCTCAACACAATGTTGTTGTTTTGGACAGCACCTGCTTTTGTTATTACCAGTGCTAAATTCGATTTATTGGAATAGGCACATCTGTAAGTCTGCAGCCACAGAGTATTCGAAATAAGAAACACGTCTTCTATAGCCAACGCATTCTCCTTTTAATGGGCAAATCCCCTAAGGGGCTGGAGATGTTAGCGTCAGTAGTCGTGGTCGTCGTCGTCGTAATCGTCTCAGTTAGCTATGGTACCAAAACACCGGTAAACTGGTTTACGTCTCGCTCTAGAGCGTAACGCGTACTAAAAAACACCGGACCCGCCGGCGGCTCAGTGGCTAAGGCGTTGCGCTGCTGAGCACGAAGTCGCGGGTGCGATTCCCGGCCGCGGTGGCCGCTTATCTGATGTATGCTAAACGCGAAAATGCCCGTGTGTACAAGATTCTGACGCACGTTAAAGATCTCCAGGTCGTCAACAGTAATCCGAAGCCCTTCACTACGGCGCGCCTCATTGCCTGCGTTGCGTCTGTGCGCTAAACCGAGCAATCAATCAATCAATCAAACTTAAAATCACCGGGGCAATTGTTTAGACCTAGCACAAGCGACCATCGTTCTTCAAAGACAAGAGAATTTTACAGCAAAGCTGTATACCTCTACCGGAACGGTTTTATCATCGTTGGCAAAACGCCAAGGCACCAAGAGTACACTTAAACACTGTATGCTTCGCCCTCCCAAGGTTTCACCTTAGTGGAGGTGGCCAGGGATTTTCCGGGGCCAGTAAACTTGTCACTACAAGAGAGCGTGAACTTTCATGGTTCAATGTCTTAGGCAACAAACCTAGTGTCCTTGCACGTGCGGAATTTATTGTCTTCTTTTCTGCTGACAAGCTAGGTATCACAAAACCCTATTGTTATAAATTTCCTCGTTTACTAAATGTGAATGTTGACTGTAGAAAAAGCTCTGTCCTCTACGTTTCCTCATGGCCACTGACCTCCCCCCCCCCCGGCCTTCTGTGTTTAAAATGCCATGTAGGCCACAAACACACCATGGCCTACAAGTGAATTGCGCTACCAACAGCCATGCTACTTGATGCTACGCTGAGAGGTTGCCAGTCGCTGGGATGAGGGTATTTCTACCATGCAATAATTTCATCATTTGATAGAACTAAATCCGCCAGCGTGTTTTCGCCGCACAATAATAAATGTGTCAGGAATATTACAATGCATGCGACTTCTTATTGACAGTGACATTTGTGTCACTCGCAGCGGCGCACGTGAGCGGTTGGCATCTCTGCAAAGAAGAAAGAGAGCAGTTTATAGTAACGAGCTTCATAGCGCTGGGCAAGTTGCAAAACGGGGTTGCAAAATCAAGCGCAAAGTACGTTTTTTACCCTGCAACACTAATGTCTGGTACGGCATTGTTTTGTATTGTGGTCGGGTGTATGTGGGCAAGACTGACAGTGTAATGATGTACAACGTTTTTGTAAAAAAAACCTTGCACTTATTTGGCCTCGCGGTGTTGCGAATGTGGCTGTGAACTGTGCTTTTACGACCCGAATGTGCCTTCAAGCACCGCAGTAGCGCAAGAACTGAACTGGCCTAGGCCTTCACATACAGATTACGGACTCGGGTTGTGTTAACGCTCTGTCAGCACGTGTGAGAAGAAAGTGACAGTTCTTAATGAAAGAGCATAAATACCAAGTTCGGATGCGGTTTGGGATAGTATGTGAGGCTATGCGGATGTATATATGTGTTTTCTGTTAAAACAAACGTTTCAGTGCGTAGGAAGCACCGGTATCGCCCTCTTTTTTTCCATGTTTCCATTCGCACTTTCTGTTCAACGATGTTTGTTCATTAACAATTTCGTATCTTCATTTTACTGTACAGTCTGTAAATATTTCGAAAAAGTGCAACCTTTGTTGCGGCAACGTGTATATTTGTGTTAAAACTGCCTTTCCAACTTTACGCTGCCTCTGTTGGAAGTTTCAGGAATAATATACAATTATTAGATGAGCTGCAACAACTATACTGCGGAACCTGTTGGTCGGTGACGTAGTTAACATTAATTCCAGCGTAAACTTGGGCAATTGACAACTACCAACAGTGAAGCTTTCGATGTTTTTAGCGAGGTATACGACAATAACAATGTCTTATTCAAGAGCCAAACGAGTTCGTTTGTATCAGTAGCCACGACTCTTCGTATCGTTGGACGCGGGCACTGTCTGCTCAGTATTGCACCGCCCATGTTTTCAGCTTGGCCTGTGCTTGCTTCATTGCCGACAAAGTTCGAAGGCACCAGCGGAATTCTGCCTACTACACCCGGGAAGAGTTTGATTTGAAAGCGGGGTTCTCGAGGCCGAAAAGCCTACGTTTGTGCCCTTGTGTTTCCGATTTCTGAATGGAAGTGTTTTCAGGTAAGTTCGTTGCTTTCTGAATGGCTGCCGATTATCTCAGGCATTGTGATTTTTGTATGATATAATCGTTGCCATCAATAAAAATAACCCTGGGTCGAAAGCGATTGCTCAGCAGCTGCAGGTGTTGCTTTGAAAATTCTTCTTTAGCTTAAGTCACAAAATTGCGAGGAGCACTGCTTAGATGTGTGTGAGTGCGTGGTTTAAATGCAAAAATATAAAATGTGTGAAAGTAAAAATGAAGCAATTAAGAAACGTCAGCAGCTTAAGCAGGAAATGCATAACAAGCGATAAAGCATGGACGATCATTAGCAGGATAGAATGCTGGAGAATCTGTAAAGATGCACTATTTCTTATTGCAGTTGGTTGAGGGTAGTAAAATAACCAGGCGGGAAGTTATGTGATCAAATTAAGACAATATACACGTGGCTTCAAGTTTGTTATTGAAGTTCAAACTCTAAGATTGTTTTCCGCTTCGCAGAACAATGTCAAACGCAGTGTATGGCAGAAGAACATAAAATTTCGAGGGGCTTTGTGTTACGATGGCGAACCCACGCCTGTTTATGTTAACGAAAAGTTGAATCACAAAAAAACAGTTTCTGGGGGACGGCTGTTTCTCGCAAATGACGTGCGGGTTGGAAAGTCGGTGAAGTGGCAGCGAAGGGGAAGTGTTTACAAAGCGTATTTAGAAATATAAAATGTATATTAGTGGCAGATAAGGCTGCTGCGCTATCTCACCAATAGCGCACACACAAACATCAACGGGGTGCTCATTCTTCCTCCTACAGCCAATGAGACTACTCATCAGAATGGCAAATACACATAGAGAGATGCTGGGTAATGGTTGAAGTCATAGTCACAGTCATCATCATCATCACCAGCCAGTTTACGCCGGCTGTATGGCAAAGGCCTATCCCATTATTTTCCAATTAGCCTGGTCCTGCGCTAACTGTGACCAATTTATCCCTGCAAACTTCTTGATCTCATCTGCCTATCTAACTTTCTGTTTCCCCCTGTAATGCTTACCTTCTCCAGGGATGCGCTCTGTTACCCTTAATGACAAGCGGTTATCTTGCCTTCCCATTACATGCCCTCCCACGTGCATTTCTTCTTTCTAATTTATGCTAATATGTTCGTAGCACACGTTTGTTCCCTGACCCACTCCGCTCTCGTCTTGTTCCTTAATGCTACACCTATCATCCTCCGTTTCATTGCTCGCAGAGTCGTCCTCAATCTAAATTGAATCTTCTTAGTGAGCCTCCAAGTTTCTGCTCCGTAGGTGAGTACTTGTAAGATGCAGCCTTCATACACTTTCATCTTCAGGGACACTGGTAGGCTGCCATTGATTATCTGAGAACACCTGCCGTAGCCCTCCACCCCATTCTTATCCTTCTAATTATCTCTGCCTTACGGTTGGGATCCGGGGTCACAACTTGGCCTAAGTAGATATATTCGCTTACCACTTGAACTATTTGGCCAAATGTTCCCAACCGCTGTGCCGTCCCGATGTTATTGATCCATGCTTTAGTTTTCTGCATACTTAATTTTATGCCCGCGGTTCTACTATCTTTGTCCAGTGGGAAAAGCGTGCTTTGAAATTCGTCGCCCGATATACTTACATGGCGACTTACTGGAGAATCCAAGGTGTGCCCCTCGAGTACACGGACTAGGTTCTTGGAAACTACCTAAGCAGTCAAGGTGTAATATCTGCCCGCAGGCAAGTTTCCTACCGGCCTAATGACGACAGCATTGTATGTAAATCACGCTGACGATCTGTGATCCTAGAGTTTAAGTCTGGCTCAACACTGCCAGAACGAAGGTTTCGCGACTTCTGCAGTGTTCCTGTGACGGAATACATGAAATCAGGAACGCAATGTTTCAAATGCCGGCGGCATGGTCACATCGCCAAGAAGTGCAGAAGACCAGTGTGATGTAAAATATGCGCTGGGCCTCACCCGCATAAGTACCTTACTTCCACGACCCAACCTCACTGCGGGAACTGCGGAGGCCCTCACCCCGCGTCGTATGGAGCTTGGCCCAACAAAAGGCTCCCACTCTTGCTCTCAGTGTCGAGCAAATCCAGGAAGAAACTCTCAACCGACGTAAACCTCCGCCAAACCCTGAGGTAGTGCTTACGTCGCTGACGTTCTCATCGAATGACCCGCAACCTCAAAGTTCATTACCTCCGAAGAAGTCTTATGCAAAATCAGCCCAAGAAAGGACACAAGTGAAAACTTCTCAGAATACGCCATACGCTTGTAAAGGTTTGAACTACTTCACCGCAGTGACGTCCCCATAAAGAACATGGCAAGACGGTACACCAGTCTACCCAAGAAGATGTTGTGAGTTTTGTGATTCCTATGCTATGTGCGGCTATCAAGGCGCAGCTTCGACCTAACCCCTCATCTAAAAGAGTTTCTGAGGTCGAAGCGGTCTTGGGTCTGGAGCACCTTGTCTCGTGCTCTTTCGAAACGCCGTAGCGTGGTTTTTAGATACAGCAGTGAAGTCTCAGTCGGCGACCACCTCTTCAACAGTGTCTTTGAATGCCTACCTCAAAAAAATGCACAATATTTCAATGGAATGCCCGCGGCTTGCGGTCAGAACTTGCCTATTTTCTTGAACAGGTCCAGACATATCAATTACGGTTTATTGTTATCTCATTGTCCCACGTTGGCCATCAATTTCTTCTCAAAAATTACTATTTTCCGCATTCGCACCGCTTGACTGGCGTCAGCCGCCTGCTGATAGGTCTTCGCAAAGATATACAGACTGCGGCTGTTCCCGTGCCGCCTTAAGAGAGCGAGGAATATGTGTGTGCCAATACCGTTATTAGTACTCAACGGTTTACATTTATTGCCGCCTACCTGGAACACAGGTGCAGCCTTTGATGTTCGCACGCTTGAAAACGTTATCGCTAGTACATCCCCACCCCATATATTCTGTGGAGATTTCGGAGACGCAAGGAAATATGGGAAGTGCACGAACAAATTCCGGTGGAACAAGGCTTGCTGAACTACCTATAAAAAGGGGTATTGAACCATGAATGATGGCAGCATTACTTATCTAAAAAAATCCCACACTAAGCAGCTGCATCCATCTTTGGTTTGCCTCCAACAACATCATCCAAAAGTTTACTTGGTGTACCGATCTGGAGACAAGAGGTAGCGGTCTCTTCCCTATTTTAATATCTTATCTACATGTCTGCACGTGAAAAAAAATTCGCGCGCACAGACTGGGAACCTTTCAAAACCCGCGTCGACGAGGACATCACCACCGCAACTTCCGACAAAGACCTAATACCAACTATGGCTAGTTGTCTGAAAGAGTCCTCGAGCGTCGTGAGGAGGCGCTTAGATGTCAAAAAGGATGAAGAATACGAACGTCAGCTTCTATTCCTAGGCGCGCTGAGCGGAATTCTCACCGTACAAAAGAATTAGAGGATCTGAGGATGGCTTGCAAAGCTCAAAGAATAGTGACAAGTTACTTGGAAAGGTTAGGTCGACAACGGTCGCGCGATTTCTGCACTAAGTTAGATGAGCGCCAGCCCCTATTCCGGATATGGCCGGTCATAAAGGGCATGCAGAACTACATCCAGCAGCGACATCCATTCAGGGCGCTGTCATTACACAAGGGAATTTCCCAGAACGAAGCGGCTGAAGGGTATTGTAGGCTCCTGTCTACGATATATACACATCAAGTGTTCCCTCGGTGTGTTCCTGACGCAGCCCCATCAACCTCTCTGCCCGCCCTGCACCTTCCATTTTCGATAGGCGAGTGGAACGCGGAAATCTCAAACGTGAAGAAACAGTCTTCTCCAGGTTATGACGGCATAACATAAGAAGCAAGTTGCATTCTGAAGTATTACAACTCAACCTGGCTGCGTGGTACTGTACCTGCAGAATGGAAAACAAAAAAATTACAGCCATCGTAAAACCTGGAAAACAAGCAACTCGATACGAATCTTTTCGTCCCGTAGCCAAACAAAGCTGTATCGGAAAAACCATGAAAATAATGGCTTTTAAAAGAATGACCTGGTACATTGAAAGCAGGAAGCTTTATCTGCCCGAAATGAATGGCTTTCGTCAAAAGCAGTCTGCAATCGATAGCATCCTTGCTCTTGTGGCGTCACTGGACGGAGAATGACACATGCTGGCACATACCAACTGTGGTCTTTTTAGACATAAAGGTGGCATTCGTTTCGTTTTTTATACAGCCATTCTTGAGTCCCTTGCTGGTCTTGGTTTTGGTGGGAGGTTGTAAGGATGGATTTTAAGCTACCTGCAACGATGACAACTTTTTATGAGTACGCCGAAAGGCCGTACTACGCATCATATTATCGAGAAAGGAGTACTTCAAGGAGCGGTATTGAGCCCTCTGCTGTTTATTTTTCCGCTAAGCAACCTAAAGCGTGCCCTGCCTCCTGGCATGAAAGTAACAATTTACGCCGACGACATTTGCATTTGGAGTGCAGCAAGGTCTCGTCGCCATACACAAAAGAGGCTCCAGAAAGCTCCAAAAAATATAGCTGACTGAAGAAAGCGTAGCCATAGCGTTCACCCGCAAGCGGATGACTCAATTCCCGTTAATCCTTGGGTGTAATCGACTGCAATATGTGCGCACTCAGATACCTCGGGATAACTGTGGACAGGAACCTCACGTGGGCCCCTGAGGTCCACAGACTACGTACTCGAGTTTCTGCAGTATCCCAAGTTATTGGGTACCTTGCCGGCAGCCGGTGGAGCAGTGACTGTCGATTCATGATGCTGCTCTGCAAGGCTTATGTCGATGGCTTGGTACGTTACAGCCTACCTCTTTTACAGCGGCTGTCGACTTCAAGCAAGAAGCAGCTTGGCAGAGAAAGAAATAATTGTCTACGCGCCTGTCTTGGACTGCCTAAGGGCACTTCGTGCAGTGGTACAGTTGCGAAGGCTGGTTGCTTGCCCTTGGATGTTCTCCGGCTTAGTGGAAACAAAAGCGCTCAAAAAACGGGGACGAAGGAAGACGTAGACAGCACGGCGCTTCCACCACGGCGCTTCGACTTGTTTCCACCAAGACGAACACCTACCAACAAGCCCAAGCTTTCGTTCTACTGAAGTGTTCTCCGGCTGCCAAAAACAGTGCGAATATACCTGAGGAATTGGTTACCCTCACAAACCAATTTCTTCGCCTGTAATGTACAAAGCAACACAAATTCCAGCTTCGCAGAAACGACAAACGATATAAACATTTCTGTACCCACTCAAGCACGACAAACCAAGCCGTCTGATTGCCCTCCCTGGACTCTCTCACCCCTGTTCATAAACATTAGCATACCTCGTCTGAACTCAAAAGAATCTCTGCCAGAATTTTGCCTCCTACAACTTGTGCTTGCCCACATCAATGGCCGATATCCACATATGGTCCACATTTTTACTGATGGCTCAACTGCGCCCCACGGTAGTTCTCGCGGCTTCTTGATTTCGTGTACCGGGAAGGCCTTGTCCTACCACCTGGAACGAACAACCTCATCCACGTCTGCCGAGCTCCATGCACTTAAACAAGCCCTGCACTAAGTACGTGCCCGAGCTTGTCGAATGCCGGCATATTGGAGTCCAATTTTGCCCAAATAGCTAGGACGTTTTGAATGTACATTACACAGAACTCGGAGAACAGAACTGGGCGCGCAAGGGGAGATGTTTACTGGCAGCTCGCTGAAGGCCAAGGGACTCGCGGAACAGGTGACGGAACCCATTTTAAAGAGTCGCTCACTGGTTAGCATTGCTTGTTGGTTTGTGACGAAACAGGTGCCGTTCCTTTCTGATGAAATAGGCCATAGGCCATTCGTAAGCATTAATGTGTGATCCCTTGCCTGTGGGCACTCACACCTTCATACATCGTACGTTACTCATCAGCGTCGACGGTATCAGTGCCCGAGAAATCTCCTGGGATCATGGGGCTGACAAACGATGACAAGGGGCGTAGCTGATCCAGGCTCAAGCAGCGGTGAATGTGAAGCCAGCTCCGAAGCTTCGTATTTCCTCTAACTGGCAAAGCAAGTTGTACGGAGACGCAATCGCACCTACACCACAACATGTCAAATGCCAACAAAGGGTGTGTATTTAGAAAGCGTGTTTGCAGCTATAAATGGGAGAGTAGTGGCAGCTAACGCCGCCGCCATGTTTCAGGAATATCACGCACGCAAACATCGACGAGAATCTTCGTTTTCCCCTTCTAGCCTAGGGGACGGCTCAAAACGGAAGCCGCGAACGTAGAGAGGTGTTGTCAACGTAGCAAGGAGCCATGCGGTGACAATACGTTGGGACTGTCGACGGAAAATTACTGCCCTGAGTTGCGGTTCACCACCTATGAGGACCGCTGAATAGGTGCAGGCGAAAATGAATATTTAGACGAATGAGCTTAGCTTGTCTTTCTTGTGAGGTAGTACACTAAATTCGCATTACTCCGTAGATTTTGCGATCGAGTGAAGCAGTGCTGTTTTCGGGGTTCTTGTTGACCTCGTAGGGGCACGTACAAAAGCATTCTTTAATAAAGGTGTAAATGTGTGTCTTTTGTAACACCCTTTCAATTTTATGTGGTGGAACTTGACTCTAACAGTGGCCGTGCTGGGGACAAGTGAAGGAGTTGAGAGTACTCTGCAGATCCTTCTGTTATTTAATTGAGGACATAAAAGTGACACATTTTTTATCCTTATTAATCCCAGCCTTACCCCTGAGTTAGAAATCTAGGCTGTCACTTGTGTTGTTATCAATATTTGGTTAGGAGCTTCTACACTACTGAGAATGGGCTGGTAGGTCTTACATTTTTAAGGTAAAGACCTCAAAAACTGGAGATTTTGCAGCCAATTCTTAGTACTTACCTCCCCGTGAATAAAACTTTTGTGACAGTTTTCTAGGATATGGGAATCGATTGATTGTAGGGTTGGACGCGCCGACGGAACGCATACGATGAGGCGCGCCGTAGTGGAGGGCTCTGGATTAATTTTTGCCACCTGGGGACCTTTAACCTGCGCCGAAATCTCGTACACACAGGCGTTTTAGCTTTTCACCTCAATCAGAAAAGCGGCCGCCGCGCCCGGGAATCAAACCCGCGACCTCATGCCCAGGATATGGGAACTTCTGATGTCCGTAATCATTCATAAAATTGTGGAGCATGTTTTTCCAATCAAATTTCTGGTCTTTTATCTATGGTTATGCCGCAATCACCTGCAGTGCTTCCTCTTTTCACGTTTTTGAAGGCTTTTCCTACTACTTGTGTAGTTCCGAGTCGGACACTTCAAGCCAACTTCTCCGCTTGTTCACTGGTCTAACGTTGCTGCAAGTTTTATTATCCTTCTGCAAGTTTTATTATCTCGTCTATGGCTTCGTAATATCAATCTGCTCGTCTCTGAAGCCTACATTCGGTCTCTCATAGTAGCTAGCTTCCACTTAGTGGCTTTTTGGCTTCCTCCTGTTTTCAATGTTCCCGCGATCACTGCCCTGCTGTGCACACGAATGCTGTTCGCTTTAAATCTTATCAATTTCTAGGCCCCTGGTAATTCATTTTTTTTCCGCACGTCTCGGCGCTTTTAGGGTCTTCCGTTTCCGAAATAGTTCTAGAGTATTTCGCCTACGTGTTGGTTCTCTATCGCTTTTACTGATTTCGCTACTGCCGTTTCTACATTGTCGTTTAGCCTGTCTTCAGTATCTTCGTTTTACTCGCTTTGTGCTGAGTGGCTATGGCTAAGCGTCTCACGTCTTGTGCTGCTGAGCCCAAAAAGGCGGGTTTTATTCCCGGCGCGCAGTGGCAGCTTTTTTTGCTGCAGGCGAAAAACAATAACGCCCGTGTGTTCGAGATTTCGGCGCTCATAAAAAAATCTATAGGGGGTCATAATTATTCTGGAGCCATCCACGGTGGCGCGCGTCATTTCCTCTGTAGCGTCGACTTGTTAGTCCTTATATTCAATCAAACTAAATTATGTTTTAAAGTTCAAATTCGTTTTTAAGAAATATCTAAATTTCCTGCTTACAGTCTCTGATTAGATGCTCCTTTTAGTTGCTTTTACAATCTTCTTCTTTTTGTTTTGTTATTGAGCCATCTAAACAATGTACCTTAGCACGCTATAATCGATCTTGCGAACCTTGCCACGCGCATCTACATCCTGCAGTTCATACGTTTTTACAACAAAAAACTAAGTTTATTTTTTTGTTGAAACATCGGGACTTTTCCATACCATTGCCTGTTTTCTCATTGGCAGAATAATGTGTTCTTTATCCTTTGGGTATTTCTTTGTGGAAATTCGACTAGCGTATATCCTGGATTGTTGCGACCGCCTATTCCAAAGTTTTCTCTTTGAACTTTCTCCCATTTGCATATCACCTACTTATTTATGAAGTCTTTGAGAGTGCCATCTAAAACGCTACTACCCCGACCAGCATAAATCCGCATTTTAGAGCTCCGCAAAAGAAAGCCTTATCTATTGAAGTAACGTGAGTCGGAAGTTCAAAATTCTTGTATTACCTTTATTTCATTTATATCAATTCCTTTTCTCGGTTATAAACTTTACGTTGCTATTTAGAGGCCTCATATACCGGAAAAAAACAATTTTAAAAGAACGCAAAGGTTGAACATAAAAAGTTTGATCGAAGCAGTCGTTTGCTTAGTGCCGTTTTCCACTCGTGCTTCCTGGGCGCTAGCTTATTAGCCAAGAAAGTAAACATTAAATATTCTGCGTAGATTCCACGCTTCTTATAAAAAGAGTCACAAAGGACAACGCTCAAGCTATTAGCGATGTGTCGCCAGAGAACTTGTGTGACTGTGTGCTTGATTTGTTTACTCATTCTGTCTCTAATGACAGCCACTACAAGGGGAACCGAAATCGAAAGATGTGGGTACAGCAGCACAATGGACGGTTATAACGTAAGTAGGACAACAAAGTGTAATTATCGTTTTTGCCATAACGTTTTATAAAATTACCTTAAGTAAACTTGAGTACCTCTAGCCTTTCCTTGAAAATACCGAGGCATAAAAAGACTTGCTTGAAACAACATTATTGGCTTCTCATACTGGCGTCCATAAACGAGCAATACAACTTCTGCTTTAACCAAGAACAAATTCAAGGCCTATAAATATCTACGCATCAGTTTTTCACGTGGTTTGGGTTTTTTGTATCCACTGTTATATTCTTAAGAGCGAGAAGTCTATTTAGAGAGGAGGAGTGTTTGCCGTCAAAGCTTTTTTTCCTCACGAGACACATTCCGCCGAAATTTTGGTCGCTACTTTTACTGAGTCACTGAATACACATTCAGTAGAGCGAGAATTACCCTATGAATATTGGGTGCCTGCCCCATAAGGGGCCTGTGAATAAATGTTTCTTCCCTGCCAGAGAAAATTATATGATTGGTTTGAATTAGGGTACCAAATATTTCCAATAATGAAACTTTTTATTCTTCGGATACAAACACTACGTTGTTGAGATGCTTGGTACCACGAAAATGTGGCAGCTATAATAAAAATACATTTTTGTTAATTTACCTGCGCTGACAAACGTATAAAACATTAACAGTTTAATTCATAATGCATGATTATGCCTATGCCAATTCATTGTGTAGTTTGCTTTATTTCTGGTGTATCAAACCTACCACTTTTGTTAGGTATTTTCTCACTATATGCGCTCAATATTTTTCACGGCTGCTTTCTATTTGCTATTCCAAACTTTTCAACCCATGTTCTGACAATGTTCATCTAAATAACAAGCTTGACTTTTGGTGCCTTTTTCCGTTTCTTGCCTCAGTGAGGGTGCTCTGTTGGTTATCGATTCAGCGTTTTCCCACAAGCAGTAAGAAGTCACGGCTATTTTATCGATTTCTGCCTATTAGTAACGTAATACTTAAATCAATTTTCACAGAGGTATTCTTGAATATTGATTCATATATAATTTTTAGTAGCCAAAGTTAGAGGAATAAATAAAAATCAGGTCGGAGGACTATAGTTCAGTGTCATAGTCAAGAAACCCCAGGGTTGTTTTGGTGAAAAAATAATCACGAAATGAAATACTAGTTCCTAATGAAAGTAAAATTTGTTTCAAAAAACCGTCATTAGCCTATTATACGAACGAAAGTAAAAGAAAGCCACCCTCGGCGATCAATATATGACAGCTTGTGTGCAAGCAGCGAAGCAGTCTTCGGGGTAATACTATAGTGCCGCATTATTAAAAAACTATCAATGTTAGCATACCGCATGCGCACACTTGTAAGGTATTCCTACATGGGTTAGAAAGCGTATGTTCGGTAAATGAAAAAGAAAAAAAATATTATAAAACTTTAGGACGTCATACCGGACGGGAATAGAATGTACACCAACATATCTCCTTAGTGAAAAGGCAATTTTTTTTAAATGAGGGTGCCAGCTTTACACAACCGGCTCGACCGAAAAACAAACAGGAAAAATATGTGAGAGCGGAGGAGATACTGCAAAATATTGTATCGATGAATTCGAGTAAGTAGAGTAAAATTGTTTATTAACAGGCCGACCTTGTGCCGGCAAATACTGACGATATACAGCTGGAGCAAGCCAGCTTGTACTTCTTTCTCCTCTGTCGACAAGTGAGCGCATACCTATTACATGAAACAGCACCGGCAGTCGGTCGGGGACTGCGCCCCCAATAATAAAGTCGCGGCATTGCTCCCCTAGTAGTTGGCATCGACCCGATGTCAGGGAAGCAAAACGAAAAATAGGCACACAGATATTCAGTGATAGGCGAGTGTCAGTGCACGGAAGCTCGCATAGCAATATGCTTCGGGTTCGCAAGATCGGTTGCATTATGGCTTGATGCGTATCACATGGAAAACTTCTGGGTCTGTTTCCATGAGTGAAACTTAAGCGCAAAAATTCTTCACAGGGACTGTGAAGCGCCTGTGTCGTTCCCTTTCTCGTCCCTGTGAAGAATTTTTGCGCTTAAGTTTCACTCATGGAAATTGCGAACCAACTAGCTGGGCTCTCCATTTTGCTTCTGGGTCTGACCTCCGCCTTTAAAGGAGCCATGAAGAGAAAACACAACCCAGCAAACAACGCTACGTTGTGCAGATATCCTGGAGACGTCAGCAATCGACATTGAAGATGTACAGGAGACGTACCGTTGGGATCAAAGTTACATATATTCAACGTTGCTACAACTGCAAAAAACCCGTCTAAATCACACGAAGGATAACGTACAATAGACGTCTCCTAGTACTTTCATACGCTGTTTACGGGACGTTACCTTAGTGGTACGTCTTATGGATATTGTCGTGGTACGCATGCAAGACGTATATAGATGTCTGTTCTACATTGGTTTTCTGTCTTTGGCACAAGCATTAGTTTTTTATATTCCTGAATGGTGTACGCTAGTGATATTGTTGAGATGCACCTGTATGCCTGAAATTTACATTCTTTATACATTATTTGGAAGTTTGGCCAGCCCCCTTTTCCAAGGTTGCCTACGTGTTGTGGACATGTATACCTCAAATACATGTCTTACTAGCTATTCAACACTGTTTGCTGTTACTTGTCACCTGGTTTCTAGAAATAATGTGTTTCCACTTTTGAAGTGCTGCATATTGCATGAAGTCTCATATGTGAAGTGCCAAGCTGATCACACACTCTCGCAGAAGCACACGAAGCACAGCTCCAAACAAGAAATGTCGCATCGAAAACAAGAGGCAGTAAGTAACAGCAAACCAGTCCTGATCAGCACAAGCGCCCTGGACACTAAGGCAACCACAGTAGCGTCATCGAATTGTACCATACAGCACGGCTGTACAGGCCTTCGGCAAATAAACTCGCAGAAACAATTGAAAAATTTAATAATTAAAATTACAGTATCCCATCAATTCAAAAATTTAATATATAAAATGACAGTCTCCCATCCTATCTGTAAGTACGTGCAGCTGGGTAATAAGAACACTTGCAAACTACACAAAAAAAACACGAAATAGTTCAGGTAAAACAGTTTATATCGACTTCCGAATTATGTAATATGCTTTCGCAACACAACCACTTTAATTTTCATTCCTATCTGCCCTGGCCCACAGGGTACACATTGTACAATTACAAGAATAGTACAGATATTCATGATTATAAATAAGTCACACACAGCAGAAAGGTTGACGAAAAATAGGAAGAAAATCAAACATGCAAACCCAGGGTACAAGCACAAGATAGTTATCCAAATTGAAATATCGCACATTAAAATACTTGGGTGAAAAACAACGCAAGAAAACTGTGAAAACAAAGAAATGATTGAATAGTGGTTATAAATACACAGGAAATTTACGGGACTAGTTCACCTGTAGTGAAAGTTTGTGGAACAAGAAAACAAAAGCACCTAGGAAACACAGAAGTGGTGTTGAGTGGTGGTTGTGAGAGCCATACAAATTTAAGCTACTTTAAATCAGCCAACATAGGGAAATGGCTATGATCTATAGAAAATGTGTGTATAAAGAAATGACTACGGCGGTTACAAGAGCAGTAGAAATTTACGTGATGATATGATTCACACTTAGTGAAATGGCAGGACAACAATAAAACAACAAAAAAACTTTAGAAACAACTTATTGAATTCTGGTGAGGAAAACAAAAAGTTACACTATTTCAATATTTCACACAAAGTGATATGATTAGGGAACAAACGAAAAAACGGGGAACACGGAACAGATTGAATATAAGTTACAAGACAGATTTACTTGACTACGTGATTCACACCAAGCGATACGCTCAAAGAACAATCACACAAAATAAAAACAAATGAAAGCACGGAAATGATTCAATAATGGTTCAATGGTGCATGCTTCCCTCGTCAGTTATGGTAGGGATTCTTTAACAGTTAGCGTTCTTCGTTGTGGTGCCAGAAACTGCCAAAATAGTTGCAGACCGGATTGCTTGGAAAGTGAGTAAAGAAATCATGGTCCAAAGGCTGAAAGAAATTTAATAACGCTTCTAGCAATAAAAACTAAGAAGCCGCAGGTTGTCGACAAAGCTGAAATTTGCGCAGGATGTGACTGACAATAAAAATCTGGGCCCTATACATTGTCTGGTGGAAGAATTTGATGTCTTTAACAACTCAAAGATATCTAGTTACACACAATGCAGGATGCCACTCGCAGGTGAAAAAAAGCGTGTTCCTTGTTTCCCAAACCAGGAGCAGTCCTGCGCCAAGTTGACCGTCATCAGTAACTTGAGCAGGCGCCTTGTGCAGACTGTTGCAGTAGCACCTCCCTTGAAAGCCAGTTCATCAATCTAGGCATGGTTACAGGGAAATCTGTGTTGTTAATACAGATTTTTAAGACTGGTATAATACAGAATGGCCGCTTACATTGTCCCTGAAAAAGACAGTGTATGACAGCTGCATCCTACCGGTACTCGCCTACGAGGCAGTAACTTCCAGGATAACTAAAAGGGTCTAACTTAAATTAAGGATGACTTAGCAGGCAATAGAAGGCTAGAAGATGGGTGTAACATTAAGGGACAGGAAGAGAGCGGAGAGGATATAATTTAATGTCAGCAGTGGCACTACTACGGCAATCTTAACACTAACTATGACAGCTAATGTGAGGTAGCACTATATATAAGAACTATATTTCGTGAATGGGGACTCTGAGGACACTGTAGCCCATCTACAGGTCCCAACTGAACTTGCGAAATATTTTTCTGTGTCTATCCCAACCGCTTGGTGGATTGAAGTGACAATTATTACACGGATGAAGCCATGTACACAAAATGTGGCAAAAGGAAACATGCACAAACCCGGACAGCGTCACTGCCATAGACGTATACTCCCTGCAGCAGAATTGCAAGGTGGGCTAGTTGGTATATATGCATAACTAAACCTTCAAAAAGCACATCGCTGAAAAACTCGTCATGTTGTCCTGTTCGCTTGTCGTGCTAGGCCTACATTCTTAGTTGAAGTATACTTTGTACAGCAGGAAGCATCAAAGTAGTGCAAGAAATTTTTACAGCCCAATCACATTCACACATAGTCTAAGTTGCACCAGTCAGCAACCTGCAACATGTAAGTTATTAGCAAACGACAGGCCAGACACCAGAATCATACTCTGTGTTAAACCTGCGAAATCCCAGATGCTGTGTTACTCTGATCACCAAGGTGTGTTCCACACTAAATTCATTAAGCGAAAAATTCCATAAGTGACAGAAATTTAAAAGCCATCTTTGAATATTGTTACTAGGCTCTGAAAGGTTAATTTACGTTTGCGATGCTGCAGTAAGAGTACGAAGCACAACCAGCACTGCTTATACTACTGTACCAGTTACGACATGCGTGTAGTTTTGACGTTACAAATAAATTCGGGTTGCATACACGTTGTTCATTCCAACATTTCACCCCCAAACTGAACGTTCGAAAAGATTGAACACTCAATCGAAACGCGAAAAAAGCATCCAGATAGCATTTTAATCTAATGCTGTACTCTGGGAATTCACTCGATTTATTATTTCATTTTATTGCTACATGAACGCAAATCATTCAATTTATTGTGCACGTTTTTTAACCGAAAACTATTATGACGAAAAAAAAAAGTAATCTGCAGAAACGAAACAAAAACCAATATCACGCTAAAAGTACACAATGTGCGTGTAACCTATACATGCTTATATTCGCACACGCGCTTATATTCGCACACGCACTTATATTCGCACTCTCCAGCTTCCCTTATTTCATTTCATATCAAAACATTCGCCTAGCAAAACAGGACAGAACACAAACACTTCACCAAACACAGGGCTAGAAATTGCGCGAGAATTGATTCTGTTTACAAACGCAGCAGCCAGGCACAAAGGTATACCGACAAATTTCCGCAACGCACAAAGCGAGTCCCTCAAATCGTTAGGGCTAACCGCTTACGCGTACCGAAGTTCGAAAGCAACTCTGTTACGTTAAATACATATGACAAGAAAACAAGGCTCACTAGTACTCACTTACCTCCACTACTTGGCAGTATTTCTTCGTCCGGTAGATAAATCCATGGTAGTCAAATCACCGAAATAACGAAAGTTGAAGGCGTGCACACCCGTGCCGTCACCGGCCTGTAGCACGCGTATCGATACGGAGTGCATTTAATACACTGTCGGACGATCGGACTCGCCGCGCAGCAACTTCCTGTCTCGTGTTCGTCCGAGGGAAAGACTAGTTCCTGAAAGACACCCACCTTGATAAAAACACGTTGCGAAATATATGCCCAAATTATCGTAAATGCAGATATTGGTTGCCAATTATATACAAGAAAAGCTTGAGCGTGGGTATCTCTTAAAGAAAACAGTAATTCTACCGACAATCTCTATAACGGCATTTAAGGCAATTTCAGGGTCTGCGGGTGAAATACAGCTGCCGTGGGGTTGTGGGCGCCGTAATTTTACGGTTTGTTCTGAGGCCGCAACCACTTGCAGCGTATTTTCCGCGCTTTCGCGCGTCGCATCGCCCGGTAATGACGGCGTCGGCAAAATGTACGGCGACGTGAGGTAACGCAGGAGGAGAAGGAGGAGAAGAAAACTTTATTGAACAGGTAGATCGAGCTTAGAAGTGGTCGGGGTCCTCAGTCCAGGACTCCGTTGGTGCGGCCTGCCGTCTTCGCCCTTTCAGCGAGCCAAAGCTGCTTACTCAGGTCCTAGCTGGCAAGTTCACTCTCACACTGCTCCTATGTAAGTACGCCGATGTCTATGCTGCTGGCCAGATATCAGCGTCGACGCAGCGCCAGAAAGCATTCGAAAGCAGGCGACATCGTCTGGATTCCATATCCATCTCCTTGTTTGGGGTCATTACGTTCGCAGAAAACGATCATTTTTTTAACACGCGGTAAATTACAAGCTATTTCTGTTCGAAAGTGCGCAATCCTCAGTGGCTAGCTTGGGTTTCATCGGGGAGATCGGGGGATTGGGAAAGCTTTTTGCGAATTAAATACGGGAGCTCTGGCTACATCGCTTGTAGTGTTAGCATGAAGGGCTTGTCTGCAAGATCGGTGCGTAACGAACAAAGTTTATCAACGACAGAAATCTAGCGGTGCATTCAATTTCATTCGCGGCTAACGTAGGTTTCATAGGCGGAACGATGAAGCGCGATAGCTTGTCTTGGCTTAAATAAGGGAGGTTTGGTCACATCAATTGCAGTACTAGCATAATTGACCTCGCCTCGAAGATCGGTGCGGAAGAAACAAGCGTTAGCACTGCCGAAAGTTGTCAAATACGACCAAAACGAATCACCCGACAATATTCCTTGGCAGCCTCTGTTAGGGTACCAAATTCTTGGGAACACGCATTGTTTTCCAGCGTGGTCGAGTGGATTGAAGCTTAGGTGCTGGTGTTGCGTTTTGAAAGTGTATGTTTTGAGTCTTGGCAAAACCTCACGAGTTTTTTTAGTTTTTTTTTACAATGAGGGTGGCATCGACTTTTTTTTCAAGGCAAAAAAAGGCAGAGTACCTTGCCGTTTAACCTACAAGTGACGTTTGATGGTAACCTCAGTATCAAGGCAGCCCCGAAATTTGCTTTGCTCACACTTTGAATTCATGACGCTGCAGTCGGTACGTAATATCAAGGTTAAATCATGTAGCAAGTAAAGTTGTGCTAATTGCGTCTTTGTGCATCATCCTATCTTATTTTGTTCAGATTTGACGGCAATGAACCCCGCCCCTCCGCCCCCCCACCGAAAAAAACCTTACAAGGCTCGTTGGCAATGTCGCTTGTAAACGAATTCTACACTAAGTCCCTGACTCTCTCCGTGAGGTTCAGTATTGGGCTACTGTTTTTAAGGTCAAAGGTTCAAAGCAATAGTGTGGATTACAATACTTGCACAAAACCCATCGGTACAAAACCTTTCCACAACACATACAAAACCCCTCGGTAACTTCTCGTACAGTGCGCCTGCGGATAGTTTGAAAATAAAGTATAGCATATATAGCTAAAATAAATGTAACTGCGATAGACATGTTCGAAGTAAACAACGGACATACCAGCAACATCTTAACAACGTCAGCAAAATAAGTCTAGATAGCGTCCCCAAATGAAGCAGCAGCAACATCGAGAGTACGCCTTTAGCAAAGTTGAAAGAACGTCCGACATTACGGTACCAGCAACGTTATCTCAACATCCAAAAATTTTCATTAAAATATTGCACATTGTACGGATGTCAAATAGAGATACTGCTGGGACATAGACGTTCGGATCTTTTTGGGACGTCGCAGGGATGTTAGTGCTTTGCTGGGAAGTTTGGTTCATTCGAAAGATTAACTCGTTAGAACCATACTGACACAACTTTTAACACAAACTGCGGTAAAATAAGCTACAAAATTAGGAAAAAAGGGTATGACCATGCGATCCACCAGCTCATTTCCCGCAACAGAACCTATGATGTCACAATAGAATGATCTGCGATTGGCGGAGGCCGGCGAAAGCAAACGCAAGTTAGGCAGGCCTTACCAGTTTGCGTAGTGAGCTATACGCCCGTTAAACACACAGCAAATTCTATTTATGACACTAAGAATGGTGGGGGAAACGGTTGAAGTTCCGAACAAACACACTAACGTGTACGCCAATGCGTACGAAACTACCGCCGGCCGAGCTCGACATCTCGCCATCGCGCAGACGAATTTTCGGGTTTGGGGCTCTTCGGGGCCAACGAACCGTTCCCGCACGTACAGCCGCGACCTTGCTTGGTATCTTCATTCCTTGACAGGAGTTTGGCAGTCATATCGCCAACCAGCAAAGCTAAAAATAGAAACGAGGGGAGTAAGTAACAGCAAGCAGCGACGAGATAGTGCCAGTCGCCGCAGACGTTTTAGAATGGTGTTGGCTTGGTGCTGTCGTTAAGAGCTTGTTTTCAGTTTACAACCACTGAAAACGTCAGTTTGTTCGAGTACTTTACAATAAATTTCGTTGCTGCGTTTTAGAATGCCCATGTAGTACGGAGTGCGACATCCTCGCCGGTGAAGAGATGTCCTTTCGTGTGCTGCCCAACGACAAAACTGGGCGAAGCAAGTGACTTTATTTGTGAACTTTGCAAACGGAGGAGAAAGGGAGCTAAAGGAAGTACAAGTGGGCTCGCTTCATTTCCGACGAAGTGATTACGGCAGGGACCCTTACGGTACCTCACTCCTGGGACATGCTGGCGCTCGTCGCCGATTTCGTCAAATCACTGTCAAAGCACTTTGAGCTTGGAAAAAAAATACCGTACACACCGCGCATTGACGCTCGTATCTCTCTGGTCGGAACAGAGAGCTCGCGCGAACGGCTTTCCATACATGACACCGGCCAACTGGAAAAAGCAATACTGCTACTGAAATTGAACTATTATTAACCGTCTTAAAAATACGGCACATACGTACTAGCCTCTATTCGTCCGTCGCGACGGGGCTGACGAGGCAGCGGTGCCGATGGCTTGGCGTTCGTCTGTTGTGGTTATCGCGGAATGTTCGCTTTCCGGTCCATCCGCGTATCTCACAACCGCTGCCGCTCGTGCACTTCGAAGTACTGAGCGTTCAAGTGTTGTGAGGTTGTTAAAAGCAAGCCCGAGCACCTCGACCAGAGTTTTGTTCTCCGGATCAGGCAACTCCATGACTAGGGCTGCGGGTGCACTAGGTTTTACTAGTATTTTTAAAATGGCCACCGTCTCGGTTGCAGCACGAGTTCCGGTTCTTGTCAGACTCCCGCATGTGGGTGCTATATGACGTCGACATACTAAGTATCTGTTTCATGGACCGGCTCGTATTACGCCATTGTTCACGGCACGAAATGTGCAATTTAGCGGGAGATTTAAAGTTTGGCTTACATTGCCCTATTTGTCACTGAATAAAGCATCATTTGCCTCCGGGAAAGCGCTTGGGGTACTATAAAACACCTAATCTTTCGAATAAAACAGTTTTCTTTTCTCTTAATGGCGCCTTTAGGAACGGGCTCTTTTGTCCTTAGGTACGACCTCGTAGCTAACTTCTGACAGACGGCGAAGAACGCGATAAGGCCCAAAGTATCACCGAAGCAGCTTCTCCGAAAGCCCTAGGCCGCAAATCGGCGTTCACACCCACACAAGGTCGCCTGGTCGATGCGCGACGTTACGGCGTTCCTTGTTGTATTTCTCGGCGTCGATTTCTTGTTGATGTCGAATGCGGACGCGTGCTAGCTGGCGTGCTTCCTCTGCCCATTGGGTAAAAGCCTCGGCATCAATGCCGGTCACGTCGTGTGCATCGATAGGCAACATTTCACGTAAGGTTGTCAAGTAAGGTTGTCACGTAAGGTTGTTTTTTGCATGACAGTGTTGTAGGCAAACGTTACGCAGGGAAGAGTTTCATCCCATTTTGGTGCTGCATGTCCACATACATGGAGAGCATGTCAGTTAGGGTTCTATTAGGGCGTTCGGTGAGGCCGTTGGTTTCAGGGAGGTAGGAAGTACATTTCCGGTGAGTGCCATGAATTAGTTTGAAAACGTCCTGTAGGACGGTGGCGGTAAAAGTGGTGCCCTATCTGTTATAATAATTTTGGGCGCGCCGTGCCGAAGAACATTGTGTTCAACGAAGAATTTGGCGACTTCAGAGGCGGTGCCGTTGGGAAGGGCCTTGGTCTAAGCTTAACGCGTCAATTAATCGGTGGCTGCTACAATTCACTTGTTCCCCGACTGCGATGTGGGAAACGGCCCAAGCAGATACATCGCAACCTGGCGGAATGGTGCGTCGGGAGGATCTGCAGGATGAAGTATTCTTGGTGGCCTAACGGGATGTTTCTTGCAGTTTAGGCAATCCCCGCAAGTCCTCACGTAGTGTCGTACTCATTGAGGAAGGTTGCGCCAGTAATACATTTTATGAATCTGAGCGAAGGTGCGACTAACGCCTAGGTGCCCGGCGGAAGCCTCGTTATGACAGGATCGTAAAATGTTGCTTCCCAGAACAGATGGAACGACCACAAGAAAGGTCTCCTTGCTGCCGTAGCTTCGTTTGTAGAGCGCATTGTTTCGGAGAGAAAACTAAGCCAAACCTCGCTGAAAGAAGCATGGTGGCGTAGTGTTTTCGCAGCGAAGGTGCTCGATCAGTGGTCTGCGTCCTGCTGCTGGTAAAGGGCCATGTCCGTAGTATGGATGACCCCGAGGAACACGAAATCCTCTTCCGTTTCTAATGCGCCGTTCAGAATGGCGCCCACGACAAACAATAGGCATCAAACGGCTTCTTCGCAGATTATACACGGCTGTATATTCCACTCCTGCAGCCATAGGCTACATCGAGCAAGTCTACCGGGGGGGCCTATTGGTTGGCAAGCCAACAAAACGAATGGTGGTCGATTACGGCTTAGAAGGGCCTTCCATACAAATATGGTCGAAATTTAGTTATACCCTATATCACGGCAAGACACTATTTTTCTGCCACCGAATAGTTTCGTTCAGCTTTAGACAGTGTGCGACTGGCATAGGCTATAACTTTCTCGGCACCTGCTGCCACTGAACCAATACAGCACCGATGCCGACGTTACTGGCGTCACTTCTGATTTCTGTGTCGCTATCTTCATCGAAGTGTGCCAAGATTAGGGCATATTGGAGGCGGCTACGCAGTTCATCAAATGCCACTTTCTGGTCTTGTGTCGAAAGGAAGGGTACGTCTTCTCTTGTAAGGCACGTGAGTGGCTCCACCATTCAGGAGAACCCTTCGACAAAGCGTCTGCAATAAGCACAAATACCTAGGAAGCGTCGGACAGTTTTTTGTTGGTTTGTTTTGGAAAAGAGATCACGGCCGCTTGTTTTTCGGATCTGGGCGGACGCCTTGTGCACTATGTAAGTGTCCACGAAATTTTAGCTCAACGAAATTTCAGATGTTCTTCGAAAGAACTAGAAAACACGACTACATCGTCCAAGTAAACAAGGCAAGTCTGCCACGTCAGTCCAGCAAGTACGGCATCCATCATACGTTGGAACATTGCGAGGGCAGAACAGGGGCCAAATGGGAAAACTTTAATTTTGCATAGGCCATCGGGTGTTACGAATGCTGTTTGCTCACGGTCTTTTTCGTCAACTTCGATTTGCGAAAAACCTTATTTTAATTCGAGGGAAGAGAAGAATATAGCGTTACGCACACAGTCAAACGTATAATCTATTTGGCGAAGTGGATAAACATCGCCTTTAGTGACACTGTTCAGTTTGCGATAGTCTACGCAAAAGCGAAGCGTGTTGTCCTTTTTCGTTACAAGTACAACTGGTGAGGCCCAGCGACTTTTATATGGTTTGATAATGTCATCGGCGAGCATTTCTATGACTGGTGTCTTGATGGCCTCCCTCTCTTTAAACGACACGCGGTAGGGTTTTTGGCCTATAGGTCTGGTGGTTTCATCCATCACGGTGCGATGCTTAGCCGTGAGAGTACGGCGCGTTTTGGAAGACGTGGCGAAACAATCGGCAAAGTCGTGCACTAGATGTTTCAGGGCTTTTTTCTGAGTCGTCAGCAGGTGGTTGTATATTTGAACTGGTATGTCGCTGCCACCTGTCGCCGAATCAAGAGGCAGTGTCCGGAGCGCGCCCGCGTATGGAACCTCAGTGACTTCATAATTGAATGTGATTGCAGTGCCTTTCGCAAGCCGTCAACGTTCGTTGGAAAAATTGCAGAACAAAAACTTGAGTGCATCCATTGTGCAAGTTGAAAAATTGTCTATCTAAAGAAATATCTATTTCCAGCAAACCGCTGAAGGCAACTGAATACCTATCCCTAACCCTATCCTCTGAAGGCAAGTGAATGTTGCCTTCAATGATGCCTCCATAATCTGTGAATGTGTTACTTTTGACCATTACAAATAGACTAGCATGGGCAGGCAGCATGACATCGTCGTCAACAATGTGCAGCGCTCTGTCGCGCTTGTCTTCAATGCTGCTCGCTATGGCTTCCTTTGTCAAGAAGATAATTTTGTATTTTTGCAGGGCGATAACTGTCCAATTTATCTGCAGAAAGTCTATGCCGACCAGTAAGTCCCTCGAGCAATCAGGGAACACACGTAGGTGAAGCCGTGAATTTTTATGGGCACAGTACACCTGCCCACCGGGGTGATGAGATAGTTTGCAGCAGGGCGAACATGCAGGCCAGTTCACGATGTGATGACTTTCTTTAGCGTAGAAGCCAGAGTTTCACTGATGGTTAAACGGTCAGCACCAGTATCGGCCAATGCAGTCGTCGTGCCGCCGTCGATATCAACCGTCACTTCGCTGGTAATCGGTTGGGGTAAAGAAGTATCCGGTGCTCGCTGCACGTCATCTCATTGTAGGTGTCGTTACAGTGGAGAATCTTGGCAGTTTGTAACATCAGCGGCCTCACCTCCAGAAGTCGCTGTCCTCCGTTTTACCGGCCTTCCGGGCTACCAGATGGACGACTGGCAGGGTCTGAGGCGAAGCGAGCGCGGGGGGTCCTGTTTCGCATGGGGGACTGTGACCTAAACTGGGGGCGTTGTGGGGAAAAAATGTTAATGATTCCGGCAATGTAGTCCACGATTTCTGGGGGCCTCTGTCCGTTTTTTTGCCGTGGTGCATTCGGCGGTAATCAACGCAGGCCGCATCGGCGATAAGAACACGTCGGTAAATATGACCTGCGTCCCCACAGTGGAAGCAGAGAGGCGTGTTGTCAGGGGTACGCGACAGGTCGCTCTTCCGGCGGCCCGTTTTCGCCGAAGAGGTAGTACGTGGTGTCAGCTCCGGGGTACGTTGCCGTGCGACTGAGGCAACAGTAGATGGGGAGCCACAGGTGGGCTCACGCAAGGCTGCTGCATATGAGGAGCGGGGTTCATCGTGCCAGAACACGTCACTTGTTCTGGTACCCGCACAGCCCGCCTTAATTCCTCGGCAACTAGTTCTGCTATAGACTGCGGACCCGGTGGCACCTGTCCCTGCTGCAGCCTTTGAAGCTCTTCGAGAAACATCTGTCTGACGAGCTGCCGGAGGCCGAGGCACTCTATCCCGGATACGTTGGAAAGGGCTGTTTTGTTAGGATTCTAGTGCCGCGACCTTTGGTGGAGCGCCCTTTCAATCGTGGTAGCTTCATGGACGAATTCGGCAGCCGTTCTCAGGGGACTTCACATCAGCCCAGCGAAGATGTCTTGCTTGACGCCGCGCATGAGATGTCGATCCTTCGTGTCGTCGGTCATTGAGCGGTCAGCGCGCCTGAAAAGACGAGGTATGTGTTCGGCCTAAACGGCGAAGCTCTCGTTTGGTTGCTGATTTCGGGCTGTAAGGGCAGCCTCAGCCTTCTTTGTGCGATCAGTGTTTGGGTAGTTGGCTAGTAACCGTTCGCTGTACTCCTCCCAAGACGACATCGTGGATTCATTTTCGTGCCAGGTTCCCGCGTTTTCTTGCAGCGATAAGTACACATTTCGCAGCTTAAATCCGTTGTCCCAGCCAGCCGCTAAACGTTGCCACGCGCTCCATGTGGTCAAGCCAATCTTCCGCGTCTTCATAAGGCTCTCCGTAAAAGACTTTTGGTGACCGCTGGTGCTGAATCACATACTGAAAAGGGCTGCCCTTCGGAGTCGCGTTCACAGCTCCAGCCTCCCGTCCAGTTATCCCAGTCATGCGATCAGGTAAAATACCGCACTCCGCTAGAAGTCCGAGAAGACGACAGCTGCTTCGCTCGTGGACGGGCGAAACCTAGACTTAAATTGCCGACCCTGAGCTGTGCATCCTTGACAGATGAGGAATCATGTACCCAGCTCCTGCACCACTTATGTAGCGATGAACTCCAGTACGGAAAGTAGAAGCGTTTTTTCACAGGGCGAACTGGTGCCGGAAACACTGGCGATCCACAGCTAGAGCAAGTGAGCTTGGTCTTCTTTCTCCTCTGTCTACCAGTGAGCACATACCCTTTACATGAAAGTGCCCCTTTAGCCGGTCGGGGATTGCGCCCACAGTAATAATGTCGTGGCAATACATTGTAAAAAAAAACAAAGGGACTACCAACCAGACAGGCGGTTGTTTAACAGACAGTAATGCAACGTTTCTGTAATACAAAACGCAATCGTTACTGCACTGGACGTTGCAAAACCCTTGAAATGTTCGTTTGTTGTTTTTGCACCCCAAAACAGGCTAAGACATGTCATTTTACGAAAAAAAGTGTAAAGCCACATTAGAGCCACGCGTAGCAAGGTGGCTCAAAACAGTCGTGTAATCACATTCTAGCCTTTTCGTGCGTTCTCTTGCAATGTACGCCATTCATTACCTATATCATTGAACCTGCCATTCCCAGGGAACACAGCAGAAGAGCGCGAGATAGAGAGAGAAAGAGAAAACAATAGATATGTTTTCCTCAGAGGCTGCACCTACGCTATGAGTCTTAGTGTAGTAGAGGTATCCATTTTAATGCTAAACATCTTTCCTGTCTATCTGCTTTAGTTTTTTTGAAAACATGTGTTTTTATTACATTAGCTTGGCTTGGAGGTGTATCGCTTTGCATTTTGTTGTTTCTGTGAAATTTGGTGACTGGTAATGTGACCAGTTTAGCTCTTTCTAACATTTGGCCAAATGGTGTATTTAAGGCCCAAGGCCTATTCCGCTTTAACGTTTCCTAATACATTTTGTTACTACTATTGGTGTGTAGAAAAGACGTCACCTTGAATGAGTTTCGCGTACAAAAATACAAAAAATTGTATGACTTTCGTACGCTCAAACCACTGCATACCCTTGATGAATGACAGTTTTTAATGTGTGATTGATAACTAGAACCCACACTTTTATAACAAACTCAAGGTGGTAACAATCGTTACATGTTATAATAAGTTTAGGGTTTGGGGTGTACGAAGTTTGGAATTTGCGCTATTTTTTAATATGTCGCCTTCTTTTAAGACATGTCCCCCGGATAAAATAACTACTTGGGTTTTTTAAATTGGCTAAATACCCTTGGAACGTGTTACCTCAATCAGTGTGATGAGTCCCCGTGACCCTGCACTCTCTAAGAAAAAAGACTCGCTGCTCCGCAGACTAAACTAATACCTTTCCTCACCCACTTCTCCTGCATCGTATGTTTCCAACTCAATACTCTTTTGAATGTCAGTTTTGTTCCCAACCCGGAACTCTACTTCTTAATATCGACGCAATCACAAACTTCAACCTCTTCGAAACACTCTTCCCCCCGCTGAGCGGGGCCATAATCTGGTGTCCAGTTAACATCTTGACATTCAGGAGCTCCTGGCTTTCAGAGAGAAGGCTCTCTGCTCACCTCAAGAATTCCCGCACTGGGGCACCACTTCCACTTCAGAAAGCTCAAATACACGCTTCTCTAGCTCTCTCATTGTCTCCCCATTCGCGCTGTATTCAACCGTGGCCATAAATCTGCGGCGAAGGGTAGACTCCTCGAAAGCTGGCTGTTGGAGCCCTGGAAAAGCTCAGTCCGATGGGTTGCCTGTTTGTCTACCGGAAGGCAGATCCAGGATCTCTCTCGCCATCAGGGTAAAGTGAGCGAAGAAAGAACCGTGTACCCTGCTGTCTTCCAATAATATAATGTAAAAACCTACTGAAAGAGTCCAGTTTGACTGCCCTGTCTGTTACTTGGACTCCAAGTAGAATCCTCGACCCCTCTCCAGGAGTAATCTCAAAAGAAGATCTATTATCTAACAAAAGCAGAACTTCGTCAGGCGCTACAACGTGAAGGCGTAATTTGTCAAAGGAATATTGTTACCCGAAGAAGTAATGATGAAATACGTATAAAGCATGTATTCCTAACGTTTGATCACACAACTCCACAGGAAAAGGTCAAAGTGGGCGTTCTAAGCTGGGATGTAGGACCATATCTCTCTAATCCCAGGCGATGCTGTAAGTGCCAACGATATGCCCATGAATCTCAATCGCGTCGAGGAAAGCTGATACGTTAAGATGTGCGGAGACTTATCATTCCCCCTATGATTTCCGAAACAGTACAGCGGAATGTCCGAATTCTAGTGGCCCACACCCTGCTTATTCATGAACCTGTCAGAACTCAAACCTCAAAGAGAAATTTTACAGGTAGGGGCGGCGTTTGTTCAGCACATGGACACACTGCAGCCTCCCTGATAACGTGTCGTGTATCCACCCCCAGTTGAGCGGTCACCTTCTGCTTCTGCGACAGCTTTTGAAGCTTCCACACACACCCTCTGTCAGTCTAGAACCATGACTCTACGAATTGTGGTGCCTCCGGTTAGTGTTGCGAAGACGCTATCTGCTGGCCGTGGTTTCCCGCTTTCCAGTTCACCTCTGCTGCCCCTAGGTACATCTACAGACAGACAGCGCATGGACGCGGGAGCCCTGGAACCACACACACCTTTACCACACGACGGGCATCTGTCGGAAATCCCGTGACCACCTCAGGTCGCACTCTGGTTCAACGTCACATGGATACCCTTTCGTTTACCCCTGAAGTGTGTGATGAAAATATGGACGCCGCAGTCTTTCCGCGTGTTCTGCAGCAGTGGGATAGTGGTGCAGTAACAGAGAGCACCTAAAACGTTTCTTCCAGAAGTCACTATGCCGACAACAGTTAACCCATACGCTTTCTTAACCATAAATACATCTACCCTTTAGTCGCTCATAACAAAAAATCAAGTGAAAAGACAGCACAACCCAGAACAACTGTAGGTGCCATATTAAATACCTTGAAGATGTGTATGAGGCGGTGGATTCCAATCAACCACGTGTAAGGCGCTCACAAGAAGCCCATATCAACAACAAAAAATTTCCTCAATCATCAATTGAGTTTGAAAAAAAAAACAGGAACAGCTGCTAATATTGTTGTGGCGATGCGGAGATCGTCGCACGAACATCTGCAGCGTGTATCATCATCCCATTAGCCACTGTCCTTGAGGGTGCTGCTACAACAACAATAAGTTAAAGTGTATTAATAATGATACGCTATCTCACTGGGTCATATTCTAACAAGCTGCGAGTTGGAAGCTCTTGTAAATCAGCAACCCGAACAATTAATCACCCGGCGCGGTGGCTGAGTGTCTATGGCGTTGTGCTGCTTGCCCAAGGAAGCGGGTTTAAGTCCCGGAACCGGCGGCCACTTTTGTGATGGAGGTAAAAAGAAAAAATGCCCGTGTTTTTTAGGTTATAGGGCACGTAAAGATCTCCAGGTGGTCAAACGTATTCTGGAAAACGACCACTATTGTGCGCCTCATCGTTTGTGCGTCGTCATTGCGTTAAACCCCAAAATAAATTAATCAACAATTAACCTGACTTGGTAACCTTAATGCCCATAACCCGTTCTGGGGACCTTGCCGCGCGAATGCGTGAGGTCGCCTCATTGTGAGCTTTTCAAGAAACGTTTTCCTAATCTCGCTCAGTGGTTTGTTCCTTGGTGGCAAGTTGACTGTCACCAGACCACAGCTGCGACACATTCCTTGCAGCGCACTACGTTACCCGCTAGGCCCGATTTCAGCGCCGCACCCACGGCCCCCTATACAGTGAGTTCCGCCCACCTGAGCCGTAGCTGCTGCGGCGGGAGTGTACACTCAGCTGATAGGAGGCTGATTTTCCCCGCTGCCCCGCTGCACCGGAATTTCTCAAATGCGTCGCTGGGTCGGTGCTGCCAGTTCTTGTCGGAGACTGCGGAATAGGGCCGCGACGGCTGCTTTTCTGTTGCAGGCAAAAAGCAAAAAAAACATCCGCGTTCGAGATTTCGGCGCGTTTTAAAGGTCCCCAGGTGGTCGAACTTAATCCTCCACTATGTCCTCCACAAAAGTGTTTGAAGGTGAAGGCTAGGAAACCACAAACGGTGGCCACCGGAGGTGTGTTCAAGTCTCGGCGGATGGGCTCCGTGGCTTCTTACCAGTCAGGTAGCTCTGGGACCTATCCGACTATCAGGGTAACGTTAGAGTAGAAGGTACCCCCGTTTCTTTTTTTGTATATGCTGTATGTTAACTTCAAAACATCATAAAAACCAGATCGGTCCCTGAAAAAAAGCCGCACCAAAGCGTCTCTTCAACCGCTCTCTACAACCATCTTTACTAAGCCTGATAACTACTCTCGCTTCCTTGTCACCGAGTAGGTTATCTCGTAAAAAAACTCTCTCATCAATGTTCGTATTGCTGAATTCCAAATTTCTTAGGTGACTCATATAGCGCAAAAATATGAGAACTGGAGAAAGCCTTGTTGAGGTAAACCGTAATCTTCAAGCCACAAACCTCGTCAAACAGACCCGCTTCGTCGATCTGGATATCAAGGTCGGTGCCTTAACAGCTCCCAAGGGCTGATCTCTGAGCCAGATGTCTTCACTGGAACATACTCCGATCTACTTAAAGGCTTGAAGGAACAACGTGTTACTACCATGAGACGTATCAAGATTAGCCGAAATAAGCAGGAAATACCAACAAAGCGCATCGTAGTAACGTTGAAACGCTCAGAACTACCTGGATTCATTAACGCAGGCTTTAGTATGTGTAAATCCTACCATACATACCCAACCCACGCCGATGCACGGTGGCACCGCAGCCAGGCACAGTGGCACCGCAACACGGCACAATTCCACAGCAGAAATGAGGACTAATCCGTTCGTTTTACTTGCGCAGTTACCACAGTGCTGTTGATGCCGGCTGTGCAAGAGGGAAGAAGCGAACGACAACCAGGCAACTACAGCGAGGTTAGTCTCTGAATTCCGTTTTGTTGGGTGACGCGCGCAGCACATGCGCCAGCACAGTGGCTATTAGCATGGCAGCTCCACAGCCGCGACCGTCAGCGTCGACGCAGTATGCGGCAGAGCTCAGGAGGTTCACTTTGCGCCCAGTATATACGCCACCCGACGATCAGTGCTGCTCAATGGGCAAGGTGGCACAGCAGAAAGAAGGACTAATCCGTTCGTATTTTTTGTGCAGGCATAAAAACGACGTGGGAACGCTCTCGGTCACACAATCTGTGCCCATCATGCTGCGAAAATGTTGCTGCTTGCTGCGCATCTTGCGGTACAAGTGCACAGCGCATCTTGCGGTACAAGTGCAGGCAATTACACGAGACCTAAAAGAACCAAAAGAAGGAAGCCTAACCACCATAGATAACAAGCTACAATTACTGGTCTCACAATATCCCAAAATAAAAAGTTGCACGGATCAAGTTACGTGTCTGATAAGACTAGTCTCACACCTTGAACGAAATCTTGATGACCTGAAAATGGTTGTGCAAGAGGGAACCTGATTGCGTACGGCATACCCGAAAAGAACGATGAAGATAATGTCTGCGTCGAACAAACTGTTACCCACACGAATATTGTAACGATGGTTACAATTAAAAGGCAAACTGTGTTTTATTAAACATGGCGAACTTGTGCCCACTAGCAACGAGCTCTGGCTAGCCTCAACCGTTTCACGGTCTTCTTCCTCTTTCTCTTCATTCGGAGCGAACTCCTCGTCCTCTTCCTTGCTTTCGAGCGCCGCCTAACGGACAAACGGGAAGGCACACCACTATGACCCTGGCGGGAAGTTCACACTGTACCATGGGGCTGCTGCATTGCTCCCCCCTCCGGGGTGGCATCGACCCGATGCCACTAGAACGCGAACATGAAGGGGCAACGAAAAGAAAGGAATACACAAAACAAAATAACAATCAGACGAAACACAAGGCCGCAAGAGGGCAGCAGTAACTGGGGAACAAAATAAAGGCACAGTAGGTCAAACGGGAGTGTCCAATGGCCGGCCGTAATAAGGCTTTAGGCGCACCACGTGCACAATTTCAGAGCTTGGTCGACGTCGAGAAGAAAAGTTCGGGTTGCTCTCAGGTAACACCTCGTAGTTCAGGTCGGAGATACGTGGGATAACCTTGTAGGGAGCGAAGTAGCGGCGAAGCGGCTTCTGTGACACTCCACGGCGGCGTATAGGCGCCCATACCCAAACAAGGTCGCCGGGACGATACTCCACATTCCGTCGTCTCAGGTTATATTGCCGGGCGTCGATTTCTTGTCGCCTACGGATGCGAAATCTTGCAAACTGACGAACTTCTTCAGCGGTTTGCGTGCATTCGTCAACTTCAGTGCCGGCTACCTCGTCGTTATCCACTGGGAGCATTGAGTCGAGGCCTGTCGTCACTGGGCGGCCAAAAACAAGCTCAAAAGGTGTGAACCGGGTCGTTTCCTGCGTGGCTGTATTAGAGGCGAAAGTAGCATTAGGGAGGATTTCATCCCATGTCTTGTGGTTGAGGTCGATGTACATAGACAACATGTAGGCCAAGGTTCTATTAAGTCTTTCCGTGACGCCGTTTGTTTGGGGATGGTAAGCTGTAGTCTGGCGGTGAGTACTGTGCGTCAAGCGCAGTACTTTACGCATGAAGTCAGATGTGAAAGCTCTCCCCCGGTCAGTCACTACTACAGCGGGCGCTCTATGTCGGAGGACAAATTTGTGAAGAAAGAGCTTCGCTATGTCGGCAGCAGTTCCCCGTGGAAGAGGGTGCGTCTCTGCATATCGCGTCAAGTATTCCGTTGCCACAATGATCCACTTGTTCCCTGAAGCTGACTTGGGGAAGGGGCCCAGTAGATCCATGCCGATTTGCTTAAACGGTGAGTCAGGAGGTTCTAGTGGGTGAAGTAGCCCTGCAGGTTTCACGAATGGCGTCTTCCGGCGCTGGCAGCCCCGACAGGTCTTCACGTACTGTTGCACCGAGGCTAAGAGGTTTGGCCAGTGATACGTCTTATTAATTCTTGCGAATGTGCGAGTGACCCCTAGATGCCCAGCTGCAGGCTCGTCATGGCGTGCTTGTAAAATTTCCGTGCGTAATTCTGCCGGTACGACAAGAAGAAATTTCTCTTTACTCTGATCGTAATTTCGCTTGTAAAGTACGTTGTCGCGTAGGTACAACGAGTTGATTCCTCTAAGAAAAGCACGGGGAGGCCCAGCATCTTATCCCGCAGGTATTCAATGAGTGGCCTGAGCTCCATTTCGGCCTGTTGGCGGGCAGTGATATCTGCAGCTTGGATAATCCCGACAAAGGGAAAGTCCTCCTCCCTGGCTTCAGGGGAATCTGTGGAAATGGTGCCCGGGACAAACAATCAGAATCACTGTGCTTGCTGCCCGACTTGTACACGACCGTAACGCCGTACTCTTGTAGCCTTAAACTCCATCGAGCAAGCCGTCGAGAAGGGTCCTTGAGGTTCGCGAGCCAGCAGAGGGCATGGAGGTCACTGACCTCTCTAAATGGCTTACCATACAGGTACGGACGGAATTTTCTGATAGCACGAATGATGGCAAGGCATTCTTTTTCCGTCGCCGAATAATTCCTTTCCGCTTTGGAAAGGGTGCGACTAGCGTAGACTATAACCTTTTCAGCCCCAGCCTGCCATTGCACAAGAATAGCGCCAAGTCCCACATTGCTGGCATCCGTGCGGATTTCGGTGTCGGCGGCGTCATCGAAGTGGACTAGAACTGGAGCACTTTGTAGGCGTCTACGCAATGTTTCGAAGGCCTCTTGTTGGTCATTGCCCCAGGAGAACGGCACATCTTCTTTCATTAGTCGGGTCAGTGGCTCGGCGATAATCGAAAACCCCTCCAGAAATCGTCTGTAATAGGCACAGAGGCCCAGAAAGCATCGCACAGCCTTCTTGTCGTTTAGGCGTGGAAATGACGCGACGGCAGTCGTTTTCTCGGGGTCCAGACTAGCCCCAGCAGCACTTACAATATGACGAAGAAATTTGAGTTCTTCAAATCCCAGATGACACTTTTCGGGCCTAATGGTCAAGTCTGCCTAGCGAATAGCCTCCAGTACACTTCTGAGCCGTGACAAGTGCTGGTCAAACGAACTGAAAAAAATGACCACGTCGTCCAGGTACACAAGACAGGTCTGCCATTTCAGCCCAGCGAGGACAGTATCCATCATGCGCTGGAATGTAGCCGGGGCAGGTCATAGGCCGAAGGGAGAACCTTGAATTCGTAGAGACCGTCCGGTGTCACGAATGCCGTCTTCTCGCGGTCGCGCTCGTCGACTTCAATCTGCCAATATCCCGATTTCAAATCTAGGGACGAGAAGAATTTGGCATCGCGCAACCGGTCCAACGTGTCGTCAATCCTTGGGAGCGGATAAACATCGCGTTTCGTTATACTGTTTATTCGGCGGTAGTCGACGCAGAAGCCAAGCGTGTTTTCTTTCTTCCGCGCAAGTAGGACGGGACAGGCCCATGCGCTCTTCGAAGGCTGGATGACATCATCGCTTAGCATTTCTTTGACTTGCTGTTTCATTGCTTCGCGGTTCTTCGGGGACACTCTGTAAGGGTGCTGGCAAACAGGTCGGGCGGATTCTATTAGGATGCGGTGCTTCGTCACATGAGTCTGGCGGACTTTGGACGTCGTAGCGAAGCAGACAGAAAATTCCTGCACGAGGGTCACTAAAGCCTCCTTCTGTGTGGCGGAAAGGTTCTTGTTAACTTCGACAGGCGGAATGACGCCTTGCGTATGAGAATCTGCCGCTGTCGGCCCTAGTGTGGTCAGATGCGTTACGTCGGCGACCTCTTCGATGAATGCAATGGTGGTATCTTTCGCGAGATGTCGGCGCTCGTTGGAGAAATTGGTAAGCAAGACGGGCGTGCACCCATTTTCAAGCTTTACAAATCCTCTTGCGATGCAGATACCTTTTCCCAGAAGTAACCGCATGTTGCCTTCGGCTATCCCTTCGTAGTCCTGAAATGTATCGTTCATGACGTTGACGAATACGCTTGTGCGAGCGGGAAGTGCGACACTGTCGTCGTCAATGAGGATCAGAGCCGTGTCGCGTCGGTGTTCAATGTTTTTTTCGATGGCTCGCTTCGTGGAAAATCTGATCGTTGATTTCGGCAAGTCAATAACTGCGCCATTTGCTTGGAAAAAGTCCATCCAAATGATCAAGTGTTTTGAGCATTCGGGTAGGACGACGAACGTGCCGATGTACGTGAACCCTTTGATTTTATTTCGAGCAGTGCACTTACCCAGAGTACTAATCAGGTGACCTCCGCCTGTGCGAAACTGGAGGCCAGTCCAAGGCGTCAGAACCTTCGTCGGTGCCGTGGCGAAAAACTTAATTATGATGGAATGGTCCGCCCCGGTGTCAGCCAACGCAGTCATCTCACGCCCATCGATTTACACGAACGATTTACACGAACATCGCACGCTACACGTTGGGTGGTACAGCTCCCCGTCTCCGCTTGGTCGCTTGCCTCTCGCCGTACTCATCGTCGTCGCAGTGGGGGTTCTTCGTAAAAGTCGACGCCAGCGGCCTCACCTCCCGGGGCAGCTGAGTTCAGTTTCCCCGGCTTTCAGGGCTGCGCGATGGACGGTCAGAAGAACTGGGGGTGAAGCGTGGACACGATAATCGGCGTTGCCTGGGCGATAGCGAACGGGACTCTGGGCGTCGCGGTGCGGAAAAGTTTCGGCGTTCGACGAGGTAGTATTGGATCTCTTGCGGGCGCTCACCATTCCTTGGACGCGGAGCATTTGGTGCAAATCCCCGCAAGCTGATACGGTGAGAGGGGCATACGCGGTAGACATGTCTTTCTTCTCCGCAGTGGAAACAGAGTGGTCTGCGGTCAGGAGTGCGCCACAGATTACTGTTCCGAGGTTGTGTTTCCGGCGCATATGGCAGGCTTCTGCGAGGCCTGGGGTTGAACGGTGGTGTCGGCGCAGGGGTAGCGACGGTCGGCGGCGAGCGGTCCAGCTATTGCGGAACAGCAGCTCCGTATGAGCATTTTGGTTCCTCCAGCTGTGGCTCCTCTGTTGGCTCAGGGATAATGCAGCAGCCCCTTGGTACAGTGTGAAATTCCCGCCAGGGTCATAGTGGTACCTTCCCGTTTGGCAGTTAGGCGGTGCTCGAAAGCAAGGAAGAGGACGAGGAGTGCGCTCCGAACGAAGAGAAAGAGGAAGAAGACCGTGAAACGGTTGAGGCTAGCCAGAGCTCGTTGCTTGTGGGCACAAGTTCATCTGGCGAACTTGTGCCCACAAGCATCGAGCTCTGGCTAGCCTCAATCTACGAAGATTCTGTTTAGTTTCGGCTCATATCTTGTGAGTAACGTTGGAGTCGTCTTAGCGGGTAATTGTGATACAGTTTGTCCACGCCATTCATAATTCCCGCCAAAAAGTATTTCCTCATTCTATTTATCCCCTTCTTAAACAATATTAACCCCAAATTTTAGAGTACGTAAAACGCAATAAAAAAGTCAGCGCGAGAGAATGCAACTTTGCCTTTGATAGCTTGCCACGCTCTTGCTTGGAATGCGTGGCCGAAATCTGTACACTTCCGGGAACAAAGTACGGCAGTTAGCGGGATGCGTAATTACCGTCTTGACATTACCTTTGGCATCACGCACGAAGTGCTGTAAACATATTCTTGTTCCGCCTTCTGGCATCCATTCGGTGCCGTGAATGTCGCTAAAAAAAGGTTACTGATGATAAAACAACAGTGGCGGTAGCCGTAACACCTTGTGTTACGCAAATACTACAACGGCCTGCGATTTATCGACGCGCGCGATGTGTATGGAAAACTGAAAGCAAATGTTTTAGTTTTACGGTCCTTCGTGTCTGCGCTGCGCATAAACAGTTATCGTACTCATAATTTTATTCCTTCCATTGACAAAAGGTGTCATGACTTTCTTACTGCTAAAATATAGTGCATTCTAGGCACCATAGGTAAAATACATTTCTTGCGACGCTTCTTCTCCTCGGCTGCCCAGGAGACCAGTACAGCACGATGCGAGGCTCCCTTCGCGATTGTGGCAGTCCTTCACGCAGAAGTAGCGCCTCTTCCACTAATTCTTTCCTGCAGCATTTTGATCCTTTCAGACCGTGCAACTTGCAATTATAAATATGTTTCTTAAAAAAACTTCCGCCAGACAACGTCGCACCGCACGCAGCGCGCGTGTTTTCGTGTGCGCTGAACGGCCGGTCGCGACATCCACCTACCCAGAGTTGCTAAGTGGCGACGAGAGGTGGCGCTGCAGTCGTGCGCAAGACTTCCCTGTCCGGTGCCTAAAAGTTGTTTTAAGGGCTAAGCAGCAAGATAACATGCAAACGATTATTAGTTGCCTAAGCGTGAGGTTTTGCTGACTTGGTAAAGCTAACAGCTCGAAGTGACACCCCAAAGCAAACAATAGTTTCTCTTGAAGCAAATATCAACGATTTTTAAGTTCGAAGTAGGCGATCCAACTTAATATTTTGGCATCAGGATGACCCAATTGTAATTGAAAATGATCTGAAAGATAAAGTTCGTACGAAAGTTTTTTCTGCTAAACTTGGTGTGCCATGCAAATCTGTCGGCAGGATTTACCAGTTAGACAAACCTGGCAAGACACGCCCGATTATAATACACTTCCAAGATTTAATAAAATTACCTCGACCTAAAAAGGGCCTATAAGCTGAAGGGAACAAAAATATCAGTCGAAAACGACTACTCTAAACAAGCACTCAGGAAGCGGAAATTATTGTAGGCAAGTTCAAGGAATAAAAAATTGTAAGGAAAGAAGGTTCATCTTTCAAATGACCAGCTACGGGGGGATAAAGAAACGTACATTTGGGACGACAAGAACTGCAGAGTAAATCAAGCCAATTTTCAGAGTGGCTTAGTGGCCATTTGACGCAAACCGCCTGAAGACACAGAGTTTCGGCGGTGATATTTAAAAGCACAATGTATTGTTAATAAAGCTGAACAGTTTGTGCTATCACCTTGGCTAATAACTCACATGTGGTAATCGTTATCGAAACCTGGCTGCGAGGTGAAATCTCGGATGATGACGCGTTCCCCACATCGTATCGCGTTTTCCGATGAGATAGGCCACCAAGGAGACATTGATGCTCATTTCCTCCGTCAAATCGACAATCTTGAAAGCATTACAATAAAATTGTCTTGTTTCGGCAGATCATTTTTTTATTCGTGGTTTATCGCCCTACTGACTCACCACCCCAGTCCTTAGGCGATCTCAGCAGCCACATTTTAGCGTTCAAACAAGAAAACTTATTCCTTGTGGGCAATTTCAATCTACCGGAAATTGATTGGATTCGTCCTTTCCGTCCCCTATTCATTGCTCAAGCTCCTCACATTTGCTCGATATAACGGTAACCCACAATTTGCACCAAGTAATAAAACAACCTACACGTATCCAGGGTGCTTCTGCAGCAATGCTTGATCTTGTGTTCGTCAGTCAATAAATTGAAACTTCTAGTGTTACCGTGAAACGTGGCCTATCAGAACATGACATGGTTGTGTTTCCTTTTCTGTGAGCGCTAATTATAAAACGCCTCATGTGAAAAAAAAAAACTGTTTTGAATAATTTCTTGTGTGGCAGGGATGAAAGTGTGCTTGATATTTCAAAATGTCTGAGTGACTTTATTGGCTCGGATACTGTGGAATTATAGACGAGGTTTAAATAGATCTGTACTTATTGCATCAGTAACTTCAAACGAAACAAAGATATAAAACCACGTAAAAACGATCCTTCGATCACGCGCGAAATTTTTCACGCGAAAAGAAATGTCAATCGTTTGAAGCGTAATGCTGCCTTTTAGAGTATTATCAATGTTGCGCAGTCCAACATCGAAGATGCCGTGGTGTGCGCAAGGAGATGTTATTTTGAACAGGCCCTGCCAGAATTTATTCGGTCCGCTCGCATAAATTTTGGACTTTTCTGCGCAAAAAAAACGATTCAACAAATAATAAATGAGGGCGCCGACATAACTGACAAGCATAGCATTGCAGAACTATTCAATAAGCATTTTTACAACATTTTTTTTCAAATCTGTTGATGAAATACCTTGTTCTGTATTGTCATCCGCAAGAAAAACAGATATCGTATCACAGCCTTGCGTATTTTCTACGTCGTTGAACCTCGAAACGAAAGCGTCAACCAGTCCAGGTGGCATTCCAAATACTTTTTTGCTCCGCTATGCTTAAAATATATCCTCAATTTTATAATTATTTTTCGAGCATCTCTTGTGTCTGGTGGTGTACCTAAGAACTGGAAATTAGCCCGCGTAGTTCTAGTATTTAAAAAGGTGACGAGGCGCTTTTAACTAATTACCGCCCCATCTCCCTGACTTCTTCTTGTTGTAAACGTCTTGGACACATGATGGCTGACTACATTATAAACTTTTTAAACTGAAACAACTTATTATCTGACTGTCAACACGGCTTCAGAAAAGGATTTTCCATAGACATGCAACTCACTTCCTTTTTCATGACTTTGCTAGCGTTCTGGATACAACTGGTCAAGTTGATGTTACTTTTCTAGATTTCCAGAAAGCTTTTGGTTTAGTTTCTCATATTCATTTATTGCTCAAGTTAAAAGTGATTGTTCTAGCAGCATTTGCCACTAATTTGATCTCTTCCCACTTGTCGAACTGCTTCAATTATGTTTGTATTGGTGAACATTTCTCCACACAGTTTCCTGTTCTTTAGGGTGTTCCACAAGGCAGCCTATTAGGCCCGTTGTTATTTTCAATTAATCTAACGATCTTGTAACCCCTATTAGTGATCCTGTGAAAACGAATTCATTTGCTGATTACTGTATTATATACAACAAAAAACATGCCCTGAAGATCAACAAATGCTGAACACAAACTTTCATTATGTTCACGCGTGGTGAGAGAATTGGGAATGAAGCTGAATGCCAAAAAAAATCCGTTTTTATGAACATAACTAACAAGAAGAATAAACTGTCCAACCCTTACAAACTGCCGTCACAACCACTACAAGAAAAATCAGAATACAAATATCTTGGCGTGACTATAACAAATAACTTGAGCTGGAACAAACCCGTATCAAACACATGTGCAGTTTCATTCTGAAATATTTGTGTCCTTAGACACAAGATTAAAAAGGCCCAGCAAACGTTAAGCTATTCGCTTCTAGCTCCATAGTTAGACCGCGACTGTAACACTCCTGTACTGCCTGGGATCCTCACACAAAAATTAATATAATTGCTGTTGAATTGATACAGCGTAAATCCGTTCTATTTATTTTTTGAAATATCGTCCCAGTGACTTGCCGACACAATTAGGGAAGAAAATGGCATTCCAACACTTCAAGCACGCCGTCAAATTCCAAGGGTAAACTTTCTATTCCCGCTTAAAAATAACAAACATTCACTTAAACCCAAGAAATTCGTATAGCCACTAACTCCCCGACAAACACGGCATAGACACCTCGAATCTCTGACTCCGTACAGCGTCCGAACTAACATATTTATGTTCTCCTTTTTGCCGCGCACTATTACAGATTGGAATAAACTAACTGTATCGACTAGCTCCGATATTCACTCCCTTGAACAATTAGAATTCTGAATGGCATTGTTTGCGACTTCGATGGGTTCTTGCGTGTGTGTTCATTCAATTTCCATCATTCAAACTATTTGCAACAGTGTGCGACAGGTATTGGGTATTTTTCCAACTTTGATGCATTTCTGTATTTTGTCAAACTATTTTCAAGAGTGTGCCGTGTGTATTGTGCCTAATTTTGTTTGTGATTCTCCTCCTGCTTGGGCCCTTGAATGGGCTTTTATATGTTTAAAAAATAGACAAATAAACATATCATATAACATTGGAGCCAGCACGGGTCCTGGCCAAGAGCACCAATATACTTGTCCTGGTATTCTTTACCTCCTCAGACTCTAGAAAAAGGTAGACAAGCCAAACTCGTTTTATGTCTTCATTGGAGCATTTTAGAGCAAATACACTTTCTTTGAGGACCAAAAAACCGAAAACTGTAATTTTGGAGGAGTAAATGTCGGTACCCTTTTGGGTTCATCAGGCCTAAACTGAGGGAAAATCAACAAAGTAGTTTCTGTTTATAAGGCAAAGAAACAGATCATATTTGTGCATTTCACACAGGTTTTTCCGCTACAACCTTGCTTGCAGCACCTCATTTAAGGCTTCAGGGGGACATGCTCTGGAAAATACCCATGCATATCTAAGCGCACATCATTTGGTGTTATCGCCGTCCCCATTGTGCGCTTAGGGACTGCAACACACTCGCCAATATCAACATAAAGCTCTGCTTCATCTTCGACTAAGGGAATGGCCTTGAAATCTCTGCGGATAAGTTCCATGTTTGAAACACGTACAGACAAAACGCAAGAAGAGGACAGCAATAGGCGCTCGTGTTGTGATCTTCTTGTGTCTCGTCGGTCCGTGCTGCAAACAAGAATCAGATCCAACTAGTTCAACTTTCCGTTCTACTGCGGATAACTGTTTAGGCAAACCTGTTCTTGAACTCTAATTGGTCAAGCGTGTTTTTTGCAGGATATCCTTGAGCTTACAGTTCATCATGCATTCAATCCAGTTGTTTGCAATCGCTAGATCGATAAAATGGGCAAACACCCGTATGTTCCACTTCTTTATACCGATCTTCGCCCTGTATTAACACACGTACCTGTTCACAAGGTCCACAAAACCCATTTTATTGTTATACGCGCTTACGCAGACAGTTCCGGTATATCAACTTTCTGTTTGCGCTCTTTGACCACCGTCTACACGTTCCTTAGGGGTTAATGCCGAAAGCAGTCGAAACAATTATGACTGCTTTTCAATCTTTCCATTTGGTGATGCGCATTTCTTCATCACTGCGGACAACAGAAGACGATTCTCTGTGATTCGTTTTATTTTCGATTAGAAGCTTGGAAGACGCGCCTCCAGTTCGGATCAGCAACGATTGACCGCCGGTAAGAATTGCATTCGTTTGAGAAGAAATTGTGCCAAATTTATTCTCGTAAAGACGCTGTCTGTATACACATGGACAGGCTGGTCCATCGGCACTGTTTGATGATGATGTTTGAATGATAATGGCGCAAGGCCAACAATGGCAAAGGGAGCCAAGAAAGCGTTTTGATGAACAGGTGCCAAATAAATGGATTAGAGGGAACACAAATAAAACCAATTTAAGACTGTGAGTACGACTGGTGTACAACGCCAGGGTGAGGACAAAGAGTGGTTAAAAGAAAAATAAGGTGGCTGGTTTATAGGACCACGGTTAAAACCATGGGTGCTATGAGATGAACCTTTGGAAGTGAACTTCGACAGAAACTAAAGGTGCGCTGAACAGAAAACATGGCACCGTCTCCTAAAACGTATGGCGGATGTAATGAAATATGTTGTCTGTAGAGTTCTCTCAAGTGTTTGTGTCGTGTAATGTCGAGTGCCTTGCAATGAATGAAGATGTGTATGATGGATAGGCCCTCCCTACACCTGCTACGCAGGGGTCTTGGAGATGCCGTGAGCAGGTGCGAGTGTAATTCATGTGTGTGGCGTATCGGTAACCTAGCTAAGGTAACTTGAATGTGCCTGTTGTGTGAGTCAGTAGTGCATTGTTCTAAATGTGGTTTTATTACGTGTAGGTTGTTGTCTGTCTGTTCGCTCCAGTCTTCTGCTTGCCAAGTTTTACGAAGTTGTTGTCTGATGTGTGGCTTGATGGCTGTGTAATGTAGTGTTGTTTTGTTTACTGTGTTTCGGAGTGCAGCATTGGCGGCTATTTCATCAGCCAGTTTATTTCCACCAATGCCAGAGTGGCCTGGCACCTAACACACAGTCACCCCAATGTTTGACAAGTAAGCTAGCATAATTGAATTGAAGACAAGATAATGACATGGTTTTTCAATGATTTTATGGATAACAATGCACGGGCGACGCTCAGCAAATCTGTATAGATGATGAATTTAGGGTTATGATGTTCAACTATGTGACTTAAAACTATACAATGCCATTAAATTCTGCCGTAAAGATACTTGTATTTACATTCATGGTTCCACCTAATTTAAAATTGGGTCCATGCACAGCACAAAACACCGCAGTGATCGTTTTAGACGTTTTATATTCTGCAGCCCTGTATTTTTTCTGCAGATACATGAGATGCTGCAAAACCCAACTTCTGGGTGTCCTGCTCTTATTGTATTATAAGAAAGACAAGTCGCATGCCCCAGGACGAAGATGCCACGTTGCTACATGATCAGTGTACGATGATTTAAATGCGTCTACAAAGAAAACCTCACGAATAGTCACCTGGTCCTTCACTCTCCGCGAGAAGGGAACAGAAATTGATGGGTGGTTAAAAAGAGCTGAGTTGTGGATCTATCATAAAAACCGGTTTAAAGGGAAGGGTATTGATTGATGAGATGTTGCATGCATATAGAAAGCCAACATAAGTTTGCTGGTATGCTGATCACCATTTGTCGCACTCTGCATAAAGACTGTGGACAGGACTAGTAGGTAATACGCCACACGACATGCGAAACCCCAAGTGAAGCACTTGGTCAGGCATTTTAAGTGCGCTTTTCGTGGCTGACCCATACACAACACTTCCGTAGTCTAACCAGGACCCTTCCAACGCGGCATAAAGGTGAAGAAGTTTGTCTGCACCGTATGACGGGTGATATAGAACTTTCAGAATATTTATTGTTTTTAAGCAGTTTTGTTTGAGTGGTTTTATGTGAGGGATGAATGAATGTTTTTTGTGAAACACCACACCCCAAATATTGTGTTTCGTTTTTGATTAGAACTGAATCACCATTGAATTTTATGTCGCGATCGGGCCGAATTCCGCGCCTTAAGAATGCAACACAGGTGCTTTTCGCAGAATCAAATCTGAAATCGTTTTTGTCTTCCCAGTGAGAAAGTTTGTTTACCCCAAGTTGGACCTGACGTTCACATATGGCCATGTTACGTGATTTGAAAGATATTTGAACGTCGTCTACATAAATCAGGCAAGAAATAGAGGGCTGGAGTACCTATCGGAGGGAGTTCATTTTAACAAAAAAGGATGTGCAGCTCAAAACGCAACCTCTAGGCACGCCATTCTCCTGCACGTGAACATTTGATAGGGCCGACACAACGCTTACACAGAATGTTCGTGTGGACATGTAACTAGAGTGTTGACCATGTTACCTAAGATACCGAAAGATTTTAAGTCTCTAATAATGTCGTAGTACCATGCAGTAGCACCATGCGATATAATATGCGTTTTCAATATCAAAAATTATTGTCATTCCTTATTGCCTATGTATGTATACATCCTAATGTATTCCTCTAACAAAACAATGTATGCATGCTAATGTATTTTTGTAACAAAACCCCCACCCGGAAGCCTGCCTGGCAGCTCTCGAGAAGACCATTGTACTCTAGAAAGTGCACGAGTGTCCTATTGAATATCTTCTCCAGCAGCTGGGACAATGAGATGATAACTAGCAGGGAGAGACGGATCTTTTCCCTCCTCAGGAAAAGCCACTACGATGGCCTCCCTCCAAGACCCTGGAAGGTGCCCCGAAGCGATATTTCATTGTTGAGGTGCAAAAGTAATTCGAGTGTGTCTGCGTGTAAGTCTTCTACGATGGTGTACGTATTGTCTCCACCTGGAGCTGAAGGCTTACAAGTACTGAAAGCTAGCTATCGGATGTGTCTGAATTATTATTATCCCAAAAGGACTTCTTTTCACTAGATGTGTGTGTTTTATGAAAGTGTTTGTGTAGTGTGCAGAGCTGCGCACGTGTTAGTGTTGTGCAAGTGTGTTGGCCTGATCTTTGAGTGTGTCCCCTGTGTGCTCAGCAGGAGCAGGATGTGACTGTTGTCTCTTGAGGTTACGTATAAGTGTTCATGTTTTGCGTGTGTCTGTGTATGCCTTTATGGATGTGAGGAAGGCGTGCCAACTCTTCCTGTTTGCATCACGGCGCACGCGTTTCCTGGGTGCCTTTGCCCATTTGAACGCTATAAGGTTATCTGACGTGGGGTACCGGCGAAGGACACCGCACGCCTTGTTCTGGGCCACCCGCACTCGCCAGCAGTCCACCAGGGCATCCTTGGATTGCGCTGGGCACCGGAGGCCAGGGGAATTGACTTGTCGGCGGCATCTGGGATGTGCGCCGTGAGCAGTTGGGTCACCTCTTCTACGTGTAGGTGTCTTATGGATGTGTAGGGTTGTTTAAATGTTTCTGTGTATGTACTCCAGTTTGCTTTTCCCTCCCTTAACCTTTTATGAGAGGGGGAAGTGTTTGCGCCTTTGCCTATGTATGTCAATTTGGTGGGGAAGGGGTCACTACCATATACGTTTGCGTCCACATGCCACTCAACAAATGGTAACACAACTGCAGAGCCAGGAGCCAAGTCAAGATGTCAATAACTGTTTTGTCTCATGTAATATTATATAGCTTGGTGTTTGTTAAAAAGGCATGCTCCCGACAATGTTAGGAATTTTTCAAGCACGCAACCTTGGGCATCTGTGCGGGAAGAGACCCAGAGTGAAATATGTGTATTGAGTTCGCCTAGACTAAGTACGGTTCAGGTAGTTTATCTAACAGGGCCTCAAAATTAGTGTTCGATAGTTCGTAATCTGGAGGAATGTAGAGGGAGCATACGGGTATAATAACTATCATAAATTATTGTTCGAATTGCAACATCTTCCAGCCTGGTTCATAAATTATTGTTCGAATTGCAACATCTTCCAGCATGGTGTTTAGGTGAATGCTGTGATACGCTAAGGATTTTCGGGCTACTATGGTAAAAACACCTCAAGAATAAGTGCGAGTTTTCCTGTCTTTTCGAACTACCAAGCAGCTATTCAAGAAGTTAGTATGTCTAATATTATGTGTGTTTCCTAAATTCGCATCAGACTTGGCTGATGTGAATGAAGTACCTCGTACACACCATCTGGATTGTTAAGGCCTTTACAGTTCCGTTGAATGATGCTTTGTTTTCCCACTATTTGCATTCAGAATGACTGGAGTATGTGCGTGTATTCATGTGTTGTCTAAGTCACCAGGGAAGTCACAATGTCACTAAGCTGCCGTGTCTAGATCCGCTACCAAAACAGTCTAGCTTAAGATGTTGGCGTGCCCTTGCAAACGCGCAGGGACGCTGATAAGTCATGGCGGCACACTTGTGGCTGGACGTAGCGACGGGGGCAAGTATTCATGTTACAGCTTTCCCCCGGTTATCCCTTTCTTCCTTCCCTCCTACCGGGAGCTGCCACGTGGGCCCCCATGCGGGACAACGAGCCCACCTCCTTGTCCCGCATCTCGAAAGAGCCGTTATGCGTGCTGGGCAGCCTGGACTAGGGCGAACACCTCGGGGATCAGGGGACCATTTCCCCTGGTCGAAAACCCGTTTATGCTCCTCTTTCAGTGCTGATAGTCTCTTGCGTGGCCCGATGTTCGTGCAGATCAAGAAACTTGCATTTCGGTTTCGTTGCTCCCTCGGGACAAACCTCGGGATCCTTACCTTGTTGCCACTGGTCAGCTATATTGTTGCCGCGGCCTCAGACACTTCCTCCCCGTCTACCATTCGTGCACCACACGAGCTCCGCTGGATCGGCGACGAACAAATGTGATCATGCTCTCTGCAAGCGGTATTGTAACCGCAGAGGTGTTCAAACCGCGCGTCATCTTTTCGTCGCCCAGGAAAAGCTCGCGGAGCGATCTCGTCACTTCGCGTCGCCTAGCTACCGATGATGCAGCTCTGCACAATTTTGCGCGCAATTCGCTTGGCTTGACATGGTTCCGCCGAACCTCACCGGCGCCCGTCAAACCGTGACGTTACTGCGCAATGCATGGTTTAGAGATTCGTATTGGCACGAACCGTGTAATAACTTTTTTTATGTTTTGTTTTTGCCGCCCGGCCGTGCAGGGATTGGTTATCTGTGTGCCAGGTCAACGCCGCCTGTATAAACAGTGCCTAACACGTGAGCGAAAAATGGCCAAATAGCCACTCTCCTGTTGCTCTCTCCTACCCTTCCCCTTCCGTAGCATTCCAGCGTGCTTTCGTGTCCGCCAGCCAGCGCCGCTTCTTCGAAACTATGCAAAATAGTGGAAAGTTTGTTTAGCGTTCCCGAGGTGGCGCTCCAACGCCTTCTTGTTTTTCACCATGCCTGTCTGTGTTGGTCTGTCACTGATAAAACTTCCTTTGTCACGAAGCAAAATCCTTTGCGCTGCCGCAGGCTGATGCCGGCTTTGCGCGCCTATCTACTCGGATCACAGGCACTGAAATTTTCCCAGTGGGGCATCCCCCCTCTATCCCCTCCGCATTTAGGTATTGTTTTGACTCCCCTGTTCGCACTCCGCATCGGTACGCACTTTTAAAATTTATGACTGTACTGTAGAAGCGCCAGGACAGCGTGGCGGGATCGCAGCTGCTTATTCTTTTGTTTCCTATAATTATCTGAATTTTACAAGCACGTGATATTATTGGAAAGTAATCGTAGAAGTGAGCGCCTGAACGAAAAACAGGCACGCATTTTTTTCTTCTCTAAATACTCCAGAAAGAAAAACATCAGTAAAATAATGGCTCCCCACACCGAAAATATCGTTTTCTGTTAGCTATATGTCTACCCAACAATCAGTACGTTCTTAGACTATTTCAGTCCGCCTCCGTCTTTATCTATGGAAAAATGCAGCAAGTATGAAGCGAGTGACACGTTGAACGAGATCCCCAGTGCGCCACAGAACTAGCGCCCCGTCACGGCTAAGATGTAAGCGAAACGGCTCTTGAAGCCCAACAGGCAAGCTGACAGACACACGTCGTAGATGTGGGTGCAGCGTTCGCGACTCGCGAGCAGTGACGTAAGGCGAGATATCTGCCGGCACGCGCCACATAGCGGATCAGTGCCTGAACTAAGCGTCCCTACCCTTTCCATTGAAAAGCGCGCGACGCGTCAGGCAATGTTAATACAGGCGGCGTTGGCCAGGTGAAGCGCTTGTTCCATTGTTTATTTTTTATGTCGCACGGGTTATCTCATTTGATAGAGAGAGTGTTTCAAACTAGCGTCACTTGTCCAGAGTAATCTGCTTTGATCTACAGTGTTCTCGATGGAATTTGATGGTTCGAGAAACACCCGCACCGAAAGATAAATACCCGCAAAGCTGACGCCGTGGATTCGATTTGCCGACAGTTGCCTGCACTCGTCACGTTGCTCACTGCTTCTTCTCCGCCTGCGGTTTTTTTTGGGTTGTTAGGGGAGCTGAAGTTCGCTCCAATAAACTTGTTTTCCTTCAAGCCAACTGCATCATCTTTGGCTTCATGAGATCTGGAGGAGGTGCTGGCTACATGCTCACTAAATCCTCTTCAAGTCGTCAACATACCCAACTCCTGCCAGCCGCCAATAGCAATGCCCAAAGCCGGATTTTGGACTGCTGCCAGATAATTTGAAGGAGGAAGGCGTCACGACTGGTGTCATGAACAATGCATCCACGATGACCTACGTAGCTAGCTCTACTGTAGTTCTGCTGGAATACCCGGAGCATTCATTGTTTCACGGGTCACCTAGGGAAGATCCAAACGAATGGCTGGAGCATCTCGAGAGGGTCCGAACTTGCAGTGATGCCAGCGCCGATGGACCCCGTCCGCACGATGACCCTTGTCCATCTCCGGGCTTTGTGGTCCCCCCATCCGGCGGCGGAGTGGCAGTGTTTTGGGACGACCTCGCGAACAGAATTCACGAAGTGCTTGGGTAGCTTTCGGCGCACTTGGCGTAGATCAGCAGCCCCATCTTGTGGCTGTGAGCAGAATTATTTGGCGCGTTGGGTAGAGAAGCCAGGAGAGAGTGTTTGCGACAGGCCGGGTGGACGGAATGAAGATGTAGGTACTGTCATGTGTGTCTTTTGTATAAACTTCGAACCTAAGGCAATCCTCACGATGTTCAACCAGCACGTCCAAGAAATGTAGACGGCCTGCAGCCTCTGCGCGACAATCTCTTGGATAGCTTCTTCCATGGCGTTCAAATGTTCTGTAAAGGCACCAAATATGTTTCTTTACAAATTTAAGCTTTTAACAAACCTTTGGTAGGTGACCTGAATGTTTTACTTTGCACATCATTAGCTTTTCGTTTTCAGGGCACGTTAGTAGCTTAAAATTACCGAGGAGATTTGTTTTTAGTTAAGGCGTGTGAACGCTTAAGGCATTCCGCCTGTCAGAATAGTGGGCCTTTCTATGATAGCGCACACATTGCCCTCACTGCATGAGACTGCCTCACCATTCGAAAAGACGCAAGATGAAGCGTGTAGATCGATTATCAGTTTTGGATAGTCTGTTCGCTGCATTGTTTTTAGTAGCCTCAAAGTAAAATGTACCAACTAGAACCGTTTCATTTTTTTCAGCTGTTGAACTTTCGCAGGCGTTTTAGGTGCTACTGTTCATTTTTCAAATGCTTGAACTGTGACACCTGTTCGAAGTGCCTTTTTTATTTATTTTTGTGTAATTTGTTTACGATGATATCGGCTTCATTGTTTACATGAAATTGAAACCAAAATATCTCCTTAAGCCAAAACACACTGCAAGTCAAGGGATGTGTTTGTGGTTTCTTGGTGTGGCAGTAGCTCAGAAAAATTCTGATAAGATTGCATTCACTTGTGGTATACCGAGCTTTTTCGTAAGATGCGCAATTAAAATCATTTCCTCCACTATTTCAGTTCACAAACAGAGAAAATATATCGCTTGTAATGTTGAAGACAACATACAGTCTTTCGCCAAAATCTGGCGAGTCATTGTGCCCATCGTCTGGGATAATAGGCAAAACTTACGGTGATCACGAAATGCAACGAATCTTCTACTACGAGAATATGACTATATTAGAAAAGAAGGAAAACCGTCCACACACGTGAGCATATTCATTTTTTTATATTTTCTTGGAAAGCATTATTGTAGTATTTCAGCATAATGATGAAAATGGCAATATGTCCTTAAAATCACGAATTCTTCTGATCTCTCAGAAGACCGATGGGTGGTGAAATATTAGGCTTCAGTCAACAGAATTTGCAAAAGCCGCTCGGATTTACGAGAGAAACTTCAACATAAGGAAGCGATATAAAGGAGGGCGACTGTGCAATTAGGTGTGAAGGAGGACGATTAGGACTGTGTTTTATGAGTTGGATAATTAACAGTAATTATAATGAATATTTCTTTACGAAATATACTGGAAAACGTTTTGCTGCATGGTAGCTGGGACACTGTCGATGAGTTACCAAAGGCTTTTATTCAGTAGGTGACCTTAACTTGCACAATACACTGTTGCGTTTTACCTGCAAACCTTTCAGTGACAACCTTATAGAAAATTTTGTAACATCATCGGAGCATGCCACTAAACGGGAGAAAGCCTGCATATCCCACACTTCTTCATACATTGACTTTGTGATTAGCTCCGGTGTTGTTTTTCTATTTGTAGAATTTGACCAGGGAACAAACCTGAGTAATAGTGGCGAGTTGTCAACTTCACTAACTTTTATAAGGTTGGTACAAATACGACTTCCCATTAGCGGTTCAAAAGAAGCAAAAGTAAATTGCCAAAGGCATTAGAGATAAATCCAAGCTGCAACATTCACATATAATACACCTACGCATTGAAGAGGTGACGAACCCCACCCCGGCATCGACCCTAGATGCTATCGAAAAGTTATACGCAGGCTTTTGGTGCCGCGCCAAACCTATGGAATCCCTTGCCAAATAAAAAGTATTGGCTGGCGCGAGAATTGCGGAAGAGGGAGGGCAGTATTCTACGTCCCTACCACAGATTTACTGCTGCGTCTTGGTGTGTATGTCGTAAACCAACTAAAAGAACCGCCTTTTCTTAAGTCAAATATGGTAAACGTGATGGTTATTTATGCAACATGAGTGAAAGTGAAAAATACAAATTGCTTTAAACATGTCGCAATGGCGCTATGAGATTCACATCGGGTTCATACCGCAAGGTAGCACGCTTAGTTTTTACCGTGGGAAGCGTTTTTGAGGCGCTCTATGTGGTTTGGGGTATCACAGTAGTGGCTATGTAAAACCCATTGTGTAATGTTAGCTTTTCAGTTCTGCTTTTAGGCGCAACATGGAACGCCAGAGTTGAGACTATGAAAGCTTTGCGTTGAACTCGTGGCTCGGACTTCAGCTAATTAAAATAGTTTGCGCTATTCCTCTTTTGTATTAAAACGAGTCAGTGGACGTGCATTTCTCTCATCAGTAAACTCACAGACCGATAAAAAAACGAACGCAAGTACACAAAGTTAAAGCAAAACTTACAGATGTCCGGTCACTGGTTAGCACAAGGGTGGACGCGCTTGAAAACGAGGCTTTTGAACACAAATAGCACTTCCAATAAATTGTGACTTATTTGCTTTAAATGATGACTTTAATACAGTACAATATACTCCATAAAGTGAAGTGTTCACGGGAGAAGTTATACGGTGCTTGCAAACCTGCGTTTTCATTTCATTACTGAAAGTCGCTATCAGCATTTCTAACCCTTCGGAATAAGGCAGATAGAACATTACACATCCAATAATACCTTACTTACTTGAAGACAGTATTGAAACACGCTTAAACTTGTAAAATAACGTTGCTCTTTAGGGTCCCCTTCCTATATTTTGAGCGAGGCCATAGCAGTAGAAATTACGATGAAAGTGCAGGATGCACGAGCCCTCACCAGATATCGGCCATTCGCACTAACATTCAGTAAGAGTCACGATCAAATTGAAGGTGATAGCTAGACTGGCGAAGAAACAAGCAGCAGCGCCATGTTACAGGTTGTATCATGGTTGTATCATGCGAGAGACTATGAGGGTAAGAGGCCGCGTAATGTTCATGTCCAAAGTTCTGAATTCGATGGCTATGATGGATCGAGGCCTCACCATTCGGAGCTTCCGCGATCATCTTCAACTTGATGGTCACTGTACAAGCTTCTTCTTAGGATAATAATCGGTTGCTTGCTTTGAGGCGCACTTAGCCTTGCGGATTGTGCTGAAACATGCTTCACCCCATGAGCACCTTTTAAACACTATGCGCAGGAAATGGCCACGAGTCACTCGGGCTTGTGTCTTCTAAAACTGTTCAACCTGGCGCAAAATATATCATTATATTCCAATGTCCTCTATGAAATGTGAAGCTGTCCTAAGAAGGTGTGGTGCGGAAATTCTTGGAAGTTCTTTTAAGAAATATAACCACTCCGTGTGGAAGTCCGTGAAAAGGTGTCATACCTCACCTGGTAAACCATAAGTTTGATACCGGGGAGAGGAAGCAGTGATTAGGTTATGGAGCCACCATGGCCTTGAGGCTGAATTATTCTGGATGCAGAAAAGTATTGTACGAGGACGCCAACACATGGTTGGCGTTCTCGTTCTTGTACAGAGGTAATCTGCACCGTTAATTAAATGCCCTTTTAAGACAAACAAGTATATGATATCGCTTCACGGGCCAACTTTACAGAACCTTCGTATCCTACCACTCATTCGTGTAATGAGACCCACTGGAAGCGAAGGTTAGCGTCAGCAAGGTCTCTCTACAGTAATTCCACGCTATCAAAATTGTACGAAGGGTGGAAATCTGTGCGAATTACGGCGCGCCTCACACGCAGAGATGTTGACTTTTAAAGGGGCTTTAACCGGTATACCAAACGTAGTTGGGGATGGCTTCATATGTACAATTAGTACCGCCAAGAAAACGTTCATGCTTTTATTCACAAGTGCACTGTGTTGGTAATTAGTGCTCTGTCGACAAACCCATCGGTAAACAGGTGAATAGAGTCTTTGTATAACCAGTCGAATCCTTCAACTGGTAACATCCTCTTTTCTGCCACTTGAGTGAACCTCTACGAGCGAATGCCCTGGGTTGCGATCTGAACCCCATGCTCGCAAAAGATCGTGTCTATTCTATAAAATGTTCATCATTACGAGAGCGAACGCTCAGAGTTTTAAAAATTAGAGTCGCCAAAACAATGCCATTATGGCCTCCGACGCTCCAAGCCGGACAAGCTGCAAGAGAAGTGACAGTGTATTAGTGCGCGCCTGTTGGGACAAACTCATGTTGAACAGTGGCACTTGAACCGAACAGAAGTGATAAACCTTAGGGCGGAATAACAACGCGTTTATCTCGCCATGGGGGATTTTATACCTCCGAAGGAAAGACAAAAGGAGAAAATGAAAATGATGTGCCCCCAGCCGCGCTGCGAAGGTAGTTGGACAGCGGATCAGTGAACGAAACTCGCCACGATAACCCATGCGAGGTCACTTGAATACTCACACGTGGCTCTACAAGTAGTTATACCCGAGACAAGTGAACTGAACTTAACCACACTTCCTATTACTGCCCAACGACATTGAATACTTTATGTTCTTTGTGTTCTGGCTGTTCTTCTGGCGTCCTTACTTTCAGTGGTCTGCCCAAGGTAGACTGAAATGAACTGAATGAAGTGGTATACCGGTCTCCCTTTATCTACATGAAAGCTTGGGGACGTCCTTACGTAATTTTTATGCTTTTGGGTGCGTTTGCACTCGGAGTCGCTTACGCAGCCGTTATCTTTGCCCGTATGGCCAGCCCCCTGGGTAGATATGTACCCTCTGCCAGTAATGATGTGGAAGCCTTCTTGATGAGATCTGTGTTGTGCTGGCATTGCCACATACATTTTCTAGGGAAGGGGGCGAGCAATACTGCTTAGCCGTAAAATATCTGTAAGGAAATAGAACACGTAGTCCTATCCGCATTAAGCTAACCTGCTTGAAGATGGCGGTCATCGATCAAAAATTCGTACTCATTTTGTAGCAAGTAAATATACAGGCTGCTGGCAGACGACTTCGCTCGCTTGTGAATTACGTGGGCTTCTAATATTCTTCTTCCTGGCTTTTTTGTATTTTCCAAGCATAGGTGGTTGAAAAAAATTTTGGCGTGCACTTGCACTTCGCAAAATGTTGGGCCATAAGCCGCTTGGTTATTTCGTCATCCGCAGTGGTGGCTCAGTGGGTAAGGTGTTGTGCTGCTGACCACAAAGATGCGGGTTCAGTTCCCGGCTGCGGCGGCCGCTTTTCTGATGTATGCAAAACGAAAATACGCCCGTGTAAGCGCGATTTTTGCAAGCGCGATCCCTTCGTGGAAGCTCGATCCCGTGGTGATAAAAATTAATACGGAGCTCTCAAGTACGTCCGCCTCATCGCTTCCGTTGCGTCGGTGCGTGAAACCCTACAATCAGCCAATCAATCATTGAATACAAAAATAAACCAATCAACCAATCAGCCAATTATTCTTTCTTTTGTCAATGTATTTGCGTGTTACCGCTGCTGGTTATTCAAACAACGCCCCATCCGGCCCCTAGAAAACTTTCCTCGTCGCAGTTGGTTGCAGAGACAATGCTTGATATGCGTTGGACGAATGGCTGTTGGTCTGTTGTGTAGCATGATAACACGCGATTTTCATACCCACTGATTCAGCTAGTTCTTGCCTATACCCACTTCATACCCACTTCATACCCACTGAAGGGTATTTGTCTATTTTTCTGCAAATTTCCCTGCATTCTTTTTTTTCTTCTGGTAGATTGTTACGTTGAGTTCAAGAACCTTCCATTCAGTTCAGGCGCGTATGGGCAGAGGTGCGCGAAGTTTCGCAAGAACATTTTCGCAAGAACTTTTGCCAAGTAAGTTCTTATCCTTTCAAAGTCCTGTTTCATAACGTTATAGAACGCATTTCAACAAACGTTGATCCTTGTAGCAGCAATAGTTGTAAAGTTTTTAAGTTTTAAAACGGCAGTGAAGGAGGCCGCATTTCAGGCACAGGCAAGCAAAACCAATCCAGCTAACTTCAGGGAGAACGGGACACTTTAAAGGACATACTCGCTTTATCGCGTAGCTGTTTAGATAGGTTGACAATTGAAATGAGCTCGCCATGCGCTTTTCAGGTAATGTTATAGCCAAATTCGGAACGTAAATAAACAATCACCGTACGTTCAAGAAAGTTTCATTAATTGCGCTGCGGAGCTGCAGGAACTGAGCTTAAAACTATCCAGCTGAACGTCAGCTGAGAAGCCCGACTTCTTTTGGCCAGCTTCTCTTCGGCAAGCGCATATTCCAAATGGACATTCATGATAGCTATACACTTGGCATGGCAGTAGCTTATCTTTCGAACAGGAAGACGTCAGTGAATCACTTCGGTAAGCCAGCGTGTCAGCTTACTCCTTAAGAACCGCGCGTGTAAACAAGCAAAACCGACAAACGCTGGCTAAATATCACTACGGGCATGCGTGACAACATCGGCGACGGCAAAGTCGTCTCGCCTTCTCACTCTGTTTCGATTGGCACTTTGTACCTTACAGATGCAAGTATCGAGTGCTTCCTGCTCCTGCAGTACCTATAATCCCGTATACCTAGTGTGCTTTACCAGGAAGGTCCAACCACGCAAGGATGGTTCTTAGGGATACAAAGAGCACTCCCTCATCAGTGAAGGGTCTGGCACCCTGGTTTCTAGTACTTGGCCGCCACCTCCTATAAAAAAAAACAACTGAACACTCGCCCCTCTGTCCCCAGCAGCTTTAGAGCGGCAGTCAACAGCGGCAGTCAACAGCGATAGACCAGAGGGTGCTAAGTGCCGTGGATCTGGGAGAAAACTGACAAAACTAAGGAAAAGAAACCGCAAGAGGAGTGGCAAACTTTAGGTAAGGTTTCTATTGAAACCGGGTAAAATATCAAGCAAGCTTTCCACAAAAACACGCAACATTTATGACCAACAAATGTGCACCCGTGTCTTCACACACAAGTGCTTTCGCTTTTCTCGTGGAGGCGAAAAAAGAAAGAGCCGGTGTGTCGAGATTTCGACGCCCGTAATCCATTGATGGTCACAAAATATTTCGGAGCCCTTCACTAGGGCGGTGTATATAGCAAAGTTGTAGCTTTGGCGCGTTAAACACCTTAATCAACTCAACGTTATGAAATGATGTAGGCAGGCGCGCAGTTTTACAAGGAACATGATTCCAGTTAAGCAAATCTTGTTTCAAGAAAAGTCGGGGGTGGTGCCCTAACACTATTTGAAAAGCTTTTATATGTGGCAGGACACTGCGAATCGAACATGGAACTAAGAGACTAACAAAGCGAGAGCCCGTTGTCTTACCGATTTAGCTACAAGCACACGCGAAGACGGGAAAGACAGGTGGTGTGCTCACCAAGCACATCTACGGGTTTACCCCCTGCGTTCTCGCTGAATGCCACGTGAAAGCGTCACGCGACCTCTCACGCCCGTCGAGCGGCCCTGTGCGCACCTTGCTCATGTGCTAACAGCTACAAAAATTACAGGAAGCTCACACCAATGCATTTCATCTCCCTTCTAGTACGCCAATGTGCTAAAGCCTCTAGCCTCCAGGGGTCACGTAAAAAATCACAGCTCCTTGTCGTCCGCCCTCACGACAAATCAAGGAATACATTCAAATACTCCTTGATGGCCGGGCCATCACTCCAAGCCCCAGAATCAAGATCTTGGGACTACATCTCGAGGCTAACAGCAAGAGTGACGTCTCCTTCCAGCACCTCAAAAACAGCAATAATCAAATCATACACATGATCAGGCGAGTTACCACCAAGAAGCGAGGCCTAAAAGAAGGCGGTACCTTTCGATTAATTAAAGCTTTTGTCCTCTCTAGAGTCACTTACGTCAACCCACTGTCTTCTTCTCAACAAGGAAGACATAGAGATGCTTTATATAAGGATTAAAAAGGTGGTCTAATGGGCCATTGGTCTTCTCATGAGTGCGTCCACACAGAGGCTGCTTAGCATGGGGCTCCACAACATGGTGGAAGAGCTGATAGAAGGCCATCTTTCTAACCAGAAGGTCCGACTCAAAACTGCGGGGGATAACCGCATGCTTCACCAGATTGGCTGGGCAGCCCAGAATGTCACACCGCTTGACGTACTCCCAGACTCTTGGCGACTAAAACTAAAGATGCTCCCTTTGCTTAGAAATATGAACCTCTAGCATGACGAGGGTCAGCGAAAAGCATGGGCTCAAGCGCCAAACACCACCCTCTGTGGTGATCATGCAGTTGTCTACACAGACGCCTCCAAACATCGAGGGCAGCAATACGCCATCATCGTGGCTACTTCCAGATCCAACATGCTCGCATGTACCTCGCTTAAGACCCAAGAAATGGCGGCAGCAGAAGAGGCAGCCATCAGCGTGGCTCTCACTCAAACAGGGGTTCGGAGGGTAGCCACCGATTCCCAGCAAGCATACTGGTATTACCAGCCGGGTTGGGTGTCCTGACCTGCACTACGCGTGCTAAAAAAACCACTCCCCAAACGTTTCCATTCAGCTCATCTGGACACCCCCTCACGCTTGAATGGAGGGCAGCAAATACGCCAACCCACCAAGCCTGCGCTTTTCCCTCCCGTGCTATGGAGCTGCACGAGGACAGTCACCCGCTTGTCACGTTCAGGGAGATAACCCAGCATTATCGCCTTCTGAGACAGACCGTACCTTCACCTTACCCTGGCCTTTCCAGAGAACAGCAAACTACCCTACGGCTCATGCAATCCGGGCTACTTCCCACAGCCTACGCGTCTTCACTAATTCATCCGAATCGCTACCACGCTGAATGTAAATTTTGCTCTGAAGTAGGAACACTCCGCCCCGTAATCGGGATGTGCGACTTTAGCCCTGAGCACCCTCCTCTCTTTCCGTCAACTACCCAACAAGAGCAATGGGAGATGCTGCTGTCCAGGCCCTCTCTGCCTATCCAGCTTCAGCGGGTAGACAGAACACAGGTCGCGCGGACTGCATATGGGCCCCACAGATGAAGGAATCACTCCCCAGGGTTGCACTCTGGGCCGTTAAGAAATCTGAACAGAAGTATTTCTTCCTCCTCGCCCTCCTTCTCTGCCGCAAATCTCGTCTCCTCCATCCGCGGCGCAGAGACAGAGAAGTAAAATAGTCTAACACCGGGTTGGAGCTTTATTTTTATAAAAAAAGTTTCCTCTCTTGTGCTACACCCATACAACTCAACCAAACACCGTTCATGCATCATGCATTGATTTGACCTTACCAAGAATATCTCTTTGAAGTAATACATGGTGTGGTTAAGTGCATTTCACTTTTCTCTTGTTTTACTATTTGTAGAGCGATGTGAGTGAATTTAAGTGACGTCGCAAGGGTAATCGTTATGGGTGCCGTTTACAGCTTTGCTTTCCAATCACATTTACAGGGTGGATTGTCGCGATTTTTTTTGTAATCCATATTGACAACCTCGCTATTTATACCACTCATGTTATTGCATTTTGCATATATTTAATATTCTGTTACAGTCTGCTTTTAGTGCACAGTGACGCCATTGTCATAAAATACCTTTTTTGGCGCTATTTGCCCTAGGTGGACTTGCACCATCAAACACAAATACGCTTCATCATATTCATCACGATGTTTGGCGCACCGTTCCAGTGAACCGAGACCACCAACATCGTTCTGCCATTTTCTTTCGCCCATCATCTCAAAAAAGATTGAGGGTCCTAGGAGTTTTAAAGTGAAGTACTTGGATATACAACAGGTGTCGATTCCATCACCTACAACTACAGCGAAATCGTTCGACGGCACTTTTGGTTATAGGACGAAGTGCAGATGCGCCGAGGCCCTTCTGTCTTGAATGAACATCGTTGCGATGAAAAGTGGGTCAACGCTTTGAATTCCTAAATAGTACCCGCTCGTAATTCGCTTAGGTTGCATACATGGTTGAAATTCTAAGAATGGCAGAGCCACGTTAAAGCAGTCGCATGATGCAGTCAAAATCGCAGAAGAGAATTTATCCATGCATTGAACATTCAGTGTTTTATCTTGCTACTCGGTGCATCACGGTCGTGCCAGGAGGCAGCGTGTTATTTTCTAAAGCCAGGTATGTCATCTAGAAGTTGAGATGTCTTGAACATCCGCACGTTTTTGACCAAATACAGGATGCGCGTGCGTAACACTCGACAGCAGATGATTCAGGAAGGGCTTTACGAAACCTTCAAGCAAGTGTAGAAACGTAACGTGGTACAACAGCATGGAGACAGACAATCGGAGCTAAACCACGTGTTCTTGGCTGTCATCATGAAAAGTATACAGCAATAGAAACCATCTCCTCAGTAGTAGTAGTCAACAAACCTGCCTCCTGTGCTTTCGTCACCATCAACTTGAGGGAACTCTTGATTACATAAGAGAAAAATTATCTTTCATCCCTTCAGACGTTATGTCGACGTGTTTAAGGCGAACAAGTTCGACACAAAACACGACGAAAGTTTGCCTACCAGTGAAATCCTGGAATCGGGATAGCCACCTTCTTTCCCCATCTTTTTTTCTTTTTGTTTTGAACAAAGATATTTTCAATCAATCAATCAATCCGGCAGTAGCACTTGTAGGGACGACCATGCCACTGCAGTCGCTTCGCCTAGCATACGTCCTCTACGGTAGCACCTTAACGATGCTTCGCACGAACTGCTTCAAAGGGAAGACGTATTTTCTCTGCTTTTTAAAGATGTGGGTGGCTGCCTTATTACACAGGGTGGACACAACGTAATCGCCTCCAATAAGGTCGTCGACCGCCGGCTGGGTCGTCGGCATCTTCGCGAAGAACGCGTTTTTCAGGATGTGAAGGTTTACCCGTTATCTACGATAAATGAAACAGTCGTGCCCGGGTGTTCCAAATCCAGTGTCGCGAGACTGCGCAATGGTCGGTTAATTGTGGCTGTATACATCCTCCGTATACTCGCCAGACAGAGCGCAAATGGCATAATATGGATGCCTTCGCGAATAATAAGACAGATGAATATACGCCCTCCTTCATCGTGGGAAATTTCAATGTCGATGTCAGCAGAGCCGACCCGGCTCCCGGATTGCTACCTTCAAGTTTGAGAGCTTTGGCTTCAAGTGTTTAACCGATACCACCATACGCCCCACTCACTAGCGGTCATGCATCGACCTAACCTTTGGGGAGAACGTTGACGGAGTGAAAGTTCTACCACTTGCTGTCGCCACAGTGATCACAAGGCAAATAATGCAATAATGTGGCCATAAATAATGACTACCGGAATCTTTCAGCAAATGTTTCTGTAACAACACAATATAAACGTATATTATCCGATTTTAACATAGCCAATACACATATTACCTAAACCTCAACATACAAATTCTACCCTTTTTTTATTACAACTTTTACCTGGTAGTAGCTTTTTACCAGGGCAGCAGAATTCATTTTTTAAACACAATATTCTTTCGTGCGCTACCAAAATTAGAAGATTTTGGTTTTCTGTGTGCCTGTCTGTCTCATTCTACTAAGGCGACCCACCAAATATTGAGAAGGCGGTACGATCAAAGAGCCCTTCCTGCCATGCGTAATACGGCGGCAAGAGCTATAAATACTACTGAGGCTAATAGCATATGTCGGACATGTCCAGGCAGGTCAAGCAGAAAACTTTATCGGTAGTTGAGAGAGAAAAGGTAAACGTATTACTATCACCGTAATGTGGTGTGGGGTCCTACGTCCAGGTGCCCATTACACACCGCTCCTGCCATGGCCCTTTCCGCCAGCCTAAGCTGGGAGTCGAGACCGGAGCTGGACAGCCCCTTCTCTCAGTGCTCACGGGAAGTGTGCGCAGTTCGTTGAACCTGAGGGTTTGAGACACACTCTGAAACATGTGGTTGAGGGTGTCGGACAGAGCAAAATTAGCAGAGCTGGAAGTGTCTGCTTAGGACGAAGAAAGTGGATTGTGGTAGGACGAGGAGAGTTATTTGTTTCTAGGAGCCGGTGGCAGCGTTCATGCCCCCTTGTTAGAGGTCGGTGGGTGGGAGGACAGATTATTTTTAGCACTTTTACTACTCCGTTATTTCTCGATACGTAACCAAAGGTTACGTAGTCTCTACCAAAGACACTCGGGGTGCCTGGTAGTATAGATGTCAGGCGATGTCGTGGGCGGTCCTGTTGCCATGAAGGGTTGAGTGGGCTGGTGTCCCAATCTTTTTTCCCGGGTGGCTTTTGCAACAGGATGTCTGCAGCCGCATTGGAAATTCTACAGCAAAGGAAGTTTCGGAAAGTATGTCGCGATTTAGTAATATTGATATCCACATTTGCCTGTAATGTGGCAAGAACAATGGCCGCTTCGTCGACCTGTGTAGTAGTTACGAAAAGTGAGGTGATACTGGTAATGTGTTTCACTGTTGAAGCAACCTTGGCGGTTACGGCTCCTTTCTGGTATAGTCAGCGGAGTCAATGTAATCCGTGTAGTATCTACCCTGTGTTTTTTCGGGAGCGCGCGCTCGTGATTGTAATCTCCCTGCATGGTGATTAGGGTGCATATTACGAGGTATAGGGACGGCTTTAATGTTTATTCTTAGTTTTCGTGGTATGTCTCATAGTTGCTAGGATTGTTCTGCGATGAATGTTATTCCCAATTCCCAGTAAGGCAAAGACTCGTCCCTTGGGGAGTCGTGCTTAGGCGCAGGGGCTTGCTGGCGAGGAGATCCTGGATAAGCTCGGTGGCCGTCTTACGCAGGCCCAATTTGAGAAGCCTGTGGTTGAGGCACTACTAATAACGAGGCTTAGAGTAAGGTTATAGGCATTCCAGATCATAGTGTCAATTCTGGCTTAGTCGCAATGGCTTAATATTGTCACGTAGCCAAGGACGAAGCAGTTGTTTGGAAAAGAAACAAGTTTATTGGAGTGAACTTGAGCTCCCCTAACAACTGAAAAGAATACAGAGGCGGCGAAGCAGTGGTCAACAAAGTGACGTACGTGCGTCGGCGAGCGTCGCAGAATCGAATGCCCCGGCGTCCGCACTGCGGGCTTTTTATCTTTTGGCGCGCGTGGTTCTCGAAACGTCGATTCGCATCGAGAACATAGTAGATCCAAGAAGATTATTCTGGGCTGTTCACGTTAGATCGGAATGCTCTCCCTATCACAACAGATAACACATCCGGCACAGAAAGAAAGAATGGAACACGCGCTTCCCTTGGCGCAGAGATAACACAGACCGGCGCAGCCGGCGGCAAAAGCAAAACACAAATAAACAAACCCAATGTATGGTTCGCGGCATTACCCCCCCTCTAAGAGTGCATCGACCCGATGCTAACATAAGCGACAGTCTGAACAAATGAAAATAAAAGTTCGTCATCGTCCGTAGAAAGGTTTTAAGCGAACCACGTGGACGACTTCAGGCCGCGTGCGTTGTCGTGATGTGCCGGAGTCACCATCGGGGATCACTTCGTAGGTAAGTTGGCCAACACGTCGTAGAATCTGGTAGGGTCCGAAATACCGTCGCAGGAGCTTCTCACTGAGTCCGCGTCGTCGGATGGGAGTCCAAACCCACACACGATCTCCTGGTTGGTACTCGGCATCTCGGCGTCGGAGGTTGTAGCGGCCCGCATCCACCAGCTGCTGGTCCGTTATACGAACTCGAGCGAGCTGGCGGGCCTCCTCCGCACGTTGAAGATATCCGTGGACGTCGGCGTTGAGGTCGTCGTCTTCTACGTGCGGAAGCATGGCGTCGAGCATCGTAGTCGGCCTTCTACCGTAGACAAGCTCGAACGGCGTCAGCTGCGTCGTCTCCTGGATAGCCGTGTTGTACGCAAACGTGACATACGGGAGCACTTCGTCCCAAGTCTTATGTTCAACGTCAACGTACATTGACAGCATATCTGCGATTGTTTTGTTCAGACGTTCTGTTAGTCCGTTCGTTTGGGGGTGGTACGCCGTCGTTCTTCGGTGATCCGTGTTGCTGTAGCGTAATACTCCTTGCATCAGCTCCGCAGTAAATGCCGTTCCGCGGTCTGTGATTAGGACTTCCGGGGCTCCATGTCGCAGCACAACTTGGCTTACAAAGAACTTCGCCACTTCTTGTGCAGTCCCCCTCGGAACAGCGGCGGTCTCTGCGTAGCGCGTCATGTAGTCTGTCGCTACGACAATCCACTTGTTCTGTGATCGTGACGTAGGGAACGGGCCTAAAAGGTCCATTCCAATCTGTTGAAATGGTCTCGATGGGACGGCGATCGGTTGCAGAAGTCCGGCGGGTCTTGTCGGCGGCGTTTTTCGTCGCTGGCAGTCACGGCAGCTCCGGACGTAGTGGGTGACGTCAGAGGTAAGGCCGGGCCAGTAGTACCTCGCCTTGATTTTTCCAATAGTGCGGGCTATGCCCAGATGTCCGGAAGACGGGTCGTCGTGGCACGCTTCCAAAACTTCGTCACGAAGGTCCGCGGGGATAACGAGAAGGTAATTCGCTCTTGTTCCGGGGCTGAAATTCTTCTTCACAAGGACGGAGTTTCTCAGGCTGAATGCTGGTAAGCTGCGTTTGAAGGTCCTAGGAACGGCAACGTTGCATCCCTCGAGGTACTCGATTATGACGCGTAAGTCGGAGTCGGCACGCTGCTGGGCGGCTAGGTCGCTCTCCGTCACGATCCCGAAGAACGCGCTGTCTTCATCAGAGTCTTGTGGTGGTGGGTCGACGGGGGCGCGGGACAGGCAGTCGGCGTCGGAGTGTTTCCTGCCGGATTTATAAACGACTGTAACGTCGAACTCCTGCAGGCGCAAGCTCCACCGCCCAAGACGGCCAGAGGGGTCCTTCAAATTGGCGAGCCAACACAGCGCATGGTGGTCTGTTACAACCTTGAATGGCCTTCCATACACGTATGGGCGAAATTTTGAAATCGCCCATATAATAGCCAGGCACTCTTTCTCAGAGGCAGAATAGTTTTTCTCCTCCTTCGACAGACCCCGGCTGGCATAGGCGATTACCCTTTCGCAGCCGCTTTGCTTTTGGACAAGGACGGCACCCAAGCCTATATCACTGGCGTCCGTGTGCATTTCCGTTTCGGCATTTTCGTCGAAATGAGCGAGCACGGGCGGGCTTTGCAGGCGTTTTTGCAGCTCGCCGAATGCTTTTTCTTGGTCGTTTTCCCAGCTGAAAGGGGTGCCATCTTTCGTCAAGCGCGTGAGTGGCTCTGCAATTCGTGCGAAGTTTGCGACGAAGCGCCGGTAGTATGCGCACAGCCCGAGAAATCTTCGCACGCCCTTCTTGTCTTTCGGCCTTGGGAAGTTCGCAATGGCTGATGTTTTTGCCGGGTCAGGTAGGACTCCCGCGGCGTTGACGACGTGGCCCAAGAACTTGAGTTCCCCGTATGCGAAACGGCACTTTTCAGGCTTCAGCGTCAACCCCGACGTACGAATGGCCTCGAGTACAGACTCCAACCTTGCAAGGTGTTCGTCGAAAGTCCGGGCGAATACCACTACGTCGTCGAGGTATACGAGGCAGGTATGCCATTTAAGGCCAGCTAGCACAGTGTCCATGACTCTTTGAAACGTCGCTGGTGCTGTGCACAGCCCAAACGGCATCACATTGAACTCGTATACGCCGTCTGGGGTTATAAATGCAGTCTTCTCTCGGTCTCTCTCGTCCACTTCAATTTGCCAGTAGCCGGTCTTCAGGTCCATCGATGAGAAGTACTTCGCGTGGCAGAGGTGGTCGAGGGTGTCGTCGATTCGGGGGAGGGGGTACACGTCCTTTTTCGTGATTTTGTTCAGTCGCCGGTAGTCAACGCAAAACCTTAATGTGCCGTCTTTTTTCTTTACGAGTACGACGGGCGCAGCCCAGGGGCTTTTCGATGGCTGTATAATGTCGTCGCTGAGCATGTCGTCGACTTGAGTCCGGATGGCTTCCCGTTCGTGTGAAGAGACGCGGTACGGTGACTGTCGGGTAGGTCGGGCTCCGTCTTCGATTATTATTCGGTGCTTCGCTAGAGGGGTCTGACGTAGTTTTGCGCTCGACGAAAAACATTCGGTATAGCGACGCAGCAAAGCCAATAATTTTTTCCGTTGTTCTTGCGGTAGCGCCGGATTGACGTCGAATGGCTGCGGGAGCTTGAAGGTTTCTACGGGTGTGCGTTCAAAGTCGGCGACCGCGATCACATCACTTGCTTCTTGCGTTTCTTCGAGGAACGCAATTGCAGCTCCCTTGTTTAAATGCTGGTACTCTTCGGTGAAATTAGTGGCCAAAACGTGAGATTGGCGTTGCTTAAAGTGCGCAATGCCTCTTGCGACGGAGACACCGCGGTCGAGAAGCAACCTTCGATCACTCTCTACGATAGCGTCGATGTCAGAAGCAGCATCCTCACAGTAGACGGCGATCATCAAGCTTGCGCGGGGTGGCAGGGTGATGTGATCGTCGGCGATCCTGACAGCAGCACGGTGATCGGGGTTCGGCTGCGGCTTCGTGGAGTGATCGGAGGAAAATGTTATCGACTTGGTCTGCAGGTCAATTATTGCGCCGTTGTCCGTCAAAAAGTCCATTCCGAGAATTACGTCGCGGGAGCAGTTGGGCAAAACGACGAACACTGCAGGGTACGTCGTGCCATCTATGGTGACGCGCGATGTGCACGTTCCACTTGGCGTCACGATGTGGCCTCCTGCTGTGCGTATGTGCGGACCGTCCCATCTGGTCATAACTTTCTTCAGCTTAGACGCAAATGGTCCGCTCATTACGGAGTAGTCGGCTCCCGTGTCTACGAGGGCGACTACATCAAAACCGTCGATGGACACCTTGACGTCGGATGCCGCCTTCCTCGAGTTCCGGGTGCGTCGGGGCGTCGCATCTCGGCTTGTGCGTGTTGACGGTCGGGCACTGTGCGTCGTCGTTGTCCATGTCTTCTCAGCGGACGTCTCGGTCAGGTCGGGTAAGCGTCGCGGCGTATAGCTGTCGTCGTGTTCGGGAGTCTCATCAGGGTTAGGTCGGGTCGTCGGGATGAGGGCATGTCGTGAATCACTGTCTTCGGCGCGTCCTTGCGTCGTTGGAGGGTTTCCGGTTTTTCGCCGTAGAGCAACTTCACCTCCAGAAGTTGCTGCTTTTAGTTTCCCCCGCGTGGGCTGGGGGACCTTCCACGGGCGAAGTCAGCGTTGCTACGGCGGTTCGGCGATTGGTATGGGTAGGGCGACGGCGAACGGTTGAAACGCGCTGGGCCACGGCTGGTTTCAGATAGATACTCGTCGATCTCACGTGGTCGTTGGCCAGGGAGAGGGCGAGGTGCGTCGACGGAGAACCCACGCAGTCCGAGTCTCTTGTATGGGCAGCGACGGTAAATGTGGTCGGCCTCTCCGCAGTGGTAGCACAGAGGACGGTTATCGGGAGTTCGCCATACGTCCGTCTTCCTCGGCGTCTGGTTTCGGGCTACCGGGGGTCGGGCGGGTGACAGTGGACGGCGTGTTGGAGCAGGGCGGGGTCGACGAACAGCCGCGGAGTATGTCATAGCTTGTGGCTCTCGGGGTACCTCGGATGGCGTAGAAGTTCCCAACGCTTGTTGCACTTCTTCTCTAATGACGTCGGTGAGAGAAGCGACTTGGGGCTGCGGCGGCGTTGGGAGAAGTTTCCGCAGCTCCTCTCTCACTATTGCGCGGATAGTCTCGCGTAGGCTGTCGGCCGAGATCCGCGTGCTGCCAAAGTCGTTCGCATTGGCCGCGCCAACAAAGTTGCGGTCATACTGCTTAGCACGCATTTCGAGGGCTTTCTCAATGGTGCTGGCTTCGGTCACGAATTCGGCGACGGTTTTGGGCGGATTTCGGACAAGTCCAGCAAACAGTTCCTCCTTCACTCCGCGCATTAAGAAGCGCAGCTTCTTTTCTTCCGTCATTTCGGGGTCCGCGCGGCGAAATAGCTGCTTCATCTCCTCAACGAAGATCACGACACCTTCGTTGGGGTGTTGCGTGCGCGTTTCCAACAAAAGGGCGGCTCTTTCTTTCCGCACGACGGTAGTGAAGGTCTTAGTGAACTCGCTTTTGAACTGAGCCCAGTTTGTCAAGGAGCTCTCGTGGTTCTCGAACCAAGTGCGAGCCGAATCTTCCAAGTAAAAGAAAACGTGCCGAAACGTTTCTGCGTCGTCCCACCTGTTGAATTTCCGGACGCGCTCCAGTTTCTCCAACCATTCTTCTGGGTCTTCTGCGGGGGCTCCTCGGAATGATGGCGGTTCCCGTGGCTGCTGCAGAACGACAGGAGGATTGGCTTGGTTGAGCATGGTGCTGGTTGCGACGTTTTTCTTCTTCGTCTTCTCCGGTAGTAGACCGAACTCGGGTGGTAAATCTTGCACGCGGAGGCTGGCTCTTGTTGGACTGGCTTGGCGGCTTCCAGAGGTTGTAGTGGGCATGAAGGGTGCGTACCCAGCACCTCCACCAGATGTCACGTAGCCAAGGACGAAGCAGTTGTTTGGAAAAGAAACAAGTTTATTGGAGCGAACTTGTGCTCCCCTAACAACTGAAAAGAATACAGAGGCGGCGAAGCAGTGGTCAACAAAGTGACGTACGTGCGTCGGCGAGCGTCGCAGAATCGAATGCCCCGGCGTCCGCACTGCAGGCTTTTTATCTTTTGGCGCGCGTGGTTCTCGAAACGTCGATTCGCATCGAGAACATAGTAGATCCAAGAAGATTATTCTGGGCTGTTCACGTTAGATCGGAATGCTCTCCCTATCACAACAGATAACACATCCGGCACAGAAAGAAAGAATGGAACACGCGCTTCCCTTGGCGCAGAGATAACACAGACCGGCGCAGCCGGCGGCAAAAGCAAAACACAAATAAACAAACCCAATGTATGGTTCGCGGCAATATAGCATAGGGAATGGAAGAGATAAGGCCCGAGATGATAAATACCTGGACCGGATGAAGGCATTTGCTTCTTTCATTCCCCATGCTTTGGCAGTTATTCTTAGCAGCGTGTACGTAATTTGTGCCGTTGTACGACTGAGCCGGTAGAGAAAGGTTGTGTACGAAAAGTTTGTTTTGAAAAGAGATACCGAGCACCTTCATGTGAGCTGATGGAAATATGGTATGGCCGTCGAGGAAGATGTAGTTGCACGGATATTTGTTTTTTTTTCTTACCTTTCCGACCATAAGAAGTTCAGACTTTTAATGGTGAGCAGGATAGCCCACACATCCTGGCGCAGTCGATCACAACACCAGTAGTTAGCCAGAAACGGTCCTGCATCTCACCTACCAAGCCCTTGCCTGTCCCCACTGTATAAGTCCATGCAGGCCATGGTGCAGATCCGGGACGGCCCCAGGATTGTAGGTAGGCATATAAGAGCTACGTTGAAATGGAGGGGACATAAAACCGCTCCTCGGGGTGTGCCGTGGCCACTTACGGCAATGGGTTCTTGGGTTTGTTCCTGGGTTCTTTCTGTTCGATAGAAAATCTTGGGCGTAAGTATATGTCCGTGTCCAAAAGTGAGCGCTCTTTTGGTTGACCAGAATGGCTTGGTGTGCCACGTCATGAAAGACCGTTTAGATATAAGCCAATATAGCTTTCGGAGTATGGCGATTGCTTTGGGCCAATACATCTTTTAACTGCAGGAGCCTGTCCTGGGTTGAAAGGTGGCGGCGAAAACAAAATATGGTTGTAGGCATTTTTGCTTCTTGCCGGAAGGATTGACGTCTGTCCAGGATAAGCTCGTGTTGCCGCCCTCTGCAAAAAGTGAGCGAGGTCTGGCGGGGGTTGTCAATGTCTAGCTTCTTCCCTGTTTTCAGAGTTAAACAGACGCCGACCATTTTACACTCCACAGCGGGCGGACCTTTCCTCTAACAAGTATTTATAAATGAGGTGACTGCAATCACCAAGCCCTTATCAAGATTGGCCAATGCTTTATTTGTTCTTTTATCTGAACCAGGGGTGATATGCTTGCGAATTTTTTTAATAGCTGTCTTGGCTTCGAAGATTTGGATGTCGCGGTATAAATTGGGGATGGGCGGTCCTGTGCAGTTCAGGACGGGCGGCGTGGAGGAGTTTCGTATGTACCATGTTCCAAGTACTTGAAGGTGATCGTCTTGTACACCGAGGAACGAGTGCTTAACAGTGGTCATTACTCTGGCGGACTAACCCACTCTTTTTGTCGGGTATATAAGTACCTCAACGACCTCCATGTCTAGTGGGTACTGATTATTCTCCTTAATGCGTCACACCGGGTGAGGCATTTTTCTCGATTCGTCTGCACTGCGTAACAGACCGATTCTTCAGTGAGCTTCGCAATAAGTTTTTTTAAGTTATGTTGCTGTCACTTCCAGCGACGAGCAGGACTGACCCAGACCTCACACATGTTGCGCAGCCTGGGGTGGATGCTCGGATTTGCCTCTTTAGGTGAACCTTCTTTGTCGTGTCCTTAATATCCGCGCTGACTTCGCTGGCCCACTCCTCTATGCTTTCAAATTTTTGGGGACGGATTCTCCCGCCCATCTCGAAATTTGCTTCAGTCTTTGGTTTTGGCTTCTCTGACATTAGGAGTAAAATTGTCCCTGAGGATTCTGGTGGAGATTATGTCGTGGTCATTGCTGAGGTTCGCTCCAGTGTTAAACCATCGAACCTGGGTAGCGTTTCGAAGGAGCGTAAGGTCGGGATACGTATCTGTAGCTCAGGCAACACAGAGATGAAAAAATAAAGGTGAAACTCCAGGTTTAAGTACATTAAACGCAGGTTGGTGTGTATTTATAGCAAATAAATACCAATATACGTGGTCCTAGCCGAGCGATATCAGCGTAAACGCTAAAAAGATGTCTTCTCGAGCTATATAACAACAGCGAAAACAAAAGGTGATAACACAAGGCGTGCCATCTGTGGGAAGAGCGGGAACTTCTATCTAGTTGAACGAACTGGAATTAATGTTTACAATAGGCAGGGGTAGACGGAAGTTGAGAATCTTGAGGCATTACAGCGAAGAAGTGAAGGAAGGGCAGATCGCAGAGAGAGGAGAGAAGAGCGCTGCCTTCGGTGATATTTGTAAAAAAGAAAGTTGCAATGCGGCCAATACTTTGTTGTTTTTTTGTTCGTGTATTCACGTGTGGCACACTGACATCTGGAGGAGGGCGAGTCGTGCTGCCGTATCGCCACTGTGGGTGCGCATTCCAGCGGATCACATAGGCCGTATCCGATGAGTGCACCCTACAACACGTGCAATAAGCCTGGAAAGTTTTCTATGTTCACTAGTAGCATGACCACTCAGGACCACATATTTTCATGAAGTGCATTCGCGGCACATCGCGTGGAACGTTCCGCATATTTTTGAGCGCAGCTCTTAAGCGACAAGTACTCTGGTTCCGCGTCATCCCTCGGAGCCTCCTCGATGTAACCCAGAAAACAAAAAGGTCAGCAAAGATAGACCGATCAGAAATGCAGAGGATGAAGGCATGGTATAAGTTTGAGGGCGAGGGGGCATGCTGAGGGAGGCGACACATTCTCCAGGACAGGGAAATAGTGAAATCAAAGGGTTCGCTGATGACGGGATGAGTTGCTGAGAAGCAGCAGATATGCTCCGTCACCGAGAAATCTGCAGTTCGCTGTGCACTCAAACTTCGCATTAGTGAGTATAGAAATCGTCAGCTAACTTTTTATCATCAAGCTGGATTTCTGGTATTTATGGGAGTATACTTGTTCCAGAATATAAGTAAAGCTGTTTCATCCACATATGAACGCGAAAATCAATAGAATATCGCGTATGTGCACTTTCTTCAAGGGGCTGAGATTGCGCAGGTAAAATGTTGAACGTAGATAATTTATTATATTGCATAGGGTCTTTCAATCAACAGAGTTTTCTTTTTGTACAGCTGTCTGTGCCGCAAACCGATGAAATATGATACTCAACATATCTGGCTCTGAATTTATACCAAAGAATTACTTTTTTCCTAGTGTGTCAATTGCCGTACCTCTCGTTTACTAGTTTACCAATTTTATACGTCTCTAGACAAGGGGCCACACTGAATATGACATTTTTTGATGTGCAAAAAAATGGCCGATACGACTTGGTTAATTCCACGTTGTACAAACGTAAGTACCTTATACCGCTTTGTTACGTATTTTAGCCGAAATGCTGTGAACGGAAAACAGAGGCAAATCGCTGCAACCCAAGTACCCTGTACGTTGCTTCCGTGCTTTCAAATCTGTTTTTAAATCACTGCGCTTTAGCAAAACCGTCAAAATGCAGCCAAACACCAGTGTGTTTTTTCAGTCAGTTGGGGCAAAGATATTTGTTTTTCATGCCTGAGGAGTGGGGTTTTGAAAGAAAAAAATTTAAGAGCCTTCTTCGATTGTTCACATAGTTGTTTGTGCACGCGTTCAAGTTCTTTTTAGTACCCATCGCTACAACAAACGTCCGATGGCATTTGCATGTAAAAACACCTAGAAAGCAATCGACGTATCTATTGTTGATGAAACAAAATCACACAGCTAATATCATAACTCTGTGATGCACTCCACTTGCCTGCACTTCTTCTTTGCCGACATTATACCTTTTACCTGTTCACCGCTTCTTCTTCGCCGAAATTATACCTTTTACCTGTTCACCAGCACACTGTTGCGCCACGCGTTTCAACAGTTAAGGACCAGCAGGTACTGATTAGACATTGGGCCAGGGTCAGAAGGTCCGCAGTTTTAACATAGGGTGTTGAACATTTGGGCTTCAGACGGAACTGCAATACTTCAAATAAAGTTCACAATTCTTTTAAAAGAAAGAATTTAGAATTCTCAATATTGCCTCATTTTAAATAGTTGAATGCCCACTGCAGCATTTCGCTTTCAGGCGACAAACCAGATTTAGGATCTTAATACATTACCCAGCCCTCCTTCACTTCTGACAGGAGATTGCATTTGTTAGAGGTTGTTGCCTGCTTTGTTCTGCAGCGACGAAAAATGGTATTGGGACTGCTCTTTATTAGTTTTCCTTCAACCCCTTTTTGGTAAGGTGTTTTTCTCGTAGCAGCCTTTTTGTTTTTGCGTGAATAGCAGGTGTTCAAACATCGATAACAATGAGTAATCGTTTTCAGTTTTTATATTTTTATTGTTATACACATTCTTATAGCTTGCTTATCTCTAAGCACTGCATAGAGGCGAATATTTTTATTTCAAGTAATTTTAAGAGTGCGTGAACGTGTCTGTATGTTTGTGAATGTTGTGGGAAACGGTCGGCGTACTCACCCGTGGCTACGCTCATGTGTACTCATTTTTGCTCAAACTAACATGTGAGTGCGATTATGAGTAAGTACACACCCAGATTTCCAAAGTTAGGGCGATCACGAGTAAGTGAAGACGCAAGAAGAGTTCTCGTGAGTATACTACTAATAAATATGCGTACTCATGAGTACACAGTACTCATAAATACACGGTACTGATTACAACGTAGTGCTCATGACTACACAGTAATCATGCGTAAAATCCTCATTAGTTCTGTATGTGCCACTGCTTGCACTGTTGAGTACATGCTTTTAGGAGTACAGTAGTGCAAACAAGTTTTGTAATGAACTTTAGTGGGGAAGCGCGTGTACGTGTCCCACACTATAAAGGTGCCGCAGTGCCTCTTAACTTTCAATCATGGTAATATCAGACAACGAAATCTGCGCCTTTGTACTTTAACGGTCCCTCTTTGCGGTGCTAGCCTTTTTCAGTGGTCGCTCGCTAAGGGGTTGAGTGGTGAAAAGGAAAAGCAAACTAGGGTTGACAACTGGGCGGGCAACGGGGCCGACGCTTTTTTGCTCATACGGAACCTGTTCATTGCTGCCATTATTTTGGTTTTCGAACACGCGGCTTGCGTAAGAGTGGGTGCTTCCTTGCACTTGCTCAGTCCAAGATGTTACAGGGGACATGCGATGGATGCAGCTAACAAAGCATGCATAACGAGCGCTGAAGTCGCTCTTTCTTGCCTTCACCAGTTTCCTTAGATGCACGTGACGCTATGCAGCCGTTTCGGGAACCGAACTGCTGAATTAAACAGTCGCGAATAATTTACGTTACTCGCGTCAAGCCCCTCGAGCAATCTTGGTGACGGTGATGGCGACACCGCAGACCTTGAGCCCCCGCAGAACCCGGGTGACACCCCGGACCCCGAGCGCCCAACAGAAGCTGTAACCTACCGTGGTGATATGTTTAAAGGTGAAGGATAAAAACCTCAAACGGTGGCCGTCGGAACCCACCTCAAGCTCCGGCGGATGGGCTCTCTGTCTTTTTACCTGGCAGGGAGCTACTGGAACTTCTTAGCTATGAGGGTAAGGCTGTGAAGGGAAGTACCCCCGTACCCTAATTCTATACATGCTTTATGGTCTTTTCAAATCCCCCCACCCTCCAAACGTGATCGGTTCCTGAAAATTACGCCCACCTCCTCTCGCAGGAACCCTGGTGTGATGCAACGCATCTCATGGTGGGTTCCATTGGCGTTTTCCATCGTATTGATTACGCTTATAGCAGGGATTCTCACGCGAAGGGAGATGGTCGTAATTTCCTATTTTTACCATGAAATGCACATGCAGTACACGTATGCTAAGTTACGATCTTTATTGCAGACGAGAATGAGTGCCTTGTGGTTCGTAAAGTGCACAGCTAGGGGCTCGATGATTGCATCAAGCAATCGTTGTTCAGACGAGCGAGACCAGTGGCAACATGGAACAACGAACGTTTGTTGCAGTATTTTTATCGCTTCATCGTAATTGTCCTCTGCGGAATACTGGAGCCCTTCAATGGCAGCCGCTGCTTTTCCGGTGATAGATGCTGACAAATAATTGAATTTTTGTCCCTTGGTCATATTAGGTCTGAGGTGAACCGCTGACTCATACTGAGCCCAGAAGCGGTGCCACTCCAAAGCTCTTCCGCCAAACTTTATCATTTCCAGCTTGGGCAGTTTAACTAGCTCCGTTGCGTCTTGAGTGGTACGTGGTGCTACCGCCTGCCTTGCGCTGCTATTTAATTCCATTTGTACAGGCTCTCTAATTCTGAACTCGATGGTAGACAAAATTGCTGTTATTTTCATGTCATACTCTATTACTCTTTCAAATTCGGCATCGGCGGTTTCTTCAGTCAGATATTTCTCCATTTGCTCATTCGCACTCTTGAGGCTTTCGCTTATCCCTTTGATCTGCGCCTGAGTCGCGAGTAGCTGTTCTCTGCTGGCTGCTTCATTAACTTGCTGCTCGGCTGCGTTGATAAGCTGCGTGATCTGGCAGCGAAGCGCCTTCCTTTTCTTCGTTAGCACTTCTTTGCTCATTTCTCTGCGGTTTATTATGACGCCTTACTTGTTAGCCGTTCCGATGCCTCTGCTGGCCACTCCGGTCTCATCGCGCGATCCAGGTCGGTCCGCTGCTCCGCCGCCGTTTCCTTCTCTGCTGCTCAGTCGCAGGTACACGTCTGTTGTGGGCGTGGAGGTAGAATCCTGGTCACGGCACCATTTGTTCAGACGAGCGAGACCAATGGCGACATGGAACAACGAACGTTTGGTGAAGAAGTAGAAGTAACATGCGCTCGCGCGTAGGAGCAGTCTTCTTGCTCTTCGTCTTCAAGCGCCGTGATGATGATATTTAACAATCGTCGAGTACTGCGAGAGAGCGCAAGCGTAATGCGGAAGACCGTCGACTGAGACCGTCGAATTGCGGCATGCCGCTTTATATTCACAGCGCCCGAAGGAGAGGAGAGCGCGGAAAGAGAGAGTACTGCCCATGCGCAGCGCGCGCAGAGCCACCCACCGGCGCCTAGCAACGGAGTGAGAGCGCGCTCCACCGACCCACAGCTGTTTGGGGGAGAGTGTTCGCTATCAGAGAGAGGAGAGGAGGAGAGGTGAAGCTGTGCGGACAACGCCGGACAGACGCAGGAAGGACAAAGGGGCGAGCATGAGATGCGTTGCATCTAAAAGGTGCTGCACCGAAGTATCCTTTCCTCCGTGGCATTCAATCTCGCTCCCAAAGCTCGATAATTTCTCGCGCTTTCTGATCATGGAATCTCTTGATAACACAAAGCCACTCACTTCCCAGTCCGTGTTTCTAATCTCCAAGTCTTGAAAGCGTTGTCGGAAAGTCGCAGAAGGCTAAGAAACTGAAAACGGGAGAACTCCGGATTGAGGTAGACAACAAACAGCAGTCCGCAAACCTTCTTGCCCAAACGCGCATGGTCAATGTTGACATCAAGATCACGCCTTATCGCAGCCTTAATAACTGTCAAGGCGGGATCTCTGATACGGATCTTATTGAAACCGAAGCCGATCCGCTCGAGGGCATCTGTGATCAGGGCGTGAGGGCAGTGATGCAAATAACCATACGCCGAAACGACCAAATTATACCTACCAAACACATCATCTTGACGTTTGACCACTCAACACATCCTGAGTCGGTCAAAGCAGGCTTTGTGGGATGTCCGGTCCTACCCTACGTGCCAAACCCACGCCGCTGCTACAAGTGTCAGCGGTTTGGCCACGCACAACCTCTAGCCGTGGTAAACTGACGTGCGCAAAATGTGCAGCGCAAGATCATGCAACCGATAACTGTGAATCCGAGCACTTAACCTACCCGAACTGCCAGGGACAGCATGCTGCCTATTCCAGAAGCTGCGAAAAGTTTAAACAAGAGAAACAGGCTATTGCCTTGAAAGTAAACGAGAACATCACCTTCCCAGAGGCGCGAAAGAGGTTCGCCTCTTTCCTCATGGGGAGGTACGCCGACATGGCTCGCCGGGGGTCGGAGCGGCATCTGGTTTCCGCGGGGACCCACTACCGCGAGTCAGACTTGGTTCCGTCCCCGCCCACCCCTGGGTTACCTCTTCTGGCCCAACCCACCACCGCACCGCTCGCTGAGCCAGCAGCGACTGTGGTGGCATCCACGTCCGGTGGGGATGTTGCTGCACCCACTGTTTCCTCCTCTCCACCAGCCCGAAGCACACGCCAGGGGATGGCGGAGATGGAGACGGAGGAAACCGCGGCAGTCCCCACCATCGCACCACCGCCTGTGCAAACAAAGGCGCTCCCGACGCTCTCGGTGGTCGCGGCTTGAACTAAGGGCATGGGAAAGGGTGCGAAGTCCCGGGGGGTCCGGTCCACCAGTTACCCATTCCAAATCTGATGACGACATAGATGTGGGACCTTTCCTGTCTACCTTGCAGCGGAAGAAACGGGTCCCTTCACCCAAACCTCCAGAGAAGGTTAAAAAACGCCTTCCAAGAGTCCAAGCCCCGAAAGACCCTACATAAATAGTCACACTCCAGTAGCTCTAGTACATCATAATGGGCAGACAAATTATTGTTCATTGGAACTTCAGAGGCCTTCTGAATAATCTTGACGACGTGTATGAGATTCTGCATGATAATAAGCCAAGTGTAATGTGTGTCCAAGAAACACACTTAAATTCCAAACACAAAAACTTTATTGAATAGTTACCTGGTACACAGAAAGGACACGGATGGCTGCACTCACTCTTCTGGCGGTGTGGCCATAATTGCCCGCCAATCCTTAGCATGCCACCCTGTCACATTGAACACTGTCCTTGAGGCTGTAGCAATAGGCTTAATAATGTTTAATAGGTTGATAACGGTATGCCCCATAACATTCCTCCTGATGTTGCACTTTCGAGCTCTGACTTCGAGGCGCTGGTTGAAGAGCTGCCCGATCCATACATCGTTGCAGAAGACCTTAATGCTCACAACTCTCTTTGGGGCTCTTCTTGCACAGATGCCCGAGGTCTCTTGATAAAAAAATTCCTTACATCTTCAGGACCATGCCTTTTCAACAATAAACAGCCTACATACCATAACATAGGACACAACACATACTCACACCTTAAATTGGCTATTAGTTCTGGAATTCTCTTTCCATGTCTACAGTGGGGTTTGGGCACGGACCCATATGGTAGTGACCATTTCCCCACTTCATTACGTATATAGGTACAGGCCTGAGCAGTCGATCTGCCCATAACATATGTAATGAATCAAAAGCAAACTGGAATACCTTTACGGATCCAAACTACAGTACACAACTATTAGACACCTACACATTCAAGAAGCTTCCGAACTACTCACGGCACACATCCTCGACGCCGCCTAAAAGTCCATTCCCCACACCTCTGGTGCCTTGCGCAACCAGCGGAGGCCGTGGTGGAATGATGACGCTACGCAGGCGCGGAAGGCCCAGAACAAGGCGTGGGGTATCCTTCATCGATACCCCACGCCGGGAAACCTCCCCTTGTTCTAAAGGGCAGAGGCGATGGGAAAACGTGTGCGCCGTGAGGAGAGTTGGGGAACATTCATAACATCAATTAACTCCTACACAGACACACGAAAAGTATGAACACGAATACACAAACTCAAGGGACAACAAACACTCAGCCTGCCTCTGGTCAGCACAACAGGGGACACACTCGAAGACCAGGTTTACACACTCGCACAACACTTCCATCACGTGTCCAGTTCAGCACACTAAACACTTTCATGAAACACTTTCATACACCAACACTTTCGAGAACTCTACTTTACAACGACAAGTCAGCATCCTCTTATAAGTCAGAGTTTTCACTTCATGAGCTGAGGACCGCTCTTAGCACTTGTAAACTCTCATCTCCAGGCTCAGACAACATCACACATACAATGATAGAGCACCCACACTCAGACACTCTTCTAACACTCCTCCACCTATATAACAAGATGTGGCTTTCGGGGCACATTCCAAACTCTTGGAACGAGGCTATAGTTGTAGCTTTCCTGAAGGAGGGAAAGGGTCCGTCGTACCCGTCAAGTTACCGTCCTATAGCGCTGACGAGCTGCCCGTGCAAGCTCTTTGAGGAGATGATCAATCGCTGGCTCGTGTACGTCCTTGAGTACAGCGGTCTTCTCTAGAGCGGCCAGGCAGGCTTCAGGGTGCGGCAACCGGGGAACGATCAACTGGCAGCTCTTGACTCGTACACCGAGGATGCCTTCGTGCGTAAGCAGTATTATTTAACTGTGTTTTTCGACCTTGAGAAGGCATACGACACCGATTGGCGTTATGGAATCCTTAGTGACCTCAAGTCATTCGGTGTTTCGGGTAACATGTTGAACACTCTTGTTAGCTACTTGTCAGACACAACGTTCCGAGAAACAGTTGGTTGTGCACCTCTCAAAGGTTCACGTGCAAGAAAATGGCGTACCGCAAGGTGGCGTGTTGAGCTGCACTCTCTTCATAGTAAACATCAACTCTCTTGGTAAGGCACTGCCACCTACAATTTCTTATTCTGTGTATGTAGACGACGTCCAGATATCCTATAAATCTTGCAATATGTCAATATGCGAGCGTCAAGTCCAGTTTGGTGTAAAGAAACTTGCCGGCTGGGCAGACAAGAATAGTTTTAAGTTGAATTGGGCAAAAAGTTCCTGGATTGTGTTCTCCAGGAAGCGCGGGGTCCATCCGGACCCAGACATTACTCTTATAGGCGTGTCGCTTCCAGTGAAGGGAGAGCACAAGTTCTTAGGTGTTGTGCATGGCCACAAACTCACATTTATTCATTACGTCAAAGAACTTCAGCATAAATGTCTCAAAACCATAAATATCCTAAAGTTGTCTCCCACGAGTCCTCTGGTTCCGACAAACAACTCTTCCTGCGCTTGTATACTGCTTTGGTTGGGTCTCGTTTGGACTATGGCAGTGTCGTGTATGGGTCGGCGAGTAAAACCGCGTTGCAAATGTTTGACCCAGTGCTACACTTGGGGCTTCGGGTGCTTTTCGCACTAGCTGTGTCGAGAGTGTATGTCGAGTGTAATAAGTGGAGCCTTGAGAACCAACAAACGTACATGGACTTGCTTTAATTAAGCTTTTAAAATCTCATCATTGAATAACCATCCTTTTTATCCTGTCTAACGATACATCAACATCTCTGCTCCTTGTAAATCGCCCATTAGTTCCTCTGCCCTTTTCACTTACAGTGAAAGGGCGAGCCTCGGATCTAATTGCTTCGTTTTTATGTGTGTACAGGTCATCCTTTTCAGACATTTTCCCGCCTTGGCAACTTCGCCCTCTGTCTTGTGACGTTTATTTTATGGAACTTGACAAAAATCAGGTACCACGTGCTGCAATAATGTAGCACTTTCTGTCTCTGTAGGTTAGGTACCCACATGCAGAATTTTACAGTGACGCTTCTAAGTCCTCCACTATGGTGTCTTGCGCTGCGTATGGTCCACATTTCAATGCAGCCAGAACCATGAGCATACACACAACCATTTGTTCAGCAGAAGGGTATGGAATTTTACTAATCATAGAACACATTCTTGACAATGAAATTCCCAATTTCATCCGCTATACAAATTCCTTGAGTGTTGTTTGCACACTATCATCGCACAGCCCCCCCCCCAAACCCACATAGTTATTCTTGTGTTGAACAATATTATGCCGGTTTATGCGCGAAAGCATGAGTTGCTCCTCTGCTGGGTCCCAGAATACTCTGGGATCGCTGGGAACGAGTTGGCAGACGAGATGGCCGCTGATGCAGCACTAGGGAACACTGTAGACATAACAACGGTACCCTATACAGACTTGAAGCCACATATAAGACAACATTTGCGCAGAGCAAGGCAAACACACTGGAATGAACAGACAGACAACAAGTTACACGTTATAAAACCACGCTTGGGACCACACACCACTGACACACACAACAGACACACGGAAGTCGCATTAGCTAGGCTACGGATAGGGCACTCTCATGCAACGCACTCGCATCCGCTCACAGGATCTTCTAGACCCAAGTGCATCAGGTGCGGAGAGGCCATATCCGTAGTGTACATAATCATTCAATGCAAGGCACTCGACACAACACAACACAAACACTTCAGAGAACTATACAGACAACATATTCCCCTACATCTATCGTTGTTTCTGGGTGATGATGCCATGGTTTCCGTGAAACGTGTGTTTAAGTATTCGTCAGACGTTAGGTTTTTAAACCTCATTTCCTATCACGCATAATCAAATCTGGCCCTATACACCAGCCATCACAATTATGTGTAATTGATTTTAATATGTCGGGTTTGCGCGTTTTTCTAGGTACATTTTTGTGGTAATCACTTCTCTTCATTAAATAACTTCTTCTCTGGCGCTCTTTGCCCTCGTTGGCCTTGCGCCATTAAACTACAACCATAATCATCTTTACTCGCCTCAAATCGATAGCTTGGTTTGCGTTACCGAAATCTACCACACCTTTCCACTGTGCGTATTCAAACAATAATTTTTCGTATGTACGTGTTCCCATGTGGTGTTATTAAGCTCTTGTTTTGAACTGATTCCGTGAGATTCGTTAGGACTGTGGTTGCGTTAACTGCCTTTAGAAGTGATCATATTGCGCCACCTTACATGCGTGGCGGTGGAATTTACCGCTTAAACGAAAATAAAGCATCCGGGTACCCCTAAGTACGTCTATGAATTGTGAACCGGACAGCATAACACCCGCTGAACGCGCGCGACGCTTTGTGTCACTCGCACTGTCGAATAGCTCTGGGATCTTGCCACTTGGGTAGCGCTTTGCTTTTGAATGGCCTTGATTTGTCTCCTTGAACGTCTGGTAAAACATGTGACTAGCACTTAGCTACATCACCCCATTTTTTAATCGATCGCTCTCAGGTTCATCAGCGCTTCTCGAGGTAAGAGCTTCACATCTCCGCTGTGCAACCAACACGCCAACACGAAATCTTTAGTGACCTCGGTGAAAGCTGTCACGCCTCTCAAGTTCGTTTGCAAACTTTGTCGTTGAGTACACAAAGCACAACAGAGCAGTTGGACACTGTTCTACCTCTAGCCAAGGACCTGCAGCAACTGGATGCACTCCGGCCATTGACTGCTCGCAATACCCGCTCCACGCCTCCCTCCCTCCACCAAACACAAGCATAAAAATGGTTTGTTAAAGTCAATCACGTGTGGGCAGTGCCAGGGCTCTTACCAAAAATAGACATAATGAAGGGTTCCGCCACTGTTTTGTCGCTTTCTCGCGTTAGGAACTCAATCTTTGGCTCCTCGCGCATTCGCAATTTTTTTTGTTTGTGTTTTAAAGCAAAGCTTTACTAATTTCGTCTACCGGTTTCACCGCGGATGTGCACTTCCACCTTTTGACCGCACACACCCCCTGTGACACACCCCTAGAAGCGCATCGCGTGATCCGCGGGCCCGCTGTCAGCGCTACCCACAAGGCCACGTTTTTTCCCGTTCTGCTCAACTAGCAGCAAGGCCGCGATGGCACCGTCCACTCAACTCATCGGCAGCCAACCAAATCCGCAGCCTCCAACACATACGCCTGTTGGTCGTCTCTGGCTACGTGACTCTTCTTGCGCCGCATTCGTCATGAAACAGGAACGCTGCGTTCGCCGAGAATCGAAGCGAGGCCGTACCACCTTCGGTGAGCGTTGCACCGGACTGAACGGCATTCAGCCGTGGTCGGTAGTACAGCTACACCAAGGGTTTACCAGGCGAAGGCGAGACTCAACCAGACTAAGCCAAGCTTTTGCTTTCCATATTCAAGCTTAGGACAAGTTGTGACCCCTCATCCAAACCATTCGGCAGAGATAATTGAAAGGATAACAATGGGGTGGATTGCATTTGGCAGGCATTCGCAGATAACGAATGACAGCCTACCATTGTCCCCAAAGAAGAAAGTCTCCGACACCACCCTGTTACTGGTACTTACCAACGGGGCAGAAACTTGGAGGGCCACTAAAAGGGTTCAACTTAAATTGGGGACGATTCAGCGACCAATGAAAGGGAATTTGATAGATGTAACATCAAGGGACAAGACGAGAGCGGAGTGGGTCAAGAAACAAACACGTGTTAAAGACATATTAGTTGAAATTAGGATGAACAACTGGGCGTGGGCAGGGCATGTAATGCGAAGGCAAGTTAACCGCTGGTGATTAAGGGTAACAGACTGGATCTCTAGAGAAGGCAAACACGGCAGGGGGTGGTACAAAGTCAAATGGGCAGATGAGATCAATAAGTTTGCGGGGATAAATTGGTCATAGTTGGCACAGGCCGGGATAATTGTAGAATAATGGGAGAGGCCTTTGCCCTGTGAGTGGGCGTAGGTGGGGTGGTTTTGCAGGTGATGATGATGATGAGTCAATATTAGGTGATGTAAGGTGCAGCTATTTTTCTCTTATTTCAGGTCCGTATGGCGGTGGCGCCAATGACGGTTTCACAGTGTTCGCAGCATGGGGGCAAGGTATCTTTGCAGCTGGTTTTAAAGACAGATTTGTCTGTCTGTTTGTCTGTCTGTCTGCCATAAAGACAATTCATTATCGCAACATAATATTAGGTCCTGCAATTGGAACTCCACGTGTCGCCATGAAGTGGATTGATGTGTACATGATGTGTACACTCAACAAGTGGGGAACTCTCTCCAGCGATTCAGCCCCTCGGGTAAACTTCACAGAAATTTTCAACTAGAGTTTTATATCTGCAAAATGTTCCGTAGCTACTAAATACTGCATATTTTAAAGACTGTTCGGCAAATATAAAACAGTAAAGAGAGTTCAACTAAAACATAAATCCGAAAGACATATTTCGCAATGGTCGTTAAACGAAGAATAAACATCGGCGCAATTTTTTGATCGCGAGCGGAAGAACGCGTAAAAACCAATATTTATTTCCACAAAGAAAAACTTGGCGCAGCTTGCACTAGTGGTGCAAGGTTGCAGAAACAGCAGAACTGCCGTCCCCTGCTCTTACACTGAACATAGATTTTAGAACTTGACGCAAAAACGTTTTCGATGACTTGCAGACCGGTACCGCTTTGTCCACAGCCTTTCAATCTCTCCCATATTGGTGCGCGTTAGCACACACTAGCACCCGCCGCAATCAAGATCGCGAACTCGGCGTCTCCAGCGCGAGATCAGCGTCAGTGAACGCAGGTGAGCTGGCAAGGAGAACACCAAGGGTGACATGACGCCGCTAACGCTGGGCAGAGTTGTCCCGAAGGTAGACCTTTATACGACGTTGGGTGCTTCTCACGAGGCGCACGATCATTTGCGCTCTTTCTTATTTGTATTTTTACAAGCTCCCCAAAGAACGCAAACCCACGCGTGAGTCTGGATGATACCGGGCGTTCTTCACAAGTTGCACAATCACGTGCACCTCGCGAGGAGGGTTACTTGACAGGGGCTAGAGAAGATTATCGTCTTTCGATGACATTTAAATGAGAAGATAAGCAGCCTGTTTTTCTGATCATGAATTGCTTGCATGTTTTGCATTAAGGCACTTCTTTCGTTTCATTCAAGGACCTGTTTGCCATTTCTATCGCGTTAGGGTAGCAGAACAGCTTCAAGTCAAATGAACATTGGCCACTCATTGTTTCACACGTTGGTATTCATATTCTGCAAAAAACAAGATGATGCCGAATGATGGAGGACCAACGTGTAATACGCCGCTAGGCTCGCTTTTTACTATTACTTAGAATTTCTATGAATCCACCAGTCTTAGGCGCGCTCAACATTCACCATATTTCCGCTATTCAAAGAATAACCAGGTGAAATTCAAGGAACTGCTCCACAAACTCATGTTACATCGATCATCAAACATTGATATCTCGGGGCAAACAATTAGGTGAATTTTCCACCAGCAACGTTCAGACGTCAGTGGTTCAGAGGCCATTCAGAGGGTAGGTACCGTTGCCATCACTATGGGGAAATGGCGGTGCTCTTCAATAACAGCAATTCAGCATAACGATGGGCGCAGTGAATTGCGACGATCGATTGATGTGCGTTACCAACTTAGACTTCCTGAAATTTGTCGTCCACCCATTTTCTCCCAGCTACATTGCAACAATGGGGTAATATTTATTGCGTTTTCTATAAAATGCATAATTACGTTACCGTGTGTTGTTCTTTGACATGACTGCTCTACAAACGGCTTATTTAAACAGTGCGTATTTACTTCTTTGTGGCGTCAAGGAGCTGGATGCGGGTGTGGCGTCGGGTGTGAGGAGGTGGTTGGCATATATCTATGAAGATTCCCCTATTTTCGCTTGGTTCACTTGGCGTTATTGGAGAGAAATTCTTTGGTAACCAGCGGCCCAAGCTTACGCACCCGATGGGCATAATGTGTGGTGCTCCAGAACCGTCCTCTATAAATTTATCGACATCCTTTGAAATTATTACACGAATTTGTGGGCCAAAAATGGTTCTGAAGTTTTCGTACACTATTTCATTTTGCGGAACTTTTTATGTGCGCGGCGGTAATGCTCGGAGCGGGCGTCGCTAAACAGTCTGCCGATATTGGCTCTTGGGTCTCTCTTCTGTAAGCCTGAGTGACACCCGAAGCAGATGGCACGTGAGTAGGGTATCAGGTGCACTCTAGTCGCGCAGAATGCTGATTATAGAGAGGCTGTGGTGTGTTGCAATCTACTTGCTGACGTTATTCGCGCCGTAAGGGCGAAGAAACGGAGCAATGATAGAGCCGCATTGTGCGGGTTGAAAGCCTTCCATGCGCCTTGTGGTGATACCGGCGTCGTCAGTTCATTCTTTATATAGACATCGCAGTACCTGGCCCCGCTTTCCACCTAGTAGCGTAAGCGCACGTAGTGCATGTAATATTAAAATATGACAGAGCGAACCAAATAAAGGGCGCTTTTTTCTCTCCGCTGGGCTGTCTCGCTGCCGCGCAGGCGGCGGGAGCGGAAGCGTGACAGGAAAAAGAAACTGTAGGGCAACCAACTCTACAGGCGGCGAAAAATTTGTTTTTTTTTTGTTCTTCTGACCTCGGTTAACCAAGACCATCAACCGATGAGAGGCAGCCATTTTCCGGTTCCGTCAATTTGTTCCGTAGCACCGTGATAGCACCTCTTGTACCAATGCTAGAGAGAGAGAAAAAAGAAGCGACGAGGGCCGGAAGAGAAGAACTACGGGGTCTATGTCGCGCTCTTCACTCGTCTATTTACGAAACAGGTCGCTTGCCTTGTTAATCAATCGCATCAACCAATGTGTAATCGTTTATTGAAATACCTATTGGTAAAGCAGTATTGAATCTTGTTTGGGTTCCAAAATTGTTAGCATCACTGTTTCCCAATTTCCCTTAGTTTGAAACTAATTCATAAGCTTCTTCAACAGTTAAACCACAATAACGCTTGGCCAATCCCCCAGAGTGTATACGCGCCATTCTTGTTCCGGCTCCAACCAGCCAATCAACCAACATCCGGGAGAGAAAACTTAGCGCGGTAGAAGTGGAAACTTGAAACATCGTGCTGCGTAACGCTCAGTAGTCTTGCGGTATCAGCCCGTCTTCTCTCGCAATGGAACACCGCAAGCGGCACAGCAACACCGGCCCGTTAAGAATCCACTGAGTTATTGATTGTTGCCTTAAATAAAACCATAGCTGAGCTGCTACACACATTGCAATTCAGCGCCTTGCATTTGCAACCAGCGGAGTGACAAGTTGTATACTTAGTTGTTACGGATAAATCCGGATTATCATATCATTAAAAATTGGGGTTTCACATCCAGGGGGGCGGTTGAAGAACGACAAGGAAACAGCAAAGGCCCCAGCGGCCGTCCGGATGGGACGGCATATTTCGGCGCAGTAGAAATGTCGAGTGAAATAGCGGTAACGTACCCTTGGTTTTCTGACGATTGACACCACCGCCATTTGTCAAACCAATTCGCAATACCACTGTCTTCCTTCGTGTTACTCAGTCTTCTGAGTTTATTCAGAAGGAGGAGAAGCTGTCTCGTCAAATTCGACCAACTAAAACTGACTGATTATTTCTGATATTGAGATTTCTGGTGCAGTCGCCCGATCGGCACGCTGTCCGGGAAGTCAACTTCGTGGCATCGGAGCTGCGTGAATACGACAAAATGTGCTTGCTGGAGGTTGTGGTGGGGTGCTGTTGCATTTTCCTACAGAATATATATGCTATGCGGTATTCGTAGCTGGGTTGTGCGAAATCTTTTGAGTGCGCTGTTGTGGTGTTCGACTAAAAGCAAGCAATAAATGTGCTGTTCAATGGATAGGGCTTCATTTGCTGGAAGCTTGACGTTTGTCCCGGCACAACAGATTTCGGCCTTTTGTGTCCTCAAATAAAATAAACAAAGTATTTGCTAGTGATTGCTATTTAAATGATATTCATTTGTGTTTCGAAGCACAGACGAAATATAAACACGAACTTGTATAGGGGAACTTACCTACAAACAGGTCGATAATGACGCCGGGTAATGGCCCATGAAGGCGGGTAATTTATTCGCATTGCAGTTTTAGCCGGCGATGCTTCTAAGTACTGCGCGAGCGTGCCTCGGCTAGTTTCATATTTTTGGCCACCGGAAATATTTCTGGAGTGGAGAAATATTTTAGTATTGTTCAACTGATGTCTAAAATAACGGGGATGTACCATTTATTTCAATATTGCACGTTCACAACTACACTAAAACACAACGCAATCGACCCCACCTGATTTATTTATCCGCGTTTTACTCCAGTAAGTGATCAAAATTTGTCTGTGCGCTTGTGTTACTTACTGCAGTCCATTGACGACGTTCCGTAAGTGGATGCAAGTGGCTGATTTCTAGGAAAAATTGGTCAAAACATTTCCGAATAGGATCAAATAGGAATGTACATTTGTGCAAGTGAATACAGGCGAGTACCAGTGAGTACACATAAAGTACAGGTGAGGACTATCAGCTAGCTCCGACTATTACGAGAATTTTACCACGCCGAGAAGCGGAAACAGGTGGCACAAGCTTCCGCCTCAAGGCACCGCAGAAAATGGCAATTTCCGGTCACGGTAGCACCGAAAAGACACGGGCAGCCCGGGAGCACGACGCACACAAGGCCCCAATGCTTTGTTCCTGACAGCACGAGGACACTCCAGACGACACGCGAGCGATTACCTTCCTTTTCGCTCTTTCACGTCTACGTGCCTAGAGCAGTGAGTCGTCTTACTTTAGAGGACTCCGTCAGGTATTTTTTTTCCGCGTTCATATCTGCTGATTTGTAACACAGTAATTCAATCATTTATACATAACACTTTTTTCGTTCAGTCTTTCAATCGAGCCACGACCTAGCTAACAAGGCACAGTCGATAGGATCAGGATTTCAGGCCACATGAGGACGACCGACGAAGAAAGGGACAACGCGAACCAATCTTACCAGGAATACGACAGTACGGCATGCAGACGAGGAGCACCGGTGTACTCCACATAAGCGGTTATCCATTTACTTAAGATGCCAACCGAACGCTACGTCTTATATTTAACAAACAAGCAGCAGTGTGTAAACGAACTACGATCACGAAGGTTCCCCTGCTATGACACTCAGCACAACATCATCTAGCATCTTGTATAGGACAACGAGCACCTTCAGGCTGCCTACGACGACGAAAAGCAGACGAACCTTCAAGCGGCACTGTTTGAGAACAGGAAAGTCTTTTCAGGACGTGGCGAGAGTCGGTCATACGTTTCCCATGGTGCATAAGCGCACGATATCTTGACACAGGCAGCATGCTGGAAGGCACGTGCAAACCGGAAACATGCATGCAAAATGGTGCACTGCCTACTCACCGGATTTCTCCTGCGTTGTCGCCACGAATCCAAAAACGCCAGCGAAGCTCAGCGCATTTCCAGCGAGACCACGAACAGGAGCTCTCTACGAGGACGACGCTCTCGAAGTGCACACCTTCGCCTTCGACCTATGTGAGGACCGGAATGATTACCCCACATTAATCAAGTAGTTTGACGCGTATTTTCCCGAGCAGATAAATAAAGTGCATAAGCGCTATGTGTTCCATCTACGCGTTCAAGACAAAGGCGAGCCTACGGAACACTTTGTCAGGGACCAGAGAAAGCTGGCGCAGTCTTGTAACTTTGGCACAACGACTGAATCAATGATTAAGGATCAGCTTGTTTTCAGAACGAAATGTCACAAGGTACGCGAAAAGCTACATCGTCACAACAAGCTTACTCTTGTGACAGCAGAACAGCTATGCAAAGCTGCCGATGCCTCCGCCGCCGGAAACGACATACGGACTCGATAGCGATACGTCGACCCACTAAGGCGACGTCTAGAGACACTCAGTTTAATTGCAGGAGGTGTGGGCGAGTGTGCGGCCCTCGGAAATGGCCAGCATTGGACGCATATGTAGAAAATACAGAAAAAACAACTTTTCCGTCCATTGGAAAACCACGAATCAGGTCGGTGAAGTGTAAAAAATCGATGAACATTTTCAGATTCTTAAAATACCTGTAGATATCGTTATGCAGCAAAACTACTGGATCGTGCAATCCTATGTTGGAATTACGTACGCCACCTAATGGTCGACACTGACGCGCAAGCAAATCTTTTGTCGTAAAGCCTGTACAAAAAATTGCAGCCCAGTTCACAATTAAGGGCCAGCAACGCGGTTATACGTACGTATGATGGAGGAATCATCAAACACATGGGTATTGTCACTGTGAAACTGGCACTATTTATTGACACAGCTGACATCGACTTATTTGTCGCCAAGAATGGAAGTGAAGCACTGTTGGGACTACAAGCGAGTGAGTTTCTTGGCTGGTTTTCACGCACCAAGAAGGCAGTTTCTGAGTGCAAGTGAGAGGTCGTCAAGCAGTTCCAGAAACTTTTCAGCGGCGCGGGATGCCTTCAACGACAATACGGAATGGTGTTGTGGGACGACGCTGTCCCTGTCATCCAAACAGCTCGACGAGTGCCAATGGCGCTACAAGGGCCTCTCAAACAGGAACTCGACAGCATGAAAAAGGCAGGCATCCCGGTCAAGGTACAAGAGTCCAAGTACTGGGTGAGTCCCTTAGTAAATGCCAGGAAAAAGGATGGCAAACAGAGAGTGTGCATGTACCTCAGAAAAATTAATTAATGTTTGAAGCAAGAACATAATAAAATGCCACGTCGCGAGGATATCGAGGCGCAGCTTGCGGTCGCAACCATTTGTCTAGTTTGGATGCAACTTCTGGACCTGACAAACATGCACTTTTTCAACACACTATATAAGTTATCACTTTCTGACACTTTCCTTCGGAATACCCTAGACCTGGGAAGCTTTTTAAAAAACTTTTTAGTCATATTTTCGAGTCTGCACCAGGCGTGCGCGTGTACGTCGATGACATTTCTATTTAGGGCGCGAAAGGGGAGCAGCATGATGAAAGGCTGCGTGCTTTCCTGGAAGCAGCGCTGAAAGCAGGGCTGACAGTCCATGCCACAAAATGCGAAATCAGAGTTTCCGAAGTTTTTTTTTCCCTAGAGCTTATAATATCCGCAAAAGGTGAACAGCCAAGCCCTGAATGGGTGAATGTCATGCGGATCATGCCAGCACCGACTGACAAGACTGGCGTGCAGCGCATGCTAGGCGGGGTGAAATATTTTTCTAAATTCGTGCCAGCACTAGCTGCGAATATGCTGGAGGTGTGACAGCTATGGAAAAAAAATTACTGCCCTTCCACTGTTTAAAGAAGGATGACCTGCAAAACCGGATGCAGTCCACGAAGTGCACGAACCAAAACACGTTTGTTGTAATTTGCGATGGGGCATACTTCCTAGCCTATTAGCTGAATAAACCTCTGAAGGATCCAGGCTTTGTTCTTGCAAACAAACATTGAGCTGCCAGGGACCAAATGTTGTTTCTCTCTCTCTCTCTCCCATGTCGTAAGCAGCTTACTGCTTGTGTAACACAAAAACCCAATCCGCTCTATCATTCAGGGCTGCGGACAGGACCCAGTGGGCCATATAACGTCCTCGTGTAAACATCGAACCAGCACAAGGAAGATGCCATCTATTAATACGGGCGTAAAACTTATAGCAGCGCTTGCACACCCCTCCCTCCTTCCTCCCACTATTCTCCACAAAACACATGTGCGAGCATAAACCGGCAACCGGTCACGTACGCCTGTTTAGAAGTAACAGACACGGCCGAAAATGTACCCTGAAAGCCCTCTGAACATGCGGTACTGGCTAACGCGGGCGTTCCAAGCGGGAAAGTGGCTCTTCATCCGGGAGGGATTCGCCGCTACTTGTCGAGCTGAACTTGAGGTGGTAAAGGCGGCGCCAGCAGCTTTCTGTTGTTTTTGCACCCGTTCGCACTTGTGTTCAGGCCAACGCTTCAATCATTACTCGTCGTCATCCCAATGAACGGCACGCATTCGTCCCATCACGATTTTAAACCTAGAAGCTCTTGAGCTATGTTCTAGCATACACACGTGGCGTTCGGTTTCCCATCCCCCTCGTAGGCATATTATGGTACGTTCAAGGTGTCTGCGTAACACACTAAGCCACACCACAACTACTCGATGAAAGAAGACAGCCGACTAAGCAAACTGAGTGACGTAATTTAAACATCTAAATCTCCCACCAGCACAACCGGCATTTCATCGGTAAAAGCATGAAGCCTAGCTGTGCGTGCACGTCCCCGGCACCCAGTGATAGCGCATACTTAGGCGTGAAAGACACAAACAAAAATGTCTCTCGGAAGGCCTCCCAAGCTGAAAAACAAATTTGGGCTGGCGCGGGCGTTCGAACTGGGCAAGTGTCCTTTCAACCAGTTGGGATTCCCATCTAGTTGAAGTGGAATTTGAATGGAAACGGCGACGGTGAGCCACCGTAGTTTGAGGGGCAGCCCTTTGGCAGCCGTTATCTGGGCTTTGCGGGAGCGGAGTCTGTTTATATCCGCGTTACCAGCGAGTGAACGCAGCCGCGACATAAAGAAAGAAAATGGAGAGGAGCGTCTAGCGAAGGTGAGGTGGAGTACGACACGTGCGGCTACACCGCCATGTTTCTCACTGTCTTTGCCTCGCATATACCTTATGCGTCGCTACCACAAGAGCGCCCTCCACCTGGCCCTTTCTCAAGACTGTGTTCCATTCTCCGCTAATCCAAACCACGTGACATTTCAGCGGGAGGTTCAAACACGATTTGGAACATGTAGGAAATGTGCGACAGGTGGCAGCAGAGTAGCGCACGCCACCGTGCGTTCGCTGTTCACGCGAACACTTTATAAGACGTCGCAGAAATGCGCAGTGACTGAGGGGACTGCACCTGGCGATGCCCACAAATTTCATATTGGGATGTATAGTAATCGGAAGGGAATTTTTTCGCCATCGGTGCTTCGGTTTATTTTTCGCAATAATCCCGTAACCGCACTACAGCCATTAGCTTCCGACTGCGCAACTTGACAAAAGGGCATCGGTGTAGGCGAGCGAAAAATAGTTGCGGAACAGATCTCAGCGGTGTTGAGAGGAGCCCCGGAGCGGCACCGAGTAAGTCGGTGACACCGGAATGAAAACTGCAGAGGGAGGGGGTGTTCGTCATATTCTGCTTGGCAGTAAACAGATGCCCCGTCAAGAATAGAATTCCAATCCCGCCAAGGAATGGGAACAAGTCTGTGCCTGTCTGAGCAAAAAGCCGGTGCTTGCGATTTTTGATCGTGAACGAGACACAAGGATAACGTCCGATGCGTCGCTGAATGGCATAGCATCCGCACTAATTCAGCGTTATGTTAGCGCATGGAACCCAGTCGCTTATGCCTCGCGCGTGTTGCCCGATGCCCATAAAACGTATTTCCAGATCGAAAAAGAGGCGATCAGGGTTGTATTCTGGTGCGACAAATTCCATCACTTTGTATACGTCGTACCATCGCACTTGAAACGGGTGACTGTCCGCTAATTGCCATCGCGCAAAAAGCCATTGGCGATATGCCTCCGAGATTCCAGAGGTTTTACTTTTGTTTGCTAAAATAGCGTTTCCAATTGCAGTTTGTCCCAGGGTAATTGGGTTTGGCCGACTTGCTGTCAAGGACCTCCGTTATTCCACCAGGCGACGAGGTGGACAAAGCCGTCGAGATTTAACAACTTTGCAGACACTGGTCAGCAAGGCAACGCAAGTAGGACTGGCAAGTACGACTGGCAATAACTGAATGACCGAAGTGCTAAGGGGCTTATATGGGGTTATGGCTAGCTCCTCGAGTGAGTTTTCCTTCTGTTCTCTGTTTTTTATTTAAGAGCAGATGAATAAAGTGGCCCGTTTAAATTGTGTTTAGATTGACTGAACCAAGGGCTCAAGTAACTCCCTTAAAGCAGGGATTTATAATGTGCGCTCATGATGTCAGTGGCCAGGCACCCCGGCCTGGCGCGTGACAGGACAGATCCCCGCCGCTTGATCTAGGGTCACTGCACTGCCATCACTACGCTGTGGTCGTCGTCAATTCACTGCGGTGCGTTCCGAAGATGGCTTGTCTGGATCCCGAGAATGCCGCGGGAATAGTCTTGTTTACAAAGGCAGGGGTCCCCACCTAGTACCGAGGATTTTGCGCGTAGCTGATAACGAAGGGGTAATATTCTTCTTCTGACTGCATGTCTCCGGTGGCTTTCCCGCGAGATCCGTTTGTCACGTGCCACCCTCTGAACGGCTGGCTTTCGATACCCGCCGCTTTTAGCCCCGAACTTCGGAGTCGTGTGTACTCGACGCCGCTTGCTTGCTCGCCTGCGCACAGGCTTTTGACCCGTTGGTGGCGCCTGATTGAATTTTCGGCACATGGCTGTGACAGCTGTCTACGTGAATTTGCGCTCTCTCTTACGCATGTACGAAGGCTAGATGAGCGTTGCCGAGAGAGAAAAATTCCGAGGTGTTATAAGGATGAACTTGGCCTTTATAGCGGGTTCCTGTCTGATCAGCCAGCTAGGCAGTTATCTGTGAGGCAAGGGTCTCAGAAGTTGAAGCTAGGTTTGGATGTGTGAGCCCCCTAAGCAAGGGGTAGACTAGATGATCGCGTCGAAAGTTAAGAGTACAGCTGTGTACCGGGCAACTAGACGGGCCCTGAGGCGGGAACATAGTCCCAGCCATCGTCGTCACTTGAGCGGTCTGTGTGAGCTCCGAGCATAGGATAGTTAGATGGATTTCAGGCTCTCGAGTGACTTGTGCGCAGTTGGAGCCTTGGCGTCTAACTGCAGTTTGAAGTTTTTCTTGTTTGTTACTCGTGTATCCAGTTGTCATTTAAATAGTTGTATATAAACTCTTCGTTTCTCTTCATCAAATACAAACACCTCGAGTTCGTCAATTTGGCCACACTCTCCAAGAACTTGAACACCATCGGCCTGAGAGCCTCCTGCTAAATCAAGCGGAGCACGGCCTATTGGGTTCTTGACCGCACCGGACTTTGGGAAAACCAACACCTCAATCTTTACTGCAGCCATCGTCTTGGTCGGTGTAGATACGTAACAACAATCGTCGAGCATTATCTGCGGTGTTTTAAATGTACCAAAAGACGGCAAGTCAGTTACGATGCCTCATCCCCCCCCAGAACGTTCTACACGAGTATTATTTGATTTGGGAACTTGCGCACCGCAAAGAACCTAGCAGGCAAAGTTACACCGCATCTTCGAATTCCGGTCGTGCAAATGCCGCCCTCTATAGCGAAGCATCATCCCCGCCGTATGCATTTGTGTTTGATTCCGTACCATTTTTATTTTCCGCAGATGGGCACCAAATTATTTATTCAATACAGAATAATTGCCGCTCGTGTCACTACGATGACAAATCATTCATAATTTCTCTGAAAGTGTGTTGGCGTTCTTTGGATTAAGTCTCTGCAGCTCCATTCATTTGTGGTCATGGTAGCGACGATGAGGTTTTTAAGTGCGAATGCACTTCTTAAGCGAGCCTGAATCGTCCGCCGCCGTTGTCCGCATAGCAACAGCTGCGGGTGCGCGCGCTCCTCGTCTTCCTCCTCGTCTTCCCTAGCAACGGGGGGAGATGGGCACGCGCTACTCTCCTCCTCCTCTCTCCGCTCAGTGACTGCGGGTGTTGGGCGCCTCCTCTCCACTTCGGGCGGGAGAGCTCTCGCTCGCGTAGCGGACGCTCCGCATTCCGACGCGTGAGGGCGCTCGTGTAGCCCTCGCTGTAACGGCGGGCGCTACTCTCCTCCTCCTCTCTCCGCTCAGTGACTGCGGGTGTTGGGCGCCTCCTCTCCACTCCAAGATCACGATATCCACCGTAATCGCGCAATCAACAACCGTGCATTCGCACTTACACACTCTCCCCCTCGGGGAAGTGCGAGGGAATTTTTTTATGGTGATGCACAGCGGCCTCATACTCTGAGTTGGCTGGCATGTTTCCCTGTTGAGGACGCAGATATCTTTGTCCTATTACTTAACAGGAAGGGAACTGCTTAGCGACAAGTAATATCCCGGTGACAGCCAGTTAGCATGGTTCACCGCCTGTTGAGCCGACCAGCAGCTGGCAGGCGCTGTATCAAGGTGTAGGTCATCAGGCGAAACTCGGGTGTAGGGCTCCATTTCCGTCGGGTGTTAGGCCTGGGAATGACGAAGTGCAAGGCCGGACTTGCAATGGTGGTTACAATAGGGCACGCTATGTGAAGTAGGCCTTGGTGCCCATTTTTATTGCATTTGTCTTGGTTTATAGCACCTCAAAATGTCCAATGTGCTCTAGAGCCGCTTTTGCGCAGCAGGCATGCAATAGGGACCAAAGGAGGCAGCCATTAAAGCACATTTGTATTACGCAGTTTCTCCAAGCGCGGGCCCGGCGTGCGCAAAATATTCGTGTAACCTGCAACTGCACGCGGAATTTCAGGTGGATGTACTGGCATCACTGCTCCCCACTCTCTGCTGTAACATAATTAGTACTGGTGAGAATGGTCTCATACTGCCCAACTGCCTGAAACACCTCCACCTCTTCGTAAGCAACACTGCGGAAAACCTTCAAGGAGTGTTTACTCGTCATTTGAATGGGCATGTAACCAGGTATACTTGTGTGACGTGCGTACTGCATGACATGATGCACTAGTGAGCACTCTGTTGACAATACTTTCCCCGCAAACTCGAGTACCCTAATTGAATGGCTCTGAACAATTCTAGTGAAACCCCCTCACTGGATGGCGGACCATCATTCCCGTTATCATGCTGAAGTCGAATAATATCAGTGAAGGCGACATACTTTCTACAACGCGGTGATGTTTATTGTTTTGAGCCTTGAACTCGAGGGCTTCTGCGGATTTTTTTGTACTCGTTATGGTAGTTCGTGTAAATAAATTGTCAGCGAAACTTCCTCGAACTCATTAACGAAGGTTCTTAATTCACAAAAATGTTCTTTCTCAATATTCAAGTGGAAAGCACATGCGCCACGGATTACGTTAATCGTTATTTCTCGCCTAGGGTGGCCACCCGATTAAATTTGAATTACAAGTCCTAAACGTCCTAGTAGGTGTCGTACTTAAATGACCTTTGTGAACTCCGCTTATGCAGAGTAAACACTGAGGGTGCTTTGATCAAGTGACCAGTTTGGCTTGCCGTCGTGGTCTTCGTCGCACGGGCTGGCGTAGAGCGGATATATTCTTGATGTAGGCCTCCAAGGCGGCGTTTTCTTAGTGCTGCGAAGTCTTCCCAAGGTGGCTAGTTCACTCTTCAACAGCTTAGTTTGTGTCAAAGTGAACAGGGTGTGTCACAAAGGTTCCTATACCGTTGGCCCAAAATGTCGCATGAACAGTTATAGAGAATGGGGCTTTTAGGCAAGAAAGCTGCAACGTAGGACTAGAAGTTGGGCCAGGGTCCTCAACTTTCTCTGCCCCCGATTCAGTCTGAGTGAGACCTTGTTTAGAGCATACAAAGGTAGGCACTGCCCTTTCGTATAACTGCGGTACCATATCAGCGGTCATAGGCTAAAACGGAAACACAAAAAAATTCACAAAAACTATATCCAAACGTTACAGACACCATGTAGGTATTCCGTGCATTAAAATGTGAATCCCCCAAATGTGTCGTGTTCACGTGGGCGTGTGAAATTTCAAGGCCGGTAGATGACGTCATAAAGTTGCCGTTGACCTGGTTGTAGAATATATGAAACATCTTGTCTGGGCAGCATGATTACTGGTCAAGAACAAACGTTCGGTTTCAGATGCCCCGAAACCTTCACTGTTGTGGAGGGCCACGACAAAAATTCGCTGTACGATATGGATCCCGTGGGCGTAAGTACCGAGGCGAAAGCTCGCTTACAACCATGCTTTATTTCCTTCAACATTTACCAAGTCTCGCTTTTCCAGCTTCCTAGAATTCAGGTAACCTTGAAAGTCAGTAGGAAGATGTGGCTCTTCTCCATGATCTGCTGGTAGATCTTCTAAAAAAAATTGCTGAGCACTTTTCCTGTCCTACCGCCGCAATTGTGGCAAGCCTCGAATCAGCTTGCTCGTCCGTTGTCTTTTGTTCCCGCTTTGCTCTTCTGCTGTGGGCTGTTCCCTGGTAATTCATACGGGGACTTTTTACTGCGAAGCAGTATATACTTAACCCCAAGTTATGCGGCGCAGCTCCGGGGCCCCTCCACACGACCACCGACCCTTATTTCGTAACTGTATTCTCCTGCCCACTACCGACATCTCCGACACAATATGCGCAATCGGATGGAAGCAGCAGTAGTGCACTAATCATTTACTTGCAAAGAATTAAAAGAAGCACAAAGAGCCGTGTGAGGGAGAGAACAGTCTTTTGTGGTACAGGTGAGGCTAGCCTGGCCAAGACGCGCAGCCTGCTGCACAGGATGTATAAAAAAATGAAATCAATGAAGTGACGAATATGATGACTGTGATGACAATGATGCACTCCTTAATAGAGAGAGTACTGTGTAGGGAGTTTGATTCAGTCCTGTACTTCACCGGAAAGACAATAGAACTTTTGGTGCTCTAGAAACAAGTTTAGAGTTAGACCAAGAGGCTAAAACGTCACTTGAAGTTAGTTCTATAGAATGTGGAAGGCCCAATGACACAAAAAGGGACGTCTTAGCTGCACTAGAGACCGTAAATTCACATAGTACGTAATTAAAGTCTTCACGCAGGCCACAAAGGGCAAAGAAGTGGGAAGCTGTGTGTTTCATCTTGAAACAAAAGTAACTTTTGTAAGCAACGTTTAGCCGCACGCGGTGAAGACCCGCTTCGTGATGCTTCGATAGTCCTCCAGACTTCCTAAAGGTCCCATGCAGGTCTATAGAGTGAAGCGGAACGTAATTGTGGGGCTCCACTACCTACATAGATCGCTGAAAACTCTGGGCGGGCTTGGACGCAAAGCAAAAGCATCTCCCCTGGAGACTGGTATTTCAGTCTGAGTGACGCTGACGCGTGTAGGTCATGCGCGATAGATACCACAGTGTCGGCCTTGGAGTTACCGATTATACCGTAGTTGGCAGGAATTTAATGAATATGTACATGGTGTGCCTTTAGACCTTGTAACTGCAACGCATTCATGTCAAAAAACAAGCTGATTTTTCGGGTACAATTGTAAGCACTGAAGGGCCGCCAGGGAATCCCCAAATATTTCCTACCTACGTGCTTGTCGCTTGATTATGCAGGGGAAAGCAGAATGCAGAGCGGCAACTGCGATAACTGTAAATATCGTCCTGTAGCTAAGCGTTGTACTGAAGGCGGTACGGGGGCACGGAAACCCGATTCCTATAGCCGATGAGGTAGCTATCACAGATCTATCCGTGTATGGATGGATGTGGTCCCTACATTTTGGGGAGATGAGTTCCAAGGCTAAGAAATTTAAGGCAGGGGTGCGGATAGCCTGCTCGGGGGTAATGCGGAGCACTCCAGATGTAATGTGCAGACGCGGAAACCCACGAGGCGGTTGTGGAGATGAAGACTGATGCTGGTAATGCAGAGGCATTAGGTCTCGCACAAGTAGCTGAGCTAAGTGCTAATGGGTGACCTTGCTGTCGTGCTACAAATCGCTGTGGTGTCTGAAGGAGCTCTTGCGCGCCACGACCTCGTTGTGCCAGCCGTCAGCACTCAACCGTAGTTTTCGCAGTGGATGTGGTCTTCGGAACTCCAATGCACACCCTCCGGACTTGCGGATGCACATTTTCTAGGGCTGTGGAATTTCCTTTTGAGAGGCGTAAATTTGCATGGAGGCTTAAACGTACCAATCCTACGCACAAGGCATCATACCGCCGAAGAAGAGACGGGGCTGTGCATCCGCCGGCTTTACTAGATATCATGCGGAAGATGTTGGAGAACGACGAAAGCTTGTTTTTTGTATAGCGAACTTGTTTTGACAAAGTAAAAACCTATCAAATATCACATCTAAAAACGTTTGTTTCGGAACATAGGGGATAGTGCAGCCTGCAAGGGTGAGTCCACAACTTGACACATCACGCTCCGTTAAACTATGGCAGCGCACTTGCCAGCAGATATATCTAGGCCTCAGGTTCCTAGAAACGCGGCAATGAAATTTATTGCCCGTTGCCGTCTCGCACGCAGTAGCCGCCTGTTGCGTTCGTCGCTCTATATTCAGATGTAACCTCGTCCAAGGATACCTCTACAGACTGCGGTAAGCAGTTTTTATGCCCATCATAGTGATGTTGATGAGCGTCGGAATCAGGAAACCAGCCTGTGGAACATCAAGGTTCACTGTGTATGGTGGTGTATCAGCACTGTCCGCTGACATGTAGATGCAGCTATCCGTTTAGTAGTCAGACATCCATTGGTACATGCGACCCTCAAGGTCTTAAGACCTCATGGCCGAGCACAAAGCTTTATGGTACACGCCTTGGTACGATGATTTGATATCAAGAACACAATGACAGTAATGTTGCACTTTGCTGGGTTGTTTTCTGCTAATAAAAAGGGCTATGGCATTGTCAACGTTTCTACGTCTCTTGCAGGAAGCTAGACATCAGTGGCGGGTATGCATTGTGAGTCGTCAGGTCTGATTAGACGCGATGGAGCGCAATTCTCTCCATAAGCTTTCCGACGCAGCTCAGGAGGGCAATAGGACGGTAGGAATCGATGGAAGTCGGTCTGTTTCGTGGTTTCAGAACAGCCACAATACGCCCGTGTTTCTATTTTTCTCTAGGCGGCCAATTTCCCAAGAACAATAGAAGATCCTGAAAAAGCAGTTAGTTTTCTTTTCTACGAAATAGAAAAGGGCTGTGGAGCTGCTATTGTCTGGAGCCCCAGAAGTAGCTTTCATGACAGAGGCCAGCGCAGCGACGAGGTTTGTTATAAAAAAACGGTTCATCCATGGGTGATATCATGGCTAGAGCAGGTAAACTGGTGGACAACGAGGGTAATATGTCGAAAGACAGCGCAGCAGTGATTTTTCCACAGAACGCGTTTGCAGCGTCTTAGATCACTGGTGTTCGTACATAGGGAAAGAGATGAAGGGGGAAGTTCTGTCGGTAGTGCCCGGAGACATCGAACCAGGCCCCATATCAAGACTGCGGCTTCCTCGAATCCAACTTCGAGCAATACGTTCTCTCGCGCTTGGCCAACTTTTGTGTTCATGGTTCTCAGAATGGCCGTTGGTTCTCTTCTAAAATCTCTGGTGGCTGCAGTTGTGTCTTCGTGGTCATCTTTGGGCTCTACGAAGCACTGTGCGAAGGCTTTCAAACTCTGCATCAGCGGTAGTAAAACTTTTTGGTAAACTAAAATACTTAGTGCAGGCAGTCGTTAGTGCAGAGTTTCTACTGATTTTTAATAAATGGCGAACACTTCACTATCTCCTCTACTATGAATTGAAAGACCTCCAGTCAGAGCAACGCACTGACCATTGAGAGCGACTGCTCTGTACACTATCCACAGTGACGTAAACCGGAATGTCATCGCTGCCACGCGTTTCAATGTCTGATATTCAAGTCATTCTAGACATCAGTTGCGACGACGCAATGGTTGGTTCCCCGGTGTTGAGTTGGTTCTGCAGTGTTGAGTACACGCATATCGTACCAGTAAACGCAATCAAAACGCCACTGCTCTTTAGCTGTCACTTTTCTTCCACCCCAAGACGGGTAGAGGGCATTAAAATGCTTCGTCACAGCGTGGAATGCTAGATTGACGTAAATAATGCCTTGAAGTCGACGCATGTTTAGTGCCACACCAACAGGTGTATATGCGGCAATAATAGTGAAAGACAGCGTACCGCCTCGAAATGTAGCTGCCACATATTCCTTTGATGCGTCCGGTGGAATACTGTTTCCTATGGTGGGCAGGTAGCTACGCAAAGCCAGGTGGACCATTGTTAACGTCACACTTGTTGACGGTCGTATGACCCTGTAATCGGAGAGGCGAATATGTTTGGGTAATCGGGACCCGAAATGGCGATCACCGGAAATTATTCTTTTGTATAAAACATTGGAAATCAGAGAGATGGTTGTAAAGTCTGCAAGTATTCCAGTGGCATATTGTTGCATTATTTTGGATTTCCTGCAGTGTTAACGCTGAGGCCGGACCAGTTACCGTAGCTACCGCCATTGACCAAGGAAGGGCGAAACAAACTCCAAGAGTGCGGCAAGTGCCGTAGCCACCGGAGACGCGAGGAAAGCAAGGAACGTGCGAACAGCATCAATGAGAGATGAAATTGTTGTAAATCCAACCAAAGCACCGGTCAACTTTTGGACCACTATCAACTCTCGGCGGCGTTCGATGGGTGACTTCGATGCCCGCGCATAATGTGCAAGTCACCGCAAGTATGTGCAGTTTTGACATTTTTTAGTGTAGGCGCCTGAGAAACCACGGGTGCCCTTTCCGCCGGCGTTTTCACGTCAGAAGCCTGCTACTGATGCTAAACGACGTGTAGCGGAGGGAAGCTTTCCTCGGCATTGGTAAACGTTGAACTCCCAGTGAACAGGTTAAGTCTCTGCAGGACACCTTTTCTCCAAGTATTCCATTGCTTTGCTAGGGTTGACTTCGCGGACCTATAGTCGACGTTGTTCGCCGTCATGATTTTAGGTATCAGGTTGTACAGAGCACCTAGCAAAGGTTGATTCGTGTTTCTTTTCGCAGTTAGGGCCATGAAGAATTTCCGCAGCATACTTTGTGCGCAGGTGACAGCCTCCGCTTCATGAGCATCGCAAGGAGATCTTGCAGACAGACATCAGCGACGTTCCCGGAGCGCTGCCACTTTTTGCACTGTTGGGTTTTTCACGCATTAATACACATCGTAACCCGGGTATCCAATAATGACATTATCAGAAACCGTTTCTGTGGAAACACAATCTGAACACTTTAAGAGGTTTTCCCTAATCTCCAGGGGAATTTTGCAGGGGCCCGGAGGCGCAGTGCGCTGAGGGTGTCAGAGTTGGTGTGAACCATGGAGACACCTCTGAAGACAATTGTGGGTGGAGGTGATAATAATAACTGGACACGAATGCCCGCAATAGAAGATATTTTCAAAAGGCGCACCGTGGCAGCAGCATTGCGTGTATCAATAGCAACCAGAGTGAGTCTATGATTTGGCCGCACTTGCAGCACAGCAGCGGCGGCTGAAGATTTCAGTCCCTCCTTGATAATTACCGGGTTGAATAGACTGGTGTTTTTAGATGTGTCATCAGACTTGATACCTACTGCGTCTCCATGCCCTGGCGGGATGGGACAGTACACATATCCGGCGGCCGGTAGGAGCGCTTGGAGTCACAGCGACGCTTCTGGGGAAGCATATTGCTGACGGAGGTCTGATTTCGCAGTGAAGGCAGTGGCTTCATTAGCGTAGACAACAGTCTCAGACACAGAGTTTGAGGATTTGGACATGACATCCATGCCCTGTGGTAGGGAAAGTCGGAAGGTTTCACAGAAGGACTCACTTGGGCTTCTGGTAGCGATGTCCCTGAAGTGTCTTGGTCGTTGCCGTAGGGGGGTACTGGAAGTGGTTCCAAAGGGAAGATGAGCCGAGGGGCTGTGAGGATTCCCGCGATTTGGGAGCTGTGACCGGGCCTTGTAGAGCATCGCGTGGTTTACGAGGAACTTATCTAGTCCGCGAAACTACAAGGCCACGCCAGTGGCGGGATGCATTCTTAAGATCGCTGCGCCAGAAGACCAGTATCCGGGAGGAGTGTAGAAAATAGGAGAGACAGACAGCTAACACAGACGAAGCGATCTGGTCTTCGTCTTACAGGCGTATAAACCATTGAAAGCAGCCGCCAGCTAACATATGGGCCCTGCCGTTTGAGGCCAAAATTTCATTCAACCAAGTAGCTACGAATCCTGCCCATTTGCAAAGTAATTTGCACGGGGGAAAGCGGGCGTAAGCCAAACATTTTAACCCTCGGAACGCTTTGCGGGAGTCAGTTTAGCCATTTTATTTTACACAAAAGTATGCGCCCGTGACCAATGCCGGTTTATGCGCGCACAGGCGGCATTTTCAAGGAGAGGGGCATGCTAGAGTAGCATGGCTTTCTGCCGCTAGCGATGACCGTCCGGTTGTTCCGGTTGTGCTGGTGGGATATTTAAACGTACAAGTGTCATCACTCCATGCACCCTGTCATCTGTCCTCCACAACAATCTAGTGGGTTGGGTATCTGTCGGTGTGTTACACAGAAAGTAAGACGGCTGTGACGGTAGTAAAAAATGGGTAGCCACATGTTTTTCCAGTAGATTGCTGTTCGAGGCATTCTATTTTATAACTCGCCATGGGACGGATGCATTTCGCTCGCTTCGAGAAATAAGAGACGGAAATAAACAAGCGTCAGCCCAAACAGAAGGGGGAATTATTCGGCAGGAAAATAAGAGAATGCCTCTGGCGCAGCCGCTATTGCTTTGATTTTTAGCTCGCCGAGATGCGGTGTCACTCCCGAATGAACGGAAACATGCCCGCTTAATTGCTAAGCTTAAACGGCTTTCAGATCAACATTTTCGACAGTGTCGTTCACTTGTAAGAAAGCGCCCATTACTGGTTGGCGGTTTATCGTGCACAGACTGGAAGCGTAAAGAAGGGAACGAGTAGACGCACAGCCATAAGTTTGATGTCCTTACTAATCACATGCCCGTTACGTGATAGGGAAACATCACGTATAGGGAAACGTAGGGAAACACATGCCCGTTACGTGATAAGGAATCGCGTGATAGGGAAACATAAAGCTTCAAATTTGTCCCCAAAAATACTACACATATATTTCCTAGATTCATTCCACGAATGGGCTAGGACGTATGGTTGATCTCAACTTAAAAACAAACTTCCTTTGTTTCATGCAAACCCTGGACCGCGTCCAGCTTCGCAGGCCATTTCTTCACAGAGTGAAAATACACTATTTCGTTACTTTTATTTCTTCGCTGACTGGTGACACTGCCACGTCGTCTGAGTGCAGTTTAATGATGGATGCTATTTCTGTCGTGCGAGAAAGACCTCCTCACAAAAGCTTGTAGGTATTTCGAATTTGCTGTGTGCCCTTGCTACTGGACTCTGGATTTGGCTGGACAATGGGAGACCCACAGGTTAATTTGTTTCTCTCCGATAATTGGCTTGTACCGGGTAGATCGTTTGCCGTACACAATATATTATCCCCATGTATTCATACAATAATAAATCTGTGTTCTGTGTACTTAGTTCGAGCCCTAATTCGGGAAGTTTCTATGTGAGGCTGTTGCCCGTGGCTGAGAACTGACGTGTCGTGTCTTCAGCGGGCGTAGTCTGAAGCTTTGGTCCTTTTTATAACATCATCTGCAAATTTCGGCAAATTGTTAGCCGAAGGCCCAAAAATTGAGCACTCGCCCGTTTATACCTAGGTAGTAGGACTCAGAGCTCTATTCTGGCTGCGTGATGCCTGGGTGTATACGGAGGTTAAAAAATAACCATATTATTTTACTCTTCGCTGGATTGAAAATGGTAGAGCCTATTTTGTGAGTATTGGTTCTTGGCTCAAGTAAACAAATGTTCACAAATTTTATGGTAACGACGTAGTGTAGGTTGTCCGTGTGGAAGTACGATTGATGACTTCTTGCGGTAGACATATACAGGCGGAAGGCTCAGATGCCACCAGAAGCCTGTTTGTGAGTGGTGCTGGCCAGGCCTGACATAGATACCTAACAGAAAGCTAATAAACCAAGCACACCGCATGAAAGCTTTCGGAGAGCAAAAAAAGCAGTACAGGATTGTACGCGGCCTAGCCCCTCCCACGACGCCTTCAGATAAGCCGGACGGTAAAAATACATCCAGAGATCTTAAAAACGAAATCGTCAGTATTCCGTCCAGAAAAAAGACCACATCCCACGACTGATCTCATGGCTAAAGTATCCACCGACCAAAATGGAACGGTACAGCCAGTAGAGTTTGCTGCATCACCCGACAAATCGTTCGTCACCGGAAAGCTTTGTTGGCCGCTGAAGTATTTATCATCATAAAAGTCGAGCCTACGTGACGTGCAAGCAGGAAAGGTGACACGCGCCAACCACAGAACTGTTCCATGAGAGATGCTGATATCTAGCTCGGGCTATCAAACTGATTGATTGATTGTAGGGTTTAACGCGCCGACGCGACGCAGGCGATGAGGCGCGCCGTAGTGGAGGGCTCCGGATTAATTTTGACCACCTGGGGATCTTTATCGTGCGCCGAAATCTCGCACACACGGGCGTTTTTGCTTTTCGCCTCCATCAGAAAAGCGACCACCGCGGCCGGGAATCGAACCCGCGACCTCTTGCTCAGTAGCCCAACGCCTTAGCCACTGAGCCACCGCGGCGGGTCGGGCTATCAAACTGTATTATGCCAATCCAGAGTGCCAGGGTGAAATTCTGGACACACACAGACATGCAAATTTAGCCATGTTTGCGGCATGCGTAACAATTCCTTGCACGCTAGTTGTTTGTGCAACACAATGTATTTCCACGCAAAAGAACTATGCGGCGTTCGCAGTACTCAGGCCCCTTACCGAGATAAGTATGTGGAAAACGTTAGTGTGTATAGACGTTCTTATTTTCCCCGTCCTGGGAGCATTCATTTTCTCAGTGGGCTGTGCTAGCGGCCCTACAATTGCCGCAGTCGACAGGAAGATGTAACTTGCATGCGCAACACAGCCCAGAACATGATCTGATCGTATTGAAGTTTAACGAATGAAAAGGTTTATAGTACAGCAAAAGTTTGTTTCCATATCTGAATTTCAAGTTTTTATAGAACGTGTGCGTTCTGCGTGTACGCACAACGCAAGTGTGCACTGACAGGCATGCTGCCTGTCAAAACTGCTTGGCCTTAAAAAGCGCGTAGTCACAGCGCAATTTCTGTTCATGAATATTCACCTACCTACGCATGGCAATAACGAAATTTGAGTAAAGAGCACGTTCTTATCATTCTTTGAAACGGTCACACCACGATTCACGCATGTACGACAAACCTCTTTTGTTTATGTTCCCACAAGCGAAACGCTTTGGCAGGAAAAGTTCTGGCTGAAAATCTATTTTATCGCTTGGTCGTTTTGATACAGCATAGAGCTAAGTAAGAGCACATAGCAATTCAGTTTTTGAATTGCCCACTGATCCCTTGTTGAACAAGTCTCGTTTTATTGGGGCACAATATAATATTACCTGTTACAACCACAACAATAAATTGGGTAACGTTTGAAGCTACGTGAACCTTGCGTTTGCGCTGCAGAAAATGAGCCGTCTTTTGTAAAACAACAAGAACTTTGAGTACTTAGCAACGAGACACTGTAGTCTAAATGAAATCGAAAAAAATGGTGATGTTGTGGCAACACCGATTGCATGCTCAATACAGGCCAACAAACACTAGTGAGGACACTTTCAAACATTGAGGTCATTATTGCCTTCCTGTGGCCAAAATAGTTACTAAAAAAACGCCACTCATTCACATACATAAAATTCGGAAATTTTTTCTCTTCGGTTACTTCACTAAACGAACCGCCAACGTTGTTGCGTTTGCAGTTAAACTGAGGTCAACTTATCTTAGTTTGGCTATTAAGCTTGTTGGTGGTGCTCCACTTCCTCCAGTAGAACCACCCTACCTTCCAAAGGAGTAATTTTCGTCCAAAGAATGAAGAAAACGATTCGTTCGCCTTACTATCTCACGACACTTGAATTGAATATTAGTGTTTTTTTGCTGTTTCAATCACACACAGTCGAGAATGAGCTAATCGGCAGCCGGATCAAAAAGTATTCGCGGCCAATCGCTCTTTTGTATTACGTATATATACAGGGAAGTTATTCAATCGTCGAGGATTTGCAGCAGTGCCTGTGAATTGATTAGTATTTCAATTTGCACCGTCTTGTTGACGAGCTAACAGTTACTTAGGCACTGGTTTTCCGTAAAATTTTAGTGATTATTTTGCAGGACACAAAACACGTTACTGTTATCATCATTGCTATGCTGTTTTCGAAAGAAACCAGCGCTTCAATTTATTACATCGCTGTTGAATGATTATCGAACGTCCGCGTTTCGAACCGATTCTTGTTGTTGACTGGATGATTATAAATCGTAGAAAAAATCGAATGTTTAACTGAAACGAAACCGTTCATGAATGATAAGGCTGGTAAAGTCTAGAGGTTTTAATCGAATTCAAATGTGCTGTGCTCATCATATCGTATGTAAATATCGGCAGGTAAGCCGAAAGAGCACTGGTGTTATCGTCTGAAAGTGGAAAATTCCTTGTGTACATGCGGCTTCTATTATATTAATGATAAATAAAGCCTAGCTAAGCTTTCGTCATAGAATGTCATAAATAAGCTCTGTAGATCTGATTTAGAGACAGAGAAATTCTCTCAATCACTACGCACCCCCGCGGCTATGGAAGTATGGCGAGCCGTGGGATTGAAGTTGACATAGATGGACATCTATGAGTGAATGTTTGCCACTTGGGTATTTCGAGAAATGTCCAATATCAGGGTGGGTTTGTTTTACGGGCCGAACAATCTCAACGGAGCTATAATATGCTGGAGATAGGTCAAGCTGATCGGTCGGCCATTTCTGATCCCACCGGTTTTTACAGCCTTCACGGATCTGATGCCTCTGGGCTTGAGGCACTGTTACCCTTCATCCTACTTGTGACATTTTGTGGTATAGGTACGGTGTATTCCAATGCTATTCGACAGAGATCACCCTGCCGAACAGTGGTATACTCATCTGGAGGCGAAGCTTGAGCACAGATTAAGGCGTCTTCTCTAAGACCTGCTGCCTGAATTTCTGTGACTTTTAACATCCGCCCGGGCGATGACTACCCGACTGCATGCCAAACCAGCCAGTTCGCCGGAGATCCCTTGCCGGTTGTCTTCCACACGTAGTGCCCTCCGCAGTTCTTTAACGGCGACATTTTGGAGGAAGTCGAGAACTGCTTGGGCCACTTTAAGCGTGTGGCCACTTTTAAAGTGGGTAATAAATTAAGCATAAACACTTTTCGTTTTCGCGCGAACATTCAACAAGAACCGAGTATAGGAACATTGACAGTTTGCTGACTAGCGGGGAAGAGTTTCGGTGTTGATTTCTTTGTACTTGCATTGGTAGTGAAAGGCAAGACAAAGCCGAACTATCCTCCACGCCACGACTCAGAAACGTGAGAGCGTCGCCGTGCTTGTGGAGGATATTTCGCTCAAGTTTATGTGTGCGGATCTCTGTATAAGCGAAAAACAAAGACTGGCCACCTCATCGGCCTAGTCGAGGAACAGCTTTTAGCTGGACATGTACGGAACCCTGCAAAGACGTTCGCAGACTTGGTGAACAACCGTCAGCGATGGAACAATCATTCGTGCAGCGGAATATGCTGTACGTGCATTCTAGAATCCGCCAGGTCTTCACGTATACTTTTAATGATGAAAGGCCTCTCGGAGATCATGTTGGCAGTGTTCGCGAGGATTTCGGAGGCCGTTCAGGCAGGTGACCTCTGGCTAACAGTCTCTCCAGTATTGCCGTTATACATGATTACGTGCGACAAGCAATGATGCCGGTGCTGCCACCTGAAGTTACATGAACGGTTGCAAGTGACGGGAATGTTGCAAGTGAGACGAAGTGACACGACGTTGCAAGTCACACAAGTGCTCCGCATTCCAGGTGCTTTATCAGCACCACAGTTCCCGCCTGGTGCACTACAGGCATTGCAGCAATCAGTCAACCCGGTATTGCGGTAATACGACTCTTTGGCTACGACGGGAGGTACCTGGCGCAATTCCCACTGCGCTACAAACCGAGACACGAGGACAGCTACGAACACGACTTATGTCCTTCACTCATTCAGATGGTGCGCAAGGTCAAGAAGACCTATAACAATGTTTCACGGTTTTACCGATAAGCATTGTAGAAGGGCTTGTGTTCTGGCTAGTTGGTATTCTGTTACGTTCACCTTAAGCGCAGAAAAAAACCGCGACATAGTAGACGAGGACGAGCGCTACTTCCAACTGAATTTTATTGACATTTCAGTTGGAAATAGCACGCGTCCTCGTCTACTGTGTCCCTGTTTTTTTCTGCGCTTAAGAAGAACATTAAACATTGTAGCTTTGCCCCTCTCATCATCAATCACTTCCTGGAGATGGCGGAATTTTTTGCTACTGCTGCGTGACAGCTGGCCACATACTTCTTCACTGCCCTTACCCTGCAACATGACTCCATGTACGATGCACTAAGGTAGGTAACCATCTCGAAGACGGTACTGGTCCCCAAGCCGCAGCGTTTCTTCTGTCCCAACCGCTGAGTGTACTTAGAACCCGTGGAAGGAAAGTTAAAACCAGTGACCTTTTGCAGCGGTGCCGCTATGTATTGTACACAAGAGCCCCCATCGACGCAATAATACACGCAAATGAATCGAACACAATCGGCGTACTACGAACAGATCGAAGCAGTCTCTGCTGAGATTACCTTTTTCTTGGATGGACGCGCCTGATGTACCGCGACCGCGTTACGGCGAGCGATAACTGGAAAACCAACAGTAACTGTCCGTCCACCAGCTCCCATCGACACCATGTACGATACACTAAGGTAGGTAACCATGTCGACGACGGTACTTGTCCCCAAGCCGCTCCGTTTCTTCTGGCCCAACCGCTGAGTGTACTTAGAACCCGTGGAAGGAAAGTTAAAACCAGTGACCTGGCGCAATTCCCACTGCGCTACAAACCGAGACGCGAGGACAGCTACGAACACGACTTATGTCCTTCACTCATTCAGATGGTGCGCAAGGTCAAGAAGACCTATAACAATGTTTCACGGTTTTACCGATAAGCATTGTAGAAGGGCTTGTGTTCTGGCTAGTTGGTATTCCGTTACGTTCACCTTAAGCGCAGAAAAAAACCGCGACATAGTAGACGAGGACGAGCGCTACTTCCAACTGAATTTTATTGACATTTCAGTTGGAAATAGCGCGCGTCCTCGCCTACTGTGTCCCTGTTTTTTTCTGCGCTTAAGAAGAACATTAAACATTGTAGCTTTGCCCCTCTCATCATCATTCACTTCCTGGAGATGGCGGAATTTTTTGCTACTGCTGCGTGACAGCTGGCCACATACTTCTTCACTGCCCTTACCCTGCAACATGACTCCATGTACGATGCACTAAGGTAGGTAACCATCTCGAAGACGGTACTGGTCCCCAAGCCGCAGCGTTTCTTCTGTCCCAACCGCTGAGTGTACTTAGAACCCGTGGAAGGAAAGTTAAAACCAGTGACCTTTTGCAGCGGTGCCGCTATGCATTGTACACAAGAGCCCCCATCGACGCAATAATACACGCAAATGAATCGAACACAATCGGCGTACTACGAACAGATCGAAGCAGTCTCTGCTGAGATTACCTTTTTCTTGGATGGACGCGCCTGATGTACCGCGACCGCGTTACGGCGAGCGATAACTGGAAAACCAACAGTAACTGTCCGTCCACCAGCTCCCATCGACACCATGTACGATACACTAAGGTAGGTAACCATGTCGACGACGGTACTTGTCCCCAAGCCGCTCCGTTTCTTCTGGCCCAACCGCTGAGTGTACTTAGAACCCGTGGAAGGAAAGTTAAAACCAGTGACCTCTGGCGGCGGCCCCGCTATATATTGTACACAAGAGCCCCCATCGACACAATAATACACGCAAATGAATCGAACACAATCGTCCTATTACGAACAGATCGAAGCAGTCTCTGCTGAGATTGCCGTTTTCTTGGATGGTACCTCCTTACGACCCGTGTGTACGTGGCGCGGATTATGCGGCTGAAAATGGGTGCCTTGAATGTGAATGTTTTCGGCAGAACTCGGTCTGGTGCGGTGGAAATTGAGGAAGAGCCAAGACACTGAAAAAAGGCACCGCTTCTAATAAACGCCCTCAGTTGGTGCTTTTGGTATTTTCTCAATGATTCCTTTGGAGCAAAGTTACAGGAAGTTACAATGAAGTGGAATGAGCCACAAATCTGCACCGTGGGACGGCGGGTGTGCGCACTGCTTTGCCGAATGGCATGAGCACCGCAAGAATTCAAATCCGTGGCGCGACGTTTTTCCCGGCACCTTTGCTGTGCTCAGTGGAGGCATGAGTAAGTTTGGACTTGGACTGTACATTCCTTGGGAATACGGCGCGGTAATTACATTCGAATACTTCTGCTCAAGTTTTCTACTCCGCAGGCACTACACAACGAGAGTGAGGACACTAGGCCGGAATCATGTATTCATGCCGAGAGCATAACGTTGCCTGCATGAGCCGGCATGATTCTCACCACCGAATCCAACGCATGGCGTGCCATGGGTGGCATGCAGAACGCAGAACATACCATTTCGCTCGTACTCGGCCGGATTGTTTTTGCTGCTGGTTGCGTGGTTTATTTCAGTAATGGGCAAAACGAATTACTCGTTATGGATTAAGGCAGCTAGCACCAGCGTTTACAGGACGCAGTCCAGTGGCTACTTGGACGACGTCCGCAATGGCCAAAAGTCAAGCACTTAGGCGGTCTTATCAGCAAAATCGTGACTAGAAAATCCATCAAAATCAGCGTGAACCTTCCCTTGTCCCTGTCGCAGCAACAGGAGCTCTTAAACATAATCGACTCCTTCAGCGACGTCTTAGCTCTGTCGACAGAGGTGTGGTAGACCGACATCAATACGTATATGAACATCACCACAAACCTATGTACGCCCACTGCAGGGCAAAGGCCTCCCCCATCATTATCCAACTACCCCAGTCCTGCGCTAACTGCGACCAATTTATCCCTGCGAAGTTCTTGATCTCATCTACCCATCTAACGTTATGCCGCCCCCTACTGCGTTTGCTTCTCTAGGGATCCACTCTATTAGCATTGATGACCAACGGTTACCTTGCCTTCGCATTACGTGCCCTGCCCACGTCCATTATTTTATTCTTAATTTCTACTACTGTGTCCCTACCAAGCGTTTGTTCCCGCAGCCACTCGCTCTCTTGTTGTCCCTTAATGTTACAGCTATCATATTCCGGTCAATTGCCCGCTCAGTCGTTCTCAATTCTGGTTTAGTCCTCTTAGTGAGCCCCCACGTTTCTGCCCCGTGGGTGAGCACCGGTAAAATTCAGTTGTCATAAACTTTCTTCGTCAGGGACAATGGTAGGCTGCCATTCATTATCTGAAAATGTCTGCCATATGCACTCCACCTCATTCTTACCCTTCTAATTATCTCTGCCTCATTGTTGGGATCCGGGGTCAAAACTTGGCCATAAGTAGATATATTGGCTCACCTCTTTATTTCCTCTCAAAGGAAATAAAGAATTGAATTGAATTGAATTTCCACTTCCTCGCCACCTATCTGAAACCGCTGTGCTGTCCCGAGGTTATTGGTCATTACTTCGGTTTTCTGCATATTATATTCAGGCCAACGGTTCTACTCTGTTTTTCCACTGCGGTAAGCATGCTTTGCGATTCCTCCCCCGAGTTACTTAAATAGGCAAGGTCATCAGAAAGTCTGAATTTACTGAGGTATTCTCCATTAACCCTTGCTCCCACCATCCAATCTTTTTTATGCTTCTTGTAAATATGCTGTGAGTAACAATGGAGAGATTGTGTTTTCTTGTCTCAGCCCTTCTTTATAGGTATTGTGCTGCTCTCCTTATGGAGTGTGATCGCAGCTGTGGACCCATTGTAGATATCCTCTTGTATTCTTACATAACGCTCCTTTACACACACTTCCGTAATGCCTGAATAAATGCTGAGAATTCGACGGAGTCGAATGCTTCCTCATAATCTCTTGCGGCTATATACAGGGGTTCAGTATACTCAGCACACTTCTCCATCACCTGATTGATCGTGTGAATGTGGTCCATTGTTGAATAGCATTTACAGAAGCTTGCTTGTTCTGTAGGTTGATTGAAACTTAAGGTTGCAGAAATTTTGTTAGTGATTACCTTGGTAACTACCTTGTACACAACTGTCAGTAAGCTGGTCGGCCTGTAAATTTCAAGTCCTCCATGTCACCTTTCTTATGGATTAGGATGATGTACGCGTTCTTCCAAGCGTCCGGTACACTTGCGGTCATTAGGCATTGCGTATTCAGGTTTGCGAGGTTTTCAAGCAAAATTTCTCCGCCGTCCTTCAAGAGGTCTGAAACTATCGGATCCTCACCATGTGCTTTGCCCCGTTTAATTTCTCTCAAACCCTTTATTACTCCTTGAATTTTTAGGGTGGTTATATGAACATAACCGAGAAATGGAGGATAATTCGCGACCAATAGAGAAATGGTCCTACATAGTTTCGGCTGTAAAACGGGGGGCTATTCTTCTCTGACGAACGGCCAGCCAGGCGCTCAATTTTTTTCATCCAGGTGGCGGACATGACGAATTCCTCGGCAGGGGACCGCCATTTTGGTCGCGCTTCGGCACTTGCATCACCCGGTCTGCAAATCCAGTGCTAGCTTTTTTCCTGCATTTCCTTGCACTGCTCAGAACAGGGCATGTGGTGGGGTCCCGGCATTACACCTCGCTCTGGGCGGAGCCCGATTTCGCAGGAGGCGACGCCAGTGCGCCATGGGGAACCCGTATGGTCCAGGTCGGGCACCTCCAGGATTCCATGAAGACGACGTCACAATCGGGGAAGCAGCCCAGGTGCGGCGTGCTTGCCGGGGCTCAGGGTAGAAAGGACCATTGGGGATGACGTAGCTGCAAATGTTCAGAACAGTCTGGCAATCTGGCGCAGTCTATTCAAGGGTGCTCCTAGGCTGGCACGTGCCATTGCATAGAACAGACGCGTCTCGTATGAGCTCCTGCGATTTGTTTCCAAGTGGACGGAGAGTCTCAATTTTCGGCAGTGCAAACAAGAAGAACGTTTTCGCGAAGCTACCAGGATCACGCAGAACCAACTCTCAAGCTCGTGAGTTCATTTCTTGCAACGATTTGACAATTCGAAGCGGACGCCACCGCGCTAACCCTAACCCCGGTGGTCGGTGCCTGCCACGGGTATGGAGCGCGGGGCGGGCACGAGCGCGGCAGCCGAAGCTGTGTGCGCTGTACCCGGCGAGCACGGGCCACGAGACGACGAGATGGAGACGCAAGATCGCTGCAACGAAGGAGAAAATTCCAATGTCGATGACAATTGGGACAAGTGGATAGAAGTAATGAGCAAGTCGGCGAAACGAAGAAACAAGGCCAACGCGTCAACTGCTAAGCAACAACGGGACTCTACTCCAACGAAGCCAGCTTTAAAACCACGGTGGGAAACGTCTAGGCCCAAACCGCTGCCCTTACCACAGGAAGTCTACAAGCTTGTGATGCGCCCAAAGAATGGGTTCGACCTCGGCTCGGTCAGCCCGGCACTTCTGGCAGAGAGCATTCTCAACGCAGCCAACCTGTCATGGAGGGAAGCTGAAATCCGCGTCCGCATCGACGAGAAGCAGAACATTCCAACTATCAGCACGCCCCACAAACAAGCAGCAAAAGCCCTAAGCCAGATTACTCAGCTCACCGTCCAAGGAAGGGTCCACCTGGTGAATCTCTATGGTATCTCACCTTACCATTTGTGCAAAGGTGTCATTCGTGGCGTACCAACGCAGTACACGATGGAGCAAGTCTTGGACGACATTTGGTGCCCAGGATATGAATTCCTAAGCTGCCGCCGCCTGGGTATGTCGGGCTGTGTTGTCATTATAATACAAGGTCATAAGGTACCCTTTTCCATTTATTACAAGGGCGTTGAGATGAAATGCTTCATCTACAAGAAGACCACTCCATACTGCACCAACTGTCACTGTACAGGACATAGAGCAGACGTATGTGTCAACGTCGGAATCCGCACCTGTGAGAGGTGCGGCGTGAGAGACCCAGCGCTGAACCACCCATGCCATCCGAAATGTGACCTCTGCAATGGCGACCACATCACAGGATGTAGAGAATGCCCAAAACGTTTTCGGGAACCATACATTCTGCGGCGCAAGGCCTGGGAGAAGAGTAAAGAGCACTCAAGTGGCAGAAGAGGAGCATCCAAGGACAGATCTGAACACTTGGTCTCGTGGGACGACGGGCCCAGACTGAGATCATCATCTCGCTCCAGTCCTCGCCGCCAGTGGCCGCCGCTGGAAAGGTTCACGACGGCAGCTGAGACGCGATCGAGGTCCCGCTCAAAACACAGACCTGAAGGTTCCAGGCACGACACCCGGGACGGTTCCAGATCCCGCTCCAGATCCAGGTCCCAACCAGCCGCGGATGCTGAGCGCTACAGAGGACGCATGAGGGCCCAAGCTTCCGGGACTTCACAGGTGAGCTGGTCTCAAGTTGCCCTTCCCACAACTCAACCCCCTAAACCCCAATGTGAGGAATGCAATAAACTGCAGTCGCAAATAGAAGCCCTTAAGAAAGAAATGGCAATCCTCAGAGCTAAAATCCCTCAGGTTGCCTCACAGGCTAAACCAACCTCCCCGCAAACGAGCGGAGGAGCGGAGAAGCGGCGCAAGATAGACGACAATAACAAGCAGAATGACACGCCAAGACGTAGTGAGACGCCAGAGATGCAGACAACAGGGGGAGAGGATAACCTGGCCGACAAGCTAAATGAAGTGGCGCAAACCATGATGGATGGCATAGTTAAACTCCAACAGTCCATCGGCCTTATTTTAAGCAGACTAGACGCACTGGAAAGCCAAAGCGCATCGGCGGTGCGAACTTCACGTAGGGAGAAGCCATATCTTCGTCCGTCCTCGCAAGATACCCATGACCAGGCAGACTTCACTCGACCTATTCATGAATAGCCGCAAGGGGAGGCAAGAGCAAAAACTTATAGTGTGGCAATGGAACGCGAGAAGCATCAAAGGAAAACTTGGGACACTCTCACAGTACATTGAGTCGTGCACAGACAAACCGGACGTTATCGCATTGCAGGAAGTCAATTCGTATGCCAGACTCTCTGGCTACGTCACATACGGTGACCCGGAACGGGGCGACACTAACACACTTGTCAGCAAGAGAGTAACTGCAGTGCAACGCACGCTATGGCAATCCGGAACGGAGGGAACTCTCACAGAGCTGATACCTCGTAAAACTGGGAAAGGAAACAGCATTTTTATTCTTAACCTGTACTGCAGGCCAAAGAGGAAGCTGTCAGATCTCCGCAGTCTCATACAACAAGCAGTACAGATGGCTGACGCATGTCCCTTGCTAATTTTAGGCGACTTCAATGCAGCTCACCCGGTATGGGGATACCACTACTCAAATAGGCGAGAAAACGAACTCATGGCTTCATGGCTTCAACCCATTCGCACCGGCGGACGCGGCACGAGCTCACGCTCCTCACCGACTGGACTGCACCTACCAGACTGGGCAATAGTGTATCCAGAGACACATGCCCGGATCTCACGTTCGGGCGAAACGTCTCTGAAGCCACGTGGGAAAACACCGGGGAATACCTAGGTAGTGACCACGCAGTTATAGTTACCGCTGTCGAAGGGGAGGAATACCGAGTACATACTGGCGTAGCCCGAATCGTAGACTGGGCAAAGTTCCGATAGCATCGGGCGATCCAATCTACCTCAGAAATCGAGAACATTAATGACTGGGTTTCATCAATTCGAAAAGATATTACATCGGTAACGCAAGAAATCAAGACTACGGTTCAGACTCCATGTGTTGACCCCAAGTTGTTACACATGTGGGAGGCCCGCCGCAGCCTCATCAAGAGGTGGAAGCGGCAACGCCACAACAAGAAACTTAAAAAGAGAATAGCCGCACTCTCTGAGCAGGCCTCAAAATACGCAGCGGAGCTCTGCAATCAAAACTGGCTCCAGCTCTGCGACGGGCTGCGGGGGACCCTCAGCGCATCCAAAACCTGGAAACTGCTGAGATACCTCATTGATCCTGCGAAAGGCAAAAGCGTGAGTTCCAAGATAATTCAGACAATTATACACAAGTTCAAGGGATCGCAAGAGGATCTGCTCGGCAAACTGCAGCAGAAATACCTGCCCACGCACCCCCCTTACGCGGCCCCTGATTACACGGGACATCCCAACCCGCAACTGGATGCGCCCATTACCACGGCTGAAGTGAAAGCAGCGCTTCATAAAATCCGCCGAAATACCGCGCCGGGTCAGGAACAAATCATAAACAAAGCTTTGGCCAACCTCGATGAAGCCTCTATCGCATCCCTTACGCGCTACTACAATGGCTGCTGGGAGCGCGGAACTATACCACTCGAATGGAAATTCGCCGAGGTCCGCTTAATACCTAAACCAAACAAGGACCCCGGCATCGAAAACCTACGGCCGATATCGCTCACGTCGTGTATCGGGAAGCTGCTAGAACACGTCTTGCACAACCGGTTGCAAAACTTCCTCGAAGACACGAAGCAGTTGCCACCAACCATGTACGGGTTCCGGCAGCATCTATCGACGCAAGATGTATTGCTTCAACTGAAGGAGGATATTATAGATCGCGCCAACAGACACACACCTAAAGCCATCCTAGCGCTAGATTTAAAAGGGGCCTTTGACAACGTCACTCACGAAGCCATACTGACTAATCTCAATGAACTCGGATGTGGAAACCGCACGTACACTTACGTGAGGGACTTTCTCTCTGGACGCCAAGCCACCCTCAAGATTGGAGACTTTCAAACAAAACCCATTCGCACCGGCGGACGCAGCACGCCCCAAGGAGCGCTCTTGTCGCCCCTCCTTTTCAATGTTGCACTCATCGGCCTGCCTGCAAAACTGGCGTCAATCCCCGAGTTACACCATGGTCTTTACGCCGACGATATCACGGTGTGGACCGGTGTAGGCTCGGTCGGGGAGATGCAGGATCGCATCCAAACGGCGGCTCATACGGTGAGCAAGTATGCCAAGAATTGTGGACTCTCGTGCGCCCCAGAAAAATCGGAACTGCTCCTAGTGCGCCGTAAAGGCGGTAGGCGAGCTGATGCACCTTCAATGCACATCATGCTGGACGGTGCCACCATCACCCCGTCTCCGCAAATCAAAATTCTAGGCATGATTTTCCAAGCAGATTGCGCAAACACCACGATGATAAGGAATTTGGAAAGCACGAGTAGACAGATTGCTCACATGCTTCGTCGGATCACGGTCAAAGGAAGAGGCATTAAGGAGGCTGACACACTTCGACTTGTCCAGGCATTTGTCGTCTCAAGGTTCACCTATGATACGCCCTATGCTCTACTAACGAAGACTGAGAAGAACAAGTTAGATACGCTCTTGCGAAGGGTGTACAAACAAGCGCTGGGTTTGCCATCCTACACCTCCAACGAGTGTCTCCTCAAGCTTGGGCTTCATAACACTGTGGACGAGCTGATTGAGGGCCACCTGCTCAGTCAGCGCTACCGGCTATCAAGGACGGATGCGGACAGGGCCCTTCTACTGAGACTGGGCATGAACATCCCTGATCGCCCTCTAGAATCGACGGAAAATATCCCTGGTGAACTACGCCGTAACATCACAGTGGCCCCCTTGCCAAGAAACATGCACCCGCAGTTCCACGAGGGACGGAGAGAGGCGCGAGTTAGAGCCCTGGAGAAAAGATATGGCTCCAACGAAAATGTTTTTTACACGGACGCCGCAGATTATGCAAGACGCGGAGTCATGGTGGCGACCGTAACGAAGATAGACAGCCACGTCACGAGCCTCACTCTCACGAAAGTAACGACGCTACAGGCCGAAGAGGTAGCTATAGCACTGGCCATAACGCAAACACCTGCGGAAGTAGTCATCACGGATTCTCAGTCAGCGTGTAGGAGCTACCTTCAAGGCCGCATCTCACACACCGCAATGAAGATCTTAAGCCAGAACCCTCCAAAGAAAAGGGCATTGGTTGTCTGGACACCCGCTCACACTTCTCTCCGTGGCAATGTCTTTGCCCACGAGACTGCTCGAGGTCTGACCAGCCGAGCGCCACGAGAGAGTTGGCTAGAGACGGCCATCCCCTTGACATCATTCCAGGAGGTGACGCAATACTACAGGCTAGCCCGGCTAACGCTTCCCCCTGCACACCTCTCTCTCAGCAAGAAAGAGGAGCGCTACTGGCGTCTCCTGCAAACAAACACCTTTCCCCATCCTATCACGCTACACTTTATCTGGCCTACGCAATACCACCCGCAGTGTCGATTCTGCAAAGCACCCTGCACTCTATACCACATGGTGTGGGAGGGCCAGCTCAACCCCTCAGTTTCCGCGATTTCTAACCCCTCGGTTGAGCAGTGGGAAGGAGAACTGGCCAGCTCGACCGCAGAAGAACAGCTTCGGCTGATTCACCGGGCTGAGACGGCTGGACGCTCCAACGGGATCCTAGACTGAGGAAACCGACCACTTGGCTCTTTTTCTTTAATAAAGTTTACTCTCTCTCTCTCTCTATTCAAGGGTGTGCGAGCGGGAGCTTCCGGCAATCGACTCAAATATTTATCGACGTGCCAGACGCTGGGGAAGGCCCGGTGGTGATGCGGCTATAGCGGAAGTTCGTTGGTGGTATGACCATCGCCTCGTCTACGGAATTGAGTTTACCTCGCCATCGCAAGTCACAAGGCAGACCAGACGCCGCTCGCCGGTCTCGAAAAGCGTAAGGGACTGTTCCGGGGTTACGCGGCTTTAGCGGACGTCCGTCGGTAGGCCCGCGGTGGAACGATCAGCGCCTCGTAGTCGGCAGTCCCAGTGCCGACAAGCCTCCACACCCGAGCACCAAAAAACGTAAGCGGCTGCACGGCGAATCCGACTAGACTACCCCCTGAATTTCCGTCATTGAACTCGCGGTTACCCATAGCCACGCCTACGGTTAAGATGTATGCCTCCTAAAAGGTTCCTTGTGTCACTTGCACTTTGCGTACTAGCTGTTTTTTCGTTGTTTTATCGGGTTGAAATGTGTGCGTCCCCAGATTTGTACCTCTTATATCCCCCCCCCCTATTGCGTATTCGTATTTTTGTGTTTGTTTGGTCAGTGAACGCCGTGCGTGAGCCACTCATGGCGCACGGGCGCCCTTTGTACGGCATCCCCTAGCTTAGTGCCTGCGCGCACAAAGCCGATGTGTAAGAAATTTTTTCTTCTTCCTTTTTTTATCAAGCGTTGCCTGTCCCCATGCAGTCTCTACTTGTTCATGCAGTAAAAATATTTAGTTTAAAACGTAATCGTGCACCCCAGTGAACGTTCAGTCACTCCAGCAACTTCGGCACACGTGCACAACCGCGGGGCGGCCAATCTGAGAATACCAATAACGGTTGTCGCGCCTTGTGTTTCAGTTAGCAGGCAATGGGAGTTGTGAAATCATCGCAAATTCAAGGACACGTGCGAGAACGGCGTCGTAGTGCCCTCGAGAAGCCCTCGGGTGCCACCGGTGATTCTCGTAAAACACCGCCTCTGCTTATACTGAACATAACTAAACAAAGAAAAAAATAAGTCTATCGTCGGGTCGTCTCCCCCACTCGTTGGATCGCCTGCTCCAGTCCAGGTATTTCTTTTGTATAGACCTACACAGTGGATATCCGCAAATTGAGGTAGACGAAACGGGTCGTGAAAACATACCCTCCATTAATCAGGACGGCCTCAATTTGTATATGATACTGACATCCACATTGAGTTCCGCTGCTCTCTCTTTGCAACAGATGATTGACACAGTTTTTCGAGGCCTCATATTGCATTGGTATCTGGAGTACATGGACGACGTAATGGTATTTTGGGGAACCTTCAAAGAACGTTTATTGCGTCTTCATTAATTTTTGGAAACCATTCGCTCAGCACAGCAGCTCTTTAAGCCGTAATGGTGCGACTTCGCCTACGAAGGGCTCATATTTGTGTGCTACGTGCTCAGCTCCGAAGGTGTCTGCCCCAACCCTGAGAGAACCGGTTCCGTTGCCTCGTTTGCAATGCCCACGGACAAAAAAACTATACATCGGTTCCTAAGTTTCTTTGCCCCCTACAGAATTTTGTGAGCAGTATTTCCCAAGAAATTAGGGTGATTAACTCTCTCGACGCGAGACGGTGTGCCATATTCCCTGGCAATCGTGTAGGCGCTCACAACATTTCGCCGAAATTTCTATTAGGTTAGATAGACAAAAGCGCCATCCCCGTTGCATGTGTTTCGTGCCAATCTCAAGGACCCTGCCGGGCGCCTCGCCTTTGACGTCACCATAGTATACAAATCGGGTCACACACACTTCGACTTAACTGCCTGCGACGAGCCCCGTTTTATTAGAATTCTACACACGAAAACGATATTGCTTGTTTCTTGAATACCTTGAACCCTGTTCTGGCTCAAGAGCAGCGAAAAAGCTCGAGCAATAATTGGCTATGGAAATCCTTTTATTGATTATCTGTAAAAAGGCAGTCCCGACCAACCAAGCGTTTGACAGGAGGCAGTGAATCATGTTGTTTGGTAACGGCGTCCTCTGTAACTGAAATTGTGCTCGCACAGGGACACTGCACCTACTCCAGGCACCAAACAAAATATGGCCGGAAACCGTACATGACTGCCATGATGGACTGTTGTCACGACACTCAGGCGTGATTGTCACGCTAGCGTACCTAAGGAAAAAGAATTACAAGCAAAAAATTCCTTTGAGCGTGATGCCGTATGTTCGTAGTTGTCGAAACTGCCAAATACGCCAGACTACTCCTGCCAGACCATCCAGTTTCCCAGCAGCCCGTTGTTCACCTGCAAGTATCATTTCAGCAGGTGGGCATGGATCGGCTGGGGTTATTTCCTTCACTACGATCGATGAATTATCGCTGGCAATCGATGGATTATCCCTGCTACGGACGAGCTAAATCGGTATTGAGAAATAAAGGCATTCCCCTCGAACACTGCTGCCGAAGAATATCCTTTACAGTACTAGTCCTAGAGGTCTTGTAGCTCATTTTCACCAGTCACCATAAAATCACTGACTTCCACCCGCAGACTGACCGAACGAGTGAAGTATACGAGAGCCGAAATCCTTACGGTGTACGTCACATGGACCACAGTAACTGAGACTGTATATACCCGCATGTAATGTTTGCCTATAAAACCCGGTGCAGGTAACTACACGCTTTACACCATTTCATTTGCCCATTGCCGAGAAGAGATGGCAATGGTGTACCCGAAGCTTCTACCTGAAGAGTCTACCGCCACCAACACGACGCTGAACAAACAGCTTGGTGGCATAAGGGCACGCGCCTCCTTGGACGGCAGCGAAATTTGCACCAACCAGCCACCGATGCTCAGTGCCGCAACTTGCGCCACCGCCCGGTCATATACAGCCAGGAGAGCAAGTTTGGGGGGGGGGGGGGTAGTGCTAGGCGCCGACGATATGGTAATGCCACCCGTATGAATTAGCTCTTTGCAGAAATGTCCAATGTGAGGCTGGGTATGTTTTACGCAACAAACAATCTAAACGGAGCTATGAAGTGAAGAAGAGCAGCATTCAGAGTGACCGTTCAGCCATTTCTGATCACGCTGGTTCCTTACATACCTGGCATTAGGCAGTGTCACACTTCATGGTAATTGTGACAATACATAGCCTCCCACGGCACATTCGTGGTTTATAACAAAAGTGCAAGAAATCATTCAGACACGGTGGGCACCATTGCACTGAAGTAATTAACGCAGTGCATACAGTGTAGCGTGGGGGAACTTTAGTTATAAACAATAGGTGTCAGCAAATGGTGAAAATTGTAGCACTCTACGATTCGCGTAATAAATCGCTTCGTTAAGCTATACGCTAGAATGCGTTGAAAGGTTGCTTCAACAAGCGTATCGCGAAGCATTGTACTAGAAAAAGATAAAAAATAATTGGCAATGAATACCCTTTTGTGTTTAGCGAAGCTTATACTGCAGAAGCTGCATGAGTATGACTACCCAGGGCAAGTTGTCAGTGAGGTGCAAAGCAGAGTAAGGTAGGCAGTCGTTGAATTTACGAACTTGTGTAAGTTACGAATCCAAATCTACCTATGTTGGTAACACAAAAAGTATAGAAAAAATGCATACATTCAGTTAATACATGTTGCGCAGAATTGCATAATTTCTTAGAACCTTGTACGAAAACGTTTATTACCCCACGAGCCCAACACTTTGGCCATATATAACAGATATTAGGAGAGTATGGTTCGTTTTTACACATTAGAAAGGTAGCCGTAACAAACTATATTCCATCTGAACAAAATAATTAAATCACTGTAGTTGGTGGGACTAAACTTACAGCAAAGTGAAAATACTAGACAAGGAGGGTTGCCGCGTGAGTACCGAGAGACGGAAGTGTAACTAGATGACTGATAACAAAGTGTGGTGCAAAGAAGAGACTGATACCAGACAGGACAGCACTGGTTGGAAGCTAATAAAACCTTGTTCAGCAATGGAATGGAAACAGAATAAACAATTTTCTAATAGTGTGTTTTATTCTGTACACGTAGAAATGTGTAACAGAGTAGGGGTACACATTGTTATAACTGTTCTAAAATCGGTAGTTTGGTGAATTTAAAATTGTCTAACAGAATTCAGTTGGCAACGTTTTCACCCGTTAAATCTTAAATTTGTGCTTCAGTTCCGTACTGCGGTGTGGACACAAGGGTTCCTCAAGCTGCATTTTGTAGCTTTTTTTGGTCCTCCCTCACGGTGTACTTTGTTTCCGAGAATTAAAAATCTACCGAAATAAAAAACAGCGCTCTTTAGAGTTACATTCGCTTAACTCTCTTAAATCAGGATGTGAAATAGAAATTTTACCTGCCGTAAATTAAAACTCTGAAATGAAATAAGCAAACGAGATTATGGAGTGCTCATTGTGCACGATCGTACATTAGACAGATTTTAAGACTATGCTATGCAGCATAAAATATTCTCCCCACCCCCATGTCATGAAATTTGGAGGCGTCATTGCGTTATGTTTGCACGTTAAGCAGGTGCCATCAATAAGCTGACCGTAACACTGCGAGCTCCACCTAGATGCCGTAAAATATTGCTCCATGTTCAAGATATGCTCTACCGAGCTACCCCATTCCGTTTTTAGAGCAAGAGCACGCTACGAAGGTAGTTTTCTGGAACTCGTTGTCCATCCGAAGTTCAAGTAGAAGTCCAAAGGCAATTAACTCTAAGAACAAAAGGAATTCCTGGTGGAGCACCTGTTTATAGGAACGAGGTGGCAGCATGATATAGCAGTTTACAGGGCCTGCGTTCGGCTTCTTTTGTCTCAGAACAATGGTGCCTTCCACTATCCTTCCGAGGATAGTGGTGCTACCCTGGTTAACAAGGTCGTTACCCTGGTTATTACCCTGGTAATCATTACCCTGGTTAACAAGGTCGCCTGTTTTTTTTTTTTTTTGCTGAGAAGTTAACCAGGCCGGTATTATAGATCTATTTGCGTCTAACGTCCAATGTGTCTTTTGTGCATTTATTTACCTCCAAGCAAACATTACCACCCTCATACTATAGGAATATAAAATTCCAGATTTATGATTAGTATTGGCGGCGAAAGCAGAACAGATATGTAAAACGCTCGTTCGGGAAAGAACAGGGAGTCAATATTCACAAAGGAGTAAAGTTTCCAATACTCTGCTTGGCTAAATAACGACAAGCTGTTACAGTGGTTAACAATATGCAGCGATGCGGGTCACATTTTTGAACAGGTTATTTTGCAAGCCAATAAAGTAAAACTGAGTTCTTTCAACTAGAATAATAGCCAACTTTTCAACCGTTTGTCACCCCTAACACAACTCACACCTCTGACTGAACGCCAGCGACCTGATATTTTGTGCTCACTTTCAAGGTTTATTATATCCAGTGAATTTCACAAGAAAATCAGAAAATATAACTGGTAAAGTATCTTATATGTCTTTTCGAGCAAAGCATTCGTATTTTTTTGGTTTTACTAGAAGTAATGTTGTGTCCGAAAGTAAAATAGCTTCTTGTTGTTACCTTTGCGCAAAAGTGAACGAGAGGTTTGACGTTTATTTCAGGGTTTTAGATAAACAGCGCAAAACATTTTGTCCTATGTACTCCAGATGGACGAGCATGCCTTCATATCGACTCCTAGATTTCAAATTATGCGCCAGAAATATTTGAGTTGTCTCGAATAAGAAACCGCACCGTAACAAGTGTAGCATGTAACTATTTTCTCTAATTCCGTACTCAAAATACAGTCAGCGTTTGTTAATATACCCTAGCTTTTTCACATTTTTATAGAATACACAAAGTTGTAGTGATTAACGTTCACAGTAATTCTACTTCAGGAGGAAAAATATATTTAATTATATCAACCAAGAGCAATTTACGTATATTTAAAGAAATCTCATAAAGTCATCACTTTAAATGCATACGAACGGTCCATCCTGAAAAACCAAAATTGGTTCTAACGCAACCCGGCACTGCACATATCGTGCGTTGCGCGACAATGAATGTGGCAAAAATTTCCAACAGATCTCTAGAACAAGGACAACAGAAGTTTCTCGCTGCACCCTTTCAATTGCCATAAGCATGCAACCTCGTGCAATGGAGTGAAGTAACCAAATTTTTGTGCACTAATCGCTCTCCTCATCGAAAATGGAGGCAACGTAATTGCTTTTTCAAGTACCAATTTGCATGGTTAATGTGCCAATATTAATTTGCGTACCACGCGGGGGTGTAGCATTGAACAAACAAGATATCCTCTAAATAACTGAGGCTGCCGTAGTAGCCCGCGCCTATTACAAGGGTAGGACGGCACTTATACACAAATAAATGGTTTATTTGGTAAAGCGGTTTAGGTTTCTCTGATGTAGAGATTCCTCTACACAAAAAAGTACGACATGCCGTTTTTTACTAAAACGAAATCTTAAGCATCCGCAACCACTTCGGCATCAGAAATATTTCTGCATCTGAATAGACCCTGTTTAAAATGAATGCCTGAGATTCCGAACTTCTTAACCGCTTTCAATACCTAGTCCTGTGTGGCAGATGAAACTCTCTAGAAGGCATTTGTTCTCAGACAGGATGCAATCATGTTCATGGTGTAGCTATGCAACGTTCGAAGAAAGTACCATGTTACCTCGTGATACATCATGCTCGGGCGGCCACCTGTATCCTTTTACTGAGCATGAGTTTCCACATGCATTCTGTAAATCCACTCTTGAACTTGCGGCAGTCAAGGAGGCATGTATTTTCACCCTCTACAGCAACGGACCCCTTTTGATATCTGGTGCAAGTTTGGCTTTTCTCTGGTCGCCGTGTTATGTCAACCTTGGGCATAAAGGACTTTATCAGCTTCATCGCAAAGACTGTTTAAAGATGTTCGGTGTTAGAACGAAACAAATCTTTTCATCACCGTTGCGTTATCAAAAAACAGTTAACTGGTTACTTGCTTTGCTGTATTTATGTAATTATAGTACCCCGAAAAGCCTTGTAATCAAGAAAAAACTTTGCCGGGGGTGGGGGGCGGAAAAAACAGCGTAAAATAGAAAACAAAATTCAACACACCATAATAATTCAGAATAATCTGCAAATAGCAAAATAAAAACTTTAAATACAAGTTTATTATACCGCACTATACTATTGTTAGACTAGAAAATTAAACTAAAACTAATTACCGTGTTTCGTTATATTTGTAAAAATTTGAATGTTTATCGACAGCGCTATGTGTTGGCACAGACGACATAATGTTAAAAAGAACAATCGAAAATCGCAACAAGACGCAGTATATCCACAAATAAGCTACTATAAAAACAAGAATGAATACATGCTACACGTATACAGAGTTTCGCAATTAAAAATAAACGAAAAATTGAATAAACTGCTTGCGGTCGTAGCGCGCAAGCACTGTACGAATGTACTAGAATCTTTTTTTCGCCTTTATGTGTTGGCGAACTATTACACCCTACAACGCTGCGCGGGATTAATAATAGTTCGAAAGCAAGCGAACGACGTAGCGGTCAGCTAGCTTTGTGTGGGTGATAAATTCGAGAAAAGGTAAGGAATGGGCTTCTTTGCAGTAAACTTTCATGAACTGGTGAATGAATGTAAAAGTTGTGATAAAATGGTAAACACACGTACTTGCACCGAAGGATAAAATACTTAACCTGGCAATGTTTTTTCATGTTAGTGGCTGTGAAACAGGGAGAATAATATTCCCAGGAATTGGAAATGGCGCTAAGGATAACCACATGATAGTGTGCATTTCTGTTCTCCTGGTATTTTGATGTCTGAGTTACTGTACAGAAAAACCGATAATTATTCATTCAACTGGTTACGCAGCTATTTATTGATACTTTGTCACGGAACCATAGTTGGTGAGTTGCATACCCCGACATTTGAAAGTGGCAAGCAGCCTTTCAACTGGTTAGTATGTACTATACTTGCCTAGGCATGGCGACTTTTAAAAGCTTGCAACTTTATTAAGTGCATTTCAACGACAGATGAAGTGTATGTCAGTGCAAAACAGTTCACCTAGAAAATGCTCGCACAAACTCTGTCATTACTGATGTTGAGTTATCAGTTGCCAGGGAGAAAAAGTGGTAATATTTGGTCACCCTTCATTTTCTACAGCCATATCTCATGTTTTCTAACAATAACTATAAAAAGAAGGTAATCAAAATTCTCAGTTCAGCAAAAAGCCCGATATAAGTATTGCTAAAAAAAACTATTTGTTCCCAAAATCATGTTATTAAAATTTCAAAAAACGCGCTACGTTACCTTCGAACGGCTACTGCTGTTAAAACTGAAACCGAACCAACCAGGTTTTAAAAGAGCTGGCGTCTGCCTGCTTGTTATTAAAAATGTAATTCAGTAGAACCACTCCACCTAAACAGGTGCGTTTCACAACACCATTTTCTTCCCTATTGTCTCTAGCGGATGAATATTATAGTCTAGCACCAATAAATTGGAAGTTTCTATATGCTAATGCGGAGTGCACCATTGTCGAGGCGTTGTCTAGCAGTAAACAAAAAGGTAAGCAAAACTTTAATGGATGAGTATAATTTTCTAGTGATGCTAACTGCGCACAATGGTACTCTTTAGATTTACGACGAAAGTTCGGCTGAACTCCTGATCTAGCATCTTGCAACACGCCGTGCTTTCTCGTTTTTGTACGTTAACAAATTGCGCCTCATGCGTCTTTATGTATAGCGCTGGCGGAAGGAAACGCTCAGGCAATGTGTCGAAGTTTTCTAGCCGTGTCTAAACCTTTCTGCGGGTTGTCGCCTTTCTTAAGTACCCACCACCGGTGGTGGTGTTTTCCCCCCATGCGCGTCGTTATCGATTGTATGAACCTTCTCCGTGCGCTGCTGTTGCTTGTTCCCAGTGTGCTGAAATTTTGTGGCATCTAAAATATAGCCAACAGCAAATTTTGTACTTAAAACGTTCAATAAAATGCAGACCTCAAGGCATTCGCCTTAGACCCTTGTCGAACCATTTTGTGCCCGTCCCACTTTTCAAATATAATCATACTATATAATATGCAGTCCCTCATTACCTCGATTTCTGCCACCATGTTAAATTATTACCGGCGGCAATCACAATTTTCAAAGTTGGAATTCTAAGTAGCGAAAAAACCTTTTAAATATCTTGTTCTTGGGGCCAACAACACCACATTGCGACCGCCTTAATATTTTAATCGCGTCAACCGCCGGCCGAGCTATCTTCAAGACCATACACGCGAACTAGTTTTAATATTGTGCCCTTTGATCGTTTAGTTTGTAAAGTTTGGAAAACAATAAACTTTTCCTCGTACCCAGTGGTTTCAACCTTGGCATCGTTTTTGACATCACCAGATATGTCGCCTATAAGAACCGCACATTCATCTTTCTTCGTCAGTGGGCATGAGAGAGCAGCAACCATGCGTACCTGCCAAATCTTGTTTTTCCTCTCGATGCAGGTTATTTCCAGCCCTTCCTTGATTTTAAGCAATTCATTGATACTTTTTTGCTGCTCTTTCACTCCCCCAACACTATGTTTAGCATTGTTTGTGACTGTGTGCATGTCACAGAGCTTTTGTTGTTGTAGAGGGATGTGGAAATGAACCCTGGGCCTCCGAAGTAGTATCCTTGTAAGGGCTCCAACGAGCTCCTTTCTTTAATGAAATGGAATTATTTTATAATAGACAAAAATCACGAAGAAGTGCTCTCAGAACCTAATGCATTGAAAGAAATTCAGGTAAATCTACAGAAGCAAATGACCGATATAAATGACAAGTTGTCAGCTGTTGAAGAAACACCGGCAGCATCTGAAACCTGTGCCGGGATTGAAATCGCATGTGCGATAACTGAAGTTGTAGGTAAAGAAACCACCGGCATTCATAGCCGTTTGGATGAATTTGAAAATAGATCAAGACGCGATAACTTGATATTTTACGGGTTTGATGACGAGCACACGGAAATGTGGGGTGATTTTGAAAAGAAACTTCGCGACATAATTTTCTCTGCGCTCAAAATGGAACGGTCGGACGAAGCCATATCTCGTGCCGAAAGACTAGGAAAGTTTTTTTCCGAAATAAATGCTGTCCAATAATAACGAAGTTTAACAATTTTAAAGCAAAAAGCGAAATTGTTGTCTCAAAATCTCAACTGATTGATTGATTGTAGGGTTTAACGCGCCGACGCAACGCATGCGATGAGGCGCGCAGTAGTGGTGGACTCCGGAATAATTTTGACCACCTGGGGATCTTTACGTGCGTCGAAATCTCGTACACACGGGCGTTTTTGCTTTTCGCCTCCATCAGAAAAGCGGCCACCACGGCCGCTTTTCTGATGGAGGCGAAAAGCAACCCGCGACCTTGTGCTCAGCCGCGCAACGCATTAGCCACTGAGCCACCGCGGCGGGTAAAACCACAACTGAAAACAGAAGGTTCTCATGTTTTGTGGCACGTCTCTACCAGCTCAGTGGGATGGACACGGGAGAGTCGTTGGCATGTTTGCCCCAGAACACATTTATTATGCACAAATACAACCCCTAACCAAAATAAAGGACAAAGCAAACAAAGAACTCAACCAAAGAAATTTTATAAATACCAATACCTAACAAAAACGCAGAAAAGCCAACAAACCAAATCAAAAGTCACTACAATGAAGTCCCTAATAAAGCAACCCGTCCTAGTTCCAGTCTATACAACATTCATATTAACAATCCAGGCAACAGTGGTAATATAATGGTATTATAATACCAAGTCCCTAGCGGACGGGCCTACTGCTGTCTCCGGTGCTGATGTGTCGTACCCGTAGCGTGGCCGTGACACGCTGGTAGTCGTAGTTGTCCGCGCAGCGGTGCCGGTGGTGGTAGTACCGATGTAGTTGTGCGTGGTAGTCACACGGTGGACCCCTTTTCAGCTACCCCTCATGGTAGCCCTAGTGGAAGGAGGCAACGCATGGCCTCGGGGCCGTCGCCGTTGTAGTAGGGAGCGCCGGGAAGCTCCGGGGACGTCGCCGCTGGGGCCACCAAAGCACAGGTTGGTGGTATGACGCGGAAGTAGGAGCCGATGCGACGTCGGTCCACTTCGGCCGAGGCTGACGTGGCTCTGGTCGATGGCGTGGCCTCGTACCCCGGCTTGTTCCTCGGACTCGTGCCACCTGACCTTCCTGCTGTGGCGTTCTTCTGATCTCTCTCCACCCCCGGCCTGTGTCCCGGGAATAAATAGCCTTCGCCCGGCCGTCGCGGCACTCTTGCATTCGCTCTGCCCGTGTCCGAAGCACGGGTCACCACCACATTGGTTATTTCTCCACGTGCCTCCATCGCGGCACCTCCTCATTAGTACGCCCACTTCGCGGGAAATTTGAATTCTCTTTCTTCGTCTTCATCTTCGTCGGCCTCTGGCGCCACTATGTCTCGTCTTCTTTATTCCCAAGGCGGGATTGCCCCCTTAATCATGACAAATGTATCACTGTAAGTGAAGACTTCTCCGTTTCTACTCGCACTGCATGCAAGCAAGTTCTAGAGTTCGGGAAAGCTAGCGGTGAAAAATTTTGTTTCTGAAAAAAAGTTTTGAAAAAAATCTGATATGTACCACCCAACATCTAAAAGTGTTGGTAAAATGGAGTCCGGAACTGGTGCTGAAGAACCATCTTTTCATCCTTCCAACACGTCTCAAAGTTCAATATAGGCCAGGCAGGGAGTAGTGATGCAGATATCCAACTATCGGTTGTGTTTACAAACATTTGTAGTATGCTAAAAAATCGGAAATCACTAAGCGCAGTAATTGATTCGTGCTGAGCTGATCTTATTGTATTACCGGAAACAAGGTTGTCTAATAATTAAAGGGACAGCGAGGTTCTTTATTGCAAGAAAAAATATAGACTTTATGACTTAGACCTAGACGCTAGATCGGGAGGCGGTATTCTAATAGCAGTCGACTCAAGCATAGCATTATCATCGGTCGAGGTACCCAGCAGTATTGAAACCACATTGGTAACCTTGGCGCTCAATGATCGTAAAGTCGTAATCGGAGCTTGCTATAGACCACCATCCACTGACCATTCCTTTGTGAACAACCTTCATAATGTATTCATGCTCGCGTCCATCCGCTTGCCTAAGTCATCGATTTTGCTGTTACGCGACTTCAACTATCCCAGCATAACGTGGACGGTTGGTCGCCCCGTTTCCGGAATTTGAGCTTCCGAATCACTGCTATATGTTGATTTTTGTTGTGAGATCCACTTCACCCAAATGTTCACTCAACCCACCAGGTGTACTGCACATTCCGCTGACACTTTAAATCTTGTTCCGACATTGTCTCCTGACGTGGTAACCTCTATGTCAGTTTTATCGGGGATCAGGGGTTACTCACTGGTCCAGTTTAGCTGAACTTTCACAGTTTCACATTCAAAAAAGCGTGTAAAGCACATCCGTGATAACGATAAATTGGACTACGACTCAAGTAACGCGGAATTATCGTACCTTGTTGGCGAGTTCCTGCAACTCTTCACAAATCACTCGGTAGAGGAAAATTGGAATAATTTTAAAACAAAAGTACCTGAATTAATAGATCAGTATATTCCCATGCGTGCGAAAAAAACAATCGTGCAGCCTGGTACTATTGGACACACTCTAAACTCGGCAACAAGAAAAAAAAACAATGTTGCTCGCCGCCAAGCGTACACCCCCGCCGGAACGATGCCGAGCTTATCGCGCGCCAACTCCAATTACATTCCTGCTGTGTGAGAAGACAAACACATCTTCTTTATTCGAACATAACCGTCGATGCTGCGTACTAATCTGCGGCAATTTTGGCGAGTTATGGGATGCGGAAAGGAGGACGATATCAGTATCAGACCTGTCGATGGAGACTTCTTGCCTGCTTCACATTGCTGTTCTGCTTTTAATAATTTTTTTCTAAGTCCTTTTCAGTTAGCGACTGTTCTGGTCACGCCAATTTATGTGTTTGTTCTGAGTTTTGTTCAATTCCTGCTATTGTTATTGGCCCAGCTAGTGTTTGTCGGGTGATTGATACCTTAAAGCTGTCTTCCGCTTCCGGTGTCGATAATATCAATTGAAAGTTCCTCAAAAACGCGAAAATCTGTTCATCAATTGTGTTCAGGCAAGAAGCTGGGAACGAACGGAGGCTTTATTGAACAACGCGCAAGTATTTATAGATGCGAGCTGATAAGCGCCGGCTGTAGCTGGGACATGCGCAGTAGTGGTGCAGGCGCGTATGCTTGCGCTCTGCTATATCTCCTTTTCTTCGAAGGGAAAACAAAACAACAAAAAAACAACAAACGTCGTTTTTCGCTTTTAAGAATGCAAATGGTCAGTTATTCTAGTAATGGATAGTGCCGGGGCTGTTGGCGAACGCGTTCGCTTCATCGTAGATTCGCGCTTGTTGTGTTGTCTTCTGGGATGTGCGTCACAGGCTCCTATTTCGCTTGCGTGTCAAGCGTATCGGTTTCCGTGGTCCTCAGGTGTTCGCTCGTGCGACGTAGCTGCTGTCCGCTTTCTGTAGATACTAGATAAGACAGAGCTGTACCCTCAGGGCCGACGACCACGGCCGGGGCCCATATTTTGCTACGAGTCTCGTATACAGACACTCTGGATCCACTCTCAAGCTCTGGCAAGCATCTGGTATCTTTGTTGTAGTAGACGCGCTGCTTGTGCCTTATTTCCTGTAGTCGTTGTCGAACCTCCTCTGGTGGTACAGTCCTTGGCTCCAGGTGATAGTTGGTCACAGGGAGTTGTGTCCTGGTGTTGCGTCCCATCAACCTCTCTGTGGGAGACTTAATGCGCTCGTACCTTGGGGTGTTACGCCACTCCACAGGGCGCTGACAATGCGAGCGTAAAAAAAATTCACTCCACCTCCCCGAAAGGAATCGTGAGGAAATGCGAATGCATTTCTTTTGCGCGAGAGTGCGCGGAATTTATAATTAATGAGGAGACGGTGATTTGTGGCGTAACCATTTATTTAACACCTGTTTGTGTTGTCGTTGTACTTGACGGCCACGATCACTGCCTTGTGGTCGGTAAAGTGCACAGTCAAAGGGTCTTTGAGAAGCATGCGGGCGTGGGAGAGTGGGGCGAGCGTCGAGAGGAGAAGCACCGAAGCACAGCGCCTACCCTCGCCTGCACTCTCCCACACACGCGGGAGCTCCGGCGAGCTCTCGCGATGCGAGCGCCCTCACACGCGCGAGCGCGCTCCTCTTCTCCACTCACTCGCCACTGATCCGCCCGCACCACCTGCTCCAGTTACTAGGGGAGAGGAGGAGCGCGCGCACTCGCAGCTGCTGCTATGGGAGAGGGGGTGAGAGCGGAGAGATAACACCTTCGGACGCCGCACGGCGCCTGACATGGCTCGACTAAGAAATGCATTCGCATGTAAAATTGGGCATTTCTTTAGCAACTTTCAAATGCACAGCATTTCTTAAACTCACGATGTCACCCGTTCTAGGCATCCGTAGTAGTCCGCATCGCTCGCCTCGATATGCCCGGCTCAGACGTTTCGCTATCGGCGCGATCAACATTTGTTAGTGCGCCCAGGCACGTTTCAAGGACACTCTCTCCCCTCTCTCGGACTCAACGTGCGCCGAGGCTGCCAATTTTACTGCTGAGGAGCGCTCTCTTGTCAGCAGTTGCCACAAGTGCAACAACATTAACGTAACGCAAACTACTTAACGTCGTGCGCCCCCGGAAATGCTCTGCATTTGATCGTGCACCTCGCGAGGGGGATGTTTCACTGCGCCGCCATGCGAAACGTTTGCCACGCTTTAGTTTCAGTTCCGTATCTCCCCGCCGCGGCTGTGGAGAGAAGGCGGCCGGCCGCGACTCTCGCCACCGTGGCGCTGTGGTTGCGAGTTGCGCTAGGAAAGCGAGCGTCGTCTGCTAGCGGGGAGCGGAACGCGTTCGGCTAGGCATCTCCGGTCTTTCTAATAACGCACAAAATTTAACGTACTAAAAATAACGTACTAATAACGTACTAAATTTTTTTTGGTTCCTGGACAGGTCATTCTGCCATGCCGTTACCGCGCGGGTAGTAGGGGCTAGAGGTGACATGGCTGATCCGGAAATGCGACATGAACATTCGGAAGCTTTCCCTTTCAAAGGGGGGCCGTTATCGCTGCAAAGCTTGGCTGGTATTCCATGCGTGAGCAACACTTGTGCGCAGGCGTTTACCACTGCATCAGCCGTAGTACGGAGCAGTTTCTGAATCTCGAAAAAAATGAGTAAAGATCTTCTAGAACAAGGTAGTTATGGCCTTCGTGGTGGAAAAGGTCAGACTCGAAAGCTTGCCACGACAGACTTGGTATCTCATGAATAAGCATGGGCAGCATTGCATTTCGGTTTTTATATTTTTCGCAAGTGCTGCACGACTTTGCGAGAGCAGCAATGTCGGAGTTCATGTTTGTCCAGTACATCACCTGTCTGGCCCTGGCCTTCATTGTTTCTTCGCCGCCGGGAGCGGCATGAAGTAGGAGAAGGACCTCCCGGCGCTTGGATGGAGGGATGACAAGCTTGTTGCTCCTAAGCAGCAGACCATCTTCGATGTGTAGCTCGTCGCGGTAGTTCCAGTACGGCCGAAGGGCGTCGAGTAGATGGTCCGTGCTCTCAGGAGACTCTGTGCTCACGTAACGACAGATTTCCGTGAAGGTAACGTCGTCGATAGTCGCTTCCTTGATGCTTTGTAGCTGTCGGTCTGAAGCAGGCAATCAGGACACAACACTGACGTGGAAATCTCCACTTCTTGAGACAGTGCTTTCTTGCAGGGGAATCGCGACAAGGCGTGTGCTAACAAAAGGTACTTGCCTGCTTTATATGTCACTTTGATTGGGAACTTCTGAAGCACCAGCTGCGCACGTTGCAGTCGGAGAGGGCTCTCGCAAAGCGGTTTCTGGAATATTGCTTCCAGCGGCCTGTGGTCCGATTCCACCATTACTTCCTGTGGCCAAAGAGTGTGGTCCCGCAATTTGACGCAGCCATGAACTATGGTTAAGGTTTCTTCTCTATTTGCGCGTACCGTTGTTGCGCTTCGGTCAGGGGACGTGACGAGTAGGCAATGGGGTGTTCTTGCAAAATACCGGCCCTTACACCATACTGGCTGACATCTACGGAGAGCTTCACAGGTTTTGTTATATCAAAGAAAGCCAGGACAGGCGCTTTGCAAGACTAGCACGCAATGCTTGGAAGATCTCTTCCTGTGCGTCTGTCCACAACCACGCGGTGTCCTTCTGTAGTGGCTCCCGTAGCGGCGCGGTAGTCACGGACATATTTGGGATGAATCCTGAAACAAAGTTGATCAAACCGAGAAATACCTGGAGCTCCTTACGATTCTGGGGTGGCGGTGCTGTGAGGATGTCGTCCACCCTATCTGGATCCAGGTGAAGTGTCGATCCTATAAACGAAACATGAGAGCTGTTAAAAACCGGGTACACCAAAGCCAACCAAATTTGACACTCCGCATCAGAGTACGCGATTGGGAATTAAAAGACACAAGGAAAAGTGTTGGTTCCTAATCACCGACAATAGAAAGTTGTTTTAGTTTTCTTGCAATCTGTTATCACTTGTCTCGGTAAGTCCCATGCCAAACGCCTGATTTATTTGCTACACTAACATTGCTGTAGGACAACTTTGTTAAAATAGGTGCAACGCCCACAACAGAGAAATGTCAAAGGCTTGTTCTCTCAAGGTATCTCTAACTTCAAACCGCATCACAAATTAACGTTACAAAATTGTTTTTTTTATGGTTTTTTTATTGTTCAGCACCATATAATCGTTTACAAAACATCACGAGTGTTTCGAGGAAGTTGCTATCTGACTTCCGAAGCACAAAATATATTAGTTTGTTCACCATTTGGTCGCCGAAATTGGGAGATATTTGGTTCGGTTGAGCGGGGAAATATTGAGAGGTTTAGGCAAACTGTGAAAACAGTTAATTTTCAAACGTTAGAGAGAAGTGCTCAGGCCGCGTATTACTTGAAGTATAATGACGATGGTTTGATTTTGTTTTGAAGCAAAGGCTAGCTAGGTCAAAGAGCGCCAAATAAAAGTAGATACATAAAAAAAGTTGATAATAAAATGTGTATGCTTGAATAACAGTAAAACCTGTTGAAGGCAGTGGTGATGGCTTGTGTATAGGGCCAATTTTGATTATGCATGATAGGAAATGAGGTTTAAAAACTTAGCATCAGGCAAATAATTGAAAAAGCGTTCCACAGAAGCCATGGCATTGTCACCAAAAACAAGGATTGTTTTAGCGGAATGTGTCGTTTGTATAGTTCTGTGAAGTGTCTGTGTGTTGTTGTTTCTAGTGCGTTGCATATGAATAGGATGTGGACTACAGATAGGCCCTCCCCACACGTGCTACACATGATCTTGGATACCCAGTGAGCAGGTGTGAGTGCGTTGCATTTGTATGGCCTATTCGTAACCCGGCCAGGGCGACTTACAAGTGTCTGTTCCGTGTGTCCGTAGTGTATTGTTCCAAGTGTGGTTTTTTTTAGGTTAACTTGTTGTCGGTCACGGTATTCTAGTCTGCTTGTCATGTATTGGCAAGGTACTTTCTGATGTGTGGCTTGAGGACACTGTTGCGTACAGTTGGTATGTGGAGTGTAATTGTAAATACTGCAGGAGTGGCCATCTGATCAGCGGTCTCATTAACGGCTATCCTAGAGCAGCCAGGGGCCCAACACACATTCAGTTCAAGAATTGAGGCAAATGCAGAGATACAGATCTTTAGGGCGAGATTGATAACACAGATTTCGGACAACTTTGTGGCTGACACTGCTTGCACCACACTCAACGAGTCAGAATAAACTACACACTAGGGACATTATGTTCAATAATATGACTTGTAAAAAGAAAAATGGCATACGCCTGTGCAGTAACGATGCTGGCGTTTATATTCATGGTTTTACTTGCATTAAAATTGGGACTGTGCGCAGCACAATACCCGGTGGAGGATTTTTTGGACGCACGACTGTAAAATTCTGCACAGTGATATTTATCCTGTAAAAACAACAAGTGATGCGAAATTACGCTCGTTGTAACTCAATTTTTCTCAATTTTTGCAACTGACAAGTCGCATAGCACGGGGCGAACTTGCCTTGAGGGTAAACGCGCAATACACGAAGTTTTATAGGGCGTATCTAAAAAGGAGGGAGTAAGGTCAGACACCTGATCCTTGACTCTGAGTAAGAAAGGTGCAGAAATGCCTGGGCGATTTACTAATATCTGGGATGTGGATGTATCATTAAAAACAGGTTTAAAAGGATGGTTGTGCATTGATGAAATTTGATAATCGTTAAACAAGCCAACGTAGCTTCGCTGGCGTGGTGAGCACTATTTGTCACACTTTGCGTAAAGACTGGGGACAGGTCTACGGAATGCGCCGCAAGAGAAGTGAAGCCCCAAGTGAAGCCCTGGGTCGAGCATTTAAAGTGCTGTTTTCGTGGCTGACCCGTACACAACAATCCCATAGTCCAAACGAAATCCCACTAACTGCAGGAGGAGTTGCTTATCGGCCCCATAGGATTGGTGTGAGAGGACCTTTAGAATGTTTATCGTTTTGAGGCATATGCTTGAGTTGTTTGATGTGTGGAATGAATGTGGCCTTTTCATCTAAGAGTGCGCCTCAAAACTTGTGTTCCCTTTTTACGGAAATCGAGTCGCCATGGAGCCTAATGTCAGGGTCTGCTTGCATCATTCGTGTCTCTGCAAATACAGCGCAGGTACTTTTAGAAGGGTTGCGCTTAAACCCATTTTCTTTTGCCCAGTGAGCAAGTTTATTAATCCGAAGCTGAACCTGGCATTCGCATATAGATATGTTACATGATTTAAAATATATTTGAACGTCATTTAAATACATCAAGCAGGAGATGACTGGTGGCAGTGCCTTTCGGAGATAGTTCATCTTTAGTATACACTAGGTGCATCCCAAAAACGCCGCCTTGAGGCACACCATGTTTCCGCACGTGAATGTTTCAAAGTGTAGAAGCGATTCTGACACACAATGTTCGTCCAGACAGGTAAGTTGAGAGAGTGTTCAGGGTGTTACCTTATATTCCAAATTATTTGACGTATCTAAGACTGCCGTACGCCATGTGCTATTCTATGCCTTTTCAATATAAAAAAAAGCCCGCCATCTCCACGAAGTGAATGATGATGAGAGGGGCGAAGCAAAAATGCTTATCGGTAAAACCGTGAACATTCGCCCACACATCATATTGTCACGAAGACAAGGACGACGCAGTTGTCTTGCAGGAGAAACAAGTTTATTGGAGCGAACTTGTGCTCCCCTAACAACTCAAAAGAATACAGAGGCGGCGAAGCAGCGGTCAACAAAGTGACTTGCGTCAGCGAGCGTCGCAGAATCGAATGCCCCGGCGTCCGCACTGCAGGCTTTTTATCTTTCGGCGCGCGTGGTTCTCGAAACGTCGATTCACATCGAGAACATAGTAGATCCAAGAAGATTATTCTGGGCTGTTCACGTTAGATCGGAATGCTCTCCCTATCACGACAGATAACACATGCGGCACAGAAAGAAAGAATGGAACACGCGCTTCCCTTGGCGCAGAGATAACAAGACCGGCGCAGCCGGGCGGTAAAAGCAAAACACAAATAAACAAACCCAATGTATGGTTCGCGGCATTACCCCCCCTCTAAGAGTGCATCGACCCGATGCTAACATAAGCGACAGTCCGAAAAAATGAAAATAAAAGTTCATCATCGTCCGTAGAAAGGTTTTAGGCGAACCACGTGGACGACCTCAGGCCGCCTGCGTCGTCGTGATGTGCCGGAGTCACCATCAGGGACCACTTCGTAGGTAAGTTGGCCAACACGTCGTAGAATCTGGTAGGGTCCGAAATAGCGTCGCAGGAGCTTCTCACTGAGTCCGCGTCGTCGGATGGGAGTCCAAACCCACACACGATCCCCTGGTTGGTACTCGGCGTCTCGGCGTCGGAGGTTGTAGCGGCCCGCATCCACCAGCTGCTGGTCCGTTATACGAACTCGAGCGAGCTGGCGGGCCTCCTCCGCACGTTGAAGATATCCGTGGACGTCGGCGTTGAGGTCGTCGTCTTCTACGTGCGGAAGCATGGCGTCGAGCATCGTAGTTGGCCTTCTACCGTAGACAAGCTCGAACGGCGTCAGCTGCGTCGTCTCCTGGATAGCCGTGTTGTACGCAAACGTGACATACGGGAGCACTTCGTCCCAAGTCTTATGTTCAACGTCAACGTACATTGACAGCATATCTGCGATTGTCTTGTTCAGACGTTCTGTCAGTCCGTTCGTTTGGGGGTGGTACGCCGTCGTTCTTCGGTGATCCGTGTTGCTGTAGCGTAATACTCCTTGCATCAGCTCCGCAGTAAATGCCGTTCCGCGGTCGGTGATTAGGACTTCCGGGGCTCCATGTCGCAGCACAACTTGGCTTATAAAGAACTTTGCCACTTCTTGTGCAGTCCCCCTCGGAAGAGCGGCGGTCTCTGCGTAGCGCGTCATGTAGTCTGTCGCTACGACAATCCACTTGTTCTGTGATCGTGACGTAGGGAACGGGCCTAAAAGGTCCATTCCAATCTGTTGAAATGGTCTCGATGGGACGGCGATCGGTTGCAGAAGTCCGGTGGGTCTTGTCGGCGGTGTTTTTCGTCGCTGGCAGTCACGGCAGCTCCGGACGTAGTGGGTGACGTCAGAGGTAAGGCCGGGCCAGTAGTACCTCGCCTTGATTTTTCCAATAGTGCGGGCTGTGCCGAGATGTCCGGAAGACGGGTCGTCGTGGCACGCTTCCAAAATTTCGTCACGAAGGTCCGCGGGGATGACGAGAAGGTAATTCGCTCTTGTTCCGGGGCTGAAATTCTTCTTCACGAGGACGGAGTTTCTCAGGCTGAATGCTGGTAAGCTGCGTTTGAAGGTCCTAGGAACGGCAACGTTGCATCCCTCGAGGTACTTGATTATGACGCGTAAGTCGGGGTCGGCACGCTGCTGGGCGGCTAGGTCGCTCTCCGTCACGATCCCGAAGAACGCGCTGTCTTCATCAGAGTCTTCTGGTGGTGGGTCGACGGGGGCGCGGGACAGGCAGTCGGCGTCGGAGTGTTTCCTGCCGGATTTATAAACGACTGTAACGTCGAACTCCTGCAGGCGCAAGCTCCAGCGCCCAAGACGGCCAGAGGGGTCCTTCAAATTGGCGAGCCAACACAGCGCATGGTGGTCTGTTATAACCTTGAATGGCCTTCCATACACGTATGGGCGAAATTTTGAAATCGCCCATATAATAGCCAGGCACTCTTTCTCAGAGGCAGAATAGTTTTTCTCTTCCTTCGACAGACCACGGCTGGCATAGGCGATTACCCTTTCGCAGCCGCTTTGCTTTTGGACAAGGACGGCACCCAAGCCTATATCACTGGCGTCCGTGTGCATTTCCGTTTCGGCATTTTCGTCGAAATGAGCGAGCACGGGCGGGCTTTGCAGGCGTTTTTGCAGCTCGGAGAATGCTTTTTCTTGGTCGTTTTCCCAGCTGAAAGGGGTGCTGTCTTTCGTCAAGCGCGTGAGTGGCTCTGCAATGCGTGCGAAGTTTGCGACGAAGCGCCGGTAGTATGCGCACAGCCCGAGAAATCTTCGCACGCCCTTCTTGTCTTTCGGCCTAGGGAAGTTCGCGATAGCTGAAGTTTTTGCCGGGTCAGGTAGGACTCCCGCGGCGTTGACGACGTGGCCCAAGAACTTGAGTTCCTCGTATGCGAAACGGCACTTTTCAGGCTTCAGCGTCAACCCCGACGTACGAATGGCCTCGAGTACAGACTCCAATCTTGCAAGGTGTTCGTCGAAAGTCCGGGCGAATACCACTACGTCGTCGAGGTATACGAGGCAGGTGTGCCACTTAAGGCCAGCTAGCACAGTGTCCATGACTCTTTGAAACGTCGCTGGTGCTGTGCACAGCCCAAACGGCATCACCTTGAACTCGTATAGGCCGTCTGGGGTTATAAATGCAGTCTTCTCTCGGTCTCTCTCGTCCACTTCAATTTGCCAGTAGCCGGTCTTCAGGTCCATCGATGAGAAGTACTTCGCGTGGCAGAGGTGGTCGAGGGCGTCGTCGATTCGGGGGAGGGGGTACACGTCCTTTTTCGTGATTTTGTTCAGTCGCCGGTAGTCAACACAAAACCTTAATGTGCCGTCTTTTTTCTTTACGAGTACGACGGGCGCAGCCCAGGGGCTTTTCGAGGGCTGTATAATGTCGTCGCTTAGCATGTCGTCGACCTGAGTCCGGATGGCTTCCCGCTCGTGTGAAGAGACGCGGTACGGTGACTGTCGGGTGGGTCGGGCTCCATCTTCGGTTATTATTCGGTGCTTCGCTAGAGGGGTCTGACGTAGTTTTGCGCTCGACGAAAAACATTCGCTATAGCGACGCAGCAAAGCCAATAACTTGTTCCGTTGTTCTTGCGGTAGCGCCGGATTCACGTCGAAAGGCTGCGGGAGCTTGAAGGTTTCTACGGGTGTGCGTTCAAAGTCGGCGACCGCGATCACGTCACTTGCTTCTTGCGCTTCTTCGAGGAATGCAATTGCCGCGCCCTTGTTTAAATGCTGGTACTCCTCGGTGAAATTCGTAACCAAAATGTGGGATTGGTGTTCCTTGAAGCGCGCAATGCCTCTTGCGACCGACACACCACGGTTGAGAAGCACCCTTTGATCGGTGTCTACGATAGCGTCGACGTCAGGAGCAGCATCTTCACAGTAGACTGCGACCATCAAGCTTGCGCGGGGTGGCAGGGTGACATGATCATCGGCAATCCTTACAGCAGCACGTCGTTCGGGGTTCGGTTCCGGCGTCATGGAGTGATTGGGGGAAAAAGTTATTGACTTGGTCTGCAGATCGATTATTGCACCGTTGTCCATCAAAAAGTCCATTCCAAGAATTACGTCGCGGGAGCAGTTAGGCAGAATGACGAACGCCGCAGGGTACGTTGTGCCGTCTATGGTGACGCGCGATGTGCACGTTCCACTTGGCGTCACGAGGTGGCCTCCTGCTGTGCGTATGTGCGGACCGTCCCATCTGGTCATAACTTTCTTCAGTTTAGACGCAAATGGTCCGCTCATAACCGAACAGTCAGCTCCCGTGTCTACGAGGGCGACTACGTCAAAGCCGTCGATGGACACCTTGACGTCAGATGCAGTCTTCCTCGAGTTCCGGGTTCGTCGGGGCGTCGTATCTCTGCTTGTACGTGTTGACGGTCGGGCACTGTGCATCGTCGTTGTCGTCGTCTTCTCAACGGACGTCTGGGTCCAATCGGGTGCGCGTCGCGGCGTATAGCTGTCGTCGTGTACGGGAGTCTCGTCAGGTCTGTGTCGGGTCGTCGGGATGAGGGCATGTTGTGAGTCACTGTCTTCCGCGAGTCGTTGCGTCGTTGGAGGGTTTTCATTTTTCCGCGATCGTGCAACTTTACCTCCAGAAGTTGCTGCTTTTAGTTTCCCCCGCGTGGGCTGGGGGACCTTCCACGTGAGAACTCAGCATTGCTACGGCGGTTCGGCGACTGGTATGGGTAGGGTGACGGCGAACGGTTGAAACGGGCTGGTCGACGGCTGGTATTGGACAGGTACTCTTCGATCTCCGATGGGCGCTGGCCAGTTCGGGGGCGGGGTGCGTCGACGGAGAACCCTCGCAAACCGAGCCTCCTGTAGGGGCAGCGACGGTAGACGTGGTCGGCCTCTCCGCAGTGGTAGCACAGCGGACGATTGTCGGACGTTCGCCACACGTCGGTCTTCCTTGGGGCAGGGGGTTGCGCCGCAGGTGGTCGGGCCGGCGAGAGGGGACGACGGTACGGAGCCTCGTGACGATAGGGTGCAGGTGGGCGAGGGCGATGTACAGCAGCCGCGTAGGTCATGGCTTGCGGCTCGCGAGGTGCTACTGGCGTCGTTGAAGTTCCCAGCGCTTGCTGCACTTCTTCTCTAATGACGTCGGTAAGAGAAGCGACTTGTGGTTGCGGCGGCGTCGGGAGCAGTTTCCGCAGCTCCTCCCTCACTATTTCGCGGATAGTGTCGCGTAGCGAGTCGGAGTTGATAGCGCTGGCACCAAGCGTCTCCGAAACCAGCGCATTGATCGGGCGGTCGTACTGCCTCGTTCGGATTTCGAGCGTCTTCTCCATCGCGGCGGCCTCAGACGCGAATTCGGACACGGTCTTGGGGGGGTTGCGAACAAGGCACGCGAAGAGCTCTTGCTTCACACCTCGCATCAGAAACCGTAGTTTCTTTTCTTCTGTCATTCCAGGGTCCGCACGGCGGAAAAGTCGCTTCATTTCCTCGACGAAGATTACGACTCCTTCGTTCGGGTGTTGCGTTCGAGTTTCCAGTAAAATCGCCGCTCGTTCTTTTCTCACCACGGTCGTGAAGGTCTTAAGGAACTCGCTTTTGAATTGCGTCCAGTCGGTCAAGGCACTCTCGTGGTTTTCAAACCAAGTTCGGGCTGCATCCTCCAAGTAAAAGAAAACATGCCGGAAGGTTTCTTCATCGTCCCACCTGTTGAAGATCCGCACGCGCTCCAGCTTCTCCAACCATTCCTCTGGATCTTCAGCGGGGGCTCCCCGGAACGATGGCGGTTCCCGGGGCTGCTGCAGCATGATTGGCGACGTTGTTTCTTGTACCATGGTGTTGGTTGCAGCGTTCCTTCTCTTTGGCCCTTCTGGCATCAAACCGAACTCGGGTGGTAAACCTTGCAGGCGGAGGCTGGCTCTTGTTGGACTGGCTTGGCGGCTTCCCGAGGCTGCAGTGGGCATGAAGGGTGCGTACCCCGCACCTCCACCAGATGTCACGAAGACAAGGACGACGCAGTTGTCTTGCAGGAGAAACAAGTTTATTGGAGCGAACTTGTGCTCCCCTAACAACTCAAAAGAATACAGAGGCGGCGAAGCAGCGGTCAACAAAGTGACTTGCGTCAGCGAGCGTCGCAGAATCGAATGCCCCGGCGTCCGCACTGCAGGCTTTTTATCTTTCGGCGCGCGTGGTTCTCGAAACGTCGATTCACATCGAGAACATAGTAGATCCAAGAAGATTATTCTGGGCTGTTCACGTTAGATCGGAATGCTCTCCCTATCACGACAGATAACACATGCGGCACAGAAAGAAAGAATGGAACACGCGCTTCCCTTGGCGCAGAGATAACAAGACCGGCGCAGCCGGGCGGTAAAAGCAAAACACAAATAAACAAACCCAATGTATGGTTCGCGGCAATATAAAGACTCGACACGTCAAGCTTTTCACCGCTCTGTTGACAAGCCCGTCGACGACGTGGATGTTCGTAGTGGTTATGTAGGGGTTGTTTTGGACGATGAGAATCTCCATGGGTAAGTTGGCGCATTCGGTGTGTGACATATTGCCACCTTGGCCGTCGCGTTCTGCAGAGCGCCTTGTGTGGTGTACCCGACGACCTCTCCTTCTTCCTCTTCTCCTTGTAGGGTAGCAACGAACGCGTTCAACGTTTAGACCTCTTCGGTCAATCTTTTTTTGGCCAATGTGCCTAGGGATCCTGCCACAATCATCAATAATGTGTCGTGCCGTATACAGCAGCAAATAGGGACGGGACAGGGCCCGAACAAAAGGAGCTTCGCCCATAAAAATAATGTCATGCAATATTGGTCATGTACATATGCATCGTTAATGTAGGACTCCAATGCAACGAACTGATCATTGGTGGATGTCCTATATGCCTATAGGACATCCATATACCATCTAGATACCTTTACATATATATGTTAGTGAAGTGGGGAAGTGGTCGATATCATATGGGTCCGTGCCCACGCCCGACTCCCGACAAGGAAAGAGAACTGCGGAACCACTAGTGAATGCAAGATATGAGTATTTCTTGTGTCTTATGTTATGGTATGTAGGCTCTTGTTGAAAAGGCATGCTCCAGAGGACGTTAAAAACTCCTGTATGAGGCGACCTCGGGGATCAGTGCGAGATAAGCCCGAAATAGACTTTTGCGCATTCAGGTGGCCTGTGAAAATGTATGATTTGAGAAGCTGGTCAACCAGCGCCTCAACTTTCACAGCTGAAAAGTGAAAGATCCGGAGGAATGTAAATTCAGCACACCGTTATCAACGTATTGAATATTATTGTACGGATTGCTACAGCCTCAAGGACCGTGTTGAAAGAGAGATGGTAGCTTGCTAAACATTTCCGAGCAACACTGGCCAAAACGCACAAGGAGTGTGTGCAGCCAACCATGTCCTACCTGAATACCATGTACCTATTGAAAAAATTGGTGTGTTTGGGATTGAGGTGTGTTTCTTAACACATAATGCTTGGCTGATTAGCATGCAGCATCTCGTGAACATCGTCAACATTTTTAATGAGGCCTCCGCAGTTCTACTGAATGAGGTTTTCTGTTCCCATTGTTTAAATTTTAGAATGACTGGAATGTGTGTGTGTGCGTGTGCGTGCGTGTGTGTGTGTGTGTGTGTGTGTGTGTGTGTGTGTGTGTGTGTGTGTGCGTGTGTGTGTGTGTGTATGTGTGTGTGTGTGTGTGTGTGTGTTGTCTTTCGGGGTTTGTACTCTCGGAAAAGGCTTTTTTGTCCTCTCTGTTAGCTCGGACATCGAGGTCCACTAATTGCGCTGTGTTGCATGGTGGAACGGCCCGGCATCTATCTCGTCGTCAGATTTCAGAGGGGTGACTGACAGACAGGGCCCCTTGGACTTGGCGCCCCTTCGGGGGCTCTTCCTTTAACCCGCCACAGCCGGGGGCAAGGGCGGTGGCACGGGGATAAAAATGCGTGCTCCTTAAGATGTCAGAAGTTTTTCAATTAGGCGACCTCGCACATCTGTGCGGGATGAGCCCCAGAGAGAATTATGTGCTTTGAATTCGCCTACGAATAAGTACGGTTCAGGTAGTTAATCCATCAGGGCCTAAAATCAGTGTTTGATAGTTGGTAATCCGGAGGGACATAGAGGGATCATACCGGTAATAACCTTTTATAAATAATTGTTTGAATCGCGACAGCTTCCAGCATGGTGTTTAGGCGGATGGTGTGACAAACTAAGGATTTGCGGGCCACTATGGTCACACCACCTGAAAAATAGGTGAAAGTGGGCCTGTCTTTTCGAAATACCAAGGCGTTATTCGTGAAGTTAGAATGTTTACTATTTAGGTGTGTTTCTTCAAGACACATGAGACTTGGATCTACATTGTTCATAAGGCCTCTACAGTTCCAGGGGACGATGTTGTCTGTTCCTGTTATTTACATTTAAGGATGACTGGATTATGTGTACGTGTTCATCTTTTGTCTTTTGGCTCTTGTACTCTCTGAAGGGGCGTTTTGGGCCTTTCTCTCGGCTTGGACGTCGGAGGCCCAGCGTGGCTGGCAGGAACAGTCCGACATCCATCTCGTCATCAGATGTCCGAGGGGTGCCCGATGGACGGGGCCCCCCGTACCTTCTCCTACCCCTTCGGGGGCCCTTCGTTTGGCCCGTCACCACCGAGGGCTTCGGAGTGTCAGAGGTGGCACGGGCGGTGCGGTGACGGTTGCAGCCGGTGCGGGGCCCCCGGTGTCCATCCCCCCGGTACCATCTGACGCAATGGAGGACAGGGAAGCAGCGGCGGAGCAGCACTGGTACCGGCGGAAGTGGTTAGCACCACAACCACTGCTGCCTCAGCAAGCTGTATGGTAAGGGGTTGGGCTGCCTGATGCAACCCAGCGGGGGTTGGTGGTCACGCCAGGTGCCACTTGCTGAACATGATCCCTGCGGAAACCAGACACCGCTCCTCCTCCCAGCTAGCAGCGTCAGCGAACTTGCCCATAAGGAAAGAGGCGAACCCTTTTCGCGCCTCGGAGAAGGATATGTTCTCTGTAACCTATATGTTGCTCACTTTCATTTCAAATTGAGATTTCTCGCAATTTCTGGAGTAAACCGCGTGTGGGCCTCCGCAGTTAGCACAAGGGAAGTTAGCAGAGTTGCAATTGTCAGTGGGGTGGTCCTGTGCTGTGAATTTGGCACAGGTTGTTTGGCCGCAGCAGGAGTTTGTTCCGTGCCCGAACCGCTGTAACTTAAAACTCCACCGTGGGTTCGGGATGTAGGTACGGATGGAGCACCAGATAAAGGATTGCATTTTTATGTTTTGGAAGTACTGTGTGGTCAAACGTCAAGATTATGTGCTTGCTGGGAATCTCCTTGTCGTCGCTGCGGATTGATAGTGATCCGTTTTACGGCAGTGCCGCCCTGATCCTTCAAGCCCGCATGTAGGTCTGAATCTGTTTCATTCAGCAGATCTGATTTGAACATCACACCCTTCGAGCGGTTGAGGCTTCGGTTGGGTGCAACCCTGATGTCCATATCACCCATTCGAGTCTGAACTGAAAGCTTTGTGGCCTGCTGCTTGTTGTCTACCTCAACAAGGACCTCACCAATCCGTTATTTTTTAGCCTTGTCAGATGTTCCAATTATAGATTCAAGGTATTTAGCAATCAAGAAAACTGACATCATTGCAAGAGAATGGGCTCTATCACAAGATTTCATAACAAAAAATCGCGGGTAATTTTCCCGTTCGGCAAAGCTTAAGGTTGGCAACTGATGAAAGGCTACTTTGATGCGGCCTCTTTTCAGGAACCGATCACGCTTGGAGGGGGTGTTTAGAAAATGCCACAGGGTATAGTAAAAAGCAGGGAATGGAGGTACTTTCTTCGTCAGTGTTACCTGGACAGCCGTAGATGTGCCGAAGCTCCCTGCCTAGTAAATGGAGAAGGCGCCCAGCCACCTTAGCTTGACCTGTGCTACGACGGCATCATTTGTGGTTTCTGCCCTTCACCTGAAATCTGCTAGCCACGGTAGATTACAGCGTAAGTATGCGAGCTCGGGGTCCGCGGTGTCACCAATACCGTGACTGAGAATACTGAGGTGTTGAAGTGTACGAAACGAACACCAACTTGGCATCCTCCAGAATATGGCTCCAGTTGTTGTGGTGTTGAAATCTCCACGCACTTACCTCCTCCCCAAAAGCTTGTAACACTTCTGTTTTAATACAAATAAAGAAATTTGCTCCAATCCACGTTGTGAAGGTGGTTGGAATGCAAAGCTTTAAACGACACCCATACTAATTGCCCATTCGGCGTCACTTGACCAGTGGTTCTACAACGTGCGAAACCACAGATTCTGCCAGCCGTTACCTGGAATTCGCGGGATGCGACGTTCCCAGCGCAGGGCCGCCGGTTGGCTAGAGCGGCGGACACCGCTGCCAATGTAGTTCGGCCGCGCGTCGGCTGAAGGAAAACAGAGAAGAGCGTCTTTCGAAGGGTGAGAGATGGGAACGTAGCCATCCTAATCTGCTAGCTAGACGTTACACCACCGTGCGACACAACCGCAGGCGCCGAAACAATCTGGCATGTGACGTTAGGGATTCCCATTTATACGAATTTAAACTAGTTAGTAAGGTAAGCTTGAGATTTGCGAGAATGTAGTGGGAACTTTTGTTATCGTATTTCTCAGATCCAGTTGCTCTTTTTGCCTTTTGTAATACTTGTTAAAGCACAACCGAATTGGTACTCACCAATTAGGAAAACAGAGTCCCATTCATGGCAAGCAGAGCAAAAACAGGTAGTGTTTCTGTAGTACAGATGTCTGTATGAGGTCTGCAATTTGTTTTTCCCCACTGCAAACAAATCCTAATGTATCTTTGCGGTACAACGACTTCATTCCGTCAGGAACGGGTTACCTAAAGGGGCTGTCTAACAACATTGTACAAGCCGTGCGAACGAAGGGCGCAGTGGACGCAAAATACGCCAGAACGGGCCAAAAATAACCGTCGCTAAAACAGACTACAAAGCCGGCCCGCCTACGTCCGCGGGGCGAGCAGGCAGCTGCGCGCTGAAAGACCTGGGCAATAGCGCCCGGTTGGGGCGAAATCAACACTGTGCTCCGGGAGTGAAAAACATCCTCCGCTTCCCCATGCGCATTCGGGGTTTCCTGTCCCGCGTGCCACGAAGGAACCATTGGCCTGTAGTGGTAGGAAGCTTTGCTTTAAAAGATGCATAATTTATTTGGCACAGCCGGAATAGTAGAAGTAGGGATCGCTGACAGGTCTTTTCAACAGGTATACCCCGCTGCAACAGGTGAAGGGCGGACTTTGTATCGCTGAATATTGTGACGTTTTGCCTTTCAAACGATGACAGTTGGCGCAACGCAGCTTCCATTGCAACACACTCACTCGCTATAGATGAAACCAAAGGCGTCCCTACTTCTACTAAAGCGGCTTAAGCATGAAGGCTTCACCGTGCAATTCCAGTGGATCCCGTCGCACGTCGGTGTAGCGGGAAACGAACATGCTGACAGCTTACCCAAGGACGCCTTATCTTCTACAAGGACGGTGAAAACGCGGTGCGATTTCCAACGCATACAGAAACAGACCGTTAGCGAGCACTTTAGGCAGCTGTGGCGACCAGTACATCAACCAGTCGTAACAAAGGGCCTGAAAAAAGCCGAAGCCTATCTGCTCCACCGAGTAAGAACCGACTCAGCCCTTACACCAGCTTGGCTACATAAAATCAAAATTGTTTCATCCCCTTTGTGCCCCTCGTGCAGTATGACTGGTGACATTGATCACTTGATTATGAACTGCTCCAAAACCAACCCTGAGGGACGAACTTTTTTCGTGATCTCTAGAAGTTAATAGTGTCCCATGCTACATCGGAGGACATTATTTTTCCTAGGGACCACTGGTCTGTGCGAAGAGATGTGTCTCATCTCCTACTCGGATTCTTGCAGTCCACAGGACTAAGTGAGGTGTGGTGACATTGCGTGTCTGTTATTTTAGGACTAAGTGAGGTGTTATGACTGAGATATTTGATATGGTATTGGGGAAGATTAGGCGGAGCAATTGCCGGCAGCTATTCAAGGCTAAGTCCGCCTTATTTAACAATACTTACTACTACTACTACAGCCGGAATACAACTACACACAAGATACATTGAATGCACTTTGTGTTCAGCTGCTCGTAAATACACGCCAATTACAGACTTGTACCCAAAGTATTCGCACTAGTATCGCAAAATACTGAATTACCCTTGATAACAGCTATCCAGAAGTCAGGTGGCGCATGAGGTGAAGATTTGGGGGCGTCAATTTAGTTGGAAAATAAACTTTTTGGTGAAGCTTACGTTGTAACAGGAGTTCTATGGCTATTGAAAATCAAAAAGTTCAAAATTTTCAAACGGCTAATAATAAATGATGCACGGGGTTTAGTTCCGCATTTTCGGTAGCTTGTGAACGTGTCAATTTACTATGTGAGATGACCACAATTGATTTTGTCAATTCTTGAAGACCGCTTTTTTTTTTCAGAGTCTTCACAAACGGTAATAACTTCGGCTTCCGGAACTACAACTCTCCAAAAAATACCCAAATGCGAATTTTGGTTGTCTTATGATTCGAATGCAGGCTACGTTGAAACAACTGATACTTACAATATTGGTATCTGTGAAGACGTTTTCAATGCTACATGCAACACTTCAACTGTGACCACATTTAAAAATGAAGAATGGTGTCCTTTTTAGCGGATGAATAAACCGAGTTTAAAAAGCTATGTTTTTCATACTATGTCAACATGTTGGAAAATGACCTAATTTAATATCTAATAGCTCATTTTATTTGCCTTTGGCGTGGGAGAATAAAACTTAACGTGGAAAGCACCACACAACACCCCTAAATTTTACCTCACCAAAAAGCTCACCTTTTTGTTGAGGTCGTCCATGTCTCCATCATTTTATTTATTTATTAATTTACTTATAACTTCACTGCAGACATTTATCAGTCCCCAGGTATGTGTAAGTGCACTTTATTCAAACTGTTTTTTGCGTGCAATACCTCACACACCCGTAAAATATACATAACTAATTCAGCAGTCCGAGTTACATCGGGACTCCGATAGCACTACGTTTGATCAAATTGCAGAACGCGTCCTCTTATTATCATCAGCAACGCATTTACTATTCTCTTGAGATTACTTTACTGGCAGACCTGCTTTGGTCCCAAAATCAAAATTCTCAACCAGCCTGTACGCATCTTTCTTGTAAAAAATTTATTCAATTCTATTCCTGTTTGCGTACAAACAATGCTTGCAGCTTATTTCGTAATCGTAATGGTTATGATAACGATGGTAAGTTTTCGTGGCCGTAGTTCCTTAAGGACAAGCAGCGCGATGAATACACATGGGGGTAATGCCAGAAGGGTAGGTTGAGGCGAGGAACACTTTATTTGGTAAGCGGCAGCCCGAGCCAGCAAGGAGCCTCCGAATAACGATTATGATGAACGAGTGCCACCCGCCGAGACAAAGATGTCCTGATGATGAAAGGGTGTAACAGTAAAATGAAGATGAAACGCAGGTAATATATACATGAAGGGACACTTCGCAGAGATGTGGGCGCTTAAACTTTTTTGCCGGCGCTCTTAATGCTACTTGCACACATATCGTGGGAAGTCGTTCAATTAAGTCCCTCCTTGGCAGGAAATGAAAACTTCGGTTCCCGTCTCATGTGTGAGGCACTTACTAACAACGGATAATATTACGGATATCTATTACAAACATCTGTCTAACAGGTACATTATGAAACAGCTGAGAAAATTTCACGTGCCATATAAAATTAACAGTTGATGTTGGAATAACACCTGCGTCTGCAATGCTGGAATGTGGATCTTTTTTAGTCGCACAAATAGATCACGCTGTCCTATTACGTGAACGGTAGTTAACAACCTCCCGAATTATGAGTGGTGTGGCTGTTTTTTAGCTCTTAATAGGCACGCAAGAGTAGCATGGGGATGTCCTTTCCCCAGTCGATGGATATTATAAGCTTGAATAAACCTCTTAACATATTTTCAACACTAACTTGAAAGGTCAACTTTCGGAGGTACACTTCAAACCGTTCAGCCTGCTGCCACAAACCACAAAACGACGCAGACCATACAGAATACTATAACGCGAGGCGGCGTTGTAATGGTTCTGGAAATAAAAAAAACGTCAACAGCTCTGCTTGAGCCCAAACTCTTCACTGATACAGGACGCACGAGCCCTTAGGTGGTCTCTTGTTCATGTACCATTCCGAAAACCTGCCTGGAATTTCTATATGATTCCGTGGTTTAAAAAATTACATTTCGGGGCGGGTAATAATTTTGCCCACAACATTGTATTACCAAATGGCCAAAGCGACTGGCCTAGAGCCTACCGCAAGTTCTGGGTCTTTCCCCTCTTTAAAATTGTTTAGACAATACCCTACACTGACCTCAAGCCACACATAAGACAACACCTTCGCGAAACATGGCAAGCTGACTGGAGCACAAAGACAGACAACAAACTACACGTAATAAAACCACACTTGGGACAATACCCTACTCACTCACACAACAGGCATATTGAAGTTACCTTAGCTAGGTTACGGATAGGCCATACACATGTAACGCACTCGCACCTGCTGACGGGATCTCTAAGACCCCTGTGTAGCAGGTGTGGGGAGGGCCTATCCGTAGTTCACATACTCATACAATGAAAAGGCACTTGACACAACACGACACACACACTTCAGAGAACTCTACAGAAAACATATTCCCCTACACTCATTTCTGGGTGACGATGCCATGGTTTCTGTGAAACGCATGTTTAAGTATTTGTCAGATGTTAAGTTTTTAAACCTCCTTTCCTATCATGCATAATCAAATCTGGCCCTATACACCATCCATCAGCATTGTCTTTATTGATCTTACTATATCCAGTTTACACGTTTTATACCTACCTTTTGTGGTAATCACTTCTTTTCATTAAATGACTTCTCTGGCGCTCTTTGCCCTCGTCGACCTTGCGCTATTAGGTACCAACCATCATCATCATCACTAACTTTTTTCAGTCATTGGAAAAGTTCCCTGCACTGCAAATTTTAATAGAAAACCTCTTTAACGCGGCCATTGTCCTTCCTTCGCCCCAAAGAACTTCCTGGAGCGATGACGTCAACTCGTTTTGCCTAGCAACACATTGCGCAGCTAGGCATAGCTTCGCGCGGGCACTGCTCGCCGAGACGTGGCTCCGCAGAGCCTCACCGCCGCCCGTCAATCCGTGACGTCCTTCCGCAACGCATGGTATAGAGGTTAGTGTACATCGGCGCCATTCTGGCTTCCGCATGAGCTTGCGCCACATGCGGAGCTCGAAGAAATACCAAGAAAAATATATCAAGTGGACGTGAGAGTGTGAAAATGAGAAGAGGTAGGCATCGGCCAACAAAACCTTCGTGAACACTCTGCTTAACTGTAATGACGTGAACACTGGCGTCATTATTTTCTTGGTTGTTTACATTTGTTGTAGTCTCAAGTGTGAAGTACAAACACCCAGTTCGTTCTGCCGCAGCCGAGTTCACAAAACAGATTGCTGCGGGCTCTAGCGCGTGCTTAGGTGGTCTACTCTGGGGAAGATGTGAGATGCTGCCGACTTTTTAAAGAATCCGGACCAGGGCGCCATAGAGAACTTTCAGCGGCAAGTTCATATTTCCATGTCTGGTGGAACAGCTGGATCTCCGACGAAGAAGAGGGACCGCTGAATCTGCTGTTTTGTGAGCCTTGCACCACAAGTGCCAGTTATGCCATTTTTTTAAACAGCAGTGAACACTTCAATCGTGCTATCATGTCGGTGAATAAGGATAGCATAACCCCGCTCGGGCACATTTGAGTAATAATGGTGATGGTATTGGCGACACCGCGACCCCGAGCCCCCATACTCGTACTGTTACCAAGCTCGGTAATCCGTTCTAAGCTTAAGGGCAGAAACTACAATTGCTGACCGTCCGACTCGTCGTCAAGCTCCGGTGGACTGGATGTCTGTTTGTTTACCTAGCAAGGAGCTCCGGGACCTGTATCGGCACAGGGTAAGCCGAGCGAAGGAAGTGTACCCGTCCTCCTGCATTTTTTCTACGCCATATGGTGGACTGAAAATACCCCTTCAAGCATTTTCAAACCGTGAAACTAATCAGCACTGAAGTATCTTTTCCACTCCTTATAAACAACCCCCTCCGAAAACTCGACAACTACCCCGCTTTTTGATAGTGAATCGGATGACTGATCCAACCCTCTTTCTTCTCAATACATTTTTCCTTGTCTCTACATTTCTTGAACTCCTCTCGACAAGGCATACGAAGCCAGAAAAATTGGCTCCAATCAACGCGGTGTCGCTGGCTGTGTCGCTGCCCCTTGTGTCGCTGTGTCGAACCCACGCTTTTCGAAAGGCGTGGGTTCGGTCCCAACTCTGGGCCCATGTTTTCCTTTCTTTCTTTTTCGCGTAATTATTTAAAAATAATGTAACGTCACTAACGGTAAAAAATAGTCTAACCATTCCCCTATGCCTTCTTTCGTGTTGTAGACTGCCGGAATGTCTTTCTGTACTGCCTAACGAGCACCTCATTTCCAAATCATATTATCGTGCTACAACTATATATATATATATATATATATATATATATATATATATATATATATATATATATATATATATATATATATATCAAAAAGTAGAGTCCGACGCAAGTCTCAAAAAGCAAAAACAAACATGTTTACTAACGTTTCGGCTGGTGGTCCAGTCTTCATCGGCTCCGATGAAGACTGGACCACCAGTCGAAATGTTAGTAAACACGTTTGTTTTTGTTTTTTGAGACTTGCGTCGGACTCTATTTTTTGATATTTTTTCTGGACCATTGGAAACTTCTTGTGTTCGACTATATATATATATATATATATATATATATATGTATATAAATATATATATATATATATATATATATATATATATATATATATATATATATATATATATATATATAAATATATAAGTATATATATATATATATATATATATATATATATATATATAAATATATAAGTATATATATATATATATATATATATATATATATAGCGAATCAGAAAATGGGAAATGAGGGGCTCCGTGAAATAAGTCAGAAAATAAGGGTTGGCAGTCAAGAAAACCTCGGAGAGCAACGGGGAGGTTGTGGTGGGTCATAGAAAGAGATGAAGAATGTTTTGAGTCGAAAAGAAAGTGGTGAAAAAATGCCCGCTGGGTGGGATCCGAACCCACGACCTCCAGAATACCGGTCTGGTGCGATAACCACTACGCTACCGGCGGGGCTGTTTCCCCAGCAATTTCTCGGGTACTTATGTTAAGGTATTTTTGTTTCCTGCACTTGGGGGTGGTAGCCAGCGCCACTCGGACTACTCGGGGTGAAGGGGACCTTTTTAACCCCCGGGCCGTGACTCGAGTGTCTACGACATGTCGAGAGTGGTCGACCAGCGTTGAACCCTCTTAAGCTCCCTTTGGCACCAAGACTGCCAGAACAGAGGCCCTCGCTAAGCATGTAGCGAATCAGAAAATGGGAAATGAGGGGCTCCGTGAAATAAGACAGAAAATAAGGGTTGGCAGTCAAGAAAACCTCGGAAAGCAACGGGGAGGTTGTGGTGGGTCATAGAAAGAGATGAAGAATGTTTTGAGTCGAAAAGAAAGTGGTGAAAAAATGCCCGCCGGGTGGGATCCGAACCCACGACCTCCAGAATACCGGTCTGGTGCGATAACCACTACGCTACCGGCGGGTCTGTTTCCCCAGCACTTTCTCGGGCATTTATGTTAAACAGCCCCGCCGGTAGCGTAGTGGTTATCGCACCAGACTGGTCTTCTGGAGGTCGTGGGTTCGGATCCCACCCGGCGGGCATTTTTTCACCACTTTCTTTTTGACTCAAAACATTCTTCATCTCTTTCTATGACCCACCACAACCTCCCCGTTGCTTTCCGAGGTTTTCTTGACTGCCAACCCTTATTTTCTGTCTTATTTCACGGAGCCCCTCATTTCCCATTTTCTGATTCGCTACATGCTTAGCGAGGGCCTCTGTTCTGGCAGTCTTGGTCCCAAAGGGAGCTTAAGAGGGTTCAACGCTGGTCGACCACTCTCGACATGTCGTAGACACTCGAGTCACGGCCCGGGGGTTAAAAAGGTCCCCTTCACCCTGAGTAGTCCGAGTGGCGCTGGCTACCACCCCCAAGTGCAGGAAACAAAAATACCTTAACATAAATACCCGAGAAAGTGCTGGGGAAACAGACCCGCCGGTAGCGTAGTGGTTATCGCACCAGACCGGTATTCTGGAGGTCGTGGGTTCGGATACCACCCGGCGGGCATTTTTTCACCACTTTCTTTTCGACTCAAAACATTCTTCATCTCTTTCTATGACCCACCACAACCTCCCCGTTGCTTTCCGAGGTTTTCTTGACTGCCAACCCTTATTTTCTGTCTTATTTCACAGAGCCCCTCATTTCCCATTTTCTGATTCGCTACATGCTTAGCCAGGGCCTCTGTTCTGGCAGTCTTGGTGTCAAAGGGAGCTTAAGAGGGTTCAACGCTGGTCGACCACTCTCGACATGTCGTAGACACTCGAGTCACGGCCCGGGGGTTAAAAAGGTCCCCTTCACCCCGAGTAGTCCGAGTGGCGCTGGCTACCACCCCCAAGTGCAGGAAACAAAAATACCTTAACATAAATACCCGAGAAAGTGCTGGGGAAACAGCCCCGCCGGTAGCGTAGTGGTTATCGCACCAGACCGGTATTCTGGAGGTCGTGGGTTCGGATCCCACCCGGCGGGCATATTTTCACCACTTTCTTTTCGACTCAAAACATTCCTCATCTCTTTCTATGACCCACCACAACCTCCCCGTTGCTTTCCGAGGTTTTCTTGACTGCCAACCCTTATTTTCTGTCTTATTTCACGGAGCCCCTCATTTCCCATTTTCTGATTCGCTACATGCTTAGCGAGGGCCTCTGTTCTGACAGTCTTGGTGCCAAAGGGAGCTTAAGAGGGTTCAACGCTGGTCGACCACTCTCGAAATTTCGTAGACACTCGAGTCACGGCCCGGGGGTAAAAAGGTCCCCTTCACCCCGAGTAGACCGAGTGGCGCTGGCTACCACCCCCAAGTGTAGGAAACAAAAATACCTTAACATAAATACCCGAGAAAGTGCTGGGGAAACAGCCCCGCCGGTAGCGTAGTGGTTATCGCACCAGACCGGTATTCTGGAGGTCGTGGGTTCGGATCCCACCCGGCGGGCATTTTTTCACCACTTTCTTTTCAACTCAAAACATTCTTCATCTCTTTCTATGACCCACCACATCCTCCCCGTTGCTTTCCGAGGTTTTCTTGACTGCCAACCCTTATTTTCTATATATAAATATATATATATATATATATATATATATATATATATATATATATATATATATATATATATATATAGGTATATGTAAATATATATCTATATATATATAAACATATAAATATATATATATATATATATATATATATAGGTATATGTAAATATATATCTATATATATATAAACATATAAATATATATATATATATATATATATATATATATTTAACGTACTGGAGACACTAGACCCCGACACGTTGGCTTGCCTTGCTGTTAGTGTGCGCCAGTCTCTTCTTTGCAACCGATGTGGTATGTGCCGGAGAAAGGACTCCAATGGGCAGGATGATGATGGCAGGTGCAAGGTGCTGAGCGTGAGAAGAAGAGGCACGGTCTGCATGGCGTGGTTCGCTCTTAGAGAACGCACCGAGACATCGGTCTGCGCTGCCTTGCCCGTTTCTGGTCTCTGTCTCTTTCCCAGCGTCTTGCTGAACCCCAGCTCTAATCCACCGTATAGTGTGGTAGAGGTGCAGTTCCCCTACGCCTTTAGTGCCTGGAATTACGGAGCAAGCGTGTAATACCACCACGATTCCAAGAAATCGATCACGAAATGCCGCCTCGGCAAGATGAGCCCCTCATGTGCCCCGCATCCCTTCCTCACCACGACCCTGCTATGTTCTCCGGCAGCGATGACCGTGACGCAGACGACTGGCTCACGTACTACAAAAGTTAGAGTGCTCACACCCACTGGGGTGATCCGATGAAGCGTGCCAATGTAGGTGTTTTGTTTAACGAAGTAGCGCAATGGTGGTTCTTCAACAACGATGCCGACATGACAACTTGGTCTGCCTTCAAAACGAGATTCTTAGAAGTGTTCAGTCGCCACGCGGTCCCGAAGCTTCGGGGCTGAACCGAGCTACCTGGGCGAGCACAGCTTGCCAACGAAACGTACACAAGCTATATTGAGGTTGTTGTCGACCTCTGTAGACACGCAAATACTGCTATGCCCGAGCCAGAGAAGTTCAAGCACGTCTTCAAAGGCATCGATGATGGTGCATTCCAGGTGTTGCTCATCAAGGACCGGCGTCGGCGTGAGACGTGATCAAAAGGTGTGTTAGCTACGACGAGCTCGGGAATAAGCGCATTTCTACCCACCAGTGCTTGCCGAAGGATGAACCGCATCGCGCCTGACTTTCAGCCCTTGGAATCTCCTAAGAAGATGCGCATCTCCTTCCACTCTTTGAACAATTCGTGCACGAGGAGGTTGCGCGTAAACTGAACCTTCAGCCATTGGCATCCACGGCTTCATGCTCCTTGCTTACGATGGTGCGGCGGGCAATTAAAAACCAAGTCGTCCAGGCACTGCAATCAGACAGCCAGCTTACGTCCTTGACTGCGCACCTGGCCCTGCCTGGTACTGCACACCTCGACTCGCCCATGGCCGCGCCTGCTTCCATACCCGAGGCCGCGCCTTTCTTTTCCCCAATGGCAGCAACGATTCCTTCTGCCATGGTGGCGCCCTTCGCCTCACCCGTTGCTGGGCCTTACACTTATGCAGCGGTTTGTGCCTCACAACAGCCAGCCACATTTAAGCCGTTGCAGTACACAACGAGCCAGCGAACGCTTCCATATCCTCGAGGGGCAGTTCGGGGCCCCAACCCGTGGCGCACGTCGGATAATCGGCCCATAAGTTCCGCGTGTAACTTTGCCGGACATGGCGCACGTTTCTGCCGCCACCAACCACCTCCTACGAGTCGCGTACTTCGGGGGTCTGCATTTGCGCCTCAATTACACTCCGCATCGGTTCCTTCCAGCTCAGCGCCAACCTCGGGTTCACATGATCGCTTTCCCTTTTCTGAATGCCGTTCGTTTCACCACGCCGCCGTTCTATTCCTCCGATTTGCCCTTGTGTCAACACTGCCGACAATGGAAACTAGCAGCCGCAGTTTCTGAGGCACGAGCTGCGAAACCGTCGAATGTTCTAAGTCCTCAAATTTAGCCTTCAACTGTGGTTGATGTGATTGTGGATGGTACCCTTGCACTCGCCCTTATTGACACTGGAGCCGCCGTATCTGTGATTCAAGAGACTTTTTGCCGCGAAAGTCGTAAAGTGATGACGCCTGTTTCGGGATTTACACTTCGCACTGTCAACGCACAGCCCGTTCAACCGCTAACCATGTGCACCAATCGCATTACCATTAGAGCTATCCCTCGCATAGTTGGAGTGGTTGCCCTTCGCTCATGTTTTTACGACATTACCCTGGGTGGGAGTTTTTGTCACATAAACCACGCTGTCATCGATAGCTTCCGCGCAGATGTTGAACTGTTTTCACCCGGTTCTAGTTTGGCGGAGACTAGCAGCGTGAAATTGGTTGCTGCTGAAGATGGCACCATTATCCCTTTCTCTTCTGTCATTATACCTGTCTCGTCATCCGATGCCACCGATGCCACCGTTGTCTTTACGCCCTCCAATCTATTTTTTTGGCGCACCACATTTTTCCTGCCCTTCGCTGTCCTGGAAATGAGATGTGGTTTGAGCGCGATGTCGATTCTTAACCCCACACCTTGCCCGTCCCGAGTGCTTCATGGCGAATGTATTGGGTGCGTCGAAGTTGTTGCGCCACATCTTGTCGTCAACATCCCGAACCAGTCCACCCCGGCCTCTGAAGACGCCCTGAGCCACGACGTCGCTTTTAATCTGACAGTTTTTCTGCCGTCCGTCGACGCCGACCTCACCAAAGAGCAAAAAGACTAGCTTCCCGTTCTTCTCCAATGGTTTCTTACATCATTCGACTCCCAGCAAACATCCCTGGGGTGAACATCAACTGTCTGTGCTGAAGTTGGTTGATATCGGCAACTATGCCCCACTGCGCCAGCAACTGTACCATGTTTCAAGCAAGCAACGCCGGGCTATCGGGGAGTATGTAGCCGATATGCCAAAACGGGACGTTATTCGACTCTCCAAGAGTCCCTGGGCTTCTACAGTCATGGTTTGTACCAAGAAGGATGGGTCTATTAGGCTTTGCGTCGCCTATCACCGCCTCAAAGAGATTACACAAAAGGACGTCTATCCACTATCCCGAATAGATGACGCGCTAGACTGCTTGCAAGGGGCCGAGTTTTTTCTTCATTGGATTTGCGCTCTGGTTTCTGGCAAGTACCTGTTGCTGAGGGTGACTGACCAAAAACGGCGTTTGCGGCACCGGATGGACTCTACAAATTCAACGTCATGCCCTTTGGACTGTGTAATGCACCAGCGACATTCGAGCGAATAATTGACAATGTTCTGCGTGGGCTGAAGTGCCGTATCTGTTTATGATACTTGGACGTCATTTTCGTGCTCTCACCGGACTTTACGACGAACCTTCAGCAAATTGACTAAGTCCTTATGTGCCTTACTTCGGCTGGCATGTAAATGAACCTCAAGAATTGCTGTTTTGCTGCCCGCAGAGTTACTATATTAGGTCATGTTGTGTCTAAAGACGGCATCCTACTAGACACAGCCAAGTTGCGTACGGTCCGCGAGTTCCCTAAACAGAGCACAATGAATCTTCAAAGCTTCATTGAACTTTGCCGCGACTTTATCCCGATTTGTCCGGAACTTCGCGTCTATCATCGCATGGCTGATGAAGCTGACCAGAGACGCCAAATAGGTTTTAAACTGGTCAACGGTTTCCGAGAGAGTGTTCAAGACCTTACCATGGCTTCTGGCGTCGCCGCCAATATTTTCCCATTTTGATCCTACCGCGCTCACTGAACTTTACACGGACGCCAGTGGTAGTGGTTTCGGCGCTGTGCTGGCTCAACTCAGCATGGTTTTGACGAGTATGTCGTGGCATACGCAAATTGCGCTCTGAAAAAAGTGGAGTACAACTACTCATTAACAGAAAAAGAGTGCCTTGCAGTCGTTTGTGCGATTGGTAAATTTCGACTGTACTTCTATGGCCGCCCATTCGAAGTGGGTATGGACCATGCTTTATGATGGTTGGCTTTATTGAAGGATTCGTCCGGACGTCTGTCCGGCTGGTCACTTTGGCTTCAAAAGTACGACATTCGTGTTGTTTACCGCTCACAAAGAAGACACACCGACTCAGACACCCTTTCTCGTTCGACATAACCACCGGATGCCACAGCGTCAGCGCTGGTGTCAAATAGCGATGTGTAGTCACTACAAATTGACGACGTGGCAACCAAACAGCGATGAATTCTTGGATAGCCTCAGCACTAGACTTCCTTGAAAACCCTACAAAGTCTTCCCTATCTCGCACAATCAATACGGCGCCAAGCATCCCATTCTGACATTCGAAAAGAGCTCCTATACCGGTCTAACTATTCCGCAGGAGGCCGCAAAAGGGTGCTGGTAATTCCGCGTCACCTGGGCCCGCAGATATCGCATTGTTTCATGCTTACGCCCAGTGTGGCCATGCTGGATCACTAAATACATACCAGCGCCTATGCCTACGCTACTACTGGTGAAGCATGTACACGTTCGTCGCGAAGCACACTCCGTCGTGCAATGACTGCAAGCGTCGCAAGGCCCCTTCACGGCTCCCCACTGGAGAGGTGCGGCCACTACCATGCCCGAGGTGGCCTCTCGTTCAGGTTGGGATTAACCTCTACTGACTCCTTCCAAGCACTCCATCACGCAACCATAGGATCATTGTTGCGGTTGATCACCTGACTCGATACCCCGAAACAGCCGCCCTGGCCAGCGCAACGGCACGCGATGTCGTCATTTTTCTACTCCGGTGGTTCGTCTTACGACACGGTGCGCCAAGAGAGCTGCTTAGTCACCCAGCCCGGGTATTTTTTCCTGACGTTGTGGAGGCGCCGCTAAAGTAATGTCAGACTGTCCACATAAGCAGGACTTCTTACCACCCACAGACAAATGGCCTTAGTGAAAGGTTCAACCTCACCCTTGGAGTTATAGTTTCCGTGTACATATCGTCCGACCACTCAACTAGGACATGGTACTACATTTCGTCACGCACGCATATAACACCGCCACGCAAGCGACCAGACCTTTTTCTCTGTTTTTCTTCTATACGGGCATGAGCCATCTGGCCTGAGCGACACTATTTTGCCCTATCACCCGACGCCTCTGATTGTTCCCCACTTTCCGAAATGGCGACATATGCGGAGGAATGTCGAGAGCTCGCTCGCAAGTTCACATCACAAGACCAAAGATGCCAGAAGTCTCGACATGACAGCTCCGCCGCTGCAGCAACGTTTGAAGCAGGATTCCTTGTATTCCTTCGTGTGCAACGCCCCACTCCTTCTTTTTCGGCGAAATTCCGTGCTAATTGTGGTTTAGTGGCGCCCTCTGTGGAGCGCCCACGCACTGTGTGCGTTGTGTTGTATTAGATTGTCACTAGATGTCGTTGCGGTGGGACGCAAGTGATGCTAATGATCCAATCACGTGCGTATGCGTGTCCGGTGGTGCCGTTGTGATGTGAAATAAATCATTCTTTGTCTGGGGTTGGAACAGCGAGGTCGCGCTCTTTCTTGTGGGCTTGTGCGTGGGCCGGCGCGGTGCGCCTTCGCTCCCGTCGCTGCTGAGGCCCCTCGCCGTCGCCCACGACACATCTTTTGGCGACGAGGATGGGATCCTTTTCTTCTGCTGCGACATAGACATCGTCGACGGTTCCGGCAGAATGAAAAAGTGAGCGCGTTGTTTGACCTCGCTCTAGTGTGACTCTCTGGCGCGCGTCTGGCGTCGCGAGGCCTAGCGTTCTTGTGTGCTGACGCTCGTCGAACCATCGCCTAGGCCTCGCCCTACTGCGTTCTTCTGCTTCTGCTCCTGTGTCTCTCTCCTTCCTGCTTGGCAGCATGGGCCTCTTCGATGACCGGCCCGTTTTCCTCGAATTGCCGGGGCCGCCTCCGATTCCGTGGCATAACTGGAAAAAATTGTTTCAGGCCCATCTCGAGGCGGCTGGCAGCAGCGATTAGAGCGATGGACGGCGCGAGTCGGCGCTCGTCAGTGTTTTGGGTAGGGAGGGGCAACGGAAGTGTTTTGCCGGGATGGAGCAGGAGGAAACAAGGAGGGACGCCAGTAACGTGACCGGCTCTAATGTGACCAAACCTAACGTGACAGACTCCGCCGCAGACTCTAGTGTGACTGCATCCTCGGCTTCGGCCGTTTCGAAATTCGACCAACTCGTGGAGCAGTTAGACCGGCTCTTCGCCGCGTCTACAAACACGCTTGTTGAACGACACGAGTTCACAAGTCGTCGTCAATTACAGGGGGAACGTTTTTTTAGAATACGTGACCGTTCTAAAGGAGAAAGCCGTACGTTTCAAGTTCGGTCTGACGTCCGCGGAGCGCGTCCGAGATCAAATTATTCATAGAACGTCTAACCCCCAAGTTAGAGAAAAGTTGCTCGCGCATGGTGAAATGTTGTCTTTGGAGAAAGCTGAAAAGATTAGTCGGAATTTTGAATCGTTGTTGTTGGCGAATCAAGACTTCGGTTCGCATCATCATCAAGTACAAGCGGTAGGACGGCGCGGAGAAGGTGGCGTCGCAGAAGATGGCAGTCGGGGAAGCCGGCACGCTCAAGATGGCGGCATAGGAATTCAAGATGGCCTGGCCAGCCGGGGAGGCCGTGACGTCATTCCACCGGGTTCGGGAAGGCAAGGTGGTGGCCCCCAAGATGGACGTTTCCATTCGCAGTCAGCTGCAGAGTTTCGCGGTACAGGCCAGGCGAAGAAGTTTGCAGGCAAGCTTCAGTTGTGGGAACGATGCGGAAATAAATGGCATAATTCAGCATTTCAAAATTGTCCAGCCCGATATCGGCGCTGCAACTCTTTTAACAAGTGGGGACATTTCGCGTCCATGTGTCGCAAGCCGGCACCAGTGCATCAAGTTTCTTCGAAGGAAGCTATGGGCTCCGCTCCGGCACCGGAACCTGTACAGCATCCAACATCCACGGAGATAAACTCATCTTCGAGATCTTCCGTCTTAAAAGTCAGCACTTCTACGAGGAAGGACTTAGTCGTCCAAGCGTAAGTCAGCGTCAACAATCCTCCGAGAAAGGACTTAGTCGTACAAGCCGAAGTCAGCGGAGTGACCATGCAACTCTTGGTCGATACCGGAGCATCCGTGTCGTTGATGACTGCCGAAGATTTGAAGCGTCATTTCAGTAAACAGCATGCCTTGTCGAAGGCCTCCGTTGACTTGGGGAATTTTTCCAAGCAGCGTATCGCCATCCGCGGCTCATTCCATGCTCCTGTTCAAGTCTTGCAACGGTTTTGCTCCGTCACATTCTACGTCACAGACAAAGGGACATCACTTTTGGGACTCGACGCCATCCAGCAATTGGGTATTTAGATCGACGGTGCGTCTCTTACGTGTCGACTAGCATCGGTGTGTGCTGTGGAGTGTCCCGTGAACGTGCCCTCGGGTTTCGAACATCTCTTCAACGGCGAGTTGGGTCTTGTCAAAGACGTCTCGCATAAGATCCAACGGCGGCCAGGTGTTACTCCAGTTGCATCTAAGCTACGACGATTGCTTCTTGCTCTCCATGATCCAGTGTCCAGCGAGCTGCGACGCCTGGATGACAATGATGTCATTAAACGTGTCGACGCCTCGGAGTGGGTTTCGCCACTCGTCGTCGTCCAGAAAAAGAACGGTGACATTCGGCTGTGTGTGGACCTCCGGGAACCGAATAAGGCAATTATAATTGATGGGTATCCTTTGCCGCATGTCGAGGAGCTGTTGCAGATCTTTCATGGTGCTGTTTGTTTTTCTAAGCTTGACTTAGCGTCGGCTTATTATCAGCTGTTGCTGGAAGAGGGAAGTAGGGACTTAACTACCTTTGTGATTCATGAAGGCTTATTCAGGTTTAAGAGGGTGTGTTTTGGTCTGGCCTCGGCGCCTACGGTCTTTCAAAAAATGATGTCCCAGATCTTGAAGAATTGCAAAAATGTCGTTTGCTATCTTGATGATATTCTTGTGTGGGGAAAGACTCAGTCTGAGTATGACGCGAGCTTGGTTGAAGTCTTAACAGGTATAGCAAACAGTGGCATGAAGTTGAACGACAAATGTCTTTTTTCGGTAAAAGAACTTGATTTTTTGTGTCACAAGATTTTGGCTGAGGGCATCTCACCTTTGGAAAGCCAAGTAAAAATTATAGTACATGCTCCGGCTCCTACGGACATAAAGTCACTGCAATCATTTTTAGGTCTTGCAGGATACTATGCCAAGTTTATGAAGAACTATGCAGAGATAGTTGAACCACTGCGGCTCATGCTCAGGAAGGGTCAGACATTTTGTTGGTCTGATGAAGCTCAGCGCAGTTTTGATTAGTAAAAAGCGTGCCTCACTTGTTCTCTTGTCATGGAGGTCTTTAATCCTGACTTGCCTGTAGTAGTTACTGCCGACGCATCTGATGTGGGAATTGGCGCGGTACTACAGCAGCGGTATGGTTCTAGGCTTCAAAACCGTAGCCTTTGCTTCTAGAACTTTGTCGGAGACTGAGAGAAAATACTCTGTGGGAGAGCGCGAAGCGCTGGCTTGTTTGTTCGCGTGTGAAAAGTGGCACATTTTTCTTTGGGGTAGACGGTTCACGCTTAGAACTGACCATCAGGCTGTAGTGGCTTTGTTAGCCGAGGGTGATGCAGGTCGGAAACCTTTAAAGATTTCAAGGTGGTCGGCTCGTCTGCTGTATTACGATTTTGACATCGAGTACTGCAAAGGGTCAGAAAATCTGGTAGCTGATGCTCTATCGAGATTACCCATTCAGACCGGTCAAGAACTTATTAAGGAGGAAGAGATAGTGTCACTGGTAACATCAGTAGTGGATAAAGATACGTGCAGCTGGCAACGAAGGCAGATGTGACGTTGCAGAAGGTAGCAGAGTATGTGTCCAAGGGTTGCCCGATAAGAAAAAGTACACAGTGAATTACAGCTTATTTTCATGTGAAGGATGAACTTTCTGTGGTGGACGGTTTACTCATGCGTGATGACCGTGTAGTTATCCCTTGTGTACTTGTACCTACCTTCCTCCAGTTGGCACATGAAAATCATCAAGGCATAGTACGTACGAAATAACTTCTCCGGGAACGTTACTGGTGGCCTCAAATGGATCGCAATGTTGAAGAACATGTAAAGCATTGTCACGTTTGTCAGCTGGCAGACAAGTCTGCTACGCCTCATGTAGCTCCGTTGCAGCGAGTGGAATGGCCTGAAGGGCCTTGGCAAAAGTTGGGAATGGACATCGTCGGTCCGTTAGATGTGTCGTACCCCCGATTTCTTGTTACACTAGTCGATTACTACTCTAAGTGGCCTGAGGTTCTGGGCACAAATTCCATTTCAACTGAGGATGTTATTAAGTTGTTGGACAGGTCTTTCAGTCGGGAAGGGCTCCCTGAGGTTTTAGTGACGAATAATGGACCCCAGTTTGTCTCCAAACAAATGCAAGAGTATCTAAAGGACAAAGGTATCTGCCACGTGTTCTCGTCGAATTATTACCCTCAGGCTAACGACCAGATTGAGCGGTTTAACAGGGTCCTCAAAGAACATTTACAGGTAGCCAGACTCGAAGGCAAGGATGCTTCGAAAAGCATTACACAATTTCTTGGGTCGTATCGGGTCACACACATTCAGTGACAGGTCTTTCTCCAGCTTTTTTGCTGCATTGATGTCAGCCTCGTTCCAAAGTGGATATTAGCAACTTCAGGATACGTAAAAAGGCAGCAGAATCGGACAATTTCCTGCCTCATGTTCGGAATCAGGTCTTCACGAAGCAGCACAAAGCTAAACAGTACTTTGACAGAAGGAAAGGTGCGCAGCAGACCCGCATAAAGTTGGGAGATGTCGTGAAAGTGAAATTCCGTAAGCAAGGATTTTTAAAGTATAGTAAGCCGTTGACAGTGCAAGCTCAGGTTGCACCTTTCACCTTTAGGCGCAGTGATGGAAAGATCTGGAACGCTTCAAAACTCACAGTCGTTCCGAAAGGAATTGAGGTTGGCTCGGCACCGTATTCCTTTGAAAATGTTGAACTCTCTCCAAGGCATAAGGAGTTTTTATACTATTCGCCTAACTTAGACATTTGTGACAGTCAGTCCCCTAGTCTACCGTTGACAGATGGGGCAAACCCCAGTGTCCAGACAGACTCTGATCTGTCAGAGCTTCCCTCCACTGAAAGGTCTGGATCCGTTGTTCCTCAGGTAACGGTAGAATGTCAGGAAGAAAATAGTGAGCAAACAGATCCAAATAACCATGTACACAACACCAGGAAAAATGAGGGAGCGCCTGGGTCGTCAGATAATTCAAATTCATCGTCTAAGCGTCCACGCCGTAAGACTAAGCAGCCTCAGTGCCTTCGCGACTATGTGCGGTAGGAGGTAGACGTGTGGATTCAAGCCTTGTCATGTTCGGCGTGTCATGTCTTGTGTTCAATCGCATATCACTATTGAAAGTGTTTTTGGACGGTTTTTTCTTAATGAGTCTTAAACAAATGTCTTACTCTGTTGCGTGTCGTGTGTGCAACTTACAGGAGTGTGCGCGACTCTGTTAGTCATACCTCCACTGCTCCTGCGCAAGTGATGAGTGCTTTTGTGGGACTATGTAGGACTGTCCTGAGCGCCTGAGTGCTTTTGTGTGGATCATGTGCAACATGCAGTCTTTTTAAGCACGGGGGAATGGTGTGGATATGTAGTTCACAGAGTGTGCGAACTTCTTATGCACGGGGAGATGATGTGGTGTAGTGGCGCCCTCTGTGGAGCGCCCGCGCACTGTGTGCGTTGTGTTGTATTAGGTTGTTACTAGATGTCGTTGCGGTGGGACGCACGTGATGCTAATGATCCAATCACGTGAGTATGCATGTCCGGTGGTGACGCTGTGATGTGAAATAAATCATTCTTTGTCTGGGGTTGGAACAGCGGGGTCGCACTCTTTCTTGTGGACTTGTGCGTGGGCCGGCGCGGTGCGCCTTCGCTCCCGTCGCTGCCGAGGCCGCTCGCCGTCGCCCACGACACAACACTAATTACCAATGCCGATATAAGATTCTCAAACAAACATCGCCCAATAAATCCGTCGTCGAGCTCATGACTCCCAGCTCAGACCTTCTTCGTCGAGGTAGTGAAATAGTGCACATCGAAAGTTTAAAGCCCTACAACGATACCCTTGTCGTTTGGTCCCCTTAAGTAGCCAGAATGGCTGCCCGTTTCGCCGGGGGGTAATTGTACTGGAGACTAGTTCCGCGACATGACGACATACGTTGCGGTTAGTGTGCGCCAATCTCTCGTGTGCAACCGACGGGTATCTGCCAGAGGAATGACTGCTATGTGCAGCATGATGATGGGAGCATGATGATGGAGAGAAGATGAGGCATGGCCGGCATCCCGTAGCTCGCCCATGCTGCAGCCCGCGAGATCCACAACCGGGTATCCTCAGCATCCGGATCGGCAGCCACGGAAGACATCACCACCGAACCTCTGACCACCACTGAAGCAATTCTCACCCACTACAGGCACCTCCGCTACAAATATCCTCCGCCGCACCCCTCCCTCACGCCCGCCCAAGCATACACCTGGCGACGCCTACAAACAGATTCTCGGCGTCCCTTACAAACAGATTCTCGGCGTGTTACAACTGTACACGACTTCACCACATTGCTCCTACACTCTACCCGAAAACCTGTCAACCATGTAATACCCCACTAGACACTTTACATCTTGTCATTGAACGCCCGCACTCTCCACTCCTCCCTCCCCGCCTGACCCCCACCCCTTCCCGTGAGCAGTGGGAGAGGTTGCTGACCAGCTCCGATCGTGAAGATCAAGCTATGCTGGTCGACCGGGCGGTGACGGCGGCGACCTCTCGCGGCCTCCTGGACATAGGAGGCTGACCACACCCACTTCCCCCAACCCTTTGCTCTGTAGTAACGTTTGTTCATCATTATCTATATAAACGGTTAAAAGCCAATTTTGTTACAATAAATCTTGGTTCTCGAAGGGTATTTTTATCTGCATCTTGTTTTTTACAGCGCTTCGCACTAAAGTCTGAATTACTAATCCTAAACGTGGCAGGTCGTCCTTCCACGATGTGGAACCCTTAGAGTAAGTTTCTTTGAATATCATTGTGTTCTTCGGTGATTTCTTTGGCACCTAAGGTCCTTCCATAAAATCTTCAACTTGCTTTGGCACCCTTGGGTATTACTACACTTTTCTCACTTGTAATTATTTTGTTTACAATGAACGGGCCACACGTCCTGTGTGCTGTGGTTATTGAATTACGTTTTTTCGAAATTTTTCTGGTGGTTTGTCACTTGTAAGCGGTAAGAGACGTAAAAAAGGCACATTTTTGTAAACCAAACAAAGCGGCCCTTTCGTGCTTTACTTTATGGACTTTACTTTATGGGCTTTACTTTATGAACAAGGAATATAGCGGAAGCCTTTTATATGAAAAAGAATTCAAACGATTGTGTTAGTTGCCCGTCCATATCGCTACTGGACTGCGAAGTAGACTTTCTGGACAGATGTATGACTGGTTGATCTGTCCACTTGTGAGATAATGTCAAGATTGTTTTGGTCACACACGTTCTTGTATATTTTTCCCTTGTGTACTAAACACTTCAGTTGTTAGTCTGCGCTCGTGTTGTTGTCCTCTTCTTTCTGTCATGGTTTTTTGCGCGCTGTTTCACCACTATGAAGAGAAGCGTTGTGCTCTGAGCGTCGACTGTTCACGGCGACGCCTTTGGTTAACTAGCGCTCCCTGCAGAACGTCAAATGCTAACGTGTTCGTCTATATTTATTTTGGTTTACTCTATTACTTGGCTTCTTGCTAAGGTGCGTTGGCTTGACTGACCCGATTACAACCCGACGGCTATGCCGACCACGTGGGCAGATGGTTGAGAGTCTTGTCACCCGAAGACTACTGCGATAAAGAAAGGCGGCTGATAGGAAGTCCGCATTGTGTAACTGGAACGCTTGCCGAAGACGCCGACAATACAGATCTCCGTAACGGTCGTCGGCTCAACAAGATGTCAGTTAAGTTTTCGAAGAGCACTGTTGTGCAGTCAGCCAAGTCAAAAACGTACCACAGGAAACACTCGAACTATTGCAATCAATAACCCCTACAGGAAACGCAAAAGGTAAACGATGCACTGCAGGTAGCAAGAAATCTGGCTGAGGTTTTATTCCGTTTTTTGCGCGCAGATGTTGCTATCACTAAATTGTGTCCGCGCTGTTTCGAATCTTATCGCCCGTGAAGGGTTAGGGTACTTTATGCAGGTGGTCATCCGACCAATAACGAACTTGGCTGCTGTGGACCATGGCCACGACTACGCGAAACGTGTGCCACCACGCTAGGGTATATTCCACGCGAGGGTGGGTTGAGAGAAGAAAATATGAGCTCCACGCCACCGCCATAGAGCATTAGATACAGGCACCCGCCTGAAGGACGCTTAGCCCAGTGTTTATACGTTGGCATAGCAAAGCAGCCGTTCTTCAAAGCAACGTATTGCGCCCGACCCGCAATTGTACCATTTGAACAGAAAAACACCCGCAATAAAACACCCCAATTAAACACCCCTTATTCGCTGGGCCCGATTTAAGCACTGCCCAGAAGGCCCCGTTTTCAGTCGTTCGGCTCAGCACGAGCGCCGGCCGCTTCCACGGTCACGGCCGTTATGCTGATCGCCAGCCGACCACGACCATAGCCGCCCATGCAAGTGCCGCTGGGTCGTCTCTGCATACGTGATTCATCTTGCGCCCGACGAAACAGAACAGCGCAATTCACTATGAATGAACGCAGTGTTCGTTCTGGTGAACGCCCCGTTCGCCGGGCTGATATCTGTGAGCGTTGCAAGCGACGGAACGGCTTTGAGCCAGGTCTGGAATACAGGTGCATTCAAGGTTAACAAAGCGAAACCAAGACTCAACCAGACTAAGCCAAACTTTTGATTTGCATATTTAAGGTTAGCTGAGGTAAGCTGCGGCCATTTTTTCTTGATGTATAAAATGGTGCTTGACGCCTCTGACGGAGACTTTGCTAGCGGGCGTTTTATGGCGTCCGGTTCGCGGTGCAATGAGGCACACCGAGAACAATTCGTTGAAAAGAGTTTCTTGTTTCGTCGGTCCAAGTCCAAGCCAGCCGCTTCATCTGTAACCAGCCTCCTCGGGTATAGCCTGGGCCATAGCCTCGGCTGGGTCTGAGCACGGCTATCGCCTGAGAAACAATTGAGAAATGCTTAGAACCGACCGAAATAATGCAATAGAATACCTCAACTGTCTGGTACGCGAGTGCATGGCGCCACGACAACGCAACCAAGCCCGACATTTGTAGAGCGAACAATTAAGAGATATAAATAGTTAGGTCGGTTCGGAACGCATGTCCGTGCAGATATTAAAGCCGTGAGCACAATACAGGATTCATGAGCAAATTTTGGTGTAGAAATTCGGGCGCCTAGCTTGGCTGGCCTCACTTGCCCATTAAAGATGTTTCTCTCTCTCATAAGCAAAGTAATAAAAAACGGCCCAAAAGGGAACTCAAAAAGTCCGACATTATTGTCCAAAAGCAATCATGAGGCGCAGAATATAACACAAGCAGACGATGCATGCCACCTGATTGATGCACACGTCCCTCAGAAGCGAGGCATCATGAGCCCGCCCGCGCGGTACGAGGGGTGAACTAAACTAGGGAGAATCGAGAAGGGGAGAAAATGCTCTGTTTAGAATTGATTTAACTCCACTAATACTGGGCTCTTTACGAAATTATTGAAGGAGGTGATTACTAGGACGTTGATTTGCCTGAAAGTGGTAAAACCCATGTATCGCTCCAACCTCTATCAGGGCGTCTTTATCAAGACAGCCAACTGATTAGCATTCAACCTGTAGCACATAGAAAAGCGAGTGGCTTCTGTAGCGTGGTAACTAAACGAAATATCTAAATAAATTGGCAGAAAAAAATTTTATTTGGTGGTAAACCCTGATATTGGAAATATGTGGAACACCTTGGGCAAATGTGGCACTACGGCTCGTAAGTAATGTGGGCTGAAAGACTATGTTACCTAAAAGATTTCATGCACGTCTAAGTTTTGTTCTTCAATTATTGTTTCCTGCTAGCCCATGTTTGCACTTACGACATCTCAAAAAAGCGACGTGAAATTTCAATCCCGTGCTGCTAACAGCCCTGTTCCAGTTTCGGAATCTTGGCTTTTGCAGAAAGTTGGCTTCACTGTAAATGTTGCAGCAGCCCTGTCAGGCTAAAAGAAAACTCGCGATGCATGATTAAGCAAGAGCATATTGGGATAGAAAAGGCTGACCTGTACTTTTGTTAAAGCTTAACCACGGTCCTAAATACCGGTTGACCATTCCCGTACATAAAAAGGTATGTTGCCCTTTTATGATTGCCACCATTTGTTCCAGCAGAATTTTAACGCTTGTATATCAAAACGTTCCGCTCTCAAGCGTTGTCTTCTGCTATCACCGAAACGATTTCGGTCCAGCGTGTAATAACTGGTGCCTTTTTCGTTGGCATAGAGTGCTCCACAACATCGGTTGGCTTTGCTTTTAAATAAACACATGCAGGAATGTACTACCATTTTAAAAACCGTTACCTTGCCGTTATCAGAAAAATTCTTAGTGTTTCAGTGACGTTAGCCAACATTTTGTCAACTTTCCTTCCGAAGCTGTTCCTGAGATGCATTACCACCTAAACGGAGAACCCACATTCGCGTGTGGCGCATCAGAATGGTCTCTAATCAGTCTCGGCTGCGGTCTCGGCTGCAAAACACCAGCTACAGTAATCAGATCATTGTGGTCTAGAGATTTTTTTAAAATGTTCGTTGCAACGTTTTTCAGCATGGAAAAACTATTCATTTGCAAATTGATCATTTAACGTAGATATTCACCCTTATTTGGCGCCACGATTCCGCCAAGCCTTACTGGCTCGTCGGTGGCTGCCTATGGAAAAGCTTTGTATCAAAATCTCGTGACCAGGCTGCTGCAGGTCAGGGACTGTGAAACCGCGCTAAGCGCGGCTTTAATTACCGTGATTGAGAATATTTAAAAATCAACTATCTTAGGCCATTAAACATTCGCAAGCCTTCCGTGCGTCTTCGAAAGATACATGACACATCCATTCGGTGTGATTACATGCAGAAACCTTGCGGTATTGTGAGCTTGTAATAACTATATGTCGTCTTTCTGCACTGTAGGTTTCCCAGCCTTTCAATTGCCGTCTTAAACACGTCACCAATGCCGAAAAAACGAGCCCTAATAAGGTCTTAGGTTGCGTGCATGGGCCAGATGCTTCGGAGTCGTCTGCTCTTGAATGTTTGCTGATGGTTTAGCCCCGGCCACCCTCTTCGGTTGTCTGGTGACAGAGGGCATCCTCACCAACTAAGGTAAACGTTCGCACGTTTTTGCAGCCGCACCTTTCCATAGAGGCGAATACCGTGCCAGCCGGGTGAACTTCCCAAGCTTTGTAGTCCCACAGAAGGGCCGAGCGCCAGGCCGGGGAGTGGTTGTAACTATTTTACCGTTAGGTCCCGGCACCACCAAGGCACACGAATGCACCTGGTGCCTTCCACAGCCACGGTGGACGCTCAACTCGTAACCGCCTGTGGCAGGACATGCCGCCAGACTCTTTCACCCCCGGCAATAGTGCAACGCGGCATGATGGCAGGGGGTGACGCCAGATGGACAAGGGTGAGAGGACCCTCGCAAGGGTAAAGGCAGCTTTCCAGACGTGGATTCCCCTTTGAAGGATCCGCACTCGACCCGGGACGACCACGACCCATTACATCAACCCGTGTGTGCCCGGCAGTACGAGGTTTCGAACCCGGGACCTCCCGCTTGCGAGGCGAGTGCTTTACCTTTGAGCCTACGCTGAGGTACTTCCTGTGTTTTTGCAGCCGCCCCGTCCCATGGAGGCGATTTCCCGTACAAGCCTGGTTGACTTCCTAAGCATTGTAGTCCCACACAAGTAGTCCCACACATTTTACCGGTCGGTGCCCGGTGCCACCAAGGCACACGAATGCACACGGTGCCTTCCACAGCCATGGTGGACGCTCAACTCGCAACCGCCTGTGGTAGTACATGCCGCCAGACTTTTTCACCCCCAGCAAAGGCGCAACACGGCATGATGGCCGGGGTCCCCGCCAGATGAACAAAAGTCAGGGGTCCTTCGCAAGATTAAAGGCACCTTTTCAGGCGTGGATTCCCCTTTGAAATGTCCGCACTCGCCCAGGGACTCCTGTATGCATTGAAGACACCGGTAGTTGCCTGGCGGTACGAGGATTCAAACCCAGTACCTCCCGCATATGAGGCGAGTGCTCTACCTCAGCCGTGACGTGGTAAGCAGTTTCAAGGGCTTGATTGTCGGTATTGTTCCAGGCGTATTTAAATAAAGTTCAGCTGTCCGGTGATGTTGATACAGCGTACTAGCTAGATGTGGGCTGTGGGGCGTCGACGTCATGGACGGTGAGTTTTGGCCTTTCTGGAGAGACTTGGACGACTCGGTCCTCGATCTCGCTGAGTTGGTGTACGGGTAGATTCAGCTAAACCTGGAGGATCGATATTGCGTGTGACGCCAGGCGCTAAACCCGCAGGGTTCAGAGGATGCAGTTGTCAACCCGCATCTTGTTGTCGACGCCATGTATATTGCGCCGGAATTGTGATGGCTTGCGGTCACCGAGATTTTTGCACTAAAAAAACTTCACAGATTTTCTGGTCTTCAATCTTGAAACCTTGCAGTGAAGGTAAGTTCTGTTAGGCGGAGAACTTGCGAGTATATCGCAGAGCTCAGTCGCGTAGCGTCGGTCGCGATGGCCGACGACGTACTGGTAGTGGATCCCGCCTTGGCTGATAGTTTAGAGTGAAACTAAGCCTTGCTTTGTGAGAAGGAAGCTTGAGGTAGTCTGTCCAGAAAAGTGGATTTTGACGGCAACTAAACAGGCGTAGGTGTTAGCGAGGACCACCAGAGTAGCGGTGCTAGCGCTGACCGCGACTGCTTGAGGGGGGCTTTGGGGGGTGGTACGATGGGAGCCCTGCGGAATCTTCGGGCGAGTGCGGCTGATTTTGTGTTGGCTACTCTTCTAGAAGTTGCTGCTCTTGGTTTTCACCCACTGATGGCTAGCCGTGGAGTTGCGTGTTAAATTGCTGGCATAGAACGGGTGTTGCTGGATCAGCAATGGTGGTCCGAAATGCTTGTTTTCCGGGCCACCAGATGTCAAGAAACATACGATTGTTGCTGTGTCAACCAAGCGACGCACAAGTGTTCCTGTTTGTGGTGTAAAGCGCCCTTTGAGGGATGGCGCGCGCTCAGTCTCTTTCACGCTGCCCCTCCGCGCGTGTTCGGTTTGCAGCCAGCGGGCTTCGCGTAACTTTTTTTCTTCTCCGACGGGATCTTCTTGAAAGACGCCGAAAGTTGCGCGGGCACGGGCTTCACAAATCTAACAAAGATCTATCTCCCTCAAATAACCTCCATGAAGCAAAGCCAATAACGTGGCCGGTTACACGAAGGTAAAGTTTGCTTGTGAAAGGAACGTATGACACATTGTGTGTCGTTGGGCACAACTCGGAATATTGGTGTAACCGTAATTTGCTATGTTTGTTTTTTAAGTAATGAGATAGCTTCGGTGGCATAACTTTGGCAGGAGTTTTGCAATTCCAGAGTACTCGCTTTCTTATTAAGCCTGGGATGAGTTTCATGTTCGTTTCTCCAAATTGTTTTCAGGTTTCATACCATGTGCTTCAGTTCATGTGGATCAATCACCACGTGTACCCGTGCCGAGCGCGTCAGTATTTGCGGTATGATTTTCGAAGAGTGTGTATAAATACTTACGCCCACGTAACACGTTAGCATAAAAACAGAATTCATGCGGACTTAGGGGAAATACTACGGAATAGCACAAAATTATTCATTTTAATAATGAGTGCGGAGCAGTTGCAGACAGTCGATGCCCTTGTAGTGGCTCTTTTGGTGCCCACATGGTGCCTCCACGTTCTAGTAATAGTCCGGTTGGTAATACACTTCGGCGTAGCTAAGACTACAGCCAACCTCCGTCCCGTTTTCCAAGAACGTAAGCCCCACTTCATGCCTCGATGAACGCGGTTTAGTAGCCTAAAGAGCAAAGTAAAAATTATACATTTTTAGCAATACTAATACGCTGTCTAGAAGAAAGTAACTAGATTTTGTTGAGTCGTGCTTACAAGACGTTGCAGGCACCGGTGTTCTCATCATCTTGGATGCGTATTTAGGGACAAAATATTTTTCTCTTTTCATACACATGGTTATTACTAAACCGTCAACTTTCGCAAAACCACAATGGGCGTAGCTCTGTTCTTATCAAAGCAATTCAAATTTAAATTTACCGTCACAATTGGATAGAATACGACAGCACTGAATTGCTACACGTTCTGTCTTGCACAACGTTTATTCAAATGTGGTCAGCAAGTCGAATCGCATTCTATCTTGTGGATGTTGGATGCTGTTTGGATAAAAAACCAGTTCTTCTGTGGCGGGTACCGACAAATAGGAATTTACCGTTTGCTATGTTGCGGCCTGCTTTTTTAGCACTACTAACGTAGCAGCTGTTTGATTGTTTGAAAGACAACAGTACTCAAATGCAGATAACAGAATATTTACTCGGATCGTTTTATCAAAAAATAGTTCTGTAACTTACCACTATATCTCGAACGAGTGTTACACCAGAGGTCCATGTACGGGTCAGCCAAGACAAGAGGGAATAGGAGCAAAAGGAGGTAGCTGCTGATAAGAATTATGTTATTTTCGAGCTCAAAAAATGCTCCCACAAGCCAGAGCTGCCAGCCCGCTGTGTATAGGAAGAGTGCTATTTTATGCAATTGCCTTGGCAAAATCCCCTTTTTCTGGCTGTGGTGATCATACGTCGACCTTGTTGAGGTGTCGGAAACAGGGTCCTACAGGTGTCAGCTATTGCAATGTTATTAAAATTGGAGACTTCGAAACCCGGCTTGCTCTAGTAGCTCGTCCACTGTCCCGCTAACTAGCCACCGTAGCCACGTGGCGTAACTGGCCCAAACAGAGCCTATCGGCCACAAAAAGACAAAAAAGTCGCTTCGAAAAGATACCCGCTTATCTCTAGATGCAGCCTTGAAGTCAGGAGTTAAGAAAGTACCTGAACAAGCACAACCATTTCAAAGTACTGAAAGCGCCAGTCAGAGAAAAGCGAAAAACGATACCTGAACAAGCCGAACCATTTGAAACTACTGAAAGCGCCAGTCATAGAAAAACGAAAAACGATAGTGAGCAAAAAAAGGTGGCCTCATACGAAACAAAACGACGCGTTCAGAATGGCGAAGCAAGGGTTAGGCACGTGCGAGAATAAATCAAGCACAAAAAAGTGCAGAAATCTCACATTAACCCGTAAAGTTCGAATGCATGAAGCGAACTTTCACGACGAAGTTCGCGTGTCAGAAAAGTGCCGCGGCAGGACGCCGTATGTTCATCGGGTGAATTACATGAAGCAAGCCACATGGCGCCCGCTGCAGCGCCGCCCCTGGGTTGCTCACAGTGTGGCTAACTGAAACCCCATACCCAGCATCAGCTGCGGTGTTCACTGACCACGCCCAACAAAGGAGATTTCCCCTCGATTGTACGTCGTTTGACGTCTCTGAGTGATACGGATGTTTTTATTCTACGGAAACATTCGTTTTTTGCGGTGAAAAGTGCTAAATTCAACGGAAAGAAAGAAAAGGAACGTTCCCGTGGGAGATTCGCACTAGCAGCTACAAAAACACGAAGCCGGCGCTTTACCTTTCTTAAAACTCAACAGTGTTTTCTTCTTAAATGCATGGGAATTTAAGAAAACTTTTGAAAAACTGAGACAAAACAAACAACACGCAATATAAACATGACACGCGCCAAAGGTCAGGGACATCAGTCGAACCAAGATCGGAAACATTTCAAAACTCGGGCAAGCAAACGTACGCATACAAAAGAGGCATCCACTTCGCTGGATCACTTTGCGCAGTATACATGCTCCGCACCAATGCCGCGTGTTCCCGAAAAATGCACTTCTGCGGCCTAGGGAGTTTCGCATGCCGATCAGTAAAGCGGCACTTTCACCAGCGAAACAATCCTAAGAGAACAAAAACGTCATATGGCACCCGATCAACATCTTTAAATGGCAGGAAGCGAATGGTATGCGGGGTGATGTCAATGTCGTTTTTGCTGTCCGCTGAAACGTCCCTGAAGAACACAGCGTCCCGGCACAACAAAAACCAATGATAAATTGTCTCTGGTCGATTACACAGGCGACGATTGTCCGACATTTTATCCCAGCCATGTCTTACCTGGGAGTGTGGAAGAATGAAGCTTGAAGAAAAATGTGTTTGTATTTGGCGGGAAACACATGCTCATTACCCGTTTTAAAACATTGATTTTCTGGTGGCTTAAGTGAGGCTTATTTTTCATTAAGTGGGCACTCTTAATTTTCATTAGGAGTGCTCGTCATAGTTTTCTGTGACATTCTCAACAGATGTTCCAATTAAAAGCGCGTGGTAAATGACTTTACGACCTCTTTCAGAAATCCCCATGAAGGCTTCGTATTGACTTCGCCCGTATATATAACCAAAAAAGGCATACGTAAACTTATGCGCTGTGGAAGTACCGTTAGTAGAAGTGGGTGATCAACAAATTTGTCGAAGAAAAGACGAGATAATTTGCTGCACAAACAAACGCATGAGCCCAACACCCTCTGATTCTGAAGGAAGAAACAAGTTATTCCTATGCATAAGTTCCCCTTTACAACCCCCTGTAATGTTGCAAAAGTCTATGTGGGGTATGAAGTTCTGATCTCGCACAGTGACGCACTTGCAGTACACAAAGGAGTTTGTAGCAAGGAAGACATTACACATGCTTGCGCGTGCATACACAGCAAGGTCTCGCCCATTCCGTGCCTGCGATGTACGCCTAACGTGCGTGAGTGCTGACGACCAATGAGGTCCTGTGTTCTGTTTTCGATGTAAAGGCACGCCGATATACAGGAGTGGGGCCACACCCCAAATAATACCTACAAATCTGGGTGGTTTTGTTCCCCACTGTCCGAACAAAATTCCCTTAGTTTTTTTCATATAACATCGGCTCTAGCCAAATCACAGAACTGCGTAGTCACTGTAAGGGCTTCCTGGACACTCCTTTTGTCAGCGCGAAAATACGCTATATCATTTGCATTAGCAAGCACCTTAACATCGTACGATTGTATACTAGAAAGTTTCACTCCTTGTCTCTGCTGAATGGTAAGACAAACAAGTTGGAGGTACAATGCGAACAGCAACGGTGACACGGGATAGCCTTGTGTGCAGACGACTTGTTCGCAATCGGCTTCGACAAAATACGATTGACGATAAGCTGTGTAGAGCACCGATTATAGCACAGCTTGATGCCATTATATAACACATCAACAAGTGGACTGCTGCCACATGTGCGAATCAGAAATCCTGAGAAGCCCGATCAAACGCTTTTGCAAGGTCAATTGGTATTAGGGCCACCTGATCTACCGAATCACTCACCCACTCCAAGACAGGACGAGCAATATGATTATTTGTGTGAATACTCCTTCCCCGAATACCGCATTTTGGTGGGACCCACTAGACTAGTGATTAAAAATTGAACACCTCCCTCTTCCAACTCAACACATGGCGCCCTCGTGCAAAATACAGCACGCCGAATGGACAGAAGTACAGGTTAGTGGAAGAAGGTTAGAATGTTTGCGGGAAAACAGCCGAGCGATATCCGCAAAGACATACTAACCAAGGAGTCAGAGTAGCACAAATATTTTATAAAGGGTGTCTTTTGAATTTTGATGTTATTGTATAATGGCGTAACCACTGAGGCCGCTGGGCAACGCCCATCCATTACAAAATGAAAGCTGCTAAGCATCACGATGTTCCGCAGCATCATCATGTCAAACTAGGCTATGAATACACATGAATGGCTGCTTGACGTTTTTGTTGTATTTGCGAGGCTTTCGCAGTTAAACAGCCTGTTCCTTCTTCGCCCATCTTGAAGACGGGACTAACGTTGCCAGGTTTGCAAGTTACGTTGCCGGATCGCCTTTATTTACCCTCCTAAAACATAGCCTACATGCCTACCCCGGCGGCACAAGCCACGGCAGTTGGGTCGGGGCCGTGCTTTGGTTGCGGTTTTGGCTGTTAGTATAATGCGGCATTACTTGGCACAACCCCATTTTCTGCTTACGATCTCAGGTTTACAATCCCTTTTTAGCGCACAAAGTACGCACGAGCTATGCGTACGTCCATCAAACTTTTCCAAACTGGCCACCCACCAGCGGTCTCTACTCGGCATGGAGGGGTAATCGAAAAACTGATTGGTGCCTTCGGTACGCCGCTCGCCGCCGCTTCGACACCGTCAAACCTTTCTCACCCAGTTACATCGGCAGATAACGACGTTTTTGCCTGAACCTAAGACTTGATAATAGCGATGCTGTACGCCACTCTCACCACCATCACAAAGGTTTAGTTAGGTCCACGATTGCAGCCAATTTGCATTTTTTACGCTGCTGAAACAACGTTTACTCTAAAATTTTGGCTATGAGTGTGATGCTGTTTCATTCTTTTGTAAGTGATAATCATTGGACATCGCCTATAGGGGCGCACACTATGATGTGTCTTTATAGTTCCGAACAAGTACTGCCACGATTACGGCGCAAGGTACCCTGGCGATCGTCGCGAGGCAGGTGCACATGAGCGCTAAGTATTTTGTTGGTTTTGTTAACCGCGATTAGGTGCCCATTCGTGCACTCGGATATTTCGGGGTATTTTAAATGCGGACACAAAAAAGTACGATTGCCTAAACAGCGTCGCTGCTAAAAGAACACAACTTCCACTCGTGGTGCTCCAGGCAGATTAGGCGCGTGAACTACGGAGGTGGTAAACTTAAATTTTATTGGAGAGACCTGTGTTCATTCCATAAAAAGAAGAGTGAGACGGAGAGGCGAAGAGCGTGAGGGGGTAACAATAGGCGCGTAATGGCGCCAAAGCCCCCGTTGCGAATCACTGCTCTGCACTGCGGGCATCCTTCAATGTGAGTGGAGCGTTTTAGGGTCTGATTTGGTGCCAAGTTTAATGTGTTTAATTTCGTTTTGTAATATCTGAAGCGTACACAATAAAATAGGAGGAATTCTTGACATCTTTGATACATGATAGGAGAAACCTGTGCTCATGAGCTCTTGGAATATTTCACTGTCACAAAAGCCTGTTTAGAGGTAAAACCTTCCAGCTGTTTTTTATAGAGTCCATCAACAGAGAACTCCTGTCCAGAATTCGCGCGCTATTAAGTGGGCAGTCGACAAAAAAACCTTTGCTTGACATGCATAGCGAATGTCTGCGGCTCAAAAACAGGCAAATTCACGATTCAACTCAGAACCATATTTATTGGCATACCCTCACCAATAAAGAAACCCTATTTTGAAACCTGGATAGCCCAATTACGATTTCGATACTAGAACTGGTCGGATGTCTGTGTGAAGAAAGTAGCCATCAGATCAAATTGGAATTATGGCTAGTACTTTAAAGAATTGAATGAAAAGCCAGCAAAGGAAAGAAGCTTCAAGTTCAAAAGTTCCTGCATTGTGTTTGTCGCGGTATCGAAGCTACGCCTGGATGTTTTAAAAGATTTCCAACAATGTGTGGGTCCACAGAAATTCGAGGTGAACCTTAACGCATAACGCTCATTTGATGGAATTCAATATATTTTATTTTTGTTCTCAAATGTCCACCTTACTGTGCCATATATATATACCACGTGCATCGTCCGGCTTTTTTTGTACTCTATAAACAGACGGCTGGTCAACATCACGGTAGCACACATTTTGCCCATTTATATTTGTTAACGCTCAGGATCATGCATAAACGGTATGTGCTTTTTTCTTCTCATAGTGGTTTAACAGTCAACAAACTTATAAATGAAAGCAAAAGTGGTTTACAGAATTGCGCTTTTGGAGCAGGCACTGAGAAAGACACTGGTAAGGCATTGAGGGAATGTCATAGTGATGCTGCCAGTGTGCCGTAATGTAAAAATTCAGGCATAGTTACACCTGTTTGACAGTCGAAATTCTACTTTGAGGTAAGTAATAATAGGAAGCTCAGCAACCATTTTTTCAAGAGCTGAGTGTCACGAAGTGCTAACAATATTTTTTCGACCACAAAAGGATACCTATTGTTAACATGAAAATACTCTCCTGTATTTATGATCAACAAACAAGGCTCGGGCACAAAATTGGGAATTCTGCAGTTTCAAAGGTTTTGAGGGTTTAATCAAATCTCAAGAAAAATTCACATAGACACCATATATACCTCGGTAGTTCATTACTAAGGTAGCATGTAAGCGCAGCGAACAGAAATGGTTATTTTCAAATATTGCGGAAATAAATTCATAAATAAATTTATATATAACTAAAAAAACGGCAAGTCTATCAAGTAGAATTGCAATACCTACTACCAAAACAACAACTACTACAAAACATTCTCTCCATTCAGTAAATGATACTGAACGCTTCCTCTTTGTTTATTATACACCACGGGAAATAGCTTGAGCAAATACACTGGTGAAAATAAATTAAAAAAATCAAATTTCACCCAAATGAAATACCTTTATTTTGTTTTAAATACAAGTAATGACATTGTTATTTTAAAGTAAGAGGCAGGCTGTTCCAGACTCGAATGTTTCCAGTAATTTGTAGGTACAATCACGAGTAAAAATTTATTGCGTGAGGCAAATCTTCTGGTGATTACTTTACGTAGAAAATGAACGTTTACGAAATGAAAATGGTGTTGATTGTTCAGAAGCTTAAATAACATTATTGCAAAATTGTACTTAAGTAAGTTATCAATGAATACGATACCTAACAGGTTATATAGGAACGAAACATCAGCACTAAAATGGCGGGTGGTAATGATACGTGTCACTTGGTTCTGAAAGTGGTGTACCGATTTTAAGCGACATTTAAAAGTATTTCACCTTGTAATGGTGCCATAGTTTATGTGACACTGTACAAGGGAGCAATGGAGTGCAAGCAGTGCGGAAGAGGAAAAGAAATGTCGGGCTTTAATGAGCGCACAAATGTCAAATGCAAAGGTTTTTTACGGTGGTTGATATGAAGATCAAACCTAAGGTGAGGATCAAAACGTTTAACAAGAAATGTTGCAGAATCACAAGCAGCCGTAGAATTTTCAGCAAGTGTTAACAAAAGTAGCTGGGTTACGGCCTGATGACTTGAACTGAAAATTATGAATTTAGCTTTAATAGGAATATTTACCAATTTTTTCTTTTTACACCAATCTACGACATTACACACAGCAATGTTTGTTTACATGTTAAAGGCAATATACACTTGTCCGATGTGGAGATAGTGGTGTCATCCACGTATAAGACGAAATTGGATGACGGCAGGATGTCAGGAAAGTAATTTATATAAATCATAAAGTGCAGGGGAACCAGAATTGACCCTTGGGGCACACCTGTGTTACTAACTTTATTTCACAAAACGTTTCTGCTGCGTATATGCATCTGCTATATATTCCCTAACAAGAAAATAGTTTTTCAAGATTGTTAGTAACGGAGCAGCTATGCTATAGGCTTCGAGCTTACTGAACAAGATGGCGTTGCGCTGCTGAGCCCAAGGTCGCGGGTTCAATTCCCGGCCGTGGCGGCCGTTTTTCTGATGGAGGTGAAAAGGAAATACGCCCGTGTGTACGAGATTTATGCGCACGTTAAAAATCCCCAGGTGGTCAAAATTAATCCGGAGCCCTCCACTACGGCGCGCCTCATCGCCTGCGTTGCGTCGGCACGTTAAACCCTACAATCAATCAATTACTGAATAAGATGTCGTGATTAATTGTATCGGAGGCTTTCGCAAAATCTAAGAAAACAGAACGAACAAGCTGAGAAATATATATTGAATTTTATATAGTCTACTAAACAAATGAATGCCATCTTAGTAGAGCCTCCTGCGCGAAATCTGTATTGACAAAGTTTCAATTAGCCGAATTTGTTTAAATAGTTGTTTAATATACTGCAAACATTTTTCGAATATTTTGGGAAAATAAGAAAGAATAGAAATCGGCCTCTAATTAGCGATCACTTCTTTATCACGTTTTTTGAGTACGGAGATATTCCTGGGTTGCCTCAACTGTTTGGGGAATGACCCCGACGAGAACATAAGGTTAATTTTATGACGTATAAGAACTAAAATAATTCGAGAAGCTGCTTTCAAAGGCGCATAGAAATGCGATCTAAACCTGGTCGAGTATTTTCAAGATGCGAAGTTGTCAGATATACCTCTTCCGCGGTGACGACAGGAAAAAGTAAGAATGTTTGGAGGGTTTGGCGCAAACTTTCCTAGATGCCAGTGACTTGTTCTTTGTTGATGCGTGAGAAAAATGGACACAGAAGGCATTGAAAATGTCAACGGGCTGGTGATGCATGGTGATAGATATTTGTGAGATCGATATTGAGATTGATATATTGATATTGACATTGATGGTTATCTTATTGATATTTGTGTTTAAAATCCTTGACCAACAACAAGAAATCAACCTGGCGAATTGTTTTTTTCTCTGGCCATTCAAAACAGTTTAGCAATTTGAGTAGGTATGTGTAATATAATAAGAAGAGTTTACCGCTTTGTAGGCCCACTTATTCGCTTCCTCGTCCGCAGGGATGTTTTTGATCTTGTAAGAGTCACTTTTCAATGGGCCGTCGATGCCAAGGTGTTTGCGGAGATTCAGATACCTGCGGGTTTTAACAGGAAGGCGTGGGTGCAGGTGGGTGCATAACACAAGTATTTATAACTCACTGCATTCGTATTCTAGGCAGGGCGGTTACAGTTATCGGTTTGAAAACATTGAAGAAAACTAAAACTCGCTCACATAAAGGTATCCTTAACAGGCAAACAAATATTTCGAGTACGTCATATTTATTACCGGTCTTTAAATGAAACCTGGTGCAACCTTTCTTGCGTTTTGGAAAATATCGCTTACTACAGCCTGGGTTAGACATCACAGCAATACACTAGAAGGGGTCTCTGGGACACAACTTTCGCTACCTCACCATCCTGCGGGGGAATTCATTTGTTCGCCGTTTGAATCCAAAACTGGATAATGGCCACACATTGCTTTCAATCTCTTTGAAGGTTCCGGTGGTTATGTCAGTGATATGGATATTAGTGCAGTGAAGACTTGGTGTATGCGAGCTTTAATGAAAATTTCAAGGTGGCAATTTAAAAAAAAAAACTTGGTAGTGTTATTGTAACTTGTCGCGCTATCACAAAGATTTGTGTCTTCTTCTCTTCCAACAGGGTAATAAAGGGTTCATGTAGCACGCCTGAGCACTTCAAATTAATTGGCTTTTGCGTTCAGGCTGCAGTTCCCGGAAAACCTCAGCCAAATATAACACGTGCATGTGAAACTGTAAGGTCTCATATCTGTGAGAGATGCGAAAAAAAAACAACGCTTTCTTAAACTTCCGCAATATGCACCACTTTACGTGATCACAGCTGTGGGTGCACTATTGGCTGTTGGTGGTCAACGTCACAGTTTATTTGTTACATTTGCGGTCACCATCTGGCATTGTCGCTGCTGTGCACCAATCAGTTTAAGCCGAAAGCCGTACGTGCAGTTTTGCAAATATTTTGGTTTCGAGTGTGCGCGGAGTTCGAGTGAAGAAGCTGGTAAACACTTTACCAGGGCTCTCGAGAACAAGAACTAATTGCTTTAAAACGCTCTGCAATTCTGAGCTCGCGTTTGCGACAGAGCACCAAGCTCTCCTTTTTTCGGCACAAAACAGCAGATAGGCTGCATCACGTGGCAGAGATAATACCAATTCTACCCCGGCCATTGATATATTTTAGGCCACCAGAAATAATGCCCCGAGCAACCCTCTACGCCGGGAAAGAGCCAGCAGCCTTCATTGCGTACTTCCACTTCGAGTTCAGGCGAAACGACTACGCGGGTTTTTAGTCTCGCTTAGCTCATTTGATACGGAAGCAACTTTCATAATTTGTGCAAAAGGAGATTGCTGGGACACAACGTGTTCAGCCGAAATGCATTCCAAATAGTTGGCGTAATGTGCTGCACCGAATCTTTTTACAAGTGCTGTACTGCATATTTAGAAGACTGGTAAGGTACATAGGTGCAGTGTAGCAGGCATAACCTGCACTATCAACGACACCAATAAACAGAAGAAATACGGTTTTTCTTTTTGAAAGGGAGATAGCTTCGAATGATTTTAAACGAGCAACCGTTGTTACATGGCGATACAACTGAGATGAGACGAACCTCGAAATAGGGTGGAGGGATCTATTTACAATATGTAGAGAGCGCCATTGGAGTGCAAGCGCAGCTGCGCCTACACAGCGATTTTTATCGTCGCAGATTTCAGACGAGTCATGCACGGCGGCTCGCATCGTGTTCCTTCTGATACTTTTTCTTTTTGTCGTAGGGCAATGACCCAAACAAGATCTTAGTAACTGCACATACAGTGAGGAGACTATGCCAGGTCAGATGACAAGGAATATAAAACCATGCCGCCAAAGATGAGGATGACAGTCACGGTGAGCACTGGCACCGGAACGGCAACGCCTGAAGACGTGGGGAAGCAATGTGCAGAGACCTTTAATACGCGATGGAGAACTGGGCGCGGGAACGTTTCAGACTCGGGTCACGTCGCCGTTGTTCAGATCGGTTGGTCACTTGGGGTACTAAATAGGGGACGCGGGACAGGGAATTGCCACGTGCGCCGATCAATGTGGGTACGCCGGTCCCGAATGACCCTAGAGCTTTGAGAGAACCTCCTTAGGAGCTCAGATAGGTTCAAAAAAGGGGGTCAGGAGGGCGATGAAGGCCACAAGATCAGTCAAAACAAAAGAAATGACGTGGCTATAGGACACAAATTTGAGGAACGATGAGATGCGGTGAAGGGATGCATTTGAAGTATGTACAAATTTGTCATGAGATTCTCTCGCAGGCATATCCCACACACTGCTTCCTCGTGGTCGAGGCTGAAACACCAAGAATGAGTACCATCTCTTGCGCTTGGTCAGCGGGCTTGCTCTTCATTTCTCGCCGCAAGATTGCCCCGGCGCCAGCGCTTACATTTGTCGGCATGGTATTTTTCTTGTCTTCCTACAAGTGGTGCTGGCGGAATTTTTGTTGCGCTAACTTGTGATCCGTTGCGTGAATATTGTCATTCCTTTTGTGCCAGGCACACCACGTCACAAACACCTTACACGAGACACCTTGCGTGAAACGCTTCGAGAGACTGCCATGTTCTCTTTATATTTAAGGCTTTCTGAATTTCGCTGTCGGTTTGCTTCACGTTCCCATGTTTTTCTTCTCGGAGTCATCTTGATGTAGACAATTCGGCGGCTTGCGGTAGCATAAAAAGCGTTTGCTGTAAAAAAGTAGGTGCGCTAGGATGATATCATAGATAGGCTATTTATATTGAAAAACTTCAAAACTCTTTCTCTGTTCTGGATTAGCAACATTATTGCACTCCGACAGTCGCACAGAAAATCGGCTGTACGGTGCTGTGGCGATTTATTACCCACGGCGCTTAAAACGTAGAGGCCAGTTAGCAGTCTAGATCTCAGAGAAGAATGCCAGACGGAAGCAAGCAGGCGAGGCCCGGTGCAGGTTTATGTCGTGTTCTTCGTGCTACCTGGCTGAAGCAAGAACACGTGTATCCCTAACTCAGAGATTGTACGCTACGGGAAGATGGTCTTCTTTTTCTTCAGTGCCGATAATGGTGATATTTAACAGAATTCCGCCCGCCAAAGAGCGCTAGGAGGGTCTCTGACGCGCTTATTTGAAGCAGTCCTCGAGCGGGTAAACGTGTTTTGTTGAGCGCCGTATCAGCTCCTTGTTGCTTCGCCTGAGAAGACACACTCTGGTCACACCGTCACGTTCAGGATACGTCTCGATTCGGCACATTTCCCAGAACGTGCGCGGTCCGGTGCGTCCCAGGAACGCCATCCAGGTTTTTCCGGTCGTCGCCTTTGTGCGTACTGTTCCTCCGACTTCTTTCAGGTACTCTCAATGCCATCTTATGCACCAAGCCCTTGTTATCTGACACCAGCTTCTCCAGGCCTCTTTGATGTCACCGAGATTGGCCCGCTGGTAATCATTTTGTTGCTGTCGTCGTCCGATGATGTCCGCTGCGTAATTGGCATGCATTCTCTAGGCTCGCTTTAGACATAGGTTAACGGTCGATTTTTTAACGCTCCTTTCAACTCTGTTGCCATGGTTCGCTGCTCTTCTACTCTGACTGTCAGCCTAACGATGATTTTTCTCATGGAGGTCCTAATGATTCTTATAAATCGTTCGTAAAATCCTCACCACCATGGTGCACCGGTTTTGCAGGTGATCTTCCGTGAGCTGCAGTAATCATTTAGGCTCTCCTGTTGAATCGTTTCGAGCACTTTGTTGATGTCTTTCCCCGCGCTCTTGAAGGTTTTGGCGTTGTCTGAATACTCTTTTGTAGGAATTCCTCGTAGCGCTGTGAACCGGCGGAAGGCTTGTAGGAAGTTTAGCGTTCACATGCTGTATACCACATCCAGATTAATCGCACTTGATACTGCGCTGGTGAAAATCACTACATCCTGTTTAATGCACTGTCCTTTGTCTGCTGCGTAGAGTGGTCCGGTAAAGTTCATCCCGCTGACTTGGAATGACAGAGCTTGCGGGAAACGATCTTGTGGTAATGAAGGCGTCACTAGGCTGACTGCTCTCGCATTATGTTTTTTGCAAACGACGCATTTGCTGATTACTTTTTTGACCGTCTGACGTCCTTGCAATATCCAAAATCTTGTTCGTAGATGGGCCAGAAGTGCTTGTACACCGACATGCCTCACCTGGCGGTGAGCTTCATTTACGAGCAGTTTCGTAAAATGGCCCTGCATTTGTAATAGAATGACGTGCATGATTATAATCTTGCTGTAGTGCACGCGTCCTTTTTCTCTGATAAATTCCTCATTGTCAATAAATATATTGTATTCTTGTATTTGAAACTTGTTTTTTTCTTTGCGATGTGAGTTGTGCTGTGCGAATGTTTGTTGAGCTTTCCTAATTCAGTAATTTATTGCGGTTATTTCTTGCGATTTCAACGGTGCGTTAAACTGTTCCTTTTTAACGTTTTTAATGAATCGATATACCCAATCCGTCGTTCGTAGTAGCCGATTGTTTGATCCATATTTTTCGATATATTATATTGCTGATGGGGGTATTTTTGTTTCTTCTGTACAGTTGCTGCACTATACGCTGTGTTCTTCAACGTTTATTTGGATGTCTTCTTTGCCGTTTTTGTTTTCGTAGATCTTTTTAAAAGCCAGCAAGCTAGGTCCTTTCCACCACATTTGGCACTCCGCAGGTCTGCTGGATTATCTTCATCTTGTACAAATGACCAACTCTCCATCGTCTTTTTTCCTAATTTCAGTGACTGTTTTCTACGAATTTGTCTTTTTGCTGGTTCCTTTGATCCAGTGCAATACTATTGTTGAATCAGTCTAAAACTGGCTGTTTCGTAGAAGTCTCTCGTAGTGTTCCGTTGCGTAGTCGCGTAGTCTTGCGGCCAGCACTGCCGCCATCAGTTCTTGTCGCGCCAACGTGAGTTTCTTGATCGGAGCTACTCGACTTTTCGCAACCATCACAGCAGTCTCCTTCGTACCATCACTGCATGGTATGATGATGTACGCTGCCGCCCCATGTGCTAGCGGGCTTTCGTCGGCGAGAACGTGCAACGTCGATCCTTCTGTCATTTCTTCATTTAGAGCATAGCCCCTATGAATTTGGATGTCCTTCAGCTGGGATGCCTCTTTGATGAAATTCTTCAGCTTTTCACTTTCTTCGGCTGGTAAGGGATGATCTCATGTCATGCTCGGTTTCCGTGTGCTCTGGAACCCTATTTTTGCCCGTATGGTGAACGGTGATACAAGTTCGAGCGGATCAAATATTATCGCAGTGGCCTGCAGGACTGTTCCTTTCGTCAGTGGAGGTATTGTTACGTCTGACACCCATTTCTCTACTGAGAAAACTAGAATTTCACTGTGGTGTCTCCATATTGTCACGAAGCCAAGAACGACGCAGTTGTCTGGAAGAAGAAACAACTGTATTGGAGCAAACTTGTGGTCCCCTAACTACTCAGAAAAATAGAGAGGCGGCGAAGCAGCGGTCAACAATGTGACTTGCACATGCGAGTGTCATCGGATCGAATGCCGCGGCGTCTGCTCTGCAGGCTTTTATCTTTCTGCTGAAGTGTTTTTGGAACCTTCGATTCCCATCCAGAACATTGTAGATCACAGAAGATTATTGTGGGCCACTGACGTTTGGACGAAACAGTCCGCTTATCTGTATGTGATAGCCCGTACGTGCGGCATAAATGTAAAGAATTTAAGATGCGCTTTGTTTGGATCGCAGATAACACAGCCGCGCGTGGCCCGGCAGTTAAAACAAACAATAAATAAACGAACCCATACATGGTTCGCGGCATTACCCCCTCTAAGATTGCATGGACCCGATGCTAAAATAAATAACAATCCGAACGAACAACGAAAAAGTCCGTCATCTTGTATAGTAAGCTTTCAAGCGAACCACGTGGACAACTTCTGGCCGCGTGCGTCGTCGTGACGTTCCGCAATCACCATGGGAGATCATCTCGTAAGTAAGTTGGCCGACATGTCGTATAATCTGGTAGGGTCCGAAATTCCGTCGTAGAAGCTTCTCACTTATTCCGCGTCGACGGATAGGATTCCAAACCCACACACGATCCCCAGGGTGGTACTCGGCGTCCCGGCTCCGGAGGTTGTAGCGCCCGGCATCCACCAGCTGCTGATCTGTTGTACGAACTCGAGCCATCTGGCGGGCCTCCTCCGCACGCTGAAGGTATCCTTGGACGTCGGCGTTGATGTCGTCGTCTCCTACGTGCGGAAGCATGGCGTCGAGCATGGTAGTCGGCGACATACGGTAGCACTTAAGGTGACATACGGTAGCACTTCGCCCCAAGTCTTATGTTCAACGTCGACAAACATTCACAGCATATCCGCGATTGTCTTGTTCAGGCTTTCAGTTAGTCCGTTCGTTTGGGGGTGGTACGCGGTCGTTCTATGGTGATCCGTGTTGCTGTAACGCAATATCTTTTGCATCAGCTCCGCAGTAAAGGCCGTTCCCCAGTCTGTGATTAGGACTTCCGGGGCTCCATCTCGCAGCGCAACTTGGCTTATGAAAAACTTTGCAACTTCTTGATGATGATGGTTGGTGTTTTATGGCGCAAGGCCAACGAGGGCAAAGAGCGCCAAAACGGTGGTAAGGTATGAAGGATGTAACCGTAAACGCTAAAACCGTTCAACAAAAACCAAAGTGAATTCAGTAAAAGACAATGAGGATGGCTGGTGTAAAAGGCCAGGTTGTGATGGTGCGTGGCATGAGATCGGGTTTAAAAGCAACTACGCGTGATAGGAAACCAGGTGTAAAAACTTGATGTCTCTAAGAAATTTAAACGTGCGTTGTACAGGAACCATGGGGTCATCCGCTAAAAACAATGCTGGGTGTAGGGAATGTGTTGTCTGTAGAGGTCGGCGAAGTGTCTCTGTCGTGTTGTGTGGAGTGCTTTGCATTGAAGTAGCACATGGATCACGGATAGGCCGTCTCCACACCTGCTACACAAGGGTCTTGGAGATCCTGTGAGCAGGTATGAGTGTGTTGCATGCGTGTGGCCTATCCGTAATCGAGCCAGGGTAACTTCATTGTGCCTGTTATGTGTGTCAGTGGTGTATGCTCCCAAGAGTGTCTTTATAACGTGTAGCTTGTTGTCTGCCTGTTCATTCCAGTGTGCTTGCCATGTATTGCGAAGGTGTGGTCTGATGTGTGACTTAAGGTCAGTGTACGGTATTGTTGTTATGTCCACCGTGTTTGCAAGTGCAGCAGGTAGCGGTCATTTGATCTGCTGTCTCGTTTCCTTCGATCCCCGAGTGACCTGGCACCCAGCATACAGTTACTTCAAGACTTAATGCATAAGCTGTCATAATGGTTTTGTAAACTAGATGAATAACATGGTTTTTACAGTACTGCTTAGATGACAATGCACGTACTACACTCAAGGAATCTGTGAAGATGATGGACTTGGGAATTTTATGATGAACTATGTGCTTTAAAACCAGAAATATCCCATAGGCTTCAGCCGTAAAAATGCTGCTTTTCGAGTTTAAAGTGTTAGATACCCTAAAATCAGGTCCGTGCGCAGCACACGACACGATACGGGCTGTTTTTGACGCGTCACTAAAGAATTCTGCACACTTGTATTTATCTTGAAGGAACAAGAAGTGCTGAAGGATTGCAGCTGTGGGTACTCGTTTTTTATCAACCGCTACAAAGGACAAATCGCACGACACGGGGCGCAGCTGCCATGGTGGTAAAAAGTCGGAAAGGGTTGATTTGTAGGTGTCTGAAAAGGTGACCGATAATTCTGACACTTCCTGTCTCACCCTATGTGAGAACGGAGCAGAGATAGATGGACGATTAAGAAGAAGTTGGGACATGGGTGTATCACAAATAAATGGTTTGAGAGGATGGTGGGTTATTGACGAAATTTTTAAAGCGTACAGAAGATCTATGTATGTTCGCTGATGATCTAGGGACCATTTGTCGCACTCGACGTAAAGGCTTTGTACGGGGCTTGTACGGAAAGCGCCCGACGCGAGGCGAAGCCCCAAGTGAAGCACTGGGTCTAGCATTTTCAGCGCTGTTTTTGTTGCCGCCCCATAAACCACGCTCCCATAGTCCAAGCGGGACCCCACCAAGCTTGTGAAGACACGTAAGAGGAGTTGCTTGTCCGCGCCATAGGAGTGGTGTGAAAGGACCTTAAGTATGTTTATTGCTTTGAGGCATTTAGGTTTTAGTTGTCTGATGTGAGGGATGAACGTGAGTTTCTCGTCAAACACCACACCCAAAAACTTGTGTTCTCTTTTTACTGGAATCGAGTCACCAAAGAGTTTTACGTCGGGATCGGGCAGGAGGCCCCGCCTTTTTGAGAATACAACGCAGGTACTTTTAGAAGAATTAAGTTTAAATCCATTTTCTTCTGCCCAGCGGGAAAGTTTGTTTACCCCAAGCTGCACCTGACGTTCACAAATGGATATGTTACATGATTTGAAAGATATTTGAACGTCATCTACATACATCAAGCAGGATATGGTTGGCGGCAGTGCCTTTCGGGAGAGTTCTTCTTAACTATAAACAAGGTGCCGCTCAATACGCCACCTTGAGGCACGCCATTCTCTTGGACGTGAACGTTTGAGAGTGCCGTACCGACTCTGACATGAAATGTTCGTTCAGACAGGTAACTGGAAAGAGTGTTCAGCATGTTACCTGTTACACCATAGGATTTTAGGTCTGCAAGAATGCCATAACGCCATGCCGTATCATAAGCTTTCTCGATATCAAAAAATACGGTCATGCAGTACTGTTTGTGTATAAAGGCATCCTTAATGTAAGATTCCAGTGCAACTAATTGATCGTTTGTGGATCGCCCTGCCCGGAAGCCTGCCTGGCAGCTCTCGAGAAGACCATTGTACTCAAGAAAGTACATGAGCCTCCGGTTAATCATCTTCTCGAAGAGCTTGCACAGGCAGCTTGTCAGGGCAATAGGTCTATAGCTTGCGGGAGAAGAAGGGTCCTTCCCTTCCTTCAGAAAAGCCACAACGATGGCCTCCCTCCAAAGCCTTGGAAGGTGCCCCGATAGCCATATTTGGTTGTATAGCTGCAGGAGTGTCTCAAGGGTGTCTGCGTGTAGGTGTTGAATCATAGTGTATGTAATGTTGTCTGCACCTGGAGCAGAAGGCTTACAAGTGGCAAGAGCAATCTTCAGCTCATGGAGTGTAAATTCACAGTTGTATCCAGACTTTGACTTGTTCTTGTCGCGTATAGGCTTCTTTTCGGCAGATGTCTTGTGTTGCATAAAAGTGTTTGTATAGTGCGCAGAACTACACACGTGTTGGAAGTGTTGTGCAAGTGTGTTAGCCTGATCTTCCAGAGTGTCCCCTGTCGTGCTAACCAGGGGCAGGCTATGTGTGTGTTGTCCTTTTAGTTTACGTATTCGGGTCCATACCTTGTGGGTGTCCGTGTATGAATTTATGGATGTGAGAAAGGCGCGCCAGCTCTCCCTTTTTGCCTCACGTCGCACACGCTTACCTAATGCCTTCGCTCTTTTGAAAGAAATAAGGTTACAACTTGTGGGGTGTCTACGGAGGATACCCCACGCCTTGTTCTGGGCCTCCCGCGCACGCTTGCAGTCGTCATTCCACCAGGGCCTTCTCGGGTTGCGCGGGGCCCCAGAGGCCTGGGGTATTGACTTTTTGGCGGCGGCGAGAATGTGCTCCGTGACGAGCTGTGTTGCCTTCTCTACAGGTAAGTGTGTTATGTCTGTGTAGTGTAGTTGAGATGTCTCTGTGAATGTGTTCCAGTTTGCTCTTGCTTCTATAAACTTGCAATGGGAAGGGGAACAGCTAGGGCCTTTATCTATGTATGTCAGTGAGGTAGGGAAGTGATCACTACCATATGGGTTAGTGCCAACATCCCACTCAAGTGATGGAAAGAGTACTGCAGAGCCAATGGCCAAGTCGAGGTGTGAATAAGTGTTATGTGGTATATTATGGTATGTAGGCTTGTGTTTGTTAAATAGGCATGCTCCTGAAGATATTAGAATTTTTTCGATTAGGCGACCTCGGGCATCTGTGCGGTGAGAGCCCCAAAGAGTGTTGTGTGCATTGAGGTCACCTATAAGAATGAAAGGTTCTGGTAGCTGATCTACAAGACCCTCGAAATCGGAGCTTGAAAGCTGGAAATCAGGGGGGATGTAGATGGAGCACACTGTTATTAGCCTATTGAAAATTATGGTTCTAATGGCAATAGCCTCAAGGACAGTCTGTAATTGGATAGGGTGGCATGCCAATGATTTTCGGGCAATGATGGCCACACCACCTGAAGATGTACCACCACCAGCCCTGTCCTTCCTAAATACCATGTAACTATTCAAGACATTTGTGTGTTTGGAGTTTAAATGTGTTTCTTGTAGACACATCACACTTGGCTGATTGGAATGCAATATTTCGTAGACATCATCAAGATTGTTAAGGAGGCCTCTACAGTTCCACTGGATGATATTTTCTGTTCCCATTATGTACCTTTAAGAGCTACTGGAATGTGTGTGTGGGTTCATGTTTTGTCTATCGGGGCTTGTATTCTTGGAGCGGGTTTCTTTGGCTTTTCTGTTGGTTTGGACGCCGCAGCCCGTTCCTTGCGGAGCGATGCAGACAGGAACGGTCCGACGTCCATTTCCTCATCAGATGTTCGGGCGGTGTCCGGCGGACCGGGCCCCCTGGACTTGGCACCCTTACGGGTGCCTTTGGTTCCAGCCGCAAGCGCCGGCGGGGCAGGCGGCGGGGCTAGGATGGGCGCTTCTATGGGCCCTACCGTGTCCATCTCCTCCGTGCCCTCAGGTGTCCCTAGGGCCTGTGGAGAGGACACAGTGAGAGCGGCAGAGCTCCCAGCGGCGATCGCACTCGCCACATTCGCTGGAGTCGCCACACTGGGCGATTCCTGACTACTCTGGACTACCGAAGGCAGTCCGGCAATAGACGGGGCCCCCGCAGCCTCTACAGGTGTTGTAGAGGCAGCAGGTGGCTGCTCAGCTGGGGGTTGGGACAGCAACACGTCAGCAAGAAGGCTGCACTGTGTTGCCGTGCTGACCAAACGCCGCCCCAACCCCCGGCGGGCGGCGTCTGCGTACGATGTGGCCGAAAGCAGCTTGTGCTTTTGGCGCGCTTCTGGATAGGTGATGTTTTCATTTACTTTTATGTGAATTATTTTCTTTTCGGCCTTGAATTGTGTACACGCACGCGAATAAGCAGCGTGCGGTCCGCTGCAATTCGGGCACTTCTGAGTGGTGCTTTCACAAGCTTCTGAGGAGTGACCTGTCTCAGCACAGTTGGCACATGTCAACTTCCCTCTGCATGATTTGGTCCCATGGCCGTATCTTTGGCACTTAAAGCAGCGCCTCGGATTTGGGACATACGGTCGTACGTTGCAGCTAAGAAAACCCACTTTGACCTTTTCTGGAGGCGTTGTGCGATCAAACGTTAGGATTAGATGCTTTGTCGGAATTTCTTGGTTTGCTCTCCGAATTACGATTCGTTTCACTGCAGTTACATGTTGAGCTTGGAGCGCCTCGAGAAGATCTGCTTCCGTCTCAGACTCTAGTTCTTTCTCTGATATGACTCCTTGCGAGGAGTTGAGGTTCCGGTGTGGTGTCACAGTGACAGTCAAGTTGGCCAACGTCGTCTGTTTCAGTAGGTTCTCACTCTGATTTTTCCATTTTACTTCGACCAGTACATCACCTGAGGCGAGTTTCTTAGCATCATAGTCTGAACCAACAACAGACTCAATGCACTTTGCCAACAGAATTACAGACTTCTTTGCAACAGGAGTGGTTTCTGCAGAGTGAATGACAAGAAATGTGTGGAAATGTTCTGGTTTACCTTTAGCTAGTACTTCGGTGCGGCCCCTTTTAGGGGGCCGATCATTGGATTGAAGGGATAAAGAAAAAGCCATGTGATATTAAAAAAAGCAGGGGACGGGGGTGCTTTCTTCTCAAACCTTACCCTGATAGCCTGAGAGGTCCCGGAGCTCCCTGCCTGGTAAACAGACAGGGAGCCCATCCGCCGGAGCTTGACCTGGGCTCCGACGGCCACCGTTTGTGGTTTCTGCCCTTCACCTTACAACTCGTAGCCACGGTAAATTACAGCAAGAGTATGGGGGCTCGGGGTCCGCGGTGTCGCCAACACCGTCACCAAGATTACTCAAGGTGCCCCGTGCGGGGCTTTGCAACTTCTTGTGCAGTCCCCCTCGGAAGAGCGGCGGTCTCTGCGTAGCGCGTGGTGAAGTCTGTGGCTATAACAATCCACTTGTTCTCGGATCGGGATGTAGGAAACGGGCCCAGAAGGTCCATTCCAATTTTGGAAGGGCTTAGATGGGACGCCGATCGGCTGCAGAAGTCCGACTGGTCTCGTCGGTGGCGTTTTTTGTGGCTGGCAGTCACGGCAGCTCCGGACGTAGTGGGTGACGTCGGATGCAAGGTGGGGCCAGTAGTACTTCATCTTGATTTTCCCAATTGTGCGAGCTTTGCCGAGATGTCCGGAAGATGGGTCGTCGTGGCACTTTTCCAAAATTGCGTCACAAAGATCTGCCCGGATGACAAGAAGATAATTCGTTCTCGTTCCGGGACTGAAATTCTTCTTCAGGAGGACGGCGTTTTTCAGGCTGAATGCAGGTAAGTGGCGTTTGAAGGACCTGGGCACGGCGACGTTGCATCCTTGGAGGTAAGCGATCATGACGCGTAGATCGGAGTCGGCACACTGCTGGGCGGCCAGGTCGCTCTCAGTCACGACTCCGAAGAACGCGCTGACTTCATCGGAGTCTTGCTTTGGTGGGTCGACGGGGGCACGGGACAGGCAGTCGGCGTCGGAGTGTTCCCTCCCAGATTTATAGACTAATGTAACGTCAAATTCTTGCAGGCGCAAGCTCCACCTCCCACGACGGCTAGAGGGGTCCTTCGAATTGGCGAGCCAACACAACGCATGGTGGTCTGTCACAATCTTGAATGGTCTTTCATATACGTATGGACGAAAGTTCAGAATGGCCCATATAATCGCGAGGCACACTTTCTCAGAGGCTTTCTTCCTTGGACAGACCACGGCTGGCATAGGTGATTACTATCTCGCACCCGCTTTGTTTTGTTCTAGGACGGCACCCAAGCCTATATCACTGGCGCCCGTGTGCATTTCTGTTTCGGCATTTTCGTCGAAATGCGCGAACACAGGCGGGCTTTGCAGGCATTGTTGCAGCTCGCAGAAGTGTGTTTCATGGGCATTTTCCCAGCTCAAAGGGGTGCTATCTTTCGTCAAGCGGGTGATTGGCTCTGCGATGTGGGCGAAGTGTGTGACGAAGCGCCTGCAGTATGCGCATAGTCCGAGAAATCTCGGCATGCCCTTCTTATCTTTCGTTCTTGGGAAGCTTGCTATGGCGGAAGTTTTCACCGGATCAGGCCGGACTCCCACGGCGTTGACGACATGGCCCAAAAACTTCAGTTCCGCGTACGCGAAGCGGCACTTTTCGGGCTTCAGCATTAACCCCGACGTAGAGATGGCCTCAAGTACAGACTGCAACCCTGCAAGGTGTTCGTCGAAATTCCGGGAGAATACGACATCGTCGAGGTATACGATGCAGGTGTGCCACTTCAGGCCAACTAGCACCGTGTCCATGACTCGTTGAAACGTTGCTGGCGCCATGCACAACCCCAACGGCATCACCTTGACCTCGTATAGGCCGTCCAGGGTTATAATTCTGTCATCTCTCGGTGTTTCTCGTCCACATCAATTTGCCAGTAGCTGGTCTTCAGATCCATCGATAAGAAGTACTTCGCGTGGCAGAGGTGGTCGACGGCGTCATTGATTCGGGGGAAAAGGTACACGTCCTTTTTGGTGATTTTGTTCAGTCGCCGGTAGTCAACGCAAAACCTTAATGTGCCGTCTTTTTTCTTCACGAGTACGACCGGCGCCGCCCAGGGTCTCTTCGATGGCTGTAAAATGTCGTCGCTGAGCATGTCGTCAACTTGAGTCTGTATGGCTTCCCGCTCGTGTGAAGAGACGCGGTAGGGTGACTGTCGGGTAGGTCGGCCTCCATCTTCGGTAATTATTCGGTGCTTCGCTAGAGGTGTCTGACGTAGTTCTGAGTTCGACAAAAAACACTCTCTGTGGCGATGCAGCAAATCAATGATTTGTTCTGTTCTTGTTGCGGTAACGCCAGATTCACGTCGAAGGGATTCGGAAGCTTGAAGGTATCTTCGGGTGCGCGTTCAAAGTGGGCAACCGCGATCACGTCACTTGCTTGTTGCGTTTCTTCGAGGAACGCAATTGCAGCGCCGCTGTTTAAATGCTCTTATTTCTCGCTGAAATTATTCACCAAACTTGGGATTGGAGTTGCGTAAAGCGCGCAGTGCCTCTTGGAATGGAGACACTGCGGTCGAGGAGTAACCTTTGGTCTTTCTATACGATAGCGTCGAAGTCAGAAACAGCATCTTCACAGTAGACGGTGATCATCAAAATTGCGCGGGGTGGCAGTGTGAGAGGATCATCGGCGATCCTTAAAGCAGCACGGTGTTCGGGGTTCGGCTGCGGCGTCGTGAAGTGATCGAGGGCAAAAGATCTCGGCTGGGTCTGTAGGTCAATTATTGCGCCGTTGTCCGTCAAAAAGTTCATTCCGAGAATTACGTCGCGGGAGCAATTAGGCAAAATGACGAACGCCGCAGAGTACGTTGTGCCGTCTATGGTGACGCGCGATGTGGACGTTCCACTTGGCGTCACGAGGTGGCCACCTGCTTTGCGTATGTGCGGACCATCCCATCTGGTCATACCTTTCTTCAGCTTAGCCGCAAGTGGTCCGCTCATAACTTAGTAGTCGGCTCCGGTGTCTATAAGGGTAACTACAGCAAAGCCGTCGATGAACAGCTGAACGTCGTACGCCGCTTTCCTCGACTTTCGGGTGCGTCGGGGCGTCGTATCTCGGCTTCTGTGTGTTGACGGCCGGGCACTGTGCGTCGTGGTCTTCATTGTATTCTCATCGGCAGGTTTGGTCATGTCGGGTACACATCAAGCCGTTTTGCTGTCGTGGTGGTGGGGAGTCAAGTCAGGGTTAGATTGGGTCGTCGGGGTCGGGGCATGTCGTGAATCATGGTCTTCAGCGAGACGCTGCGTCGTTGCAGGGTTTTCATTTTTCTGCCGTTGTGCAACTTTACCTCCCGAAGTTCCTGCTTTTAGTTTCCCCCGCGTGGGCTGGGAACCTTCACGAGAGACATCAGCAGTGCTGCGGTGGTTCGGTGACTGGTACGGGTGGGGTGACGGTGAACGGTTGAAGCGGGCTGGTCCTGGGGTGGTGTTGGAGAGGTATTCTTCGATCTCAGCAGGCCGCTGGCCGTAACGGGAGCGTGGGGCTCGACGGAGAAGCCTCGCAAACCGAGCCTCTTGTAGGGACAGCCACGGTAGATGTCGTCGGCCTCTCCGCAGTGGTAGCACTGCGGGCGATTATTGGGCGTTCGCTACACGTCGGTCGTCCTTGGCGTCTGGTATTGGTCTACAGGGCTTCGGCCGGGTAGCATTGAACGGCGGTATGGCTCGGCCTCTTGATGACGGGTTGGAGCAAGGCGTGGTTAACGAAGAACTGCGGAATAGGTCATCTCTTGGGGCTGACGGGGTGCTTCTTAGGGCGTAGAAGTCCCCAGCACCTGTTGAACTACTTCTCGGATGACGTCTTCAGGGAAGCCGCTTGAGTTTGCGTCGTAATTGAAAAAGCCTCTGAAGCTCCTCTTTGACCACTGCTCGGATGGTCTCGCGCAATGTATCGGAGCTTACAGTTGCGGCACCAATGTTTAAAGACAACAGTGCGTTGACAGGGCGGTCGTAATGCCTCGTTCGAATATCTAGCGTCTGCTCCATCGCGGCCGCCTCAGACGCGAATTCCGTCACCGTCTTCGGCGGGTTACAGAATAGACAAGCAAAAAGCTCTTGCTTCACTCCTCTCATTAAAAACCTGAGCTTCTTTTCTTTGGTCATTCCGGGGTACGCACGGCAAAAAAGTCGCTTCATCTCCTCAAGAAAAAACACGACCCCTTCGTTGGGGTGCTGCCTTCGAGTTGCAAGCAAAAGCACAGCTCGATCTTTTCTGACCATGCTAGAGAAGCTCTTAAGGAACGCCCTTTTCAATTGAGTCCAGTCGGTCAAAGAGCTCTCATGGTTCTCGAACCAACTTCGAGCAGCATTTTCTAAGTAAAAGAAGACATGCCGGAAAGTTTCTTCGTCGTGCCACTTGTTGAAGATACGGACGCACTCCAGCTTCTCCTACCATTCTTCGGGGTCTTCAGCGGGGGCTCCCCGGAACGATGGTGGTTCTCGGGGCTGCTGCAGGCCGGTTGGCGACGTTGTTTCTTGCGCCATGGTGTTGGTTGCAGCGTTCCTTCTCTTGGGCTCTTCTGGCAGAAAACTGAACTCGGGTAGCAATCCTTGCAGTCGGCAGCTTGCTCTGGTTGGACTGCCTTGGCAGCCTCTAGAAGTCGTAGATAGCATAAAGGCTTAGTACTCAGCACCTTTACCAGCTGTCACGAAGCGAAAAATGACGCAGTTATCTTGAAGGAGAAACAAGTTTATTGGAGGGAACTTGTGCTCCCCTAACAACTCAAAAGAATACAGAGGCGGCGAAGCAGCGGTCAACAAAGTCACTTGCACAGGCGAGTGTCGTCTGATCGAATGCCGCGGCGTCTGTTCTGCAGGCTTTTATCTTTCGGCGCAAGTGTTTCTGGAACCGTCGATTCGCATCCAGAACATTGTAGGTCACCGAAGATTGCTCTGGGCTAGTGACGTTAGGGCGAAACAGTCTGCTTATCTGAATGTGATGGGCCGTACGTGCGGCATAAAAGTAGAGAATGTAAGACGCGCTTCGTTTGGAACGCAGATAACACAGCCGCTCGTGGCCGGCAGTAAAAACTAACAATAAATAAACAAACCCATACATGGTTCACGGCAATATCATCCCTAGCAACTTTGTACGCCCCTTTTCCCGGAGCTTGTGCACACCCTCGTTCGTTTCGTTTCCTTCAAACATTTCATTTACTCGCTGTTTGTTTGACGTCCATTTTGTTACTTTCAATGGAGCTCTCTCAAACACCAATTTTGTTTTGGTGTACAGTTTGACGGTTTCATCGAGATTGGGCGCACAAGTATTACATCGTCGACAATAATTGACCTGTGTAGGTTTCTTGTTATTTCAAGAAATGCCGGATTAGTTTTGTTCAGATAACGTTTGATCGTGGCAGCCAGTAGAAGTGTACGGGGTGTCGTTCCGAATGTCACCCTCGTCATTCTCCATGCCTTGTATTTCATCGGTCAGTCATCCCTGGTCGTCGTTTTTCCACCACAGGAATCGCAAAGCGTCTCTGTCTTCTTCGTTTATGCCTATGTGCTAAACGGCCTTTTCCGCATCTCCGGTTAGCGCTATCTTTTCTTTGGAGAAGTTTAAAAGCATGGATAATACGTCTTCGTTAAATTTGGTCCTGCTTCTAAGTTGTCGTAGAGCGATCTGTCTTTTATCGTGCTTGAAGACGCGTCAAAACGCTCTATCCTTTGTTGTCAATCGGTCCTCCTAAATTACTGCATGGTGCGGCACATAGTAGGGAAGATAGTTCGCTTGTCCTGTTTCCTCTTTGACTGTTTCGGCTACCCCAGAGGTGAAATATTCCGATATCGTCTCGTCATATCTCCTGAGAGAAGCACTCTTTTTAAGCATGGTTGTTAATTGTAATAGCCTTTTTGTTGCGATTTCTTTGTTTCTGTCCAGGTTAACGTTTTTTTATGGAAGACCTACCCAGTAGCGACTATTCGATATTGTTATTTGTTCCTCGAAACACTCGAGTATTTTTTGTTCTCTACTCGGTTGACCACGTTTCATTGCGATGCCGATTGGCTCCAAACTCCAAAAAGTCTGCAATTCGTCCTGAATTCATTTGTCAGTAGTTTGGACGTGAAGTATCATGACTGTTGCCCGTCCTTTTGTTATTTCCAGTTTGCTTGGTTGCCATGGTTTTTGACCTATCGATCCAAGCGTTGTCTGCACAGCCACTGGGTTGTCACCTAGTAGTTTTGTTTGTCCCGTGAAAAACTCCCAGTAACAATCAGAACCAATTAGCAAGCCTAACGAACTCTTCGTGCTTGTTTTTTTCATATCGTCGGCAATCTCCAACCGTAACTTCTTCATTTGTTCGCTGATTTTTTTTGTGGATCCTGGCAGACAGTTATAAGAAATCACCTCTACTTTTACAACATCAATCACGGTGGATTGGCATTGGGTTGTATTCTTTACTTTCAATTGTACCACATTCATGATCTTCACCGTTTTGTTATCGCCGAGCGAGCCAATCGTCAATTTTTCTTATTTGATTACCTTTGATCCTATATATTCCGATAATCCTGCTGCAATAAACGATCTTTGGCTGTCGCTGTCGAGTAACAGCTGGGCGTAGTTGCCTGAGGAGTCTCCTTCTATCCAGGCTACAGCAGTTTGTGGGAGCACGCATTGCTTTTCCTGCCGCTAAATGGCATGCATGCTGCACGTGTTCGATTCTTGAGGTTGCACTATTGCGGCATCTAGTTCTGCTTTTGCTTCCCGTTTTGTCCGACACATTGACGTCGCGTGCCTTCCTTTGCATTGTTTGCATCGCGAATTTACTCTGCAAACACGTGCTGTGTGGTTCAGACGCATACACCTGAAGAATGCTCTGCTGGCTGCAAGCGTCGCCTTTTTCTCTTCCGTCAGCAAGCTCCGACGACAATCTTCCGTCGCATGGTTGTGTTGTTTGCAAAAGATGCACACCTTCTCTGGTGAACTGTAAAAACTTGCTGCTGTTGGAAACTGCCTCGTATTTTCTGTTGTCTGTATCTGAGTCCCCGATCTTTGCTTCGTTTCTGTCTTCTGTCAAGTTAACTTGATGCCGAAAAAATTCAAGCAGCCGTGCTAGGGCTTCCGCGTTTGTTTTTTTGCTGACGTGCTTTGCTCTCCTTCTTCCCTTTCTCTGTCCTGTATACTCTGAGCCACCTCTTTCAATTTGAACTCCACTCAAGACTCTGAGGCAATAACTCTCTTCAGCACTGCCGTGAGCATTGGGGCATAGAACTCTGGTTTTACATTCAATGAATCGAGGGCGACCATGTTCACTTGTACGACTTGGAATAGCTTTCTTAGCTATTAGATATCCCTCGATGATTGTACCTTTTTATGGTTCAGCAGCTCTCTCAAGTGCAGATCGACTGATTTCTCATGCCTTCCGAACGTGTCTTTCAAAAACTGTAATTCGTGGTCATAGTTCTTCTCAACGGAAAACAGGAGTCCTTCTATTGAAGCCGCTGCCTTGCCAGTTATTGAAGCCTTCAAGTAGTTAAACTTCTGGGATTTAGTCATGCTAGGCCTGTCGTAAACTGATGATTTGTATTGATTCCACAATCTATTCCACTCCAGCTCATTTCCATTGATTTTTAAAACCTCCAGCTTCGGTAGCTTGACCAGTTCCATGTCATCTGGCCTGGAGTTGGGCTCTGTGCTTGGTGCTAAGATGTGGCTGCTAGTCTGGGCATTTACGCTGCTTGGAATGAACTCCGCAATGCGTTTCTCAACCTGCGATACGATAGCCAATACCTTCATGTCGTATTCAATTATTCGTTCAAATTCACTGTCCGCAACTTCATCTGTAAATATTGCTTCATTTGGTTCTTTGCTTCTTTTAGTCGTGCGTTTAGCCCCTTAATTTGTGTTTGCGGCAAGCAAAGCGCCATTCTTTTGGCCCCTTCTTTTATTGGCTGTTTGGCTGCGTTGATGAGCTGCGTTGTTTTCGTCCGTAAAGCCTTTAGTTTTTTTTGCTACGATATCTTTGCTCATCTTGGAAGGTGGTTGTTTGAAGCTCGCTTACGTTTCAGTCAGCTGGTCGGATCCCGTTATTTCTGTGGTAGCCTCCTCATTGTCTGGATCATGTCAATTAGCTGCTCCGACGCCACCGTCTTCTCCGCTGCCCCAAGGCAGCTTGCTGTCGTTCGTTGCGCGGAGGTAGAAATCCTGGTCACGGCACCACTTGTAAACACGAGAGAGGCCGGGGAACCGTTCGAATTCTTTTTAATGGCTGACACTAGCAGATCAAGCGCTCCCGCTGCGAGAAGATGGTCTTCTTGTTCGTGACTGATGATGGTGATATTTAACAGTACAAAAGTTTTAAGGCTCGTTGAGATCTATGCTCTAGTTGGACCGTCGCTGCGCCTTAGAGGCGCACTGCATTGGTGAAAGTAAATAGAAGTGTCCTAACCAGGGATATCAACCTAAAGTGAGTTCCCGCTGATCACTATGAGAATCACTGGTAATGGGAGGACCGGGAGTTCGGCGATTAAACAATAATCGCTCTGATGATGTGAGCATGGCGGTGACGTCGCTGTTAAGGGAGTAGGAGTTCAGATTCGGTGCTAGCACTTTGGAATGCAGTTACGTAGTTGCAGAGATGTGGCCTGGAAATTGAGGCAGCTAGAAAGAACAGAGCCTTAGCATTGGCAGCAGGTCTCCTCATTGAAAGCAATGTAGTTGTAGGACCAAATGTTAGGCTATGGACGCCTCTAAAAAGAACGCGGCGGGTTAAAAATGTTACGAGGTTACGGGAATTTCCGTGGAATCCTCCGCGAATGCCTGCAGAGCACACGACGTAGATGGCGCCACATAGCTCTAGACTTCTAATGTCGTGCATCCAGGCTGGTTTACGAAAGAAGAAATTTGAAAAACAATCCCTTCGAATTTTGATTAAGAGACGGCCTTCTATATGTTTGGCGAAGTGGTATTACTTGTGTCAGGATCTCCACAAGCCAGGGTGGGAAGGACGCTCGCCTTATATTGTAAAAATAAAAAAAGGAATATTGGGCAACGTGACCTTGACCTATTTCTTCAAGCTTAGAAGGCCGCCAGATTAAAAAACGTGATTTGAACTAGACCTCAACCTTCACTCTAGCAGCACGGCCCTACATCTATATTTCGGTCTTTTACTGCCGGAAGAAAAAAAATAAACCGAGATAGCGTAAGCGATATTAAATATTAAGTCTTACTGCAGAGAAAGACGGTAACATAAACACAGTGCATCGACTGTAATTTCATGTAGCAAAATCCCTGGTTCATATCAAGCTCAATCTCAACTTTTCAATCTACCGTAGCAGACACGCAAAGCTAGCTGTGTGCTTCAAACAAGTCATTCACTCAAACGTCTCCGCCCAACGATTTACAAGAACCGCACAATATTGCAGAATTTGTTTGAACACTCACTCCTGACGTGTATTCCATGGCCATATCGCATAGGTTATGCGAACTTCCAGGTTCTGAAATTCTTTTTTTGTACTGACGGTGAAAGAGATGCTTGCCTGCGGTTTTCCGTTTAGGATGTTGCCTCGAATGACGCCCTCGTCGACCTGAATGATACCTTTATCTGGGTTATTCCGCAGGGGAGGAGAAGGAACAAACAAACAAGAAAAAATCCGCAACATTAGGCACAGTGGCACAGGGTGTAACACCTGCGGAAACAGCATAGCTGATGTTTTTTGTTCCACCTCGAACCTGCTCGCCCGAGATTTGAAGCACTATCGCATTGCCAAATCTGCTGTTGCAATAAAAGCATGTGCAGGTACATGCAAGCGGTGGCATGCTCCCCTCCATCCTTGCCCTCCCGAAGCACAAGAGTCTGGAAGCCGCATGTGCAAGACCACGGTTTCCTATATGTAATCGTTTAGGAACCCTTCTCGTCGAGTCGGCTTGCAGTGAGACCTCTGCGCCCCCCATCAGTGGGGTTTGTAAATCTGCTCTTGCTTATATGTTAGGTATTACTACATCAAACTTATGATAAGGCTCGATCCTCAACAGCCACGCTCTTAAAAAAGAAACGGAAAAGCAAAAGGTCACCAAAGAATTACCAATTTTTTTGGTACTTCTGCTGGACAAATATTGGTGGCAAACATACTTACAATGTTCGCTTAATAAGTAGCCATGGAGCTACCCATGACGATCTTAGTTGAACTAAAGAAAGCAACATTAGCGACAATTTTGTGACATTACATTTGTAGCAAACTAATGAGAATACGAAAAGTTATTACCACTTATTTCACATGCGAGTATGCGAAATGACCTGGACCCACACGAAACATTTACGCCATGACAATCAACGGCAACGTGTGAGTCAAGCGGTATTCGGTTGTATTCTTCTTACCTACGCAAATAAACGCAAAAAGTATAAATCAAGAACCAGAAAATTCGGCAAAGACACGGAATATTCCCAGTGTTTCAGACAGATTTGTACATGTTGACACCGCTAGTTGATGTCATCTTTAAGTAGGCGGTAATAACGCCTCTATTAATAGTGTGTTCGATTGCTTCAAACCACGCAGAACACTCGCTCTACAAAATATTGACACCCGGTCATATGCAGTCTGCAATGCTGTTGTGCGCACTAAAACATACAACACACTGCAGAGCACAAAGCAATAAACGTAGAAAGGCCAGCTGAAAATACTCTGCTGATACAAAGTGGCCCTTTAAAGGCTTTGAAAAAGTGTCTTGTCTCGGGAAGTTTCAACACACAGAACGTCCGTCCGGATATTTAGGGTCTACGGCTTGGCTGCAACGAACAACCTCATATATTTGAAACGCCGCATCACAGCAACTTGACGCAAACATAGAATACTTTTAAGAAAGCCCATATTTCTGTGGTACGTAACAAGCTAATAGTAAGGAAAGAAACACACATCCCATTTATAGAAACCTGATCCTGTATTAGCTCATTTAAAATAAATAAAAAAATTAAACAAAACACAACTGATTTGAAGTGAGAAAACGGTTTTCACTGTGAACAATATTATATGTCGCAAACTCTGGTCAAGGAGGGTCTTCGCACTTTGTATCACGTTCAGAAATATTGTGCTCATATTGACACAAAAGTGGTTGTCACAACTTTGCAGGGTAATTTCTTATCTCTATTGCCTGGTTAGTTGGATCTTATTTAGCAGAAAACAAACGTCTTAAACATTTACAATAAATGTGTGGAAGGCCTGTGGATGTCATAATAATTAGCTTCCGCTTTATCGGTCAATCGGTAAATAAATACTCCTACAACGTTGTCATTAGACATATAGCAATAATGGCTAGCAGTTTTCGCCTAATACGCTCACAAGGAGGACCGTGTGCTGCTCTGAATTCCGACAAAAATACAGAACTGGCGTATGTTCCGCCGCTAATCTCTATAATATAGTAAACGGAGATAATTTGTCGGACATGACTTGGCAAATCCCAAGAGAAAAACCGGAAGACAAAATAAGAGAGAACACCAAATTCTTTAACACGAGTATTTTGCCACAAAATACACGTTTTGCGGAAGTTCCACCTTTCCTCGCTACAATACCGGTGTGATAAGGTATTCAGGTCCATTGTCGGGAGATGACCTCTTTACTTGACCTCCAAACACTCGTGTCGTCAATTTACTTGACCTCCAAACACTCGTGTTGTACATTGTTGGTATCAAATTTTCCTGTTAGCGTGTTATCGAGCTTCGACTACTTCCAGACCCATCTCTGGGTATCCACTGTGCTGCCCTAATTGTACACCGCTTTTCGGTTCGTCTCATAACTTGGCCACCTGGTTCCATTGCTTATTCTTTACTGGGAGAATGACACCATTTACTCAAGTTTGTACCATGATCAAGAAGCTTATTTGCTCTCCCTAAGTGCTACTACTATGATTATTCGTCCCATACCCGTGGATCAGATCAAAGTTTGCTTTCCAGTTCTTTAGTAAGGCGCCACCTTGAAGCTTCGTATGTCTTCACCGGTACTATGCACTGGCTGTATATTTTTGTTTAAGTGATAAAGGTAGCTTCCTTTCATTGCTTTGGAGTCCTTTCGAAGTGCTCCCCAGCCGATAGCCAATCTTCCACGCAACTCGTAGTAGCGGAGTAGCACTATCGATCTCTCCGAGTAAGTTATATTGTTTGACTCCATCAAGCGTTCTCTTTCCTCAGCAGACGACGACATTTTTAGCGTGATTGTTGTTCATTTCATTAAATTTATTCACATTTATTTTGATCCTCACGGCCGCACTTTCTGACTGTAGTTCCACAAACATTGTTGGCAGGTGTTCTGCAATTTTACTAAGCAGGACAATGGCACCTGCAAAACCTCATTAATCAAGTATTCTCTGTAGGTTTACTCAGTCCAGCTTTCTGTATACCCCCTGGAGACAAGCTGTGAGAAGTTTTGGCGAGATGGTATCTTCCTGTCATACTCCCTTTCGGATGGGGAAGTTATCGCTTTGCTTGCGAATCTTTATCCTGCTCATACATTCCTTATGCATATATCGCCTAGACGTCTTGTATAGCTCGTGTATTCTGTGGTATTTTATTAGTTTTAGCATGGCTGCGGTGTTTTTTGTCATTAAGTATTATGTAAGCGTCTGCTATTCCCTGGTGTTTTAAGGCTATTAGCAATGCTAAGGCGTATACTTAGTCAAACGCGTTATCATAGCCTACTAATGCCATGTAAAGGGGTTTATAGCATTGTACGGATTGGTTTCTCCCTTTAATTGCAACATGGTTGTAATTACTGGTTGAGTACCTCTTTCTAAACACAGCCAACTATCTGGGTTGTTGTAATTACAAGCTGTTACCTACGCTGCTAGGTATAACTTCGGAAAACAGATGGTAAAAAACTGAGAGTACGATGAGGGTTCTGAAATTACTTAGGCGCTTGTTATCTTCCCTTGCATGAATTTTTCGGCTTTGGGAAATTCTTCAGTACTAATTCATTCACAAAATGGTGCACCAAGTTTCCCATTGCAATATTTCAAAGAACATCTCTGGTGATGCTGTCATTACCTACAGGTTTTCCTCTTTTCGTGCCCTTAAGAGCATTCCTACTTCCCCTTCAGTCAATATCAATATATCAAAAGTTCAGCACGTTCTCTCAGAGGTTTGCCTTGTTTTAACGTCACTGGCATACAATCTGCTGTCGTGTAGTTCCGCGATCTTTGCTATCTCCTTGACGTTGCGCACATTGTTATCCTGCTCGTCTCGGAGGGCATAGATTCTGTTTTGCGAATGGGTAGCTTCCTCTTCGTTGCTTTTAGGTTTCGTTTTATTCGCAGCATTTCCTCGATCACTGCCATGATATATGCCCAAGTGTCGTTTGTTTTACTTGTGTTAATCGTTTTACATAGGTGTGCTAGCTGAACTTAATCCACCGTACTTGACTCTTTTATGTCTTTACGTGCCGGAATTAGTTCATGTGTTTTCGCAGTTCTCTTGTTTTTTTTTCACATGCTCCTTCACCTTGAGCTGCTGCAGTTTATTTGATTGCCGTTATTAGGTTGTCATTTAGCTTCCCTAGAGAACCCTAGCTTTTCTCGTTTAGATAAGCAAATTTGTTTACAAGAAATAAACTGAAGCAAAATGGAGAGGCGAGCTAGTTGGTTCGCAAATTCCATGAGTGCCTGTGTCGTTCCCTTTCTCGTCCCTGTGAAAAATTTTGCGCTTAAGTTTCACTCATGGTGTTTACAAGAGTTAATTTATACTACTTCGCCTTGGCTTTGACTGGCTCTGTACTGTGGGTTCCTACTTTTAACCAGTTTCCTTCTTTATATTTTGACATATAACCAACCAATGATCGCTGCTCCGAATCTTACTTAGCACATCTCCATCCTCACCCCACCCGCCTGGGGTGTAACTTAAAATCAAGAAAATTTTGTTGTTTGGTTTTTCTAAGTTATCTCTGAGCAATTGTATTCATTTACGCCAATTTACCGAATACAGGCGTTATTTTACGAGATCTGCATTTCTGTGTTTAATGATTGGCTTTACACTTTCAGTCCTTTTTGCTTTTATTGTTTTTTTTTTATTTTATTTTTGGAAAGTTCGGACCCGCCGGTTATCTCGGATTTACGCTTATATTTATTTGCCACAGCAAATAATAGTGTAAAAAATATATTTGGTCGGACAGCATATTGAACATCCACTAATTATAACACTAAAGATAAAAAATGGTGAACCGTGTAACGCCGTGAATTTACTGAAAAAGTCAGATTTGACAAAAGTAACAGTGGCAATCGTTTTCATAGAGCGAATGGAGATAACTGGTCGGACAGACTTCAGATATTTAAAAAAAGTGGCTGCAACAAACTCACACGCTAGAGGAATAGTAAAAGAGTGCTACTCATTAGTAGGGAAATATCTGAATTTCTTGGCGCTTTTGGATAATTGTTTTTCCTCTGGGAGTTTTCTATGCTTCGTAAGGGCGTATGAACCCCACAGGTTTGCACAAAAAAAAATGTAGTCCCGGCTTGAATTCAAAAATTTCGGGCCTGTCTACTTGTACCTAGAACAAGGCGAACAGAAAAACCATACTTGTTTGATTTTTTTTTCACTGTATCTTTACTTTTCCAAAGACGGTATTCAACGCACACTAAACTTAAATTCAAGACTATACCCATGAGCCCCTTAATTGACCTGTGTCGCTGCTTCTACTTTGTTTAGTACACTCTGGACGATACTCTGCACCACTTCATAAAAGTTGTTAGCCTGCATTGTATTTTACCTGAAACGTATCTTTTGCATCGGACACGCATGTACCTTTGTGAGGAAGTGCTCTTTTCGCAATTTCTTTCCCTTGTTGGTAGCGACGTGCTTGTTTGTAGCGACAACTCATTCATTCATTCATTCATTCATTCATTCATTCATTCATTCATTCATTCATTCATTCATTCATTCGTTCATTTATTTCTTTGTTGATCCTTCAATATTTGGATTGTTCATTCATTCATTCATTCATTCATACATTCGTGGGTTGGTGCGTCCGTTCATTCATTTATTTATTCATTTCTGAATTGGAGCGTACCAGAGAGGTAAAGTCGGCTGGTATGCAATGTGTCCCCGAAAGGTGACCAATTCTTATTTTTATGGCGGTGTGCTGTGTATTCCTCGCATACCTTAGAAAGTACCAAGGTTGATGTGGTACATTAACTCAGGGGCATCTCGCATTGCCTAAAGTATAAATAAGCATCATTCCGAACCAATGAACGGCATTTGATATCACGATTAGATGCGCATTTAACCAGTCGCCGCTTTATGACGAATGAATGAGCCGTGGAGAAAAATGCAGTGTCATACTTAGTTTACATAAATTTTCCCCACCCCCTCCGTACGCAACAAAAATGTATCACCTAGTTTTTTGGGGGGGAAGTAGAACACCTGTTCTCGCGGGTGGTATGAAATCAGCAACCGGTAAGCCTGATGTAAAATTCTTGCAAGGTTTTAAACCATAGATAATCCTGGAGAGCTGCTCATTGTAATTGTTTTTTCACGTATATGGAGGCTAAGTTTTCGCAAAACGAGGTAACTGATATTTCTGCCTCGTATACTGCATTTAGAATCTTTGAATTTACAGTTCTATCTCACACTACCCCTGATTTCGTTAGATTTTTTTATCCGCAGTCACATCCAGCAGAAGCGTAATTATGTCATTGCACCTCTTCAACGTATAATTGTGTACGTCTTATGAAGCACATCTTTCTTTTTAAAACAACACCGCGTACATCCACATGACAAACATTTCCGTGGCAACTATACCTCTAAGTTTGGCGACATCTGCTCCAGAAGCAACACATCCTGATCAAATTACCGTATAACTGAAAAACTATCTCATGTGCCGATATCAAGTGGTAGTAATGTCAAACATTTCTTTGCACCCCTGGCTTCTGTCAATCAAGCTTCCTGATAATTTTTTTTATTTCCCTGAAAATATTTGTTGACATTTATTCGGTTTTTACTTCCTTCATTAGAGTGAAGTTCGTAAATTTTGTGAAGCTGCAGTTTCCGGTTACAATACCTGTGTATACTTTCCTACAACCTTTTGTATGCTCCTACGCTTCCTGTCATCTCAAAGTCCCCATGTTTAAATACTTTGTTAGACAGAGTTTTTATCAGTTTGGGTTAATTTTGGGGCCCCTCTAATATTATCCACTACCACAGGGTTTTCCGAGAAATAGAGTAAGACGTGTTCATTTCACATGACTGCTGGTGTGCACAAGTACTTTTCATCATTATAGTATACTGACCTAAAGCTGCGTAGATGTTTAAAATTTTGACTGCTCTATTTTTATGTCCTTCACTAATTTCTTTATTACCATGCGAAAAACCATTGAAAATACATTAATTTGTCTATACGAGTTCAGCACCTCTATATTACCTTGCTACTAATAGTGCGTCACAGAACCATCAATGTTGTGCCTCGTTTCCGCTTCATTGCACATGTCGAGAAGGCAGTGCGGGTAATATTACTCAACTCTTCAGTGCTAGCAGAAAAGCGAAATCAACATTTTCAAACCGCAGTTCTCTGGTTTTAGCCAGGTAATTTACGCCGTCTTATTCTTGCTGCCGACGACACTAAATCTGGAGTAACAAGGGCGTTGTGTGTGATTGCCCTGTACGGTTATGTTTTCTGGATACTTTGTGAGCAACAAATTTCCAGTGTTGGTTCCTGGCTTCAAATGATTTGTTGCTTACTAACAACAATGAACGCGAATTTTAAGGGCAAAAAAGTACGAATTCTAGTTTAGGTTTTCCAGGATTTTAAGCCGTCGCTACAAAGGTTGCATATTAAGACGAATTCTCAGCTTACCATGCAAGCATGAATCGAAGCGGATGAATCTTGTGTTGGCGTTGCAAGCAGCCAAGCCAATGATCATGAATACAAAAAATTCAAATAACATGGTGCTGTTTGTTTGTCCTCCACTCTTAAGTGATGCAATACTCTTGTCCGCAGTTCTCGCAGTATATAAGGACGTTGAACGTCCACCGTAATGAAAGCAATTCAAGACTGAAGGCAAATATAAAACGAAAAAGTGAGTTGTGAAGCTTGCTTAGACATGACCATCTTCTCCTGTGCAGAAAAATATGAGTGCAGGGGTAATTTGTTTCGGCGCCTTCTTTGAAGCTGCTTAGACGTTTGGGCCTCAGCAAGGCAATAAATACATGGACAGTTGTTTGCTCCTTATTTCATGGCCGACACTTATGGAAAGCCTAATGAAGTTCTGCTTTCCACAAATTTACAGCCATGCGCTAATTCAAGTTCTCAATAGTGCAACCTAGGAGCTAAGCTGCGGAAGTTAGTTGGCGACAAATAAGAAATTTCTCGTGCCTGTGAGCAATACGCAGAGAGAAGAGTAAAGTGTAGACGAAACACTCGCAGAACTTCAACTCAATCTATGCAGCAGAAACACAGAAAACATCTATATGTACATGAAACGTGGAAATGGCGAACATACAGCGTAAACAAACGCTTTTTTCAAAGAGGCATCAGCGGTGAAGCTTCAATATGACCTAAGCAGCAGCGAAGGAGAACTTGAATTTGTTAATAATTTATTCATTTACTTGTTCAGTATTTATTTATTTATTTATTTGGGTACCCTCTATCCCCATGTGGAGGTACAGAAGGGAATAGGTTTTGGTACAAATACCGGAACAGAGAACTACATACAAGGAATGTTTGAACCGGAACAAATTCCAAGCCATCAATACAAAAGCAATAACAACTCATTGAAAATGTATCCAAATATATGTAAATACAGAGTATAGATGAAACATAACACTGTAAAGCAAGGGCCAGAGTGCCGTAATCCAGGGGAAAACACACAACGACACTTTGTGCAAAAAATAACAACAAATCGTCAGTGTCACAAGAACATCAGATATCCAAACACACAAAGCAATTAGCACATGAGAGGACACTAATAGAGCACCGATATATGTCGTTCAATTCCTGAACGAAATGCGCGCGCATCGGTAAGAGTAGCTGACACCCTTGGCAGGCGGTTTTAATCGTTTGATGTGTTTCGTATGTAGGAATGGAAACACAGGTTAGTACGACAATAAGGGATGTTCACTGTCATAGGGTGATGTATGGGACGATATGTATGCTAGACTGGAAAGAAGTTTATTTTTTAGCTGTAGATTCAAGTGGTAGATTTTGTGAAGCAGGTTAGACCGTGACATCTTTACACGAACGGAAAACGTAGGGCGTATTAGCGCTCGTTTTGTTCAAGATATACTGGTCTTGGGAGCATATATACATAGGATAGAGTGCACTGCGGTTTTGTACACATTCTGCGGTTTTGTGCGGAGCATTGTACGTTTGTTAGTATTTAAGCGCATTTGACAATTTGTTACTTCATTAAGGTCACACTGTAGTGTTAATAAGTCAGCCGTATATTAAATCACTATGTGTAAATACAGTTATCTGCAAATGATCTAATGTGAGATGTAACGGCGTTAGGCAGACCATTTATGTATATGAGAAACAAGCGTGAGCCCAGCCCGTAACCTTGCGGTATCTCACAGATGACTGGAGAGAAATTGTAATCCTAGTCATTTTCTGTAGTAAACTGGGATCTGTCGGTTAAAAATTTTAAGGTGTGAAGAACCTCATGACCTGGCAATTCACGTAATCCGTGCGTTCTCCGGCGGGCGCGTAGTGACTACAGGGAGCTACACGAGAGTGCGCTACATGCAAACACGAGAGAAGTCAGACTAGTCAGACAAAGAAGTCAGACCAGCACACAAATTTCGTAAAAGTATTTACTTTTTATTTTGACATTATCTTTGCGTTATTTTTGTGTATTTTTTGGCGAGGAGTGGCGTTGCGAGTAAGGCCGGTGTGCAACGCCACCCCGTTACAAAGGAAAAGCCACTAAGCATCATCAAGCATCATCATCGGAGGGCGCTGCAGTGCAACGCGTATATAAGAGCGTTCCGCCATCACTGATCCTATTTCCTTCATGGATGTGAACGAAAGCAAATGCAAAAATATCGAGCGGACCCGGAGCTAAAGCGGTAGCTCTTGTCATTACAGTGCATTGCTGTAACCCAAATTGTTCAAAACTAAGAGTGCATCATCATGCATGGACAATGACGCTCATCGCACAGGCAATACACAACTAGAGACACAGTGCTTCGCACCGTCGGCATCGTTTAAGGCATGATGTGTTCCTTTTTATAGCCAAGTTTGAATACAAAAATTCATGTTTAAATTACTATTTTTTACACAGCAAGTGATGAGAGGCGAGGTGAAATACACAATAAAAATAAAACAAATGTCATCAGTGAAATGCCCATCATCAGGATTACAAAAAAGGTTATTGTGGAAGAAATTAACTGAGTTTTACAACAAAAAGATTTTCGAAATCTATGTTGGCATGGTGAAAAAAAGGAGTTGTTTTCAAGGATTGTCACTAGTATTCAGTAAATGACATGTTCAAAGAACTTGCAAGGGGCACTAGTCAATGGTATGGGATGATAATTAAGTGGGTCACGTGCATAACAAGACTTTAGGAATGCTAGCACTATGTCAATTTTCAAATCGTCAGGTAGTACCAAATAGTAAGATGCCTGAGATAAAGTTTCTGCAAGAATTAGGGAACAATAAACGTCAGTGTTTTTGAGAAATTTTTAGCCCATTGAATCTATCCCTGACGATGAGGAAACCTTTAACTTTGCGATTAGTATTATTATTCCAACCCAGTCTACTATTAGTGGTTTCAATGGATTAATTATTGGGGTACCACAGAGATAGAAATGAGGATGAGGCTGGCACAGTAAAAAACGTTGTGAATGCTTTATTAAACAGAACACAGCTTTGAGAACAGAATAAAACTTCACCAATTTCGTCAACTACACCTATTAATTTGTATTCGTGCCGCAAATAATGTTCCTGAACTTTTTGGTGTTCCGTACAAGAAAACAAGCAAGGATATCTTTGAAAAAAAAAACCCGCCCGCATCTTCCCATGGGGGGAACTCGAGTAAATGCGCCGCCGAGTGCTGGGGTTATCGCGGGAATGTTGCGGAATTGGGTATGGTTTCAGAATGCTTAATTGTGATTTCGTCTTTATTATTCTTATTTATTGAATTAAGGACAAGCGAAGGCAAGGAGTGTAAAAATAAAGTCTGTCTTTATTGCTCGGTGCTGTCACGCAAAGTGTCAATTCAAGCGAAAGCCAAGCAAAGACGCCCTTGACTGAATTCCGAACGCGCGCTCCGCCGCTTATATACACACCTCCCGCGTTCGAGGGAGAGGGGTACGGGGGAGAGACGCGCATGCGCACACTTCCGTACACAAGCGCGCGAACTTTCCACGCACCCACCACGCCGTTATCACGTGTACACGCCCTGCCGCCGTTACTGTTGAGCGCGACGCAGCGCACGGGTAGCTACGACGCATGCGCGCACAGACGCGCTCCCCCCGTACCGCCGCAGCTGCTGTTGAGAGCGACGGAGCGCACGGGGTACAGGCGCTCCTCCTGCACCGCTGCAAATGTTGTTGAGAGCGAGGAGGGTACGGTGGAGAGACGCGAACCTGCGCCTCGACGCGACGCGTATGCGCAGTGAGCGTGTGGACGGCGCCGACAACATCGACGAGTGACATCGCGAGCCTAAGAAATGGTCCACATTTAAAAGAAAGATTTTGCGTTTCGGATAGGGTGTCGAAATTCTAACTGGCAGCTACGATAAAAGGACCACGGCTTTTGTTGTTCATGTCTCTTGCTTTGCGAGCATCCTTTTATTTTAGGAATGTTGAAGAGTAAAATTGAACCAGGGGACCGATTATTGAAATAAATCACTCGCAAATGTATATAGTTATTCTTTAAAAAAATGCACTTTCTTTTAGAACAACGCCCAGGTTATTGCTACAGTATTTTCATAAAATGGGGCCCTGCAATCGGTAAAACATACTTGTAGGTCTTTACTAATCAACAAAAGGTCAACTTTTCGCTAATCACGAACGTACTTTGGCGTACCACTTATTTTGCTTGCGCTCTCCTTAAGAGAAAAATGAATGAAGCAGTGGTCACTGAGTCCTGGCGTGCAAGCGAGTGAGCAAACAAGATCTTGGGAAGTGGTGAGGATTACATCAAACAACACATTAGCACTGTTACTGACATGCGGGTCAACTGGGTCACAAGTTGTGAAAAAAAAATTTTGAGCACAAACAAATAACCTCGGCAGCTTCTTGTGATGACCGTACATCTCCATGACAGCTTTGTGGGCAAGCTATCCTGGGGTAAATTAAATTCCCCAAGAAAGAAGTACGATTTGGGAAACATATTTGTAATGTTATTATGCACTTCCTGGAGGACACTACAAAACGATGAAGGCCGTTTGGAGGTGTGTAACAAACACAAAATATCGCGTCACGGTCGTTTATGCCAAAACTTGCGCAGACAATTTCCAATTGAGATTAAATGGGAACAGAAAAAACACTGAAGATAGTCTGTGATTGCAATGAGCAACCCTCCACCCGTTCTAGTGCGTCGATAACAACGATATTACGAAAAATGTTTTGACAATCGTAAAATTTCGCTACGACACGTTGGCAGATATCGAGGTCTTAGTGCAACTACATCTCCCTTGCATGCATCAATGAATGAGTATAAAGGATCCGGCATGTTTGGGACACTGCGAATATTTGAGAGCAATTATCTGCTTTCACTGCCTAGCTCTGACTACAGGGCTAGTTGTGCGTTCGGTGGTAGGAGCATTGTGTGCAAAGGCATCATCTTTATGAATCTTAATTTCACACACACTGGCAGAATACTTTACATAAATGGAACATTTGTTGTTGATAAAGACTTATTTGTAGCGCTTGAAAACGGCTGTGTTCTGGCCTTGCCGAATTCAATCAGCTTCTTTCGCAACTTTCCAGTTACGCCGCAAAAATCTTTGGTTATGCTTACATAACAATGCGTTAGCTTCGACTGTTATAATAATGCCAAGCCTTTTACCTTGAAACTTTAAAATCTAACTATACTGCTCTAGACTTGTTATAGTAAAACTTCCCGACCCTAAGGGCGTGTTCAATTGCCCCTCCCAAAAGCGGCGTTTTTACGATACAAAGCAGTTCGCGAATTCCATTTTGTGTTTCAACCCATGACACAGTCTGACTATCGTGTAGCCGATTAAAAATGAGGCTTCCACTACGTGACCTATTTTCTATTTTGCCAAGGTGACTCGTAATAGGTTCCGTTTCACAGCGTACTGCTTCAGCGACAGAACCACAAATGCCGCGTGCTGGGCATCCTCGAGATGCCGCCATTTTTTCTTATCCTGCCAGGAGTCTCTCATTATTGTCTGTTACTTTTTTGAAGATTTAACTAGATTTTTGTCACCTCTTTCAGTTGTGAAAGCACTTCAACGTGATATTTATCAGAGTTTCTGTTTAAATAATTTAACAGAGACACCACGTCTCTATTCTCACTCGAATTCTCAGGGAGACCGTTTCAGCAACATTATTAAGACAGCCAGTATTTGACTCGATGTCCCCACCCAAGAGTACCAGCTTTCCAACAAAAATGCATTCACTAACAATGTCAGAAACGGTTCCCGGGCTTGAGAAACGCAGCAAGATGACATTGATACCACGTTTAGCAAATACAGAAGGCCGAGGGCCATCCAATGGAAGTCAGAGCAAAACTTGAGGTAACCGCATGGCAGCTTCTTTACCAAGCCCAGTGAAGAAGTGCGCTGCCGGGTTGTCCTTGTACGGCCAGCAAAACACAGATATTGATGACATAGGGGGCTGTACTCCAGCAGCAGCAAAAGGCATAGGGTTGTCTTGGAAGTTAGCCAGCGGCACCGGGCATTGCTCCTGGGTCACTTGCGCAGGAAGTGAGCACGAATATTCCAGCGGCCGATCGGGGCACCTCGATAACGGTAGGCACGCGCTGTTGATTGACCAGACCTGTGCAAGGGAGGCCTATAAATAAATAGAGGCGCTTTTAGAATCCCTGTAGGCATTTCCCTCATAGGACACGAATCGTCGTTTATACAGGCGAAGCTTCTCCAAGCGAATGCTAAACAACTTTTAAGTAAGCGTATACATAAGAATAAATTAGAAATAGCAGGGTCTCTGTACATGTTGCTCTGCAACGTTGATAGCACTTACACTTTTTGAAGGACCGACATGTAGCAGGTTCACATGAACAAAAACACCGCAGACGTCAACAAACAAAGGGTTTAAATCGTTCCCATTAAGTGTTGACCATAAAGTTGCTTGTAAATAATTGTTTGAGCGAATCGTTTGAGCGAATTGAAAGCGAACATTTCCCCAGTGCTTTAGAGCATCTGTATAGTGTATTTTAACACTTCTTTTATTTTTACATCGAACGACTAAACTCTGTCTACAGACCGCTTGTCGTTTTTTTTTCATTTGTGTCATTATTCACCTGACTTAGCATGTTAGGCTATCTGCTGGACAGCCCTCGTGAGTACCATTAAACTGCGTTCTCTCTCTGTCTCTCTCTGTCTCTCTCTCTCTCTCTCTCTCTCTCTCTCTCTCTCTCTCTCTCTCTCGTTTGAGCGGTGGATGGGGTGTTTCATTAGGGGGCATAAACATAAACGAGGAAAAACAAAAAAACAAGAAACAAACAATGAAATACGAACACAGCAAAATAAAACTACCAAACTTAAAAAAAGTTGTAAATATAAAAAACCCACAAAAAATTAAAAAAACTGGTAAATGCGTTTTAGACACACACGATGAAATTTTCCCTTCTGTATCCATGTCTGATTTTCTTCGGGGTATGATGAAACGGCTGGTCCTGGTAAAAAAATTTCAAAGCCTCAGAGGCTTGTTGCTAAGTTAGCATAGGTGGACGAGTTATTTTACTATTTATGTGATGATTGCCAGAGAACTACTTTCGCTTGCATCTTCAAAAATTTCAGGAGCCACATCTCCATTCATGTGCCAGTGGCACTGCGTACATCGTTATTGCCTAAAGCATAATGGGAGGTGCTTAATGTTTAGGACCCAGGATATAACTCCACAAGACGTGAAAACGGCACCGTGCTGCTCTTTACACTATCGGTCAACGGCGTATCAGATGTCTAGACAGCCCTATAGAGGGAACACTCAGGCATCTCAGCTTTTATGTGAAGCAAGTTTTGTTTTATGCTCACACGCAATTTTTTTGTTGGGGCGGTGGGCGGAAGATGTGGGGACCTGTTCTTTCTGATTTGGAGGTGTTCTACCTAAGAAAAAAGCACTACCATCATATTACAGACATACTTTTCCGCTTGTTCCCGGGCTGTCACAATTTATACATAAAAACATCGGATTGGACACCGGTTCCCAAATCGCGGTATCGCAAACTCAAACACAGAAAATTTTTCGACAATATGAAACGCGTAATTGTAAAATTAAGACACTAGAGGCTGACACTCATTAAATATGTTGGTAATTTAGGTGCAAATGCAATTTTTTTGATATTACGACGCGATCAACATACTTCCTCGTATGGTTCCCATTAACGTTGTCAGTCCAGAGAGGAGTCCGCGGCACACGCTTTTGAGAACCACAGCTTTAGAGCACCAGATCCATTGGTATGAATTGCACCAGATGAAGGCACCTAATGAAGAAACCAATAATTCCTTGTGTTAGAATACACATCAGATTCTACCCCAAACGGCGTCTACTGCATTCAAAATGGGTCAAATTAGGGGATACAGAAATGCCACAAAACATAGCACTCTGTTTCTACAATGACAACCATAATATTATACTATATAAACGTGTGAATCGTAAGATAATGTAAAAGGAACCATATTTTGAATACTGCTGATGTGATGCAATTGCTATTATTCTCGTTGTTCGATTGATTCGAGTGACAATCTCCAAACACTTCATGCATTTCTACCGTCCTTCATCCTGCGTAAATGGAAGGTAGGATTGATTCCTTTCTTTAAAAAAATGCGCAGATACCGGTGGAATAAAACTGCCTGAAAGAACGCCGCCCCCCCTGCTAAATTAAATATAGGCAAAAATTTAGCAGAAGGGCCTTCATGTCGTCGTTTATTTATTGGTGCCCTACACAACGGAATTATCGAATGAATATTTAGTACAGCTGCGCAGCGTCAACTAAGCAGTGAAATGTTTCTTTAGGGACCCATGGTCACTTTGCTTGTAATTCAATGTGCAAACTGACTTCGCTAGATAAGCCATGTTTATTTGTGCAAACCACCAACTGTTACCACTTTTTTTACTTGGTATTTCTGTTTAGGCTACCGTCCTGTTTTGATTAAGGCAAGTATATTGATGGATGGCAATTTTATTATTACATATGCTCGCAAATACATATGCTCGCATTAGCTTACAAGTTCTTTGGTTACCATTGAGCACTGTTTTGACACATGCACAAGCCTGTGATCGTGCTAATATATTTGATTGTACTACATGGTTCTCTAAAAGGTTTAGTCAGTTCGGATACCTAGATCACTGTGCTATTTCGCATACCCACTTCCTACCTACCTAAAAATACCCGGGACCTACTTAAACACAATGCAGAGACGAGCTAGTTGGTGAACATTCATGAGTGAAACACAAGCGCAAACTGACACATGGTAGAGAAAGGAAAACGCCACCAGCCCTTACTAGCAACTGAAAGATTTATTAAACTTGAAAGAAATATCTGCCATGTCAAGGCCCAAAATCAGGCACGTGTGGCCGTCGCACATGAGACTGTCCTCCCCCACTTAAGGAGAGGGGGTAGAAAATGAAATAAAAAGAAGAAGACAAGAAAAAGAGTCGGTTGTCCTCATGTTCGGCCATGCGCATGTCCGACAGTCACACGTGCCTCATTGTTGGGTCTTGGCTTAATATATATGTGCTTTAAATTTTAATAAGCTATTTAGTTGATAGTAAGCGATGGTGTCGTTTCCCTTTTTTGTCCCTTTGTCAGTTTGCGCTTAAGTTTAACACCTGGGGCTTTTTCAGTCTTCAAGTATTGCGAAAATAGTACAGAGAGCTTTTACACTAAAATATCTCTGCCTAAATTCGAAATATCTACTTTTCTGCCACCATCACCTGCGACGTTTCCTATTTTGAAACCTTTAAGAGCGTTTTTATATTTATCTTCTTGTACAAGTGGGACATGGCAAGTTGAGAATATACCCTTAGTAGTTTCCCTAGTCTAATGCCGCCGATATTCACGCGTGGTGTAGAATCGTTCTGCTACCTTAATTATATCGTCCATGTTGGCGTCATGCTTTCCTGTTCCTTTTTGAGTGCGTACATCCCGTATTTGCCGGTGGGTAGCTTTGTCTTTCTTGCTTGAAAGGTTCCCCCTATTTGCCGTGTTTCCTAGATCACTCTCATGTAATGCGCCCGAATGTCATTTGTTTTTCTTATGCAAATGAATCGGCCGCTGCTGCTGATTTCCAATGTTATGTGGTATGTTAGCCTGTCCGCATTGTTCTCGTTCTGCTCCTTCAAAAGCGAGAATTAGTTTTCCAGAGTTGCTTTAAACTCCTGTGCTCTGGCTCCGACTGATTACACGAGGGTTTACTTAGTTTTCAGCAGTTTCCTTATCTCTGTTGGAGGATTTAACCTGATATTGCATCTAGCCATACTATTTCCACAAACCATGCATTGGTTTGGGTTTTTTATTTGTTTTTACCGCACGGCTGCGCTGGTCTGTGTTATCTTTGTGCCAAATAAAGGCCGTTTTTAATTCTTTATATTTATGCTGCACATGTTATCTCTTTCGAGAAGGATACCGTTTGGAACTAGCGGCCGCAGCCTACGAAAAGCGTCTTTGATCTACAGGGTTCCGGACGTCATTCGATTGTTCGAGCAAAGAGTTTTTTAGGAAGTATACAAGAGAAGAAAGTGCACATGAGAAGCCATGCCGTCGTGGGGTGAATGGGATGACCCCCCTTTCTCGCTTGGGCTTGGCATGGCAATTGGATTCTCAAGCGGTTGTTGGGATTTGCTTTTTTCACTACCCATTAAAACATCTACGAGGTACGATAAAGCCGAAATCTTCCCTGTTCTGTGGTAGCCGTGTTCGATAGAAGAGCAGGTAGTTCGTGACAGTACCTGACGTTGGTCATGCCTGAGTGAAAGAACGTATCACTGAGCGGGTAATACACCACGGCGAAACTTGTAGCTGACAGAAAACGAAAGAAACCAAACCTACTTCGGCGAAGACAAGATATGACTCATACGGGGCCTGTATCTGTCTTATGTTCTGTTGGTCTGCGACTTTTTAACGCCCCATTTTCTTTTTCCTAAAAGTATGAACCAACTCGCCCAGTAACAAGATTTGCTAAACTGTCGCTGACGGTCGGTGCACCGGTTCTCCACGAAGATGACTTTTTGATAGGCACGCTCAAAAAGGTTTTGAAATTCTTAAAAAACAAACTATCTGAAAAAATGGTAAAATAATAAACTGAAAGTCTCTAATGAGTTTCCCCTAAACTAATAACATGGTGCTTAATACCAGCTTGGCCTGCCGAATGCGACTGCAAAAATGTGCTTTGCTGCTTTTTTTCCTTAGGTTTAAAACAGGCTGTTTTATTTATTTATTTCCAGATACTGCGGACAGCAATGCTGCCCAGGCAGAGAGGGTTACAGAAAATAGATGACAACAGGCGTTCAAAAGAATTTGCATCACAGCACTCCACAAAATCAGATAGCAATGCATTCCAGCATTCAATTGTACACGGGAAAAATTATGTTTGAAATATTTTAGTGTGGGCAAAAAATGTTCGTATTGTTGTTGAGTGGTTTATTCTGGCTGAACCGTGTGGAGCAGGGAGTAGATATGTATCACTGTTCAAGCCAATTTTTTTGTGATAAAGCAAATATAAAAACTTAAGCTTTGCAATCTGCCGACGCTTCTGGAGTTGTTCGAACTCTAGCTGTTTTATCATATTAGTAACGGATGATCGGAGCCTTTAATCAGAAACAATGAATCGTGCACCTAGTCGTTGGATCCGCTCAATTTCTTCAATATGTTTTGTGTAGTGAGGACACCATACCATTGAATCATACTCGAGGACTGGTCGGATTAATGTGCGGTAAGACTCTAGTTTACCTTTTTGCGGTGAGCGCCTCAGCTTTCTGCGCAGAAAGGAGGGTTTTTAAAAGCTCTGTTGCAAATGTCCTCGTAATGTGTGTCCCAGTTAAGGTTACTTGGAATAGTTAGACCCGAATACCTAACAGAAGATACAGTGTTAATATACCGCATTTCGATTTGATAGCGATGAATAGACGAATTTTTTGTGGTTCTTCTTGTCATAGAAACTGTTAGAGAAGTTAATTACCATTCCATTACGCCCGCACCAGTCCGCGAGTTTATACAGGTTGTTATTCAAACGAACTTGAGAACCACTGTTATCAATAACAGAATAGAGAACATAATCATCAGAAAACAATTTCACATGTACATTTTCATCAAGCTTCTTCCCAATGTCATTTATGAATAATAGAAAAAATAATGGTCCTAGTACCGATTCTTGTGGGACCCATGATAACACCGGTAATACGTTAAACCTGAAACCATCACATTCAACAAACTGCATGCGTTTTGACAGGTATGACTGAATCCATAGCACCAACTTTTGCGGGATACCTCCTTCTTTTACCCGTTCAACCAGCTGCACATGGGGTACCCGTTCGAAAGCTTTGGATATATCCAAAAAGATGTCAATTTACTGTTGCTTATTGATTGCGGAGGCAAAATCGTGAATAACAGATACCAGTTGGGTAACCGTAGAAACATGTTTTCGAAATCTATGCTAATATTCAACAAAAAACTGTTGGGCTTCTAAATAGTTAGATATATGACTAGCGAGAACGTGTTCCATTAGTTTGTAGCATGTGCTGATCAGAGAGATTGGCCTGTAATTAGTAGGAGACAGCTTATCCCCGGCCTTGAACACAGGTATAATCTTTGCCAACAGCCAGTCTATCGGTATGGAGGCTTCTTCAAGAGATGCATTAAAGGTGATGTAGAGATACTCATAAATAACCTCCGCGTACCGGTGCAAAAAGGCATTTGGTAAGACTTCAGGACCACATGCTTTTTTTGTTTTAATTTTCATTAAAAGATGAAAACTTCCCTCACGACTGAAGCCCAGGTAAGGCATGGTGGCACAAGGAGACAACGAGGCACTTATGGAAGCGACAGAAAGGGGATCGGTGAATGAGCCATGGAAGGTAGAATTTAGTTCATTGGCAATAGCTTCGGGATTAGTGAAAACTAGTCCATTAATGTTTAACTTTTTCATGCCGCACTTTGAGCCAGATAAAAATCGCCAGAACTTTGGGGGGGGCTTCTTTTAAAAAAAGAGGCAAAGTATGACTGTGGAATCTGGAACGATCACATTGCAGTTTGGCAGTCAGCTCTTGTTTGAGAGTTGAAAAGTCGCTGCCATGGTTGAATTTATTTTTCCGCCTTCGTGCAATTCTCCGCTTCAGATGAATTATTGAACGGGTTATCCAGGGATTACTGCGCTTTGTAATCTTCTTACGAAGTTGAACAAACCGGTCAATGCACGACAGCACACGCGTCTTAAAAATCGACCAAAATGTGTAAAAATTGTCCCCGTGGCCGAAGTAGGAAAGACCAAGATGCAAGGTTTATTTTCCTTTTCTTTGTAGCACACCATTTATTGCGTTTTTTCAGGCACTGTGTTGGAATATACGGCACTTCGGCGTTTTAATCCAAGCCAATGATGAAATTAATGCGAGCGCATGATATAATGGCGGTCCAAGACTACAAAGATGGCCTTTATGTGAGCCGCATAGACGCTAGTGCCGGATTCCTCTCTAGTGAATCCTGTAAGAAACTCTATGGGTTCGAGAAACACTCGCGCCCAAAGATAACTGCCCCAGAGCAGACACGTCGCTACTCGATTCGCGGACACTCGCCTGCACACGCCACTTGGGTGACTGCTGCTTCGGCGCCTGGCTATTTTTTTAATTGTTAGGGAAGCACAATTTTGCTCCAATTAACATTTTTTTCTTCCAGGCAACTGCATCATTTTTGAAATCGTGACATATGGTGTAGGTGCTGGGTATGTCGCGAATCTCGGAGTTCGGTGCGCCTTTGTGTCGTTGGAAGGTTTTTGTTTTGCCTTAGTTGTGCAACTTTACCTCCAGATGGTGCTGTTTATTTTCCCCTGTGTGGGCTGAAGAGCCTTCAACGAGTGGATTCAGCACTGCTCGGTGATTGCTATGGGTAGGGAAACGACGAACGGTGTAAACGGGCTGGGCCATGGCTGGTTTGAGATAGGCAGTCGTCGATCTCAAGTGGTCTCTGGCCAGCGAGAGGGCGCGTTGCGTTGACGGGAAAACCACGCAGTCCGAGTCTCTTGTATTGGCAACCACGATAGATGTGATCGTCCCACCCCCACAGTTAGTGCAGGGGACGATTATCGGTGGTTTACCAAACGTCGATGTTCCTCGGCATCTGGTTTATTGCTATGGACGGCGGTATGGTACCTGGCCGTGACAGTAAGGACAGCGGCGAAAGTCGAGGTCTGTCTGGCGGAGCTTCTTCACGACGCTTTGGAACAGGGCGGGGTCGACGAAAAGTGGAGGAGTAGGCCATACCTGTGGTTAGCGGTGGGCGTCGGAGAGCATAGAAGCTTCCAAGGCGTGCTTACCATCTTCCCGCCTGCATCAGTGAGTGAAGCAACTTGGTATGGCGGCGTTGTTGGTAAACGTTTCCTCAGCTCTTTGCGAACGACGGCCCGGATTGCTTCCCGCAAGCCTTCCGTCGCGGATCTAGGAGCGTTGACGGGGATCGCCAAACACGCGTTGGGTGGTCGATCGCACTGCGTCGAGCGCACGTCGACGGTTCTCTGAATCATAAAAGCATAGGTCATGAATTCAGCGACGGCTTTTGGGGGGTTCTGAATGTGTACAACGAAGAGGTTTTTTTAAGAACCCGCATCAGAAAGCGGAGCTTGTTTTCTCCTGCCATATCGGGGTCAGCTTGTTGGAACATTATCTTCACCTCCTAAACGAACACAACACCTTTATTGGGGTGTTGAATTTGCGCCTGCAACAATACCTATGTGCGTTCTTTAGTCACGACAGTTGAGAAAGCTTTCGAAAATTACGGTTTGAACATGCTCCATGATGTTAGCGAGTTCTCGTGGTTTTGGAAATAGACTCCAGCGGAGTCTTCAAGGCAAAAAAACACTTGCCCCAGGGTTTCTTCGTCATCGCACACGTTGAAAATTCGAACCAGAAGATCCCCGGGATGATGGAAGCTCCCGAGATTGCAGATGAACGACGGGATGATTGGCTCTTTTGACCATAGTGGTAGCCGCCCCGTCTTCCTTCTTCACTTTATCCGGTAGTAGGCCGAGCTCGGCTAGTAGACTGAGCAAACTGCCATTCCACGTCTTCGGCTGCTGCGAACGGGGCTTGCTTTGCGACTTGCACAGGGCTTGGCGTGCATGTACCCCGTACCTCCAACAGACGTCCAGAAGCCGAAAATGGCTCAGTTGCCTAACAGAAAAACACGGTTATTGGAGCCCAATTTTCCTCACCTAGCAACCCAAAATTACACAGGCGGCGACGCAGCAGTCAACCAGGTGATGTGCGTAGGCGAGTGTTGGGGAATTGGACACCGCGGCGTCTGCTAGGCGGACGCCGTGATAAAATCATCGCTGCTCCGAATTTTTTTAACTCTTCTATTTCTTGCACAATGCCCGGATTCCCACTTAAAATGAATAAAATTTTATTTTTGGTTGCACACCTGGGCTTTGTCATGTCGATTTCCTAATCTTTCTTAGCAGAGGAAATCGTTGATTAACCTCAGGTTATTCCTCTTTGCAAATCACTCTGCTACAGCTTAAGGCAGACATTCGCAGGGGTCTCTGAAACCCAAATTTTCCTTTGCAGCGCTCAATATGAGAAGGGCATTCAACGATGTCACACAACAATCAGTCCTACAGCGGCTCGCTGGTACCAACTGCCGGGACAGGCTTTATTTTTACGTAGCGGTATTTCTCCATAGCAGAACCGTAACGGTGTGCCTTAGCCGTCTCTGATATGACGTTTTCACAGCCATTACTATAAAACCACTCTAAGACGAATTATATCGCGTTTGCTGCTTCTTGTTATAAGTGCTGTTCCCCCGCCCCCTGCTCCAAGATGTTCCACATCACCGGTATGAGTTTCGGGTTCATGACCTCGCCGCGTCGGCAGCAGCTGGATTTATAGAAGAACAGCAAGGCGTATTTCATTTGGAAATCGTCATCCCGTGACAATATTTTTGATGACCCCCATTTGAATACTATAAATAATTCCCAAGCACATATCATGGTTGATGTCCGGTGTCATTTGGTGCGAGTAAATCCGCAAACGCGCCGCATAATCAAACTGTCTCACCATCTGCGTAATCAGCGAAGGTTTCCCCGGCACGAAGGTTTCCCCCGCACGAAGCAGCTTGAGTAACCTTGGTGACGGTATTGGCAACACCGCGGATCCCGAGCTATCAGGATAAGGCTGACGAAGAAAGTTCCCCTGTCCCTTGCATTTTCCTATGCCGTATGGACAAATGAATACCTCCCTCAAAACATGATCGTTACCTGAAACGGGGCCGCACCAAAGTTTTCTTCCCATCCCTACCAACATTCAGGATTACCAAACTTTTACAACTATCCTCGTTCTTTGGTCCTTGAATCAGTAGATAAATCCAAACTTGTCTCCTGCCAGTCTGTATTCCTCGTCTCCAATATCTTTCAATAAATCATTGACAAATTTTTCGAAGCAAAAATCTACGAACAGGCGAAGTGTTGGTTGAAGCCAAGACGAGGAAGCAAGCCACAAAGCTCCTGAACCAAACTCTCATGGCAGATCTGAACATCACTGTCAGACCCCACCGCAGCCTCAACAGCCTGCATGGTGTGATATCTGAGCCTGATCGGCTAAGCGAAACAGTGACCGACCTTCCGGAAGTACTGAGGTATCAGGGCGTTACAGCTGTCAGGAGAATCACCGTCCTTCTTGACAATGTAGAAATACGAACAAAGCACTTACTCTTGAAATTCAACAGATCCAAACTTCCTGAGCACATCAATGCTGGTTTCATTAGATGTGGTGTACGTCCATACATACCTTGCCCGCGCCACAGCTACAAGTGCCGGGGGTTCGGGCACGCTACAACTTCTTGACGCGGAAAAACGACCTGAGCTAAATGCGCTGCACGTGACCGCCCCATGAAAAACGGTGACCTTCACCTTCTACCACCTTTATCTGGCAAACTGGCAGGGGCCGCACGTGGCATGGTCCCACAGCTCTGAAAAGTTTTAACAGGAAGAGAATATTATCATTGTGAAATTAACCGAGAAAATCTCCTTCCCGCAGGCGCGGAAGAGATTAGCCTCTTTCCCTCTGGGGAGATACGGCTAAGAAGCTCGCCAGGGGGCGGAGCGGTGTCTAGTTTCCAGAGGGACCCAGTTCAGCGAGTGTGACTTGGTCCCTCCCCAGTCTCCCGGTGAGTTGCGGCAGGCAGCCCAATCCGTCACCACACCTCTTGCTCAGGCAGCAACGGTTGTGGTGGCAACCACTTCTGTTGGTACCGGTGCTGCTCCCTTTTATGCCTCCCAGCCCTCCAGTGTGTCGGAGGGTGCCGAGGGGATAGACTCTAGGGGCAACGCATCGGCTGCCAGCGCACCGCCCGTACCACCTCCAGCGCACCTACGCCCTCGCCGGTGGCGGGTCAAACGAAGGGTCCCCGAAGGGGGGCCAAGTCTGGGGGCTCTGGTCCATCGAGCACCCCGTTGACATCTGACGAGGATATGGACGTCGAGCCGCTCCTGCCTGCAACGAATCGCAAGAGGCGGCTTCAGACGTTGAAGCCTACAGAAAGGCTTGAAAAGAGCACATTCTAGAGTAACAGCCCGAAAGACACATAAACACACATCCACACAAACTCCAGTAGCTCCTAAATCTCCAGAATTGGAAGAGAAATTATTATGCGGTGGAACTGTAGAGGCCTCCGTAAAAATTGATGTCTATGAGATATTGCATTCGAACCAGATATGTGTGATGGGTCTTCAGGAAACCCATTTGAATTCCAATCACACAAATTTCTTGCATAGATGCATGGTTTTCACAAAGAACAGGATGGCTGCACACATTCTTCTGGTGGTTTGGCAAAAACCACCCACCAATTGTAAGCATGCCACCATTTCACTTTGAACACTGTCATTGGGTCTGCATCACTTTGCACATTATTATTTAGTAGGTTGACAACGGTATGCTCCATATACATTCCGCTTGATATTGTACATTCTAGTTATGACTTCGAGGCTCTGGTTGACCAGCTGCCGAACCATACATCCTCACAGGCGACCTTAATGCACACAATACTCCTTGGGGCTCTTCTCGCACGGATGCGCGAGTTCGCCGGATAAAGAAGTTTTTAACACCCTCTGGAGCATGCCTCTTCAACAAGAAACAGCGTAAATACCATAACATAGGACACAGCACACACTCATATCTTGACCTGGCTATCGATTCCGCAGTTCTTTTTCGTTTCCTTTAGTGGGGTGTGGGCACGGACCCATTAGGTAGTGACCACTTCCCCCCTCCATATATATATATATATATATATATATATATTGTCGCGTGGATTGTGTGTTAAGCAAGGCAACCCCTGTTTCAGGTATGTAAGGGTTATTTCACTTGGTACAATCTCCAAGTGATGGATACGTGCCGTGTTTCCTGGTAAGCAGGGTAGCACGAAGACGACGACACAAACGCGTGCCCCGGGCCCCACGCGCTTGATTCGGTCAGCCATTTTCGCTGAGATTTGAAGTGCTCTCTCGCCTTTACATTTTAGGCGCCGCCCCTAATAAATCGGTACAACACCGTACAGCCGTTTTTTCCTGCGTCTATCGGGACGAAACACTGGTGCAGGTGCGGGGTACACCCATGCCTGGATAGCAGTCGGACACCAGCCCAGAAAGGCCTCGTCTCGTCGACAACCCCGTGCATCAGACCAGTCGCCGCAAGCTCGGTCTGTCCCCAGAACTCTCGGGCCTGGCTAACAACGTGCCCCGGAGTCAACCTCCGGTGTTAGCACCCTCAGAATTCTCGGGCCTGCCTAACAACATGCCCCAGAGTCAACCTCTGGTGTTAACACCTCAGCCTCAATATCGACCGCCTCCGGTGATGGCCACCTCACCTCCGGTGTTAACACGTCAGCCTCAATATCAACCGCCTCCGGTGATGGCCACCACCCAGGTGATATTCCATCATCCCCGCACCACGAACGCGTTCAATCGTGAAGTGTTCGAAGATGTTGAAGGCTGGCTCGCGCATTTTGAGCGTGTTGCCGATTTCAAGTGATGGGACGACCGCGAGAAGATGTGGCAAGTCTACTACTCGCTGGAGGACGGTGCTCGCACATGGTACGAGAATCACTAGAGGCGATTTACGACTTGGAACAACTTCCGTCAGGAGCTCCAGGAAACCTTTCCGAAAACAGATCGACAAGACGAAGCGCTGCGTTTGCTGGAGTCGCGTTTTCAAAAGCCCAACGAGAGTGTTGCCATGTTTACAGAGGACATGGCTCGCCTTTTCCGCTGTGCTGATCCAGCCATGTCTGAGCCAAAAAAACTCCGATACCTCATTAATGGAGTCAAGTAGCAGCTGTTTGCTGGGCTTTTTAGAAACCCACCACGCACGGTGCACGATTTTATCAAGGAGGCCACGGCTATCGAGCGGGCTGTGTAAACGCGTAGCCGGCAATATGCTCGAATAACAACCAGAAGTCGCGCCGATGTCGCTAGTATGACCTGTGACGAGAGCTTCTTGAGGGACCTAATACGGTCAGTTCTTCAGGAAGAGCTAAATAATCTTGGTATTTTGTTCCAGCAGTCGGCTTCTTCTTTGGCCAGGGTGGTGCGCGAGGAGGTACACCAGGTGTTCTCACCACCCAATCCGCCGACGCAACATTGTCCTACAAGCTACGCCACCGCTATTCGTCAGCAAGCTCCAACACTGCCGACTCCACCACCCCCACCAAGTCGCCAGCCACCCTTCCCGGTACATCCTTGGGCAGCACTATAACCTGCTGTCCCGTCACTTCGCCAGCCACCCCTGCCGGTACATCCTTGGCCCACACAGGAACCTGCTCTACGTCCGCCAGTACGAAAGACGGTCTTGTGGCACACGGCAGACTGGCGGCCGTTGTGCTACCAGTGTGGTAAACATGGCCACATACAGCGACGCTGCCCCTATCACGACAATGGTCTTCCCGGATTCTCTCCTACAGCTCCTCGTCCGCGGTTGGGACAGCGGCCTACCGAAATCGCCGCGAATAGCTCGCCACACAAAATGCTACGTCTCCCAACAGTCTGCGATCACGCTCGCCGTCTCCCGCAGCCGACTTTTCGCCGACCCGTCGTAACCCCCGAGACAGCCGCCCGGGGAGCTTTTCCAGCCCCCGGCGGGAAAACTAGGCGAAGCAACCTCCAGACGCAAGGTTGCTGAAGATCGCAAATACAAAGACCTTCAAGTGACGCTGACGACGACTCAAGATATAGCGACAAAGACCCGACGGATTACCGACATATTACCACCCCAATGCAAGTACACGATGACGGTGCCACTGAATACTGAAGGAGCCGCGAATGCCGACCTTCCTATTACCATCGACGGGCATGAGGTGAATGCGTTAGTCGACACCGGCGCTGATTATTCAATCATTAGCCAAGAACTTGGCGATCGTTTACGGAAGGTCAAGATTTCGTGGGATGGTCCTCAGTTTCGATCTGCGGGAGGTCACCTGATGACGCCAGTTGGGAAGTGTACAGCACGAATTGGTTTGGGGGGCACTGACTTTGTTTGTATTTTCCTTGTTTTTCCGCGGTGCTGCAAGGACCTGATATTGGGTATGGATATTCTGCGCGAGCACAATGCCGTTATAGATTTCGGAGAGCTCCTGGTGAGACTGTCCACAAGCCTGCCGCGCGAACAGCTTACCGACCAGCGCCTTTTGCCACTTCGTATCGCCGATGAAGACGTGAGCCTGCCACCGCGATCCGGCGTATTCGTTCCAATAGTGGGCGACGATCCCTGCACCGCAGACGGGGTTGCCGAACCGCATATTGCGCTCTTTTTCGACCAGGGCTTTGACATTGCAAGAGGCCTTGTGCGCCTGTCAGGCGGCCGCACCAATCTCTTGTTGACTAATTTCTCCAACGAACTCCGGCACATCACGAGAGGGACCACAGTAGCATTTTTGAAGGTATCGACAAAAGAGAATGCTGTCTTCTGCTTCAAACCAGCCCAACCACAACGGCGAGCGGTAAATGCACAGTCGACGTCAACGCCAAAATCTCGTCGGAAAACCACCGAGGGCTCCTTGACCTCCTTCAGCACTACGAGGACTGCTTTTCGTCCAAGTATGGTGTCCGTAAAACACATTTGACAAAACATCGAATAATCACCGAGGAAACGACGAGACCAATACGCCAGAACCCTTACCGTGTGGCCCCCAAGCAGCGCGACGTGATACGGTGGAAAGTACAGCAAACGCTGGCAGACGACGTCATTGTGCCGTCGTATAGCCCCTGGGCGTTTCCGGTCGTTTTGGTCAAAAGAAAGACGGGATATTGCGGTTTTCCGTGGAATATCGCAAGCTCAACCAAGTGACAAAAAAGACGTTTACCCGTTGCCTCGGATTGGCGACTCGTTAGACAGACTGCGAAGCGCCCGCTATTTTTTGTCCATGGACTAAACGGGTATTGGCAGATAGAAGTCGACGAAAGGGACCGCGAGAACACCGCTTTTGTGACGCCGGATAGACTTTACGAATTAAAGGTTTTGCACTTTGGACTGTGCTCAGCCCCGGCTACTTTTCAAAGAATTATGGACACCGTGCTGTGGGGCCTCAAGTGGCAAACATGCTTGGTATATCTGGACGCCGTGATCGTATTTTCGACGACGTTCGAACAACACCTCGAACGTCTTCAATCGGTCCTCGAAGCCATAATATCTGCCAGACTTATGCTCAAAGCAGAGAAATGCCACTTTGGATACAAGGAACTGTTCTTTCGTGGTGATGTGGTCAGCTCTGCCGGAGTTCGCCCTGATCCTGGCAAGTTAGAAGCGGTCGCCCAGTTCCCCACGCCCGTCAACAAGAAAGCTGTGAGGCGTTTTCTAGGCCTGCGCTCCTACTAACGACGATTTATTAAGAATTTCGCCCACATTGCGGCGCCCCTGACTCGTCTTACGCGGGATGGTGTCGCATTCCTCTGGAGTGACGGAGAACAGAGAGCGTTGGGCGAGCTGCGGCAACGGCTGAAAATGCCACCAGTACTGCGCCAGTTTGACGAAAACGCCGCCACCACGCGCCATACGGACGCCAGTAACGTTGGACTTGGAGCTGTCCTTCTGCAACAGCAAGACGGTGCCGAGAGAGTTATAGCGTATGTTAGCAGAACACTCTCACGGCCAGAAGCCAACTACTCGGCAACCGAAAAGGAGAATCTGGCTGTCGTATGGGCGGTGCTGAAATTTCGACCTTACCTATATAGTCGTCCGTTCACGCTGGTCAGCGATCACCACTCACACTGCTGCATAATTAGGTTAAAAGACCCGCCCGGACGCCTAGCACGCAGGAGCCTTAGACTTGAAGATTGTGACGTGACTTTTGTGTACAAGTCCGGTCAACAAGACGCCGACGCTGACTGCCTCTCGCGAGCAACAGCTATTGCAGCGTCGTCAGATTACTGCGGCGATGACGACGCATTTCTTGGCGTTCTCCACGCCTCCTCTCTGTCGAAGCACCAACACGGAGATCCGGAGCTGCGGCCACTCATCGAATTCTCGGAAGGACGCACCTCCACCGTACCGAAGCTGTTTTCGAGAGGGGTATCATCCTTCGGATTCCGGAATGGAGTTCTATAGAGGACAAACTTTTCCCAACATGGTAGAAGCTACCTTCTTGTGGTTCCCGCAGCCCTCAGCAAGGACGTTTTGTGGGCGTGCCACGACGAGCCGACAGCGGGTCATCTAGGCTACACCCGTAACCTCGCCAGGATCCAGCAATCCTATTACTGGACCAAGCTTGCAGCCACGGTGCGACACTACGTACGCAGGTGTCACGAGTGCCAACGTCGCAAAGCCCCGCCACTCGGATCAGCGGGTTTACTGCACCCTGTTCAGATTCCAGCACAACCTTTTGAGCAGGTCGGAATGGACCTTTTAGGACCATTTCCTATATCACTCGCTAGTAACAAGTGGATTAAAGTTGGTACGGACTACGTCACTAGGTACGGCGAAACGGAAGCCCTGAACCGGGGAACCGCTATCGAGGTGGCCAAGTTTTTTGTTACGAAGATTCTTCTCCACCATGGTGCTCCTGCTATTGTTATAAATCACCAAAGAAAAGCATTCACTGCTGCCCTCGTCGGGGAAATCATGCGGCTTGCCGGTACCTCCCATCGTACGTCGACCGGGTATCACCCGCCGTCAAACGGCCTTGCTGAGCGCCTAAATAAGACAATAGCGGACATGCTCAGCATGTACACCGACGTGGAACACACGACATGGGAAGCTGTGTTGCCATACGTCACGTTCGCCTATAACCCGGCTCAACAAAACGCGAAAAGAATGACGCCCTTCTTTCTTCTTTTTTGGCCGACCTGTCACCACCATGCTGGATGCAATGTTGCCCCATGACACCACCGGAGACAACACGGATCGGCACGAATTCGCGGAACGAGCAGAGGAAGCGCGGCAGCTGGCGCGCGTTCAAACAAGACTGCAACAGATGTACGACTCCCACCACTACAACCTCCGCCATAGGACTGCTGTGTACAAACGTGGCGACAGAGTCTGGGTATGGACTCCCGTCAGAAGTCGAGGACTCTGTGAAAAACTTCTTAAACGGTACTTTGGACCATATCGGATGCTGCGCCAGGTTACAGAAGTAACATACAAAGTTGTCGACGATGGCCGCGTGTCTCGACGCCGCAGTAACCGCTGCCCTGACGTCGTTCATGTAGTGCGCATGAAGCCATACTTCGATCGTTGACGGACTCATTTTGGACAACACCATAAGTGCATCTACCATTTTAAATTACTCTACGTGCATCGGGACGAGGCTATTTCGACGGGGGGGTAAAATGTCGCGTGGATGTTGTGTTAAGCAGGGCAATCCCCAGTTTAAGGTATGTAAGGGTTATTGCACTTGGTACAATCTCCAAGTGATGGATACGTGCCGTGTTTCCTGGTAAGCCGGCTAGCACGAAGACGAACACACAAATGCGTGCCACAGACCCCGAGCGCTTTATTCGGTCAGCCATTTTCGTTGAGATTTGACGTGCTCTCTCACCTTTCCATTTTAGGTGCCGCCCCTAATCAATCGGTGCAACACCGTACAGCCGAATTTGCCTGCGTCTATCGGGGCGCAACAATATATAGGTAAAGGCCCATGCAGTCCGTCTTCCTCTAACAGGTTTACTGAATCAAAACCAAATTGGGGTACATTCACCAAAACATCTAAACTACACCAAACAACCACAAAACGCATACACGTGGAGGAGCAGCTTATCCTGGCACATATCCTCGACGCCGCCAAAAAATCGATTCCCCACGCCTCCGGTGCTACCCGCAACCATAGGCGACCTTGGTAGAATGACGACTGCAGGCGGGCGCGAGAGGCCCAGAACAAGGCGTGGTGGTTCCTTCGCCCGTACCCCACGTCAAATAATCTCATTTCTTTTAAACCAGCAAAGGCTTTTGGGAAGAGAGTGCGTTGTGAGGCGAAAACAGACCGTTGGCTCACCGTGCTCAGTTCCATAAATTCATACACAGACATACACAGTCTAGAAACGAATACGAAAACTCAAAGTACAACAAACACGCAGCCTACGCCTGGCTAGTACAGCAGGAGACGCACTGGAACCAGGCTAACACATTCGCACAACACTTGCAACATGTGTCCAGTTCAGCGCACTACACCAACGCTTTCATAAAACACAAAACATCATATGAGAAGAAGTCCTTACGAGATAGTAATGAGTCGACTTTATCCTATAATACCCCCTTCTCACTTCATGAGCAAAGATCGCACTCTGTACTTGTAAACCTTCAGCTCCCGGCGCAGAAAACATTATATACACTATGATACAACACTTACACACCGACACACTTGAAACCCTCCTTCACTTCTACAACAAAATATTACTTTCGGGGCGCCTTCCATGGTCTTGGAGGGAATCCGTCGTAGTGGCCTTTCTGAAAAGTGGTAGGACCCTTCCTCTCCCGCAAGTTATCGTGCCATCGCCGTGACAAGCTCCCTGTGTAAGCTGTTAGAACAGATGATTAACAAACGACTTGTGTACGTTTTGGAGCACAACGGTCTTCTCGGCAGCTGACAGTCTGGCTTCAGGGTGGGGCGATTCACCAATGATCAACTTGTGACCATTGAATCATACATAAAGGATGCTTTTCAACATAAGCAAATTTGCATGACTTGATGTTTTGATATCGAAAAAGCATATGATACAGCATGCGGAATCGCATTTCACAGATGTGAAATCTTTTTGGAATATCAGGTAACATATTTAATACTCTATCAAGCTACCTGTCTTACAGAACATTTAGGTGAGAGTAGGCTCTGCGCTTTCCCGGGTTCACGTACAAGATAATGATGTGCCTCAGGCGGGAGTTCTGAGCTGAAGATTGTTCATTGTGAAGTTGAACTCATTGGGAAAGGCACTGCCATCAAGAATCACTTATTGTATGTAGGCGGATGATGTGCAGATGTCGTTCAATCTTGTAATCTGTCCATCTGTGAACGCCCACTGCAGCTTGGCGTTACTAAGCGTGCGCGCGGGGCAGATCAGAATGGCTTTACTTAACCACACTTAAGTACCTGCGTCATATTTTAAAGAGGGGTGGGTCCACCCGGACCCTGACATTAACCTAATGGTGACTCCATTCCTGTAAAACAGGAACAAATCTTAGGCGTAGTGCTAGACGAAAAACCTACGTTCATTACTTGCATTAGGCAACTTAAACATCAATGTTTAAAAATAATGAACATATTCAAAGTTCTCTGGCACCAGTCCTATGGTTCAGACAAGCAGATACACGTACGAGGTTTTACCAGCTTGGTGGGGTCTAGATTGGAATATAGGAGTGTGGTTAACAGGTCAGCAACAGAAACAGCGCTGAAAATGCTGCACGCAGTGCTGCACTCTGGGCTTCGCCTTGCGTGGGGTACATTTCGCATTAGTCGCATACAGAGCCTGTATGTCTAATGCGACAAACGGTCGTTGGATCACCAGAAACCTTACGTGGATCTTTTATATGCTTTAAGGTTTCATCGTTTGAAAACCATCCTTTTAAACATGTCAGGTCTGATACACCTACGACCTATTTCTTTTAAATCGCCCATCTATTCGTTCTTCATTCTCACACTGTGCTAGAGATGAAGCGTCTACTTTTGGGGTCACTTTTTCACACACCTTCAAATCATCTCTTTTTGACCTTTCACCAGCATGGAATCTTGGGGCTGTGTCGTTTGACATGGCATTTGTAGCTGTGGAGTGGAAACAGTGTGCTAAAAATTGCAATTCTGCAGCATTTCTGTTTCTACGAGAGAAATACATGTGTGCAGAATTTTACAGCGACGCATCAAAAATTGCCCTTCCGTGTCTTGTGCTGCGCACCGACTCGGTTTTAGGGGCTCTAAGACACTGAAATCGAAAACGAGCATTTTTACGGCGGAAGCTTATGAAGTTTTGCAGGTTTTAAATCACATAGTCAAACATGAAATATCGAAGTCTATTATTTCAACAGATTCACTGAGTGTTGTACACGCATTTTCATGGAACATGTCTTCTAAAAAACATTTTAATGTAGTGTCTGAACCCATTATCTCAGCATATGCATAAAATCCAAAGGTAATCATGTGTTCGGATTCAGGCCACTCTTGGATCGCGGGAAATGACACCGCGGATCAGAACGCCATGCTGCTGCTGCACTTACAAATACACCGGACATAGCCACAGTACCCTACACGGACCTCAAGCCACACATCAGGCAACACCTTCGGAAAACTTGGAAAGCACTCTAGAATCAACAGAAAGACCACAAACTACACATAATAGAGCCACTCTTGGGACCATAAATCACTGACACACACAACAGACACACTGAAGTTGCCCTTGCTGATTAAGCATTGGACACACTCATGTAACGCACCCCAACCTGCTCACAGGATCTCCAAGACCCCTGTGTAGCGGGTGTGGAGAGGACCTATCCGTAATCCATGTGCTACTCCAATGCAAGTTACTTGACACAACACGAAAAAAACACTCCACCTACCTTTACAGACAGCACATCCCGTTTTATCCAGCGTTTTTTCTCTCTGATGATCCATCATTTTCTTTCAAGCGCGTTTTTAAATATTTAGCAGAAGTTAAGTTCTTTGACTGAATTTTATACCACGCATGATCACAATCTGGCCTTATACACCAACCATCCTCACTGTATTTTATTGATTTTACTTTTGTTCTTCTTCACTGATTTTAGTGTGTGTTCTCCGCTACCATATATAACGACTGTTCTGGCGCTCTTTGCCCCAGTTGGCCTTGCGCCAATAATATCCAACCATCATCATTAGGTGTGTTGAGTCGAACAACCGCCGCCCAACCGAGACCAGCACTTGAAGAATATTCCGGCCACGTTCCCCATTCTGTGAACAATAAATAAAGGAAATGCGATACCCGACACGATGTTACTAGCAGACATCTGCCGGCCATGCCGAGACCCAATACGTTTCGTCTGGATCAGTTGCCAGCATCTTGATCATGTCGTCGTGGCCTTGCTGGTGTCGATTATCGCGAACCAGTCCCTATCAAGACACATTATGTTGATCTGCAGAGGCAAGAACTTGACTTCTTAATCTCATGTGACCTCATCCTTATCGCAACTGTAAGTAGGCTGTGTCCTCTAATTAGACGGTGAATTTCCAGGAAAGCTAAAAATAACAAGACGGCGACGAAGAGAGAATTGCATGGTCGCGGTGGGCACCTACCGTTTATTGGAAGAAGCTGTTGGTCGGCGTAGCCTGCGAGACATCTGTGGTGGCTGCAATTTAAATAATGTAAGCAAAACGTCCGCATCTCTCATGCATCGTAAGCCCATAGCCATATGTTACGATCAGGAGGACACCAGTTTATTCTTGATAACGGGGAAGACCACCGCGTTACCGCTTTATCTAGAAAAAAGACGAAAGCATTACCGAGTCTTCACAAATATTGAATCACTGTACGCATACCCCGAAATTTTAGCACACTATAAAATAGATCACCTTGCTTCCCACCACCCCAAAACAACTGACACCAGAATACGGAAGAAACCTTTTTCTCTCGCCAACAAACAAATTTACATCCCCAATCCACCCAACCACTCCCTAAGTGCCCCACCGAAAAACCCGCCACCTGTAACTGCTGCCTTAGAGCTGGGAACATCTACACCGTGGTATGAAAGGCCAGACATCCCATAATTTTCGCCCTTATCCCATCCCTACCTCTCATGAGTGGGAGTAGCAGTTGTCCCATTCGAAACTCTCGGGCAAACGCTAACTTGGAGAACGGGCCACTACCAAGGCATTTATGCAATAAGATGCCTCTCACGGGTTCGTGGCAGTAAGTGTATCCTGCTGAAACGAGTGAAATCAACGATCGTCTCTCTCTCTCCCTCCAATGCTTTACAATTGCGTTTCCTGCTTGCTCAAAACAGAAGGCTTCCGGATGCTCTCTCAAATAGTACCAGTCGAATAGCCTGCTGCAATAGCAATTCGCACTTGCACTACGTTACAATGAGTCTTAGTATATATATCTCGTTCCCTTGCAAAGCCTCAACATGGAATGAGTCTTAGTATATCTTGTTCCCTTGCAAAGCCTGAACATGGGCTTTCCTGTGTCAGCGTAGAGTCTCAAGAAAAGAAGAAATAAAGGCGACTAATTATACAAAAGCACTATGTAGTAATTAAGAAGTCTTTGATAAGAGCAAGGCCTTCGGCTATCTGTGTGCACCATGTTTGGCGCGTCTTTTCATTGTCAAAACCACAACCATTTCCTTGTGTGTTCTGCACTCCAGTTTGGGACACAAGTAAAGATACAGGCAAACATCCGGGACAACGTCTGTAAAATCGGCGTGCGCGCTCGGTAGTACGCACTTTGAGTATGTTGAAGGTCTGACTTCTACTGGGTGTCAAAATATTAGTGATTTGTTAGTTTTAACCAGCATACTAAGTGGACTGAACTACAACAAATGCGGGCTTCAACGTCATTTTCATCTTGAAGTGCAACATACCATTACATTCACCGAAATATTGTGTCTTTTCGAAGTGCTAAGCCACGTATACCTTAGTAAAGTGTAATAAAAATTTTAAGGTACCCCAACATACACAATTAAAAGAAGATGTAAAAGAATAATGTTCTCTCCGTCTTTCGTCGTGTAGACAATTATAGCTTGTCGATTACAATGTTTAATTTCTCCCAACCCAAATTGCAATGCATCTACAATAGGACGCGTTCACAATTTTCGGGTTCCAGGCTTTTACACGTTCCGCAACTGCTTTGCGCCTCTATATTAATCACGTAAACAAATGACTGCGGCATCGCAATTTCAGACAGTTCCAAGCCCATTTCCTCGAAACTGGAAGCTTCCTTTTTCTTCAGGGGGAATGGAAGTGCGAGTTTATTCACGCGCTTTCTGGCTTGACTAGCAGAAGAGAAATTACCGGGTGATGCAATTCGCAATCTTGTTTGGAGAATGTCTTATTGATGGAGCCTTGTGATTGCGTTTCCCACAGTTGAAGGAATAAAAAGGTTCTATCTACCAGACGAATGCAGGAAATGTTTGCCGGTAAGCAGTGCAAGGGTAAGATTACAAGAAAAAAAAACATCGCCACCGGTTTGGTCTTCCTTTGGCCTAGGATTTTTGTTCCGTAGACGATAATTGCCGCGCGATGTCTTGCAACAATTAGTTGAAAGATAAGTTGGCCCACGTGAATTCGGCACACTTACTTTCCTATTAACCATGAAAACATTATTACATCGTTGCTGGACTTCTCGACATCAGTGCTTCAGGGCAATAACGGTTCAGGTATCCAACGGCTGAATAAGCGTGCACCCTTACCATACCGACAGGGACACAGTGTGACCGTTACTTACAACTATTCAACAAAGAACAAAATTATCCGCCTTCTTAAACTTTGCAGCCATTCGCTTTCTGTACTTGACGCGTTCTCTATTTCCATACCTGTGCCTTATCTGCAAGCCTTCCAACCCGTTTTTTTCTCGACTTGCTGGCTGCCGCAATCTTGCCCGTTTTAACAATTCTGCCTGCCAAGAAAGCCGCAAATCCCGCCTTGATATGACGCATCGTTTCATTTCCTTACAACCTGGGGAACAAGTATTGCTGTGCACGTTTGTCTATAATCCCGGATTCACACGGAAAGTTTTTCCCTGCTTCATTGTCCCCTACATAATTATTCCGCAGAATTTGTCCCGTCAACCAGAGTGTAACACCTACTTCCGGGGTGACTGATGGTCGGTGCCGCGGAACCGAGATGGTTTATGCCTCCTTACATCGGCATTTCATATGCCATGCTGAAAACCATACTTTTCAGAAAGCACCCGACCCGCAGCACTGGCTACGTTGTACAAGCCATCACCGGAACAACTGCAAACGAGGGAGCTTTGTGGGAGGACATACCTGACTAAGAAGGTTACTTAGTCAAGACAGTGACTTTCTAAAATATGTAGCTGAACGCAAAGCGAATCTTTCAATGAAAAATCTTGTAAACCATGTAAATCTTGTAAGCACGTTTGCCTGATCAGGAACACGAACGTGCATCTAATCTCAAAATGAACTCAGTGGTCAAGAAACACCGTCAAAACGAAAACGTGGGGCCTGCTGCCCTAACAACTAAATTTTCATTCTACAGACCTCAAGTAAACAAAAAGCTGTCCAAGGGCTACCTCATTTTACCAATAATATTAGACGTAAAATGTCGTTCTCGAAACAACCAGGGTTTACGTACAGCAGAAAAAGGATCGTCAAAATATTCAGTGCATTTTGAAATAGAGCCTTTGAAACAAGCACTCACGATCCCCTATTTCTCTTCCTGAAGCGAGATACGAAGGCGTCTGTATATTTACTATAGTGTCAATAGCATAGCCGCCAGATACGTTCAGAAAATTTATTCAAGAGTCACATGCACATGCTTTACCATTTTGTATGTGTCAGAATGGTTATAGTGTCACGAGCAGTACTTTGAAACTAGTCAACCTATGAGTTGACCTTTCAACGATCACCATGCAGATACTCTTACCAAACCCTCAATAGACATCCCGCAACGTTTTAACCAAGCAGGCTACATTTTTATGACCTGACGTTTAATACAGTCCAGCCAAATTTTATATCACCATTGGACAGAAAATACGGAGGATCTTGGTTACTTCGGAAATTACACTTATAGAGCACTCTAGAATATTGCTTCTGATCGCAACTTAGACACCCTGGGATATTCCCAACGACAAAGCAGTAGACATTACTTGGTAGGCGTCTTTCAATACGACCCCCATCACTGTTGCTCCGAAAGTCATCCCTTAACTGTTTCTGTCATTCTTGCACACGCTTGGACTGTCCCCTCTATACGCCTGTAAATGTTTGTTTTCAGTTTCAGGAAAGGTCATCTCCAGATATTTTGCTGTTTGTGACACGTGCAAATGTTACTGTACGTGGTACTGTTTTTTGAACAGCCAAGCTCTTTAACAAATTATATTTTTCCTGTCCGCAATTAAAAATACCAACAAATGGTCCAGCGCGCACACCACAGAGGAGTAACCGAACCAAGAGAATGTCTTGCGCTCGTGCTTGCGTGCTTCTCGACGGCCGCCCAACGTTACTGGGGCATGTTTTTCTAACCAAGCGTGCCCTGTTATTGAGAATGGCCAAGGTGCCGGTGACGGCGCGGCAGGTAAAAGACGACGAAAATGGCGAGTGCACGTGTTTGCGTATCTAGCGGCGACAGCCGAGCATCCCCGGTGCACGTTCGCAAACCAAGTATACCCACCTGTGGTGATTAACCATGATTGGCTAAGGCTGACTGTGAAGACAATATCGGTCTTATTCAGCCTGATTCAATGTCGCCTTTATACCCCCTAAGTTTGTGCTCGTTTGGAGCATGCCAGGGTCGCGTATGAGTCGGAGACTAAAGAGCATTTAGAATGCTCAACCCAGTGCTACACTTGGGGCTTCATCTCGCGTCAGGTGCTATCTGGACAAGAACACTTCAAAGTAAACATGTTGAGTGTAGCAAGTGGTGTCTTGAGGACAGACGAACGTAGACGGGTTTGCTTTCTGTTTTTAAAATTTTATCGATGAACAACGATCCTTCTGCTGTTTTTTAATCGCCCGTCTGCTGCTACGCCTTTTTCACTTAGAGTGACACAACCAGCTTCGGATCTCAGCGTTTTGTTGTTACACGTGTACACATCACCGTTTTTATCTTTACCGCCTTGGCACTATCTTGCATTTTTGTTGTGATCAATTATTTATAAAACTAGATAAAACGGGATAAAGCACTACAATACTGCAGCACGTTTCATCTCTGCAGTATTTTATGTGCAAACGTTTTACGGTTATGCTTCTAAAACCTCCACAATGGTGTCTTGCGCTGCTCATGGTCGCAACTTTATAACGAGCAGTACCCTGAACGTACACACCACAATTTTCTTAGAGTTTTACACAATACATAGAGTTTTCCTAATTGTACTACGAATTCTTAAAAATCAGATTCCCAATCCCATCATCCACACAGATCAAGTGTTCTTCGTGCACTGTCATCTCACAATTCCAGCCGAAACCGCGGAGCATTTTAACACCCTTATGTGTGTTATGACTGTATATGCAGAAAAACATATAGTGGTCCAGTGCTGGGTCCCCGAATACGCTGGAGTTGTTGGAATTGAGATGGCAAATGGAAGGGCCACGACTGCGGCACTCGGAAACAGAGCAGACATTACAACTCTACCCTACACCTACCCTAAATCAGAAATTAGAAAACACCTTCCCAAAACACGTGAAGCATGGTCTAAGGCGCCCGATGCAGCAGTTTCTTCCCTCGCCGTCTCATCTTCTCGCGCTAATCTTAATTTAACGATGTTGTCAAATGTGCCTCCCATGCCTCGATAGGAGAATAATTTGTGTTGTTTTAGCTTTTCCACTGAGCATATACTTGAACATGGCTAGGTTGCGTGGGCGAGGGTGAAGGTTTGGGAAATTTTAGCGGAGACTTATTTTAATGTGGAATGTTCCAACCAAAACTTTTCTCCCACATAACAAAACTTGTTGCTGAGCTAGTTGGTACATAGTTCAAACAAAGTTAAAAACGTGGCGCAAACTAGACGGGACAAGAGAGACGGCGCCTGTATCTGTGTTTCTTGTCTCTCTTGTCCCGTCTAGTTTGCGCCACGTTTTTAACTTTGTTTGATCTCCCACATAATTTGTAGATATTTATTGTTGCGTTATACGCCACATATTTTGCGATTCTTTGGCATTGCGACCCTCTTGTAACAAGGGGAATATCGTGTTACTAGGAGCAGGATGACGACGCGTTATTGTTGTTTTTATTGAAAGGGAGTGCAGTTGTCTTGGTCTCAAGGAACAGGATATGTGAATTCCCCTGCTTTCTTTCCTGTACCTAGTTTAGTTCCGGACACTTGTGTGGGGGTATCCAGTTCATGCCATTAACTTTATGAATTGTGGAAAAGTGTGTCTTACGAAATCAATTAAATATTTGCCGGTTTAATGCGGTTTTTAATGCTGTGAGGCGCTGTCTAAGTTTAATAAACTTTCAGAGTCCGTAATGGCGCTTACCTTTGTCTCCAGGCTGTCTCCAGTTTTCCTTCTTCATTCGCGTTCGTAGAAAAGCCGTGAAATCGCGAAGATTGCCTAAGTATGCAACTACGACATTTCCGGTTTTGTGGTTTTGTACTTCCAAGATTTGGTGCGCAGTGATGTCTTGTGAGTTTGGAACTTCCCTTAAATAGCCTTGATCCTGCCACGTCACCTGCTCTTGGGTTACTTTGGAGTCATGTATTTCGGAGAGGAGAGTTTTTATGCGCAGTGAATGAATTATTGACACGTCTTTCATAGCGCGCAGTCGTTTCTTTTTGATAGGGTGCTTGCTTCCATACAATACCCCATTTCGATTTTATTTTTCCAACCGCACTCTTGGTTTTAGAAGAGTAGTTTCTCTGATTTCTAGTACAGCACAATGGGCACACACGTTTTGAGCATATTGATAGTAATTATTATCAACTTCTTATTGAGGTCGACAGCGGGACAAGGCATTTTCTATTGACCTTGACGGCTCTTGTCCTGGACTGCTCGAGTCCATTCTTTTACTCCTAATGTGTTTTCATCGCTCCATCGATTTAATAACCTGCCCCTTCTTCTGGACCCATCTCTTTGGATCCGTTGTGTTACCCTGTTTGTCCACTTGTTGCGAGTTCATCTCAGGGTCAAAACTGTGAAATTGAGAACCACTTTATATGCTGTCCTGATGATAGTGTTTCTCTGACATTTTTCAGTGCGAGTAAATTGGACGTACGGTAAGCTGTACGATATCTGGCGGCGCCGCTTCACTCCTAAGCGACACCGAGCATTCTTAAACGGCTTTTGCCTGGGAGGGCTAAAGTTAATTGTTACCTTGGCCTTGTCGCATCCTCCGGCATTCGGCGAACAGAGATACAGTGGAGACACTAGTACGGGAATATTGAAAGGCAGTTTGAAACTTCCTGTGAAAACCGTATATGATTTGCTTTATTTTAGTTCGTCTCTGCTGGTAATAAATACCTCCTTCATATCTGAGACGGCGATAGTCCTTTCCTCTTTTTAGTTAAGTGACCTAATGTTGGTGCCGGCATCAGCTCCGGTTGAAAACACGCCGGGGAAGAGATCAATGGGTAAGGCACTGTGCTTCTCAGCTCAAGAATGCTTGTTCGGTTCTCAGCCACGGTGGCTCTTTTGCTTATGGAAGCTGACTTAAGAAACCCCCGTACGTCGACATTTCAACACATGTTACACCCCCCCTAGGTGGCCCAAACCTATACTGGGGCTTTCCACTACGGCGCACCTCGCAGCCAATGGGCGTTGCTTCAGCACGTGAATTACCAGAGATTTGAATCTTTTTGTCTTCCGATGGAAAGACGCTTTGGTGTGATGGAATCAGTAGCTAGCATGGCTTGAGTCTATCTATCGAGTATGCTACCACGGACACGGCCCAAAACGAACTTCACTGCGCAGGCGCCGCCCCTCCTAAGAATGCCTGCCCTTGTTTAGATGCAAAGCATCTCTTAGTCGTCCGTCGGCGTCCTCCGTCCTCCGTCGGGGTCTGGCGTCCGCACCTATCCTCGGCGTCCCCCTCTTCACGCCAGCTGTGAAAACGCCAGCTCTCCTCCCCGCCGCTCGGCTCGTCTCGTGACGGCTCAGGAAGACACCGGCCTCACTGTCGCTTCAGGAGCCCTAACCAGCTGTGATAACGCCGCTCTCCTCCTCGCCACTCCTCCTCCCCGCTCGGTTCGTCTCATGCCTGCTCAGGGAGACACCGGCAACACTGTCGCTCAGAGGATATTAAGTGTCCGAAAATATCACATTAAATCTATTTAGGGCGCGTTTCATACTTGTGCCCGCACCCGAGGCTCCTGTTCACGTGACTGGTGGTCAAAAAGGGCTTGAAGAAATGCTTTACGTGCAACCGTTTCAACAGCCGCGCTGCCACCGAACCAGTATCTTCTTTGCAACTTGACAGGGTGACTCAGGCTCCACCGTTTGAGGTGACTGGCCTTGACTTCATAGAAACACAGAAAACAAAGGATCAGGGCCGTAACAAAAAGTCATACATACTGGTTTTCACGTGTGCGGTTACACGAGCTGTGCTCTTGGAGCTAGTGGGCCACATGAATACTCCCAGCTTTCTGAAAGCATTCAAAAGGTCAATAGCAAGACGAGAAGTTTGTCGAACCAGCTTTTTGACAACGCAAAAACGTCCATGAGCATCATCTGCCAAGACAGCTGTGGAAACCGGAGTGGTAGACGATGTGCTAGTCGGACGATATGGACGTGTTAGAGCATGTATGGTGCGTCTCCCAAGTGGAACGAAACTCAAAAGACCGATTCAGCTATGGTATCCTATAGAATGTACAATCTACATCAAAGGAAACACGAACACGAAAATATAAACCAGAACGTGCAAAACTGAAAAATACTGTCCGCTGAGTTCATATAATGTCTTGAAATCGGTATACTTGGATCTCCATTTCTCTAACTAAGCCACCCGTCATTTTGGCTTGCACGGAAAGAAATAGCGCTCCATGTGCATTGAGGTTCATATTTTCGTGTTCACGTTTCATTTGACGCTGATAGTACCTTAGAATGATCTGAAGCTCATTACGGGGGGAGTCTGTAGAAACCCCCCACTTCGACTTCCTTATGCTAGCCATCTGGCAACACTGTATATCCACCTCGAGCTCGCTGAGTAGGCAGCCGCACTATTGAAATAAATTCAGTCATTCTTTGTTCCTCACAAGGGTGTGGTGTCGCTCGGTCTGGCGTCATTCCAAGTTTCATTATTCCATTCTTGTGGCGGTGGCGCCTGTAGTTGCTCCCGCGGACCCAATATGAAGTTTCGTGATCAGTAAATCATTGAACGACTATTGCAATACGTAGAATGGCCGATACGAGAAGATACGCCATTGTCGCGGCCGGTCAGGGCGTCGGCGCACGAACGACAAGAACGACTACGGCGGCTGTGCTGCGCACTGCAAGCTCGCGGACGATCGTCTCTGCGAGTGCGCAGTACGCAGAACGGCCGGCGAGAGACGATACGCTGTTGTGGCGGCCGGTCGGGGCGTGAACGAGTACGGCAGATAGCTGTGCGGCCCACTGCACGATCGGCCGGTCGACTCTCCGAGAGTGCGAGTACGCCGTCGCCATCGAAGAGCTCTGCGCCGACGCGAGGTAATACACTTGTCCCTGTTATCGCGCCTGTTGGGGGGCGGACTAGTACAGCACACGGCGCAATGCACTGAATCGATTCAGTTAAAACATCTTCCTCAAAAAAAATAAATACTAGCCGCTGTTGGCAAAATTTGTCTTGCCAGTAAGGAAAAAAAAAAGATAAAAAACGAGAACACAATTCGCTGCTGTGAGCCTAGGGAAATGTCACTGCTTCATGACGAGTGAAGACACTACAGGCCTTTCGTCGCTGCATGGCATCATTGTCCAAAGATTTGGCGCGGGAGCCACGCTGACAGGAGCAAAACTGCCGTGTAAACAAAAATAGTAAAATTCTGGATTTGAACTTTTATAACATGCGCTTAAACCAAATTCTTACATTCTAGCTGGCACGATCAGACGCTTTCCTCCCACGGTGGCTTTTTTTTCTTTTCTCTAACAAACACAGGATTGTATATCGGCACAGGGCATATTAGCTGTTCTGGCGCCCATCTAGCACTCGAGAGTGCCTTTTGTGCACCTATTTCTGACGTCCCAGCCTCACTACGGCGTGTCGCTAAGTCTGTGTTTCCGTTTTACGGAACGACTATATGCGCGTCTCAGCAGCTCACAGCGAAGCAATAATGGTTGCACGAACTTTCCAACCCCTTTTCCCGAATGCTTTAAATATCTGAAGCAACAGACGACCCGAAACACAACGAATGCGCGCCGTCTTCTCAGAGCCGGCCATGGAAGGATCCGCTGGCGGCGCCCACTCGATTCCTGAGTGTAACGCCGCTTCCTCCGTCCCTAATGGCCGCCCTTTTTTTACAGTTTTGGTTTGAAAAGAGTGTTTTTGATCTTCGTTTGCGATGTAGCCAAGCACATTTGGCCATCCAAATTTTTGCCGGTAGCAACTGTTAAGGTTGTACTACAGATAAACAGTGGAATTAGGGACCCGAAAATTTCGTTGCACTTCGCCTTTCGGCTATTTTAGTTTCCGCCACTTTTGGGTGCGCCAGCGCCAGTCGGACTATTCGGCGTGAAGGGGACCCCCTTTTTAACCTCTCGGCAGTGAATCGAGTGTCTACGACATGTCGAGAGTGGTCGACAAGCGTAGAACCCTCTTAAGCTCCCTACAGCCGAAAAGACTGCCAGAACAGAGGGCCTCGCTATTTCAAGTGCCCGCACAAAAACTGTTTTCCCAATACAGTCCAATCGCTATGCTTGTTGCGAATCGGAATAGGAAATGAGGGGCTCCTCTAAGAGAGACGTAAAGGTTGGGAGTCAATAAAATCTTCGAAAGCAAGGAAGACAATGTGTTAAGTCACAGATACCGATAAATAATTTGGAAAGGCAGAAATAAAGTGAAGAAAAAATGCCAACCGAGTGGGATCCGAACCCTCGAACTCCAGAATACGCCTCTTGTGCGATGACCACTACGCTACCAGAGGGAATATATTCCCTCCACTTTCTGAGGTATTTATTTTGAGCTATTTTATTTTCCGCCGCTTCGGGGTGCGAGGCAGCGCCACTCGTACTACTCTGGGTGAAAGCTACCTTCTTTTTAACCCCGGCGCCATGGCTTGAGTATGTAATTGTCAAAAGTGATTGACCAGTGTTTAACCATCTTAGCTCCCTATGGCACCAAGTCTGCCATTACAGAGGCCCTCGCTCTTTCGACTGCGGGAAAAAAATATATGTTTTTTTCCAATCCAGTCCAATCGCTAGGCATGTTGGGAATCAGAATAGGAAATTAGGGGCTCGTTTTACTAAGACAGAAATAATGGTTGGCAGTGAAGAAAATCTAGAAAAACAAAGAGAAGAATGTGGTAAGTAATAGAAACAGATAAGGATTTAAAAAGGCAGAGAGAAAGTGGAGAAAAAATGCCCACCGGGTGGGATCCGAACCCACGAACTTGAGAATCAGCCTCTTGTTTGAGGAACACTACACTACCAGAGTGACTGTTTTCCCTCAACTTTCTGGGGTATTTATTTAAAGCTATTCTAGTTTCCGCCCCTTCGGGGTGCGAGCCAGCGCCACTCGGACTACTCCGGGTGAAGGGGACCTTCTTTTTAACACCGGGCCGTAGCTCGAGTGTCTATATGTCGAGAGTGGTTGATGAGCGTTGAACCCTTTTAAGCTCCCTATGACACAAAGACTGCCAGAAGAGAGGACCTCGCTATTTCAGGTGCAGGCACAATAAATGTTTTTCCAATCCAGTCCAATCGCTATGCATGTTGCGAATCAGAATAGGAAATGAGGGGCTCGTTTAAGACAGAAATAAGTGTTGGCGGTCAAGAAAATCTTGGAAAGCATAGGGGAGAATGTGCTAAGTCATATAAACAATAAAAATTTGGGAAAGGCAGAAAGAAGGGGGAGAATCAATGCACGCCGGGAGGGATCTGAAGCCACGAACTCCAGAATACGAGTCTGGTGCTATGACCACTACGCTACCGGCGCAGCTATTTTACCCTAACGATATTTTCCAAAACACTTTTTTGAACATGTATCGTTTAGATGCTGAGTGCCTTAGGACCGCACAATGTCCTTCTGCGTCAGTGCGCATAGCATTTACAACCGCAATAATTCACAAAGGCAGCGGCGGGATTCGAGCCTTTGTCTGGTAGACCGGACAGAGCTAGTTACATTTGTCTTTCCCATCGGACTACGACCGCGAGTTAGCACCCGGGAGTCAAAGGGCTTACTGTCTCGCCTGTAACGATGCGGAGTAGCTTAGGACCTCCCAATGTCCATCTGCGTTCATCCGTGCGCACACCACTATCAAGCAAAAATCAAGCAAAATTCGATTCCAGTCGTGAGTTGCAGTTTCAATTACGGAATAATCAAGGTGCAACTCACAACTCAAATCGAATGACGGTCGGGGAGCAAGTTGGATGCCATTCGCTATCATGCTAGCATGCCTCTCTCTAGCGTGCCGTAAGTCCTCGAGAGGCACAATACAAATCCGTTTGGTGTGATTACATGCAGAAACATTGCGGTATAACGCGCTTGTAAGAACTATATGTCCGGTTTCTGTAGTGTTGGTTTTCTGGCCTTCTAATTGCCGGCTCAAAACCCTCAACAATGCGGACTAAATGAGCCCAATTAAGGTCTTAGGTTATCCGACATTTTCCGGTACCGTTATACAGCTAAACAACGGCATGCGTCTGCGCCAAGCGAATGAAGAGGGCGAATGGCCTCCACCTCTGTATCGAGAAGGCCGGCGGCCTAGGCGCGGTACATCTACGACTGGCGAGGCTTAGCTCACCAGTCGGTGCGGCGCAGTTTTCTTGCAGCAGTAAATGGCATTTGTATGGCATAAACTTTAACTGGTATTGTCCAGTAAGTCCTTCCACCTTGTCCCGTTTCACCTAGTACCACTCATTCCTGCTTAACAAACGATGTTTGTTAATTTCAAGCGTATACACGAAGCGGATCAAGAACACGTCTCCGACGCTCCGCTCCATAACAGCGTTTTCTACACCGAAGAAAAAATTGGCCGCGTATGTAATCTTTTCGTTGCAAATGTCAAAAGACGATAGCCTTTATCGACATTGCCCAAGTAAATGACCCCCTTCGCTTTCCTGCTCACCTCTAATGGTGTTCCTGTTGCGTCGCGCTCCTCCCAAGATAAATATTGTAAAGGCTTCCTCGAGTAAGTTTAAATTTACGGCGTTCCACAGCTCCAGGCCGGCTGCTTCGATGCAAGCGTGGCCGCACGAGGGAGACGCGCATGAATCGAGGCGCCGTACTTCAATCTTTAGAGAACCGCGTTGTCCTAGCCCACGTGCGCTCAAGCAGAACGTAGAACATATCTTGTTGAACCTGTCGTAACTGTGACCGCTTGATTTCTTAATTTCTCACTGGATGTGGCATTTCATTTCGCAAAAATCAAGCATCCGTGATTTGTTTTTAAAGAAACACTGTAAATATTCCTTGTGTATTATTTTCTGTCTTTTAATTGCGTACGTCTTGTGCTTGTTCAACAACGTTGACAAGTACAAACACAGAAACCGGACTTAGAAAGTTACATTAGGCTGTGAGGATATAAGACTACACCGCAGACTTCGTTTATCTTTCACTGGGTGGCTGAATCGAGTCACAGACAGACAGACAGACAGACAGACAGACAGACAGACAGACAGACAGACAGAGATACAGAGACAGAGAGACTGACAAAAATGTCTGCGTTTAAGTAACCCGAGAACGACTATTGTCTTTAAAAACCGGACGTACACCGCCGGGTTTTTTGGGATCTCGGAATCCACACGTATGCCGTTATTTTGCTGTATACCGCCTACCGGAACAATGTCGGGTAAGCTGAGACCTTATGTCGGATCCTTTCCTACGTATTTTTGACTGTTTTGAGGCGGAAATTGCAAGGCCAGGAAACCTACACTGCAGAAATGGTACATATTGTCATTACAAGCGCGCAATACCGCAAGGCTTCTGCAGGTAATCACACCAAATGGATTGGCCATGTACCTCTCGAAGGGTTACTTTAGCGAAGGTTTTATCGCTTAGTGATGTTGATTATTGAAGCTTTTAATCGCAGGTGATAAAAGCGTTGCTGAGCGCGGTTTCATCGTCTCTGACCTGAGGCAGCCTGGTCAGGAGATTTTAATGCCAAGCTTTTTTATGCAGCCACCGATGAGCCAATCGGGGTTGGTGGCATCGCGGCGCTTGGTGAGCGTGCGAATCCAGGTTGAAATATCAATTTGCAAATGAATAATTTCTGTATTAAAAAACACTGCAGCTGTTATTTTTGCAAAAAAAGCTCTAGCCAACATTGATCTCATAGCTGTGGCTGGTATTTTTAATCTACAGCCGAGACTGATTAGACACCATTCTGATGTGCCAGATCCTAGTGTGGATACTCACTTAAGGTGGTAATACATCTCAGGAACGATTTCGGAAGGAAAGTTGACAAAATGTTGGCTCACATCACTGAAACACCAATAACTTTCTGAGAAACGTATAGTTGCAGTGACTATAATTTTACGTGGTAGCACATTCCTGCATGTGTTCGGTTAAAGCGAAAGCCAACCGATGTTTAGAGCTATCTATCCCGAATAAAAAGGCACCACTTAAAACATGCAGAACCAAGATTGTTCCACTGATAGCAGACGAAACGTTTAAAAGCGGAATGTTTTGATATACTACCCTAAAGTGTTGCCTGAACAAACGGCGGCAACGATAACAGTGGAATATGCTTTGCTCTGTATACCAAAAGACAATGGGTATTTAGGACAGTGTTTGAGGTTCAACAAAAGTACAGGGCAGCCTTTTCTATCCAACGATGCTCTTCCTTAAACATGCATCGCGAATTCTCTCGTAAACCGCCTGGGATGCTGCAACACCGACAGCAAAGCCAACTTTGTGGAAAAGCCAAGCTTCCCAAACTTGAACGGGGCTGTTAGACGCGTGTGATTGAAATTTCACGTCGCTTTTTCCAGACGCAATATTTGCAAACATGAGCTAGAAGGAAACAACAACTAAAGAAGAAAACGTGTACCTGTATAAAATTTTTTGGGTAACAGAGGTTTTCAGGTCACATCACATAAAAGCGGTAGTACTATCGCGCCCAATTTGACTCGCAACAGGCGAGCGGCCGCCGCAGCTGCTCCCCGGGAGGCGGTGGCGCCTTGCAGCGAAGCACTCGAGAAGTAAAGGAAGAGGGGGTCTGCTCTTACGATACCCATCGGCATCCCCCTTGTGCTCTGTTGCCTTTCGCGCTCCGAATGCGGTGCGCATGCAGCTGCCCGATGTAGTTCAGCTTGGCGCAGCCTTGCGACTCCAGAATTGTGGTAAGGCAAACATAGTGGCGCAGTGGCCATCAGTGACGTAGCTGAAAGCATAATAGTGCATTCCGTACCTTGAGGCATTGTCAGATTTAGAGGCAGATGCAGTAAATAAAAAAATGCGGTCAGCCAGTGTTTCACATATCTTTACTTGTGTGGAAGATTCAACGTTATCGGTATTTCGCGACGCCCTATTATTGCCAAACTGGAAGGCTTGCGCAAATGCGCTTAAGGACATTGCATCCAATGATAAAAATTATCGCTGGCGATGCGGTAAGCCACCCCGAAAATTGCTGAGGCAAAAATTTATACCAGACGCAAAGGAAAGAAGCCAGCAATGGTGCGCACGGGGGATGCCGGTGGGTTTCGGAACAGCTGACCCCTCTCCCTTTACTTCTCGAGTGCTTCGCTGCAAGGCGCCACCGCCTCCCGGGGAGCAGCTGCGGCGGCCGCTCGCCTGTTGCGAGTCAAATTGGGCGCGATAGTACCATACTTGGGGAAGGTGTTCCACACATTTTTGATGTCAGGGTTCACTACCAAATAAAAATTGTTTCTGTCCATTTTTTTCGGATATTTACTTTAGTTACCACACTATATAAAACACTGGCCTTCCTAAAGGCTAGAGCACCAACATAGCTAGTTGGGTATGCTGCTGAAGGGGCCCTGAAAGAGATTTGACCGATACAAGGGTTTTCACACTTTCAGGCAAATCAATGCCCTGGTAATCACCTCCTTCAAGAATAACGTAAAGCGACCAGTATGAGTGGAGTTATTGCAGTTCAAAACAGAGCATTTTCTCAGCCGCCATGATTCTCCCTCGTTTCATTCCTTCGTCGCACCGCGAGGGCATGCTTATGATGCCTCGCTTCTGAGGGACGTGTGCATAAATCCGGTGTTGTGCGTCGTTTGCTTCTGCGATATTCCGCGCATTACCATTGCTTTGCGACGTCGCCATCTCACTTTCTGCGTTCCCGTTGGGCCGTTTTTTTTATCATCTTGCTTATGAGAGAGAAAAACATCTTTAATAAGCAAAAGAGGTCAGCCAGGCTGGCGCTTGACTTCCTAAACAAACATTTTACCTATGAATCATGCACTCTGCTCTCGGCTGTATAAGATGCATGTACATGTGTACGCAATCGACGTCAGTATATATATCCTCTAATTGGCCGATGGGCTAGTGTCAGGGTTGGTCGTGTTGTGGTGCGCCATGTACGAGCATACACAGGCAGTTGAAGTATTCCATTGCACTGAACTGGAACGAGGTGCAAGGTCTTTTGTCACGCACGAAGGCCCGTGTATAGCAGCATATGTCCCACTGCAGTAGATGAGGAAGTGCCGTTTTGTTGCTTTATCGCTGAGAAAATTGGATTGCCTCGAGATGTTAGTGTGTCTTTGACGTTTCATTCTACACGGCAGTTGATATTTCCGGTCCCTGTCGCCGAAACGACAGTGGTACTAGCAGCAGCAGTTGCCATGTCGATGCTATTTGTCAAGGTTGAGACCGGGGTTTGGTAAGCAGTTTGGAGGGCGTGTTTGTATGCATTCTTCAAGGCACCTTTATAATAAATTTCATCCGACGGGTGATGGCATTGATACGGCGTACTAGCTGGGTGTGGGCCTTGGGGCATTTACGTCATGAACGGTGAGTTGCGGCCATGCCGGAGGGACTTAGACTACTCGGTCCGCGATCTCGCCGAGTTGGTCTAGTGGTAGATTCCGCTCGACAAGTAGGATGGCTTGTGGATGTGACGGCATTTGCTGAAGCTGCTGTGTTGAGAGGGGGGAGTCGGAAACCGGCATGTTGCTCGCGATGCGACGAATATTGTGCAGAACCTGTGATTGCTTGTGGTCACCGAGCTAGTAGTACTAAAGTAGTTCTTCAATCTTCAAACCTTCAAATGCAGGTAAATTCCGTTAGCCGGAGGACTTGCGAGTACGTAGCGGAGCTCGGTCGCGTAGCGTGGGTCGATATGGGCGACGACGTTTTCGTAGCGTGTCCCGCCTTGGCTGATACTATCCAGGGAAACTGAGTCTTGCTTTGTGGGAACGAAGCTTGAGGTGAGTCTGGCCAGAACAGTGAATCTTGACGGCGACAGGACCGACGTCATTGTTAGCGACGGCCGCCGCAGTAGCGGTGCCAGCGCTGACAGCGACTGCATGTGGCGGGTTTGGGGATGTCTTGCGGGCGGAGCCCTGTAGTAGTTCTTCAGGCGAGTGCAGCTCGTTTTGTATGGGCTGCTGCTCCAGAAGTTGCTAATGTTGGTTTTGAACTACCGATGGATAGCTTTGGAGTTGCTTGCGAATTTTGAAACTTGCTGGAAAAGGGCGGGAGGTGCAGGATCGGCAATGGCAGCCCCAAAGTTTGTTTTCCTGGCTACTATATGTGGAGAAACATAAGTTGGTTGTTTTCACTCCAATCGTCGCACAGGTGTTCCTGTCTTTGGCGTAAAGCCTCCTTTGAGGCATGGCGTGCGCTTAGTCGATTTCACGCTGCGCCACCGCACGTGTTCTGTTACGTAGCCAGCACGTGTCGCGTAGCTTTTTTTCGTGGCCGGGCACTCTCTTTAAAAAATGCCGACAGGCCAGCGTGCACGGGCTTCCCAAACCTAATAAAAATCTATCTCCCTCAAATGATCCCCGAGAAGCAAAGCCAATAACCTGGCATGTTAGGCCAAGGCAAACTTTGCTTGTGAAACCAATCTATGACAAAGTGTGTGTCACCGGGGACAGCTGCGAACATTGGTGTAACCGTATATTTCCTGTTTTGGTTTTGTAAGTTATTGAGATACCTTGGGTAGCATATTTTTGGCAGGACTTTTTTAAATGCAAAGTGCTTCGCACTTAATAAGCCCGCGATGAGTTCTATATTCCTTCCTCCCAAATCGTTTCATGTTTTATAATGTGTGCTCCTGTTCATGTCGATCAATACCCACGTGTACCCGTGCCGAGAGCGTCCGCATTTCAGGTATGATTTCCGAACAGTGTAGGTAAATACTTCTACCCACGTAATATCGTAGCATAAAAACGCAATTCCTTCGGACCTAAAGGGAATAATGCGGAATAGCACAAAATTATTTGTTTTAATAATGAGTGCAGAGCAGTTGCAGACAGTCGATGCACTTGTAGTATCTCTTTTGGGCCCACATGGTGCCAGGAGGCGCTGCTAAGCCTGCTCAAAGAGAAACTTTTCGGATCTGCTAAAACTGCATCCAACCTCCGTCCCGTTTTCTCAGAACGTAAACAGCATCCCATCTCTCGGTGGAACCGCTTCAGTAGCCTAAAGAGTAAAGAAAAAAATCAGACAATATTAAAAATATTTAGGTGTGGTCTAGAAGAAAAAAATTGTATTTTCGGGGAGTCGCGTTTACAAGCCGTTGCCAGGCATCTGTGTTCTGATCAGCTTCGATGCGTATTTGGGGACAAAATATTTTTCTGTTTTCATAAAAATGGTCAACACTACAACTTAAACATTCGCAGAACCACAATTGGAATGGATATTTTTTTTTCAAAGCACTTAAAAAGGAAATTCAGCATAAACCGCACTGGACTGTTTCACTTTCGTTTTTCCAAAACTTTGATTCAAATGCGGCCAGCAAGTCCAAACTGATTCTATATATTGAATGTTGGATTCTCGTTGGATAAAAAATGTAGTTTGTGTGTGGCAGCGACCGACAAAAAATGATTTCTCGTTTGCTATGTTGCGGCCCCCCTTCCTTAGGACTGCTAACTTAGCCGCTCTTTGATATTTTGAATGACAACAGCATTAAAATGCACATAACAGAATGGTCACTGTGATTGTTTTAGTGAAAATAATTATGTAAATTACCACTAAATCTAGAACGGTCCTTACAGCAGAGGTCCACGTACAGGTCAGCCAACACTAAAGGGATTAGGGGCGAGAAGATGTAGCTGCTAACAGGGGAGAAGTTACTCCCGAGCTGCAAACATACTCTGACAAACCGCTTGTGTCAGGCCGCTGTGTATAGGAAGTGTACTATTCTATGCAATTACCGTGGCAAAATTTCTTTATGCTGGCTGTGGCGGTCATACTTCGACCTTGTTTTGCTGTGTGAAACAGGGGCCTACAGGTGTCAACCATTGCAATTTTCTTAAAATTAGAGGCTTCTGAACCCGCCTTTTTCTCGCAGCTGGGCCGCTGTCACGCTAACTAGCCAACGAAGCCACGCGGCGTAGCTGAGCAAATAGAGCCTATCGGCCTCAAGAAGACCAAAAAGTGACTTCGAAAAGACACCAGCTCGTCTCCAGATTTAGGCTTCCAGCCAAGAGTTAAGAAAATTCCCGAACAAGTTTATAAAAGCAGAACCTTTTTAAACCCCTAGAACCCCTAGCCAGCGATAAACGAAAAAATATAGCAAGCAAAAAATGGGTGGTCACAAAACAAAACAAAACGACGCGTTCAGAATGGCGAAGCTAGGCACAACCACGTGCGAGAAAAAAGCAAGAACAAAAAAATGTAGGACGCTCACATTGACGCATAAAAGTCAAAATGCATGGGGCGAATTTTCACGAAGAAGTTCGCCTGTCAGAAAAAACTGCCGCGGGAGGCCCGTATCTCCATCGGGCTGAACTACATGAACGAGCAACATGGCGCCCGCTGCCGCGCCGGCGCTATGTTGCTCACAGTGGAGCTTCCCGCCTTAGTTGTACGTCGTTTGACGTTTGGCGTTTTTCTAAGGAAACATTAGTTTTCTGTTCTCAAAAGTGCTGAAGTCCATGGACAAAAACAAAAACGAACATTCCCCGGGGTGATTCCAACTAGCGACTCCCAGAAGAAGAAGCTACCATTTTACCTTTCTTCGAACTCAAGAAATAGCGCCCTCGATCAAAATAAAGCAGGCCAATTGGTCAAAAGTACAGTTACAGGGACAGCCAATTGGACAGAAGTACAGAAAAAAAACAACAGAGATACATCAGAAAAGACATAAAAACCAACGAGTCAAATTACTACAACTATTCTGTAAAGGGTGTCTTTTTAATGTCGATGTGGTTGTATAGTGGAGTGACAATTGAGCTCGCAGGGCAACACCCCCCCCCCCCCCCACCGTTACAAAATGGAAGCTGCAGAGAATCATCATCACCAGCAGCAGCATTATATGGAACTACGCTCTGAATACACATGGCTGGCTACTTCTACTTTTTGTTCTATTTGAGAGGCTTTCGCAGTTGTACGGCTTGTTTCTTCCTCCACATTCTTGCACAAGAGACCAACGTTGCCAATATTACAAGTTACGTAGCTGGATCACTGGATCGCCTACTACAGATAGCGCACATGCCAACCGCGGTAGCACAAGCCGCGGCAGTTAGGTCGGGACAGTGTTTTGTTTGCGGCTTTGGCTGTGACTAAAACGCAACATTATTTGCTGCAACCTCATTTTACTCTTACGATCTCAGTTTTACTATCCCTTTTTTAGCGCGCCTAGTAGGCGTGAGCCATGCGTACGTCTATGAAACTCTTTCAAATTGTCCGCCGGCCAGCGGTCTCTACTCACCATTGAGAACAAACCGGAAGGCCTGATTGGTTCCTTCCGGTCGCCGCTCACCGCCGCTTCGCCACCGACAAACTTTTCTGTCCAAGTTAAATCGGCAGCGAAGCACTTTTTCCCCCCGGTGCGCGCCGTGGCCGCGCCGCCAGGGGTTTTAGGCGTCTTTTCGTTGCATATTCGCTCCATGTTGCCTGAACTTAAGACTTAAGTATAGCGAAGCTGTACGCAACTTTTACGACAATCACGAAGATTTTAGTCCACGATTTCAGCCAATTTGCTTCTTCTATGGCGCCGAAACAATGTTTACTCCATCATACTTGCTAAGTGCGATGCTGTTTCATTTTTTTACTAGTGATAATCACTGAAAATCACCTTGCAGGGGCGTACACTAAGATGTGTCTTTGTTCCGAACAAGTACTGCCACAATTACAGCGCAAGGTATCCTGGGCTATCATCTCGAGGCAAACGCCCACGAGCGCTGGGAATTTTCTTCGTTTTGTTAACTGCCGGGCGGTCGCCACTACGCTCGTGTTAAGGCACCCGTATTTACATGCGTGCACTCGGCAATTTCATGGTATTTTAAATGTCTACGCAAAAAATAACGATTTGATAACAGCGTCGCTGTTAAAACAACACAACTTCAATTCGCGCAATTCAGGACAGAGGCAGCACGCACACTGCGAAGGCGGAAAAATTGAATCGCATTGGTGAAACTTCTGTTCAATTAATCAAGAGAATAGGGACAGAGGGAGACGAAGAGCGTGAGGTGGGTAACAATAGGCGCCTTATGGCGCAACAGGCCCTGTTGCGAATCGCTGCCCGGCACTGCGGACATCTTTCAAGGTGAGTGGAACGTTTTGTGGTTACAATTAGTTCCAATTTGAATGTTTTTAATTTTGTTTGGAATTATCTGCAATAATTAAAGAGGAATTCCTCACATTTTCGAAATATTATAGGCGGAACTGGTTCTCAGCAGCTTTTGGAATACCTCGGAGTGAGAAAATCTGGCTCAGGGGTAAACAGTGGAGCAGTTTTGTATACAGCGCTCTTCAATAGAGAACTGCTGTCCCGAATTTGTGCGCTATTAAGTTGGGCAGTCCACAAAAAAAACTCTTCACTTTACATGCACAGCGAATGTCTATGGCTCCAAGAACAGGCAAAGTCACGATTCAACTCAGAACCATTATTATTGGCATACCCTAACCAATCAGTAACCCTCTTTTGAAACCCGGATATCCCAAATACGATTTGCAGACTAGAACTGGTCGGAATCTGTGTGAAGAAAGCAGCTATGAGATGAAACTGTAATTGTGGCTAGTAGTTTAAGGCTCGTGAGTAAAAATAGACCGGAGAAAAGAAGCTTCAAGGTTAAAACTTCCTGTCTGGTCTTTGCCGCGGTATCGAAAGTACGCCTGGATGTTTTAAAAGTTCTTCAAAATGGCCTGGCTCTACAGCACTTCGCGGTGAATCTTAAGGCATAACACTCAATTGATGGGAATCAATAGTTTACACTTTTTCTCAAGTTTATGCATTCCTGGGTCATATATATCACGTGCATGGTACAGCTGTTTTTGTACTCTATAAACAGATGGCTGGTCAACTTCACAGTTACACTCATTTTGTCCATGTAGGTTTGTTAAAACTCCTGGCGACGCATACGCGGGATGTAACGTGTTCTTCTCATAGTGGTTTAACAGTTCACAAACATATATATGAAAGGACAAGCTGTTTACAGAAGTCAGCTTTTGAGGCAGGCACGAAGTAAGATATTGGTAAGAAATTGCAGGCAATGTCGCGGTGATGCTGCCATTATGCCGTAATGTAAAAAGTTGGGCGTAGTTACACAGATGAGACCGGCAAAATTGTACTTTTAGCTAACGAGTAGTACAAGGCTTTGGAACAGTTTTTTTAACCTCTGAGTGTTGAGAACTGGGGCGGTATTCTCGAGTTTTGTTCCTTTTGCATTCCTTTCAAAAGTGTCGCTTTTGATGTGCCCTGATTGGCTAAAACCAAACAACCGGAAGTGACGTAACGCAAGTACAACAAACCTACTGCCAACGCCCACTGCTTAACCGCAAGCACGTTACGATGAAAGGGACTCAAAAGGGACGTTTTCAAAAGGGACAGTTACGAGAATACCGCCCCTGGAGACAATATTCTTTCTACCACAAAAGGACGCCGATTTTTTAACAATAAAAACTGTCCCGTTTTTTTAACAACAATGCCCTGGCACCAAGGCTGGAATTCTGATTGATATTTGTTTTTAAAATCCATGACCAACACCAAGAAATAAACCTGGCGAATTGTTTTTTCCTCTGGCTATTGAAAAACAGTGCAGCAATTTCCGTTTGTATGTGTGACATAATAAGTAAGGTTTACCGCTTCATAGGCCCATTTATTCACTTTCTCATCCGCCGGAATTTTCATGATCTGGTAAAAGCCACTTTTCAACGGGCCGTCGATACCAAGGTGTTTGCGTAGATTCAGATACCTGTGGGTTTTACCAGGAGGGCGTGAGGGCAGGTGGGTGCAAGACACAAGTATTTGAAACTGCCTACATTCATATCCTAGGCATGGCTGTTACGGTTATGTTTGTTAACACTGAAGAAGACTAAAACCAGCTCACATAAAGGTATCTCCACCTGGCAAAGAAATATTGTGAGTACCTCAATTATTTCCCGTCTTTAAACAAAACCTGGTGCAAACGTTTTTATTTGCGTTTTGGAAAATGTCGCCTACTACAGCCTGGTATAGACAATTCAGAAACACAATAAAAGGGGTCCATGGGACATAACTAGCACTGCCTTGCCATAATGCGGGGAAAAAAGGTTTGCCGCATGGATACGAAACTAGATAATGGCCACGCATTGCTTTATATCTCATTGAAGGTTCCGGTGGTCATGTCAGTTATACGGCAATTAGTACAATGAACACTTGGTAGAGGCGAGCTTTAATCCAGATTTTAAGGTAGCAATTTTCAAATCAATATTTCGTAGTGTGATTGTAACTTGGCGCGCTATCACAAAGCTTTGTAGCTTCTTCTCTTCCAACGGGTTAATAAAGAGTCCATGTAGCACGCTTTGAGCAGAGCAAATTGATTTCTCCGACGTTCAGACTGCAATTCCCGGAAAACCTCAGCCAAATATTACAGGTGGACGTGAAACGGTAAATTCATAAATCTCTCTGAGAGATGTAAAAAAAAAATAACGGTGCCCAAATTTCCGCAATATGCACCACTTTACGTAATCACAGTGGTGGGGGCACAATCGGCTGTTGGTGGTCAACGTCACAGGTTATTTTGTACATTTGCTGCGGAGACGATCCGCTGTTGTCACCCGTGTGTACCAATCAGTTTAGGCCGGAACCTGTACGTACAGTTTTGAAAATATTTTGTTTTCGAGTGCACGCGGAGTTGCAGTGCTGATGTCGGTAAGACAATTAACCAAACCATTCAAGAAAAAGCATTTGTTGTTTCAAAATGCCCAAGAAGATGAGCGCGTGTTTGCGAGAGAGGACCAAGCTTTACTTTTTTCGGCCCCATACCGCAGATAGGCTCCACCACGTGGCAGAGACAATACCAAATCTACCCCGGCCATTGAGATATTGGGGGCCGCCACATACAACACCGCGAGCAACCCCCTACGCCGTGAGAGAGCTGGCAGCCTTTATTGTGTAGTTGCGAGTCGAGTTCAGAGGGAACGACTACGCAAGGTTTTAGTCTCGCTTATCCCAGTTGATACTGAAGCAACTTTCATAATTCGAGCTGGAAAGAATTTCTTGGACAAAAGGTGTGTAGCCGAAATGCACTGCAAATAGCTGGGGAAAAGTGCTGCGCCGAAACATTTTAGGAGAGCTGCACTGCATATTTAGGAAACAGGTGAAGTATGTAGGTGCAGCAGTGAAGTCGGTATATTCTGCACTATCTACGACATCGATAAAAAGGAGAAATACGGTTGTTCTTTTTTGAAGAGGAGATAGCTTCGAATGATTTGAAACTGGCAACCATTGTTACGCGGTGATAGAAGTAAGATGAGACGAACTTCGGGATAGGGAGAAGTTATCGATTTACAATAAGTAAAGAGCGTCATCGGAGTGCAAGCGCATGCTGTGCCTTTACGCCGCCTCTTTATCGTCGAAGCTTTCAGGAGAGGTCATGTACCACTGCTCGCATCATGTTCCCTTTGATACTTTCCTTTTTTGTCGGAGGGCATTGACCCAATTGAGATCACAGTAAATCCACATAGAGGTGAGGTGACGATGCCAGATCAGATGACAAGGAATATAAGAAGACCATGCCGCCACAGATGAGGATGACAGTCATGGTACTGGAACAGCAATGCCTGCAGACGTGGTGAGGCAATGTGCAAAGACCTGAAATACCTGATCGAGAACTGGGCAGGGGAACGTTTGAGGCCTGGGTCAGATCGCCGTTGGTCAAAACGGTTGGTCTCTGGCGGGTAATGAATAGGGGACACGGGACTGGGAAATGGTTACGTGCGCGGGTGAATGTGTGTAAGGCGGTCCCAAATGAATCACGGGCTTTGCGTTGATTGCCTTAAGAGCCCAGATAGGTGCAATCAAGGGGGAAAAGACGGGAATGAACGCTGCAAGATCCGCCAAAGAAATTACATGGCGACAAGACAAAGTTTAGACGAAGGATGAGATGCGGTGAACCGATCTATTTGAAGTATGTACAAAGTTCTCCTGAGAGTTCCTAGGCAGGCATAGCCCATACACTGCTTCTTTGTGGTCGAGGCTCGAACACCAGGGATGTCTACCATTGTGTGTCACCTCGCGCTCTCGGTCTCTCTTCCTTCCACGCCGCAAGATTGCCCCGGCAATAACGCTTACATTCTACGGAATGGCATTGCTCTTGTTCTCCTACCGCTCCTGGTGACGGTATCATTGTTGTGCTAATGCGGGATCTGTTGCGTGAATAATCTCCGTGTTTTTGTGCCACGCAGGCTACGTCAAAAACCTCTTACGCGAAAAACCTTGCGTGAAACGCTTCGAGAGACTACAATGTTCACTTTCTATTTGAAGCTTGCTGACCTTCGCACTCGGTTTTGTTCGCGGTCGTACTTTTTGCTTCACAGAGTCCTCTCGATGCAGACAATCCGGCGGCTTGCGGCAGCATTCAAAAGTTTGCTGTAAATGCGTATGAGCACCATAACGACCTTATAAATTGCTTATTTAAATTGAAAAAGAACCATGAGAAGCTCACTCGCTACTTTCTCGTTTAAGAATATTGTTCCGTTTGAAACACGCAGGAAAAATCGGCTGTACGGTGCTACACCGCTTTATTAGCCACATCGCTTAAAACATATAGTCGAGCTAGCAGGTTAGATATCAGCGAAACAATGGCAGATAGAACCAACCAGGTGGAGCCCGGGGCAGGTTTGATTCGTGTTCTTGGTGCTACCTGGCTGATCAAAGAACACGATTATTCCTAACTCAAAGATTGTACCAAGCACAGTGATTGGTACACACCTTAAAAACGCGACTCCTCTACTTAACACATATTCCAGGCGACAACATTTAGGCATAAACGACATTTTTTTGGATATCTTCAGGATTGTTTCCTATCAAAGAGCTGGCAAAGGTGTCCAAATTTGCGCCTGCAATGTCGAAGTGGAGTTTACATAAAATCCCGGCACAGTTCTTTATTACGAAACATTTTTTAGTGCGAATTTACCTACTAGGCGGCGAAGCTATACGAAGCGCGCGGCGTGAAGAGCTGGTTAAGCACATTGCCTGGGAACACAAAATTATGTTCCGGTTGAGCATTGCGAACAGGATTATTCACACAATACATAAGTTGCGTTTTTAATTGTTTGTACCAAGAACGTTGGGAACTATCCTCCAGTTCGACAGGCACTCGGCCTTAGAGCCGCACTGCGTTGATGAAAGTAATTGAATGCGTCCTAACCAGGGATATGAAACTAAAGTGAGTTTGCTCAGATAAAAACGACAAGCACTGGGATTTGGAGGACCGCAGGTTTGGCGATTAAACAAAATGCACGGTCATGACGTGAGAATGCCGGCAACGTCGGTGTGAAGGGAGTAGTAGTTCAGATTCAGTGCTAGCACTTTCGAATGCAGTTAGGTAGCTAGAAGTGTCGTGGAAATTGAGGCAGCTAGAAAGAACAGAGCATTAGCGATAGCAGGATGTCTCCGCGCTGAAGGAAAGGTAGCTTTAGTGCAAACTGTGAGAGTACAGGTGCCTAAAAAGAGAACGCTGCTTATTTTCAGAAAAAAAAACTTACCAGGCTACGCAATTGCCATGAAATCTTCCGCGATTGCCTGCAGAATTCCCGACGTAACTTTCCCCACAAAGCTCTAGACTTATAAACGCATTTGTCCACGCTTTTGTGCTGTAGAAGAAATGTTAAAAATTATCCCTTCCAATGAAGATTAAGAGATGACCTTGTATATGTTAGGCGAAGTAGTTTCACTTGTGTAAGGATATCGTCAAACGAGCAGGGGAAGAACAGCTGCCTTATGTTGCCAGAATATAAAAAAGGGAGTGGCGAGGAACATGACCCTGGCTTATTCTTCAAGCGAAGAAGGGTACCAGATTCCAAAAGCGGTTTAAACTAGCGCTGACCCTTTACTATAGCAGCACATCTATATGTCTATATTGTGGTCCTTTACTGCCGCAATAAAAAAAGTAAGTCGAGAGAGTTCAAGAGATATAAATCTTAAGTCGGTCTGCCAAGGAAAAAGGTAGCATAAACAGAGTGCACCGACTGTATATTCATATAGCAGAAGAGCTGGTTGATCATTTCTATCTACAGTAGCAGACACACAAAGCTAGCTGCGTTCTTTAAACAACTCATTCATTACAAGTCTCCGCCCAGCTGGTTACAAGAGCAGCACATTACTGCAGTAAGTATTTGAACACTTATTCGTGACGTGTGTTCCATGGCTTGTCCGCGTAGGTTATGTAGATTTCCGGGTTCGGAAATTGCTTTTTTGCCCTGACGATGAAAGAGATGCTTGCCTGCGGTTGTCCGTTTAGGTTTTCACCTTGAATTACGGCCTCGAACACCTGAATGTCTTCTTTATCTGGGTAATAACACACAGGAAGGGGAAGGAGGAATAAATAAACCAGTAAAAAATCTACAAAATTAGGCACAGTGGCACAGAATGTAACATCTGAGGAAACAGGAAAACTGTTGTTTTTTTATGCCACCTCTAACGTCAAAGCCTGCTCGCCCGAGATCGAAAGCGGTATCACACACCAAATTCTCCTGTTGTGATAAGGGCGTGGGAGAAAAACGCAAGCTGTGGGAGGCTCCCCCCCTTGGCATCCCCAAGCAGAACAGTGTGGAAACCGCCTATGATAGACCACTCTGCCCTATATGTGTTCGTCTACGAACCCTTCTCCGACAGTCCGCTTGCGTTGAGACAACTGTGACCCCTATCAGTGGAGTTCGCAAGCCAGCTCGTGCCTATACGGTAGGATTTACTACATCAGATTTGTGGTAAGGCTCGCTCCTCAACGCCCACGCTCTCAAAAAAGAAATGTACATTGAATCAGCAAAGATGCAGCAATTTTGTTTTTACTTCTGTTAGACAAATATTCTTGGCAAAGATACTTATGATGTTAGCTAAATAACAACCCAAGGAGCTACCCAGACGAGCTTAGTTGAGCTAAAGAAACGAACAGCGACAACTATGTGATATTAAATTTGTAGCAAGCTAAGCTGAAAAAAAATAACCATGTCATTTTTTGGGGTATTTGAAAATACGCGTATAAGCCCTGAATCCACACAAAAAATCACGCCTTGACAATGAACCAAGCGTCATTTGAATATTGCCCTCTTAACTACGCAAATAAACGCTAAAGCACATATCTAGAACCAGAGAATTTCCATTACACCGAATATCCCCAGTGTTTCAGACACAGATCTGTACACGTTGACACACCGACACACCGATGACACAGTCCATGTAATCTTTGGTAGGCGGTAGGAACACCTCAATTTAACGTGTGTTCCATTGCTTGGAAGCACGCAGAACACTCCCACTGCTAAATATTGACACCTGGCTCTAATCGACCTGCAATGCTGTTGTACGAACTAAAATGTTGAGCACATTTTAGAGCACAATGCGTTAAAACTTAACAGGCCAGCTGGCAATACACCGCTCATGCAAAGGTGCCCTTAAATAGGCCTAAAAAGAGATCTTTACTGGGAAAAGTATCGCGTCCACAGAAAGCCCGCAATTTTGGGTACAATTATTTTGCTGGAAAGAAAAACTTAATCGAATACAAACACCACAACACAAGTTCGCACAAGCGGAGAATACATTTAAAGGAAGCCTATAGTTCCGTGGTACGTAATAAGCCATTAGTAAGGAAAGGAATACACTTCTCATTGATGTAAAACCTACCCTCTAGTATCTTGTTGTAACATAAATGAAAATATTCAATCAAGCAAAAATTTTTTAAATTGACAAAAAAAAAAGACGTTTTCGTTTTGGAGAATAATACTTTCCGCAAACTGTTGTCACGAGGTGTCTTCGCGCTCCGTCTCACGTTTGCCTTGCGCTCATATTGTGCTTATATTGAGACAAAATGAGTGGTCACCACTTTGCAAGGTAATTTCTGATCTCCAATTTCTTTTCTGGTTATTTTCATCCAATTTGACAGCAAAAAAAACGTCCTAAACATTTACAATTAATGCGGCAGAGGCCTATACATGTCATAAAATGGAGACTCAGCTTGATCTTTAAATTGGCTATGAAATACTTCTACAAAGTTGTCATTAGGCGTCTAATATTAATGCGTCACAGATTTTTACAGTAAGCCCCCAGGGAGGGCCATTCTCACATGAACGGATGGTGGGGTGATCTTTAACAGCTCGTAGCAATGGACACAGGGAAGCCGTTGACGTGTTTACAACATACATTGAATGCACACACAAAAACGCTAACGCACAAACACTCAATAGTTCAACTACACACAAACGATAAATACTCACACCTCTACTAACAATCCAAACATGCCAGTCAACTCTCAATCCAAAAGCATCTACAATAACGTTCTACACAGCGCGTCCGAATCAACTTATTCTATCACCCTCTTGGTGATCTCTCTAAACCACAACTACCAGATGTGTCCTATGACTGCGTCCCTACTGGACTCGCCTACCCCGGTCGTCGGCGCTGAGTTGTCGCACCCTTGTTGTCCGCGGCTCGGTGGTAGCCGTCCTCTTCTTGCTTCGTCGGTGCCGGCGTTCGATGCGCGCGGTCACTCGCTGGACGGTGTGGGCTCCGCGCGTCCCGACGTTTTTTTTCCTTGGTGACTACCCCCTGGTAGCCGCTCTCGCTGGAGGCCCTTGATGCCGCCGTTCGACGCGCGCGGTCATCCCTTCGGCGGCGTGATTCCCTCGGTGGCTACCCCCTGGTAGCCGCTGCCGCTGGAGCTTCCAGGTAGGCTCGGCACGAACGTCGCCTTTCGCTGCCGTCGAGACGAACGTCGACGGAGCGTGGACGCTGGTCACTCGTGCCCGATCGATGCGCTGAGGCCACGAAGACGCAGGTTTGTGGTGCACCTAGGATGACGGTGCCGATGCGAAGTCGGCCCGCTCCCGCCCAGGCTCGGATGGCGTGGTCGATGGTCCGGCCGCGTCCCCCTGGCTCGTTCCGTGAAGCTCACGTGCCCTGGCCTACTCCTGGTTGTCTGCATCCCGTTGTCTTGCCTCTCATTTCTCTTTGTGCGCCCCGCTTTTATACCGTCTGAGCTCTCTCCTGGCGCACTCCCATTGGCTTCTTGCTTCTTCCCGGTCCTTATATGGTCACCTCGCCACTTGTCTCATGCGCGGCCTTCCCTGATTGGCCAACCAGTGCGCTGCCACCTTTGCCCATGATTTCTTGGTGGGTCGGCGCTTGCACTTGGTGATTGGCGCGCTCTTGGCGCGGACTTCAAGTGGCCGTTCCTTTGTTCTTTTCTTTCCTGGTTTTCGGGGGTTTGAAGCGTCCCCCTCTAAGGGGGTGCCCTGACACAGGAAAATTACCCCCTCTTTAAGAGTTTTTTCTCACAAAACTGCTTGAGCTTCTTTCACGTGGTTGCGGAGGTGTCTCGGCCACCGATGTCCTCGTTTTCCACCACCATCGCTCACTTCTCATGAGTCCACTGTTAATCCCCACTGCTCACTTCCTTCGTCGCACTGCTCACCTCCCACTTCACCTCGCCTTCACTTCTTCCACACCTGTCTTTAGTTCACTCATGTCTACCCAACACGCACACTTGGTTCACACCACGTTGCCGTTCTATCACCAATACATCACTTTCTCAAACACCGAAATACTCAAACTCTTCTCTTACACATCACTGCAATCAATCACTTCAATTATTTCTTACTCGACTACACACTTTCCCAATCCACACCTAATAACGTCTTTTCCTCCTGCTACCCCTCAATCGGCACTGTGCAACTACTTCTTCCATATGTACACTTCATGCACATACACCATACTACTCATACAATTTGACCTAACATCACCAAAATCAACATCACAAAAACTCAAATTTGAAAACCCTCTTACTCACTACACACTTCTCAGCTACACCACTTCCATGTACGCTTCCTACACTTACACCACCATACTCATACAACCTACTCCAACACATCATCAATTCAAACGCATCAATGATCTAATATTCGGCACCACTATGTCTCAATCTTAACTTCATCACTAATTCATTCATTTCACTAATGCTTCACCAGAAAACAAAACTTATTTCGTCACCGTGATGGGTAGTATTTCTGTCCAAGTCGACTCAATGATTTCCATCAGGTTTGTTGACCTATGGCTTCATTTTCGCCTTCTTTCTCCTCAACCACTCCGCACCCTTTTCAACACTGTCGTCTCCGTATGAACGTCCATTGCTGTTCACTTCTCTCACTGAACTATGGCCCAAATCCTTTATCCAGGTCTGGCCTATTTCAAGCTTTCTCTTGATTTTGCGCGCCTCGCATGCTTTCTGCGTTTCTGTCTTATTTACGCGTCTGAGCTTGCGCTCTCCTCTGCCGTCGCTACCATCGTTCCTCTCAGAATAGCACTCAATGCCTATATCATGGTCCCTGCGACCTTGGCTGGCGTGCTCATTACAAAGCCATTCGTTCCTCTTACGGATTTCAGCCCGACGTCTGCGCATCATCTCGGCAGCGTGCGCTACGTCTGCTAACTTTCCAGCTACCATATATCTTTTCGCCCACCTTGGCTCACGCTCTATAACCTTCCTAGCCATCGATCTCCTTTCCCTCATTCGCTTCGCAGGCTTTTGCAAAGGTGACCGTTTCTTCGCGCGCCACTCTGTTTCAGCTACCAGCGCCTCTCCTGCAAGCCTTTCACACTGCTCTACTTGTTTTCCATTAACGTCACCGAGTTCGAACTGAGGGCGTTGTTCTAGCTGGTCTGAATTCCCAGTACTCCGCTGCGCCGTAGTGACCGCATTGACAATCACCGACGCTGAGCTCCCCTCTTCGCTGTATAAACACTTTTCACTCTGGTTTTCTGGGATGCGGCTACTCTTAGTACTCATAGGCATCTCTAATGAACCCGAACTAAAGCCTTCTGGAGGAATGCTATTCCTTCCCGCGCACGGAGGGGCGGGCACATCAGTCTCAATAATTATTCGTTCGGAAACCTTGAAATCAATTGTATCATTAGAGCTACTAAGCGGCAGAAAGCTGTCCGTGCCTCGCGTGGTCTCGGTGCGCCCACCTCCCAGCGCCTGGCCTGCGACTAAGCCACGCCCCGTCAGTTCACTGCCTCGCACGTCGAATGCGCCTTTCGCCTCAGCGACCTGTCCACACAAACCATTGTTTTCTTTGTCTCCCTTTTTACTTGCCGCTTCGTGATTTTATGTGACCTGCGTGCTTTCTTACTCACGTGCCTCATCGTGATCTGCACCCTGCGTTCTTTTTATCGCACGTGACTCATCGCGTTCGGCGGTCCGCTTGCCTTCGGGGTCACGTGCGGCGCGTTCCCCGCTCTCTTTGCGTGTCCCTTCTTCGAGCCACTTCTTTATTTCAGCATGTGCTTTCTGTAACTCTGCCCTTTTTAATTCAATTTCTCTCTTTTTCTCCTCAATCCTTCTTTTCTCCTCCTCAATGCTTCTTTTCTCCGTCTCAATCCTCCTTTTCTCCGCCTCAAAATTTCGTTCTTCTGCAAAAAAACTTTTCTCCACCTCTGACCTTTCGTTTGCTTTGCGAGATCCTTCAATCTTTGATATAACCACTCATGCGCTTTGTGGCTCTCTTCATCTAACAATTCACCAAACTGATCTTTTTTCAAACGTCGCATTTGAACCAACGCCAACAACCTTTCCCTGTCCATTCTCGCAGCTGGTCAGACATTTGACTGGGCCCGATGGAAATATTCTTGGTTAGGATCAATCTATCCTGGCAGGCTCGCAAATGTTTTGTCACGTGAACGGATGGTGGGGTGGTCTTTACCAGCCAGGAGCAATGGACACAAGGAAGTCGTTGACGTGTTTAACAACATGCATTTATTGCACAAACAAAAACTCTAACGCACAAGCACTCAATAGTTCAACTACACACAAACGATGAATACTCACACCTCTACTAACAATCCAAACATGTCAGTAAACTCTCAATTGAAAAGTCTCTACAATAACGTTCTACACAGCTCGTCCGAATCAACTTATTCTATCACCCTCTAGGTGATCTCTCTAAACCACAACTCCCTAGATGTGTCCTATGACTGTGTCCCTATTGGACTGGCCTACCCCGGTCGTCGGCGCTAACTTGTCGCACTCTCGCGTGGCCGCTGCTCGGTGGTAGCCGGCCTCTTGCTTCGTCGGTGCCGGCGTTCGATGCGCGCGATAACTCGCTGGACGGCGTGGGCTGCGTGCGTCCCGTCTTTCTTGGGCTACTTAAACACAGAAATGTTGGTCTGTCTGTATGTCTGTCTGTCCGTCTGTCTGTCTGTGACTCGATTCAGCCACCCGGCCAAAGCAAAACAATGCCTGCGCAATAGTCTTATATAGTCACAGCTAAATCTACCCGTCTATGTCCCGTGTAATGTTCATACTTGTCAACATTGTTGAAGAAGAACAAGACATTACGCAAATATGAGACAACAAATCAATACAGAAGTGATATTTGCAGTGTTCCTTTATAAAAAATCAAACAGGCTTGATTTTGCGAACTTAAATACTTCATCAACTGCAGAAAAAGAATTCACTCCGCCGTCGCCTGCTGTCGCCAGCGCCACTATAGCTTCTGGCGCCATTTTAAGAACGCAACCGGCAACAGTTACGCAAGGTTCCACTGATAGGTTTCACGTTCTGCTTGCAACGCACGTGGAGTAGGGAAACGCGATTCTATAAAGTTGAAGTAGGGCCCCTTGATTAACGCTCGTCTTCGCCGTACTGCAGCGTTCGCATCGAGACACCCGGTTTGGAGCAGTGGAACGCGGGAAATTTAAAATGATTTAAGCAAACATTTGGCGTCTTTACCTTGGGAGGAGCGCGACGCAAGACGAACAACATGAGAGGTGAGCGGGAAAGTGAAGGGAGGCATTTACTTCCCAAATGCCTATAGAGACTATCGTCTTGTGACGCCATTTCCAACGAAAGGAGCAGATACGCGGCCACTTTTTTTCCTTGGTGACTACCCCCGGGTAGCCGCTCTGGCTGGAGGCCCTTGATGCCGGCGTCCGACGCGCGCGGTCATCCCTCCGGCGGCGTGCTTCCTCGGTGGCTACCCCCTGGTAGCCGCTGCCGCTGGAGGTTCCAGGTAGGCTCCGCAAGAACGTCGCCTTTCGGTGCCGTCGAGACGAACGTCGATGGAGTGTGGACGCTGGTCGCTGGTGCCAGACCGATGAGCTGCGGCCACGAAGACGCAGGTTCGTGGTGCACCTAGGATGACGGTGCCGATGCGAAGTCGGCCCGCTCCCGCCCACGCTCGGATGGCATTGTCGATGGCCTGGCCGCGTCACCCTGGCTCGTTCCGTGAAGCTCACGTGCTCCGGCCGCCTCCTGGTTGTCTGCCTCCCGTTGTCTTGCCTCTCATTTCTCTTTGTGCGCCCCGCTTTTATACCCTCTGGGCTCTCTCGTGACACACTCCCATTGGCTTCTTGCTTCTTCCCGGTCCTTATAAGGCCATCTCGCCACTTGTCTCATGCGCGGCCTTCCTGATTGGCCGACCAGTGCACTGCCACCTTTGCCCATGATTCCTTGGTGCGTCGACGCTGGCACTTGCTGATTGGCGCGCTCTTGGCGCGCACTTCAAGTGGCCATTCGTTTGTTCTTTTCTTTCCGTTTTTCGGGGGTTTGAAGCGTCCCCCTCTCAGGGGGTGCCCTGACACATGACAACCACAAACCACCCTGATTTTGCCAAAAAAAAAACAATTGGCGTATGTATCGCCAGTAATAGTTATGATAGCGTAAACATACGTAATTTGTCGGACGTAATGTGGCAAATAAAAAAAACTTGCAGAAAAAATCACCGGGAATGGCAAATATTTTAAAATCCTGCATTCCAACAAAAGCCGATTTCGCGGAAGTTCAAACTTTATTTGGCAAATTAAGGTCACGAAGAGCTACTCAGGTTTATTGTAGGGTGATGGACCCTTTACCGTACTTACAATGCTCGAGTCCACTTTTGGTACCAAATTTTTCTATTTTATCCTTCTAGCGTGTCATCGACCTTCGACTTCTTCCAGACAAATCTCTTAGTATCCATTGTGCTGCCCTAATTGCTTTCGTGTTGTTTGCCTTCGTTTGCTTTCGTTTGCTTTCGTGTTGTTTTATAGGCGGCCAACTTTAGGCTCCGTATGTCATCACCGGTAATTAGCACAGGTTTTAAATCTTTCTTTTGGGTAATAGAGGTAGCTTACATTTCATTTTTTTAATGTTTTGTGAGGGCTCCCCAGTGCCCCCGTAACTCGCTGTCGTCGTGGAGTCAGCACTAATGATCTGTCCGAGGTAGTTATAATCTTTCCGTCTTCCAGACTCTCGTTTCCTCAGCAGACAAACACGTTTTTAGCGTGCTTGTCATTCATTTCTTTAGGTATATCCATATTTTTTAGCCCCACGGCTGCGCTTTCCGATTGTAGTTCCCCGAACATTGTTGGCAGGTGTTCTTCGTTCTTACTGAGCAGAACTACGGCACCTGAAAATCTAAAATGACTCAAGTATTCTGCGTGTGTTTTCCCAGTGAAACGTTCTTGATATCCTCTGCAGAGATGCTGTGAAACGTTTTGTCCAGATGATATCTCCCTGTTATGCTCCTTTTTAAATGGAGATGTCATCGCCTTGCTGACGGAGTGTTACCCTGCCCATTCATTCCTATATATACATATATATATATATATATATATATATATATATATATATATATATATATATATATATATATATATATATATATATATATATATATATATACATATATATTGCCGCGAACCATACATTGGGTTTGTTTATTTGTGTTTTGCTTTTACCGCCCGGCTGCGCCGGTCTGTGTTATCTCTGCGCCAAGGGAAGCGCGTGTTCCATTCTTTCTTTCTGTGCCGCATGTGTTATCTGTTGTGATAGCGAGAGCATTCCGATCTAACGTGAACAGCCCAGAATAATCTTCTTGGATCTACTATGTTCTCGATGCGAATCGACGTTTCGAGAACCACGCGCGCCGAAAGATAAAAAGCCTGCAGTGCGGACGCCGGGGCATTCGATTCGACGACACTCGCCTGTGCAAGTCACTTTGTTGACCGCTGCTTCGCCGCCTCTGTATTCTTTTGAGTTGTTAGGGGAGCACAAGTTCGCTCCAATAAACGTGTTTCTCATTCAACACAACTGCATCGTCCTTGTCTTCGTGACATCTGGTGGAGGTGCTGGGTACGCACCCTTCATGCCCACTACAACCTCGAAAAGCCGCCAAGCCAGTCCAACAAGAGCCAGCCCCCGCCTGCAAGATTTACCGCCCGAGTTCGGTTTGATGCCAGAAGGGCCCAAGAAAAGGAACGCTGCAACCAACACCATGGTGCAAGAAACAACATCGCCAATCGTCCTGCAGCAGCCCCGGGAACCGCCATCGTTCCGAGGAGCCCCCGCAGAAGACCCAGAAGAATGGTTGGAGAAACTGGAGCGCGTCCGGAAATTCAACAGGTGGGACGACGCAGAAACGTTCCGGCACGTTTTCTTTTACTTGGAAGATTCGGCTCGCACTTGGTTCGAGAACCACGAGAGCTCCTTGACAAACTGGGCTCAGTTCAAAAGCGAGTTTACTAAGACCTTCACTACCGTCGTGCGGAAAGAAAGAGCCGCCCTTTTGTTGGAAACGCGCACGCAACACCCCAACGAAGGTGTCGTGATCTTCGTTGAGGAGATGAAGCAGCTATTTCGCCGCGCGGACCCCGAAATGGCGGAAGAAAAGAAGTTGCGCTTCTTAATGCGCGGAGTGAAGGAGGAACTGTTTGCTGGACTTGTCCGAAATCCGCCCAAAACCGTCGCCGAATTCGTGACCGAAGCCAGCACCATTGAGAAAGCCCTCGAAATGCGTGCTAAGCAGTATGACCGCAACTTTGTTGGCTCGGCCAATGCGAACGACTTTGGCAGCACGCGGATCCCGGCCGACAGCCTACGCGAGACTATCCGCGCAATTGTGACAGAGGAGCTGCGGAAACTTCTCCCAACGCCGCCGCAGCCCCAAGTCGCTTCCCTCACCGACGCGATTAGAGAAGAAGTGGAACAAGCGTTGGGAACTTCTACGCCATCCGAGGTACCCCGAGAGCCACAAGCTATGACATACTCCGCGGCTGTTCGTCGACCCCGCCCTGCTCCCACACGCCGTCAAGAGGCCCCGCCGTACCGCCGCCCACTGTCACCCGCCCGACCCCCGGTAGCCCGAAACCAGACGCCGAGGAAGACGGACGTATGGCGAACTCCCGATAACCGTCCTCTGTGCTACCACTGCGGAGAGGCCGACCACATTTACCGTCGCTGCCCATACAAGAGACTCGGACTGCGTGGTTTCTCCGTCGACGCACCTCGCCCTCTCCCTGGCCAACGACCACGTGAGATCGACGAGTATCTATCTGAAACCAGCCGTGGCCCAGCGCGTTTCAACCGTTCGCCGTCGCCCTACCCCTACCAATCGCCGAACCGCCGTAGCAACGCTGACTTCGCCCGTGGAAGGTCCCCCAGCCCACGCGGGGGAAACTAAAGGCGGCAACTTCTGGAGGTGAAGTTGCTCTACGGCGAAAAACTAGAAACCCTCCAACGACGCAAGGACGCGCTGAAGACAGTGATTCACGACATGCCCTCATCCCGACGACCCGACCTAACCCTGACGAGACTCCCGAACACGACGACAGCTACACGGCGCGACGCGTACCCGACCTGACCGAGACGTCCGCTGAGAAGACGACGACAACGACGATGCACAGTGCCCGACCATCAACACGTACAAGCAGAGATACGACGCCCCGACGAACCCGGAACTCGAGGACGACTGCATCTGACGTCAAGGTGTCCATCGACGGCTTTGACGTAGTCGCCCTCGTAGACACGGGAGCTGACTATTCGGTAATGAGCGGACCATTTGCGTCTAAACTGAAGAAAGTTATGACCAGATGGGACGGTCCGCACATACGCACAGCAGGAGGCCACCTCGTGACGCCAAGTGGAACGTGCACATCGCGCGTCACCATAGACGGCACAACGTACCCTGCGGCGTTCGTCGTTCTGCCTAACTGCTCCCGCGACGTGATTCCCGGAATGGACTTTTTGACGGACAACGGCGCAATAATTGATCTGCAGACCAAGTCGATAACATTTTAAATGCAGAGCATTTCAGTAACTCACGATGTCACCCGCGTTGGCGTCCGTAGTCCGCATCGCTCCCCCTACACTATATAAAGAAATAATACTTACTGGCGCCAGGTTTCGATCCCACGACTCTGCAGGCGGAACGCAACGTGCACGTCGCTCTAACCACTGCGCCACAAAGTCGACACTCGAATCGCGCTCTCTCGCCGCGGTCGGTTCGCGTTCGTGCGCTGTCTGGTCGCTAACATCTGTGGCGTGATCGTGACGTCAACATCACGCGTTCGTGTGGTGGCGCGATTTCGGCGCTATAACACTCTCTCGCGAGGGGCATTGGATTGGATTCGATTGGATTGGCTTGGCTTGGATTGGTTTGGATTTGGATTGGATTAAAGTGGATTGTGTTGGATTGTGTTGCGTCATAGCCGCTCCACGTTGCGTCATAGCCGCGGCAGGGGGTTCACGGCACGTTTCACGTTTCACCATCGACTTCATCGACAATGTCTACGCTGGAAGACAATAATTACAACAACAACAACAACCAATACGTAATCCATACGACTTGCAGGTGCGCACCCCGCGGAAATGCTCTGCATTTGATCGTGCCCCTCGCGAGGGGGATGTTTGCATAATGCGTCGACGCGGGCGACGACTGGATGGGAAATTTTTTTCTCCAATCACTCCACGACGCCGCAGCCGAACCCCGATCACCGTGCTGCTGTCAGGATCACCGACGATCACATCACCCTGCCACCCCGCGCAAGCTTGATGATCGCCGTCTAATTGTGAGGATGCTGCTTCTGACATCGACGCTATCGTAGAGAGTGATCGAAGGTTGCTTCTCGACCGCGGTGTCTCCGTCGCAAGAGGCATTGCGCACTTTAAGCAACGCCAATCTCACGTTTTGGTCACTAATTTCACCGAAGAGTACCAGCATTTAAACAAGGGAGCTGCAATTGCGTTCCTCGAAGAAACGCAAGAAGCAAGTGATGTGATCGCAGTCGCCGACTTTGAACGCACACCCGTAGAAACATTCAAGCTCCCGCAGCCATTCGACGTGAATCCGGCGCTACCGCAAGAACAACGGAAAAAATTATTGGCTTTGCTGCGTCGCTATAGCGAATGTTTTTCGTCGAGCGCAAAACTACGTCAGACCCCTCTAACGAAGCACCGAATAATAACCGAAGATGGAGCCCGACCTACCCGACAGTCACCGTACCGCGTCTCTTCACACGAACGGGCAGCCATCCGGACTCAAGTCGACGACATGCTGAGCGATGACATTATACAGCCATCGAAAAGCCCCTGGGCTGCGCCCGTCGTACTCGTAAAGAAAAAAGACGGCACATTAAGGTTTTGCGTTGACTACCGGCGACTGAACAAAATCACGAAAAAGGACGTGTACCCCCTCCCCCGAATCGACGACGCCCTCGACCACCTCTGCCACGCGAAGTACTTCTCATCGATGGACCTGAAGACCGGCTACTGGCAAATTGAAGTGGACGAGAGAGACCGAGAGAAGACTGCATTTATAACCCCAGACGGCCTATACGAGTTCAAGGTGATGCCGTTTGGGCTGTGCACAGCACCAGCGACGTTTCAGAGAGTCATGGACACTGTGCTAGCTGGCCTGAAGTGGCACATGCACATGTAAGTGGCCTCGTGTACCTCGACGACGTAGTGGTATTCGCCCGGACTTTCGACGAACACCTTGCAAGGTTGGAGTCTGTACTCGAGGCCATTCGTACGTCGGGGTTGACGCTGAAGCCTGAAAAGTGCCGTTTCGCATACGGGGAACTCAAGTTCTTGGGCCACGTCGTCAACGCCGCGGGAGTCCTACCTGACCCGGCAAAAACTTCAGCCATTGCGAACTTCCCAAGGCCGAAAGACAAGAAGGGCGTGCGGAGATTTCTCGGGCTGTGCGCATACTACCGGCGCTTCGTCGCAAACTTCGCACGCATTGCAGAGCCACTCACGCGCTTGACGAAAGATAGCACCCCTTTCAGCTGGGAAAACGACCAAGAAAAAGCATTCGGCGAGCTGCAAAAACGCCTGCAAAGCCCGCCCGTGCTCGCTCATTTCGACGGAAATGCCGAAACGGAAATGCATACGGACGCCAGTGAAATAGGCTTGGGTGCCGTCCTTGTCCAAAAGCAAAGCGGCTGCGAAAGGGTAATCGCCTATGCCAGCCGTGGTCTGTCGAAGGAGGAGAAAAACTATTCTGCCTCTGAGAAAGAGTGCCTGGCTATTATATGGGCGATTTCAAAATTTCGCCCATACGTGTATGGAAGGCCATTCAAGGTTATAACAGACCACCATGCGCTGTGTTGGCTCGCCAATTTGAAGGACCCCTCTGGCCGTCTTGGGCGGTGGAGCTTGCGCCTGCAGGAGTTCGACGTTACAGTCGTTTATAAATCCGGCAGGAAACACTCTGACGCCGACTGCCTGTCCCGCGCCCCCGTCGACCCACCACCACAAGACTCTGATGAAGACAGCGCGTTCTTCGGGATCGTAACGGAGAGCGACCTAGCCGCCCAGCAGCGTGCCGACCCCGACTTACGCGTCATAATCGAGTACCTCGAGGGATGCAACGTTGCCGTTCCTAGGACCTTCAAACGCAGCTTACCAGCATTCAGCCTGAGAAACTCCGTCCTCGTGAAGAAGAATTTCAGCCCCGGAACAAGAGCGAATTACCTTCTCGTCATCCCCGCGGACCTTCGTGACGAAATTTTTGAAGCGTGCCACGACGACCCGTCTTCCGGACATCTCGGCACAGCCCGCACTATTGGAAAAATCAAGGCGAGGTACTACTGGCCCGGCCTTACCTCTGACGTCACCCACTACGTCCGGAGCTGCCGTGACTGCCAGCGACGAAAAACGCCGCCGACAAGACCCGCCGGACTTCTGCAACCGATCGCCGTCCCATCGAGACCATTTCAACAGATTGGAATGGACCTTTTAGGCCCGTTCCCTACGTCACGATTACAGAACAAGTGGATTGTCGTAGCGACAGACTACATGACGCGCTACGCAGAGACCGCCGCTCTACCGAGGGGGACTGCACAAGAAGTGGCAAAGTTCTTTATAAGCCAAGTTGTGCTGCGACATGGAGCCCCGGAAGTCCTAATCACAGACCGCGGGACGGCATTTACTGCGGAGCTGATGCAAGGAGTATTACGCTACAGCAACACGGATCACCGAAGAACGACGGCGTACCACCCCCAAACGAACGGACTAACAGAACGTCTGAACAAGACAATCGCAGATATGCTGTCAATGTACGTTGACGTTGAACATAAGACTTGGGACGAAGTGCTCCCGTATGTCACGTTTGCGTACAACACGGCTATCCAGGAGACGACGCAGCTGACGCCGTTCGAGCTTGTCTACGGTAGAAGGCCGACTACGATGCTCGACGCCATGCTTCCGCTCGTAGAAGACGACGACCTCAACGCCGACGTCCACGGATATCTTCAACGTGCGGAGGAGGCCCGCCAGCTCGCTCGAGTTCGTATAACGGACCAGCAGCTGGTGGATGCGGGCCGCTACAACCTCCGACGCCGAGACGCCGAGTACCAACCAGGGGATCGTGTGTGGGTTTGGACTCCCATCCGACGACGCGGACTCAGTGAGAAGCTCCTGCGACGCTATTTCGGACCCTACCAGATTCTACGACGTGTTGGCCAACTTACCTACGAAGTGATCCCTGATGGTGACTCCGGCACATCACGACAACGCAGGCGGCCTGAAGTCGTCCACGTGGTTCGCCTAAAACCTTTCTACGGACGATGACGAACTTTTATTTTCATTTGTTCGGACTGTCGCTTATGTTAGCATCGTGTCGATGCACTCTTAGAGGGGGGGTAATGCCGCGAACCATACATTGGGTTTGTTTATTTGTGTTTTGCTTTTACCGCCCGGCTGCGCCGGTCTGTGTTATCTCTGCGCCAAGGGAAGCGCGTGTTCCATTCTTTCTTTCTGTGCCGCATGTGTTATCTGTTGTGATAGCGAGAGCATTCCGATCTAACGTGAACAGCCCAGAATAATCTTCTTGGATCTACTATGTTCTCGATGCGAATCGACGTTTCGAGAACCACGCGCGCCGAAAGATAAAAAGCCTGCAGTGCGGACGCCGGGGCATTCGATTCGACGACACTCGCCTGTGCAAGTCACTTTGTTGACCGCTGCTTCGCCGCCTCTGTATTCTTTTGAGTTGTTAGGGGAGCACAAGTTCGCTCCAATAAACGTGTTTCTCATTCAACACAACTGCATCGTCCTTGTCTTCGTGACAATATATATATATATATACATATATATGTATATATATATATATATATATATATATATATATATATATATATATATATATATATATAAATATATATATAGCTATTTATATATATGCCGGGTCTTTTCATGGTTTAAGCTCGTCGCTAAATAATATGTGTCGTCTATTCCCTGGTCTCTTAAAGCTTTTAGAACTGGTGCGGCTTGTACTTTGTCAAACGCGTTATCATAGCCTATAAATTCCATGTAAAGGATATAGGGCCGTCTGCAGACTGCTTTATCGCTTGGATGGCAACATGGTTGTAATTCATGGTTCAGTACCCCTTCCTAACCCTAGCAAGCTATTTGGGTTGTCTGCATTATAGGCTGTCACCTATGCAGCTAAGTATAACTTTGGAAAACAGCATTGTAAATACAGAGACTAGGATGATGGATCTGCTATTCTTAGGCGCTTGGAATATCTCCTTTTATGAATGTTTCGGCTTCAGGCATTTGTTGAGTCCTAAAGCATTCACAAAATAGTGCAGCAAGCTTTTCCATTACAATGTTGCCGCGCTCCTTCAATAGATATACGTTCATTGCGTCGTCACATGCAGGTTTTCCTCTTTTCGCGCCCTTACGAGCATTCCTACTTCCCGTTTAGTCACTACTGGGATATCACAAGTTCATCATGTGCTCTCAATGGTTTGCCTTGGTTTACCGTTACTGCCTCACGATCTGCTGTAGAATCTTTCTGCGAACTTTGTTATCTTCTCCGTGTTGAGCGTATTATTGTACTGCTCGTCTCGGAAGGTATAGATTCTGTCGCCGAATGGTTAACTTCCTCTTCGTGTCTTTATAGTTTCGTTCTATTTGGAGCATTTCCTCGATCGGTGTCATTTTAGATGCCCAAGTGCCGTTTGTGTTACTTGCGTTAATATTTTTACACAGGTGTGCTAGCTCACCTTTATCCACCGTACTTGTCTCTTTTATTTTTCTACAATTGTCAATTTGTTCTTCTGTTTTCTTAGTTGTGTAGTTCTTTTTCTACATGCTGCTTCCGCTACAGCTGCTTTCCTCGGTCAGAAGAGCAAATTGGTTGTGAAGAGTTAATCTGAACCTCTGCGCCTTGGCTCCAACTGGATCCGTATTGGTTTTCTTACTTTTCACTTGTTTCCTTCGTTCTATTTTGGGATTCAGCTAAGCCTCGCATTTGCCCAACCTATGATCGCTGCTCCGAATTACACTTCGCAAATATCCATCCTGCACAGTACCTGGGCTGTAACTTAACAGGACGTAAATTTTGTTTGGTTTTTCTAAGTTATCAGCGAGCAATTGTCTGCATTTTTGCAATTAAACCGAATACAGGTGTCATTTTACGGAATCTCCAAATCTGTGCAAATAAACGGCGTGACACGGATGGTATTTCTGCTTTTATTGTTTTTTCTACTTTTTTTTACAAGTTCTGACCCACCAGTTATCTCGGTTTACGCTAATATTTAGTTGCCACAGCAAATAACAGCGTAAATATATATATTTGGTGGGACAAGATATTGAAAATTCACAAATTAGGAAAATAATGATACTGGAAATGGCTAACTGTGTAACGCCGTTAATATACAAAAAAAGTGATATTTTACAGAAATAAAACTTGTAATCATTTTCATAGCACGAATGAAGGTACCTGGTCTGCCAGAGTTTAAAAATACAAAAAATGGCTGCTAAAAACTCACACGCTATACAAATAGCAAAAGAGTGCTACTCATTAGTAGAAAATTCTGTAAATTTCAGCAGGCTTTTGGTTTCTTTTTTCTCCTCTGGGTGTTTCTGAGCTTCGTAAAGGCGCATGCACCCCCATAAGGTTTCACAAAAAGTTTTATACTTGTGCTACACGGCCGTTTCAAAGGTCTTCTGAAGGCCTTCGAACCAATTGTCTTTTGAGTGCGCCATTGAAAATACATGGGGCCCACTTGTGAGACATCGTTCTACTGTCAATCGAAGGTGTTCGTGCAGCACAGGCATTAGTCGCTGCTTGAATTAAAAATTACCGGGCCCCAAGCCTGTTTACTTCAACAAAGACCAGGGGATGAATTCAAACCATAATTTTCTGGTTTCTTTTTTTTCACTGTCTCTGGTACTTGTCCAAAGACGGTATTCATCGCCCTCTAAACTTAATTCAATACTATACCCATCAGCCCCTGAAAACAACTATTGTGCTGATTGTACTTTGTTTTGTACACTCTTGACCGTATTCTGCACCACATCCTAAAAGTACCTAACCGGCGTTGTATTTTAACTGCAGCCTACCTTTTGAATTGGGCACGCATATACTCTTTAAAGAAAGTACTCTTTTGCGATTTCTTTCACTGACACGTTTGCATGCTTGAAGGAAGCGACAACTTATTCATTCATTATCTCATAATTCATTCATTCATTCATCTTTGTGCACTATCTTCATGCACTTCATTCATTCATTCATTTATTATTCATTCATTCTTGCGTTGGTTCATCTGTTCATGCATTGATTTATTGAGTTCTGATATCGCGCGCTCCAGGGAGGTAAATCTGCCCCAATGTGTGAGGTCTCACCGAAAGGTCACCAATTCTTATTTTTGTGAGGCTGGGCTGGGTGCTCGTCACATCGCTTAGAAAGTACGAAGGTGGGGGTGGTGCATGAAACTCAAGGGCCTACAGATACAACCTATACGTCAATCTCAACCTTAGGTGCATAAATATTGCCTAAAGATTCAAAAAGTGTCTCTCTGAACCTGTGGAGTCAATTTTATATCAGGGTTAGATGCACATTTAACTAGTCTCCGCTTTAAGAGTAATGATGGAGCCTTGGCGAAAAACCTGCGGTGTCAAGGTAGGCTCTTATAAATTTACCCTCCCCCCCCCCCCGTAAGCAAGGAGGCAATTTCACCATGTTTCTAGGGGGAATTAGAACATCTGTTCTCGCGGGCTGTATATAACGAGGAGCCGGTATCTCTGGTGTAAAATAGTTCCAAGGTTTTAAACCATAGAAAATTGTTCCTAATTTCTCATGTATTGATGGAAACACAGTTTTCGCACAACGAGGTAGCTGATATCTCCGCCTCACACGCTACATTTAGAATCTTTTAAGTGCGAATGCACTTCTTAAGCGACCCTGAACCTGCGTCCACCGGCGATGCCCGCGCACGTGGAGATGGGCGCGCGCAGCCTGGCCGCTGACATGGCACATACCCACGTGGGGGATTGGCCAGGAATCTCCTCGTCTTCTTTGGCAACGGGGGGAGATGGGCGCGCGATGCCTGGCCGCTGACATGGCACATACCCACGTGGGGGATTAGCCAAGAATCGGGCGTGAGAAGGGCTAATGCACCTGCTTAAAGGAGTACTGACACGAAATTTCAAAGCTGAGATCCGCTCTAGCAATCAAGTACAACGACATCACAAATAGGTGTCTGTGAATAAATCCATGCTTCTTTCTTTGTAGTTGTGTGTGTGTGTGATCTCTCTTTCGCGAACATTACCGAACCGCGCAAATTCAACTCGTGCATTTGCACTTTCACATTCTTCCCCTCGTGGAAATGCGGGGAATTTTTTCATTTACAGTTTTCTCCATCTCACACTACCCCCAATTTGGTTAGAGTTTCTTGTTTTCGTAGTCGTATCCTGCAGCAGCATAATTACACCCTTGAAAATCTTCAACGTTATAATTGTGTACGCCTAATGAAGCATGTCGTGTTTTATTAATTACACCGTGCGCTTCCACATGGCAAATATTTATGTGGCAACTATACCTCCAAGTTTAGCGACGTCTGTTCAAGTAGCAACACAACCTCATATATTACCGCATAACCGAATGCGACGATCTCACGCGCCACTTTCAAGTTGCCAGAATATCAAACATTTCTTTGCACCACTTGCTAGTGTAAATCAATCTGCCTGATAATTGTTTTTAAATTTGCCTGAAATTTTTTTCTATGAATATATTCGTTTTTTACTCCCTTCATTAGGTGAACTTTGTAAATTTTCTGAAGCTACAGTTTCCTGGTACAATAGCTGTGTATTCTTAACAAGAACACTTTATATTCTCCTTCTCTTGCTGTCATTTCAATGTCCTCATGTTTGAAGAGATTCTTAGGGAATGTTTTTATGTGTATTGGTTAGTTTTGGGGCCGCTCTAATTTTATCCACTACCACAGGCTTGTTGACAAATAGAGGAAGACAGTGTACATATTGTATGAGTACTGCTGTGCAGAAATACGTTTCATCATTACAGTATACTGACCTAAACCTCTGTAGCGATTTACAATTTTTAGTGCTATATCTTTATGCACTTCAAAAACTTCTACATTACCATGCAAAAAAGCAATGCAAATAATTAGTTATTCTATACGGGTAAGCACCTGCGTTTCACCGTGCTCCGATTAGTGCATCACGAAAACATCAATGTTGTGCCCCGTTTCTGCTTTGTCGCACACGTCGAGAAGGTAGTCCACATAATGTTACTCAACTCTTAAGTGCTAGCAGAAAGCGACACCAGCGTTTGACAAACCCAGTTCACCACTTTTAGCCACGATATTTACACCGTTTTATTCTTGCTGCCGACGACACTACATTTGAATTATCTATGGCGTTAGTTGTGATTGTCGGATAAGGGTATTTTTCTGCTGGTTACTTTGTGAACAAAGAATACCAAATGTTGGTTCTGGCCCTTGTTTGCTGTATTGTTTACAAACAGCGATGAATGCGAACTTTGACGGCAATAAAAGTACTACTTCTAGTTTTGGTCTTCGGGGTTTGTTAGTCGTCATTCCAAAAGCGGCATATAAGACTGATTGCTCAAGTTACCATACGAGCATGACGTCATGTAGACCAATCTTCTATTGGGGGTCGCAAGCAGCCAAGCTAATGATCAAGAAGATGAAAAATTGAAATAACATGGTGCTGTTTGCTTTTCCTCCGCTCTCTAGTGATGCAGTACGCTCGTCCACAATCCTCACAGTATTTAAGGACGCTGAACGTCGACAGGAAGGAAAGCCATTCAAGACACAAGGCAAATATAAAACTAAAAATGAGTTACTAAGCTCGCTTAGCCATGCCCAACTTGTCCTGTGTGGAAAAATATGAACGCAAGGGTTATTTTTTTGGTAACTTCTTTGAAGTTGCTTTGACGTTTGGCCTCAGCAAGGCAATAAACAAACGTACAGTTGTTTGTTCCTTATTCATGGCTGGCAGTTCTGGAAAGCATAATGAAGTTCTGTTTTACACAAAATTGACAGCCATGTAAAAATTCAAAGCGTCAATACTGAACTAGGGGGCTCAGTTGGGCAAAGTACTTGGCGAATAATTAAAGAATTCATCGTACTTGGGAACATTACACACTGACAAAAGTAAATAGGAGGCGAAACACACACTCGAACTTCAACTCAGCTTATGCAGCAGAAACACGGAAAACGTCGATATGTGCATGAAATAGAGAAATGATGATAATACTGCGAACATTAAGACTCTTTCTACGTTTCATCAGCGGTTAGACATCTGTGAAAAAGAACTTGAATTTTTATTTATTTATTTAGGTATATTAATATTTATAAATTTCGGTACCTTCAATCGCCATGGGCCGTTACAGAAGGGAATAGGGTTTTGTAGAAATAGTGGGAAAAGTATACCCATAAATGGGAGTTCTTACCGAAGAAATGCGAAGCCATACATATGAAAACAAGAACACCTCACTGAAAATGGGTGCAGTTATGTGTAAATACAGAGGACAAATAAAATATAACACTGTAAAGCAAGGGCCAGAGAGCTCTAAGCTAGGGGAACACACAGAACGACACTTCTGAGAAATGGCAAAAATTGTCAATCCCAGGAGAATAAAAAATATTCAAACACGCAAAGCAATAAACATATGAGAGGACACTATCATAGCGCAGATAAATCTCGTTCAGTTGCTGAGCGAAATGCGCGCGCATCGGTGACAGTAGCTATCAGGCTTCTCAGGCGGTTTCAATTGTCTGAGGTTTTAGGTATGCCTGAATGGAAACACAGATTAGTACAGAATGAGGGATGTTCACTTTGAAAGCGTCCTCTATTAACGACGATATGTATACTGGACTGGAAAGAAGCTCCTCTTTCGCTGTGGGTAGAATTGATACGTTTTTCGAAACAGGTTAAGCCGTGACAGCTTTCTACGAAGAGAAAGATGAGGCAGCTTCAGCGTTCGTTTCATTCAAGATATACTGGCCTTGCGAGCATAATTAGTTAGAATGAAGCGTGCAATTCTGTTTTGTACGGTTTTCAGTTTTTTATGAACCATTGTACATTTTTTTAGTATTCAAGAGCATTTACCAGTTGTCACACCAATTTCTTACGTCATTTAGGTCAGGCGGTAGTGTTGATGAGTCAGGCGTCGAAGCTTTAACTGGATCTTCGTCACCTCCTTCAGTTGGTATGACTTTTATCACATTTACCATTTAACGACTTTAACAGAGACACGACGTCTCTATTCTCACTCGAATCCTCAGGAGGGACCGTTTCAGTGACATTATGAAGAAAGCCAGCATTTCCCTCGATGTCCCCACCAAAGGGGAACAGTTTTCAATGAAAATGCATTCATCAACAATGTCACAAATGGTTCTCCGCTTGGGAGAAGCAGTAAGATTACATTGCTAGCGTGTTTAGCAAACAAAGATGGTCGAGGACCAACCTGTGAAAGATAGAGGAAAACTCGAGGCGACCACATGGCAGCTGCTCTCCCAAGCCCACTGAAGAAGTGCGCCGGGAAGTCCTTATATGTGTATTTAGGCACCTATGTCGATAACAATGTGGGTTGTTCGAGGACAGTCTCTGGAGGCAGATGATCGCCACGGAAGTAAGCAGGCGGGGCCGGGCATTGCCCCTTGGTCACTTGCGCAGGACGTGAGCACGAAGAATCCAGTTCGCATTGGGACACCTTGGTAGCGGTAGGCACGTACCATTGATTGACCAGACCTGTGCAAGGCAGGCCTATAAATAAAGACAGGCGCTTTTACAGTCCCCTGTAGGCATTGCCCTCATAGGACACATATCGTCGTCTATACAGGTGAAGCTTCTCCCAGCGAATTCCAAACACCTTTCATACCAGGCTGGTACTTAAAATAGAATTATAAACATCAGCGACTCTGTACAAGTTGCCCTGCAACGTTGATAGCACTTACACTTTTTGAGGGCGGAAGGACATCTAGCAGGCTCGCATGAACGAAAACAGGGCAGGCGTCAATCAAACCAAAATTTAAATCATTCCGATTCAGTGTCGACCATAAAGTTGCTTCCAAATTAGTCGTATGAGCGCTGGAGGGAGTGTTTCATTAGGGACATCAACATACACGATGAAAAACAAAAAACATGAAGAAAAATATCAAATAAGCACACAGTAAAATAAACCAACAAAAATAAAAAATAAACTTTTAAATGGGCTTAAGACACATTTGCTTGAATTCCCCCTCCTGTGGCGATGTTTGTTTTTCTTCGTGGTATCATAAAACGGCTCATCGTGAAAAAAGTTACAAACATTCAGAAGCTTGTTATCGAGGTAGCATAGGTGGACAAGTTATCTTACTATTTATGTGATGATTGCCAGGGTACTACCCTCGCTCGCAGCTTCAAAAATTTTAGGAGCCACTTCTCCATCCATGGCCCAGTGACCCTGCGTACATCGTTATTGCCTAAAGAATATTGTGGGCTTCCTTCGTATTTAGGACACGGGCTATAACTGCAATAGATCTGAAAAGGGCAGGGTTCTCCTGTTTGCACAATCGTTCAACGGCGTTGCAAACGTCTAGACAGCGCCGTAGAGGGAACGCCCAGGCATCCGAGCTTTTATGTGGACCGGGTTATGTTTTATGCGTACCCCATCTTTTTCGTTGGAGAGGTGGTTCTGGAAACACGGGTATCTGTGGTTTCTCTTTAAGGAGTTTTCTACCTAAGGAAAGAGCGCTACCACCATATTACCAGAAAAAATGTTCCGCCTGGTCTAGGGGTGTCACAATTTATACATAAGTACATCGGTTTTGACACTAGTTCCCAAACGGCGTTGTGCGAAACCCTCAAAGACAGGAAATGTTTCGATAATATGAAACGTATATTTGTAAAGTTAAGACTTCAAAGGGACACTGAAGTGATTTGTAAAAATTGCAGTATTACTAGCGCAAATTGTAGTCCGGAGTCCATCGTCCATATTTTGGCCATTCTGAGCGCGTTTAGGCGAGTTTATTTAGTAGAAAAATCAAATAAAATTGCTGTCCTGCTCACTGCATCCTCACGCATTTTCTCTGGCGTTTTCGTGTGACGTCAGGAGGAGATGACTTGATTTGACCATTGACTGAGCTACTGCAGGGCTCGCTCACCTTCTGGCAAAGTAAGTCGGCCCCGCGTTTAGTGCGCTGGCCGCCGACGGTCGTCGCAAGTCGTTCGCTCAGTTAAAACCAAGTCACGACACGGTTGTGAATGAAAGAATATTATGTGCCTTTTTTACTTTATTAGTTTGTACACTGTATCTATCTGCAAGACCAGGTCGCTCCACATTTAAGGCTACTTGAAGGCGGGAGTCAGCGAAGTCAATATAGGTACTAAGGAAATAAAACCAACAGTAACATTTACCTACAATGAACTAGAATACTTCGTCAGTGGGAAAATCAGCCGCTGCCGAATGAGGCACTTAGTGTCAACCATACGAGGTGGTGCTCGCGTACTCCGCCCGAGCTCTATTTCGCCTGTGGAAGCGCCGGCCAGGCATCCTAAGTGGCCCGTGGGCAATCTTCCAGGGGCAGCAGTTGTTTTTTCGTGTAAATTCATCACCCGTGTGGCGAATGTGCTGTGTAATTGCGTTGATGGTGGCAATATTTAGGGCAAGGTCCTTAAGAAAAAGGTAGCTATGTTGTTTCCTCATTTTTCATCCCATCTTCATTTTGTCAAGCGAGCAGACCACGCACGGTGTGTTTTAGGAATCCGGGCTAACGCGTGATACTATTTTTATTTGTTGTTTGCTGATTTTCTATCGTGTTGTGTCAACTGAGGAAACAGCTGCGTGCTTTTTAGGCTGGCCAGCGTACGTCAATGGTTCTGGTTCTTTGTTCCTTGTTTGCTGATTTTTTTTTAAAGACTTCAACATACCGAGAAAACGGCAGCGTGCTTTAGGCGGGGCGGCATAAGCAACGTTTCCGCTTTCTTTTTCTTAACTTGATACACGCAGCACACATCACAGATGTCTTTGAAACTTGTCAAGTCAGGGAAAAGTATGAAAATTTTTCTAGATTCGCAATGGCAAAGATACCAATTCACACGGCATCATTTTATTGAGCGATAATTTTAAAACTGCACGCTTCACTTAACACCCATGAAAGTAAAATAATCGCAGTTTCTAGAGTTACGTCCGACGTAACCCGAAGTCACAAAATAAAGTTCTATCCGACATAATTTCATCCAGAAAAGTTACGTTTCCCCCGGCCTGTGCGGTGGAAGAGATCAGTGCGAAGGGGAATTTGCCTCCGACGTATTCTACGCTCAAAAAGAAAGTGATGCCCAAATAAACGAGAAATTAGAGTTAACTACTTTATTTAACGAAATAAAAATTAATGTTGCATCTGACTCAAGGTGAAGTACAGAAGTTGCGTATGACGGAACCGCAGAACACCACACCCTATGTAAAATACGCAGCCTTATCGCAATGGAATGCAGAAGGACTAATGCAGGCGAATTGGTGATTTAGTTCACCAACTCGCCGCACTCTTTCTCAAAATATTACGGTTTCGTTTTACAATACGTGACTACAATAAAAAACAACACGAATGTTCATGCGTTACGTAAGGAACGGAGTGACATTGGTAAATTATGGTGGGACCCACACCACTATGTCCCTTTATGGTCCCAATATGGTCGATCTCAAGGACTGCTGCTGGCATGTGGGTTCGGATTTCGTAGGGAACGGAGTTTTAGATGCCACGCTGAGAGCATATCTTGTCGGCGGCCCTGTCCTTTTTGCGTGCGTCCGTTGTTGTTGTCCGCACCCATCCTCCCCCTCTCCTCTCCGATTGCCAACACTCTCTCGCGAGGGGCATTCGATTGGATTCGATTGGATTGGCTTGGCTTGACTTGGATTTGATTGGATTGGACTAAAGTGGATTGTGTTGGATTGTGTTCCGTCATAGCCGCGGCAGACGCACTGGCGCCGGCGCGTGCCCCGTTGAGAGCGAACACTCCCTCTGGACATCTGCGGGTGTGCTGCCCAGCGCGCTCTCACTCCGCCGGTGGGCGGCGCTGCGCGCGGTGCTGCGCATGTGCAGTACTCTCTCTCTCCGCAGTCTCCTCTCCTTCGGGCGCGCTGGGCATATAACCAGTGTGCCGCTCCCCGGCGACCTTTCGGTCGGCGGTTGCTCTCCGCTTGCGCTTGAACCCCACTCAGCGTCGCATCACACCAGGGTTCCCGCGAGGGGAGGTGGGCGTGAATTTTATTTCTTTAATCAAACTATTTAAATTACGCTATAACTAGGCACATTTACTTTTTCGTAATGAAACACACAAATAACTGAAAAAAGACTGGAATTACAAGAGAAGACCTCTTGCCAAAGCGCAATACCAGTTGTGCACCCGTATGTAGCCCAAACCAAGAACAAAGTTGACATTGCTCAAAACAAGACGTTTTTAACAGACACAAATAATAATTGATTAAGAGCAGTAAAAGGAATATTAATGCTTTTTTGTTTAAAATATTCACTGGTACGTGTGGCAAATGCGCGCTGTAATAACTTTGAATATGCTATTAATATAGCAATTTCCTTTTGGAAAAGGTATATGTAGTTATGTCGTGTGCATTTACTGTTTGCTCATTTTTTTATCACATTGGGCCAATCAAGAAGAACGCGAGTTCGGAGCTTTAGGGATCGAGGATACCGTGTGAATACTTCTTTTTCTTCATTGTTTGATGATTTCGCTATCGGGTTGCCCTTGTTGACCGAGCAAACAGCGTCGTGCTTTATGCAGCCGACATGCGCTAACATTTCCGTTTTTTCTTTTCAATTTTATTTCACGCTAGAAAAATTCGCACGTCACAATTTTACCCCACAATATTGTGACGGGGATGTTCGGCTATGTACTGAGCCGACGGGTATGCGTCAGTGTCTGTGCTGTACTCCACCGCCTCCACCGCAACCAGTAGACGTCAACGCTCCGTTCCGCCGATACAGCCGATCGCCGCCGCCCCAGCGCCGTCAGTCCCGTTCGCCAGAGCCCCGGCGTCCACTCTCGCCGACGCCGTATAACAACTCCCGTCCGGGAAATAATTGATGCAGCTCTCAGAGGTGATGCTGCACGTCCGACGACCACCGAAAATCCTCTGTTGACGCTTTGTACACGCAAACATTTACTGAAGATTCAAGTTGACGATGTTGCCGTTACCGCCTTGATTCACACGGGTGCACATATGTCGATTATGAACTCGGAGCTTCGCCGCCGCCTTCACAAGGTGCTTACGCCCCCGACTTCACGTGTTGTACGAGTCGCTGACGGAAGTACGGCCACTGTCGCCGGGATGTGTGCAGTGCGTGTTACTATAGCTGGCCGACAAACCGTCGTGTTGTTTACTGTGCTAGACCAATGCACTCACGACGTTATTCTGGGCCTAGATTTTCTCGCGGACCACTCCGCATTCATCGATTGTTCGGCTGGAGTCCTTCACTTAGAGCTGCCTTCTTGTGACGGCCACGACGACGTCCGCAGCCAGCACTGCTGTTCCTAAGCCGACGTTCGTTTACCGCCCTAGCCACTACACTCGTGTCCTTGCAACTGTCCCCCCTTGTCCCTGATGGTGATCACCTCGCTTCGCCTTTTGCTGACGTACTCTTCGCGCGTGATGTGATGACGCCGCAGGCTGTCGTAACGGTTTTGGATGGTCGCGTCCGACTGCCGTTCACCAATTTTGGCTATACACCACAGGTCATCCCAAAGGGAATGTCGCTAGCTACAATATGTACAATTTCACAGTGCTAGGTGAATGCATTAGCCGATGTCACTGGCATAGACTGTCAGCGCGAGGCCAAGCCCACTTCACCTCTGCCGCTCGATCTGGAACCCATGATAGCCTCTGATCTGCCAACTGTACACGCAAGGCAACTTCGTGATTTATTGTCATCGTTTAGAGACATTTTTGACCTTGGCGATCGCCCTATGGGACAGGCCACTGCTGTTCAGCATCGCATCCACACAGGGGATGCCAATCCCGTACGCAGACGGCCTTACCGGGTGTCCATGACGGAACGCCAAGCCATTCAAGCGGAAGTGGACAAGATGCTTCGCAAAGACATTATTGAGCCTTCCACTAGTCCATAGGCATCCCCCGTTATCCTGGTCAAGAAGAAGGATGGTACATGGCGCTTTTGCGTAGACTATCGTCACCTCAACAAGGTTACTACTAAAGACGTGTACCCCCTTCCTCGCAATGACGACGCGTTGGATTGCCTCCACGGGGCCAAGTACTTTTCTTCCATTGATCTCCGAACTGGATATTGGCAGATTGCCGTTTATGAGCTCGATCGCGAAAAAGCAGCTTTCGTAACGCCGGATGGTCTTTATCAATTCAAAGTAATGCCCTTCGGCTTATGTAACGTGCCAGCCATGTTCTAGAGGATGATTGACTCCCTGCTCCAAGCCTTTAAATGGTCTACTTGTCTCTGTTACCTTGATGACGTCATTGTTTTCTCGCCCACGTTTGAAAGCCATCTGGAACGAGTTGCGGGGATCCTTGACGTTTTCCGACGAGCAGGACTACAGCTGAATTCCAAGAAGTGCCGGTTCGGGCGACGCGAGATCACAGTACTCTGCCATCTAGTTGAGGCCACTGGAGTCCGCCCCGACCCTGAAAAGGTTCGGGCTGTCAGAGAGTTCCCTCAACCTCTCTCGCCCAAAGACGTCCGAAGCTTCGCAGGCGTTTTTCGTACTTTCGCCGCTTCATTAAAAATTTCGCAACTATCGCCCAGCCACTCACTGATCTCCTTCGCAAGAACGCTACCTTCTCGTGGGGCCCAGAACAAACAGAAGCATTCTAAACGCTCGCAAACATGTACACTGCTTCTCCCATTCTGGGACATTTCGACCTGGCGGCACCCACTTAAGTCCGTACAGAGGCGAGTGGACACGGCATTGGCGCTGTTTTAGCGCAACGACAAGCAAACGGCGACCGAGTCATTGCTTACGCCAGCCGTATTCTCTCGTTGTCAGAGCGGAACTACACTATCACGGAGCGCGAATGTCTTGCTCTTGTACTCTTGTATGGGCCGTGGGAAAATTCCGCCCCTACCTCTACGGGAGGCCGTTCACAGTTGTCACCGACCACCACGCCCTTTTCTGGCTCTCCTCTGTAAAGGACCCCACGGGCCGTTTGGGGGGTTGGGCTTTGACTTTACAAGAATACTGCTTTACTCTCTCCTACACATATCGTTGTACACACCAAGATACGGACTGCTTGTCCCGGCATCCCGTCGATCCACCTAGTTCCTCTGCCCAGCTGAACGTCAATGGGGCACCAAAATCGGGCCTAACTACGCGAATATCTTTATGGGATGTCTAGAGTCGAACTTCCTCGAAGCCCAAAATTTGAGGCCACTGTACTACAAAAGGTATATAGATGATATATTCATCATATGGCAGTACGGTGAAATAAAACTTCTTGCGTTGATTGAGGCTTTTAACGTTGCGCATCCTACTATCTCCATCTCTCATTCCTACTCTACGCACAGCATAAATTTCCTCGATGTTACTGTCACACTTTCTCAGGGCAGGCTTCAGACTAATCTCTATAGGAAACCTACGCACACGCGCCAGTTATTGCACTCCCTACAGCAGCCATGTCAGACACTGTAAGTTTGCAATACCTTATAGCCAATCTCACCGTTTTAGGCGAATCTGCACAAGCCAGGCGGATTTCGGTTCCAACTGCAGAGAACTTAAAACCGCGCTCTTGAATCAAAAATACCCCGAGCAGGTGATCGATGACGCTATTACACGAGCTAACCAGTTGAACCGCACCGACATTCTCCGTAAAAAAGCTTCCAAACCCAATCAACAAACAAACTTCGTTTTGACCCATTCGGCCCCTTCTCCGAAAGTTTCATCCATATTAAGGAAACATCACAATATCCTTGCTCAAAGTGAATGCCTAAAGAGAATATTTCCCGAGTCGCCGCGCGTTGTTTAGAGACGCAGTAAAACTTTGGGTGACGTTCTCACTAAATCCAGCATCAGCCGACTACAGACTACTGGTTGCATGCCCTGTAACAAACCACGATGTAAGGTATGCCCACAAATGACCACCAGACAGCGCGCCGCCGGCACAGCTTCAAACTGTTATGTTAATGTAAAAGGAAACTTAACCTGTGATTCCGCCAACGTCGTATACCTGCTGGAATGCACCCTCTGCGGAAAACAATACATCGGCTAGACTGAAACACCCTTTCGTTTGAGGTTTATCAATCACAGTTCTTATGCAAAAGCCTGCCCTTCTTTGGCTCTATCAAAGCATGTTAACACTCCTGGTCATTCTTTTGAACAACTGAAGTCCACAATTCTTGAATCTAGTTCTAAAACGCATCACGATCGCGAGGTTCGCGAGTCCTACCTAATAAATGTTATGGGGATCGGGACAGTTTATCGAACGCCGTTTTATCGAATGCCATTTTATGGAAGCCGTTTTATCGGACGCTGTTTTATCGAAAGCGTTTTTCCCAGCCTTTTTGTTTTATTTTTTTGTTTTGTTTATTTTATTACGTTATCACCTTCAACAAGGTTCGCTGCATTTGTCCTTCCGCCACGTGGGGCGCAAACTTTGTCTTCATAACTTTGGTATTTCTGCATTCCTACTTTTTAATGCACACGGAGTTGCTTGGGGTCACCGAACCTCCGCAACGTTCTGCCCGCCCCTTCCTGTACGGGTTTTCCGGCCACACCCTTTCCTCTTTTAGCTTTTTATGCCGCCTGCTTTTCTTTTCGGGAATGTCTCTATTCATAGTGCCCTCTCCGTCGTACGCCTGTGTCAGAATGGCGCTTCCAGAAACACGTTCACAGGCTAAATACAAGGTTGATGATAGTATCTCCCTGTTCTTGAGATCTTGTTTCCCACAACTTGGTTTTGGTTCCACTTATCCTACCATTTCGAGAAGTCCTTCCCAATTGGTTCCAGGTGTACAGCGCCAAAGCGCCGCATGAATAGAGTTCCCCCCACCCAATTATCCCCACCTTGCTCCGATTCCCCGAACATTCACTTAGCACTAATCTATTCAAGGTTCTTTAAACCATATCTTTACAAGATGGAAACAATGCGGCCAGATGGTCACGGTCGGAATCGCGAACAAACCACGTGGCGGGACTTATTGGGGAAGGACAAGGCTCCGGACCACGCGAGCATGCAGGGTTGGGCAGGGTATACATGTTGGGATTTTTTTTACCACAATCTAGTAAAAATCTGGTTGACACCAACGCTGCGAGTTCAAATGGAGCTTACGAAAACTGTACGTGGAAAGCAAAAGCTCTGTGAGGATGGATACGGCTATATTGCGGACAAGAAGGTGAACGCCAGATAATACTGGAAATTTGAGCGTTACAAAGAGTGTGGCGGTCAGATGGTGACCCTATACGACGGCGAAAGAGGTGAGCACACCGACAAAAGACGAAAAGAACACAACCATCTTCGGACGCTACGACGGCCGAGTTACGGGCCAAAGAAATCATCAAAAGCAGGGCCGTGGCTTCTGCAGCTCCTCAAGTGCAAATTATCCAGGTAGCAGTCTTTTTACTGTGCTCCGTTAGATGTACCTAATGTTTTTTGTGTTTTTCAGAATGTTTCCACCTCAATGTCAGCGGAAGGACGCCAATCTCTGGGATGCCCAGACACACTGCGTAAAGTGATAGGCCGTGCTCGCGCCGCACACTTTCCTCCCGAGCATGCTGATTTGAGCACTGTAACGGTTTCGGATACATTTAAAATGATCGGCCACAAGAACTTTTTGCAGTATGATGGGGTCTCCATTTACGGAACGAGGCTCCTTCTTTTCGTGACTTCTGAGGGGCTGAAACACCTTGCAGACGTATGTACCATTTCTCTTGCACTTGCACTTGCTTTTATGGTTTTCAACTTTTTTTGCTTGTTTTAGTCCCCTACCATGCTCTTTGACGGAACATTTAAAACAGTGCAGATACTGTTTCACCAGATTTACACATTTCATGGTGTAAAGAAAATTGGTGACCGGGCGGTTTCGTTCCCATTCGCATACGCTCTGATGTCGTCGAAGACTGAGGAAGCCTACACGCATTTATTCACAGTGAGTACCTCCCACTCTTTCAATATTTTCAATACTCTCGGCTGCTTAGGTCTCATGTTGTTAATTACTTTTTCGCATTTTAATGCACTCAGGTACTCGCCGAAGCTGCCAGCCGCCACGAATTTTTTCTCTCACCAGGCTTCGTAATCACGGATTTTGAGCTGCCAGCCGCCACGAATTTTTTCTCTCACCAGGCTTCGTAATCACGGATTTTGAAGCGGCGGCAATAAGCACTTCAAGGCGAATTTTCAAGGACAGCGCAAACCATGGATGTTTTTTCCACTTTTCGCAGAATGTTTTCAAGAGAGTGCAGCAAGTCGACCTCCAAAGCCTATACGCAAGCGATGGCGACTTTTCAAGCAACGTGCGTCAATTGTGCGCTTTGGCGTTCCTGCCGCCCCACAGGATCCGTAGTGTATGTAACGTCACCAGTTAGTATGTGCGTCGCAAAAAGCTTACTCCTTTATTTTTCACTTTTCAGGGGTATGATGATATAAAAATGAACTTCCCACCATCAGCGTCAGGCCTCTTGGAATAGTTCGAGAAGAACTACGTGGTAGGAAAACCGCGCCAACTTCCTTGCGGCATCGTCATCCGGGCGCCACCACGGTTTCCCCCTGACCTCTGGTCTGTTGACCACCTCATCACAGAAGAACAACATCGTGGGAACAATGCTACCGAGGGGTATCACAGCAGTCTCTTGAAGGTTGTCGGTGCTGCCCACCCCGGCTTCTGGCTCTTCTTGTGCACGCTGCAGCGCATAGAGGCGGCAACGAGTGACCGACTGGAGGCATTCTTACGAGACCAGCAAGCAGGTAGGCAGAAGAAGGCACTTCGACAGAAAGAATAAAAGCTGATGCGTCTCTGCGGGAATCGTCGACACATGGTGACCAGCGACTTCCTCCGAGCTGTTGCCCACAACTCAAAAAACTGATCAGGGGTCTTACGTCGAGCAGAATATTGTTTCTGTACTTTTATCGTTGCTTTCACGTCTCCACAATAAAACTTGCCACAGAGATACTATTTAGTATCCCCTGTTTTCCTTTGCTGGGTTAGGAAGGATTCTCTACCAACGCACAGTTATTGCGTAGCTTACCAAGCGTGCTCATTGTAACGGCAAGGCTATCAGATAATATTATAACGTCGAATAAGCACAGACCAGAGGATGGTCAAAATATAAAAAATTATTGTTTCGTTTGCACCGGGCCCCCTAGAGATTGATATTAGCCTACTAAACTCATACACACCTGATACATAAGCATGGGGTTGAGGGTTGTCTTTATGCACTAGTTTGGTAATAATACAGAAATCGATCTTACGCCCTTGAACCCTATTAACAATCGTGCGAAGAAAAACAGTGATAGAAAGCAACAAAACCGCACAAAACATCCCAGATTGTATTTGAGTGTTATTTTGCGTAATGCACAGCACATACATGATCGCAGAAAAGAATCTTCGAATTTGGGTACTCCAAATTCGACCAAATAAACACTAAAAAGGACCTCGAACTTAGCGAAATCCCACTTTCGATAAAACGGCCGTAGGTGGTTCGATAAAATGGCATTCAATAAAATGGGGTTGGATAAAACGGGCCTTTTTTCGATAAAACGGCGTTCGATAAAACGGCTTTCGATAAACTGTCTGGGAACCAAGTTATGGAAAATTAGCGTGTCTTTCCTCCGATTAAAATTTCGGCTGCATTTCTCAGGCTAGTGCTACGCCTGTTCATTTCTTTCCCTCTATAATATTCTCCTATCAGTTGGCGAGCTCCCATAGATTGGTATAGATTTGTGCTAGCACCGCGTGTTTTAGCACAATGGCTTCACTAAACCAAATCTTACAAACACGTCTGGACATCGTGATCTGGGTAGAGGGCTGCAGCACCATTGTTAGCTTTGATATTCTCACCTTGTAATCAATTTATGTACGCGAACGTGTGTGATTGCTTTCGTGTCCTCTGTCTTTGTAATTGTTGTTTTCTAATATTCGTTGATGACCGCCTCGACATTATCTGAACTGGTACCATGCCTCGGCCAGATGCATACTACCTGCTGCCGCGTCATACCCGTGCACCTGCCTGTTTTCTTTCTCTTCATCACTTGTTTGACCTTGTCCTTTTTTTTCTTCTCGGCTCTTTGTATACCAATGTACACTCATTTCCTGTCGAAACCGCCTGTCCTACTGCTTTTGGGCGCGACCCTTGCCTCCCACCAACAGAAGCCAAGTGTCTCATGTTTCAATGACCTTATTCTGATTCTTAGAACGGGTGTGTATGGGCAGATGTTCGCCATTTGTGTGCATGGGCATATCTTCTTTGGACGTTCTTCGTTCCGCGTGACTAAGTTTAAATGCAGAGCATTTCTTAGTCTCGCCTGTTCCTGCGTCGGACGGTGTCAACAGTTTCGCGTCCGCAGCAGGTGCGCCTCCTCTTCCCTCCTCTCTCTCAACAGGAGCTGGCGCGCGCATGCGTCGTAGCCAGCCCGTTCGCTCCGTCGCGGTCTCGGCCTAACAGGTGCGTGATAGCAGCGCGGTGGGTCGTGGAAGGGCGCGCGCTGCTAGCGCATGCGCGCTCTTCCCCCCGTACCGCTCTCCCTCTACTGCGTGCGCTGCAAATATAGCGGCTAGCGGTCGCTCGTGTTTAAGTCACTGCGTTGCTCCTTCCTTCCTTGGTTGACGCTCGTGCCCACGTTTACTCGTGTCTGCTACTCCAGCATAACGGAAGAAGCGATGGAAGCAACACTGCCTTCAATCAGTACTGAGGCCCCAATGCTCTGCATTTACTCGTGTTCCCCTTGCGAAAAGGTGCGGGAATTTTTTTTGCCCTTGTCGAACAGGTGCATATGCATATCTTGTTTTGACCCTTCTTTCACCCTTGTTGCCACGAGGGAGGCGGGAATTACCTTGTTAATTTTTTCTGTTTGGTTCTCTCTTTCTTTCTCGTGTGCGTACCACGTGACTGTGTGTTCTTTTATTCCTTTTAATAATTTCTTTCCGCTCTCTCTTCATTCTTTTACTACCCACAAGCCATGAGCCATTTGTACAAACTCTCCCTTCTCTTACCTTGCCCTCGCCCTCGCTACATTTTTTGTATATATATAACTCTGAAACGAACTTATTCTGTACTCTGAAGAAAGGAAATCCTCTTGCTGAAAAGTCAGTAAACTTATTCCTAGTTTCTACGTCTTTCTCGTGTGTCTCTGTCTCCACTAACCCTATATATATATATATATATATATATATATATATATATATATATATATATATATATATATATATATATATATATATATATATATATATATATATATATAGTATAAGAGTGGGATGACAGCAAGAATACTTACGTAGCTGCAACGGGACTTGCCTTCATCAGAGTACAGTTACATGATTTTCCTGTCACAAGCATTTGGAGCACATTTCTTATGTAGCTTTGCGGAAAACTGTGAGAAGGAGCGGAAGATGTTTCGGAAACGGAGAGTATGCATGCAGACGGGCTACGCCTATGTTACAACAACAAGTACAACAACAACAAGAAAAGGGGGCGGGGCGCGAGAGAGAGAAAGGGGTCGTGTTTGCTCCCCCCTTTTTTTTTGTTGTTGTTGTTCTTGTTGTAACATAGGCGTAGCCCGTCTGCAGGCACACTCTCCCTTTCCTGAACATCTTCCGCTATTTCTCACAGTTTTCTGCAAAGCTATATAGGAAATGTGCTCCAAATGCTTGTGACAGCTTTTGGCCGCGTATCTGCTCCTTTCGTTGCAAATGTCGTCAAAAGACGATAGTATTTATCGACTTTTGCCACGTAAATGCCTCTCTTCGGTTTCCCCCCCCACCTCTCATGTGGTTCCTGTTGCGTCGCGCTCCTCCCAAGGTAAAGACGCCGAAGGTTTGCTTAAATCCTTTTAAATTTCACGCGTTCCACTGCTCCAAACCGGTTGTCTCGATGCCAACGCTGCCGTACGGCGAAGACGCGTGTGAATCAAGGCGCCCTACTTCAACGTTTATAAAACCGCGCTTCCCTATTCAACGTACGTTCCAAGCAGAAGGTGGAACTTATCTAGTGGAAGCTTTTGCAACTCTTGCCACTTGATTTCTTCAAATGGCGCCCGAAGCTATATGGCGCGGGCGACAGCAAGCGACGACGGAGTGATTTTTTTTCTTCAGTAGATGAAGTATTTATTCTCGCCAAAATCAAACATGTTATATTTTTTATAACAAAACGCTGCAAATATCACTTCTATATTAATTTGTTGTCCTATATATGCGCAATGTCTTGTTTTTCTTCTACAATATTGACAAGTATGAACATTACACCGGACGTAGACGGGCACATTTAGCTGTGACAATATAAGACTATCGCGAAGGCATTATTTTACTTTGGCCAGGTGGCTGAATCGAGTCACAGACAGACGGACAGACAGACAGACATACAGACAGACCAAAATTTCTGGGTTTAAGTAGCCCAAGAAAGACTATCGTCTTTTAAAGAAGATAGGACGTGGAGACTGACACTTCGCTACGCTTCGGTCAGGCTCGCAGTCGTGGGCGAGTGTGAAGGCGAAAACCAAAAGCCAAAACTGCAAGCCCGTTGCGCGGGCAATTGCCCAAGAAGGTGGTGTAACCGAAGCCAAGTGGGGAAGGAGAGGTAGAGGAAGCGGGAGCTCGAGGGGAATAAAGTGTACGAACCTGTCTACCGGTCGCAGTTTCTGACAATATATATATATATATATATATATATATATATATATATATATATATATATATATATATATATATATATATATATTGTATATATATATATATATATATATTTAATTCCCCCTTTGCTCTCCGAGGTTTTCTTGACTGCCAACCCTTATTCTGCCTTAATTCACTGAGGCCCCCATTTCCCATTTCTGGTTCGCTACATATATATATATATAATATATATATATATATATATATATATATATATATATATATATATATATATATATATATATACGCTTGAGGATGGTAGCCAGCGCCACTCAGAGTACACGGGGAGTACATCCTCAAGCGTCAGATACAGTTGTAGTAAATATAAATACCCCAGAAAGTGAAGCAGAACACAGTCGCCCAGATAGCCGAATTGGTAAGGCATTCGAGATCTAATCGAAAGGCGTGGGTTCGGTCCCCACTCTGGGCGCGTGTTTTTCTTTCTTTCTTTCTTTCTTTCTCGCTTCAATTAATAAAAAATATATAATTTCACTAACGGTAAAAAATAGTCCAACCATTCCCCTATGCCTTCTTTGGCGTTGTAGACTGCCGGCATTTCTTTCTGTATTTCCTAACGAGCCCCTCATTTCCTAACTATATATATATATATATATATATATATACCCAGGCAGCACAGGACTGTTCGGCCTAAAACAGGCCGGTGTACTATGGCCGGTGATTTTCTGTCCGGCCGTTTTCCGGCAGCCATGTTCGACCCATGTCCAAATATGGGCCTTTTGGCCGTGTACGGCCGTACTCCCATGGCTGTCCAACGGCCAGTGTCCGTCGGCCAGTCGACCGGCTTACGGCCATACGGCCAGATTCCAGCCGTAGGGCTCCGGCCATTTCAAAGCCACCCGTGTACGGCCGAAGTACGGCCGCCGGAGGACAGCCGAGATACGGTCGTCGGACTCCAGCCGGACTAAAGCTGCCGGAAACACGGCCGTGCTACGGGCATTGGAGTTCAGCCACGGTACGTTAACTGTACTGAGGCCGGTCACTGCATGTCGCGCAAGCAGATGACTCATTCGCGCAGTGCAGAAGCAGCACAAACCCAGCATTTTGGGTCCAATGCAGCCACATCAAAGTGAGCTCGCGCGCAACCACCAGCCGTCAAGCTTTCAGCGCAGCCTTGCTTAATTACCAGCCTGAGTTGACAGCAAAATTCGTTTATTAAACAGTGCTCACAAATTGTCGTTCCTTTAATTGATGTGCCTCTTTTACTGCCGAACACAGAAAATATTCAGTTCTTTGTAGAGCTTGAATAGATGTATTGTCCAGGTCCTGATATCCTCTGTGGGGCGGCTTACCTGTAATAAACGGGGAAAGAGGAGGTGGAGGGGGGGGGGGGGGCGGAGGGCGCATACTTTAGTGGGTTGAATTTCAGAGAGATAAATTGCGCCGCTTTTAGCCAATTTTTTTAGGGCAATATTCCGGAACACTTTCATGCTATGACTACATAAACTATTTTATAACAGTTGCTTGACCAATTTTGATGTATATAAAACCGGTGTGAATGCCTTTCCGAAGCGTTTTGGGTCTCAACAAAACACTCAGGAGCATTTAATATAACTCCTTCACAAAAAAGTATGTCCATTTTTTGCCCATTTTTCTTGCAGGCATTTTCTACTCGATCAACTTTTCTGATGATCTTGCGCAGGGCTGATCCTAAAAAGGAGCGAACAGGTACTTTCATTTTCAATCTATTTTAATGTTGTTTTTATGAGTTACGTCCAGACCACTTAATAGTACAAAAGAACTTTTTTCTTCTAATGTCATACTACGTTCCAAAAATTCTAGACGCGTTGCGAATGACGCCCTGCTTCAGGCGGCTGCAGTTGTATCCCTCTGTGTTCACGCAAGGAAAGGCGTAAAATTAGAGTACATAATTTGATTCAAACCAATAACATAGCAATGGTAGCATGCATATAGGTAACCTTGTATACTGCAACAAATAGGGCAATAAATATTTTATTGGTCAAGGCTAAATGCGTAGGGTTCTCAACCTATCGGAGGCAGACTTGCGCCTCTGGAAGTTTATTAAGGTATTTTTATTTATTTATTTATTTATTTATTTATTTATTTATTTATTTATTTATTTATTTGATGCCTGCTTGCCTTTGCATGCATTACAGAAGGGAGATACATAACACTAAGCATTAAATATGAGACAAAATAACAAAATAATTCTACAAAGCGCGCTGAAAATCGTCAATATAAACAGTTAATGCAATCATACGTGGAAGATAATTACACTGCAGTATTGATGTAAAATAAAATGAATCGCGCAAGGCGTCACCTTTACAGGAAAGTTAATAATTTGCTTTAAGCTAGCGGTCCCACTTTGCGATATGTAGAATGGCGCTTGGACATACTTATCCCCTTCTACTCCAGTTTTCGAATAATAGATATTACGAAAAAAGTTCAACCTGTGGTTTCGTCTGTGATCTTCCACGTCCTGCCATTTCAGTTTACTTTTACTTTCTCTCATGCTAAGTTGAGCTGTGCCAATTACCTAATACGAATCGCACTGACATATTCTGTATGTTTTCGAGCGTATCAACCAGCTCTTTGGTGTAGGAATCCACGAAAACACATGCATACTCCAAGATTGAGCGCACATGAGTGAAATACGGTTGTTATTTTCAGTTAGATGGAGGTTCACTGAAATTTCGTTTCAGAAAGCCAAAAACATAAGCAGCCGTAACTTTTATGGTGTGAACCCGCCTATTTAACCTCTAACCACTCCCTAAATAAACTCCTAGGAATTTATATTCCTCGGCCGCTGTCACAGCAGCATAATTTACGATATACGTATTCAATTGGAATGAAGGTTTTCTTGTAAAGGTGCCGTTAACACACTGTTTAACACCCAAAAACTTTTCTGAATCAGCACACCAGGATATTATTAAATTCGAATAAAGCTGCAGGTATACGGAATCACGTTCATTCGCTACAGTCTGGTAAACGACACAGTACTTTTGAACAAAGCTATAGGGCCAATAGTAACAACAATGCAAAAACCGATTCATTCAGTTCATAGGATAAAATGTACTACGCAGAAGGTGAAATGGAACACCATCTGTCACCCGGTTCCTTAAATTAGGGAGCACTGTCGGAAGATATGGGGAGTCGACTCCAGAGAGCCAACAAACCCCACCGAATCCACGGGGCACAGGTGACAAAGGGGGTGGCCGTCTGATGTGCGGCTTTCGCCGAACAGAGCGGCAAGAATGAGCAAGAGCCCTGAACGAAAAACAGCACAAAGACTTATATTTAGACAGGCAAGTTACAAACACAAGCCCGAGGTAACGGATCGATAATGACAGACAACTTAGATGGAATTCAAATACAAGAAACAGTCCAATTAGACAAAATGATACAAACAGGAGCGCTAACAAATGAATATTACGAAGCGTAGCAGTTAACAAAAAAAAGAAAACGAACAGTTGGATGCTTGCGAGAGACAGAGTCCCAGCATATTCACCGACCGGGCCGGACGATGCACCGCTATCGGAGGCGATTCGGCTATCTGGGAAGCGCGGCTTCGTTGTAAGCCAGGCCGTCTGGGACGATCACGGTGATTCGAGGCCCGGGAGTACGTTGGAGTCCTCCAGGGTGCGGGTCGCCGATGGTGTGATGCACAAACTGACAGGTGCCGTTGTCACATCACGACTGCCAAACGTAGCTGGTTTGCTTAGGAGGCGCGGCTTCTCTTTTTATAACCGGGCCGGCGCGGAGATGGAGAGCACAACACACAACGCGCCCGCCGCCGTCAGCGACTAACTTCACTCTTCTCCCTTCTAGAATCATCGACGCTCTATAGCACTGGCAAGGCCACGCGCGCCTCCTCGAAATTACTGGAAGCTTAGACGAAACCAGAGCGGCGGAGGTTTTATTTTTGTTGTTTTCTCGCCGGCGAGCCGGCGAGTGATCGTGTTACCGTCTCTTTGTTCGAGAAAACTCCATAGTGTCTCGGGGCGAATGGAACCGGACTGAATGAATCGAACGACTGCAAGAAGAATTAGGCGCTGTGAAAAATTTGTAAGGTACTTTTAGACGTCGTACGCTCGAGCTTGTGACACCATCATTTGCTTTTTGGCAGTCCAAGAATATACAGTCAACCACTTTAAGCTTATCTATTGCAAGAGCCAAATCGTACGTGAACTCAACAATCTGCGTTGAGCAAGAAAATCCCGACAAAATCCATGTTTCCTAGGATGCTGGCGATTATGTTTAATCAAATGAGTCATATCCCAAGAGTAGCTGAGCTCACCTTCAAACATCGGAACTAAATTAACAGCTAGGCTTCGTCAGTGACAAGGCTCTGTTGTTATCGCAAATTTAAAGTAATTTTTTTTTCTAAATAGGCAGTCGTAAAAGCCCATCAAGTAACATAGTGCAGGGCATGAAGTTGATCCTACCAATGCACGAGCGAGTCTCTTCTACGTTTATGACCAACAACATAGTGCAATATTTCTTGTCGCAGTTTAATTGTAAGCAGAAAAACTTGCGCTTTTGCTCGCACTTGCCTTTCTTTGGTGGGGAGTCCTTGACATGGTGGCGGTTTACCTCCTGCGTGGTGGCCGCTTGTCGACGCCCTTGAAGGACAGTTATTTTGGTGAACCATCTCCATCTCGGATCGGACATCTCTGCCGGGTCGATGTCTCCAATGCTCTCCATTTCTTGAGGGGGCGAATAGCCTCGAGCTGATGCGTCGACGAAGCCGGCGGCAGAGGCGTGGTAGCGGCGATGACTGGCGAGGCTTAGCTCACCCGTCGGTGTGGCACAGTCTTCTTGTGGCAATAAATGACATTTTGCTGGCCTAAAAGGTTCCCTGCTAACGTCCAGTGAGTCCTTGCACCTTGCCCGTTCACCGAGAACACTCATTACTGTTTGACAAACGATTTTCGTTCATTTAAAACGTAGAAACACAGAGCGAATGAAAAACGCGTCCCCGTAGTTCGGCTCCCTAACGGCTTTTTCTTCCCCAGGAAAAAACCGGTCGGTCTCCTTCCAAATACGTCTGTGCATGAATTCTCGGCGCCCAGGCGCGTGCCGTTGTTGGACTGTATGGCGTTTGCTGAAAAAATGACGTATAACCAGAAACCTTACGTCGGCCGGTCTACTCTTGAACACCGGTTGCCAAACATTCTGTGCCCATTCGCTTGCCGTAATTCGGCCGAGGACAGCTAACCAAATGAAAAACGTATATTCTGGAGCCGTACGTCGGCCGGTATCCTTGATAACACTGGTTTCCCTAATATTCTACCGCCGGACGCGCGGTTCACCGTTGAAACAACGAATGCACGGCAGCCGCGCTTCGGCCGGTCTCCTTTCGAACACCAACTGCCGCAAGAATACGCATATTCTGTGGCCGGTCGCTTGCCGTGCTTCGGCAGATTACCGCTTCCCGAAGAAAAAACGGATGCCCTAAGGCCGTACTTCGGCCGTTCTCTTTCTCAACATCGGCAGCCGTAAGAGAACTGAATATCTGGCAGCCTATTAGCTGCCGTTGTGCGTCCGGACACGGGCGAACGGAAAAAATACCGAAGCGCTGGTTGCCGAATGTTGGCCGTTCAACGCATGATCAGTGGCTGCCAGAACCTGGATGCTGGCCGGACATGCCAGAAAGCGGCCATAGACGGGCCGGTCTTCGGGCACACTTTCTGTGCCGCCTGGGTATATATATATATATATATATATAAATATGTATAGGTATATATATATATATATATATATATATATATAAATATATATATAATATATATATCACGCATCTCTCATGGCTCATGTCCTGTGTCCTTTGTTGCGGGTACATGCCCAAACGCGGCCAGCACGTGAAAAAGAAACCATCCCCGTGCCCCATCCTGTAAACAACCAATCAAGTAAATCCAATATCCGACCGGATTTTACTGTCTGGAACCTGCCGACCATGCCGAGTCTCAATCCATTTCGTCCGGTACAGTTCCCAGCATCTTAATCATTGCGTCGTGGCCTTGCTGGCGTCGGTTACCGGGAACCAGTCCACACCAATACCCACCGTGTTGATCTGAAGAGGCAAGAACGTGACTGCTTATTCTCATCCGAACTCATCCTCATAAACCCGTACATAGGCTGTGACCTCGACCGAGACGGTCAATTTCCAGGATGGCTCAATATAACAAGACGGCGCAGGAGACGGAATTGAATAGTAGTGGTGTGGACCTACCCTCTGTTAGGAGGTGTTGGTCGGCGTAGCGTGCGCGGAATCTGTGATGCCCGCAATTTAAATAAAATAAGCCCAACATCAGAATCTGCCATGCATTATAAGCCCCGTAACCATATGTTTCTGATCAGGAGGATACCAGTGTATTCTGGATAAGGAGGAAGATCACAACGCTACCAGTTTCTCTAGAATGGGAACAGAAGCACTACCGAGTCTTCACAAAGCTAGAACCACCGTACGCATACCCCGACATTTCAGCACACTGTAAAATAGATCACCTCGCTTCACGCCACCCCAAAACCACTGACACGCGAATATGGACCCAAACACTTGTCTCTCGCCAACAAACCATTTTAAATCCCCAGTCCCCACCCCCGCACGCCATAGGGGCCCCACCAAAAAACCCGATACCTGTAACTTCTGACTTATAGCTGGGAACATCTACACCGTGGTATGAGAGTTCCAAACATCCTCTACTATTACCTTGCCCCATCGAAACACTCCTGTAAACGCCAACTGGTAGAACAGGCCAGAACAAAGGCATTTTTGCAATAAGGTGCGGTTTATGGGCTCAATTGAAGTATGTATATCCTGCTGCAACAAGTCAAATCAACGATCCTCTATGTTCCTTCAATGCTTTCCAATTACATTTTGTGCTGCTCAAAGCAGAAGCCTTCCGGTTGCTCCCTCAAATAGTACCAGTTTAATACTCTGCTGCGCTTGCAATTCGAGCTGGCAATGCGGTACAATGAGTATTAGTATATCTTGTTCCCTAGCAAAGCCTGAACAGTGACCTTCCTGTATCAGCACAGAGTTTCGAGAAAAGAAGAAATGAAGGCGAATACTGAGACAAAGGCACTATGTAGTAATTAAGAAGTCTTTACTAAGAGCAGGGCCTTCGCCTTTCTTTGGGCGCTACGATTGGCGCACTATTTGGTTTTTAAAAGAACAACCGTTTCCTGGTGTGTTCTGCACTGCAGTTTGGTACACAAGTAAAAGCACAGGCTAACTTCCGGGACAACTTCTCCAAAATCTTCATGCGTATTCTTTAGTAGAAACTTTGAGTATGTTGAAGGTCCCATGTCGAGTGGGTATCAAAATATTAGTGATTTGATAGTTTTTGAACCGAAAAAAATGCGAGCTTCAAATTCATGTTCATCTTGATGAGCAACATAAAATTACATTCAGCCAAATATTTCATCTTTTCAAAGTGCTAAGACACTAACAGATTCGCCAAATCTTAAAAAAAATTTGAGATACCTTAAAAACACAAGAAGCAAGAAGATGTAAAAGAGAAATGTTCTCCCCGGCTTTCGTCAAGTAGACAAATAATCTTTGTCAATTTGAATGTTAAACTCCTCCCAAGTCACAATCAACGCGTCTGCAAGGAAGGACGCGTTCACAATTTCCGGGCTCCAGGCTTTCACAAGTTGCGCCAACGCTTTGGGCCTATCTGAACAACGCAAAAATACGACTACGGCGTCCCATTTTCAGACGATGGGAAGCCAATTTCTCGAAACTGCAATCATGCTTTTTCTTCAGGGGGAATGGAAGTGCGAGTTTAATCGCGCCCTTACTGGCTTGACTATTAGAGAAAAAATTAGCGGGCGATGCAATTCAGTCTTGTTACGGGAACGTCTGAATGATGGAGCCTTGTGATTGCGTTTTTCTCTGCTGAAGGCACAAAGAGGTTATATCACCAGACGCATAAAGGAAAATGTTTGTCCCGCTAGCATTTCAAGAACGCAATTCACAAAAAAAGCAATGGGACCGGTTTGGTCTTTTTTTGGCATAGGATGTTCATTCGGTGGACCATGATTGGCACGCGAGGTTTTGAAATATTTACTTGAAAGATGATCTGGCCCACGTTGATTGGGCGCAATTACGTTCGCTGTAACCATAAAAACGTTATGACATCGTTGCTGAACTTCTCGACATCTGTGCCCCAGGGCAGTCCCAGTTCCGTTATTGAATGGCAGCAGGCACCCTTACCTTACCGGAACGGATACAGTGCAACTTTTGCTTACCTCTGTTCAAAAAACAACAAAGGTGTCCCCATTCTGGCTCTTCCACAGTCATTCGATTTCTGTACTGGGCGCTTCTTCTGTTTTCCCATGTGTGCCTTATCCGCAAGCCTTCTAAAGTGTTTCTTCTCGACTTGCTTGCTGCCGCACCCTTCCCCGTTTGAACAAGTCTGCATGCAAAAGAAGCCACGAATCCCACCTTGATGTGACGCATTGTTCCATTTCCGCACAAACTGGAGAACACGTATTGCTGCCCACCTTTGTCTGTGCTGTTACGTGGGAAGTTCCTTTCTACTTCATAGGCCCTTACACAATCATTGAGAAGAATTGTGTCCATCAAGAACAGTGTAACACCTACTTCCGAGGTAACTGACAGTCGGTGCTGCGGAAGCGAGATGGTTCATGCCTCCTTACTTTGGCATTTCATTTGCCGGGCTGACAACCATACCTTACAGAAACTACCCGAAGGGAAGTAGTGGCTAGGTTATGCAAGCTATCACCCAAACAATTCCAAACAAGGGAGGTTTGAAGGAGGACATACTATACTAAGAAGAAAACGCAGTGATGAGAATCACTGTGTAACGTATGTAGCCGAATGCAAACATAAACTTTCAGTGAATACCCTGTAAACCAAAACCACCAAGAACTTTTGCCTGATCAGGAATACGAAAGTGCATCTAATCTCAAAGTGAACTCAGTGCACAAGAAACACCATCAAAACAAAAAAGTGGGGCCGCCTGCCCTAATAACTAAATTCTCGTACGCCCCCCCTTAAGTAAACAAGAACTTGCAGAACGGCTATCTTATTTTACCAATAATGACAGACTTGAAATGTCGTTCCCCAAGCACTAGAGTTTACCTACCGCAGAAATAGGATCGTCAAAAAATTTTAGTGCCGTCTGAAATACAGCATTTCAAACAACCACTGATGATCCTATATTTCTATCCAAGAAGCGAGATGGGCTCGCTTCTGCACATTTGCTACATTTTCAATAGCACAGCTACAAGATACGTTCACAAGAATAATTCAAGATTCATATGCACCTGCTTTACCATTTTTATGTGTTAGAGTGCTTATAGTGTCAAGATCAGTACGTAGAAACTAGTCAACCTATGAGTTGAAGTTTGAATGATCACCGGGGAGGTACCCTTACCAAACCCTCAATAGCCATACCGCAACGGTTTAATTAACCAGGCTACATTTTTATAACCTGAAGTTGATTATAGTTCAGCCAAATTTTATGTCACCATCAGACAGAAAATGCAGAGGGTCTTGCTTACTTCACAAATTAAACTTAATAGAACACACTAGAATAACGCTTCTCAATGCAACTTAGACACCCTGGGATATTCCCAACGACACAGCAGTAAACATTGACTGGTGGGCATCTTTCAACACGACCCCCCCATCAGTGCTGCTCCTAACGTCATCCCTGAACTGTTTCTGTTATTCTTCAGCGGTCAGTTCCGGGCTAACTGGCACACCTAAGGCAACTACCAATGAATTTTTGGGGGGATGTACACTGCTCTGGTCTGTGCCCCCTATACTCTTTTAACTGTTTTCAGTTTCAGGAAAGGTCATCTCTAGAAATGTTGCTGTTTGTGACACGTGGAAATGCTGCTGTACGTTTTATTGTTTTTTTACAGCGAAGCTGTTCAGAAAATTGTAATTTTCCTGTCCGCAGTTACATATACCAAGAAAAGGTCCAGCGCAAGCACCACCCAGCAGTTAACCGAACATAGTAAATGTCGGGCGCTCATGCGTGCGTCTCTCAAGACGGCCGCCCAGCATCGCTGGTGCATGTTTGTCAAGGTAAGCGTGCCGCCTTAGGGAGCATGGCCAAGGTGCTGATGACCACGCTGTAGGTAAAAAAAACAAGAAATGGTGAGTGCACCTGTTTGCGTGTCTCGCGGTGACTGCCGAGCAAACCCGGTGCAGGTTACAAACCAAGTATACCAAATTAGGGAGATTGGCCAAGATTGACCGAGGGTGACTGTGAAGCATATATTGGTCGGATTCGGCGGGTACGCAAACCAGTAGAGGTCACCCAACCATTAAATTAAATATAAACGTTTTCTTCCACTCCCTGATCCAGCGTTGGCCCATTTTGTGGGAGCACTTGCTTGAAACGAGAAACACGTCATAGCGTGCGCCCGTACAGGGTGATGTGCAATGCTTACCTCTTGCAAAAAATGAGGGAAGCTCACAGTTAGGTGCTGTGCTGGACAACAAACTCACCATCATTTCGTAAATAAAATAACTTAAGCATAAATGTCTGAAAACCATAAAAATTGTCAAGGTTCTTTCCCATCAGTCTCAAGGTGAAGAAAAAGGCCTCCTGATCAATCTCTGTACCCCCTTAATTTCGGCTTGTTTGGACCATGGCAGGGTCGTGTATGAGTCGGTGACTAAAAACAGCATTGCGAATGCTCAACCCAGTGCTAAACTTGGGGCTTCATCTCGCGTCGGCTGCTTTCGAGACAAGACCACTCCAAAGTCTGTATGTTGAGTGTAACAATTTGGGCCTTGAGGAAAAACAAAACTCGATTGATTTGCTTTCTGTTTTTAAAACTTCATCCATGAACAACCATTCTTCTAAACCTGTCGCTAATTACACACTGACATCCCTACTGTTTTTATATCACCCATCCGTTGCTAAGCCGTTTTCACTTAAAGTGACGCAGCGAGCTTTGGATCTCGGGGCTTTGTTGTTAGAAGTGTACACATGAACCTTTTGGATATTTTACTACGCATTCTAAAAATCAGATTCCCAATCCCATCCTCTACACAGATCAATTGTTGTTCGTGCAACGTCATCTCAGAAGTCCAGCCGAAACCACGCATGATTTTAACACCATTATGACTCTGTATGCAGAAAAACATATGCTGGTCCAGTGCTTGGTCCCCAAACACGCTGGGGCGTTGGAAATGAGATAGCAAATGGAATGGGCGCGGCTGAGGCACTCGGAATCAGAGTAGACATTTCTACACTACCCTACACTAATATCAAACCACACATAAGACAACACCTTCGCAAAACACCTCAAGCACCACTGGAGTGAGCAAAGAGACAACAAATTACGCGCAATAAAAATTTGTACGTGACATCTACGTTTGTGTCTGAAGATGAAAGATGTGATAGCGTTACTTCGACTCCCAGTGTTTATTTCTGTAACCAGTTTCCCTGTTTTTGGTCCATGCTTCACAAGCACTGGAGGGCAGCCAAGAAAAAAAGACTAGCAGCGAACGTTTTTCATCGTCTTGGGCAACAAGAAAGAAAGGCCGTCTGCTCTTTTGTGACATAAGGTGTCGTAGTGTAACGTTGTGGCTGCAGGGTGTTGGTCAGTTTGAGCGAGAAGGTGTCAGTGTTTCAACGTGTTTATTCTGTGATGTCAAGGCCGCACGGAATATTTTTGCTTTGTGCGTAAAGGGAAATAACAAGATATTTTTTATGGAAGATATACTTGAGGTTTATTAAAAGGGGTAAAGATAATGTAGGGATCTTATAGGTGAAGCATGAAGTCTACAACGCCCAATGCAGCAGCTTTTTCTCTTGCCTTGTTATCAGCTCGTGCTAATCTCGATGTAACAATCTGCGCAATCGTGCCTCCCATGTCTCGATAGACGTATAAGTTGTTATGTTTTAGTTTTTTCCTCTGAGCTTGCACTTGAACATGGCCAGGTTGCTTGGGGGAGGGTGAATGTTCGGGCAATTTTAGCAGTGTTTCAATTTATTGTCGAATGTTCCCACCAGAACCTTTCGCCCACATAAAGTTCGAGATAAATGTGTTTGGTTATACTACACAGATCTGGCGAATCTTCGGCATTGGGACCCTCTTGTACGAAGGGGGATATTGTGTTCCTAGGCGCAGGGTGACGCGGTATCGAAGTTTTTCTTCGAGGTGAGTGCGGTTGTCTTGGTCTCCAAGAACACGATATGCGAATTCCCCTGCCTCTTGGCCTTTGCCTAGTTTTGTTCCAGACGCTTAAGTAAGGGTATCCATTTTATTGCAGGAACTTTCTGAATTGTGGAAGGGTGCGTCGTTCGGAAGCAATTAGATATTTGCAAGCTTTAGCACCTGTCTAATACTGTTAATGCGTTTTTTATTTCTAATCAGCTTTCAGAGTCTCCAATGGTGTTTACATTTATATTCGATACATCCATTAGTCGGATTATAAAAAGGATGTTTTCAATTTTGTTTCTTTGTTTGCGTACGTAAAAAAGCCGTAAAATCGCAAACAATGCCTACTTAGCCGACTACGACAATTCGTGTTTTGTAGTTTTGTACTTGCCGGAGTCAGTGCGCACTGAAGTCTCATGAGTTTGTTACTTCTCTGAAATGGGCTTGAAGAATAGCTTGCAGACTGTCAAGGCGCTGGAATATCGCCCGCACTTCTGCAATGGTGGTGTAATTTTGAATCCCCAGGGCATTGAAAGCAAAAGAGGAGATGCCTTTCATCATATTTCGCACCATATATGCCTCTGGCACGTCTTTGTCACCTCGACGACACAGTCCGACGGTATCTTCTATGTACGAAGCATAGCTTTCCTCCGCGTGCTGTATGCGGGCGTACTGTTTTTGGCTCCAGACATGCTAACAGAAGGCGTGTCAAAAATATGACGCAGTTGCTGAGTAAAGGTACTCTAATCAGAAACTCCTTCCGCATTATTGTAGTACCAGGTCTCAGCCACCTTCTTCAAGGAGACCCCAACGTTCTGTAGGTTGAACGTGTCGTCCCAGCGTGTGAAAGAACTTACCCTGTTGTAGTGATCGAGCCGTTAATCTACGTATTCACCATGCAGACCATGGAAAAACAGAGGATGGCGCTGGTTAGTGGGGCTAGTAATGGCCGGCTTGACAGGAGCTGCTGCGTTGGTAGCACTACAGCTGCTCTCGTGCTGCATGGTGCTGGTTACTAGCGTCCACCAGATCGTAGCTCCAGCGGTGCGACCAAGAGAGGTAGACGTCGGGATCTAGAGCACACTCCACAACTTGAGAGAGTGAGGGAGGAGGCCTCGAAGACGACGTTTATTGTCCTGCTCAAAGCGAACGCTCCGGGAAGCGCGAGGTTGCGCTGCTGAGCACTTGGTCACGGGTTCGATTCCCAGCCGCGGTGGCCGCTTTTCTGATGGAGGCGAAAAGCAAAAACGCCCGTGTGTACGAGATTTCGGCGCACGTTAGAGATCCCAGGTAGTAAAAATTAATCCGGAGTCCTCCTCTACGGCGCGCCTCATCGCCTGCATTGCGTCGGCGCGTTAAACCCCACAATTAATCAATCAATCGGGAAGCGCGAGTCCAACAATTATGAATATTATTATTTACAGATGGTAATGGCGATGGGGCGTGGGTACAAGAGATTGGGAAGCGTATCCGTCGGTGCTCACACTGGCCATGATAGTGGCGGTATCGCTTGCACTGCGTATCAAATTAATGTAACGCCACAAATGATCCCAATATTTGTATCTTCCTATGGAAAGACGCTTTGGCGTGATGGAATTAGTAGCTAGCATGGCTGGAACCTATCTGTCCAGTGTGCTAACACCGACTCGGCGCAGAAGGAACTTCACTGCGTAGGCGCCGCTCCTCCTCAGCATGCCTGCGTTTTCTTTTATCTCGGCAGTACTATCGTTTTCCTTATTTTAATACATCAGTTGATGCTCCTCATATTTGAGATGCAGAAATGTTTTCGCATCTGCCTGCCTAAATCATAGCTTCCATTTAGCAGCGATGACGAATCTCTGCGTACGCTCGAAACCACGGGCGAATCGAGAAATAACGCCATCATGTTAAAAAAACACTTGTAACAATACACCACTGCCACACGCACCAGATACACAGAAGTCGCTTTGGCTAGGCTACGGATGGACACACATTTAATGCACTCGCCCCTGCTCACGGGACCTCAAGAGACTCAACACGACTGGGCAGAAACATTTTGCAGAACTATACTGAAAACACATCCCGGAACTCATATCATAGTTTTTAGCCGAAGGTAACGCACAGCGACTATCGAGAAAGAAGGAACAAGAAACTAGACACAGAAATCAGTGTGGCGGAAGTACCAGCCGCTTTGCGAAAGCTTAATCGCAGGTTGGCACAAGGAAGGGACACGGTGTCCACTAGGACGCTCCGTAAGATGGACGAAGCGTCGATTGTAGTGCTGACCAAATATTACAAGCACTGTTGGAGGACCAAAACAGTGCCGCAAAAATGGAAGAGTGCCCGGATGATCCAGATCCCGAAGCCTTACAAACCACCGAGCATGGACAACCTCCGACAAATCCCAACGCGGGGCACCTTGAGAATTCTTGGTGACGGTATTGGCAACAACACGGACCCCGAGCCCCTATGCGCACGCTGTAATCAACCGTGCCTAGGAACTGCAAGGGGAAGGGCAGAAACCACAAACGGTGGCCGTCGGAGCGCAGGTCAAGCTCCGGAAGATGGGCTTCCTGTCTGGGAGCTCCGTGGCCTCTCTTAGTATTATGGGAAATCAAGCGAAGAAAGTATCCCCGTCTCCTGCTTTCATACATGCTGTATGGTGTTTTTAAACTTCCTAAAACCAATGCTCGGCCCTCTATAGTCGCCGCACCGAAGTATCGTTTCTACGCCTTCCGACCATGACAATCCCAAAACCTGATAATTAACCCCGACTTCTTGGTGAATGAATCTTTTGAACAAGCCAGGCCTAATGCTTCACACTCCGTGTTCTTGATCTCAACATTTTTAGAGAGATAGTACAGGGTAATCCTAGCAAGCAAAGATGCAAAGAACCGGCGAGATCTTGTTCGAGGTACACAGTCAACAACAGGCCCCAAAACTTCTGAAGCATACCCGAATTGCCGAACTGGACATCAAGGTCCTGCCCCAACACAGCATCAACAGCCCGCAGGGCGCGGAGCCAGATCTAGTAAACGAGATAGAGGCCGATCTAATTGTATGACTGAAAAGTCAGGCTGTGACTGCTGTCAGGAGCATAACTATAAGAACAGAGGATGCACTCTTTCAGAAACGCCGACAAACACGCGGGCACGAGTTTCACAAATCTAACAAAGATTTAGCTGCATGAAATTAGCTCCGAGAAGGAAAACCTGGCATGTTACACCAAGAAAAACTTTGCTTGTGAAACGAAAGTATGACAAATTGTGTATCCCCCGGCACAGCTGCGAACATTGGTGTAACCGTATATTTCCTGTTCTTTCTGTAAGTAATTGAGATAGATTCGGTAGCATTTTTTTGGCAGGAGTTTTTCAAATTGCTCGCGCACCTTGTAAGCCTAGATGAGTTCCATGTTCGTTCCTTCGAATTCGTTTTGTTGTACACCGTGGGCTTCGATTCATGTCGATCAATAATCACGTGCACCCGTGCTGAGCGCGTCCGCATTTCCATCATGATTCCCGAAGAGTGAAGGTAAATAATAACGCCCACGTAATACTTTACCATAAAAACGTTATTCTTTTGGACTTAGGGGGAATACTGCGGAATAGCACAATTTTATTTATTTTAATAATGAGTGCGGAGCAGTCGCACACAGTCGATGCACTTGTAGTAGCTCTTGCGGTGCTGCGAGCACGTGCTGCTAATCATTCACCAAGAAAAACTCTTCGGAATAGCTAAGACTGCATCCAACCTTCGTCCCGTTTTCCCAGAACGTAAACTCCATGTGATCCCTCGGTGAATCCCGTACAGTAGCCTAAAAAGTAAAAAAAAAATCAAACATTTTTAAAAATATGCAAACGCTGTTTAGAAGAAGGTAAATAGATTTTCGGTGAGTCGTGTTTACAAGCCGTTGCTAGGCACCTGTCTTCTTATCCGTTTCGATGCGTATTTGGCGACAAAATATTTTTCTGTTTTCATGCAGATGGCTAATACTACAAATTAAACTTTCCCACAACCGTAATGGGCGTGGGTATTTTTGAAAACCTATAAAAATTGAAATGCAGCATCAATACTAAATAGAATATGACAGCACTGGACTGCTACATTTCTGTCATGGACAACTTCGATTCAAATGTGGCCAGCAAGTCGAAAGCTATTCTATCTAGTGAATGTTGGATTTTTTTGGTTTAAAAATTCAGTTCTTCTGCCACGGGTACCGACAAATATAGATTTACCGTTTGCTATATTGCGGCCTGATTTTTAACACTGCTAACCTAACAGCTTTTCGATTGTTTGAAAGACAACAGTACTCAATAGTACATAACACAATGGCCCCTGTGATCGTTTTATCACAAATGTTTATGTGCATCACCAATAAATCTAGAACTGTTCCTACAGCAGAGGTCCACGTACAGGTCAGCCAAGGCAAGAGGGATTAGGGGCCAGAGGAGTTAGCTGCTAATAGAGAAGATGTTACTTTCGAGTTGCAAAAAAATAGTCTGACAAATGACTGGTTCCATACCGCTGCTATAGGAAGAGTGCTATTTTATGCAATTACTCTGTCAAAATTTTTTTTCCGGGCGGTGGCGATCACCATTCGACCTTGCAGAGCTTTCTGAAACAGGGGCCTACAGGTGTCAGCCATTGCAATTTTCTTAAAATTGGAAGCTTCGGAACCCAGCTTGTTCTCGTAGCTCGTCCGCTGTCACGCTAACTAGCCCCAGAAGCCACACGGCGTAACTGACCCAAATAGAGCCCATCAGCCTCAAGAAGACAAAAAAGTAGCCTCGAAAAGATACCCGCTTGTCTCTAGATTCAGCCTTCCAGCCAAGAGTTAAGAATATACCCGAACAAGCTTAACCTTTCGAAAATCCTTGAACTGCTTGTAGGAGAAGAATTAAAAACGATTGTAAGCAAAAAATTATGCCCACCTCCCCCAACGGGTGCCCTGGTGTGATGCGACGCTGAGGGAGGTTCAAGCGCAAGCGGAGAGCAAACGGCGACAGAAAGGCTGCCGGAGAGCGGCAAACTGGTTATATGCGCAGCGCGCCCTAAGGAGAGGAGACCGCGGAGCGAGAGAGTACTGCACATGCGCAGCACCACCCACGGGCGGAGTGAGAGCGCGCTGGGCCGCACACCCGCAGATGTTGAGAGAGAGTGTTCGCTCTCACCTGGGCACACCTCACCTCAGTGCGTCTGCCGCGGCTATGGCGCAACACAATCCACTTTAACACAATCCAATCCAATCCATCCGAAGCCAAGCCAAGCCACGCCAATCGAATCGAATCCAATCCAATGCACCTCCCCAGAGAGTGTTCGTTATCGAAGAAGAGAGTGGGTGAGCGGAGGAGAGTGCGGACGCCGACGACGGACGCACGCAGGAAGGACTGGGCCGCCGACGAGAGATGCTCTCAGCGTCGCATCTAAAAAGTGTTGCCGGAAAAATAGAAAACCACGCGTTCAGAATGGCGAGGCTAGGCTCAAGCACGTGCGAGAACATGCAGGAGGCTCACAATAACGCGTAAAATCTAGAATGCATCGAGCGAACTTTGAAGAAAAAGTTCGCGTGTAAGAAAAATTGCCGCGGCACGTCGTTGGTTGTTCATCGGTCTGAATTATATAAAGCAAGCGACATGGTGGCCGAGGCCGCACCACTGCTCGGTTGCTCACAGTGTGGCTAACTGAACCCCGATACCCAGAATCATCGGTGATGTTTACTAACCTTTCCCCTCGGTCGTATGTTTGACATTTCTGAGTGATTCGGGAGCGTTTTTTCTATGGAAACATTCCTTTTCTGTTCTCAAACACGCTAGAGAGACAAATGTTTTTATTTAGATGGCTCGAGGCCGCAGGCTTAAGGGAGGGGGTAATATTGTCCGGCCATGGCTGCCTCGCAAACGAAGTGCCACAACGCAGCCAACGTAGCTTGGTGTCGAACACGTGGCCTGATCCATTCCTCATAGGAGAGGACCCAGGCGGGACGATATTTGGCGCAAAGCCGATCGAATGCCCCACAGTCCCAGACGAGATGGCGGATTGTGGGGGTCACTTCTGTGTTGCAGGCAAAGCAACGTACTGGTCTAGGAAATGTTGCAGCGGAACCACTGTTAGAGAGGTTTCCATCGTGGGATGTAGGTTGGGGAGCGTAATTAAGCCATCGAGAAACCACGTCATCTGTATATGCTAACCCCGACCGCGCCCGGTTCAGGAACACCTGAGCACCTCGGGGTAAACCAGGGGGTGTGGGGTCGTCACATGGAGGAATAGTAGTGGCCAATTCCTGCCTCCTTTGATTACGTGGACGGCGGCGCTCCACATCTGGATCAGTAAGCAGCGTGTACGGTCTCACAGGCAGCATGAACTGGGAACGGTGTAAAGAAGCCTCGCTCGCACGTTCATGAGCCTTCTCGTTTCCTGGATGCCCTTGATGGCCAGGAATCCAACGTATTGTTACCAGTACTCCAGAGTCAGCCCTAAGTTCCTCGCATTTCTGCTTGATAGCGTGGGCGGTGCTGTTTTGCCTGGGTGGACAATTAGGCATTTCAGTGCCTCAGTACAGTCAGTCAAGATTTCCACCCTGTCGTAACGCCGTTCTGGATGATCGGTGACCACCTGGCGTGCAAGGTGAATACCTTCTTCTATGGCAAAAAGCTCAAGTTCCGTTATATCAGGGTCGGCGTCCAGCGAAATTAGTCGAATGCTTTGGAGTTCATCGGAGTTGGACACAGCGGCTACTGCCGCCATACAGGACTCGGCCCGCAAAGACGCGTCCACAGCTATCTCGAGTGTTGAACTGCTCCGAGAAGTAGCACCGGCTACAACCAGCGAGGTCCGCTGCGACGTGTGCCTCCGACGCTGAGTTTTAGAGGGTGCAGGTTGTTGCGCTGTAACAAGCGTGTCCTCCCATGGCGGGATATGCTTCTTTATAAGCGGCGTGTCCGCCGGTGCAGTATGGCCATCAGCGGTCAGTAATCGGCGCCCTTGCGGTGTGAGCTCGTGGCGATCGGAGACTCCTCGGGACCGGGCAAGGACCGTTTCTTCGAGAGTAGGAAGGCCAGCATAGCGGTACAGCTCAGTGACCTTCGTGTGTCGGGGAAGCCCCGTGATGACACGAAGGGCTACCCTGTAAAGCTTCTCGAGCTGTTCCGTCTCACGTTTCGTGAGACGGAAGCACAGGGCCCCGTAGAAGGCTTTGCTCACCAGAATGGCTTGAACTAGTCCGCGCGCGGTGTTTTGGGACGCTCCACCGAAGGTATTAGAAATTCTTCGGATGAAGCTTAGTAGAGGAGTCCATTGCGCCTTTAACTGTCGAAGCCATTCTGAAGCTCCTCCGGATACGTGGATTGGAATGCCCAGCACCTTGATCCACCGTTCGGGGGCACGCTGAAGTGTTTGACCGCCAATGGTGAGAGCAACTAGGGCTTGCTCTTCTGGTCTACCTCTAATTATAATAAAGTTGCTTTTTGCCAAGGAAACCTGCATTCTTGTAGCGTGGAGGAGACTGGTGAACGTATCAAGAGCTTGTTGCAGACTACGCACAGCGCTTTCTGTCGAGGAATGATCCGCAGCTTCGGTCCATATAGTGACATCATCGGCATAAGCGCTACTACCAAAAGCGCTACTACCTGCGGAAAAAAAATTAAAAAGGATCGTTCCCCGGGAGATTCCAACTAGCGACTCCCAAATCAAGATGCCGGCACGTTACCTTTCTTCCAACTCAACACCTTTTTTCCTTTATTGCATGGAAATTTTAGAAAACTTTAGAAAAAATCAGAAAGGACACCTAAAACACAATATAAACATAACAGGCAGCAGAGGGCAGGGACATCAGACGAACAAAGATGGGAAACATTTCAAAACTCTAGAAAGGAAACGCCCGCATCAGAAAGAGGCAGCCCCTCCGGTGGATCACTCTGCGCAGCGTAAACTCTTCGCACTAACGCCGGATTTTTCCGAAAAATGCACGTGGTCGGCCTAGGCGCTTCCGCATGCCGATCAGTCATGCGGCACTTTCACAAGCTGAATAATCCTAAGAGAAAAAAAATGCCATATGGCACCCGACAACCATCTTCAAATGTCAGGAAGCGAATAGTTTACGGGGTGATGTCAATGAACGTTTTTCTATCCGGTGCAAAACTTCCCCGAAGAACGCAGAGTCCCGGCACAGCACAAACGAATGATCTGGTCGATTACACAGTCGACAATTGTCCGACCATGAAAAATACATTCTCTTTTCGCGCAGGCATGTCTTTACTGAGAATGTGGGAGAATGAAGCATGAAGAAAAGTGTTTCTGCATTTGGCGGGATACACATGCTAATTACACGTGTTAAAATATCGCTTTTCTGGTGGCCTAAGTAAGGCTGGCGATAAACAGGCACCCGGAATAGACTTTCACGTAACCCTACGACACTCTACACGGACGCCGCACGCTACACCCGCAAACTTGCCCACGCAGTCACGGTTATCGACCACCAGGGAACCGAAGTCACAGCCGCCACGGTATTCACCATCTTTACAAACACCGCTGAGGAAAGTGCCATCGCCCTAGTAGCCACAACAAACAGCGAATACATTACAGTCATTAGGAACTCGCAAGTAGCATGCCCAACTACCAGCTCGGCCGCATATCACCCTTCGCCCTCAAGATCCTTACTGCGATCCCGAAACTTCCCGACATCCACATCGTTTGGGCCCCTGGACTCGAGTCTCTCGACGGAAATGAGGCGGCACACTCCGCTGCCCGAGTACACACCCTCCGCGCCATTTCCGAAGAGTGCCAAGACACGGAGAAGGCCCCCCACACACTGAATGGCTTCGTGGACATTCTCGCTCACTTCAGACACGAGCGTCAACGCTTCCCTCCACCAAACTCCCACATTTCCAGAGCCGAAGCGACCACACTCCGTCGGCTACAGACCAACTCCTACCCGCACTGTACCCACCTCCACCATATCTACCCCACCCAGTATTTTAGTACCTGCCACTTTTGCTCCCATCCAGGCAACGTGTACCATCTGGTCTGGGAGTGCCAACAATCCCCATCCCTCACAACCAATCCCCGTCCTGCGTACGAGCAGTGGGTGGACCGGCTGTCCAGCTTGGACCTCTCGACCCAGCGCAGGCTGAAAGAGAGGGTGTCACGTCAATTCATCAAGCGGACAGGATAAAAGAAAAACCGTTCAATTGACAAGGGCTATCTTTTGCAGCACTCGACAAGTACGTAAACAGTCAAAGAAGTATTCTCCCAGTTCGAGTCTGCCTAAAAGTCGTGAAGGATGCTGTCGTCTTACGTTACAGGAGATATCCTCCTGTTGGTGCAGGAATCACGGGAACTGTCATTTCTCGTAGAGGCGTGCAGGGTGTGGGCCCAGCCGTCGCCGCCAACAGCCAAGGGAGCGTAGCCCTAGTTGTGATGTGTCACAGCGTAGCCCGAGCGTCCCAGCCTGGTAGTTTAGGTAGTAACCTGAAGCCACCGATGGAGCATTGCCTCGTGGTCTCCCTTCAGGATCGTCGCCTGGAACTCCGGTCGGTAGGCCTTAGGCGTCGTCAGGCCCCGATCACGCTGGGGTCGGCTGCAGGAGCGTAGCCTGGGCTTCTCGTCTTCCACCTTCTCTCAACGCTTGCCTCCTGTTCTTCTTCTCGTCTACGTGTTCATTTAAATGTCAGCACGCTTCATAGTTTTTGTTTGCCGCATACTCATCTGGTATTTAGGAACATACCACTTCTGGAGGGTTGCTCATGACATTACACTTCCTCCTTTTAAGCGTTTTTTCCTAAAAAACGGCTCTGTCTCTCCACAAAGACTGTCCACCTCGTTCATCGTGACGAATCCATGCGCTCGACTGGCAGACTGCCTTTCTCCACTCATGGTTGCACCAGGAAGTCCTTATAGACTAAGAAACACAGTTCACAATCACAGTTCACCACAGCGCTCTAAATTTTCACGTGTCCACAGTTCTGAGGCCTTAAAAATATAGCAGCCTAATGCTCAATTAACAGATACAACACGTCGAATAACACAAGTCATCCCACTCATAATTCCAATTTGCGACATCTACCGCCCGGGCAATACTGCAGCTGTACTAACTTTCATTTGATGTTCTCTGCAGCACTCTTTCGAGCGGCATTATCACTCTTCTTAACTGTTTTCTGTCGTAGTTCATGTTCTCGTATACTAGTGTCCTTTGCGGTGTGCATCCTCCACTACTCTAACACCGGCTGTACTTGGATGGTCTTCTGGGGAACACCTCTCGTCCTTCGTTAACCCGTCGCCGTTGGACAGTTCGTGCCATCTTCGGAAGTGTGGCATAACCTTTGCATCCACTCTGAGTATAGGCTTGTCCTTATGTAAATCTGGCCTGCACACTTCGCAGGACTTTACATAATGCCTTGTGTCACTTTGTATTTTGGGCCAAAAGAACTCTTCGGTGATCCTCCTAAGAGTTTGATTTACCCGTCCGCGCCCCGCCACCATGTTTTGATGCGTTGTAGCCAAAAGTGCATATCGTAGCTGTTGAGGTGCAACCAGCTGCATGGCTTCTCTACCACAATTGATTTGGCGCCTTCTGTACAGCAGTCTATTTACTATTTGGAACTCGTACAGTATACGATTTCGTCTCCACTGATTTCCTACTTGCTGATAGTAGCCCCGTAGCAATGGATCTTGCTTTTGCCGTTCTTCCATTTCAGTAGGAGTAAGTGCTAATTGCCAAAAGGACGGAAACCAGAGCATCGACTTTTCCTCCTGTAGTTGCTCAATCGCTGAGCAAACTACTCTTAATTCAGCTTTATCATCTTCACCTTTCGCATAGTTTTCCTGCAGACTTGCTTTTCGAATTTTTGTATCCAAAATACTCCCCGCCTTGCCTTTCGACCTAATACTGCCGTCTTCGGTCATGTGTTCCCTTTTGGAGCAAATGTTGCACACAAGGTCTGCTTTGCCACCCACATTAATAGTGTGGGAGTCTTCGGGCAGATGTCCGACGCCATCAAACAGGGAACATTTTCTCGGACGAAGCGAACCTGTTGGACACTTCGTTGTTTCTGGAGTGTTGTAATCAAGCTCGGGCTTTTTGTCTCTCTCGGCTTTCATTTCAGCCAAATTCTCTAAACCCTGCGCTTCAATGTATGCATCTCTTGACTCAGCCAGGTCGTCGACAGCCTGAAGTCGTCTCTGTTTTAAAAACTCCACTAAATCGGTATTACAGCCATCCAGAAATTGCTCCACGATTATCCTATTTCGGATTGCGTCGTAGGTTCTTTCTGTGCCAGAGAGCTCCATCCATCTATGAAAGTAGTTGCTAAGCCGGGCAGCAAACTGTCGGCCTGTCTTGGCATTTTCTGGCTTGCACTGTAGGAACTTTTGTTTAAACTTTTCTGCACTTAGGCGAAACCATTTGAGGAGAACAATCTTTACTTTTTCGTAGCCGTTAAAGTCTGACGCTGGCATTCGTTCGAAAATACTCAATGCATCTATCTTCCAAGAGCAAGCTCAACGCCATAGTCAATTCTGACCTTTCCCAACCCTGGCATGCGGCTATACGCCTCGAGCGCGGCCTGTAGGGGCGCCACTGAAATCCCCCTAGCGGCCCGTTTCGAAAGCAGGCGCGGGAGTCGGCGTCCCGCTCCCCAGTGCCGCCGCTGCTTTTGCGGCACGTACACGACTGAGATTTACCGTTTGCGGGCGTTTGAAATCCATGTTTATGTGGAGCAGTCACTCTGTTCGCAATTGAGGTGTGTTTTCGAGAGTGTAAATGTTTCTGACGCGATCTTAGTGCGGTACATTCGGTCTGTATAAGCGCCAGGTGTGTGTCACAGGCCAGCGTCGCGGAACCGGCGTGTGATGGAGCCGACTGTAGTTACACTGACCTGAATTCACTAGCAGTGTCTCCGTAACCACCGGTTCCTCAGATGTTCATGGTACGGCTATACACTACGATTTAAATTGGTTTTGTGCCCTTACATAATCAGCGGGGCACTCATACCTGACAGCACGCCAGTTACGTTTGCCAATATCACCTTTGATCACCTCAGATATTGATCACCACCATTTACAAGCCAGTCTGTGTTAATTTCTGGAATATTCACAAAAAAGTACGATGGGCAATGCATAATTATACTCGGGGATCAGCACACGACAAAGTCGTCTTGTCGTGAGGTGAGCGCACGCAAACATTCATCTGCTCCTCTGCGAGCAGCGCGGAGACGGGCTTAGAATATAATCCGCGTCCGCGACTAATGCTTCTTCGAAATATCGCCATATGGCACAGGGATCCAGCAGAATAAAGCAGAAACTGAAATCAGAGGGCCTTATCACATACCACTTTCTTCCAACGACACCTTTCATCGCTTGTTGAACAGCCTACCCTGTATACTTCCAAAAATGCGTCCGCTGTACGATCAGCTCTTCGTTGAAGTAGAAAAACAAAAAAAAAGCACAAAAAAAAGTAAACGCGAGATTTGTGTGTGTGTGTGTGTGTGTGTGTGTGTGTGTGTGTGTGTGTGTGTGTGTGTGTGTGTGTGTGTGTGTGTGTGTGATTACTAAAACGCTCATTGTTTGATTCCGCTCTGCATTTGTACACAGTCCCCCTCCTCCTCCCCCCCCCCCCCCCACACCAACGATGTCTCGCGAAATGGTCTAGTGAACCCTACCTGGCTTAAGTTTCGACGAACGTCTTTAGGAAGCGGCACTGCTTTTTTTTATTTCCGTTAGAGAATTATGTGTCTTAATTCCGCACTTGCACAGCATTTATTTTTCCGTGGTTTCATTAACTTGCCTTGGTGTGTGGGCACATATTTAACGACGCACAGCTAGGCTTGGAATATACTTAGCATTTTCGCATTGTTTATATGCTTATAAAAGGCATAAGTTATTGTCCGGGATTGAGTTATCACATCCCCGAAACATATTTTTCTGCGACGTATATATTCGAAACGAAGCCGCATACGTTGTCGACGCTGCAAAATGAAGCCAACCTTTCATTGTGGCAGTATTGGCAGTATCAGGTCTAAACGAGGTGACAGTAGAATTCATTTGTGCCTGATGTTTTGGAGGTCACAGGGGTGATAGGTTGCTACTGTCGCCGACGCCCGGAAGAGCGCCGACGAAGCGCGCAGCACCGCGTCCACCGCGTCTCCGCGGGGTAGCTCATTGCAGGCGATCGCGTACTCTACAAAGACACAGCTGCTTTTTAAGTGACCTAAACGTACTCTTTGCCTATAGACGTCACCATAACAAGTTTTTTTCAGGGCGCGGAAAGGCGAAAAGAAGCGAAACAGAACCTAAACACTGCACGCGGCCCTATCACCTACGCAGCGCAAATCCCGTCAACGCCGCGGAAAAGCGGCGGCAGGCGGCGCAGCGATCGCGAAGCTCGAGGCGTATACCTTCAAATTGTCGAAGGTACGCGTCTACATCGTCCCGGCTCTCGTCGACTGGTGCCATCAATTTCTTTGGACTGATCTTTAGGGCTCGTGATGACACAGAACCTGTCCTCTCGCTTCTGTCTTTTATTGGTCCTTGCGAAGCGTACTCCGCAAGCTGCACCTTAAGTTCTTGTATTTTCCGCTCTCTCTCGTCCTTCTGCCGTTCTCGTTCATCTCTCTTCTGCTTCTCTCGGGCTGCTCTTTCCGTTATAGCCAATGCCTCCTCTTTGGTCAATCCCAGTGCCTCGGTAAGGGCTAACAGTTTTTCTGGATCCATAGTCCACCTGGGTGAATTGACAGTGACAATGCAAAATTATGGATAATGGCAGGCTCGCCAAAATTGTCACGTCAATTTATCAAGCGGCCAGGATAAAAGAAAAACCGTTTAATTGACAAGGAATATCTTTCGCAGCACTCGACAAGTACGCAAAGAGTCAAAGAAGTATTCTCCCAGTTCGAGTCTGCCTAAAAGTCGTGAAGGATGCTGTCGTCTCACGTTACAGGAGATGTCCTCCTGTTGGTGTGGGAATCACGGGAACTGTCATTTCTCGTAGAGGCGTGCAGGAAGTGGGCCCAGCCGTCGCCACCAACAGCCAAGGGAGCGTAGCCCTAGTTGGGATGTGTCGCAGCGTAGCCCGAGCGTCCCAGCCTGGTAGCTTAGGTAGTAACCTGAAGCCACCGATGGAGCATTGCCTCGTGGTCTCCCTCCAGGATCGTCGCCTGGAACTCCGGTCGATAGGCCTGAGGCGTCGTCAGGCCCTGATCACGCTGGGGTCGGCTGCAGGAGCGTAGCCTGGGCTTCTCGTCTCCCTCCTTCTCTCAACGCTTGCCTCCTTTTCTTCTTCTCGTGTACCTATTCATTTAAATGTCAGCACGCTTCATAGTTTTTGTTTGCCACATACTCCTCTAGGATTTAGGAAAATACCACTTCTTGAGGGTTGCTCATGACAGAGGGCACGAGCAGCCAGCAAGGACCAGGGCATCCCGGACTAGCGGACGCCCCCCACCGGTGCCCTCACCATCCTGCACCTTTAAGCTCGAAATTAAAGATGTTTATTCCCTCTCTCTCTCAAAAAGAGTGGTCGTCATAGTTTTCCTTGATATTCTCAACAGATATTTCAAAGAAAACCGCGCGGTGAGAACGTTAAATGATTCCACGAGCTCTTTGAGAAATACCCATGGAGGCTTCGTATTGACTGCGCCCGTACAAAGAAGTAAAAAAAGGAAAATAGGGAAATATGCGCTCGGGAAGTACAGTTAGTAAAAGTGGGTGATCAACAAATTTGTAGAAGAAAAAAACGACACACAAGTTGTTGCACATACAAATGCATGCGCCCCACACCCCTGCCTTTAAAAGAAGAAACAAGCTGTCCCTGTGCTTAGTTTCCTATAGAGAACCCCACAAAAATGTTGCAAAAGCTCTATGTGGGGCCTGAACTTTTAATCGCGCACAGTGAAGCACCTGCAGCACATAAAGGAGCTTTGTAGGAAGGAAGACATTAAACTCTCTAGCCCCAGCAAACGCAGACAGGTCTCGCCAAGTCCATGCCTGCGATGCGGGCTTAACTTGCGTGAGTGCTGACGACCAATGACGCCCTGTGTTGCATATTTGAAGTAATGGCACGCCGATGTACTGGAGTTGGGCGCTCTCTCAAATATTACCCGTGAATCTGGATTGCTTCGTTCCGGATTGCTCGATCAATATACCCTTAGTTTTTTCAATACTAAAATCCGCACCAGACACATCAAAGAACTGCTTAGTAACTGCAAGAGTTTCCTGGACACACCTTTTGTCAGTGCAAAAATACGCTTTATCATCTGCATAAACAAGCACCTTACCTTCACACGATTGTGAGCGAAACCCTTTTACTCCTTGACTCTGCTGAATGCTGGGACAAAGAGGCTGGAGGTATTATGCGGACAGGAAAGATGACAGGGGGCAGCCTTGTCTGATAGACAATTTGATCGCAATCGGCTAAGTCAAAATACGATTGACGAAAAACTGTGTAGTGCACCAATAATAGCACTGCTTGATGCCCTTATATAACACATAACCTAAGTTGACTGCTGCCAGAAGTGTGAGTAAGAAATCATGAGAATCCCTACCAAACGCTTTTAAAAGATCAATTTGTATTCGGGTGCCTTATCTACCAAATCGGACACGTACCCGAAAACAGAACGAGCAGAATGAATATTAGTATGAATACTGCTGCCCCGAACACTGCATGTTTAGTGGGACCCCACCAAACTAGTGATTACAAATTAAAAGCCTCCCCATTCCTAGTTAAAACATGGCGCCCTCCTCCAAAATACAGCACGCCAGTTGAACAGAAGTACAGGTCAGTACAAGAAGGTTAGAATGTTTGCGGAAAAACACCCGAGAGATATCCGGAAAGACATACGAACCAAGCAGTCAGAATAGCGCAAATATTCCATAAAGGGCGTCTTTTCAATGTCGATGTGATTGTATAGTAGCTTGACGACTGAGGTCACTAGGCAACGCCCGTCCGTTACAAAATGGAAGCTACTAAGCATCATCATCTTCAGCAGCAGCATCATGCCCCACTAGGATCTGAATGGACATGGCGGGATGCTTCTAGTCTTTGTTGTATTTGAGAAGCTTTCGCAGTTATGCCGCCTGTTCCTTCCTCGCCGATCTTGCAGAAGGGACCAACGTTGCCGTTTTTACAAGTTACGTACCCGGATCGCTTTTATTTAACCTAATACTAAATAGCGTTCATGCTTACCGCGGCGGCACTAGCCGAGGCAGTTGGGTCGGGATCGTGTTTTGGTTTCGACTTTGGCTGCCACTATAACGCGACAATACATGTTGCAACTTCATCTTACGATCTTAGGTATACAATCCTTTTTTACCGCATGAAGTTGGCGCGGGCCAAGCGTACGTCTATCAAACTCTTCCAATTTGGCCACCCGTTAGTGGTCTGTACTCGCCATGGAGGGGAAATCAGAACACGTGATTGTTTCTTCGGGTCCCCGCTCGGCGCCGCTTCGCCGCCGACAAACCTTTCTGACCCAGTTAAATTCGCAGCGAACGACGTTTTTTCCGCCGCTGCGCGTCGGGGGTGCGGCGGCATGCGTTCTTAATCGTCTTTTCGTCACATATTCGCTCCATTTTGCCGAACTTAAGAATTGAATGTAGCACAGCTGTACGCAACTCTCACGAACATCGCGAAGGTCGACGTCCACAACTGCAGCCAATTTGCTTCTTCTACGCGGCTAAAACAACGTTTACACCATCATTTTGGCTCTGAGTGTGACGCGCTCTTATTGTTTTGTAAGTTATAATCATTAGACATCACCTTGGAGGGGCGTATACTATGATATATCTTAATCGTTTCGAACAAGTACTGCCACAATTACGCCAGAAGGGACACTGTATGATCGCCGCGAGGGAGGCGCACACGAGCGCTAGGAATTGTCCTGGTTTTGTAACTGCCAGGCGGTCTCCGCTACGCCCACGCTTAGGTGATCGTTTTCACATGCGTGCACTCGGAAATTTCGCGGTATTTTAAATGTGGACGCGAAAAATTACAGTTTGCTAAACAGCATCGCTGAATAAAAGCACAACCTCAACTTATGCTGTTCCAGGCAGAGGCAGCGGGCAAAGTGCGAAGGCAAGAAAATTGAATTGCGTTGGTGAAACCTCAGTTCAATTCATGAAAGGAAAAGTGACACAGACAAGCGAAGAGCCTGAAGGGGGGAGGGGTAACAATAGACGCATAAGGGCACCGCACCGCTGTTGGCCATCATTGCTCCGCACTTGAGACATCTTTCACGGTGTGTGGAGCGTTCGTTGGTTAGACTTCTTGCCAAGTAGAATGTTTTTATTTCTGTCTGGAAATATCTGATACGTACGCACTAATATAAAAGAAATTCCTGACATCTTTGAAATATGATAGGAGGAACTGGTGCTCAGCAGCTTTTGGAATACTTCAGCGGCACAAAAGCCTGATCAGAAGTAAAACATTTCAGCTGTTTTGCATACAGAGGCCTTCAAGGGATAAGTGCTATCCAGAATTTGTGCACTAATAAGTGGGGCACGCCACAAAAAAAACCTTGTCTTGACAAGCAAAGCGAATGTCTGTGGCTCCAAGAACAGGCAAGTTCACGATTCAACTCCGAACCATAGTTATTGGCATAACCTCGCCATAATAGAAACCCGATTTTGTAACGTGGATAGTCCAATTACGATTTGGAGACTAGAACTGGTGGGAAGTCTGCTTGAAGGAAGTAGCTATAAGGTGAAATTTGAATTATGGCTTGTAGTTATAGGCTCGTGATTAAACAGACAGCAAATGAAAGTTGCGTCAAGTTAAAAAGTTCCTGTCTTGTCTTTGTCGCAGTATCGAAGCTGCGCCTGGAGAATTAAAAGTTATTCAACAATGTCTTGCTACACAGCAGTTCACGGCGAACCTTAACGCATACCGCTGAATTGATGGATTTCAATAGCCTACATTTTTTTCTCAAATGTCCACAATACTCTGTAAAATACATATCACGTGCATAGTACAGCTGTTTTTGTGTTGTATAAACAGATGGCTGGTCAACTTCACAGTAACACTCATTTTGCCCATGTATGTTTGTTAAAATTTAGGGCCACGCACACGCTGGATGTAACTTTTTCTCCTCACAGTGGTTTAACAGTCAACAAAATTATACATGAAAGGGAAAGCTGTTTACAGAAGTGCGCTTTTGCGCAGACACAAAGTAAGATATTGGAGAGCCATTGAAGGCAATGCCGTAGTGATGCTGCCATTATGCCGTAATGTAAAAATTAAGGCGTAGTTAACCGATGACCGCCTAAATTCCACTTTTGGCGTAGTAATACAAGGCTTTTTAACCAATTTTTTTCAACCACTGGTTGTCAAGATCTGCTAACCATATATTTTATCGACCCCAAAATGATACAGATTTTCAACAGGAAAAGACTGTCCTGTTTTTCTGAGCAACAAACAAGCCTCGTGCACCAAAGTGGGAATTCTGAATAATATCTGTGTTTAAAATCCTTTACCAACAACGAGAAATAAACCTGGCGAATTATTTTTTTCTTTGGCCATTGAAAAACAGTACAGCAATTTCCGTTGGTATGTGTAATATAAGAAGAATGGTTTACCGCTTCGTAGGCCCACTCATTCACTTCCTTATCCGCCGGGATGTTCATGATCCGGTAAAAGCCACTTTTCAACGGGCCTTCGATGCCAAGATGTTTACGGAGATTCAGATACCTGCAGGTTTTAGAGGAGGGTATGGGTGCAGGCGGGTGCAGGCGGGTGCATAACACAAGTATTTAAAACTGCCTTCATTCATATTGTAGGCTAGGCGGTTAGAGTTACCTGTTTGGTAACGCCAAGAAAAACTAAAATCCGCTCACCAAAACGTATCTTCAACGGGCAAAGAAATATTTCGTGTACCTCATATTTATTTCCGGTCTTTAAACTAATCCTGGTGCAACCTGTTTTGCGTTTTGAAAAATTTTGCTTACTACAGCCTGGATTAGATATCTCAGAAACACAATAGACGGGCTCCCTAGGACAGAACTTGCACTGCCTCACGATTCTGCGGGTGAATTCATTTATTTTCCGTATGAACTCAAAACTGGATAACGCCCACACATTGTTTTCAATCTCTTTGAAGGTTCCGGTGGTTATGTCAGTGGTACAGATATTAGTGCAATGAACATTTGGTGTAGGCGAGCTTTAATCGCAATTTCAAGGTTGAAACTTGTAAATCAATACTTCGTAGTGTGATTGTAACTAGAGCGCTATCACAAAGTTTTATAGCTTTCTCTCTTCCACCGGGCCAATAAAGGGTCCATGTCACACGCCTTGAGCCATGCAAAATATTTTGATTTTACGTTCAGACTAGAGTTCACGGAAAACTTCAGCCAAATATTACAGATGCACGTGAAACAGCAAGGTCTGAAATCTCTGTGAGAGATGCGAACAAAAACAACGGCGCTTTCCTAAATTTTGCAATATGCACCACTTTACGTAATTAAAGTGGTGGGTTCACTATCGGCTGTTGATGGCCAACGCCAAAGTTATATTCGTTACATTTCTGGTGACGATCTGCCGTTGTCACCGCTGTGCACCAACCAGTTTAAGCCGAAACCTGTGCGTAGAGTATTGTAAATGTTTTAGTTTCGAGTGCGCGCGTAGTTGGAATGACGAAGTCGTTAAGACACTTTTCCGGATCGCTCGAGAACATATCCATTGCTTCAAAACGACCTGCAAGCCTGAGCACGCGTTTGAGTGAGAGCACAAAGCTCTCCTTTGTTCGGCACAAATCCGCAGATAGGCTTCACCATGTGGCAGAGAAACTGCCAATTCTACCCCAGCCATGGATATATTGAACGCCGCCAAAAACAACGCCGCGAGCAACCCCCTACGCCGGGAGAGAACCCGCAACCCGCTCGCGTAGTTCTGGCTACGCGAGAGCCCGCTCGCATAGTTCAGGGTCGATTTCAGAGGGAACGACTATGCGGGATTTTTAGACTCGCGTATGTCCGGAGATTGCTGAGACAAAAGGGTTATAGCTCAAATGCATTACCAATAGCTTCCGAAAAGTGCTGCACCGAATCTATAAAGGCATATGCATACTTATAAAACTGGTAATACACATAGGTGCTCTGTAGTGGGTATGTTTTGCGCTATCAATGACAGCGACAAAAAGGAGCAATACGGTTGTTCTTTTTTCAAGAGGGGATAGCTTCGAATGATTCGATACGGGCAACAATTTTTACGTGGCGATTGAACAAAGATAAGACAAACTTTACCATAGGGTGAAGCGATCTATTTGCCTTATGTAAAGAGTGCCATGATAGTGCAAGCGCAGGCTGCGCCTACACAACGCTCCTTTATCGTCGCAGGTTTCAAACGAGGTCATGTACAGCTGCTCGCATCATGTTTCTCTTGATACTTCCCTTTTTGTCGAAGGGCATTGACCCAATCAAGATCACAGTAAATACACATTAAGCTAAGGTGAGGATGTCAGATTAGATGACAAGGAATATAAGAAGACCATGCTGCCCCGGATGAGGATGACCGTCATGCTGAGCACCGGCACCGGAACAACAACGCCTGGAGACGCGGTGAAGCAATCTCCAAAGCCCTTGTATACCCGGTGAGGAACTGGGTAGGGGAACGTCTTGGACTTGGGTTAGGGCGCCGTTGGTGAGAATGGTTGGTCTTGTCAGGAAATGGATCGGGATTTTGGACTAGGAAATGGTCACGTGCCTGGGTCAAAATGGGTGCGGCGGTCCGAAATCACCCAGGACCTCTGAGGGGATTGCACATAGGAGCCGAGATCGGTTCAAGTAGGGGCCAGGACGGGGATGAATGCCGCAAGATAGGCTACAATAAATTACATGGCGATAGGTCAAAGATTTCGCTAACGATGAGATGCGTTGAAGGGGTGTATTTGAAGCGTTTACAAAGTGTTCATGAGAGTTGCCTCGCAGGCATAGCATACACACTGATTCTTTATGGTCGAGGCTGGAACACCAGTGACGTCTGCCACAGTGCGGCACCTCGTGCGGTCGGTGTAGCGGGCTCTCTCTTCCTTTCTCGCCACCAGAGCGCCCCGGCCACAACGCTTACATTCGTCAGCATGCCATTGCTCTTGTTGCACTACCGCGGCTGCTGGCGGTATCCGTCTTGAGCTAACGCGTGATCCGCTGCATGAATATTAACTTCCTTTTGTGCCACGCAAAGTGCGTTAAAAGACCTTACGCAAAACACCTTGCGTGAAAAAGTTCGAGCAACTCCTACGTTCACTTTGTATTTAGGGCATGCTGGCCTTCGCAGTCGGTTTCCTTCACGCTCGCACTTGTTGCTTCACAAAGTTCTCTCGATGCAGCCAATCCGTTGGCTGCGGTAGCATACAAAAGTTTGCTTTGAAAGGGTAGTTACGCCAGGATGACAATATAGATAGCCTAATCATATTTCAAAACTAGAAAAGCTCATTCTATACGTTCTGGTTTAGCAATATTGTTGCGTCCTGATAGACGCAGGAAAAATCGGCTGTAGGGTGCTGGACCGGTTTATTAGCCACAGCGCTTAGAACATACAGGCCGGGTAGCAGGTTAGATCTCAGCGAAACAATGGCATACAAAACCAAGCAGGCGGGCCTGGGGCACGTTTATGTCGTGTTCGTCGTGCTACCTGGCTGACCAAAGAACACGGGTTTCTCAGAGATTGTACCGAACACAGTGATCGGTACACTCATAAATCGGCTGTGATGAAGTGCCGGTGGGTGGACGACGGGGAAGAGGATACCGAGTGCGCAGCTGCGACGAGGCCGTGCAGAAAAGCGAATCGGGCCGGTGATTAGTGGCCGCCTGTGACGCCCTGGGCTGAGTAGCGCGGCGCGGCCCTGTGATCGTGTTCGGGTGAGAACCTTGGTCGCAACCGCTGTTGGGTCCGTCAGCCGTCCGCCGCTGATCCCGACAACCAATGAGCTATCCTTTTCTGGAGCTGGTGACGCGCTGGGCGAGAGAGCGCGGGTACGGATTCACCTGGAGGTGGAACCCTCCGCCAACACCCGCTGCTACGCCATCGAGCCGTGACTCATCGCCAAGGTCGACGATGCCTGCCCGACGTCCCGTTCCTGGATGCGACGGGGCCTAGAGCCGGTCATCGAGCCAGCCGCGCCGTAACGTCCCCATCGACCCCGCACGCGTCGGGACTTCAACATCCCGAGGGGCTGCGACAAAACCCCGTAGGACGTTTCATTTCTTTATTGCGGACATTTTCTCGTTAGGCTCTTGCCTTTTGTAACGCTTATATCTTTAGCCTCGCGTCAGTGCTTCCCTGTCCTGTGTTCTGCTTTTCTTGCGTCATGCATAAAGCAACGTAAACTCGCGCACGCACTGGCCACTGACTCGTTACTTCCACGCCAATCCTGGGCCCATTCATTACAAAAAGTGGCGAGCCTGGCAGGATTCCTAACATCCGCTGAAAGGAGTTAGTCAGCCACGAGTGAGCCTGTAACGTTAGCTGCAACAGCATGGATCTCGAAAAGGTAATGGCAAAGGGGACTCAGCTGGGATTCTCGGGACAAGAGCTTGGGGCATGGATAGGGAGCGAATGTCGAGAGCAACGCGCCACTAGAGCCTCCGAGAGGGAGGCCCGCCGAGAAACCGCTGAAAGAGAAAAAGAAGCCGCGGAAAGAGCGAAAAAAGCTGCGGAAAGAGCTAAAGAATATACCGATAGGGCGAAAGAGCTGCTATTGCTAAAGATCCGACTCCAAGAGGGTGGGGGTACCAGCCAACCAAAACTAGCCGCGGGAGGTGAAGTTGTTGCAACTCCGCCTGCGATTGCCCCGCAGAAACATCCTCCTCTCATCGACGATAAGCGCGATGACCTGCACGCGTACCTGCAAAGGTTTCAGCGCGTGGCAACCGGACAGCAGTGGCCTCAGGACAAATGGGCCCTAGTTGTAAGCATGTGTTTGAGCGGAGAGGCTCTTACCATCATAGGCCGTATGACCACTGAAGAGTCCCTAGATTACGTCAAAGTCAAATGGGCGTTGCTTCAGCGGTTTCGGTTCACAGCCCAAGGTTACCAAGAAAAGTTCCGGAAGGCGAGGGCTCCAGATGGCGAAACCGGGAAACAACTACCGGCGAGGTATTCATTCCTCTAGTAAAATAATGTGTTGTACCGCCAGTACCAGCTTGCTACAGGCACAATATTTACGCAAGTCGTCATTCCAAAGAAACTGCGGGAACGGAACCTTCGAGTAGCCCATGAGAGCACCAAGGCCGGGCCCCAAGGGGTGGTAGGACGACCCACAGCGTTTTGCATGACATTTTCTGGCCAGACCTGCGTCGAGATGTGCGATATTTTGTCAAAACGTGCGGAACCTGTCGGAATAATGTACAGAAAAGAAAGACAGGATCTTGGGCACTAGCAGGAGGCATGCCAACTTGCTGCACCCTAGACAAAGACTTTTTATACCCAGAAGCATTCAAGAGCGAAACGCCATGGCGCGTGTGCAACGCGGCACTTAGCAGCAAGTCGAGGGACCAACGACCAGGATGCCAACCCGCGTTAAACACAGCATTCACTAAATTGCCGCCGTTTCATCAAAGCTTGCCCGGCTACCGGTTGACAAGCCTGAAAGACTTAAATGCGTCCCGAAAAACGACCTTCCGTCGAGCAGTCAAAGGAGAAGGCAATACCGTCCCAGCAGAACCCAATGCTTCATCGCCTGAAGGGCAGCGACCCGACCGCAAGCGTCACTGTCGGCGCGGCGATGAAGAGATCGGCTGCACCAGGGTCATCAGTAGCCAGTCAGAGGGTCACCCGCACGAAACCACTGGCGAATACAAGGGCATCGGCAATCAGGGGCTGACTACATGATTAGAGTTTAAGCCTCGCCCTTCGCTTTTGTACATAGTTTGTGCTATTCAGTGGTTTTGACGCGCAATTCTGGTCCTACATTTGTTTAGTGAATTTTCCTATAGCCTTCGTGCGTGTGCTGTGCAGTGAAGCGTGCCGGTAGGACTGGCTGTGCTCTTGTGGACTGTGCCCAAGAAGTTTTCCACCAGTACAGCAAACGTTTCAAAACTCCACCCTGCCTTTTTAACTCTTGGAATAGTTGTTGCTCCCCAACAAATTTCTTAGACCCGGGGTCATTGTGATGAAGTGCCGGTGGACGACGAGGAAGAGGAGACCGAGCGCACAGCTGCGACGAGTGCGTGCAGAAAAGCGAATCAGGCCGGTGATCAATGAACGCCTGTGACGCGCTGGCATGGAGAGCGCGGTCCTGTGATCGTGTTGGGGTGAGAACCTGGGTCGCAACCGCTGCTGGGTCCGTGAGCCGTCCGGCGCTGATCACGACAACCCGTGGGCTATCCGTGCCTGGAGCTGCTGATGCGCTGGGCGAGAGAGCGCGGGTTCGGATTCACCTGGGGGTGAAACCCTCCGCCCACACCCGCTGCTACGCCATCGAGCCGTGACTCATCGGAAAGGTCGACGATGCTTGCGCGACGTCCCGTTCGTGGATGCGACGTGGCCTAGAGCCGGTCATCGAGCCAGCCGCGCCCTGACGTCCCCATTCACCCCGCACGCGTCGGGACTTCAACACCCCGAGGGGCTGCGACAAAACCCTTAGGACGTTTTCTTTTCTTTATAGCCGACATTTTCCCCTTAGGCTCATGCCTTTTGTAACACTTATATCTTTAGCCTCGTGTTTGTGGTTCCCTGCCCTGTCCTCTACCTTTTCTTGCGTCATGCATAAAGCAACGTTTACTCGCGCACTCACGGGCCACTGACTCGTGACTTTCACGCCAATCCTGGGCCTATTCATTACATAGGCCACTCGTCTACTTAACACATCTTATAAGTGAAAACATTTAGGCATAAACGACACTTTTTCGGATATCTTCGGTATGGTATCCTATCAAATAGATGGCAAAGTGCTTAAAAATTGCGCCTGAAATATCCAAGTCCAGTTAACATAAAAAGCGGCACAGTTCCTTAGGAACTTTTTCTCTGTGTGACTTTACCTGTGGGGAACTCCCACAAACCGTGTGGAGCGAAGACCAGGTTAAGCAGGTTAGGTGCGAACCCAAAATTAGCTTTCGGTTCAGCATTTACGAACATAAAACAGAAGTTGCGTTTATAATAGTTAGTACCAAAAACTTAGCTACGAAAAAACAATGTCACAGAAGTTGGTCGTCGTCGCGTGCCATGCCTCTTCAAAGGCGAGGTCGGTCGCTATCCTTGCCCCTCAACGTTCTAGCGCAAGCATGTGTACGGCGCGCGTGGTTCGCTCCGATGTATAGGGACAGCCATTATACAACATAGAAGCATAGATAATTTCGTAAGAATGGTCTGCAATAACATACACCCAACATTTGCGTTGAGGTAAAGCTTAGCGAAGTAAAAGGTATTCGTTTTGGTCGATCGTTGGTTTGGACTGTTGATTTCGGGCCTTGTGTTTTCATTTTCCATTGGCGCTTTCGTTTCCGTTATGCGGTCGTTGCGTTTCCGGTTTGTTCGTTTACGTTTTCGCTGAGGTTAACCTTCGCACGCATACTTGTTTTAGGTGAAGTGGTGTTGGTTACTGGGTTGATGAGGTTTATTCTTTTCTGACAAAGTTGACCTCAGACAAAATTTCAGTCTTGCTCCTGCAGTTGGCGCTGATTCTGCAAGTATCGTAGTTGGGAACCGTTTAGGTTCCCAACTTTAGGTTCCCAACATTAGGTTCTTCGCCAAGAGAGCAGAGTTTTGCTGGGAAATTTGACCTTCTTCACTCTGGAAAGTGTTGGCAAGTTTATTGTTTGTTTTATTAGCTAATATTTTCCTTATCAGAACCAGGTACTTTTGGTCCTCATGGTTGCGGGAATGACTGGTTTGGACTTGCCATGCATCACATATTCCACAATCGGGCGTTTCGTCTTTGAAATAGAGGTCATTCACGTTTTTGGTATTAGGGGCTTCCAAGTACCCTCGGAATAGGTCGAAGAGTGCTAGCAAATTGAAGCGGGAATAAAAAACGCGAACATTTGCGCTATTCGGTTTATTTCAACACCACGAACTGACTGGCCCCACACTCGGGCCTTCCATGTTAATTCCTCTCTTCTGTGTAGGGAACGGCGCCTTATCTACACAGATGTCTTTACTTTGTATCTCTCTGACATGGCTGTCACCTTCCTTATTACGAGTCCTTATTTCAGCTCCCCTTCAATGTTCTGCAGTCTGTTTTGCAGAAAACACCAGTACTGAAGCAGCATAGGTGCTATACTCTTTTAATAGTCAATAAATGAATTCGAAAAAAAGTACAACTTCATTTTTGAAGGGGGATACCGCATAGGCTTGTCACAAGAAGGGCCAGTCGTTCAGTAATTTTGTGACTTCAACCACATTATCAGGTACTTCCCCGAAAAATTGTCAAACATGCACCTACAGGTTTATTTCCCGTATATCCGCTCCAATACTAAGCATGCCCTGTAGTTTGTTGCCACAATTTCTGCCGGTGCTGTTAAAATTCCTTTAGGCACTTTTCTACTCAATTCATTTGCAGACTTTCTGTAAAATGATTTTTGACCTATCATTCCAGCATTAAACGAGGTGCAGTTTTTGCAATGTAGGCAGGTATGTACGTGAAGGCTGATGTTGTCTGGTAGGATGTGATCACGCTTAGAAAGTTTCATACTTGAAAAGGTAGGAATTGCGGTCTATGCAAGTTCAGTGACAACAAGGGCAAGGCTTGCGCAGGTGAGGATAAAGCAGGGTGTATTAGCGAAGGGAGAACCAAAAGAATGCCTGTTGGAAGGTTATGTCTGGGTGGGGCCATCAGCCGTTTTTTCTACAGCATCTGATACCGCACGACAGAGGTTGTGGCCATGGCACCTGCTCTTGTGAGGGTAAGAGAAGGTGCCAAGGGAGTACATAATTAGAATACAACGAAGAGCTCAAGGGTACGAAAGTTCTAAGGATCGTTTAGAGCTATCCTCTAGTTGGACAGGCACAGATGCACACTGCGTTAGTCAAAGTTATTAGAAGCGTCCTAACCCGGAATATGATACTAAAGTGAGCTGGCACTGATCAATATCAGAATCACTCTTAACCGCAGGACCGGGGGTTTGGCCAATAAACTATATGCCATCTCATGATGTGAACATGCCGGTGACATCGACTTGAAGAGAGTAGGAGTTCAGATTCAGCGCTAGCACTTTGGAATGCAGGTAAATATTCATAGATGTGGCCAGGAAATTGAGGCAGCGAAATAGGTGTGAAGGGAGTAGGAGTTCAGATTAAGCGCTACCACTTTGGAATGCAGTTAAGTAGTTAGAGATGTGGCCTGGAATTTCAGGCAGCTGGAATGAACAGGGCCTTAGCTACGGCAGGAGGTCTCCACATTGAAGGAAATGTAGGTTTTGGAAGCAAATGTTAGGCTTTAAACCTATTTTTAACAAAAAGTAAAAAGTAGTTATAAAGTTAAAAAAAAGGCCTATTTTTAACAAAAGTTACGATGCTACGGGACTGCCGTGAAATCCTCCGCGAATGCCTGCAGATTGGACTACCTTAATTGCACCACATAACTCGAGACTTGTAACTGTGTGCGTCCATGCTGGTGTATGGAAAAAGAAATTTGAAAAAATATCCTTTCGAATGAAGAAAAAGAGACGGCCTTCTTTATGTTTGGCGAAGTGGTATGACTTGTGTAAGGATGTCGCCAAAGAAGGATGGGAAGGACGCTGGCCTTATATCGCCAAATATAAAAGGGAATTGTGGGCAACATGACCTTGACTTAGTTCGTTGAGGGTAGAATGGTACCAGAAACGAAAACGTGGTTAAAACTAGCGCTCAACCTTTACATTAGTAGCACAGCTGTACGTCTATATTTTGGTTCTTTACTGCCGTAATAAAAAATCAAACTGACTTAACTCAAGACATTATAAATATTAAGTCTTACTTCCCAGGAAGAAGGTAACATAAGAGCAGTGCACCGACTGTAAATTCACGTAGCACAAGCCATGTTTGATATCGCGCTCAATCTCAACTTTTCTATCTACAGTAGCACAAACGCAAAGCTAGCTGTGTTCTTCAAACAACTCATTCACTCACACGTCTCCACGCAACGAGTTACAAGAGCACAACATTATTGCAGTAATTATTTGAACACTCAGTCGTGACGTGTATTCTATGGCCTTTCCGCATAGGTTATGCTAACTTGCGGGTTCTGAAATTCCTTTTTTGTCCACACGGTGACAGAGATGCTTGCCTGCGGTTTTCCGTTTAGGTTTTCGCCACGAATCACGGCCTTGGTGGCCTGAATGAGTTCTTTATCTGGGTTTTCGACTAGGGGTGTAGGAGTAATAAATAAACAACAAAAAAATCCGCAAAGTTAGGCACAGTGACACAGGCTGTAACATCTGCGCAAACAGCAAAGCTGTGGTTTTTGTGCCACCGCGAATGTCATAGCTTGCTCTTCCGTGAATGGAAGCACTGTCGCCTTGCAAATTTTGCAGTTGCCATTAGAGGGACACTGAAGTGATTTGTAAACATTGCGGGATTACTAGCGCAAATTGTAGTTCGGAGTTCGTAGGCATTGTTTCGATCACTCTGGCCGCGTTTACGCGAATTTATTTAGCAGAAAAATCAATTAGAAAATGCTGTCCTCCTCTCTTTACGCTCGCCAATTTTCTGTGGCGTTTTCGTGTGACGTCAGCAGGAGATGAGCTGGAAAATGGCTGCGCTACTGCACGGTTCGCCCACCAGCCGACCTACCGATCGAGTCAGTCGGCGCAGCGTTTCGTCCGCCGGCCGCCGACGGGTCGTCGCTATTCGCTCGCTCAATTAAAACTAAGCCACAACACCTTTGTGAATGAAAGAATGTGCCTTTCCTTACTTTGTTAGTTTGTACACTGTGTCAAACTCAGAGTCCGGGTCGCTCCACACAAGCGCTGCACAAGTGCACATGCGACGCTTCGCTGACTTTACGCAAGTAGGAAAATCTAAGGCCAATTGAAGGTGGGAGAAGAGTCAGCGAAGTCAATATAGGTACTAAGAAAATAAAACCACCTGAAACTTTTACCGTACAGCGCAAAACTAGGGAGCAGGAACCACTTTTTGCGCTGGGTAAACATGCACAGCAGTCAGCAGCACGACCGCACATCTGCGAACGCTTTTCCGTCAAAGAAATGCAATTGCTAGACGTGAGATATTGTGGAAATTTGGGGGACACTTACTGCAGGAGTGATATACCACAAATAGTCACATAAAGTACTTAAAATGCTTAAAATAAATAAAAGTGTAAACTGGTCATGCATTCTAAACCTTATATATCCAAACCGGCCAGCGCCGGCTCGTGGCTTAGCGTTTTGAGGCGCTGAAATTTGTTTTGAAAGTCGCAAGTTCGAATCCCCGAGGGTACATGTGTTTTTTTTTTTGTAAGTTGATTTTATCGTATGCGGCCGATGTTTTCTGAACTGAGTTCACCATTTTTGGGCCGTAACGTTCACTGCTCCACGAGCGAGATCGCAGAACGCGCGCATACTGACAATGACGCGCTAGCAAGTTCTCGTTGGCGTGCTGTTGCCACAAGCACCGACTGCTTGCGGGCAGTGGGCCCAGGCCTGAATCAGCACACCCTTGGCCTGGTGCGAACTACCTTTCTACGAACAGACATGAGTGAGGCAAGCTCCGAATATGCGGGAAAAGCGCATGGCGTTTGAGAGTCGGCGGTGACGCGGAGGGCGTTCATCCACTGCGTAGGCCTCGTCTAGTGATTTCTACGATTCCAAGCCGCCCTGGGAGGTTTATCTTAGACATTTGACAGCCGACAACATGGCAGAAGCGCGGTGCGGCGATAATTGAGAAATCGAGAATGCCCATCCAACAACGCCATCAGATGTCAAGCATGTTGTTTTACAGAACCGAAACCGAAACTTTTGATTGCTAACCTTGGGCATCGTCCAATCACGGTGCCCCCCCCACCTGACGTCACCGCCTTTAGTTGGTGCGACCGCCGCAAAGCGCGCATAGTAGTTTTTCTTCTTTCGCGCTTTGTAAAATAATTACCGATTTGTCAACCGGATAAACGATGAACAGTGTGTTAATTTGAGCCAGTCTACACAGCGCAAGCAAAAACGGGAGCTTGACAAATTCACTTCAGTGTCCCTTTAAGACTTGCGCAGCTAAACCCAAGTGTTGGCAGGCTCCCCTCCATTTCCGCCTTCATCAAGCAGAAGAGTCTGCAAACCGCCTGTGCAGGTCTACTGTGCCCTAAATGTGTCCGTTTAGGAGCCATTCTCCGCCAGTCTGCTCGCGGAGAAACCACTGCGCCCCTATAAGTGAGACGTCTAAACCAGCTCGTGCGTCAAGTTAAAAATTACTACATGAGATTTATGATAAGTCTAGATCCCCAACAGCCACGCTCTTAAACAAGAAACATACATTTAATCACCAAAAAATTGCGAATTTTGTTTGTACCTCTTGTAGACAAATAACAAGCCAAGGAGCTACCCTTTATACTCTTAGTTGAACTATAGAAAGGAACCTTAGCGACAATTGTCAGACATTCCGTTAGTAGCAAACTAATCTGAAAACTGAAATTTAATGATGTCACTTTTTTTCATTGCAAGAACGCGATAAGCCCCGAATCCACACAAAAGAGTGCCGCCAGAAAAAAGAACGGCAAGCTGGGAATCAAGCTGCAGTTTATTTTTGCCCTCTTACATACGAAAATTACCCAAAAAAGGCCCATATCGAAAAACAGAAACGCATGTAAGCACATTGTATATCTCTAGTGTTTCAGACACTCATCTGCACACGTTGACGCACCGACCGTCAATGGTATGTTTGAGTGGGCAATAGGAACACCTCGATTAAATGTGTATTCGATAACCTGAAACCACGGAGGACACTTCCACTGCGAAATATAGGCCCCTGGTCATACGCAGCCTGTAATGCTATTGTGCGCATTAAAACGTAGAACATATTCAACAGCACAAAGCAATAAACGTAGACGTGTCTGCTGACTATAAACCATTCACACAAAGTGGCTCTTTGGAAGGCCTTCAAAGATTGTCGTGACTGGGGAAATATCACGTCCAAAGAACGCCCGGACTTTTGGGGGCTACTGCTTGGCTGCAAAGAAAACCCTCATTTAATGAAACACCGCAACAGGGAAACTTGACGCAAACACAAAATACATTTATGAAAGGCTATACTTCTGTGGTACTTAAGAAGTTATTATTAAGGAAAGGAATACACTTGTAATTTATGTAAATCGTACCCTGTATTACCTCATTATACAATGAATGAAAACGATCCCATAGAAAAGAAATGATTTCAAGTGAAAAAAGATGTTTTCACTGTAAACACGAATATATGTCGGAACGTTTTTTGCGAATATTTTGCTCATATTGATTAAAACAAGGTGTTAACTACTTGTCGCGGTTATTTCTTATATCTATTGCCTGGTTATTTGGATCCGATTTGGCAGAAAGCAAACATCTTTAACATTTACTATTGATGGGGAGAAGGCCTATACAAGTTTTTAAATTGGAGTCTCTGTTTCATCACTTAATCCGCAGTGAAATATTCTTACAAAGTTGCAATTAGATGTATAGTATGAATGCGCAGCAGTTTTACCTGAGTAAGGCCGCAAACATTACTGTGTACAACCTTGAAGTTCGACAGAAATACAGAACTGGCGTAAGTAAAACCTGATTGATTTGATTGTAGGGTTGAACGTGCCGACGCAACGCAGGCGATGAGGCTGGAGGGCTCCGGATTAATTTTGACCACCTGGGGATCTTTAACGTGCTCCGAAATCTCGTACACACGGGCGTTTTTGCTTTTCGCCTCCACCAGAAAAGTGGCAGCCGCGGCCGGGAATCGAACCCGCGACCTCGTGCTCAGTAGCGCAAGGCCTTAGCCAGTGAGGCACCGCGGCGGGTACGTTAAACCTCTAATCACTATTAAAGCGTAAACGCATGTAATTTGCCGGACATAATTTGGCAAAACCCGACCGAAAAACTAGAAGACAAAATAAGCAAGAAGACCAAATCCTTTACACCCCATCTTTCAACAAAAATACAGAAACCGTGGAAGTTCCACCATCAATCGCTACAATAACGTCGTGATAAGCTACTTAGATTCATTGTAGGGCGACGACCCCTTTCCGCGACTTCTAAACTCTCCTGTCGTCCAATCATCGAGTCGAGTGTTGGTACAACTTTTCCTATTTTATCCCTCCAGCGTGTTTTCGACCATCGTCTTCCAGACCCAACACTTCCTATGCACTGTGCTGCCGAAATTGTGCACTGATTTTCGGTTCGTCTCACGACATCGCCGATTTGTTCCATTTTTTTTCTTTACTTTGAAAAAGACACCATCTACTCAAGTTTGTTCCCTGATCCAGGAAGCTCATAAGTGTTACTCTTATTATTCGTTCTCTTACTCTTATTCGCTACCCTAAGTGTTACTCTTATTATTATTCGTTCTCTTAGTCTTATTCGCTTACTCTTATTCGCTCTTACTCTTATTCCCTTACTCTTATCCGTTCGTTACTCTTATTATTCTTCGTTCCATGTCCTAGGATCAGATCTAATTTCGCTTTCTAGTTGTTTATTAGGGCATAACAATTAATCCTATTACGTCATCACCGGTAGTGCGCACTGGTTGTATATTTTTGTTTGAGTGATAGAGGTAGCTTCCTTTCATTATATGGAAATTCTTGCCTAGTGCTCTCCACCCGATAGGTAATCTGCCCCGCCACTCGCTGTCGTGGTGGAGTCAGCACTAACTCTCTGCACGAGGTAGTTATATTGTTTGACTTCCTTCAGCGTTCCATTTCTTCAGCAGACGACGAGGTTTTAAAAGCGTGCTTGCACTCCATTTCTTTATATATAATCGCTATACCTATAGCTATATACCTATTCTATATACCTAGAACCATACCTCCAAATTTGGCGACATCCGCCTCCAGAAGCTAAACATGCCAATCTATTAACGTATAACTGAAACCGATGATCTCATGCGCCAGTATCAGGTGGATGGAATGTCAAACAGTTCTTTGCAGACCTGTCGATCACGCTGCCTGATAAGTTTTTCTTAATTCGCCTGAAATTATTTTTCGATATTTATTTTTTTTACTCCCTTCATTAGAGTGAACTTCTTACCTTTTGTCAAGCTGCAAACCTTTTGTATGCTCCTACTCTTCCTGTCATCTCAATGTCCCAATGTTTGAAGAGTTTCTCAGGCAGACGTATAAGTTTCGGTTACTTTTTGCGGACGCTCTAATATTGTCCACTACTACAGGCTTCGCCGAGAAATAGAGGTAGACGGTGTACATTTGGCATGAGTACTGGTGTCGACAAATACGTCTCACCATTACAGTATACTGACCTAAATCTCCGTTGATATTTAGATATTGCTGTATTGCTATACAATTCAAAAATTTCTATATTACAATGCAAAAAACCAATGAAAATATGTTAGTTTGTCCTTGAGGGTTACGCACCTCTGTTTCACCATGCTCGTAATAGTGCATCACACAAACATCAATGTTGAGCCTCGTTTCTGCTTGATTGCACACGCAGAGAAGGTAGTCCGCGTAATATTACTCAACTCTTAAGTGCTAGCAGAAAAGTCACATCAACGTTTGCAAACGCAGTTCTCCGGTTTCAGCCATGTTATTTACGGCGGTTTTTCTTGCTGCCGACAACACTACATTTAAATAATCTGGGGGGTCGGTTGTGACTTCCCGGTCAGGTTATTTTTCTAGATACTTTGTGAAGAAAATATACCAAACATTGGTTCCGGGCCTCGTATGCGTATTATTTACGAACAACAATGAATGCGAACTTTGAGGGCAATCAAAGCATCAATTATACTTTCGATTTTCGAGGATTGTTGGTCGCCTTTACAAAAGTTGCATATTAAGATGAATGCTCAGCTTACCATACAAGCATGGCGTCGTGTCTACCAGTCTTTCATTAAGGGCGCACGCAGCCCAGGGAATGATCATGAAGACGAAAATTTGAAATGACATGGTGCTGTTTGTTTCTCCTCCACTGACTATTGATGCAATACTCTGGTCCGCAATCATCACAGTATATAACGACGTGGAACTTCGACCGGAAAGAAAGCCTTTCAAGACCTAAGGCAGATATAAAACTCAAAAAATGAGTTCTGGAGCTCACTTTGTCATGCCTAACTTGTCCTCTGCAGAAAAATATGAATGACAGGGTAATTTCTTTCGGCCGCTTCTTTGAAGTTGCTTAGACGTTTGGGCCTGAGTAAGGCAATAAATAAATGTGCACTTCTTTGCTCCTATTTCACGGTCTACATTTACGGATTGCCTAATAAAGTTCTGTTTTCACAAAATTACCAGCCATGCGGCAATTCAAGTTCTGAATAGTGCAACTAATGTGCTAAGTTGGGCAAGTTAGTTGGTGTATAACTAATGAGAAATTCATCGTACTAGCAAACATTAACACAGAAACTACAGTAAAGAGTTGGCAAAACACACGCTAGAACTTCAACTCAGTTTATGCAAAAGAAACACGGAAAACATTTAGAGTAGAGTAGAAAAGACCTTTATTCAGCTGAAGCTAGAGGCCGAGCATGTCGACCGCCGGGGCCACCAGTCTGCGCTGTTCTTCTCCTTCAGAGACAAGCCAGTTGGTCCAGGTGGTGCTGGAAAGGGAAGGGTTGGGATAGGAGTCGGATAGCTGTCTCACCGAGAAGTAGAATAGGCAATGAGGTAAATCAGCGTAGGCAGTGTTGCAGTTGGGACAAGAGGGGTCAGATCTATACGATAGAGGGATAGGCGGTAGGCAGGGATCAGGGCATTCATTTGGATGTGCCGGAGGAGTCGAGCCTCCGTTACCGTGAGTGATGGGTGAGGAGGCGGGTAGAGGCGTTTGTCAACACGGAGCTGACGGTAGACCTCTTTGATGGTACGTGGCAGGGAGAGCCTCGCAGCACCCTCCCAGGGCCCAGGCCAGGGGATCAATGGTGCCGGTGAAGAGTTTCGCGGGCCAGTTGATGCGCCAACTTATTGCCGTCAATCCCGGAATGTCCAGGTACCCAACGGAGGAAAACTATGGATGACTGTAGAGCGGAGACCGCTCGTTCGACCTCCTTTTGAAGGATAGAATTGTAGTGAGCGACTTTGCGTGCGTGTAATAGCGGCGTGGGTGTGAGAAAAGTGTGTGTATTGGGAGACGGGGGGAAGAGAAGCAAATGACTGAAGGGCATGGGAAATGTCAAGAATCTCAAGAGACATTGCTTTCGCAGGGTGAATTTACGGGCCGCTGGTGTGGGTTTCTGCTGCAGCAATGTGAGGGTGGTACAGAACGTAACCGCACGAGCCTCGAGGCGCGAGGCATCGATGTAAGCAATTCTCTGGGTCGCGAAAAGAGGAGAATGATGCTGCGCGGCCCAATGACGACGACCTGCATGAAGGATAGGGGACATGTTTGACGAGAGAGGGAGAATACGAAGGTTTGGGCGCCGAAATTGCGCCGGAAGGTGTAATAGGAGAGACGGGAATCGGAGATATACCCGCCTGAACCAGTAACCATTGACTTTGCCGGGTAAAGGAGAGACGAGAGAGATGGGAAGCCCAGTGGAGACTGAGGAAAGAGCGAAGGGACTGAAAGAGGCCGTGGCAAAAAGCTTATCTGTAGAAGTGGCGATAGGGAGGTTCAGTGCTACTTTGTAGAGTCCCACCAAAGCAGCCTCAAGGGTACTGAGTTGAGCGTTGTTGAAGGAGATGTAAGGGATAAAGTACAATAACTTGTTGAGGGCAAGCACGTGAGCAACCCTGCAGGCTTTAAGTTCGTGAAGACCCGCAAATCGAGTGACCACATCACCCCGAAGGTGGGTTACCGAGTGGCTGGTCGCGAAGGCGCTGTGCAGAACTTGTATGTTCTTGGCTGCATGCAAAGGAAAGCCAATAACCTCGCATTTGCCGACGACAGGAATGGAAGAACCAGATATATGGAGACAGAGAAGAGAATTGTTATCGCGCTAGTAAGAGGAACGGTTGAAAAGGAGAAGCTCGGACTTTTCCTGGGCAGGGGAATGACTAACAGCGGTAAGAAAAGAGTCGATGAGATCCAAGCCAAGTTGCAGGGTCCTCTGCACATGGCCTGGAGAGCCAGACGAACACCAAAGGGTGATGTCGTCGGCGTAAAGAATTGGATGAAGATCAGGGATTTCAGCTAGTTGGGAAGCCAGAGGAGTCATAGCAATGTTTGAAAGCGTGGAGGAAAGAACAGCACCATGAGGAGTGCCTAGAGTAATGTGGTAGGGGTCGCACAGATTAGAGGCGACTTGAAAGCGAGCCAGGCCCCTACCGACAGCGCCCCGGTGTCCCGGATCTCCGCTTCTCGGCGCCCAACCGGAGGAACCGCGATGATGCCGGGTCAAACCATGTTGACCGGCGCTCGTAGAGGCTGGAAGCCCCCGAACGAGCTGTAGGCTCTGCGCCCACCGGCGCCTCCACGCCACAGTTACAGCTCCGCGAGGAGCTCAGCAGGGCTCCAATCCATGAACAGGACTCTGCCGTCGACAAGGAGGTGAACCGTAGCTGCCTCACATCTCCGAAGGGCACCAGAACACTCGGACCGTGGCAACAGCTCCCGGGTCGAACCAGGAAGGCGCTCGGCTCGGCAGGCCCGGGCCGGACTCGCAGCTCCAAGGCACGATCGTATCGCCTCGCACAACCAGGCCGGTGGCGCGAAGCCCCCGGGTCGCACCGGGAGGGCCCGCTGTCGGCAGGCCCAGGCTGGCATCGTAACGGCAAGACACAAAACCACGACTCGCACCACCACACAGGTGGCGCGAACAAACTTGAAGCGGTGACTGTGCTGCGCTAAGGGTTGCTCCGTAGTAGAACCACGTTAGACCCGGACCCGTAGGGGGTAGACACTACCGCACCCTAAGGTCGTAGGGATGGGTGCGAACGCTACCGCCGGTGGTTCTGTTATTAAAAGCGGGACTCCCTCCTTATGGTTCCGCTACCACCTGTTCGGCATCGCCAGTGCCAACGTGATAGGCCTTGACATCGCTAACATGGACAGGACCCACAGCTCGTCGCTTTCAACCGACTGCATGCCCATACGTGAGCAGAGTTGTCTGCGCCGTAATTTGATATGGCCCTTGCCTTTTGTGTGCGAGCGTTGCGGTGCAGCTGCGCGCAGCATTGCTGAGTGGGTGAGTTCTCCTGAACACTAGGTCACCGATGTTGTACACACTGTGACGACAGCCTTTGTTATACTGCTCGGCTTGCTTCATGCGCGCCACGTCGATATTCTCTAGAGCCGTGCGTTGCGCGGCCAAAAGGCGTTCCCGGAGCCTAGACGCGCACTGCGACCGAGAATTGGCAATACCCGCCACCGCGTACAGCAGTGCATTTTCCATTCGGAAAGCGCTCTCTTTATTGAAGCTTACTTTCTGGTGCCCCTGCAACGCTTGCCTTCTCTAGGGATCCACTCTGTTGCCCTTAATGACCAACGGTTATCTTGCCTTCGCATTACATGCCTGCCCACGTCCATTTCTTCTTACTAATCTCTACTAATATGTCCTTAACACGCGTTTGTTCCCTGATCCACTCCGCTCTCTTCTTGTCCCTTAATGTTACACCTATCATTTTCCGCTCCATTGCCCGCTGAGTCGTTCTCAATTTAAGTTCAACCCTCTTAGTGAGCCTCCAAGTTTCTGCCCCGTAGGTGAGTACCGGTAAGATGCAGCTGTCATACACTTTCTTCTTCAGCGACAACGGTAGGGTGCTATTAATTATCTGAGAATATCTGCCGAATGCACTTCACCCCATTCTGATTCTTCTAATTATCTCTCCGTCATCGTTGGGATCTAAGGTAACAACTTGGCCTAAGTAGATATATTCGCTTACCACTTCTACTGCCTCACCCTCTATCCCAAACTGCTGTGCTGTCCCGAGGTTATTGATCATTACTTTGGTTTTCTGCATATTAATTTTCAGACCCACGGTTCTACTCTGTTCGTCCAGTGCAGAAACCATGCTTTGCAATTCTTCCCCCGAGTTACTTAGCAAGGCAACGTCATCAGCGATCTGAGGTTACTGAGGTATTCTGCATTAACCCTTACTCCCACCTATTCCCAATCCAATGTTTCGAATACTTCTTCTAAACATGCTGTGAATAACATTGGAGAGATTGTGTCTCCTTGTCTGACGCCCTTCCTTATAGGAATTTTATTGCTCTCCTAATGGATGATGGTGGTAGCTGTGGACCCATTGTAGACATTCTCTAGTATTTTTACATAATGCTCATCTACCCCCTGGTTCCGTAATGCCTGATTGACTACTAGGGATTCGATCGAGTCCAATGCTTTTTAATAATCTATGAATGCTATATATAGGGGTTCAGTATACTCCGCGCACTTCTCTATCACCTGATTGATCGTGTGAATATGGTCCATTGTTGAATAACCTTTATGGAACCCTGCTTGTTGTTTAGGTTGACTGAAATCTAAGGTTGCAGAAATTAGGTTAGCGATTACCTTGGTAAGTACCTTGTAGACGACTCACAGTAAGCTGATCGGCCTGTGATTTTTCAAGTGTTTCATCTCACCTTTCTTATGGATTAGGATGATGTTCGCGTTCTTCCAAGATTCCGGTAAACTTGGGGTCATTAAGCATTACGTATACAGGTTTGCCAGTTTTTAGGTACAATTTATCTGCCATCCTTCAAGACGTCTGCTGTTATCTGATCCCTACCAGGTGCTTTGCCCCCTTTCAAATGTTTCAAAGCCTTCCTGACTTCTTCGGTCGTTACTGGTGGAATGTCTATCTCCTCTGAGCTACTTTCTTGTTCGGCATTATCCTGGATGTCCCGGCTACTGTTCAGATTCCTATAGAACTCCTCGGCCACTATGACTATTTTATCCCTATGTGTGATGACATTGCCTTGCTTATCCTTAATTGCATACATCTGGTTTTTCCCCACGCCAAGACGCCTCTTCACTGCTTTCAAGCTACCTCCGTTCTTTACAGCGTATTCGATCCTCTCCATATAATACTTCCATATGTCAGCTGTCGTACGCTTATTGATTAACTTCGAAACCTCCCCTAGTTCTATTCTGTCAGCGGGGGTGGAGATTGTCATGGTTTGCTGTTTCCTAATTAGATCTTTCGTTTCCTGTGAAAGTTTACCAGTATCCTGTCTAACCATCGTGCCCCCGAATTCTACTGCACACTCCATGATAATGCGTGTAAGGTTGTCGCTGGCATCCTGTGTCGTAATCTCGGCTTCCTCGTTAAGAGCTGAATATCGGTTCTGCAGCGCGATCCTAAACTCTTCTACTTTAGTTCTTACTGTTAGCTCATTAATCGGTTTCTTTCGTACTAGCTTGTTGCGATCCCTCCTCAAATCTAGCCTAATTCGAAATCTTACTATACGCTGGTCACTGCACCTTACCCTTCCGAGCACTTCCACATCCTTCAGGACGCCAGGGTTATCGCATATTATGAAGTCTATTTCCTTTTTATGGTCCCCATTCGGGAGCCGCCACGTCCACTTCCGACTCTCCCGTTTACAGAAGGTATTTATTATGCATAGGTTATTCCGTTCTGCAAACTCAACTAGTAGGTCCCCCCTGCTATTTCTACAGCCCAGACCATTTTTCCCAACTGCCTTGTCTCCAGCCTGATTCTTGCCTACTTTATCATTGAAGTCCCCCATAACTACGGTATACTGTGTTTTTACTTTAGCCGTTGCCGATTCCACATCTTCATAGAAACGTTCCACTACTTGGTCGTCGTGGCTGGATGTGGGCGCGTAGCCCTGCACCACCTTGAGCTTGTACCTCTTATTGGGCCTAATTACAAGACCTGCTGTCCTTTCGTTAATGCTATAGTATTCTTTTATGTTGCCAGCTATGCTTTTATTGACTAGAAATCCCACTCCCAGTTTTATTCTGTCCTCTAGACCCCGGTAACATAGGACATGTTCATTTTTCAGTATCGTAAATGCTTTGCCTGCCCTCCTAACCTCGCTAAGCCCTATTAAATCTCATTTGATGCCCTCTAATTCATCGAACAACACCCCTAGACTCGCTTCGCTAGATAAGGTTCGTGCGTTAAACGTTGCCAGGTGCAGATTCTATTGGCGGCCTGTCTGGATCCAGGGATTCTTAGTACCCCCTGCTGCGTCGCAGGTCTGACCGCCGCCGTGGTCAGTTGCTTCGCAGCCGCAGACGAGGTTTACGTAACCTTGTGTAAAACCCCGCGACCTATTTACGGTAGTCCTAGTCACAAAAGCCTGCTCATGCAAACGCGCGTCCCAGTCCTTATGCTCTTTGTTGTCGCAACCAGCATGCACTTCTGGTTCCGGTTCACCCTCTCACTGATGTTGCTCTGAGCATGATAAGGACTCGTTTTCCTTTGCCGAATGTGCAGTGCTTGACAACAGTATGAAAAGACTGTGCGTTTGAAAAAAGAAGAATTTTCTGTGATCAGGTCGGAGGGGAAGCCGAAACGAGTGGATGTCTCCAACAGCTTCTCTACGATCCACTCCCACGCTAGCTTTCTAAGAGAAAACAACTCCACCCACTTAGAAAAGTGGCCAATTATAACCAGAATTAACTGGTTTTCTTGCGCGGATCTTGGGAGGGGTCCCATTACGTCACACGCTACAATCTGCGATGGGTAGCTGCTGTATAGCGGCTTCATAAAACCCACAGGCTTCCCAGCACGCGCCTTTGCTACCTGGCAAAGACGGCATCTCGCGAATAGCTCAACACGTCTCTCCTCATGCCTGGCCAAGTCGCGACATTGCATAACTTGTCGTAAGTCTTACTGCCGCTGCCATGACCTGCCAGCGCTGAGTCATAACAGTACCGAATGAACCGTCTCCGCAACTTTATTGGGACCTGGACTGGAAAGGAGGTTGAAACCGCCTCTCTGTCGTCCACTTAGGGAGTGTAGCGAAGTAATAAGACATTGTCGCCCAGCAGGTACGCGTTAAACCCCTCAGCGTTACCGTTACAAGCTACGCCACTCGCTAGCTTTTACAGCACCCGCTGGCACAGACCTTCTGCTTTCCGGGCTCGAATGAGTTCTTTCTTACTCACCACCTGCCCCGCCGACAGATTCCTTTCTGCCTCCGTTTTGGAGATGCGACAAATAGGCGCTGCGAGATGCCGCTTCTCATTTTCTTTGGGGCCGGCCTCGACTCCTCCGTCCGGGCCTTTCCTCCCCCTCACGGGGCGGCGCGCGCCGCCTATAAAACTGCTCAACTCGGTGCGCGCGCTTCCTCCGCCTCCATCGGGGCTTCTCGCCACGCGCGCACCCGCCTTAAGCGGCGCGCGCGATAAAGCATCGACTATCATGTTGGTGCAGCCTGGGTGGTACTCGATTTTGTACGCGTAACGTTGCAACGTCAGCGCTCACCCCGTGAGCCTGCCAACAGACCTTTAAGCCCCTTTAGCCACGTCAGTGCCTGGTTATCCGTCTTCACGGTGAAAACCACTTCATCTAGGTACATGTCGAACTTCGACAATGCGAAATGATAGCCAAGCGCTCATTTTCGGTTACGGAGTAATTCAGCTCCGCCGGTGTGAGCGCGGCTCGCGAAAGTGATTGCCCGCAGCTCAATCTTGCGTTCTTGCAACAAAACAGCTCCCACACCGTAGTCAGTAGCGTCTGTCTGCAAAACAAACGGTTTGTTCGGGTCGGGAAGGCGCAAACTAGCAGTGTCCGTAATTGCACAAGAAAATGAATTGAAGAAATCCTCTTGTTCCTTTTTACAGACCCACTTTACGTTCTTACGCAACAGCTTGTAAAGAGGCCTTGCGAGTTCCTTACATTGCGGTATGATCTGCCTGTAGCAGGCAACCATGCCCTAAAACCTTTGCAGGCTTTGCACTTGTTGTGGTCGAGAGTAGCTAAGAATGGCATGCATCTTGTCATTGTTCGCTCTTAGGGTACCATTTTCTATGACAAACTCAAAGAAATCAACCTTAGATGATGCCAGATGCAGTTGTTTTGGGTTGATAGTCAGGCCGGCCTTCCTCATGTGTTCAAGAATAGAACTCAGGTGAACATGGTTCTCCTCAAACGTGTCAGGATAGATCACCACATAACCCAGGTCAGCCATCCCATAGTTGTACCTCGCGTCCCCCAAGACGATGTCCATCAACTGCATGAACGAACTTTGATCGTAAGACAAGACAAATAGAAGTCCAGTAAATTTGAAGAGGCCATGTGGCAGGTGAATGCGGTCTTTTCAATGTCAGCTTCGGACATTTGAATCGGCAGGTACCCTCTGCTAGCGTCCAGCACATTGAAGTAGGGAGCGTTGCCCAGCTGATTTATCTCCGACTGAATGCTCGGGAAAGGGTATGCATCTCTCTCGGTCAGTGCGTTCAGCTTTCTGTAGTCTACGCACAGCCGTACTGAACCGTATTTTAGGGGCGAAGTTCTTTTGCTCGGGCCCTGTTCCGTCCCTCGTTGCGCCGTGTACATACCGCAAATGATGATTGTGGCTGGATGCCCTTAGGGATTGGCCAACCAAAGATTTGACGAAGAGGTAAAAACGTTCAACGCGTTCGCTGCTACCAAACAAGGAGAAGAGGAAGAAGAGGATGTTGTCGTTTATCGTCGGCGAGCTGAAGACATGTACCGGGGGTACGCGACACAAGACGCTCTGCAGAAGGGGACGCCCAGGGTGGCTAAAATGTCACACGCGGAATTTGCCAACTTCCAAATTGAGATTCTCGTCATCCCAAACAAGACCTACAGGATCACCAGAAACATCGACGTCGTCGACGGGCTTGCCAACGGAGTGGTGGGAAGTCTCACGCTTTGCCAGCAAGGAGTGGTGGTTTTGACGTGGCGGCGCCCGGTTTCGATCCCACGACTCTCTGGCCGCGATGGAGGTACGCGGCACTCTTCCCACTGCGCTACAAACAGAGACGCGAGCATGTCTACGAACGCGCCTTATGTCCTTCACTCATTCAGATGGTGCGCGCCGTGAAGAAGACCTATAACAACGTGTGGAGCCTTTAAATGATGGGAGGGTGGACGTTCCACGGTTTTACCGATAAGCATTTTAGCTTCGCCCACCTCATCATCATTCACTTCGTGGAGATATCGGGATTTGTTTTCAGTGCCAAGGCCAAAGGGGATTTCCAGCGCTTTTCTGAGGGTCTCACTGCGCCTCTCTCGATCATCATATCTAGTGCGGAGTCACGAAGCTTCCTCTTATGGGCACTTACGGGCCTCGGATTGAACCATAATGGCCGAGCATCATCAGTGTCTATATCGTGCGCTGTCACACCTGTCAAGCCAGATCTCTCGGTAAAGCAATTTGAAAAGGGGAGCAATGTTTCCGCCAACAATCCTCGCTGATCGTCGCATCCTGCAAAAGATGCGACAATCGCCTCAACCTCGGCACTCATCTCTCCTGAAGCATCCCTCTCGCCCTCCACGGCACAGTAGAGATTGATTGCCTGCTGCGGTCCTAAACCGGCGTAGGCGTCTTCGCGAAATAAAAAAACTGGGTTAGTGGCCCGTACAGGTAGCTGTTCCTCCCCATGTTGAGCACACTGCCCTCCCTTGAAAGAAAGTTTCTCCTCAGTATGACCGAGGTAGACCAGCAAGGCAAGTAAACAAAACGCTGCCAGCGCTTCTTGCCGTCCAAAGTGAGCGTAAGTTTAACGGCTCCCTCTTGTTTGGCTGACCCTCCTCCTAAGCTCAAGGGTGTCCCAGCGCACCTGATCAGGATTCTTCTTCTCCGGTAGGCTTCGAAGATTTTGTCCCCGATTAGAGAAGCTGTCGAGCCCGTGTCGAGCACGGCAAAAAGTTCTCAACTGACTAATTGTACTCGCATGAGTAAGGCAGAAGAAGAAGTGTCTCCATACGCTCTACATGCGGAGGGGGCCAGTTGCCCGTCGGCGCCAGCATCGGGGTGCTCTGTGGGTGCCCTCGAACCCCCTCTGTCTAACCCCCCTTCTCGCTTCTCGCCGGCGACGACGAGCTACCGCCCTTCACAGCTGCCGGCGATCCCAGTTTCCCTGCACACTACGCATTTTCTCGGGGCATCGACGAGAACAGTGGCCAGGCTTGGGACAGAGTGGCGGACTTGTCCGCTGTCGTCTGCTGTCTTACGGCAATTGTTTTGGCCTGATGGGTGCTAAGCACCGACGCTCCTGACCAAGCGCAACCCGGTTGGAGTGATTCTCCAGGCCTCGGCGGCAGCTTGTAGCGCAGCTCGGCGAACAAATCTGCCTGAACTATGCGCGCTTCCTGTGCGAGGGCCGCGAGGTTACGAAAACTCCGGCACCGCAAGCGCGAAGTAAAACGCGGGCGGCATTGCGCACACCCGTGATACCTTGTCCGTGTCGGCTGCCGCTGGGCCGGCCCGTTCGTAGAGCTCCTGCATCGCCCGCACAAACTTCAGGAGGCTTTCCTCTGGTTCCTGCGTGCGAATAGCGAGCTCGTCCTTCATGCGATGTTCTTGATCGGTGGCAGGAACGCCGCGCGGAAGCGCTCCTGAAAATCTGCTATGGTCGTGAACGCCGGCTGGTAGCGCCTCCACCGCGCAGCGGTTCCCACCATTACCACGGGCAGGACCTGCCTCAGCACATCCTCCTCCGATGCGCCCGCGCCATTTAGTAGGAATGAAGTTGTTGGAGGAACTCGTACACCGATTTCGCGTCGCCGTAGGCATAGTATGAGGGGCCCTCAACGTCAAGGCGCGGCCGCGAACCTGGCGCTACAGGGACCGCGGCGGGGGCAACCGGTGCCGAACCGAGCGTTCGGGTAATCTCCGCAAACATCGCGGTCATCTGCGTCATAATTGAGGCGAGATCGGCGGGCGGCAACTGCTTAGCTGTCTCCCACGCAACGGCGTCCACCGCCGCGTCTCCTTCCGAGCCCTCCAGGCTCTCCTTCTGTCCCGTCACTCCTTGTGGTCGGGGCCGTCGCAAGCGAACTATATAGAAGGATCAGCTGTATCGGCAACACCAAAGCGTTCACGCCAGTACAAAACACTCCGCGCTAGCCATCTACGCAACGCGACAAACAAACCACAATCAGAAATCTACAACCAAAACATAAGCATCCAGATAATATATGACTAAAAACCGCAAATGAACACGCATCAAAATAAGAAGAGGCTGCAGTATACTGGCATCAGAACACACCAGCGACTTCCTTTCAACGCTACATATCTTCCTACAAGACGCTACGTACATTCACCCACAATGTAATGTAGCCCCTTAAGACGTTACACAAACAGAAAAAGAAGAATGCAAAAAAAAACGTCAGGCTTCTGCAGGTATCGTAAAAACTAAAATAAGAGACCATAACACAGAAATATTAACTAATTTACCAAACGTGCATCTATACGGTGGAAAGGTCTGTGTAGCCAAGTGCGCAAAATGACGCTTCGTTGCCGAAACAAAAGAATGGCGGCTCAAACCAGAGTGAGCCCCTTCCCGGTCACCAGAGACAAAAAATTTCCACTGGTGGGCTTCAAATCAGCCCCACGTTCGGGCGCCAGATGCGGGCCTGCTCTCTACGGCATGCCAAGGATTGAGGAACACTGCGGCTGAGTACAAAAAAAAACTCTTTACTCGCATGGAGCCCACTCTCAGTACAGCGCCTGGACCCACACCAGAGAACAACCCCTGGCCTCCCGAGTCCGAGTCTCCGCCCGAAGCCGGCCTGTCCCCACACCGCTTCCTGTTGCTCCGTGTCCACCAGCGCCATCTCTCGAGCGCCGGCGTTCCCAGGTAACGTGGACGGCGGGCGCTCGGCCGGCGGGGGCTGGGGCGGATCAAAGCGAGAGGGGCCGAAGCACTCCGAGCAACACCCTCCAGTCCAGAAGGCATCGCGCCAAGGCGCGCCCCCACAGTTGACATGCCCTTTTCACTTGCGGTGACACAGCCAGCTTTGGATGTCAGCGTTCTTTTTTTAGACGTGTACACATCATCGTTCTTGATATTTTACGCTTGGTAGTCTCTTGTGTTTTTGTTGCGATCTATTATTGATGAAATTTGATAAGAAAAGTACCAAGCACCACAATATTGCCTCAGTTTCAGTCTCTGCAGTATTTTACAGTTGTGTGTAATATTTTACGGTGATGCGTCAAAACCCTCCACTATGGTGTCTTACGCTGCTCGTTGTCTGAACTTTATAACCCACCGCCATTTTATATACCTTTTATACCCACCGCCATTTTCTTAGCAGAAGCACATAAAACTGTGTTCATTGTACAACGCAATCTTAAAAAACAGATTCTCTATTCCGTCATCTATACAAATCAAGTGTTCTTAGTGCACTGTCTTCTCAGAATTCCATCCGAAACCAAGCACATCATCACAATTTCAAAAAATTATGACTGTGTGCAGAAAAACATATACATATACAGATAAACATATATTTTTTGCAGGTGTTCTGCAGTTTGACTCAGTCATACTTTGTCTTCCGCAAACCAGAAGTGGCTAAAATATTATCCGCTTATCCATAATCCTATGTTGACTTCCCGTCAAGTTTTCTAAATACACCCCTCAGACATACTGAGAAGAGTTTTGGAGAGGTGGTACATCCGATTCTTACGCCCTTTCGGATCGGAAATTAATCGCTTTTCTTGTGGAGGGTTATCCGTCGTGTGCATTTTTTATATATATATTCTAGAAGTCTTATGCCGGTTCCATCTATTTCCTGGTGTTTTGATGCTTCCGAAACGGCAACGGTAGGTACGGAATCAGACGCTTTCTTCTAATCTCTAATCTCCATGTAAGGCGTTTAGTGCACTCCTCGAATTTCTAATTTTGTTTACGACATGGGTGAGATCCATGGTTGCGACCATTTCCTAAATCCTGCCTGCTGTCTGTGTTGTCTAGAATCTAGGCTGTCACCTATGCGGATCAATGTACCTCTGTTAAACAGCTTGCATAGAAATAAAAGTAGGTGGATGGGTCTGTAATTTTTGAGGTTTTTGGGATCTTCCTGACTATGAATCAAAAAATCGTTGGGGATTGGGGTAGCACTTGTGGGCGGCAGTAAGACAACATATGAAGTGACTGAGCCAACGCAGACCGCGCGCAGCTTTATTCAGCTTGCTTATATAGCCGCATGCGCAGCAAGGGACAGGAGAGGGTGTGACAATGGGCCTTGTTATCGGCTTGCGCGCCGCGAAAGCCAAGTACGATACATCTCTTTCTTTGCAAAAACAAAGCAGTAAACAAAAAAAAATCACACGTAAAGTCAAGATCTTAGAAGGAAACTTTTGTCATAGCGCAACCTCTTTTGTTCACTGCGATGATGGGTTGACCTGCGGGGCTCGGTTGACTGCTGCACTTCTGTTGTGGTTCCAGGTGTTCCAGCCGTCTCCTGCGTTTCATTTTGCAACTCAGGCACTCCCGGCTCCTTGGCTTCCAGGCTCCAAGTGGCGGGACAGTGCTGATTAGGACCTTGTACTTGAGTGTCCTGGCTCACGAATTGTGCATTGTCACCCTCGGCGGCGTGGCTCTTCCCGTCGTCAGGCATGGCGCGGAAGTCTCTCTGGTTTCGAGGCAGGAGCTGTCTGTTCCGCCTCAGCAGCCTTCCATCCTCAGCTTCGAAGATGTTGGATCGAGGAGCAATTTCCTGGAGTACTCTCGCCTTGCGAGACCAATCGCGGTCCCGTATGCGCACCGTGTCTCCTTGCTGCAGTAGCGGCAGTGGCTTGCCTTTGTCCTGCTGCTTGTGCTTTGCTACTGAGCTTCCGAGCTCAGCTCTGCATTCCAGGACGTTGGTGTGCAGTTGCCGTCCCTGTAACAGTTGTGCGGGTGAGAGGCCATGTTCTAATCCAGATACCCGATACGACAACAGACCTAGCCAAAAATTATCACCCGACTCAGTGGTCTTTTTTATGATGCGCTTGACTGCCTGGACCCCCTCTTCCGCTAACCTATTGGACCGAGCGAATAGCGGGCTTGAAGTGATGTGCTCAAAGTCATGTCGTTTTCCAAAGTCGGCAAATTTTTTCGACACAAATTGAGGACTACTGTTTGTGCATACTTGTCCAGGGATCCCATAGCGTGCGAAGATAGCGGACGTTTTCTCTACTAACTCACGTGCTGTCATGGTAGCTAGCTTTTCGCCTCAGGAAAGTTTGAGTGTGCGTCGTAGACTACCAAGTATGCGTCGCCAGCAAACGAAAAGATATTGATGCTGACTCTGTACCCCGGCATACTGGGCGTTGGCCGCAGAACAAGGGGCTCGGACTGCTGCTTGTACGCATATTTCTGGCATGCGCTGCATGAAGGAATCATCGATTCTATGCTGCCGTCAAGGCCAGACCAGAAAACTACTCACCGTGCTCTTGCTTGGCACTTGTTCATTCCGAGATACCCGGCGTGTATTTTCTTTAGCATTTCAGCTCTTATGGACAGGGGTATGACAACTTTTCATTCTTAAAGTAACATTCCTTCGATGACGGATAGCTCAGCAGAAAACGCGCGTAATTCCCATTCAATGGGTCGACATTCGGCAAGCTGCTGTATCACCAAACTTAGATACGGATATGCCATAGTTTCAACTTGAAGACTTCGCTTCGTTGGTGTAGTTACTATTCCGGAGACGACCTACACTAAGTAGACTTCGACGTCTTCGGTTGTTTCAGGGGTTGACGCGCGGGCATGTGCGCGAGAGAGCATGCCAGCCAGGAGCAGGTCCTTGCCAGGAACGAACTGCAAATCGTAGTTTTACTTGAGCAAGCGCACAAAGAAACGCTGTAGCCTTGGTGGCATCTCGCCGATATTTTTTTTTTGCAATCGCCAGCAATGGCTGGCGGTCGGTCTCTATAAGAATCTTGCGGCCGTATGTAAACTGGTGGAGTTTTTGGCACACGAACACGATGCCGAGCGTTTCTTTTTCGATTGGGGAATATCGCGTTTCGCAATCACTTAGTGTCCACGATGCATACAGGACTGGACGTCAGTCACTGCCATGCTTTTGCAACAAAGATGCACATGTGTCGACTGCAGAGGCGTCCGCTGCTAGCTTTGTCTCTTTTTCATCGTCAAAGAAAGCCACCAGCGGAGGAGACGTTAAAGCCTCGCATACGGCTTCCCACTCGCGCGCGTGAGCTGCAGTCCACTCGAAAACAATATCTTTCTTGACGAGGCTCCGCAACAACACCGTGTTGTCGCTTAGTCGGGGTATGTATTTGCAGAAGTAATTTGTAGTAGTGCATTTTTGTCGTGCATTTTTGTCTTCAGAAGCGACCATAGCTTGGATGCTTTTGATAAAGTCGGGGCTGGGGAGCACACCTTTTGCGTTAATCACGTCACCCAAAAATGCTATTTCTCTCACACCGAAGACACACTTTTGTGGGTTAAAAGTCAGCCCTCCTTTCTCTGCCCTTTCTAGAGCGGCGCGCAAACGTTCGTCGTGCTGAGCTTTGATAGCCCCACACACCAGGACGTCATCGACGTACAGACGTACTCCAGGTATACCTTCAAAGATTTCGGACAGCGTTTTCTGAAACACTTCGCTGGCCGATGAAATTCCGAACGGTAACGTAAACAAAAGCGATAACGCCCGAGCGGTGTTGCAAACGTGCAGATCCCCGCTGTAGCTTCATCGAGTGGTATCTGATAAAATCCGGTGTTTGCATCTAGAGGCGAAAAAACTTGGGCCCCTGAAAATCCACTTTCGATGTCTTCGCGCATGGGTATGGGGTAGTGCTCATTCAATATATTTTTGTTCGCTTCTCGTGGGTCCATGCATACTCTGAGCGACCCGTTATTTTTCCGTACAGCAACCAGTGGACTCACCCATTCAGTTGTTACTTCTACTTTCACGATGATGGCTGCTTTTTCCATGCGCGCCAGTTCGTCACGTAATGGTTCCTTCAAAGGCAGTGGCACTCTCCTCGCTGGTTGCATGACTGGAACAGCATCTGGCCGAAGAACCATCTTGTATTTTCCTTTTAAGCAACCAGTGCCTCGAAAAAGGTGCGCGAATTCTGTCTCGGGCGCTTCTGCACCGCTTCGTCCTATCGCATCGATGGTTGCAGGAATAATGCCAAACTCACGGCAAGTGCTCAGGCCAACAATTGCTTGGCGCCCTTTCTTGACGATGAAGAAGTTGGTTTCTTTGCCTGCGCCGTTTATCTGCAGCGCTACGGTCGCCACGCCAAGATGCTCTATTACGGACCTATTGTAGGCGGAAAGCACGGCGCCGCTCTTCTGCAATGCCGCTGTTTTCTCTATGCGTTTGAAGACGCTGAGCGGGATAAGGTTCGCCTGTGAACCAGTATCTACTTTCAGTTCACTTTCGGAGCCGTACATCATACCGCGTACTGTACAATCTTTTCCTCCGTTGTTGCTGATGCCGCAGATGCTAACGTCAAGCCTCATGGAAATGGTCGTCTGCGTCGTTGTGAATATCGTTAACCTGCGTGTGCTCGCAGCAGGACGCAAAGTGATTGTTCCTTTTGCATGCGTAGCATACTTTCCCGTAAGCTGGGCACTGCCGTGACACATGGCTCTTACTGCATTGCGTGTAACTACTTCTTTGCAGTTTTCCGCATTCATTCCACAGGGCAAAGTCAACCTGTACTCGCTCAGTGGCCCATGCAGTATTTTGTTGCACCGCTACTTCTGCTGCTTTGCACATATTCTCTGCTTTCTGTGGAGTCAGGTTTTTGTCCCGCAATATTTTTTGTCTGGTGGTCTTGTTGTTCGTCGCTCGTAAACACATGTCGCTCGTAACCCTCGTTCCATTGCTCGAGACAGTACTCATCGAATTTGCACACCAGCGAGGGGTAGTCGTCCTTTCGCTCACCTTCATGGAAGGTAACGTTGTTGAAGATTTCCAGTGCCTCTTCGCCAGCGGTGGTGAGAAGAATTACTGCCTTGACCGCTTCTGTCCTGGGTTTCTCCGCCGAAGTCGCCGTCAGGAGTAGGTCGAGTCATTGCTTGAAGAGCTCCCTGTTGCGTCTGACGTTTCCAGAAAGTTGCAGTGGTCCCGGTGGTTTTATGGCGTCTATTCCTTGCTGCTTGTTGCGCCGGTGGTTGCACTTCTGACACCATGTATCATGTGTGGGTGGCAGTAAGACGAAACATGAAGTGACTGAGCAAGGAAGACCGCGCGCAGCTTCATTAGGCTTGCTTATATAGCCGCATGCGCAGCCAGGGAAGGGAGAGGGTGTGACAATAGGGCTCGTTATCGGCTTGTGCGCCACGACAACCAGGTACAATACAGGGACTTTTTGAATCTTGGACCATTTCGAAAATATCACGGCAACCTTTTAGAGTAAAATATCTCCGCTCAACTTCAGAATATCTACTGTTATGCCACTATCGCTTTCAGCGTTTTCTATTGTAATACCTTTCAGACCTTTTTACTTCATCTTCCGTTACAAGTGGGCCATGGCAAGTTAAGCTTATACTCTTAGTAGTTTCCCATAGTGCAATGCCAACGATATTCGGCCTGGTGTATAATTGTTCCCCTACCTTTATTATATCATCTAACTTTGCGTGATGTTTCCCTGCTAATTTCTGAGTGCGCACATCCAGTCTTTGCCGAATGCTAGCGTCCTCCTCGTTGCTTCAAACCTTTCCCCTATTTGAGGCCTTTAGTACATTACTGACATGTCATACGGACGAATAACGTTTCCTTTGCTTCTGTAAGTGGATCGGCTGCTACTAATTCGCTGGTTGCCGATGTTATGTTTTCCTTTAGCCTGGCCGCATTCTTCTCGTTCTTCTCGTTCAAAAGCAAAACTTTGTTTTTAAAATTGCTTTAAACCCCTGCGAACTGGCTCCGACTAATTCCATGCGGGTTTCCTTAGTGTTCCCTAGTTTACTTCTCTCTGTACTATGATTAGGTATAATCTTGTATCTAGCCATGCAATTTTCGCGCGACCATGCATTTGGTTGGTTTATTTATGTTTTGTTTTAGATGCAACGCATCTCTTTAATTCGCCTTGTCCAGCGTCGTTGTCGCGGCGTAGTCCGCATTTCTCCCCCATTCTCCTCGCCGCGGCAGCTGCGCTCTCCGCCGCTCTCACCGCAGCGCCATCTGTGCGTCAGCGCGGTCAGCGCGCAGATTGCGCTCGGCTGCGCTCACTCCCGTCGCCATGCCAGCTGTGCGTTAGCACGCAGCTTGCGCCCGGTTTAAAATTTACACCATCTTCCCGCGAGGGGAACTATGGGCTAGATGCGACGCATCGGGGGTGAATATTCTGCGTAAATAGGATACACAACAACAGCAATCCACACGCTGACATCGCTAACATAACGGAAACGCAACGGCAACCCCCGATGCGTTGCATCTACGCCATGGTTCTCCTCGCGGGAAGATGGTGTAAATTTTTACCGCGTGTCTTCGCCAGTCTGTGTTATCTGTGTGCCAAGTGAAGCGCCTTGTTCATACTTTATGTTTATGACGCACGTGATATCTCTTTCGTTAGGGAGAGCGTTTGGAACTAACGCAACAGCCTAGAAAATCTTACTTGTTATACAGTGTTTTGGACGTAATTGGACGGTTGGAGAAACACTGGCGCCCAAAGATAACTGCCCGCAGAGCAAACGCGTCGGTGGTCGATTCATCGACTCTCGCGTCCGCGTGTCACTCGAGTGACTCCTACTTCGCCACCTGTGTATTTTTTAGTTGTTAGGAGACCACAGTTTCGCTCCAAAAAACTTCGTTTTCCGTCTAGGCACCTACGTCATCGTGATATTTTTGGCATCGTGACATCTGGTACGGTGTTGGTATGTCGTGAATCACGTTGTTCGGCGAGTCTTTGTGTCGTTGGAAGGATTTGTTTATCCTCCGTTGTGCAACTTTACCTCCCGAAGTTGCTGCTTTTAATTTGCCCTGCGTGAGCTGGGGGACCTTCCACGTGTGAAATCAGCATAACTAAGGTGGCGCAACGAGTGTGATGCGTAGGGCGAAGACGAACGGTTGAAAATGGCTGGGCCGCGTCTGGTTTGAGATACGTAGTGGTCGATCTCATGTGGTCGCTGGCAGGTTAGAGGTGGAGCTGCGTCGATGTGAAAACCACCCGCTCCGAGTCTCTCGTAAGGAAATCGACCATAGATGTCACAGGCCTCCCCACCGCGGTAGCACAGCGGATGATTATCAGCGGTTAACCAAACGCCGCTGTTCCTCAGCGGCTAGTTTTGGGCTGTTGACAGCGGTACGATAGACGGCCGCGAGAGTGAGGACGGCAGCAACAGTCGACGGCGGTACGACGGAGCTTCTTGACGACACCTTGGAATAGGGCAGGGTTGGCGAACAGACACAGAGTAGGCCTGCTGCTCACGGTGTGGTTCGAACGGCATTGAAGTTCCGGAAGCGTGTTGGACTTCTCCTAAGATCACGTCGTTCTGGGGAGCGACTTTTTGTGGTGGTGTTGTTGGGAAACGTGTCATCAGTTCTTCGCGAATGGCGTCGACGGGGTTCGCATCCAGGGGCGTTGACGGGGTTTGCAAAGAGGCTTTGGGTGCTCGATCGTACTGCCTCAAGCGCGAGTCGAGTGTCCTCTTGGTCATGAAGGCTTTGGGCACAAATTCAGCGACGGTTTTTGGGAGGTTCCCAATGAGTTCAGCGAAGAGCTCTTGTTTAACGCCCCGCACGAGAAAGCGCAGCTTCTTTTCGTTTGACATTTCGCGGTCAGCTCATCGGAACAGCATGTTCATTTCTTCAACGAACACTACACCACCTTTGTTGGGGTATTGGATCGGCGTCGGCAGGAATAGCTCAGTGCGGTTTTTAGGCCCGACAATTGTGAATGGTTTCAGAAATACCGTTTTGAATATGCTTCATTGTATTAGCGAGGTATTGTAGATTTAGGAGAAGACTCGAGCTCAATCTTAAACGTAAAATACCCCTTGTCCGAAGGTTTCTTCGTCATCCTACCGGTTGAAAATGTGTACGTGGAAACATCTGTATTATGGGGGCTCTCGTAGTTGCAGCAGAACATCGGGATTATTCGCTTTGCTGACAATGGGGGTGGTCGTAACGTCTTCCTTATTCACTTTCTCCGGTAGATTACTGACCTCGGCTGAGACTACGTGCTGTCTGCGGCTGGTACGAGCAGGGTCTGCTTGGCAACTTGCACAGGGTTTAGAGAGCATGTACACCGCACATTCCCCAGATGTTATGAAGCGAAAAAGACGCAGTTGCCTAGAAGAAAAAACGAGTTGATTGGAGCGAACTTGTGCTCCACTAACAACTCAAAGAACACACAGGCGGGGAAGAAGCAGTCAACAAAGTGACATGCGCAGCCAAGCGTCATCAATTCGAACACCGCTGCTTCTGCTCGGCGGGCTTCGTGACACTATTATCGCTGCTCAAAAATATACTAACACCTCGTTGTCTTGCACAATACCCGCATTGCCGCCTAAAATGAAATGAATTTTGTTTTTCGTAGCATGTCTGGGCTCTTTCATGTCGATTTTCTATTCTTATGTTTGCAGAAGAAAGCGTTGATTAACCTCAGGTTATTCCTCTATGCCAATCACTTTGCTACAGCCAAATGCAAACATACTCATGCAACTCTATCCTAAGCACAGATATTCCTTTGCTGCGGTCAATATGAAAGGGGCATTCGTCAATGTCACACACCAATGATTCATTAGGCGGCTCGCTGATACCAACTGCCGGTACATGCTTTATCTATGCGTAGCGATACTTCTCCCTAACCGAACAGCCACTGTATTCCCCGGCCGTCTCAGATATGACTTTTTTACAGCTATTCATATAAAGCCACTCTAAGATCAATTATATTCACGTTTCCTGTTTCTTCTTGTTATACATGCTCTCTTCCCCCTCACTGCTCCCGGAGATTCTACATCACCGGTATGCTTTTCGCGCTGATGACCTCGCTGCGTTACCGCAAGGTGGAATAAACGAGGATCAGAAAGGCGCACTTCATTTGGAAATGGACAACGCGTAACGATATCCATGAGGACCTCCATGTTAATAAAAATATTAAAAATAAATTGCACTCATTTCTCACGGTTTATGTCATGCGTCCTTTTGTATGGGTACATCCCCAAACGCGCCCCAGAGTTAAACTTTCTCGACATCTGCATAATCACCGAAGGCAGGTGGGTTGCGTGAGACAACCGCCACCAAGCGACAAACTGCACTTCAAGAACATACCATCCCCTGTCCCCATCCTGTGACAATCAATCGAGAAAATTTGATACCGCACTGGATGTTACTACCCAAGACCCGCCGACCATGCCGAGTCCCAAGCCATTTCGCCCGGAGTAGTTCCCAGAATCTTCATCATTTCTTCGCGGCCTTGATAGCGTCGATAATCGGGAGCTAGTCCCCACCATGCCTATCATGTTCATCCGCTGAAGCAAGAACTTCACTGTTTATCTTCACGTGATCTCATCCTCATCGCACCCGTACTTTGACTGAGACCTTGACTTAGACGGTCACTTTCCAGAGAGGTTAAAAGTAACAACACGGCGACGAAGATAGAATTGCAGGGTAGCGCTGTGGACCTACACTTTGAGAAAGAATCTGTTGCTACGCGTACGCTGCGTGGCTTCTGCGATGGCAGCAATTTAAATAATGTAAGCACGACGTCGGCATCTCGCATTAATCATGAAGCCCCAAAAACATATTATCGAATCAGGAGAACACAAGTGTATTCTTCATAACAGGGAAGATGACCACGCTACCAGTGCCCACTCACACCGAGCCGTGTCGCTAGAAAGACAACAACAGCACTACCAATTCTTCTCAAAGATAGATATACTCTACGAATACCCTGAATATTTAGGACACTATAACTTAGAACACCTCGCTTCCCACCACCCCAACAACTGACACGCGAATAAGGAAAAAATTATTTTATCTCGCCTACAAGCCAATTTACATCCCCAATCCACCCCACCACACCCAAGGTGCCCTACCAAAAAATCCTGCAAGCTGTAATTTCTGCCGCGCAGCTGGGAACAGCTACACCGTGTTATGAGATTGCCGAAAATGCCCTACTGTTAGCCCTTATCCCATCCCTAACTTGCATCATTGGAAGGAGGAATTGTTGCACTGCGAACTCTCTGACAAACGCCAACTTGTGGAACGGGCCACAACAAAGACATTTTGCAATAAGAGGGCCTTTTGCGGGTTTGTGGCCATAAGAATGTCCTACTGCAACAAGTTAAATTAACGACGGCCTCTCTCTCTTCCTTCACTGCTTTACAATTCCATTTCCTGTTTGCTCAAAGCAGGAGGCTTCCAGATGCTCTCTTAACTAGTAGTAGTCGAATACCCTATTGCACTAACCATTCGGACCTGCACTACGTTAGAATGAGCCTTGTAAATCTTGTGCCCTTCCAAAGCCTGAGCATTGGCCGTCTTGTATAAGCGAACAGTCTCAAGAAACGAAGAGATGAAGGCGCCTAATGAGAAAAAAGCACTATGTAGCAACTAAGAAATCTTTGATAAGAGCAAGGCCTTCGCCTTTCTTGGCGCGCCACGTATAATCCGCCATCTTGTTGCGAAAACAACAAATGTTTTCTGGTGGTTTGTGCACTCTAGTTCGGGACACAAGTAAGAGCACAGGTGAACTTCTGGGAGAACGTTTCTAAAATCGGCGTGCGTATTCGGTAGTAGGCCGGTTGAGTAGGTTGAAGGTGCGACTTCGACTGGGTATCAAAGTATCGGTGATTTGCCGGTTTTAGCCAGCATAGTACGTGGACTGAACTGCAGAAAATGCAAGCTTTAAAGTGGTTTTCTTCTGCAAGAGAAACACAGCAAATAAATTCAGCCGAATATTTCTTTTTTTATGAAGTGTTAACACACTAATAGCTCCTAATAAAAAATAACGTACACCGCAATACACAAGAAATAAAAATGTGTAAAAGAGAAATGTTGTTGCCTTCTTTCATTGTGTAGACAATCATTCTTATAGATTAGATTGGTAAACTCCTCCCAACACAAAAATAAATGCGCCTGCGATGGGGCACGCGATCGCAATTTCCGGTTTTCAGGCGTTCACACGTGGCGCAACCTTATTCAGGCCCCGTGATTCACGTAGACAAACGACTGCGCCGTCCAATTTTCAGACGGTGGCAACCTAGTTTTCTCGAAACTGCAAGCTTGCTTTTTGTTCAGTGGAAATATAAGTGCGAGCTAAATTCCGCCCTTACTGGCTTGACCAGGAGAAGAAAAATAGGCGGGGATGCAATTCACAAACTTGTTACGGAAACGTCCGAAAAATGAAGCCTTGTGATTGCGTTTCTCTTTATTGAAGGAACACAGATGTTCTGTCTACCAGGAGAATAAAGCAAAATGTTTGCCCCCAAGCAGTGCAAGGATACAGTTTAAAAAAAACATTGGGACTGTTTTGGTATTTCTTTGGCCTAGGATATATTCGGCACATCATGATTGGCGCGCGAGATTTTGCAATCTTTACTTGAAAGATAATCTGGCCCACCCGTATTGGGCATGCTTACATTCGCTCTAACAACGAATACATTGTGACATCGGTGCTAGACTTCCGGACATCTGTGTCCCAAGGCAGTCCGGATTCAGTCGTTGAACGGCTGCATGATTTTCGTGCAATTCCGTTTACATGCGCCCTTACGATACCGAGTGGGACACAGTGGGACCTTTACTTACCACTGATCAAGAAAGAACAAAATTATCTCCATTCTTGCTCTCAAATGGCCATTCGCTTTGTGTACTTGACGGGTCTTCTGTTTCCCAACCTGTGCCTTATCTGCAATTTCCAACCCACTGTTTCTAGACTTACTCGCTACGGAACATTCGCGTTTGAACAATTCCGCCTGCTCTGAAAGCCAAAAAACCCGCCTTGATGTCACGCATCGTCCCATTTCCTTACAAATTGGCCAGCAATTTTTGCAGTCCGCCTTAGTCTGTGCTCGCGGATTTATGCGGAAAGTTTCTTCCTGCTTCATTGGCCCCTACTCAATCATTGCGGAGAATTTTTCCGTGAACCACAGTATAACACCTACTTCCGCGGTGACTGACAGTCAGTGCGGCGGAACCGACATTGTTGTTCCCTCCTTATTTTGGGATTTCATTTGCCTGGCTGAAAAGCGTACCTTTCAGAAACCACCCGACAGGCAGCAATGGCTACCTTATACAAGCCATCACCCGATCAACTGCAAACGAGGGAGCTTTGTAGAAGGGCATACCAGACAAAGAAGAGTACGCAGTGAAGACGCTGACTCTTTAATGCATGTAGCCTAACGCAAACAGAACCTTGCAGAGAAATGCTTGTTAACCAAAACCGAGAAGAATTGTCGCCTGATCAGCAATATGAACCTTCATATAATCTCAAATAAACTTAGTGCTCAGGAAACACTGCCAAAAGAAAAACTTGAGGCCGCCTGCCATAATAAGTAAATTCAAAAACGGCCTCCTTCAAGTAAACATTAACCCTCAGAATGCAACCTTATTTTAGCCCTAATAACAGACCTTCAAGGTCGTTCACAAAAACACCAGGGCTTACCTACCGCAGAAATCGGATCGTCAAAGATGTTCAGTGCAGTCTAAAATAGGGCCTTTTAAAAAAACCAGTCATGGTCCCTATGTTTTGGCCAGAAGCGAGAATGGCAGTTATCTCCATATAGACTATATTGTCAATAGCACAGCTGCCAGATAGAATCACACAATTCATTCTAAATTTAGATGCACTTGTTTTACCATTTTTATGTGTTAGAGTGCTTACCCTGTGAATAGAAGTACGTAGAAACTAGTCAACCTATCAGCCGATGTTTGAACCACCACCGGGCAGATACTCTTACAAAACCCTCAATAGCCATCAATCAAAATTTTAACCAACCAGGCTACATCTTTACGACCTGAAGTTGCATACAGTCCTGCTAAATTTTATGTCACCATTCGACAGAATAAATCGACGGTCTTGCTTACTTCACAAATTAAACTCCTTAAAACACAATATAATATTTTATCTCAATGCAACTTACGGACCCATCCCCTCTGCTCCTAAAGTCATTCCTTAACTCTTTCGGTCCTTGTTTAGCGGACAGTTCCGTTCACCCCGGCACCCGCACGGTTGGTGCCACTGAATGTTTGTTGGGGATTTCCACGTTTTCGGCCTGTGCCCCCAATACGCTTCAAAAGTTTTGTTTTCAGCTCCAGGAAAGGTCGCCTACAGAAACGTTGCTATTTGTGACACGTTAAAATGCTGCTGTAGGATGTGCTGTTTTTTTTTACAGCGAACCTATTTAGCTAAACGTATTTTTCTTTCCGCAGGGTAAAGTACCACGAAATGACCAAGCGGGCGCACCACCCAGCAGTTAACAAAACCAAGAGAATGTCGAGCACTAGTGCATGCGTGGATCACGACAGGCGCCCAGCGTCAATCGCGCATGTTTGTCAATCCAACCCTTATAGAGGTTGGCCAAGGTTGCGGCGACCGCGCGGCCGGGTAAAAAATCAAGAAAATGCCGAGTGAACGTGTATATATGCCTCGCCGCGACCGCTCAGTATCCCTGGCGCACGTTTGGAAAACAAGCATACCCACTTAGGGAGATTGGCCAAGATTTCCGGCAAAAAAACTCCAGCGTTGGCACATTAGGGGCAGCACTTCCTTGGAAGAAGAAAGACGTCACAGCGCCCTTGCAAGGTTATATGCTATTACAGCTGAACACGGATATATCGAATTATTGTCTATATCGAACAGTGCAAACATCCCCTTGAAAATCCCATGCAAAATTATAGGGCTGTTGTGCGCGTGTATCGAACTCCTGATCACGGGCAAATTCGATATATCGAATTCCGCGATGAAGGCTCCCCTGAAAGTTTGCGTCCTCTGGTGGGGTGGAGTTGATGAGAATTTTGACTCATCGCAGGCGCTGCCTGGCTTGGTGAGACAGAGGTGGCGTCCGCGGCATTATGTCACTTCGATGGCCTTCAACAGCTGTTTTCACGCTAGCACGAGGGGCAGCTCCATGATAGCTAGAACGCGGATAGTGGTTGGGGCGAAAGGACATAAAGGAGCGAAAGAAATTCAACGGAGGCACTCTTTTTCTGTGACTGAGCTGTTTGGTGGCTCATGCAAGGGACCCGATGCGGCGTTGTGTGTTTGTTTTGTACAAGGCATTTACTTCGGAGCAACGAAGACGGGAATTCGTCGGGCTTGGCCAACCTCTATAGGGCCGGAGTTTTTTCGTCGGGTGAAAAGATGTTGGTTGAAAAGGCGTTCGGAATTCCTCGCAGTAATTTTGAGGGCGATGCAGCCATCAACGTTGACGTAAAGGCAAATGCAGCACAACCCGCCCGGCTATTCCGGAGCGTGTCGGCTGCAAAGCGACTTCGTTGCACGCCTCCAGATGAGGGAGGTGTTCGGTTCGGATGCAGAAGATAACGGCATGCAGTGCCTGACAACGTTCCCAACCGCCTACTGCAGCCGAGGTTACGTCAGCGTTATTCGCCTGTGTTGTGGCACAGTGTACAGCGTTGATTTTCTCATTTGTGTGTGTTTGTACTCTTGAAGACAATTTGGCGAACTCTACGATGCAGAACAAAAAACAAGCGAAGCTCAAAGACATTTCAATGATAATTAAATTGCCGTGGTCATCATGCTGTGGTTCGAAGTTTCCGTGCTTTGACGGTCAAAGCGGTAAATTACCGTTTACCACGACTTCAGAAAACTCTCAGTGATGTGCGGAGTTGTCAGATAATCTTCAGATAGGCCTATTTTATATATCGAATTATCGATATATCAAATTCTTTCACGATTTCCTTGGAGTTCGATATATCTGTGTTCGACTGTATTACCGTTTCGAAAAAATGAAGGAAGCTTGCACTTAGGTGTTCTGTTGGACCGCAAACTCACATTTCAATTTTTAAATAAACAACCTAAGGATAGAGTTCCGAAAGCTATGAATATTGTCAAGGTTTTGCACGTGCAGACGAAGACCCACTGATCAGTCTTTATACCCTCTTGATTGGGTCTCGTTGGGACCATGGCAGGGTCGTGTATGTGTCGGCGACAAAAGAAGCAATGCGCATGCTCGAGCCAGAGCTAATCTTGGGGCTTCAACTCGCGTCGGGTGCTTTCCTACTGGACCATTCTAAAGTCTACACGTTGAGTGAAACAAGTGGTCCCTTGAGGACAAATGAACATAAATAGATTTGGTCTATGCTTTTAAAAATTTATCGATGAAATACCTTCCTTCTAAACTTGTTCTTAATGATACACCTACATCCCAACTGTTCGTAAATTGCCCGTCTGTTGCTATGCCCTTTTCACTTGAAGTGACGCAGCGAGCTTCGGATCTCGGCGTTTTGTATTTAGGCGTGTACAGATCATCTTTTTGATAATTTACCGCCTTGGCAAATTCTTACTATTTGTTGCGATCTGTTCTTTATGAAACCTGATAAAAAAGAGTACCAAACACTGCAATACTGCAGCACCTTCGGTCTCTGCAGTATTTTACAGTCATGTGCAAAATTTTATGGTTAGGCTTCTAAAACATCCACTATGGTGTCTTGCGGCGATCATGGTCCGAGCTTGATAACGTGGAGTACTATGACCGTACACACCACCTTTTTCTTATCAGAAGCACATAATATTTTCCTCAGTTACAATGCATTCTTAAAATCAGATTAGGAATTTAATTGTCTACACAGGTCTAGTGTTTCTCGTGCCCGGTCATCTCACCAGTCCAGCCGAAACAAGGACGAAAATGACGATTTTAACACCACCATGACTGTGTACGCAGAAAAACATAAACTGGTCCCGCGCTGGGTCTCTGAGAGCACTGGGATTATCAGAAATGGGGTGGCAAATGAAAGGGCCATGGGTGCGGCACTCGGCAACAGAGTAGACAGAACAACAGCCCCGTACGCTGCCCTTAAACCACAAATTAGCACACCTTTGAAAAACATGGCAAACACAACTGGAGTGAGCAGACAGATAGAATTGCACAAAATCAAAAGTTGTACGTGACAACTAAGTTTGGGTCTGAAGATGTAAGACGCTATATTATTACTTCGACTTCCAGGAAGTCTTTCTGAAACCATTTGCCCGATTTACGATGTATGCTTCACATGTACTGGAGGTCAGCGCAGAGGAAAGACTAGCAGCAAAGATATTAATCACCATAAGCCAGGAGATACAAACGAGCTCTGCGTTTCTGTGACGTAATGAGTGGTAGTGAAATGCTGCCGATTCAGGGTGTTTGCCAGTTTGAGCAAGCCGGTGTCAGTGCCAGTGTTTAGACGTGTTTATTTTGTGATGTGTGTGCCAGACGCATTCTTTGTTTTTGGTTTGTGCGTGAAGAGAGAGAACGACGATATTTTTTACGGAAGATGTTAAGGAAAAGTATTAAATACAAGGTAAAGAGCTCATGGGTGGAACATGAAGTCTAGGTCGCCGGACGCAGCAGCTTCTACTCTCGCCCTCTCATTAGCTCGCGCTAATGTGAATATAACAACCCGAGTCTTGACAGAAGTATATATATACATATATGTATATTGAATTTTAATCGCCAACGAAGGGCTCATTTAGGCCATGAATAATAGTAGGCAGTCAAGAAAGCCATCGAAAGAAAAGGGGGAAAATTTAGTATATCATTTTATTATCATTGAAACAGATACATGTTTTTCGAAGAAAGAAAGGAAGAAAGAAAGAAAGAAAGGAAGAAAGAAAGAAAGAAAGAAAGAAAGAAAGAAAGAAAGAAAGAAAGGAAGAAAGAAAGAAAGAAAGAAAGAAAGAAAGAAAGAAAGAAAGAAAGAAAGAAAGAAAGAAAGAAAGAAAGTGTAGAAAAACACGCCCGCCCCTGTGGGGTCGGAACCCATAAACTCCATAGTACACGTCTGGTGAGATTGACGCTATGCTACCATCGTGACTGTGCTCCCCTCCACCTTTTCGGGTATTTATGTTAATTTAATTGTTTCCTGCGATTTGGTGTAGTACAGTTTCAACCTTGGTCAACCACTCTCGACATGTCGTAGATGCTTGATTCACGGTGGAGGGTTAATAAGAAGGCCTGCGTCACCCGGAGCAGTAGGAGTGGTGGTGGCTACAACCACCGAGCACAGGAAACAAATTCCTTAGCATAAGTATCCGAGAAAGTTGAGAGGGCCACAGCCCCATCACAAGCATATTCTCCATCGCACCTGATCCGTATTCTGCAGGTCGTGGGCTCGTATCCCACGCGGCGGGCATGTGTTTCTCAACAGTCTTTCTTTATATAAAAACTCTGTATCAGTTTCAATGATGTAAAAAAAAGCCTCACATGTTCCCCCTTTGCTTTCCTTGGTGGCTTTCCTATATAAATATATATATATATATATATATATATATATATATTTCGCTTATTTATCAATGAATCAAAGAAACGTGACACGCACACGTCATTCGGCCCTATTAAATATTTCGAAAAAAAAGCCGAATAGCACTGGCAATGACGACTGCAACCTTGATATGTATCTTTACCGAGTCCCTCGTCCCGTATCTCTCTGTTCTGCTACATGCATTACGAGGCACTGGCTCCAGCAGTTCGGATGTGCCAATTGCTAACCCCGACCTCCGAACACGTTCTACGTGGCGGCCGCTGGGAAAAAAGACGTTCTACGTCTCCCGCGGTAGTCGAGGGGCGGCGCTAGTTGACCGGCCTCAGAGCTCTTGTAAATATAAACCACCTCTTTAAAGTCGAGAGAGAAGCCGCTGTGGGGATAGCGTAATGGCGAACGCACCGCACCGGTTATGCGGAGATGTGGGTTCGAGTCCCGCTCCAGGAAAAACGGCGGATTTTTTCTCGACTTATATTTTCGCTTATTTATCAATGAATCAAAGAAACGTGACAAGGACACGTCATGCGGCCCTATTAAATATTTCGAAAAAAAAGCCGAATAGCACTGGCAATGACGACTGCAACCTTGATATGTATATATATATATATATATATATATATATATTTGAATTGTTAGACTACTGGTAGCCTCGGTTGTGGAAGTTCGGACCGCTGAATGCTATGGCCCAGTATAATGCAATCATGACTGTCGCACGGTTGCGGCCGCGGTTTCTTCATATCTGTATGTACTCATCATCCCCGATTCTTCCGCATTCTCGATCTATCATCATCGGTAACCTGGTTCGGTCGTCATCTTGCTGCTTTCCAGCTCGGCCTGCGAATAAAGCGGTTTGCGCGTACTGGTCTGCCTTCTCCTACCATCGGCCTTACAAGTGGTGGAAGGTAGGTTTCGGTCCCGAATCCACCTTTCCAGCTGCCCCACTGGAGCTCCGCTCGGGTAGCAGCCTAATTCCGGAAACTACAGCGATGGCGCTGGAATCGGCGACCTCCACGGCTCCACCAACACTCCAATGCATCCTAACCAGCCCCCAGCGTGACCCTCCTTTTTTCGCTGGCCTTCGTGACGTTGATGCCGACGAGGGGTTGGACAACTACGACAGGGTGAGCGCATTTACCCAGTGGGAGGATAACCTCAAGCGGAAAAGTGTTTCGGTTTTCCTGACCAAGCTTACCGAGACGTGGTATCTGAATTAACCGGCAAGCCATCACCGACTGGGTCAATTTTGTTGCTCAGCTTCACGCGTTTTTCGGCTCTTCTAAAGCTCGGAGCGACAGCGCGAAAAAAACTCGACACCCGTGTGCAACATGCGCATGAAACGTACACTTCATATATTGAGGACGTTCTGACGCTGTGTCATCGCTCCGACAATATCTTGCCCGAAGCTGACCGTGTACTCTACGTTCTGAAAGGAATAGGTGAGTTCGTGTTCACCACACTACCAACGCAGAGCCCCGCAATCATCTCGGACGTGATTCCTTATTGTAAGCGTCTCCACGAACTGCAGTTCATCCGCCTTCATCAATACATGGCTCCTACCACCATCTGGGAAATGAAGACCTGCGTGTATTGATAAGTTCAATAATTCGCGAGGAAATGCACGCCAATATATCCAAGTGCACACACTGTGTCGGCGAAGCTCCTTCTGTGCCTGGCCAACAAGATATCGTTAAAGAGTAGCTCGCGTTGATGCCCGTACTGCCGCCTACCACCCAACCTGTTTCTGTGGCAACGCATACTCACTCGGACGTGGCTGGTTGGCATCGTCTACCGCTCAATCTCATTACTACACAGGCCCCGCCCGGCTATGTGGCCGCCATTCCGGGGTTTCAAACCCCGCCGACATACTTCCCGTCAAGCCATGACACGAATGTTGGCCGGCCAGTCTGCTATTATTGTGGCATACGGGGCCGCACCTCCCGATTTTGCCGAAGCAACCAACGTGACGAACGACGTGGCTGCGCACCCTACGAACGCGATTATGTAAGCACGAATTACTTGGACTACACGCAGGGTACGCACCCGTCTTTCTCACGCCGTTCACCATCGCCACCAAAGCCACCAACCGACCTTCCTCGTAGGCCGCGCGGTACGCGACGCCACTCACTATCGCCAGGCCGTCGGGTGCTGTCGCCGCTTCGGCCTGCATCCTTCGTCACCGAACCGCACTTGGAAAACTAGTTAATGCAAATTTTGGAGGGGAAACTGAATCTCGTGGGAAACTTACAATGACTCAGGAGGGTTCATCGAACATGTTTCCCGTTTTGGTTGAAGGTGTTTGTGTAGATGCCCTTATTGAACTGCAGGAGGGTTGCAAGCGGGGCTAGTTGGAAATTTGACATTCTTGGAAAACCCAGGGCTAATTCAGACTAAGACGCAGAAAGTGGACCACAAGGACAGCCGCTGGTCTAACAACTAAATTTTAATGTCAGAAAGGGTGAATATAAATACTGAACACAAACGCAAAAGTAATAAAAAGACACTACACATGAGCGAAACAAGTTTTCAAAGGTCACGTTGATGCCACAAGACGTTGTACGCATGTTACAGTCAAGGCACACGCAGATACGCAATATCTTTCGGATGGAGACACACGCTTGTTTGGCTTACACGCTTATCACCTCGTTCAGCTATGTGTCAATGCCTCCATGATTTCATGGGTTGTTTGGTTGCGGTGCCTAAATAAAATGTTAGTGGCAGGAAAAGTAGGTTCGCATTGGCTGCACTTAGCGCAATGCGAAGAAAGATTCGATGATACAGAGCCTTTGAATGACAGTTCATGTTCTCTCAAACGCACGTTGATACAGCGGCCAGTTTGCCTAACATAGGTTCAGCCACAAGGCAAAGGAATACTGTAAACGACTCCCGTTGCGCATGCGACATACCGGTTCTTGTGGTTGACACCACAACCAACCCCTCTCTTCTCACTTCCCTGCTCTATCTTTCTGTCAAGCCTGCCACATACAGAACGCAACTAATTGCGGGCCGTGATAGCCACTTGCACTCCATAGCGATGGCCTACTTTTTTTAGGCGGTGTGTGATCGTATAAATGTATGGGAGGACGGCAGCTGGTTTATGCCTTTCCGCAATCACGAAGCGCCATAATGCAGAAGACCCAAAAACCTTTCTTTCTTTCTTAATGGTACGTAATGAGCATGTCCAATGTGTCCCTTTTTTCTCTGCTTGCCAGTCAGTCACGGCAAAATTAAACCCGCACTTCACTTCTCATCGAACAAAAAAACAATACTGCTGTTTAGAGAAATGCCTGCCTGTCCCGGTAAAAAGATGCAAGGGCCTAGATATTTATCGTTGTGATTCACAGAAACCAAAACAAATGTGCCTGCTTGAAATACCTGCAAGCCGGAAATTGTGAACGAAAATTCAGAACGCTTCCCCAGTAGTAGCCGCGTTTTTTCTCGTGGTGGAGAGAGTTTCTGGTTCTTTTTTATTTGTTTCTTTGAAGGGCTCACCAACTATATGGGGCCCGGGTGCAGGGCGAATATAAGGTATACAAAGAGACAGCCTATCTACGAAAGGTAGGAAATGAAAAACAGGTAAAAATAAAAGTTCATATATATGCAGAAGTGGAGTGTGATCAAAGATGGAGGGAACGTTTTATGAGCGTAAGAACTCAGAGGTCGTGCGTACAATATGTAATAATTAAGGCATACAAGCATAAGCAAGGTGGTGCTTTTGGTGAAGAAAAACAAGCTGAGAACGGCAAACACCGGAGCATTGTCTCCGCAACATGGGAAATCAAAGTAACAGATTTTCTACGAACGCCTAAATAAAACCATGCAATTGCAAATAATGCAAATACAAGATGTAGGTTGGCTGTTGAGCGCGTGTTTTTGTCGGCTAGCTGTCGCTTGCCGTTGTGTTCTTCTAACGTGACAGCAGCGAGGAGCACTCGCCAGTGAACAGAGCTAACATGTCAAAGGCAGGGAAATTTTGCATGAATACAGTTAAAAATAGAAGGTACAAGTAACAATTACGGTTCAGTCTTAAGATGGAACACACGATAGTGCTACTTCAACTCCCATGGAGCTTTCTCGAACACAGTTGTGGTATTGACGATCTAAGCTTGACGAACACTGAAGGCCAGAGAAACAGAAATGCTCACAGCGAAGGTTTTTTCTCGCCGCGGCCCAGAAGAGGCAAAGGCCCTCTACAGTTTTGTCGCTTAAGAAGTGTGCTTGAAAGTTTAGAGATGCGTAGTGTTGGTCACTTTAGGCGAGAAGGTGTCAGTGTCGGTGTCTAAAAGTTTTTATTCGATGATATCTAAGCCAAACACAGCATTTTCGCAATTTCCGAAGACACAAAAACCAGAGAGAATGAAGGTTTTGGGTATTTAAAAAGCAGTAGTCGTTTAAGAAAGGGGGAAACAGGTGGTAGGGAGCTCAAGGTTCGATCCTGACGTCCGTAGCGGCGGATGCAGCAGCTCCTTTCCTTGCCCTCTCATGAGCTTGCGCTGAACTTGAGGTAACATACTGGCGAAAGATAGGCTGAAGAGCTTCGTCGTCCACCTTGCAAGACGTACAGGTAGCCACAAATGAAAGGCTCAAGCGAACCGTGCAGTAAACTATTGGCACCACACCTTCGGGACAAGCCCATGCGTGTTTTTCGCTGGCCAATGATAGCAAATTCTTTTGTTTTTGGCAGCGAAGCCCCGTTGCTCTTGCACGAAGTACCCGGCAGCGGATTATGTGGAGCGGCAAGCAAGGGCCGCTAGACGGAAGAGAGGTCAGGCCTACCACAATTACAGATGCCTGACTGCTTTACATGAGATCAAATTTGTAGATATTGCGGGGTCATCCTTCCTATAACTTTGTGTAGTACTAGTTTCTATATACGTGTGCTCGAACGCTTGTTAACGGCAATTTCGTGGGTGATGATCGCCACTACATCGACGGCGCTTGCAGGCGCGAGCCAGGGCAGCCGTTACCGATGTATGGTCCCGAAAGTAGTGGGCGCCACTGGAAACTCTGCTGTCACGCGCCCGCATATGGCTGGAACGTGATTCAGCACGCCGAACCTTTCTTTCATCGATGAACCCTGGCCGGGGTCAAACGAACGTAACAATTCGTCGCCCCGGCAGGTATGCGCTGAATCCAGCCTTGTAACGGTCTCACTGGTTCAACACGACTGTCTCGCTTGGTGAGCACCACGAGTGTGCACGTTGCACACATCTCTTCCGTGAAAAGGTTTCAGGATTTTCCGAATTTCAAACACGGTTACATTTATTTTTTGCTATGACCGAAGTCAGATAGCCGAAAGGGAGACAAGTTTGCATCACAAAGGGCGATAGCATAATGATCTGGCAAAATCTAAAACAAAAGTTCAACAGCACGCGGGAACACAGTACATGGCTTACAGTTTCCCCAACCTCTCTCACCTTTAGTTCGTTTGAGGCGTGGCGGCGTAGGTAGGGGTCAATCATGCATGGCTTCCGGGGAGGGGGGTCTGGTCGCGCATGGAGGTCCACTGTGGTACACTGTGTCCCCACCTGCCACAGTTGCAGCAAACGCAGTCCTTGCGGAGCACGGTCGCACCTCCCGGTGCTTGAATTTATCACCGCTGACGGTAGGTGCGGTTGTTTTCCGTAGGTGACCACTTGTAAATGCTCGGGACGAGCGCCCAACACTTGCGTGTAAACTGTAGCATTTTACCCCCAACTTCTCCTTCCCTTCATCCTCTTCACCGTTTTCTAGGAATTTTCTCATTGGATGCTTCGCTCGTGGCTGTGGGGTGTATTACACCCAAGACGGGGATGATGTTGGTGCTTTCGTCGTCTTTAGAACGTCTCCCGAACCGCGTCTTTGTCATCGTAGTCTCCTCCCACTTCACTTCGTGACACTTCCCCCCCCCCCCCCATAAGAATTTTTCCATAAAAAATGTCGTTTAACTCTCAGCACACACAGTTCACCAAAACTTCATGACGCTGTCCGTGGAACGGTGAAACATAGCATACCATCTCGAGGACTAGTTTCCACAGCAAACGCGTGCTACACAGCGGCACACAAGAACAACTTAACACACATTCTAATCAGCCAGCAGTCAGGATTCTTCAAAATCACAGTACCCCAAGTAGGCCTGAAGGGAAGACAATAATGTAGCGGCGCTGGTGAGCCTAGTACACTCGATTTGGGGATTTGTCTAATTATAGTAACACGCTCTGGTTGCGGACACAGGGCATCGTTGGCGTGATTGCCAGTCACCCAGCTTGTCGTCGCAACTGGAATTCACCTGCTCCTCGGTCCCGTATGTTTTGAGGAAATGTCTGCGATTGTACTTACGCGAGGTAAACCCGTCTTCAGTTGGAATTTCCTCCCCCTGGCAGCTGCGCATTCTCCGAGGTTCCTGGTTATCAGTATTACCGGACAATCATGGTTCTTGGCTCAGTCGAGTTGTTATACAGGCTCTATTCGCACAGCCTTGTGCCCCTTGGAATTGCCAATGACATCGTACAGCGGTGATTTCAAAGAGCCCACTCACGCCTTTTCAGTAAAATCAGCTGTAAAGCTAGCTGAGTAAAGCTAGCTGTAACGGTCGGCAGGTTCCTGTGAATGCCGCTTTCGGAATGACAGTGTGACGAAAGATTATTGTGTTGGTTTCCGTGTCTCTTGAATCATTAGTTGCCTTGCCTTCGACACTGCCTTTTGATACAGGCTAATTATCTATTCGTGCACTGACGTTTACGACGGCATTTGTCACCTTCAATTTTTTTTGTTTACCCACCCTGGCCGGGACTATCCTCTAGCCTTCTGTTTAACGTTGCATTCACTCTCCTCCGGGTTGCCACATTGTTCTCCTGTATTATCCTCGAAAAAAGAGAAGTGATTCTTCTTTAGGGCATCCATATAATGGTCAGCAACGGTCTAGTCTGACTGAGTGTTTTGCAATACCTCTCCCGCACCAACATAGCGAATTTTCTTTGGCAGTTAGAGAGAAGCTGCTCGGTGATTAGGAAATCGTAAAGTGTTTTAAGGTTTTCTTGGTGCCAGATAGTTCCACCCACCGATCAAAATAACCTTTCAGTCGAGTGGCGCACTGTTTATTGGTTTTGTCCTTCTCCGGCTTCCCGTGCAGGAAGCGCTCCCTCTAGCCTTCTGCGGTGAATAGAAAGCACAGCAGTAAGGCAAACTTTACCTGGTCGTAGTCTAGGGACTGGTCTGGTGAAAGGGCGGCCGTAGACTTTCAGTACCTCACAGGTAAGGCACGTGCTTATGCGACGGCCTATTTTTCTTAGGCCAGCTTTGACTGAGGGCAACGCACCCAAACCTTTTCAGGCACGTGTGAAGATCATCTCGAGCATATACAAAAGGCGGCAGACATTTGCGTGCGTTGCAGCGTTGCGGGGTGGCAGCCTAGATTTGCCCAGAGGTTTTTCCTGGCCATCTGGATGGGGTCCTGCCCCTAGAGCCAAAATAAGCTCACCAAGGCGAAATCGGAGCTGTAACTTGCGCTCTTCGATTTCTGCACGTTCCGTATCTTGCTCGGACTTCACCCCCTCTTACTCGTTCTTCACTCGCTCTTGCTCGCGTTTTAAAGCTCTTTCATCACGGATGCGCTTCTGCTCCATGTGCACCCACTGCCACAACTCCTCGCCACTATACCCCAAGTGATTACCCAGGTTATTAATCTCCCATGTGTTCATTTTGGGATGGCTTGGTATTTCAGAAAGAACTTCTCAAATCCTGCCATGGACGCCAGTTATTGTCGGGTTCTTAGAAAAGCAAATTGATAAGGCGACAACCACTGCACAAGACCATGTGTTTATATTTACCGAGCAACCGAAGCCAGACACACGAAACAGAGACAAGTATGTAAAACAAAACGCGATAGCGTTATCTCGCCTAGTCTAAAACAACAGTTCAACGGCACATGGGAACCGATTACACGGATTAACGTTTCTCGAGCCTGTCGTACCTTCAGTTCGGTTGACGCGTGGAGGCGCACGTAGGAGTCAGACGCGGCATATCATCGGTGGGGGGGGGGGGGGGGGGGGGGTGGCGGGTGAGTTCACGCAGGGGGGTTCACTGTGGTGCACTGATTCCCGGGCGGCCGCAGTTTCACCAAACGCGGTCTTTGCGGACGGATGGTCATCACCTCCCGATGCTTGAATTCATAATTTGTGCGGTTTTTTCTGTAAGTGACTGCATCGGTTTCGGTTTCGAGAGCACGACGGCTGTTTGTCAACGCAGCTATCCACCTACAACTTCTCCATCCCATCATCACCTTCGCCGTTCTGACCAGGAATTTTCTGATTTGGTGCTTGGCTTGTGATTGTGTGGTGAAGCACACCGAAGATGATGACGCTGGCTCCTTCAGGGTGTTAAGAACGTACCCCGCACAGCGCATTCTTGTCATCGTATTTTACACTTTTCTTCGCGATAGGTGCTAAGTGTAGTGACGCTGTCGCCGCGATGTAGAGAGGAGATGTCCTCGCAAGAAGGATAACAAGTGCCACACAGGCGTGCAACAAGTTCAAAAAACGCTTCAACGAGACGTTTATGTTACCAGGAAACCTATTATAAACTACTACATCTGGATGGCAATAATTACCCTTGTCAACATTGTTCATAAAAAATCATTGGGCACATTTCTGTAAAACTTGAATGCATAACTGATATTTTAATTGTTCGTTTCATTGTAAATACAATTATGCTTGATTTCTGACACCGAATAAAAAATCCGTTAAAAGTAACAACAGGTTTCAGTAGATTGGGCGAGCAGTGGAACATGCCAAAATAGATTCGTGAAAAATAGAATCAATCAGCCGGACATGAGAAGTTTCGCGAACCCTATTGTGCAATTTGGGAACGGCAGTCATCTTTCAGTTTAGAATTTACCAACAACGTACACACCTGCTCAGCAGGTCCTTACCAGTTGGAACCCTTCAACTCCAACTCAAATAACGTAACTGGTCGGCCCCGATAAAACTTCCCTTTGTGGTCCAAGCACTGCCTAAATCCGAAACTCATGACAGAAACAAAATATTTATTGACCACTAAAGTTCCCATGCATACTTTAACCCAACCATCCGCCTTGCTTTTTAACATTGTTTCCCGCAGATATGTGCTTGAAGAAGTCATTCTGGTGACTGCAGCTCTTTCGGCCGCAGCCGCTAGTTTCCCCTAGGAGGGCGCCGGCGTCATGGGGATGAAGAACGACGTTTTCGCTGAGTCGGGGGCGTGAGACTTCTATCGGTGGTTGGTATGTCGAAGCTCGCAAAAGGTGGCTGGAATGCTTCCCGCACAGGTGCAGCTACGGGCGGTAAAAAGCTGTTGCCACCGAGATGACGGCTGCGTGTTGCGCTCAGGAAGGCTGGCACTCCGTTTTGGAGGAGAAGAACAAAACCTTATTCCAGTAAATGGTCCGAGAAGCGCGGTGGCCACCGGCCTTAGGCTGGGGGCCACTTCTGTGGCTCTTTTGACCACGGCTCCTTGTGTAGCCCGGTCGGAGCTACCCAACGCGTCCCTCTACTGCTCGCTGTTGGTGATTAGAGGAAAGGGGTCTTGGGGGCACTCCAATATGGAATGACTTAGTGAGGCGTGTTCCCCACACATGGGCGATGCTAACCAACGGAATTCTGTCGGATGGATGAGGTGGAGGCGAGCGCTACTTGCGAAGGCGTCCGTTTGCAAGAGCCGCCAAATACGCGTCTGGCTAATCGTAAGGGATGGATAAGGCGGGGCAAATTAACCACGCGGGAGGCCGTAGTGCTCTGTCATGTCCTTAAATGTGATGAGTCGGTCTTTGGCGGAGCGCGCCTTATCATGAGGCTGGTGGCGACGACGACAATGCCGCCAGATATGTGCAACCAAGCCGCACTGGTAGCAGATGGAAGCCGTTCGCCGAATTTCTAGCTGAGCTGAACGGCACAGCCTTCGAGGGTTGAACTGCCACATAATCTGAATTCCTGGTTGAATAGGAAGGGTTGCCGTGGTGTCGGGCTTCCAATTTCGGAAGTTGCAGGGAGGTGGCACTCGGTGGTCTCTCAAAGTCTTTGGAATAAAATTCCTTCTTGTAAGTTAGAGGACACCCGCAGGTACTTCTTTATGCTTCCTGAACACAAACGAATGCTGAACAAACCGAGAAACCTTACAAAGCAGGGACGCCAGTTGAGCGGGCATTGAGGCCCTGTTTCTTCAGCATCGGGATGACCGCCAACCCGTCACCTATCATGGCCGGCGTACTTTCAGCAAACCTGAATGATACTACACCGCGACGAAAAAAGGTTGCCTAGTGGTTTTTGGGCCACACAACGCTTCCCATCTTACCTCTAGTGCCAAAGATACACCATCGTCACGGATCATAACTCGTTGTGGCGGCTTTTGAACGTTCGCGATCCTTCTACCCGGCTTGAACTGTGGGCCTTGCGGCTTCAACAGTGTTAGTTTACGGGCACCTACAAGAGCAGCGGAAAGCATTCCGCGCAGATTCTCTTTGATCTCAGCCAATTGAAACAACAGATTCCGAATCTTGTAACCCTTACGAATATCTTGTCGCTGTACCAAGAGAGTTACCTCACATAAGTATTTTCCAGAGCGGACAACGACGATATGGCAACCTGCAACCTCTGTTCAGTTTTGTGCCTGTCTGTTTGGCAGGCAGCCCAAACTGCATTTCCTTATGACTTGCACAACAAGAACTACTCGTCGACATGCTCGCGACTCCTACTTGTTTCCCAAAGTTTCCGCTCTTCATTTTCCCGGGCCATGCACGACGACACTGCTACCGGATATTCGGGGCTTGGTAGGACGCGTCACCGCACGCGCCGACGCTACTACTGGCAGATGTGTCATGTGGCGGACCGGTACGCTTCCTGTTGCCACAATATCAGCGGTACAAACAACATATTGTTACAGTTTGTCAGCAGCCAAAGAACAAAATGTTATTACATTGCCCCAAGCATTGCGGACACGTGCTAGGGCTAAGCTGGGAAGAAGAAGAGGTGCACTGACGGTGCACATACCCGCGACAGCCGAAATTCCTCCGTCAGCAACGCGATCGTGCGAAAGGGCAGGGGTGAGAACCTTGCGGAGACGAGAGCGCAGCTCTACACTCATGACCACCAAGATGTTGCGGAGAGGAATACCTGAAAATGAAGGTGTATTTCACACACGTCGGCACAGGGAAGCGAGCACCGCGTTGGACCTAGCACCAACCTCATCTTCTTCCCAGATGAGCCATAGCACATGTCCGCAATGCTTGGGGCTATGTACTAACGGTTCGTTCTTTGGCTGCTGACACACTGTAACAATATGTCTTTTGCGCCAGGTACACTCGAACGAAAAACTTCCCCGCTCTCTCCATTGAGAATGTTGGTACCGATGTTCTTGGCTTGTTTCCATGGTCGATGAATGGTAATTTATGAAATATTCTCTGCGCCGGCTGCCTTTTCGGCCACATGGAGACCACTGCGATTACATCTCCTACGGCCACTGAGGTCTCCAACATTTTACTGGAGCGCCATTGACCACCTCGGGTAATCATTTGCCACCGCGTGCACCAAGTCACCGCTGATGTTGTTGAAGAGTTCTTTCGTTTGGATGCTTCATAATTTAACCATTTGCCATCGTACCACCTAAAATTGAATGTTTTGAGTGAACGCACCAGCGGCACCCATAATAATATGATCGCCATTTATGTGTATTCTGACAACAGAAACAGGGATGCCGCTTAGCCTTTTTTACTTACGCACGGGCCTGGCACGAGACGACCGGATACAGCCCTCTCTACCTTGTTAATACAGGTTCGCCACAAAGCATTCTGGACAACATCTATCGTTAATCTCACCACAGTGACTGTAGCATCGCCGATACACAATGCCGGACCGAGGAAGCCCGCCGCCTTTCTCGGTTGCGTGTACTGGCCTCCCAAGATCGTTCCAAGTGCGTTATCATAGCCGTGATCGGGACATTGCATATTAACAAGGTAATTTGGTGTTTTGATCTTTTTCCGCCATTGAGGTTGGTGGGAGAATCTGGTGGCTCATGACTTCGGGCTATTTTCAGTACTGAGCCATGTAAGGGAGGTCAATTGCGTTATCTCCCGGCTTCCCTCGGATGGCCGACACATTAAAAACCCGCAACTGGATCGAGTGTCTCACCTCAAGCGTTTTCGTTCTCACGACGTAACATGACTTCTCAGGAGGGCTACGTCTGAGCCCGAGGAGATGTTTGTGCACTGTGTGCATGATGCACTGAACTGAACATATATTTGCAGAACTAAGGGTAGGCAGTCAAGAAAGCTAAGCATAGCATACCGCGATTTCTGGTGGGTCATTTTATTCGTCGTATATACATTTATATATACGTATATTTGTGGGGAAAAAAAAATATATATATATATATTTATATATATTTATATATAATGAAATGAGGGGATCGTTGAAAATAAGACAAAAAAAAGTTTGGCAGTCAAAAAAACCTCGGAAAGAAAAGGGGAGGATATGGTAGGTCATTGAAACTGATAAAGAATTTCGAAAGAAAGAAAGTCGAGAAAAAATGCCCGCCAGGTCGGATTCGAACCCACGACCTCCAGATACCGCTCTGGTGCGATAACCACTATGCTACCTGCGGGGCTATTTTTCCCCTCCAGTTTCTGAAGTATTTATGCCAATGTAATTTTTTCCTGTGCTTGGGGGTGATAGCCAGCGCCACTCCGACTTCTCGGGATGAAGGGGACCTTCTTTTAACCCCCGGGACGTGACTCGAGTGTCGTCGACATGTCGAGAGTGGTCCACAGCGTTGAACCCTATTAAGCTTCCTATAACACCAAGACTGCCAGAACAGAGGCCCTCGCTATGCATGTAGCGAATCAGAATAATGAAATGAGAGGCTCGTTGAAAATAAGACATAAATAAAGTTTGGCACTCAAGAAAACCTCAGAAAGCAAAGGGGAGGATAGGGTAGGTCATTGCAACAGATAAAGAATTTGGAAAGAAAGTCGAGACAAAATGTTTGCCAGGTGGGATCCGAACCCACGACTTCATCTTGTCATCCCACCTGCTATGCGTGCTCACCCTTTCTTATGATGACAGCCAATTCTCGATGTCCTGGTTCTCACGGCCAGTTGAACATGGATGGGTCACGCTCGTGCCATGCACCGGAGCAGACGATGGGAGGTTACGAAGAAAACGCCATTTTCCAAGGGTCGTCAGTGGTCAGGGCAAAATGGGATTTTTTGCTTCGTAACTCCAGGCTGCGGTGAGGACGGTTAGAAAGAAAGTGTAGAAACAGCCCCACTGGTAGCCGAGTGGTCATCTCCCCAGACGCGTATTCTGGAGGTCTTCGGTTCGGATCCCACGCGTAAGACATTTGTTCTCCCCTTTCTTTCTTTCTTTCAAAATTCTTCATCTGTTTCAATGACCTACCGCACTCACCCCTTTAATTTTCGAGGCATTCTTGACAGTCAGCCCTTATACAACGTCTGAATACATCGAGCGCCTGATTTTCTATTCTGCTTCACCACACGCATAGCCAGGGCCTATGTTCTGGCAGTGTTGCTGCCATAGGTAGCTTAAGAGGGTTCAACGCTAATCGACCAAACTCGACATGTCCTAGACGCTCGAGTCACGGCCTGGGGGCTAAAAAAAGGTCCCGCTCACCGAGAGTAGTCCGAGTGGCGCTGGCTACCACCCCCAAGTGCAGAAAACAAATATTTTTATAAATAAAGCAGAAAGAGGAGGAAAAACAGCCCCTCCAGTAGTGCAGTCGTCATCGTGCCTGACGCGTGTTCTGGAGGTGGTGGATAAGGATGCCACCCGGTGGCGATTTTTTCTCCACTTTCCTTCAGTGTTTCAAAATTCTTCATTGGTTTCAATGACCCACCGCACTCTCCCCTTTGTTTGTCGACATTCTTGCCTGCCAACCCCTACTTCTGCCTATATAGCAATAGACAGAAGTAGGTACAGCAGTAGATGAGCTACCAAGTCATCAGCCTCCACTGCCTTGCTCGTCCTTGGTCTCCGTCCCTTTTGAAACGTTTTGATATCATCCGGCTCTAAACCCAAAGGTAGCTTAAGATGGTTCAACGCTGGTCGACAACTCTGGACATGTCGTAGACACAAGATTCACGACCCGGGGGTAAAAAGAAGGACCTCTTCACCCCGAGTAGTCCGAGAGGCGCTGGCTACCATCCCCCAGTGCAGGAAACAAAAAATGCCTTAACATAAATACCCGAGAAAGTCGTGGGGAAACAGCTCCGCCGGTAGCGTAGTGGTTATCGCACCAGACCGGTATTCTGGAGGTCGTGGGTTCGGATCCCACACGGCGGGCATTTTTTCAACACTTTTTTTCTGACTCAAAAAAATTCTTCATCTGTTTTTATGACCCACCAATCCTCCCCTTTGCTTTCTGAGGTTTTCTTGACTGCCTATCCTTATTTTCTGTCTTATTTCACTGAGCCGCTCATTTCCCGTTTCTGATTCGCGACATGCTTAGGAAGGGCCTCTGTTCTAGCAGTCTTGGGGCCAAAGGTAGCTTAAGAGGGTTCAACGCTGGTCGACCACTCTCTACATGGCCTAGTCACTAGAGTCACGACCCGGGGGTAAAAAGAAGGTGCCCTTCACCCTCAGAAGTCCAAGTGGCGCTGTCTACCACCCCCAGTGCAAAAAACAAAAAATACCTTTAGATAAATACCCGAGAAAGTGGTGGGGAAACTGCCCCGCCGGTAGTGTAGTGGTTATCGCACCCGACCGGTATTCTGGAGGTCGTGGGTTCGGATCCCACCCAGCGGGCATTTTGTACCACTTTCTTTCTGACTCAAAAATTGTTAATCTGTTTCTGTTACCCACCACAACCTCCCCTTTGGTTTCCGAGGTTTTGTTGACTGCCTACCCTTATATTCTGTCTTATTTCACTCAGCCCCTCATTTCTAATTTCTGATTCGCTATATATATGTATATATAAATAAATATATAAATATATATATATATATATATATATATATATATATATATATATATATATATATATATATATATATATATATACATATATATACAGAAAGATAGGTCGGCAGTTTACAACGCCAAAGAAGGCATAGGGATGTTAGAATTTTTTACTCCGATTAGTGCAGTTACCAACTTTTAAATATCCGTAAGGAAAAAAGAAAGAAAGGAAGAAAGAAAGAAGGAAAGAAAAACACACGCCCAGAGTGCGGACCGAAACCACGCCTTTCAATAAGATCTCGAATGCCTTACCAACTCGGTATCTGGGCGACTGTGTTATTCTTGACTTTCTGGGGTATTTATATTTAGTAGAGCGGTATCTGACGCTTGAGGGTTGTAGCCAGCGCCACTCTGACTTCACGGTTAGAAGGGAACCTTCTTTTACACCCCCGGGCCGGAACTCAAACGTCTACAGCCTGTCATGAGCGGGTCTTCTGGCGAGGAACCCTCTTATGCTCCGTTGGCCTCAAGGCTGCCAGATCGAAGACCCTGGCTAGGCTTTCGCAAAATAATATAGTTAGGAAATTAGGGACTCGTTGAGAAAATACAGAAAGATGGGTCGGCAGTCTACAACTCCATAAGAGGGGTAGGGGTGTTAGGATTTATTTTACTGCGGTTAGTGCAGTTAACAACTTTGAAATACACGTAAGAAAAATAGAAAGAAAGAAAAAAACACGCGCCCAGATTTTGACCGAACCCACGACTTTCGGTTAGATGTCGAATGCCTTACCATTTCGGCTATCTGGGTGACTGTGTAAATATTCACTTTCTGGGGTATTAATATTTAGAGGTTTTTATTTAAAGTGTTCCCCGCCAGTGACCCGCTCATGAGTGGCTGTAGACGTTCTAATCACGTTTTCTTTCTTTCTTTCTTTCCTAGAAGTTCCGGACTACCGTAGCAATAGGTCAATACTTGGATGCAGACACTTGGAGAACTCTGAACAAGGGTTTTATTGTTCCCAACAGTTTCGAAAGCAGAACCTTTCTTCTTCGGGGGTTATCTTGGAATAGACAGAAAAACGCTTATACACACTTTGCTTCCGAGGGCTTCCCTTACTCCTCACCCTCGTCAATGAGAGCTCTCGGGGAGAGTAGAAGAGCGGGAGGGTAAAAATAACATGTCGTAACTATACTACAGAATTTGGGAAAAAGCAAGAAAAGAGGAAGGGAGAGAGGAAAGTTGTAAATGGGAAGGAGGCACAGTTGTGGCATTGATAGACAGAAAACAGACGCATAAAGTTCAACCAATGTGCGTCTACAGAGAAAACGGCGTGCTGCGTCTGCGTGCGGAAAGAGAGAGAGAAAGATCCATAACATTTGGAGAGTCGAAGCTCAAAAGCCTGAACGAAAACGCTGTGGATAGCAGAGAAGCATGCCAACCTCTGCCTACTGGTGATCAATGGTAAAAAAGAACGAAAAATAGGCATTTGTGAATGGCGGTTTGAGACCGTCGTTAGACAGAGACATGAACCACATGGCCGCAGGTGGCCGAAGGAAGCTGATCGGGAAACGAAACATTCGCGGACAGCCTTGAAAAAAAGGATCAGTGAGTCCCCAATGCGCGGAGGCTCGTACGGGTCCGTCTAAATGGAATGGTCCGGAACGTTCGCGTAGAAAACGATTTAGGCCTTGTAAAGAACTACAGGCGGAGAACGATTTATTATCACCTCACCACCGCCGGAGGGGCAGTCGCCACGCCGACCGTCCCGCACCGCCACTCGAACGCCCCGCCCCCCCCCCCCACCTCCCACCGAACCCCTCGTTTCGCAGACGCCGGCACAACGCGGTTCCCCTTAGGGCGAAGGATGTGTTCTACGAACTTAAAATAGACAAAAAAGGGGAAAAAAAAGATAAAAAGCTATGGCATGATTATTCGTTTCGCCCTCCTTCAAAACCTCTCGGGGTGGTTACGTCAGTTTCGAAAGGAACTCAATCTCCCTGTGGTTTAATTTATTCCTTCGGCAAATGTCCGAAATTTATGTATAAAGAAGAATTCTCTTTGTTCCCGCTCGTATGTGCAGCTGAAGCCGGACTGAATTAAGACGGCCTGTATTTTTGCAAACGAGTGACCCGGGAGACGGAGATGCCTTGGCACCGGAAGGTCGGGGACGCCCTTCACGTGTGACTTGTGATAGTTAAACCTTTTGCGGAAAGATGTTTTTGTTTGGCCGATATATTCCTCCTCATAGACAAGGCAGCGGAATTTGTAGATTACATTAGGGGTGTCACAGTTGAGGTTGTCTTTGATTTCATATTTAAAGGTTGACCTGGTGGCCTGGGCAACATTAGAGGACTCCATATGGGGACAAAGTTTACAGCGCAGCTTGCCGTATGGCCAAGAATCCTAGAGTTCGCTCAGGTACTTCTGTTTTTGCCCTGACCAAAAGGTCCTTCAAGTTTCTGGCCGGTCTGTACACAGGACGGGGGGGGGGGGGGGCGCTGAAAAACTGAAAAACAGCCGACAAGCGCTCACTCTGCCTTATGATATTAAAATGTCGTCTAAGGATGTTGTTTACTTGGGAAGTTTTGGACGAGTACGCAAGGCCTAAGTTAGTCTCATGGTGGGTTTCTTTTAGGGTTTCAGTCAGAATGTCTTCTCTTTGTAAATTGCGTGCTCGGCTAATCGCATCGTCAATAATTTCTTCTGGATATTTCTGACCAATCAGGACGGTGTTTTGTTCCTCAGCATTTTTTCTAAATCGTCTCATCCAGAGCATATCCTGCGGTACCGGTGTACCTGTGAGTAGGGTATACTTGTTTTACAATGGCGGGGATGGCTGCTGTAGAAGTGAAGATATCGTTAGCGGTCTGTGGGCTTCCTGTACAATGTTGTTGAGACTCTCCCTTGGTCCAATATGAGCGTGACATCCAAAATATGTATGGTTTCGGCTGATATCTGATAGGTCAGTTTGATTGATGGATGCAGAGAGCTGATTTCTGAAATGAATTCCCTGATGCTTGCCTCATCATTATTCCAAATAAAGAAGATGTCATCGAGGAATCGTTTATAAATGATAGGTTTTGGACAGCATTTTGCAATGAACTCTGTTTCTAATGACGCCATAAAGATATTGGCGCATGTAGGTGCCGTTTTGGTAGCCATGGCTGTGCCGTTAATTTGGAGGTAATGGTTATTGTCGAATTCAAAGTGATTGTACTCAAGGACGAGTTGGAGGAGGGTTTTGAGTGTTCCAGGGGTTACGTCCAAGCAGAAATTAGAGTCACCCTAGCATGAGACTGCGGCAAGGATGCCATCAGAATGAGGAATGTTAGTGTACAGGGACGTAACATCCATGGTGACGAGAAAGCTGCTGGTTGGGACCTCGAGGTCTGAAACCTCGCGGAGAAAGTGGCCTGTATCCTTTACGTATGAGGGGAAAGTCGGCGGGATGTCTTTAATTAGGTGGTCAATGAAACTGGATATTTTTTTCGTTTGCCGTTCCATTGCTGGATACAATGGAGCTACCAGGATTGTTTTCTTTGTGTATTTTAGGTAGGAGATAAAAACGTCGGGGCTTAGAATTTCGGGGTAGCATCGCTTCATACATCGGATCGGTTATTTTCCCATTACGCAGTAAGGACTTTAGTGTATCCACAATTTCAGCTTCAAATCGCAATGTTAAGTCGTCTGTGAGCTTGTATTAGAATGTTTCGTCAGCTAGCTCTCGCTGTCCCTCGTTTAGATAGTCAGTCTTGTTCATAATTACCACAGCCCCGTCTTTGTCTGCAGGTTTTATTACAATGACAGTATCCTCACTCAGGCACTTCAGTGCTTCACGCTCATCCCAAGCGAGGTTGCTGCGGGTGGGCAACCGTTTTTCCAACCCTTTGATTGTATCTTTTTGCACGGCCGAAATGTATAGATTCAAGTGCTTATCCCGTTGCGCATTTGGGGTCCACATTTTGTCTGAAGGGGCAGGAAGTAATTGTTTGCTTTCAGTTGGACGCCCATGAAAGTATTGCCGAAGGCGCAGCTTTCTCGCAAAGTTGTCCAGGTCCTGATAAAGTTCGAATTCATTAACGTTTCCCGATGAAGGACAGAAGTTTAGGCCCTTTGACAGTAATTTGATTTCCGGTGAAGAGAGCTCCCTACTTGAGATTTTCACAACGTTAGAATGCGAGTGCTTGCGCTCAGCGGGAGAGGGCTGTTTATTTGGGAGTTTCAAAACGTTAGAGCACTTAAGGCTGTTTTTTAAATCACATAGAGTCTCTTGTCCTGCCCTCGCCTCCACCCCGGCAACCACCATCAGAGCGCCATCGTCCCCGCGAATTGAAATTTTGTCCCGTTTGCATTTTTTTGCCTATTGGTTTTCCGCAATTTTCTGTTTTTTATCTTCGTATTTTACCAATTCAGATTGTTCCGGATTAGAGAGAATTGCTTCCTGGCGTTTTACGAGTTGAGCTGATCTGCGTTCCTCGGCCTTCCGACTGCTGTGCCTCATAACCAATTTCGTCACGCTCACGGACGCGACATTTAAGATCTTTTCCCACACCTTTCTCTTGGTGTCACTAAACGTAGACATTGAAGGTGACAACCGTAGCTGGAGACCATTGGGTGCCGAATTACTCTTGACATAGAAATTCAGATAGGGGGCATGTGAGGTAAATCGTACTTTTTTTCCACAGTTTTACGTAATGATAGGAATGATTTGGACCACTTCACGCGAGATTGGATCTCACCTGAGGCGCCGCACTGTCAATTTGTCGCCCCCGATGCCCCGCGCGAGCCGCCTGGGCGTAGCTGTGTCGGCCCGCCGGCAGTGCTGCAGGCCCCTCAGCCGCCGCAGCACCTGGCGTGGGGCGTCGTGGCGGGGATTTTCGGCGAGCGCCGCCCACAATTTCGAAGCTCAATTTGTCCTTTTGGGGCTGTGGGGGCCTCTGCGGGAGCTCAGGAAAGTCCAAAAGTCCGGTGACGGCCGGGGTAGCTGCAGAATCCGAGGCGTGGTCCGCGCACTCCCGTGTGAAGCGGGTGGCGTTCCTGAGAAGAAGTTGATTCACGTGGCTGGTCATCACGGCCACTCCCTCGTAGCTCGGATGGACTCCGTCCGCCGCGAACACACGAAACGACGGCAGCAACTCCATCCCATGGTCGATGAAGTGGACGTTCCGGGTCCGGCGGCAGTACTCCCGAAGCCACTCGTTGACCAGGCAGGCCTCGTTGTTGTAGCGTTTCATGGCTCTTCTGTTGGCGCCTCCACGGTGGCGGTTTGGGGTCTTTGGCAGGAGCAGGGTGATAAAGGTCTTCTGAATGTCCGGGCGTTCGCGGCGAATAAACTCCAGTACGTCCCGGTACGAGTCTAACGTGCTCGCTGCCGATAGGTGCCGCTTCACAATGTCTTTTGCCCCGACGTGGAGTACCAACGTGTTCGCTCTCTGCATCCATCAATCAAACTTACCTATCAGATATCAACCGAAACCGTAAAATTTTTGGATGTCACGCTCATATTGGACCAAGGGAGAGTCTCAACAACATTGTACAGGAAGCCCACTGACCGCCAAAGATATCTTCACTTCTACAGAAGCCATCCCCGCCATTGTAAAACAAGTATACCCTATTCACAAGCACACCGGTACCGCAGAATATGCTCTGGACGGGACGAATTCGAAAAACATGCTGAGGAACTAAAGACCTCCCTGATTGTTCAGAAATATCTAGAAGAAATTATTGACGATGCGATTAGACGAGCACGCAGTTAACAAAGAGAAGGCATTCTGACTTCAACCCTAAAAGGAACCCACCATGAGACTAGCTTAGTCCATACGTACTTGTCCAAAACTTCCCAAGTAAACAACATCCTGAGACGACATTTTAATATTATAAGGCACAGTGAGCGCTTGTCGGTTGTTTTTCAGCGCCCCCTCCCCGTGCTGTGTACAGACGGGCCACAAACTTGAAGGACCTTTTGGTCAGAGCAAAAACAGAAGTACCTGAGCGAACTCTAGGCTGCCGGCCATGCGGCAAGCCGCGCTGTAAACTTTGTCCCGACATGTAAACTTCGTCCCAACATCCCCACAAGTTTTGGACGAGTACGTAAGGACTACGTTAGTCTCATGGTGGGTTCCTTTTAGGGTTGAAGTCAGAATCCCTTCTCTTTGTAAATTGCGTGCTCGGCTAATCGCACCGTCAATAATTTCTTCTGGATATTTCTGACCAATCAGGGCGGTCTTTAGCTCCTCAGCATGTTTTTCGAATTCGTCCCGTCCAGAGCATATCCTACGGTACCGGTGTGCTTGTGAATAGGGTATACTTGTTTTACAATGGCGGGGATGGCTGCTGTAGAAGTGAAGATATCTTTGGCGGTCAGTGGGCTTCCTGTACAATGTTGTTGAGACTCTCCCTTGGTCCAATATGAACGTGACATCCAAAAAATGTATGGTTTTGGTTGATATCTGATAGGTAAGTTTGATTGATGGATGCAGAGAGCGAACACGTTGGTACTCCACGTCGGGGCAAACGACATTATGAAGCGGCACCGATCGGCAGCGAGCACGTTAGACTCGTACCGGGACGTACTGGAGTTTATTCACTGGGAACTCCCGGACATTCAGAAGACCTTTATCACCCTTCTCATGCCACAGATCCCAAACCGCCGCCGTCGAGGCGCCAACAGAAGAGCCGTGCAACGCTACAACAACGAGGCCCGCCGGCTCAACGAGTTGCTTCGGGAGTACTGCCGCTTCCCACGAAACGTCCACTTCATCTACCATGGGATGGAGTGGCTGCCATCGGTTCGTGTGTTCGCGGCGGACGGAGTGTATCCGAGCTACGAGGGATTGGCCATGATGATCAGCCAACTGAATCAACTTCTTATTAGGAACGCCGCGCGCTTCACAAGGGAGTGGGCGGACCACTCCCAAGATTGTGCAGCTACCCCGGCCGTCACCGGACTTTTGGACTTTCCTGTGATCCCGCAGAGGACCCCACAGCCCCAAAAAGACTAATAGAGCTTCCAAGTCGTGGGCGGCACTCGCCGAAAATACCCGCGACGCCCCACGCCGGGTGCTGTGGCGGCTGAGTGGCCTGCAGCCCTGCCGGCCGGCCGGCTCAGCTACGCCTAGGCGGCTCGCACGGGGCCATCGGGGGCGTCAAATTGACAGTGCAGTGGCTCAGGTGAGGTCCGCTCTGGCGTGAAGTGGTCCAAATCATTCCTATCATTACGTAAAACTGTGCAAAAAAAGTACGATTTACCTCACATGCCCCCTATCTGAATTTCTACGTCAAGAGTAATTCGGCACCCAAGGGTCTCCAGCTACGGTTGTCACCTTCAATGTCTACGTTTAGTGACACCAAGAGAAAGGTGTGGGAAAAGATCTTAAATGTCGCGTCCGTGAGCGTGACGAAATTGGTTATGAGGCACAGCAGTCGGAAGGCCGAGGAACGCAGATCAGCTCAACTCGTAAAACGGCAGGAAGCAATTCTCTCTAATCCGGAACAATCTGAATTGGTAAAATACGAAGATAAAAAACAGAAAATTGCGAAAAACCAATAGACAAAAAAATGCGAACGGGACAATATTTCAATTCGCGGGGACGACGGCACTGTGATGGTGGTTGCCGGGGTGGAGGCCCGGGGAAGACAAGAGCCTCTATGCGACTCAAAAAGCAGCCTTAAGTGCTCTAATGTTTTCAAACTCCCAAATAAACAGCCCTCTCCCGCTGAGCGCAAGCACTCGCATTCTAACGTTGTGAACATCTCAACTAAGGAGCTCTCTACAGTGAAAATCAAATTACTGTCAAAGGGCGTAAACTTCTGTCCTTCATCGGGAAACGTTAATGAATTCGAACTTATCAGGACCTGGACAACTTTGCGAGAAAGCTGCGCCATCGGGAATACTTTCATGGGCGTCCAACTGAAAGCAAAAAATTACTTCCTGCCCCTTCAGACAAAATGTGCACACCAAATGAGCAATGGGATAAGCACTTGAATCTATACATTTCGGCCGTGCAAAAAGATATAATCAAAGAGTTTGAAAAACGGTTGCCCATCCGCAGCAACCTCGCTAGGGACGAGCGTAAGCACTGAAGTGCCTGAGTGAGGATATTGCCATTGTAATAAAAACTGCAGACAAAGGCGGGGCTGTGGTAATTATGAACATGAGTGACTATCTAAACGAGGGACAGCGACAGCTAGCTGACGAGACATTTTACCGCAAGCTCACAGACGACCCAGCATTGCGATTTGAAGCTGAAATTGTGGATACACTAAAGTCCTTGCCGCGTGATGGGAAAATAACGGATCCGGTGTATGGAGAGATGCTACCCCAAAATTGTAAACCAGGACGTTTCTATCTCCTACCTAAAATACACAAAGAAAACAATCCTGGTCGCCCCATTGTATCCAGCAATGGAACGGAAATAGAAAAAATATCCAGTTTTATTGACCACCTAATTAAAGACATCCCGGGGACTTTCCCCTCATACGTAAAGGATACAGGCCACTTTCTCCGCGAGGTTTCAGACCTCGAGGTCCCAACCAGCAGCTTTCTCGTCACCATGGATGTTACGTCCCTGTACACTAACATTCCTCATTCTGATGTCATCCTTGCTGCAGTCTCATGCTACGGTGACTCTAATTTCTGCTTGGACGTAACCCCTGGAACACTCAAAACCCTCCTCCAACTCGTCCTTGAGTACAATCACTTTGAATTCGACAATAACCACTACCTCCAAATTAACGGCACAGCCATGGGTACCAAAACGGCACCTACATGCGCCAATATCTTTATGGCGTCATTAGAAACAGAGTTCATTGCAAAATGCTGTCCAAAACCTATCATTTATTAACGATTCCTCGATGACATCTTCTTCATTTTGAATAATGATCAGGCAAGCCTCAGGGAATTCCTTTCAGAAATCAACTCTGTGCATCCATCAATCAAACTGATCTATCAGATATCAACCTAAACCATTAAATTGTTTGGATGTCACGCTCACATTGGACCAAGGGAGAGTCTCAACAACATTGTACAGGAAGCCCACTGACCTCCAACGATATCTTCCCTTCTACAGCAGCCATCCCCGCCATTGTGAAACAAGTGTACTCTACTCACAAGCACACCGGTACCGCCGGATATGCTTTAGACGGGACGATTTCGAAAAACATGCTGAGGAACTAAAGACCGCCCTGATGGGTCAGAAATATCCAGAAGAAATTATTGACGATGCGATTAGCCGAGCACGCAATTTACAAAGAGAAGGCATTCTGACTGAAGCCCTAAAAGAAACCCACCATGAGACTAACTTAGTCGTTACGTACTCGTTCAAAACTTCCCAAGTAAACAACATCCTGAGACGACATGTTGATATCATGAGGCAGAGTGAGCGCTTGTCGGCTGTTTTTCACCGGCCGACCCGTGCTGTGCACAGACGGGCCAGAAACTTGAAGGACCTTTTGGTCAGGGGAAAAACATAACTACCTGAGCAAACTATAGGCTGCCGGCCATGCGGTAAGCCTCGCTGTAAAATTTGTCCCCACATGGAGAGCCCTTTTGTTGCCCAGGCCACCAGGTCAACATTTAAATATGAAATCAAAGACAATCTCAACAGTGACACCCATGTAATCTACAAACTCCGCTGCCTTGTCTGTGAGGAGAAATACATCGACCACACAAAAACATTTTTCCGCAAAAGGTTTAACAATCAGAAGTCACACGTGAAGGCCCTCCCCGACCTTCCGCTGTCCAGGCATCTCCGACTCCCGGGTCACTCGTTTGCAAAAATACAGGCCGTCCCAATTCAGTCCGGCTTCCGCTGCACATACGAGCGGGAACAAAGCGAATCCTTCTTTATACATAAATTTCGGACATTTGCCGAAGGAATAAATTAAGCCACAGGGAGATTGAGTTGCTTTCGAAACTGACGTAACCACCCTGAGATGTTATAAAGGAGGGCGAAACGAATAATCATGCCATAGCTTATTTCTTTTTTCCCACTTTTGTGCCCCTTACAAGTTCGTAGAACACATCCTTCGCCCCTGAGGGGAACCTTGTTGTGCCGGCGTCTGCGAAACGAGGAGGTCGGTGGGGGGGTGTGCAGTGCGGGAGAGTCGGCGTGGCGACTGCCCCTCCGCCGGTGATGAGGTGATAAATCCTTCTCCGCATGTGGTTCTTTACAAGGCGTAAATCGTTTTCTACGCAAACGTTCCGGACCATTTTACTCAGACGGACCCGTACGAGCCTCCGCGCATTGGGGACTCACTGATAATTTTTTTCAAGGCTGTGCGCGAATGTTTCGTTTCCCGATCAGCTTCCTTCGGCCACCTGCGGCCATGTGGTTCTTGTCTCTGTCTAACGGTGGTCTCAAAGCACCATTAACAAATGCCTCTTTTTCGTTCTTTTTTACCATTGATCACCAGTAGGCTGAGGTTGGCATGATTCTCTGTCTTCCACAGACGTTTCGTTCAGGCTTTCGAGCTTCGACTCTCCAAATATTACGTATTTCTCTCTCTCTCTTTCTCTCTTTCCGCACGCAGACGCAGCATGCCGTTTTCTCTGTAGACTCACATTGGTTGAACTTTATGCGTCTGTCTTCTGTCAATCAATGCCGCAACTGTGCCTCCTTCCCAATTACAACTTTCCTCTCTCCCTTCTTCTTTTCTTGCTTTTCCCACCTTCTGTAGTATAGTTACGACATGTTATTCTTACTCTCCTGCTCTTTTATTCTCCCCGAGAGCTCTCATTGGCGAGGGTGAAAAGAAAGGGAAGCCTTCGGAGGCCAAGTGTGTATAAGCCTTTTTCTGTCTATTCTAAGATAACCCCCGAAGAAGAAAGGTTCTCCTTTCGAAACTGTTGGGAACAATAAAACCCTTGTTCCGTGTTCAACAAGTGTCTGCATCCAAGTTTTGACCTCTATATAAATATACGTATATATATATATATATATATATATATATATATATATATATATATATATATATATATATATATATATATATATATATATATGTATATATATATATATTTATATATATATATATATATATATATTTTTTTTTTTTTGCCGCAAACCACGTATGGGTTTGTTTATTTATTGTTTGTTTTTACTGCCCGCCCAAGCCCTGCTGTATTATCTGTGCCCCAAGGGATGCGCGTCGTTCATTCTTTTTTTATGACGCAAATGCTATCTCATTCAGATATGCAGACTGTTTCATCTTAACGTCAATAGCCCAGAATAATCTTCTCTGATCTGCAATGTTCTGGATGTAAATCGACGGTTCCTGAAACACTCGCGCCGAAAGGTCAAACCCTGCAGGGCAGACGTCACGGCCTTCGTTTTGACGATCCTCGCCCGCGCAAGTAACTGTTAACCGCTGCTTTGCCGCCTCTGTATTCTTTTGAGTATTTAGGGGAGCACAAGTTCACTACAATAAACTTGTTTTCATTGAAGACTACTGCGTCGTCTTTGGCCACGTGACAATATATATGAATATATATATATATATATATATATATATATATATATATATATATATATATATGGTCCACCACATTCTTTCTTACTCGAAAGATTCTTCATCTGTTTCTATGACCCACCACAACCTCCCCTTTGCTTTCCAAGGTTTTCTTAACTGCCAATCCTTATTTTCTGTTTTATTTTCACCGAGCACCTCATTCCCCATTTTCTGATTCGCTACATGTTTATCGAGGGCCTCTGTTGTCGCCCACCCGGCGGGCATTTTTTCACCACTTTCTTTCTGACTTAAAAAATTTATTTATTTATTTATTTATTTATTTATTTATTTATTTATTTACTTATTTATTTATTTAGTTATTTATTTATTTGTTTATTTATTGATTCGTTCAGTTATTTATTTATTGCTTTATTTCATACCTGCTTGCTTTTGCATGCATTACAGCAGGGAGATACATAACACTAAGCATCAAATATGAGACCAAATAACATAATAATTCTGCAAAGCGCGGTGAAAATCGTCATTACAAACAGTAGATAAAATCATCAGTGGAAGATAATTACACTTTCATCTTGATCTAAAATAAAATGAATAGCGCAAGGCGTCACCTTCAAGGAAAGTCAATAATTCGCTTCAACCTACCGATCCAACTTTGGGATATGTAGAATGGCGCTTGGATATACTTCTCCCCTTCTATTCCAGTTTTCGGATGATAGATACTACGAAAAAATTTCAACCTCTCGTTTCGTATAAGATCTTTTCCGTCTTACCATTTAAGTTTACTTTTACTTTCCCTCATCCTAAGTTGACAGTGCCAATACCTAATACAAATCGCACTGCCCTATTCTGTATGTTTTCGAGCGTATCAACCAGCTCTTTGCTGTAGGGATCCCAGAAACCACATGCGTACTCCTACATTGAGCGCACATGAGTGAAATACTGTTGTTCTTTTAAGTTAGGTGGAGGTTCGCTGAAATTTTATCTCGGAAAGCCTACAACACGTGCAGCCGTAACTTTTAACAACTCGTTAAATAAACGCCTCGTTATTCATATTTCCGGGCCGTTCTTAAAGCAGTGTAATTTACTGTATGCGCATTCAATTGGAATGAAGATTTTCTTAAAGTTGACGTAAATACACTTTTTAAAATTCAACGACTTTTCTGAATCAGCACAACAGGATGTTATTAATTTAAATCATGCTGCAAGTATTCGGAATCACGTTCATTCGATATGGTCTTGTAAGTTACACAATCACTTGCGCACGTTTTTAACAAAGATTTCAGGCCACACAAACAAAAGAGGGCCCGCAACTGAGCCTTGGGGAATTCCTGATGCCGCGGGAACATATCCGGACGAACAACCATTGAGAGAAAACAACTGCTGTCTTAGAGAGATATACTCGGATATTCATGCAATAATCGATTCATTCAGTTTATTTCCCGCAATGTATTAACAAGAAGGTGATATGAAACACCGTCAAATGCTTTTTTGCCGCACAAGAAAATAGTCAGCTACTTTAAGCTTATCTATTGCTAGAGCCAAATCGTGCGTGAACTCAACAAGCTGCGTTGAGCAAGAAAAATCAGACGAAATCTGTGTTTGCTAGGATGCTGGCGATTATGTTTAACCAAATGAGTCATATCCCAAGTGTAGGTAATCTCAATTTCAAACACCGCAACTAAATTAACATGCAGGCTTCGTCATTCACAAGGCTCTGTTGTTATGGCAAATTCAAAATAACACTTGTTCCTAAATAGGCAGTAATAAAATTCCATGAAGTAGCATAGTCCAGGGCACGAAATTGGGCCTACCAATGCACGAGCTTAGCCTCTTCTACGTTTATCATAAGCAATATAGTGGGCATTGTTTTTCGCAGTAATATTGTGAGAAGAATAGCCGGAAGCTTGCGCTTTTGCGCGCCCTTGCCTTGCTTTGGTGGGTAGTACTTGACATGGCGCCGGTTGAGCTCCTGCGTGGTGGCCGCTTGCTCGACACCCTTTAAGGCCACTTATTTTGGTGACCCACCGCCATCTCGGGTCGGACATCACTGCCGGGTCGATGTCTCCAATGGTCTCCATTTCTTGAGGGGGCGAATAGTCTCGAGCTGATGCGTCGACGAAGCCGACGGGCGAGGCGTTGTAGCGGCTATAACAGGCGAAGCTTAGCTCACCCATCGGTGTGGCACAGCCTTCTTGTGGCAATAAATGGCATTTCGATGGCCTAAATGTTTCCCTGGTAATGTCCAGTGAGCCCTTGCACCTTGCCCGTTCACCTAGACCCCTCATTACTGTTTCACAAATGTAGTTCGTTCATTTAAAGCGCAGAAACATCGAGCGGATGAAAAACGTGTGTGCGCCATTCGACTCTAATGGCTCTTTCTTCACACAAGGAAAAACCGGTCCTACATCGGCGGGTCTTCTTCCAAGCACGTCTGTGCATGAATTCTCGTCGCCCAGACGCGCACCGTTGTTCGCATAATGACGTAAAACCTGATACCTTACGAAGGCCGGTCTCCTCTTGAACACCGGTTGCCGAAAATTCTGCGGCCGTTCGCTTGCCGTAATTTGGTCGAGGACCGCTAACCAAATAAAAACATACATTCTGAGGCCGTAAGCCGGCCGGTCTTCTTGATAACACCGGCTGCCCGAAGAAACCGAATATTCTGCCGCCGGACGCGCGGTTCACCGTTGAAAGAGCCGATGCGCGGCATCCGCGCTGCGGCCGGTCTCCTTTGGAACACCAACTGCCACAAGACTACGGATATGCTGTGGCAGGTCGCTTGCCGTGCTTCGGGTGAATACCGCTTCCCGAAGGAAAAACGAATGCCCTAAAGCCGTACTACGGGCGATTTCTTTCTCAACATCGGCAGCCGAAAGGCAACTGAATATCTGGCAGCCGGGCAGCTGCCGTTGTGCGTCTGAACACGGGCGGCCGGAAAAATACCGAAGTGCTAGTTGCCGAATGTTGGCCGTTTATCGTATGATCAGTGGCTGCCAGAACCTGAATGCTGGCCGGACATGCCAGAAAGCGGCCATAGACGGGCCGGTCTTCGGACACACTTTCTCTGCCGCCTGGGGAACACATTTTGCGTTTGCAAGAACAACAACTTCAGCCGCAAAAGCAATTTATGTCTTTCATGGAATGGAGTCGTGATCCGTCCCGGTACAGACAGGAAGGTAAGCCTGATTGTTTTGATGGTACCACCTCAAGTCCAGCGGCATGGATTCAGTTCTACGAATACGCGTGCTCCAACAATTACTGGATAACAGACTCTGATTGGATAAATAACCTACGAGTATACCTTTTGGGGAACGCGAAGAAGTGTTTTGAATTGCGGATGGCAGGAAACGCTGACGAGCCTTGGGCCGAATGGCGAGCCAGCTTCATTCGCTCATTCGACTTGAACACCGTTGAGCGTTGGGATCAGGCCATTTTCTTCAAACACAAGGAGGTGACGTTGGTGAATTACTTCTACGAGAAGCGCAGACTCCTGCAGCTTGGCGATCCTTATCTCCCTGAGTCTTCCATTGTACCACTAATCATCCATGGTATGACGAAAGCCGTTCAACGCCACGTTCTTCCAAGGGTTCCTAGCACAGTGGAAGGACTCCTCCATGCGTTTACGGACGTCTGCGTCGACCTTCTTCCACCAATCGTCCAGACCCGACAGTAGGACACTGCTCGGAATGCCATACTCTCGGTCGGCACGCCTAGTGGTGCTCAGCAGCAAAAAAAAAACGAATAAAAGAGGGTGATCGGTCCCACCCAAAGACCCCAAGCGAGACTGTGTACCTAATTAAATCTGAATCCAATTTACTGTGTGCACCAATGTATGTCAGCGGGAGACTAGAAAACGTTTTAGTGGACACCGCAGCATCAGTGAGCACATGAGTACAGGAATTGCCTCGCCAGATGACGTATTTGTTGGTAGGGTTGTCCAGGTACATGGCTACGATGGGACTGCTAGGGTGCTTGATAAATGGACGCGCGTCGAAGTCGATTACCAGGGAAGTAAAGTGCTCGTAGAAGCATTAGTAATAGACGACAGAAGTTTAATTTCATCCTAGCCCGTCCTGACATGAAAAGATTGAGGCTCAACATTTCTTGGAAGGATGAGGTGCTCGTTGGCCATCCCACTGAGACGATATGCGCACAGACAACGCCGTCCATCAGGCTGGTCACGAATAGCGAGAACGTCTGTTCACAATATCCTCAAATTTTGTGTGTAGGCGCTTATGCGCCAGCCGCAGCAGTCATGGAAGTGCCGTTTCAACTGCGCGATGTTACTGCTGTACGAAACAAACCATATGGCATGTCCTACAAAAAAAAGAAGTGAATAAAAACTGAACTCAAAGTCTGCTGGAGTATCGTATCATCCGACCTTCCGTATCAACATTTGCGTCACCTATCACAATGGTTCTCAAGGACGATGGTACATATAGGCTGTGCACAGACTACAGGCTTGTGAATCGCCAGACTGACCTGTTGCCGTACCCAATGCCAAGAATAGACGACATTATCAATGACACCGGCGGTTGTTCTTGGTTCTCTCGAGTCGATCTGTGCAAAGCGTATTGGCGAGTACTACTTCAGGAGGAATTCAATCACTTCACTGCATTCGTGACTCCTTTTGGTACATATGAGTACAACAGACTCCCCTTCAGATGGAAGAAGTCTGGAGTATGGTCCCAGAAAATGATGGACACCATCCTACAAGAGTTCTCGGGACAATTTTGTGGAGTGTATGTTGCCAACATAATAATCTATTCCAGGAGCAGAGATGAGCACTTATCACATCTCTCACAAGTGCTAGACGCCCTTAGTAAAGCTAAACTGAAGCAAAATGGAGAGACGAGCTAGTTGGTTTGCAATTTCCATGAGTGAAACTTAAGCGCAAAAGTTTGTCACAGGGACGAGAAAGGGAACGACACAGGCTAAACTGAAGATTATTTTCAAGAAGGGTGAGTTTTTAAAAATTTTGTTGTCTTTCTGGGAAGAGTTTTTGATGGCAAGACGAAAAGCCCGAAAGAGAAATCCGTCAAGCGAATTTTACAGCTATGCAAGCCCCATGACGTGCATTCTCTACTCGTCTTCCTAGGACTCGCTGGCCACTTCAGGGCATTCATCAAGGATTATGCCACTTAGTCGAAATGCCTCACAGCATCGACGCAGAAAGATGTTCCCTTTGAATGGACCAAGGAATCCGACAGCGCATATCAGAAGCTTACAAAGATATTATCGTCGTACCCAGTATTGACGCTCCCAGATTTCACCAAATCGTTTGAACTGACCACAGATGCATCGCATTACGGAGCCGGGGCGATTTTGTACCAAAGAGATGACAAGGAATCACCGAAAAGACAGCTCAGGGCCATTGGTTATTATTCTTACACCTTTACCAAGGCAGAGATTAATTATTCTACGACAGAAAAAGAGTCCCTGGTGGTATTGATGGCGCTGCGTTACTTCCGAACGTACTAGGAGGGCCGACGCGTCAGATTATTCACACACAATCAAGCCTTGACCTATATACTGAATTTGTCCCATCCAAAAGGGCGGCTGGCCAGGTGGGTCAGTGAACTGCAGCAGTTCGCGTTTGAGATTGCTCACAGACCAGGTGCAAGCTACCGGACGCCGATGCCATGTCACGACTCCACATACTTGCCTCATGTGATGATCAGCACGTGAGCGCGCTCTTACGGGATGGTACAGAGGCGATGTCGCTGAAAGATGATCGTTTACAGGTACCAAAGACTAGTGTACCAAAACTGTTGGCTCTTTACCATGATTCACCTCACTCTGGCGGACATGACATATTTTGGCGCACATACTAGACAATCAAGCAAAGATTTCATTGGAACACCATGAAGCAAGACATCTCTGAATAAGTACGGACCTGTCACCAGTGTCAACTCTGCAAGGCCAGGTTCAAACCCAGAGGTAGTACAATGATCATCGCAGAACAATTCAAAGAACCATTCGCCGCGATCCACTTTGATTTCGCGGAGCTAAGAAAAAAAGGCGAGGGAAGAGGAAGCACGCATGCGTTCCTACTAGCAATTGATGAGCGCAGGCGAATGGTCGCGTGTAAAGCCGGAAAGGAAGATGCAAGGAGCGTCATCTTTCTCTTGAACCGGGATATGTTTAAGGATACCAAAACAATTGTGGCCGACAATTGACCAGCCTTTCGGAGCGAGAAGTTGAAGAATTGGGCTCTCCTGCGCAATGTGAAGCTGTGTTTCTCAACGCCGTACCACCCTGAAGACAACGGGTTAGCTGAGAGAGCTATACGTGACATCAAGCAGTTTATTTCCTTCTATCCAGATTTCAAAGGGGGCTGCACATATGCTCTATAAGCCGCTGATGTACAGCACAACCACTCGCACACAGAAGCTTTAGGATGCAGTCCATACTTTGCATATCATGGGAAATCTGAGTGGCTTGCATTTCGATCACCTCCTCGAGATTACCGATTCAATAGTACTCAGTGAACAAGAAAGGTCCGAGAGAGAAAATGAAAGGTACCGGATCGCAATGAAGAAGCATTACGACCGTCTTCACACGACCAAGGTTCCGAAAATTGACGTTGGGTTATAAGTCCTTGTCCGGAAAGGCTTGCAGGGTTCCAAGGGTCCTTTTTCAGGGCCCTACATGGTTGTGAAGACTCTTCACAAACATGGAATTTTGAAGTACATATGCTACCATGGACCTAATAACATCGTGGAAGCTGCGTCTATGTGCAACGTAGTGCTGTATCAACTCCGGAGGGTTGACAACAGAGGGGCGGCCTGTTTACAGGAAGACGAAAAGGTCGACGAGGAGCGGGGCAGCAGCCAGAGGAGGAGGGACGGGAGGAGGTGAAAGGACGAGAACCGGACTGTTGTTTGTCTACTTAGTGGACTCGACCCAATAAAGGGCAACGTTACATAATTAACAAATTATTGTTCTCTTCCGCTGCTGCTTAACCAATAATGAAGCTTAACCGCTGATGCTTCCGAGAACAGAATGTCAGAAGAGCGTTTGTTTTTGCTGTATTTTCACCCTTCCCACGTTTCATGTACATATAGATGTTTTCCGTGTTTCTGCTGCATAGACTGAGTTGAAGTTCTAGCGTGTGTTTCGCCTACTCTTTACTTTTGTCTCTGTGTTATTGTTCGCTGGAATGATGAATTTCTTAGTTTGTTGCCAAAAAACTTGCCCAACTTAGCTCCTTAGTTAGACTATTGAGAACTTGAATTGACGCATGGCTGTTAATTTTGTTGAAAACAGAACTTCATTAGGCACTCCATTATTGTAGGCCTGCAAATAAGGAGCAAACAACTGTACGTTTGTTTATTGCTTGCTGAGGCACAAACGTCAAGCAGCTTCAAAGAAGGCGCCAAACGAAATTACCCTTGCACTCATATTTTTCTACACAGGAGAAGTTGGGCATGTCGAAGCGAGCTTCAGAACTCATTTTTTAGTTTTATATTTGCCTTAGGTCTTGAATGGCTTTCTTTGCCTTCGACGTTCAACGTCCTTATATACTGTGGGAATTGCGGACCAGAGTATTGCATCACTAGAGAGTGGAGGACAAACAAACAGCACCATGTTATTTGAGTTTTTTGTCTTCATGATCATTCGCTTGGCTGCTTGCGAAAGATTGGTCTACACTACGTCATGCTTGTATGGTAAGCTGAGCATTCGTGATGATATGCAACATTTGTAGCGACGACTTACAATCCTCAAAAACCTAAAGTACAATTGGAACTTTGATTGCCCTAAAGTCGCGTTCATGTTGTTCGTAAGCAATACAGCATTCGAAGCCTGGAACCAACACTGGGTATTTTTTTCTCACAAAGCATCTAGAAAACATAACCGTACCGGGCAATAACAAAAACTGCCCTAGATAATTCAGATGTAGTGTCGTCGGCAGCAAGAATAAGACGGCATAATTCACGGGGCTAAAGCCCGAGAACTGCGTTTTGCAAACGTTGATGTCGCTTTTCTGCTAGCACTGAAGAGTTGAGTATTACCCGCACTGTCTTCTCGACGTGTGCAATCAAGCAGAAACGAGGCACAACATTGATGTTTCTGTGAAGCACTATTAGAAGCAGTAGATATAGAGGTACTTAACCCGTATAGACAAACTTATGCATGTTGAATGGTTTTTCGCATGGTAATGGAGAAACTATTGCAGGAAATAAAAATATACAATGAAAATTCTAAATATCTTCGCAGCTTTAGTTCAGTATACTATAATAATGACACGTACTTGTGCACACCAGCACTGATGTCAAATGAACACGTCTTACTCTATTTCTCGGAGAAGCCTCTGGTAGTGGATAGTACTAAAAGGGTCCCAAAATTAACCGAAACTCATAAAAACTCTGACTAACAAAGTATTTAAACATGGGGACACTGAGATGACAGGAAGCGTAGGTTATGTATACAAAAGGTTCTAGGAAAGTATACACAAATATTGTAACCGGAAACTGCAGCTTCACAAAATTTACGAAGTTCACTCTAATGAAGAGAGTAAAAAAACGAATAAACGTCAACAAATCTTTTCAGTCAAATAAAAATTATCAGGCAGCTTGATTGACAGAAGCCAGGTGTGCAAAGAAATGTTTGACATTCCTGCCACTTGATACCGGCGCATGAGATAGTTTTTGAGTTATACGGTAATGGATGAGAATGTGTTGCTTCTGGAGAACACGTCGCCAAACTTAAAGGTATAGTTACCGCGGAAATGTTTGTAAGGTGGATGTGCGCGATGTACTTTTAAAAAGAGAGAAGTGCTTCATGAGACGTACACAATTAACACGTTGAAGAGGTGCAATGACATAATTATGCTTCTGCTGGATGTGACTACGAATGAAATAAAATCTAACGAAATCAGGGGTAGTGTGACATAGAACTGTAAATTCAAAGATTCTAAATGCGTTATACGAGGCAGAGATATCAGTTACCTGGTTTTGCGAAAACATAGCCTCCATCATTACGTGAAAAAACAAGGACAATGAGCAGCGTTCCAGGATTATCTTTGGTGTAAAAACACTCAGGAATTTTGCAGCAGGCATTCCGATTGCTCATTTTATACCGCCCATGAGAACAGGTGTTCTACTTCCGCCCCAAAAAAAAACTAGGTGATATATTCTTCTTGCGTACGGAAGGGGGTGGGGAAAGTTTATATAAACCAAGTTTGACACCACATGTTTTTCGCCATGGCTTATTCATTTGTCATAAAGCGGCGACTGGATAAGTGTGCATCTAACTCTGATATGAAATGCAGTTTACTGGTTTCGGAATGATGCTTATTTATCTTTAGGCAATGCGAGATGCCCCTGAGTTAATGTACCACATCAACCTTAGTACTTTCTAAGCTATGCGAGGAACACACAGCACACCGTAATAAAAATAAGAATTCGTTACGTTTCGGTGAGACATTCCATACCGCGCCGACTTTACCTCTCTGGTACGCTCCAATTCAGAAATGAATAAATAAATGAATGAACGGACGAACCAACGCATGATTGTATGAATGAATGAAGGAATGAATAAATATATGATTGAATGAATGAATGAATGAATGAATGAATGAATGAATGAATGAATGAGTTGTCGCTACCAACAGGCATGTGAACGTGTCAGGGAAAGAAATCGCACAAAGAGCACTTTCTCCTAAAAGTACATGCGTGTACGACGCAAAAGATACGTTGCAGGTAAAATACAATGCAGGATAACTACTTTTAGGAAGTGGTGTAGAATATGGTCCAGAGTGTACTAAACAAAGTAAAATCAGCGACACAGGCCGATTTAGGGGCTCAAAGGTATACTCTTCAATTCAAGTTTAGTGTGCGAAGAATACCGCCTTTTGACAAGTACAAGATACAGTAAAAAAAAAAGGAATCACCCAAGTGTAGTTTTTCTGTTCGCCCTGTTCCGTGTAAAATGTATTGGTAATTTAGATTTCAAGCAGCGATAAAAATTTCTTTTTGTGCAAACTTATGGGGGTCATACGCCCTTACGAAGAATAGAAATCTCCCAGAGGAAAAAACAAATCATCCAAAAGCGCGCAGAAATTCCGATATATATCTACTAATGAGTAGCACTCTTTTAGTATTCCTCTAGCGTGTGAGTTTTTTGCAGCCGCTTTTTTAATTATCGTTAGTCTGTCCGACCAGTTATCTCCATTGGCGCTATCAAAACGATTAAAGGTGTTACTTCTCGTCAAATCTGTCTTTTTCTGTAAATTCATGGCGTTCACGGTTCACCATTTTCGTTACCGCTAGTGTTATAATTAGTAAGTTTTCAAAAACCTGTCCGACCAATTTTATCTTATTACGCTATTACTTGCTGTGGCAACTAAATGTAAGCGTAAATCTGAGATTACCAGTGGGTCAGAACTTTCCAAAACCAAAAATACAGAAATAATAAAAGCGAAAAATACTAACCGTGTAACGCCATTCATTTACACAGAAATGCAGATATCGTAAAATAACACTTTAAAAATAAAATAGCGTAAATGAACACAATGGGTCGGAGATAACTTAGAAAAACCAAACAACAAAATTTACTTTATTTTAAGTCACAACCCAGGTACGTAGTGTGAGGATGGAGAGGTGCTAAGTAAAATTCGGAGAAGCGATCACAGGTTGGTTAAATGGAAGCTAAGGCTCAATGTCAAATAGAAAGAAGAAAACTAGTGAGAAGTAGGAAACCCCGTACGGAGCCAGACAGAGCCAATGAGAATGAGTTTAAAATAACTCTTCAAAACAAATTTGCTCTTCTAAACGAGGAAAGCTAGGGTACTGTAGAGAAGCTAAATGACAACCTAATAACGGCAGTCACCGAAAATGCAGAAGCTCAAGGGGAAGCATCATATAGAAAAAAAACTGGAGAACTAAGAAAACAAATGAAATAATTGCGAGTAGTAAGGACATAAAAGAGTCAAGTACGGTGGATGAAGTTCAGATAGCACACTTCTGTAAATTGATTAACACAAGTAAAACAAAACGAAACTTGGGCATATAACATGGCAGTGATCGAGGAAATGGTGCGAATAGGACGAACCTAAAAGCAATGAAGAGGAAGCTAACCATTCGCAAAGACAGAATCCATGCCCTCCGAGACGAGAAGGATAACAATATGCGCAACGTCAAGGCGATAACAAAGATCGCAGAACGATACGACAGCAGATTGTATGCCAGTGACGTTAAACCAAGGCAAACCTCTGAGAGCACATGCTGAACTTTTGATATATCACTAGGGACTAAAGAGGAAGTAGGAATACTCTTAAGGGCACGAAAAGAGGAAAGCCTTCAGGTAACGACGGCATCACCGTAGAATTTCTGTCAAATATTGCAATGGGAAAGCTTGCTGCACTATTTTGTGAAGGAATTTGTGCTGAAGAAATGCCCAAAGCCTAAAAATTTATAAGAGGGAATATACGAAGCGCCTCAATAAGTTCAGACCCATCATCCTACTATTAGTTTTTTCAAGCTGTTTTACAAAGTTATACCTAGCCGCTTAGGATACAGCCGGTAATTCCAACAACCAAGATTGCTGGCTAGGTTTAGGAAGGGGTACTCAACCAGGAATTACAACCATGTTGCCATCCAAGCGATAAACCAATCCGTAGACTGCTATAAACCCCTTTACATGGCATTATTAGGCTACGATAACGCGTTTGACCAAGTACACGCCGCAGCAGTGCTAATTGCCTTGAAACACCAAGGAATAGCAGACGCTTACATAATAATTAGCGACGAAAAAACCGTAGCCGTGCTAAAACCAATAAAATACCACGGAATACACGAGCTATACAAGACATCTAGGCGATATATGCATAAGGAATGTATGAGCAGGATAAAGATCCGCCAGCAAAGCGATAACTTCCCCATCCGAAAGGGAGTATGACAGGGAGATACCATCTCGCCAAAACTTCTCATAGCTTGTCTCCAGGGGGTATACAGAAAGCTGGACTGAGTAAACCTACAGAGAATACTTGATTAATGAGGTTTTGCAGGTGCCATTGTCCTGCTTAGTAAAACTGCAGAACACCTGCCAACAATGTTTGAGGAACTACAGTCAGAAAGTGCGGCCGTGAGGATCAAAATAAATGTGAATAAATTTAATGAAATGAACAACAATCACGCTAAAAATGTCGTCGTCTGCTGAGGCAAGAGAAGGCTGGAGGGAGTCAAACAATATAACTTACTCGGAGAGATCGATAGTGCTACTCCGCTACTACAAAGAGTTGCGTGGAAGATAAGCTATCGGCTGGGGAGCACTCCGAAAGGACTCCAAAGCAATGAAAGGAAGCTACCTTTATCACTTAAACAAAAATATACAGCCAGTGCATAGAACCGGTGAAGACATACGAAGCTTCAAGGTGGCGCCTCACTAAAGAACTGGAAAGCAAATTTTGATCTGATCCACGGGTATGGAACAAATAATCATAGGAGTAGCACTTAGGGAGAGCAAATGAGCTTCTTGATCAGGGTACAAACTTGAGTAAACGGTGTCATTCTCCAAGTAAAGAAAAAGCAATGGAACAAGGTGGCCAAGTTATGAGACGAACCGAAAAGCGGTGTACAATTAGGGCAGCACAGAGGATACCCAGAGATGGGTCTAGAAGAAGCCGAAGCCGAAGTAGAAAAATTTGATACCAACATTGTACTCGAGCATTGGACGACAAGAGTGTTTGGAGGTGAAGTAAAGAGGTCATCGTCCGACAATGGACCTGAGTACCTTATCATGCCGGTATTGTCACGATGAAAGGTGGAACTACCTCGAAATCTGTATATTTGTGGAAAAATACTTGTGTTAAAAAATTTGCTGTTTTCGCTTATTTTGTCTTCAGGTTTTTATCTTAGGATTTGCCAAATTATGTCCGACAAATTGTCTCTGTTTACGATATTATAGCGATTACGGGCGGAACATATGCCAGTTCTGTAATTTTGTCGAAATTCAGGGCAGCGCACGGTCCTCCTTGTGGGCTTACTAAGCGAAAACTGCTAGCCATTTATTCTATATATCTAATTACAACTGTGAAGGAGTATTTTATTACCGATTGCCGATAAAGCGGAGGCTAATCAATATGACATCCATAGCCCTTCTCCGCATCAATGGTACAATGTTTAAGACGTTTGTTTTCTGCTAGATAAGATCCAAATAACCAGGCAATAGAGATAAGAAATTATCCTGCAAAGTTGTCACCACCCCTTTTGTGTCAATATGAGCACAATATTTTCAAACATGATACGACGAGAGTTTGCGACATATATTGACCAGAGTTGGCGACATATATTATTGTTCACAGTTAAAGCCTCTTTTTGTCACTTCAAATCAGTTGTGCTTTGAATGTTTTTCATTCATTTTACAATGAGCTAATACAGGGTCAGGTTTATATAAATGGGAAGTGTATTCCTTTCCTTACTATTGGCTTGTTACATACAAGAGAACTATGGGATTTCTTAAATGTATTCTATGTTTGCGTCAAGTGGTTGTGTTACGGTGTATCAAATAACTGAGATTTTTCTTTGCAGCCAAGCCGTAGTCCCCAAATTTCCGGACGTTCTGTGGGTTGAAAGTTACCGAGACAAGACACTTCTTCAAAGCCTTCTAAAGCGCCACTTTGTATGAGCGGAGTATTTTCAGCTGCCTTTCTACGTTTTTGCTTTGTGCTCTGCAATGTGTTCTACGTTTTAGTGCGCACACAGCATTGCAGACTGCATATGACCAGGTGTCAATATTTCGCAGTGGGAGTGTTCTGTGTGGTTTCAAGCGATCGAACACACTATTATCAGAGGTGTTACTCCGACTACTTAAAGATGCTATAAACTCTCGGTGTGTCAAGATGTACAGATCTGTCTGAAACACGGAGAATACTCGGTGTCTTTACCGGATTTTCTGGTTCTAGATATATGGCTTCTTGCGTTTCTTTTCGTAGGTAAGAGGGAAACGACCGAATACCGCTTGGTTCGCAGGTTGCCGTTCATTTTCATGGCGTAAATATGTCGTGTGAGTCCAGGTCTTATCGCGTACTCGCGAATAAAAAAAGTGTAATATTAAATTTCTGTTTTCAGATCAGTTTCCTACAAATGTAATGTCACATAATTGAAGCTAATGTTTCTTTCTTTATTTCAACTAAGATCGTCAAGGGTAGCTCCTTGGTTTCGTATTTAGCGAACATCGTAAGTATGTTTGTCACGAATATTTGCCTAGCAGAGGTAAAAACAAAATTGATAATTCTTTGGTGATCCAACGTATGTTTGTTTTTTAAGAGCGAGGTGTTGAGGATGGAGCCCTATTATAAGTTTGATGTAGTAATACCTAACATAGAGGCAAGAGCAGTTTTACAAACCCCACTGATAGGGGGCGCAGTGGTCTCACTGCAAGCGGACTGGCGGAGAAGGGTTCCTAAACGAACACTCATAGGAAACAGTGATCTTGCACATGCGGTTTCCAGACTCTTGTGCTTGGGGAGCGCTGGGATGGAGGGTAGCCTGCCACCGCTTGGGTTTAGCTGCCCATGCCTTTATGGCAACAGCAGATTTTGCAATGTGATAGTGCTTCTAATCTCGGGCGAGCAGGTTTGACGTTCAAGGTGGCACAAAAAACAACAGCTATGCTGTTTCCGCAGGTGGTACGCCCTGTGCCGCTGCGCCTAACGTTGCCTATTTTTTCTTGTTTATTTATTCCTTCTCCTCCCCTGCGGAATAACCCAGGTAAAGGTAAAATTCTGGTCGACGAGGGCGTAATTCATGGCGAACACCTAAACGGAAAACCGCAGGCAAGCATCTCTTTCACCGTCATCGCAGACAAGCAATTTCAGAACCCCGAAGTTTCCATAACCTATGGGGGATGGCCATGGAATACACGTTAGGAGTGAGTGTTGAAATAAATTCTGCAATAATGTGTGGCTCTTGTAACTAGTTGGGCGGAGATGTTTGAGTGAATGAGATGTTTGAAGCACAGAGCTATCTTTGCGTGTCTGCTACTGTAGATTGAAAAGTTAAGATTGAGTGTGATATGAACCAGGGATTTTGCTACATGAATTTACAGTCGATACACTGTGTTTATGTTACCTTCTTTCTCTGCAGTAAGACGTAAAATTTATTATCGCTTAAGCTATCTCGGTTTATTTTTTTATACCGGCAGTAAAAGGCCGAAATATAGAGGTAGAGCCGTGCTGCCAGAGTGAAGGTTGAGGTCTAGTTCAAACCACGTTTCGAATCTGGCACCCATCTACGCTCGACGAAATAAGTCAAGGTATACAAGCCACAATTCCCTTTTTTATTTTTACAATATAAGGCCAGCATCCTTCCCACCTTCTACGAGTCACACCACTTCGCCAAACATATAGAAGGCCGTCTCTTAATCTATATTCGAAGGGATAGTTTTTCAAATTTCTTCTTCTGTACACCAGCCTGGACTCCGAGCTATGTGGCGCCATCTACGTCGTGCGATCTGCAGGCATTCGCGGTGGATTTCACGGAAATTCCCGTAGCATCGTAACATTTTTTTATTCAGCCGCGTTCTTTTTATAGGCGTCTATAGCCTAACATTTGGTCCTAAAACTACATTTCCTTCAATGAGGAGACCTCCTGCCAATGCTAAGGCTCTGTTCTTTCTAGCTCCCTCAATTTCCAGGCCACAACTCTTTAACTACTTACTGCATTCCAAAGTGCTAGCACTGAATCTTAACTCCAACTCCCTTCACACCGACGTCACCGCCATGCTCACATTATGAGAGTGAATTTTGTTTAATACCCGAACTCCCGGCCTCCCATTACCGTTGATTCTCATATTGATCTGTGGGAACTCACTTTAGGTTCATATTCCTGGTTAGGACGCTTTGATTTACTTTCGCCAATGCAGTGCGCCTCGAAGGCGCATCGCATGTCCAACTAGAAGAAAGATCGCAACGAGCCTTAAAACTTTCGTACTGTTGAATATCACCGTCATCGGCCCTGAACAAGAAGACCATCTCGTCGCATTGCAAGCGCTCGATCTGGTTGTTTCAGCCATAAAAGAAATAATTCGAACGGTTCCCCAGCCTCTTTCGTGTTTACAAGTGGTGCCGTGACCAGGATTTCTACCTCCACGCACCGAACGCCAGCAAGCTACCTTGGAGCAGCGGAGAAGACGGCGGCGTCGCAGCAGCTGATCGACCTGGTCCAGACAACAAGGAGGCTACCGCGAAAATAACGGGATCCGACGAGCTGACTGAAACGTAAGCGAGCTTCAAACAACCACCTTCCAAGATAAGCAAAGAGATCATAGCGAAGAAAAGGAAGGCTTTACGGAAGCAAATAACGCAGCTAATCAAGGCAGCCAAACAGCATATAGGAGAAGAGGCCGAAAGAATGGCGCTTTGCTCAACGCAAGCACAAATCAAGGGGCTAGAAGCACGACTAAAAGAACCAAACAACCAAATGGAGCAATATTTAACGGATGAAGTTGCGGACAGTGAATTTGAAAGAATAATTGAACACGACCTGAAGATATCGGCTATCCTATCGAAGCTCTAAATAAGCATTGCGGAGTCCATCCCAAGTAGCGTAAATGCCCAGACTGACATCCAGACATCAGCACAACGCCAAGCCAGATGACATAGAGCTGGTCAAGCTACTGAAGCTGGAGCTTTTAAAAATCAATGGAAATGAGCTGCAGTGGAACAGATTTTGAAATCAATACAAATCATCAATTTACCACAGGCCTAATATGAATAAAGAACAGAAGTTCAACTACTTCACGGCTTCATTAACTGGCAAGGTGGCGGCTACAATAGAAGGACTGCAGTTTTCCGCTGGGAAGAACTATGCCCACGCAATATAGTTATTGAAGGACACGTTCGGAAGGCATGAAAGATCAGTGGATCTGCACATGACAGAGGTGCTGAACCTTCCAAAGGTCAAATCAATAAGGGATACCGAAGAGCTAAGAAAACTATTCAAGCCGTACAAGTGAACATGCTCGCCCTCGATTCACTGAATGTAAAACCCGAGTTCTGTGCCAAATGCTCATGGCAGTGCTGAAGAGAGTTATTCTCTCAGAATTTTGAGTGGAGTTCAAGTAGAAGAAGATGGCTCAGAGTAGGCAGGACGAAGAAAGGGAAGAAGGTGAACAAAGCACGTCATCAGGAAAAACAACTTCGGAAGCCCTAGCACGGCTGCTTGAATTTTTCGGCATCAAAGAAACTTGAGAGGAGACAGAAAAGGAGGAATGATCGGGGACTCTTAAATAGACAAGAAAAAGTACGAGACAGTTGCCAACAACAGCAAGTTTTTGCAGTTCATCGGAAAAGGTGTGCATCTTTTGCAAGCAACATAACCATGCGGCCGAAGATTGTCGTCGCAGCCTGCTGACGGAAGAGAAAAAAGCGACGCTTGCCGCCAGCCGACCATGCTTCAGGTGTACGCGTCCGAACCACACAGCACGTGTTTGCAGAGCAAATGTGCGATGCAAACAATGCAAAGGAAGGCACGCGACGTCAATGCGTCAGAAAAAACGGGAAGCGAAACCAGAACATGCCGCAATAGTGCAACCACAAGAATCGACCGCGTGCAGCATGCATGCCATTCAACGGTAGGAAAAGCAATGCGTGCTCCTACCAACTGATGTAGCCTGGATAGACGGAGACTCCTCAGGTAACTACGCCCGACTGTGACTCGACAGCGGCAGCGAAATGTCATTTGTTGCAGCCGGATTATCGGAATAAATAGGAGCAAAGGTCATCAAGCAAGAAAAATGGACGATTGGCTTGTTCGGTGGTAACGAAACGGTGAAGATCATGGACGTGGTACAAGTGAAAGTGAAGCATCAAACCAAACGCCAAGCCATGGAGATTGAAGCCCTAAAAGTAGATGTGATTTCTCGTTACTCTCTGCCAGGACCCACAAAAGAAATCAGCGAAAAAATGAAGAAATTACGGTTGCAGATTGCCGACGATACGGACAAAACAAGCACGAAGAGTTCGATAGGCTTGCTAATTGGTTCTGATTATTACTGGGAGTTTTTCACGCGACAAATAAAACGACTAGGTGACAACCTAGTGGCTGTGGAGACAACGCTTGGATGGAAGTTCAAGGACCATGCCAAGAAAGCAAGCTGGAAATAACAAAAGGACTGGTGGCAGTGATGGTACGTCATGTCCAAGCTACTGACAAAGGAATTCAGGATGAATTGCAGAAATTTTGGAGTTTGGAGTCAATCGACATCGCAATGAAACGTGGTTAACCAAGTTCAGAACAAAAAATACTGGAGTGGTTCGAAGAACAAATAACAATAAAGAATGGTCGCTACTCGGTGGGTTTTCCATGAAAGAAAACGTGAACCTGAACAGAAACAAAGAAATCGCCACAAAAAGGCTATTACAGCTACCAACCAGGCTTAAAAAGAGTGATTCTCTCAGGAGATATGACGAGGCGGTATCGGAATATTTCACCTCTGGGGTAGCCGGAACAGTCAAAGAGGAAACAGGACAAGCGAACTATCTTTCCTACTATATGCCTCACCAAGCAGTAATTCGGGAGGACCGAACGACAACAAAGGTTTTAGCATTTTTAACGCGTCTTCAAGCTCTATAAAAGACAGATCGCTCAATGACAACTTAGAAGCAGGACCAAACTTCAACAACGACGTATTTATTCATGCTTTTAAACTTCCGGAAAGAAGAGATAGCGCTAACCGGAGATGTGGAAAAGACCTTTTTGTAGCTAAGCATAAACAAAGAAGATAGAGACGCTTTGCGATTTCTGTAGTGGAAACACGACGACCAGGGAAGACTGACCGATGAAATACAGGCATGGAGAATGACGAGGGTGACATTCGGAACGTCACCTAGTACATTTTTACTGGCGGAAACGATCAAACATCATCTCCACAAAATGAATCCGGCATTTCCTGAAACAAGACGCCTATAGAGGGCAATTTATGCCGACGATGTAATACTTTTGCGGCCACAATCAATGAAGCCGTCAAACGGTACACCAAAACAAAATTTGCGTTTGAGACAGCTTCAATGAACATAAGAAAATGGACGTTAAACAACCAGCGAGTAACTTCAATGTTTGAAGAAAACGAAATGAACGTGGGTGTGCACAAGCAGCTATGGGAAAAGGGGAGTACGAAGTTGCTAGGGATGATATGGAAACACCACGATGACGTTCTAGGTTTGCCATTAGAGAAATGGGTGTCAGACGTAACAATGCTCCCACTGACGAAAGCAACAGTTCTGCAGGCCACTACAAAAATATATGATCCGCTTGGACTACTATCACCGTTCACCATACGGGCAAAAATAGGGTTCAAGAGCTAATGGAAACTGAACACGACACGGGATGATCCCTTACCAGCCGAAAAAAAGTGAAAAGTGGAAGAATTTTATCAAAGAGGCATTGCAGCTGAAGGACCTCCAAATTCCTAGGCTCTAAGATCAAAACAAAGAAACTAGAAAAGGATCAGCGTTGCACGATTTTGCCGACGCAAGCCCGCTAGCATAGGGGGGGGGGGCAGCGCACATCATCATACCATACAGTGATGAAACGAAGGAGACTACTCTGATGATTGCGAAAAGTCGAGTAGCTCCGATCAAGGAACTAACGTTGGCACAACTAGAACGGATTGCGGCAGTGCTGGCAGCAAGACTAGGCGACTACATAACGAAACAATACTTGGGATTTCTATGAAATACCCAGTTTTGGACTGATTAAGTGATAGTATTGCACTGGATCCAAGGAAGCAGCAAAAAAGGGAAATTCGTAGCAAACTAAGTCGCTCAAATCTGGGAGAAAACGGAGACGGAGAGCTTGTCATTTGTACAAGGTAAGATAATCCAGCAGACCTGCTAACATGAGGGATCAAAGCACGCACTCTGTTGTAGTCTCAAATGTGGGGGAAAAGACCTAGCTGTCTGGCTGCTAAAGAGATCTACGAAAACAAAAACTGCAAAGAAGACTTCCGATTAAACGTCAAAGAACAAAACCTACAGTGCAGAAACTGTACCGAAGAAACAGTAATACCCGGATCAGCAATATGGAACATCGAAAAATATGGATCCCACAATAGGCTACTACGAACTACGGCTTGGGTATTTCGATTCATTAAGAACATTAAAAAGGAACAGTTGAACGGTCTATTGAAAGCGCAAGAAATCACCGGAGCAGAAAATTACTGGATTAGGAAAGGTCAACAAACATTCGCACAGCACAACTCACACCGCAAAGAAAAAACCACGTTTCAAATACAAGGACAAGATGTATTTATTGACGGTGATGGAATTATAAGACAGAAAGGACGCGTGCAATAGAGCAAGATGACAATCAGGCGCGTCATTGTACTACAAAAGCAGGGCCATTTTGCGGCAATGCTCGTAAATCAAGCTCACCAACAAATGATGCATGGCGGTAAACAAGCAACGCTGGCCAATCTACGAAAAAGGTTTTGGATATTGCAAGGATGCACAGCACAACTCACACCGCAATAAAAACACGTATCAAATGCAAGAAAAGATATATTTATTGACGGTGACGGAATCATACGAAGAAAAGACGCGTGAAATAGAGCAAGATGATAATCAGGCACATCATTGTACTACAAAAGCAGGGCCATTTTACGGATATGCTCGTAAATAAAGCTCACCGCCAAATGATGCATCGCGGTGTACAAGCAACGCAGGCCAATCTACGAACAAGGTTTTGGATATTGCAAGGACGTCAGGCGGTCAAAAATGTAGTCAGCAATTGCGTCGTTTGCAAAAAAACATAATGTGAGAGCAGTCGGCCAAGTGACACCTTCATTACCAAAAGATCGTGTCACGCAAGCTCTGCCGTTCCAAGTCAGCGGAATGGACTTTACCAGACCACTCCACGCAGCACACAAAGGCCAGTGCATTAAAGAGTATGCAGAGATTCTCGCCTTCGAATTGTTAGGAGCGATTCATCTAGAAGTGGTAAACAGCATGTCAACGCTGAACTTCCTACAAGCCTTCCGACGGTTCACAGCGCGACGACGAATTCCTGCAATAGTGTATTCAGACAACGCCAATACTTTCAAGAGGGCGGAGAAAAACATTAACAAAGTACTCGAAACTATTGAACAGGAGAGCCTAAATGATTACTGCAGCTCATGGAAGGTCACCTGGAAACCGATAGCAGAGGGTGCACCATTGTGGGGAGGATTTTATGAACGCCTAATAAGAAGCATTAAGACCTTCATGAGAAAAATCCGGCAGGCTGACCGTCGCAGTAGAAGAGCTGCGAACCATAGTAACAGAGCTGGAAGGAGCGTTAAATAATCAACCCCTAACCTATGTCTACACCGAGCCTCGAGAGCCCATGCCAATTACGCTCGCGGACATCATCGGAGGACGACAGCAGCAAAATGATGGCCAGCAGGCCACTCTCGGTGACATCAAAGAGGCCTGGAGAAGTCGGTGTCAGATCAAAAGGGCTCGGTGGATAAGATGGCATCGAGAATACCTGAAAGAAGTCGGAGGAACACTACGCACAAAGGCGACGACCGGAAAAACCTGGATGGTGCTCCTGGGACGCACCGGACCGCGCACGTTCTGGGAAATATGCAGAATCGAGAAGTATCCTGAACGTGACGGTGTGACCAGAGTGTGTCTTCTCAGGCGAAGCAACAAGGAGCTGATACGGCGCTCAACAAAACAGGTTTACCTGCTCGAGGACTGCTTCAAATAAGCGCGTCAGAGACCCTCCTAGCGCTCTTTCGCGGGCGGGATTCTGTTAAATATCACCATCATCGGCACTAAAGAAGAAGACCATCTTCCCGCAGCGCGAGCACTCGATCTGGTTGTGTCAGCTATTAAAGAAAGAATTAGAATGGTTCCCCGGGCTCTCTCGAGTTTACACGTAACGTTCAGGCCTTCGTTATATTCTACTTATGTACTCCCTTGGTACCTTAGCTTACCCAGAGAAAAACAGGTGCCGTGGGCACTACCTCTATTTTGCGGTATTAGATGCTCTAGAAAAAACGCCTGATGGCCCCACCCAGGCATACTCTTTCCACAGGCATCCCTTTCGTTCTCCCTTAATTATTACACCCTGCTTCACCCTCAACTGCGCAAGCCTTGCCCTTGTCGTCACTGATGTACATAGACTGCAATTCCTACCTTTTCACTGTATGAAAATGACTACGCGCGATGACATCCTACCATATAACATCAGCCTACACCTACATGCCTGCCTAAATCCCAAAAACATGCACCTCGCTTAATGGTGGAATGATACTTGAGCAATCATTTTACAGAAAGTCTGCAAGTGAATTGAATACAACGGTGCCTAAAGAAATTTTAACAGCACCGGCAGAAATTGTAGCAAGAAACTACGGGCCCTGCTTTCTATTAGAGCAGATATACGGGAAATAAAGATGTAGGTGAATTTTTGACCACTGGGGAAGTGCCTCGGAATGTGGATGAATGCCACAAAATTACTGCACGACTGTCCCTTCTTGCGACAAGCCTATGCGGTATCCTCCTTCAAAAATTGGAGCTGTAATTTTTTTTCGAATTCGACTGATGAGTTTTAAACAAGTATAGCAGTTATACGTGTTCAGTACCGGACTTTTTCCGCAAAACAGACTGCAGAACATGGAAGGGGACCTGAAAGAGGGACTCGCAATAATGAAGGTGAAGGCCATGTTGGATAGGAGCAATTTATTGACATCTGTGTAAATACGCGCCATTTCCTACACAGAAGATATAAATTAACATTAAAGGCCTGAGTCTGGGGTCAGTGAGCTGATGGTGTGGAAATAAACTGAACAGCACAAATCCTCACGTTTTTTTATTCATGCTTCAATTTACTTGCACACTTCAACCTATTCCAAGGGTACTTGGAAGCCCCGAATACCAAAAATATGAATGGCTTCTATTTCAAAGTCGATATGCCCGATTGTGGAAGATAGAATGTATGGCAAGTCCAAACGAGTCACTTCCGCAACCATCCGGACAAAAACTACCTGGTTCTGATAAAAGAGATATTAGCTAATAAAACTTAAGAAATAAACTTGCAAACAATTTTCAGAGTGAAGAAGGTCGAATGTCTCACCAAAATGCTGTCCTGTCGAAGAAACTAACGTAGAAGTTAAACGGTTCTCAACAAATATACTCGCAGAATCAGCGGCAACTGCAGGAGAAAAATTGAAACTTTGCCTAAGGCCAACTATGTCACAAAACAATAAACCTCATCAACCGAGCAACCAACCCCTCCTCACATAAAACAGGTGTGCATGCAACGCTTGACCTCAGCGAAAACGAAAATGGATAAGCCATAAACGCGACGACCGCATAACACAAACAAAAAGGCCAATGCAAAATGAAAACGCAAGGGACGAAATCACTAGCCGGAACCAACGATCGACCAAAAAAAATCCCTTTCACTTCGCTGAGTTTTACCTCAGTGCGAATGTTGAGTGTACGTTATTGTAGACCATTCTTACAAAATTATCTAAGCTTCTATGTTGTTTAATGGCTGCCCCTCTACATCGGAGCAAACCACGCGCGGCGTACACATACCGCGCTAGAACACGGACTGAGCAAGGATAGCAACCGACCTCACCTGCGAGGTGGCGTGGCGCGCGACGACGACCAAGTTCTGGCACCTGCTGCCTTCGCATATCAGTTCTTGGTACAAACAATTATCAACGCAACTTCTCCTTTGTGTGAATACTCCTTTTGGTAATGCTGAACCGAAACATAATTTCGTGCTCACACGTAACCTGCTTAACCTGCTCTTCGCTCCGCACGCTCCGTGAAATTTGCCTGGCTTCTAGGTTAAGTCACACAGAGAAAATGTTCGTGATAAGGAACTGTGCCGGGATTTACCTGAACTCGACTTCGACATTTCAGCGCAATTTTTAAGCCCTTTGCCATCTCTTTGATAGGAAACCATCCCGAAAATATCCAAAAAATTGTCGTTTATGCTTGCATGTTGTCACGTGGACGATAAGTTAGGTAGAGGAGTGCCCTATTTAAGGTGCGTACCGATCACTGTGCTCGGTACAATCTCTGAGTTAGAGATACCCGTGTTCTTTCTTCAGCCAGGTAGCACGAAGAACACGACATAAACGTTCCCCGGACCCCGCCTACTTTGTTCCCTCTGCCATTCTTTCTCTGAGATCTAGACTGCTAGCTGGCCTCTTCGTTTTAAGCGCCGTAGGTAATAAATCGCCGTAGCACCGTACAGCCGATTTTCTGTGCGACAATGGGAACGCAACAATGTTGCTAATGCAGAACAGAGAATGCGTTTTGAAGTTTTTCAATATGAATAGGCTATCTACAATGTCATCCTGGCACACCTACTCTTTTACAGCAAACTTTTTGTGTGCTACCGCAAGCCGCCGGATTGTCTGCATCGAGAGGACTACGAGAAGAAAAACATGGGAACGCGAAGCAAACCGACAGCGAAATTCAGCAAGCCTTAAATATAAAGAGAACATGGGAGTCTCTCGAAGCGTTTCACGCAACGTGTTTCGCGTCAGGTGTTTGTTACGTAGTTTGCGTGGCACAAAAGGAATGACAATATTCACGCAACGGATCAAAAGTTAGCGCAAGAACAATGCCGCCAGCAGCAGTGGTACGAAAACAAGAAACATGCCATGCCGACGAATGTCAGCGCTGGCGCCGGGGCGATCTTGCGCCGAGGAATGAAGAGCAAGCCCGCTACACCGAGCGCACGAGATGGTACACACTTCTGGTGTTTCAGCCTCGACCACGAGGAAGCAGTGTGCGGGATATGCGTACGAGAGAACTGTAATGACAACTTTGTACATACTTGCAAATACATCCCTTCACAGCATCTCAACTTTCGTCGAACCTTTGTCCTATAGCCATGTAATTTCTTTTCTTTTGGCTGATCTTGCGGCCTTTATCCCCCTCCTGACCCCTTTTACCTATCTGAGCTCCTGAGGTGGTCCTCTCAAAGATCTTGGGTCATTTGGGACCGGCGTACCCACATTGACCCACGCACGTGACCATTTTCCAGTCCGATGCACTCCGATGGCGCTCTTCACGTATTTTAAATAGATCACTCCACCCTATCTCGAAGTTCGTCTCATCGCAGTTCTATCGCCACGTAACAATGGTTGCCCGTTTAAAATCATTCGAAGCTATCTCCTCTTCAAAAAAGAACAACCGTATTTCTTCTTTTTATCGGTGTCGTTGATAGTGCAGAATATACCTGCTACACTGCACCTATGTACCTCACCAGTTTTCTAAATATGCAGCGCAGCACTTCTAAAAAGATTCGGTGCAGCACTTTCCGCTCACTATTTGGAATGCATTTTGGCTCAACACCCTTTGTCCCAGCAATCTCCTCCTGCACGAATTATGAAAATTGCTTCCGTGTCACCTGAGCTAAGCGAGACTAAAAACCCGCGTAGTCGTTTCGTCTGAACTCGACCTGGAACTACGCAATGAAGGTTGCCGGCTCTTTCCCGGTGTAGGGGGTTTCTCGTGGTGTTGTTTTTCGTGGCCTCCGATATATCAATGGCCGGGGTAGAATTGGTATTATCTCTGCCACGTGATGCAGGCTATCTGCGGTTTTGTGCCGAAAAAAGGAGAGCTTGATGCTCTCTCGAAAACGCGAGCTCAGGCGTGCAGAGCGTTTTGAAGCGATAGATGCTTGTTCTCGAGTGGCCTGGTAAAGTGATTACCAACTTCTTCACTCCAACTTCACGCGCACTCGAAACCAAAATATTTACAAAACAGCACGTACGGGTTTCGGCTTAAACTGATTGGTGCACAGCTGCGACAATGGCAGATCATGACCGCAAATGTAACAAATAAACTGGGACGTTGACCACAGACAGCCAATAGTGCACCCACGACGGTGATTACGTAAAGTGATGCATATTGCGGAAATTTAAGAAAGCGTTATTTTACCGTTTCACGTGCACCTGTAATATTTGGCTGAGGTTTTCCGGGAACTGTGGTCTGAACGCAAAAGCCAATAATTCCAACTGCTCAGGCGTGCTACATGGACCCTTTATTAGCCTGTATGAAGAGAAAAAGCTAGAAATCTTTGTGATAGCGCGCCAAGTTACAATCACACTATGAACTAATTGTTTGAAAATTGCCACCTTGAAATTTCGATTAACGCTCGCATGCACCAAGTCTTCATTGCACTAATATCCATATCACTGCCATAACCACCGGAACCATCAAACAGATTAAAAACAACCTGTGGCCATTATCCAGTTTTGGATTCATACGGCGAACAAATGAATTCACCCGCAGAATGGTGAGGCAGTGCAAGATCTGTCCCTGAGACCCCTTCTAGTGTATTGCTGTGAGGTCCAACCCAGGCTTTAGTAAGCGATATTTTCCAAAATGCTAGAAAGGTTGCGCCAGGTTTCATTTAAAGACCGGATATAAATATGAGGTACTCGAAATATTTCTTTGCCCATTGAAGATATCTTTATGTGAGCGAGTTTTAGTTTTCTTCAATGTTTTCAAACCGATAACAACCGATAACTGTAACCGCCTTGCCTAGAATACGAATGCAGGCAGTTATTAAATACTTGTGTTATGCACCCACCTGCACCCATGCCCCCCCTGTTGAAACCTGCAGGTATCTGAATCTCCGGAAACACCTTGGCATCGACAGCCCATTGAAAAGTGGCTTTTACGAGATCATGAACATCCCGGCGGATGGGAAAGTGAATACGTGGGCCTACGAAGCGGTAAACCCTACTTATTATCTTACACATACAAACGGAAATTGCTCTACTGTTTTTATTAGCTAGAGGAAAAAACAATTTGCCAGGTTTATTTTGTTGCAGTTGGTAATGAATTTTAAACACAAATATCAATGAGATATCAATCAATGTCAATATCAATGTATCAATATCAATATCGATAACAGAAATATCAATCACCGTGCATCACCAGACCGTTGACATTGTCAATGCCTTCTGTGTCCATTTGTCTCACGCATCAACATAGAACAAGTCACTGGCATCGAGGAAAATTTGCGCCAAACCCCCCAAACATCCTAACTTTTTCGTGTCACTGCGGAAGAGGTATATCTGACAATTTCGCATCTTGAAAATACCAGCCTAGGTTTAGATCGCATTTCTATGCGCCGTTGAAAGCAGCTTCTCGAATAATTTTAGTTCCTATGTGTCATATAATTAACGTTATGTTCTGGTCTGGGTCATTCCCCAAACAGTTGAGGCAACCCTAGACCATTTCCGTACTCAAAAAAACGTGAAGAAGAAGTTACCGCTAATTAGAGGCCGATTTCTATTCTTTCTTATCTTTGCAAAATATTCGAAAAATTGTTTGCCCGTTTATTAAATAGCTATTTAAACAAATTTGGCTAATTGAAACCTTGTGAATACAGATTTTGCGCAGGAGGCTCTACTAACTTGGCATTGATTTGTTTAGTAGACTATATCAAAAAATCAACAGATAATTGTCTGCTTGTTCGCTCTGTTTTTTTAGATTTGGCGAAAGCCTTAGATACAATGAATCACAACATCTTATTCAGTGAGCTCGAAGCGTATGACATAGATGCTCCGTCACTAACAATCTTGAAAAACTATTTTCTTGTTAGGAAATATATAGCAGATGCATATACGTAGCAGATACGTTTAGTGAAACTAAAGTTAGTAACACAGGTGCGCCCCTAGGGTCGATTTCGGGTCCCCTGCTCTTTCTGATTTATATAAATTACCTTCCTGACATTGTGCAGTCATGCAATTGCGTCTTATATGTGGATGACACCCCTCTCTCAACATCGGACAAGTGTATATTGTCTTTAACATGTAAACTAACATTGCTCTGTGTAATGTCGTGGATTGGTGTAAAAAGAAACAGTTGGTAATTAATCCTATCAAATCTAAATTCATGATTTTCAGTTCAAGTTAGCAGGTCGTAACCCAGCTTCTTTTGTTAACACTTACTGAAAATTCTACTCCTGCTTGTGATTCTGCAACATTTCTCGGTACACGTTTTGATCCTCACCTTAGGTTTCATCTTTATATCAACCACCTTAAAAAATGTTTGCATGTGGCATTTGTGCGCTCATTAAAGCCCGGCATTTCTTTTCCTCTTCCGCACTGCTTGCACTCTATTGCTCCCTTGTACAGTGTCACATAAACTATGGCATCATTACGTGGTGAAATACTTGTCAATGTCAATTAAAATCGGTACACCACATTCAGAACCAAGCGACACGTATTATTACCACCAGCCATTTTAGTGCTGATGCTTCGTTCCTATGCAACCAGTTAGGTATCTTATCCATTGATCCCTTATTTAGGTACGATTTTGCAATAATGTTTTTTAAGCTTCTGAACCATCAGCTCCCTTTTCAGTTCGTACACGTTCATTCTCTACGTAAAGTAATCTCCAGAATGTTTTCCTCCAGTAATAATTTGTTTGCTCCCAATTGTTCATGTAAATTACTGGAAAAGTTCAAGTCTAGAACAGTCTGCCTCTTACTGTAAAATCATAATGTCATTACTTGTATTTAAGACAGAACTAAAGGTATTTCTTTTGGGTAGAATTAAATGCTTTTTTTTAGTTTTATTCTCACCGGTGTATTTGCTCAAGCTTTTTCCCCTGGTGTATAATAAAAAAAAGAGGAAGCGTTCATTATTATTTACTGAATGGAGATAATGTTTTGTAGTAGTGGTTGTTTTGGTAGTAGGTATGGCAATTCTACTTAATAGACTTGCCAAATTAATTTTTTATTTATATAAAAACTTATTTATGCTTTTATTATTTCCGCAATGAGTTGACAATAACCATTTCTGTTCCCTGCGCTTACATGCTACCTCAGTAATGAACTACCGAGGGTTCCGTTTAAGCCTTATGGCTATAAATTTTGCTTTAATTATGGCTTTAAATTTTAATAAAATTGCAATGGTTGACACCTGTTGGCCCCTGTTTCCGACACCTGAACAAGAGAAAGGGAATTTTGCCACGGCAATTGCATAAAATAGCACTCTTCCTATACACAGTGGCCTGGCACCTCTGGTTTGTCGGAGTATGTTTTAAACTCAAAACCAACATATTCCTTATTAGCAGCTAACTCTTCTCGCCCCTAATCCCTCTTGTCTTGGCTGACCTGTACGTGCACCTCTGCTGTAAGAAGCGTTCTAGATTTATTGGCAATTCACATAATTTTTTTGATGAAACGATCACAGGGGCCATTGTGTTATGTGCATCTGAGTACTGTTGTCTTTCAAACAATCAAACATCTGCTACGTTAGTAGTGCTAAAAAAGCAGGTCGCAACATAGCAAACGGTAAATCCATATTTTGCGGCACCCGCCACAGAAGAACTGGATTTTTCACCCAAAGATCATCCAACATCCAGTAGATAGACTGCGTTTCAACTTGCTGACCACATTTGAATCAGCGTTGTGCAAGACAGAACGTGTAGCAGTTCAGTGCTGTCATATTCTATCCAATATAAAAGCTAAATTTCAATTTAAAGTGCTTTGATAAGGACAAAGCCACACTCATTGTGGTTTTGCGAAAGTTGAAGTTTTAGTAATAACCATGTGTATGAAAACATAAAAATATTTTGTCCCCAAATACGCATCGAAGCTGATCAGAACACCGGTGCCTGCAAAGGCTTCTATACAAGACTCAACGAAAATTCAATTACTTTCTTCTAGACACCGTATCAATATTGCTAAAAATGTTTGATTTTTATTTGCTCTTTAGGCTACTAAACCGCGTTCAGCGAGGAATGAAATGCGGTTTACGTTTTTGGAAAACGGGACGGTGGTTGGATGCAGTCTGAGCTACGCCGAAGCGGTTTTCTACGGGTAGGCTTTGCAGCACGTGCTGGCACCATGTGAGCACCAAAAGAGCCACTACAAGGGCATAGACTGTCTGCAACTGCTCCACACTCATTATTAAAATAAATGTTTGTGCAATTCCGTATCATTCCAACTAAGTCCGAATGAATTGTGTTTTTAGGCTAACGTGTTACGTGGGCGTAAGTATTTACCTACAATCTTCGGAAATCATACCGCAAAACGACGCGCTCAGCACGGGCACACGCGGTGATTGATCGGCATGAATAGAAGCACACGGTATGAAACATGAAAAGAATTTGAGGAACGAACATAGAACTCATCCCAGGCTTATTAAGGCGGCGAGAACTTTGTATTTGCAAAACTCCTGCCAAAGATAGGCCACCGAAGCTATTTCATTACTTAAAAAACGAACATAGGACTTATACAGTTACACCAATGTTCAGAGTCATGCCCGGTGACACACAATGTGTCATACGTTCGTTTCACAAGCAAACTTTACCTTCGTGTAACGGGCCAAGTTATTGGCTTTGCTTCACCGAGGTTATTTGAAGGAGATAGATTTTTGTTAGATTTGTGAAGCCCGTGCCCGCGTGTCTTTCGGTGTCTTTCAAAGATATCCCGTCGGACAAAAAAAATTACGTGAAACCCGCTGGATACGAACCGAACATGTGCGGAGGCGCAGCGTGAAAGAGACTAAGAGCACGCCATCCCTCAAAGGGCGCTTTACGCCACAGACAGAAACACTTGTGCGTCGCTTGGAGTGACAGCAACAAAGGTATGTTTCTTGACATCTGGTGGCCCGGAAAACAAGCTTTTCGGCCCGCCATTGCTGATCTAGCAGCAGTCGCTTGGTGCCAACAAGTTTCAAAATTTAACCAGCACTTCCACGGCTAGCCATCAGTGGTTCAAAAACCAAGAGCAGCAACTTCTCCAAGAGCAGCCTACACAAAACGAGCCGCACTCGCCAGAAGATTCCGCAGGGCTTACGACGTCCCAAAGCCCCCCTCAAGCAGTCGCGGTCAGCGCTTACACCACTACTCTGGAGGCTCTCGCTAACACCGACATCTGTACAGTCGCCGTCAAGATCCACTTTTCTGGGCAGACTACCTAAAGCTTCGTTCTCACAAAGCAAGGCTCAGTTTCACTGTAAGCTATCATTCAAGGCGGGATCCGCTACCAGTACGTCGTCGGCCATCACGACCGACGCTACGCGACTAAGCTCCGCGATATACTCGCAAATTCTGCGGCTAACGGAGCTTACCTGCATTGCAAGGTTTCAAGATTGAACACCGGAAAACCTGTGAAGATTTTTAGTGCAAAGAGCTCGGTGACCGCAAGCCATCACAATTTCGGTGCAATATTCGTGGCGTCGACAACAAGATTCGGGTTGACGACTCCATCCTCTGAACCCTGCGGCTTCAGCGCCTGCCGTCACACGTAGAAGCAATCCTCCAGGTTTAGCTGAATCTACCAGTACACCTACTCGCCGAGATCGCGGACCGAGTCATCCAAGTTTCTGCAGAAAGGCCACAGCTCACCGTTCATTACGTCGACGCCCCACAGCCCACATCTAGCTAGTACGCTGTGCCATTTACATCACCCGTCAGCTGAACTTTATTCAATTACGCCTGGAACAATGCCGACAATCAAGCCCTGGAAACTAGTTACCACGCCACGGCTGAGGTAGAGCACTCGCCTCGTATGCGGGAGGTACTGGGTTCGAATCGTGGTACCGCCGGGCACCAACCGGTGTCTTCAATGGGTACAGGCGTCCCTGGTCGAGTGCGGACCTTTCAAAGGGGAATCCATGCCTGAAAAGCTGCCTTTACTCTTGCGAAGGGCCCCTGATTCTTGTTCATCTGGCGGCACCCCGTGCCATCATGCCGCGTTGCACCTATGCCGGGCGTGAAGGAGTGTGGTGGCATGTCCTGCCGCAGGCGGTTACGAGTTGAGCGTCCAGCGTGGCTGTGGAAGGCACCATGTGCATTCGTGTGCCTTGGTGGCAGCGGGCAGCTAACGGTAAAATAGGTACAAGAACTGCCCGGCCCTTCTGTGGGTATACAACGCTTGGGAAGTTCACCCGGCTTGCACGGTAGTTCGCCCCTATGAAAAGGGGCGGCTGCAAAAACGCACGAACGTTTACCGGAGTTGGTAAGGATGCCCTCTGTCACCAGGCAACCGAAGAGGGTGGCCGGGGCTAAACCATTGGCAACCATTGAAGAGCAGACTACTCAGGCGCATCTGGTCCATGCACGCAACCTAAGACTTTATTAGGGCTCATTTCTTCCGCATTCTGGACGTGTTTAAGCCGGCAATTTAAAGGCCAGGAAACCTACAGTGCACAACGAGGGCAGATAGTTATTACAAGCTCACAATACCGCAAGGTTTCTGCATGTAATCACACCAAATAGATTTGTCATGTACCTTTCGAAGACGTACGGCAGGCTAGCGAATGTTTCTTGGCCTAAGATAGTTGATTTTTAAATCTGCTCGATTCAAGTAATGGAAGCCGTGCTTAGCGCGGTTTCACAGTCCCTGACCTGCTGCAGCCTGGTCACGAGATTCTAATACAAAGCTTTTCCATAGGCAGCCACCGACGAGCCAGTCAGACTTGGTGGTATCGTGGCGCTTAATAAAGGTGAGAATCTACGTTGAAGTATCAATTTGCCAATGAATACTTTTTGCATGCTGAAAAACGTTGCCGCGAACATTTTTGCAAAAAATCTTTGGACCACTATGATCTGATGACTGTAGCTGGTGCTTTTCAGCCGAGACTGCAGCGGAGCCTGATTAGACACCATTCTGATGTGCCAGATGCGAATGTAGATTCTCCTTTTACATGGTAATGCATCTCAGGAACATGTTCAGAAGTAAAGTTGACAAACCGTTGGCTACAATCACTGAAACACTAAGAATGTTTCTGATTACGGCAAAGTCGCAGTGACTATTTTTTATATAGCAGCACATTCCTGCATGTGTTTGTTTAAACGCAAAGCTAACCGATGTTGTGGAGCACTCTATCCCAACAAAAAAGGCACCAGTTATTACAGGCTGGACCGAAATCATTCCGCTGATAGCAGAAGAGAATGTTTTAAAACGGAATGTTTTAATATACTACCGTTAAAAATGCTGCTGTAACGAATGGTGGCAACTATAAATGGGCAACATACTTTTTTCTGTATATTAATGGTAAATTCGTATTTAGGACCGTGCTTAAGCTTTCTCAAAAGTACCGGGCAGCCTTTTCTATCCCAATATGCTCTTGCTTAATCATGCATCGCGAGTTCTCTTTTAACCTGACAGGGCTGCTGCAACACCGACAGTCAAGCCAACTTTCTGGAAAAGCCAAGCTTCCGAATCTGGAACAGGGCTGTTAGCAGCACGTGATTGAAATTTCACGTCGCTTTTTCGAGATGCCGTAATTGCAAACATGGGCTAGCAGGAAACAACAATTCAAGAACAAAACTTGGATGTTCATAAAATCTTTTAGGCAACCGAGGTTTTCAGGCCACATCACTTACGACGGTAGTTCTACATTTGGCCAAGGTGTTCCACATATTTTCAGTATCAGGGTTTACCACCAAAAAAATTATTTCTGCCAATTTACGTAGATATTTTGTTTAGTTACCCCGCTATAGAAACCACTCGCTTTTCTATGTTCCAGAGAATTGAAGACTACTCAGTCGGCTGCCTTTATAAAGACGCCCTGAAAGCAGTTGGAGCGATACATGGTCTTTCACACTTTCAGGCAAATCAATGTCCTAGTAATCACCTCCTTCAATAATTCCGTAAAGCGCCCAGTATTAGTTGAGTTAAATCAAATCTAAACAGAGCATTTCCTTCCCCTTCTCGATTCTCGCTCGTTTACTTCACCCCTCGCACCGCGCGGGCGGGCTCATGATGCCTCGCTTCTGAGGGACGTGTGCATCAATACGGTGCCGTAGACCGTCTGCTTGTGCTATCTTCTGCGCCTCATGATTGTTTTGTCGGACTTTCTGAGTTCCCTTTTGGGCCGTTTTTTATTACTTTGCTTATGAAAGAGAGAAACATCTTTAATGGGCAAGTAAGGCCAGCCAAGCTGGGCACCCGATTTCCTACACTGAAATTTGCGCATGAATCTTGTATTCCGCTCACGGCTGTGATATCTGCATGGACATGCGTTCCGTACCGACGTCACTATATATATGTCTTAATCGTTTGCTCTACAGATGTCTGGCTTGGTTGGGTTGTCGTAACGCCATGAACTCGCGTACATAAGCAGTTGGAGTATTCTATTGCATTATTCCGGTCGGTTCTAAAGATTTCTCAATTGTTTCTCAGTCGATAGCCGTGCTCAGACCCCAGCCGAGGCTATGTGCCAGGCTATACCCGAGGGGGCTGGTTATAGACGAGGCCGCTGGCTTGGGCTTCAACCGACAAAACAAGAAACTCTTTTTAACGCCTTTGTTCCCGGTGTGCCGGATTACACCGCAAACCCGCACCCCATAAAACACCCGCTAGCGAAGCCTCCGTCAGAAGCGTCAAGAACCGTTTCAGATACCGAGAAAAAATGGCCGCGGCGTACCTCAGCTAACCTTGGATTTGCAAATCAAAAGGTTGGCTTAGTCTGATTGAGTCTTAAGTTTGCTTTGTTAACCTTGAATGTACCTGTGTTACAGACCTGGCTGAAAGCCGTTCCGTTCCTTGCAACGCTCACAGATGTAGGCCCGGCGAATGGGGCGTTCGCCAGAGACAACAATGCGTTCGTTCACAGTGATTGCGACGTTTGGTTACGTCGGCACAAGATGAATCACGTAGGCAGAGACGACCCAGCGGCCCTTGCATGGGGGCTAGGGTCATGGTCGGCGGGCGATCAGCATAACGGCCGCGACCGTGGCAGCGGCCGGCGCTCGTGCTGAGCCAACGGCGCCTGTAATAACATTGCCTGACGCGTCGCGCGCTTTTCAATGGGAAGGGTAGGGACGCTTAGTTCAGGCACTGATCCGCTATGTGGCGCGTGCCGGCGGACATCTCGCCTGACGTCACTGCTCGCGAGTCGCGAAGGCTGCACCCACTTCTACGACGTGTGTCTGTCAGCTTGCCTGTTGGGCTTCAAGGGCCGTTTCGCTTACATCTTAGCCGCGGCGGGGCGCTAGTTCTGTGGCGCACTGGGGATCTCGTTCAACCTGTCGCTCGCTTCATACTTGCTGCATTTTTCCAAAGATAAAGACGGAGGCGGACTGAAATAGTGTAAGAACATGCTGATTGCCGGGTAGACATATAGTTAACAGAAAAACGATATTTTCGGATGGGGCAGCCATTATTTTACTGATATTTTTCTTTCTGGAGTATTTAGAGAAGAAAAATTGCGTGCACGTTTTTTGTTCAAGCGCTCACTTCTACGATTACTTTCCAATAATATCACGTGCTTGTAAACTTCAGCAAATTATAGGAAACAAAAGGATAAGCAGCTGGGATCCCGCCACGCTGTCCGGGCGCTTCTACAGTACAGTACTCAATTTTAGAAGTCGTACCGATGCGGAGTGCGAACAGCGGGGTCAAAACAATACCTAAATGCGGAGGGAATAGAGGTGGGATACCCCACTCAAAAAATTTCAGGGCCTGTGATCCCAGTAGATAAACGCGCAAAGCCGGCATCAGCCTGCGGCAGCGCAAGGGATATTGCTTCGTGACAAAGGAAGTTTTATCAGTGACAGACCAAGACAGGCAGGCATGGTGAAAAACACGAAGGCGTATGAACGCCGCCTCGGGAACGCTAAACAAACTTTCCACTATTTTGCATAGTTTCCGAGAAGCGGCGCTGGCTGGCGGACACGAAAGCACGCTGGAAGGCTACGGAGCGGGGAAGGGTAGGAGAGAGCAACAGGAGAGTGGCTGTTTGGCTATTTTTCGCTCACGCGTTACGCAATGTTTATACAGGCGGCGTTGGCTGAGCCGAACAATGAAAACGGGGCATTCTGCGCAGTGCTGAAAGCGGGCCCAGCGAATAAAGGGTGTTTTATTGGGGGTGTTTTATTGGGGTGTTTTGTTTGGGGTGTTTTATTGGGGGTGTTTCTCCGTTCAAAAGGTGAAATGGCGCGTCGGGCGCAAAACCGCTGGATGAAAGTGGTAAAGCTTTGCTTTGAAAAACGGCTGCTTTGCTAGGCCAACTGTATAAACACTGGGCTAGGAGCCCCTCAGGCGGGTGCATTTATCTCATGTCCTATGGCGGTGGCGTGGAGCTCATATTCTCTCCTCTCAACTTACCCTAGCGTGGATGATACACTCGCTTTGTGGCACCCGTTTCGGGTAGTCGTGGCCGTGGTCTGCAGCAGCCAACGTCGGGACTGGTCAGATGACCACCTGCCAAAAGTACTCTAGCCCTTCACTAGCGATAAGATTCGAAACAGCGCGGGCACGATTTTGCGATAGCAACATCCGCGCGCTAAGAACGAATAAAAGCTCAGGCATATTGTTTGCTACCTGGAGTGCATGTTTACCTATTGGCATTTCCTGTCGGGGTTATTGATTGCAATAGTTCGAGTGTTTCGTGTGGTATGTTTTTGACTTGGCTGACTGCACAACAGTGCTCTTCGAAAACTTAACTGAAATCCTATAGGGCCGACGACCGTTAGGGCGATCTGTATTGTCGGCGTCTTCGGCCAGCAAGCCAGTCTCACCACGCGGACTTCCGATCAGCCGCCTTTCTTTATCGCTAGGCGTTGGGTGACAAGGCTCTCAACCATCTGCCCACTTGGTTGGCATAGCCGTCGGGTTGTCGTCGGGGCAGACAAGCCAACGCACCTTAATAAGAAGCCTGGTAAGAGAGTAAAAATAAATAAATGTGCACGAACACGATAGCATTAGGCGTTCTGCAGGGAGCGCTAATTAACCAAAGGCGTCGCCGTGAGCAGTCGCCGCTCAGAACACAACGCTTATCTTCGTCGGAAGGGGAAGAAAAAGCCGTCCAATTGCAAGATTAGTGCAGCATGAACCGTGTGGAAGCGTCTGCCTCGAACCGTGTATCTTCAGTTTGGTGCGTCTGCGAGCGTCGCATACCTTGCATAAGACCGCCCCCCTCGCAGACACATCCTGGGAAACGCTGTGCGAATGTATATTTGCCTGATCATTGTTCCCGTTGAAGCGGATTTGCCGTTAAATATACAGCGTACACCGGCGCAGCGCCACAACTGAAGGCTGCCACAAAAATAAAGTTTGTCACCTCAACTCAGAAAAGGTAGATAGTATGGGGGAGACGCATAAATGGTTTATCGCAGTTAATAGTCATCAGGCCAGGGACAAGTTACTTTTAGAGCATCAAATCTGAAAAATTACTACACGGAGACATATAAAAGATTATAGGTTTACCAAACATTGTGGTTTCACGTAGGCTACCTAACCAATTCAGGCATGTTCATGCTGAATGTGAGAAATGCTCGGGTGTACAGCATTAGGTGCCGGCTCCACGAAAACGCCGCGCGAGATACAAAATTATAAATACATTATTATTTTAATTTGTGTTTTTTCATAGGGCATGCGAAGAACGGTTTATGATTAAAACCTCCCTTTACTCGTAAATATTACTTCGCGCTTGGAGCACAAAAGCGCTTCTCGGCAGTATCAATTAATCGGTTTATATAAGCGAACGTTTTCGCCTAGTACATGCGTCTTATGGCGGATTTAAGTTGCGTGCTTCTAAAGCCAAGACTTTGCCCGCAGAGAGCTGTCAGTAAACAGCTCATAACGACAAAGAGAGAAAAATGCAGCCTAATAGTAACGCTCAGCTTTTCGGTCTTTTTCACTTCACGCCGAAACATGACGGAGACGTCAAGGAGAAACAAATTTCACGCCCATGCACGCTGATTCGGCTTTATCCATTTGAGATTCAAGAAATTATGCGACCACAGAAAAACAATTTGGCATGCACTAGAAAAGATAGCTCGCAAACCAATTCACGAGGATAGCTTGGTGGACTAGTTGGTTTACATCATAAAGGGATAACCGCGATGAAATTGTGCGCTGTTACTCAGCGCTTGTCTTATCTCAGCGCTTGTCCTGTCTTCTCCTTTTTGTGTGTTGTCGTATTTGTGCGTTGTTAACCGTTTATGTCGGAAAGCAATCTTTACAATGATATTATTGCACACAGAATTGTGTCATATTGCATGCTATTACTGCTGTAAGGCTTTTCTGCTGTAAGTGAGCGCGTAGAGGACAAAAACACGGCGTTAAATAGCTTCGTGTTAGTCGAAACACGTGAAGAGGGAGCTCAGCTGCAAGGAGCAGTAAGAAACGCGCTGTAAAAAGGTTTATGTGGTCTTTCTGGGACATACATATCCTCAAAATGTTAATAAAATATATGTACGCGTCCGGTATATGCTCATTCAGAGCAACACTCGAAAATATTTGCACAATTACTTTAGAAAGTCACTCCGGCGCTTGCCCTTGTGCCGTGGCCGCTGAGAGTCAAGGCGAGAAACGCGCCCTAAAAAGTCTACTAATGACGAGTGATGTCACATCGTCCAACACGGAAGCGACCAAGCTCCTGCTGTGTAAATAATCTATTATATAATTTTTTACGTCACCTAGTGGAAGCTTGCGACCAGAAGTAACAAACATGCGGCAGATGTGATCAATATTAGGATGACAATTTTGGCGATAGGTAGTAGTGAATTAGAGCACTAAATTTGACACGGCATTCTTATGAAAACTTTACGCGTGAATTGACTTCTAAAAACGGTACAGTGCAGTGTTTGGCGAAAAGCCATTAGCTGCCCGCAAAAGGACTTCGAGAACACTGGAAAAACACGTGAAGGGTATGGGAGTCTTGGTAGCGCATCCAGCTCTGTTCGAATTCTTTCTCAGGACCATTTTTTTGACATACCTGAACAAACTCAAGAACTGAGCGAGCTCATTTTCTTGCTATAAGTTTCCAACCGGCTTCACAAGAAGCGTGTTCACTTCTTTTTCCCAAAATAACGTGGCGGGTACCCACCGGGGGTGCGATTTTTCAGGGCTTGTAAGGGGCGGGTAATTACATTTCAAATAATTGATAAATATAAAAGCAAGAGAAAAGTTAAATACGAAAAATACCACATTCACTTCTTTAGGGGCGGGGGAGAGAAGACGCGGCTATTGTTTTAAGTATTTCAGTTGAGTGTCATTCGGTTTTTTTCTCTTCACTTTGTCATGAGCGTCTGGAAACAGATCTCTTCACCGATCTCAGAATTGCCGTCTGAATGCTCATGCGGTCCTGGGGTCGTAGGAGCGCTAAAAGCTAGACGCACTTAGAAATGCACATAAACGAGACCTGGTACTTCAATGAGCACATCTGAGGTTCGCCTCGTGGCTTCGGGGCTGTGTAACACCATCGAACCATTGTTTGGTGCCCACGTAACAGTACAAAAAATAAGACTTGGAGCAAGCCCAAAGGGAAAGGAAAGACGCGTAAGCTTGTGTACCCGGCTTTCGCACCCAACTAAAAGCAAAGTGGGTACCCCGCCGCCAACATCTTTGCCAGAATTCTTGTTCGAGGAATTACACTAAGGCACCTAGCAAGAGCTAGTTTCTAGGTGCCTTAGGAGTATGGAGTATTGATAGATTGTCGGATTTAACGCACCGACGCAATGCAGGCGATGAGGTGCTCCGTGGTGTTGTTGTTGTTGTTGTTGTTGAAGACGTTTATTACGAAAAAAATGGAAGGGAGTTGGGTTAAAAAGGGAAGCACCGTGTGACCATCCTATTCCGGTAGGCCGCAGGCTGTGGCTGAAGGCTCCACAATAATTTTGACCACCCGGATATCATAACCGTGCGCCAAAATCTAGTAAACACTGGCGTTCTTCTTTTTTTGCCTCCATTAGAAAAGCGGCCGCCGCGGCCGGGAATCGAACCCATGGCGTCGTGCTCAGCAGCGCAACGCTTTAGCCATTGAGCCACCGCTGCGGACGAGTATGGAGGTGTATGAAGCGCCGTCTATACAGACGTGGCCCGTGATGCGGGAGAAAGAAGACGGTGAGGAGCGTCTTTTAGAGGGTGAGAAAGCGGAACCTAGCCAGCCTGATGTGCTAGCTAGGGGCTACGCCACCGCATGACATAGGCGCAGACACCGAAAGAATTCAGCATGTGAGGTTAGTGATTCCCATTTATACCGTATTAAACTATTTATTTGAGTGAGTCTGAGAATTGCGAGAAAGCCCAGGAAACTTTATTAATCGCTATTTAGAAGAACCGGTTGCTCCTGTTTCTTTTTGTAACACCTGTTGAAACACAACGTCATTTTCTCCTGGTACAGTACTAGATTGGAACGACCTTCCTAGCGACATCGCAACCATTACCTGCTCATCATCCTTCACAGAAAGCACTATTAAGTTTAGATCCTTGGCTTCTATGTTAGTTACTTTGGTTAACCACGCCTTATGTAATACCCCTCGCCGGTCTTTAGAAAATAAAATGAAACAAAATGAATTGAAACCAAATTGGTATTCACCAATTTAAAAAACGGAGCCAAATTCAGGGAAAGCACTGCGTTTTTCTAACGCTACTCCCGTGGCCATATGTCTGTATGTGGTCCAGATATTTTGTTTTCCCGCCCAGGTAACCAATCCTTAACGCATCTTTGCCGTTCTACCACTTAATTCTGCCGGGTCCAGGTTAGCCAAATGGTGCTGTTGAAGAAGTTATTCAAGTCGTGGGAAGGAATTCCGCAAACGACGCGAAGCTGCGCCATTAGATCCAAAACAACCGTCGGTAAAGCAGACCTCAAAGCAGGCAGAATGATCCCGCCCACGCGAAGACAAAGCCGACCGAATGGTCTCGCCCACGCGACCACCGAATGAGCAGCTCTGGAGTGCGGAAAACGCCGAGGAAATTCTCCGCGCCATATATAGTGCGGTCCGTGTAATGAGCCTAATAGTACTGTTGAGTTAAAGTGTTGGAAGACCTATTATTGAAACTTTAGCAGTCCTTGAGCCTGTCTTTCTGTCACAGCCCCCAAGCTCGTTCCACTAGACGTCTTATTTTTGAAAGCTCAATCTTCCCTCCTCCTTAACGATTCCGAGTTGCGGCATTTTTGGCCTGACATTTGCACATCGTTGCAACACTTCTTGCATGCTTTGGCACAATCTCCGTGGTTTTTTTTTTTACTGGCCTCACCGGTAGCATTGGCTGCTTGTCACTCACGGGCTTGTTAACCCGTATTATCGTTTAGTTGGCGGATATCCCATTCCACCCACTTTAAAATACCCTTTCCAAACACTCTTTTTTACGCTTGGCATTCAGGCGGAGGACAGCTGTTCCTTTACAGCAAGGTCGGCAGCTGAGCTAATGCAATGCTACCACCGGCGGCTAAACGTGACGTCACCTCTCTCCACCCGGCCGTTGGTTCTGTGTTCTTCAACAGAATAAACAACTGCGCCAGTACGTATTGGTTTAAGGCTGCTGGCACCTTAGAGTTTCATACTATTTTATACTAGAGGGAAATCTGGCGGCCGCAAACGTTCTGGTAAGTACCGGCAGGCATGTTCCACTTGTGCGGGGCATGGCTCATAAACAGCCTGGAAAGTTGCGTGCAGCTTTAAAAAAAAATTTCCCCGCATTTCCCCGAGGGAAAGAATGTGAAAGTGCGAATGCACGAGTTGAATTTGCGCGGTTCGGTAATGTTCGCGAAAGAGAGATCACACACACACACACACACAACTACAAAGAAAGAAAGATGCATTTATTCACAGACACCTATTTGTGTTGTTGTACTTGGTTGCTAGAGCGGATCTTAGCTTTGAAATTTCGTGTCAGTACCCCTTTAAGCGGGTGCATTAGCCCTTCTCACGCCCAATTCCTGGCCAATCCCCCACGTGGGTATGTGCCATGCACAGACACCTATTTGTGTTGTCGTTGTACTTGCTTGCTAGAGCGGATCTCAGCTTTGAAATTTCGTGTCAGTACTCCTTTAAGCGTGTGCATTAGCCCTTCTCACGCCCGATTCCTGGCCAATCCCCAACGTGGGTATGTGCCATGTCAGCGGCTAGGCAGCGCGCGCCCATCTCCCCCCGTTGCCAAGGAAGACGAGGAGATTGCTGGCCAATCCCCCACGTGGGTATGTGCCATCTCCCCCCGTTGCAAAGAAAGACGAGGAGCGCGCGCACCTGAAGCTGTTGCTATGTGGACGGACGGCGGTCAACGGAATTCAGGGTCGCTTATAAAGTGCATTCGCACTTAAAAGGCAACTGTTATGGGCGAAGCCACTTATTGGCGGGGCTGTTGTCTCCTGTCGTCGTCGCAATAAAAGTCTCACGTATTCACGGTTCTAAAGCAGAGAGAAACCAGGGAAGCACCGTAACTAAAGAACCAGGAAACGGCACTAAAGAACCTCAAAAACTGCCGGGAACACTCCTTTACTCGTCGTGCTAGATGACTTCGTGGTTCAAAGACAGTAGACGTTTACTGGACAGCTGCACACATCTATCCCACAAAGGTTTCATCTCTGTTGGCCAAAACGCAGTAGCAAAAATACACTTAAACATTGCATGCTGCGCTCCTCCGCAGGTTTCACTTTAGTAGAGATGTTTTATTGCAACATAGTACCTAAATGTGTTGAATTATTATAAAAATGATGCTCCTGTAACAAATATAGTGAGCGACCGTTAGAGCACAAGTCCCCACAAGCGGGTATGTGTTTGACTAAAGTGGAGGCTGACCTCCCGAGCGGCATCAAACTCCCGTGATTATATGTGAGTAGCATATAGTATTATAGTAGCAATATATATATATATATAGTATAGATTATATATAGTAGCAGCGATGGCGTAGAGGTAGAACACCCGCCTCGCGTGCAAAAGGACCGTGGTTCGAATCCCTGTGCCGGACAATTCCCACCGGATTAAAAAAAATCCGCGTATTGATGGAATTGCACAAAGGTGCTTGGGGTGCGGCCTGACCCCGGTGACCATTGCCGGCAATGCACTCACTCACCAGAGCAGGATTGGCCACCCTGGCGTAGTAACGGCCACAACCTCCCATGAATACGCCAACTAACCCTCGGCCCTCAGTCCCCAGCGGCTTCGAAGCAACTGACCACGGCGGCAGTCAGACCTGTCACGCAGCAGAGTGTGCTAAGAATCCCCGGATCCGGACAGGCCGCCAATGGAATCTGAACCTGGCAACGCTTAACGCGCGAACCTTACCTAGCGAAGCAAGTCTCGAGGTGTTGTTCGAGGAACTAGAGGGCATTAAATGGGATGTAATAGGGCTTAGCGAGGTTAGGAGGGCAGGCGAAGCCCTAACGGTGCTGAAAAATGGACACGTCCTATGTTACCGTGGTCTAGAGGACAGACGAGAACTGGGAGTGGGATTTCTAGTCAATAAAAGCATAGCTGGCAACATAGACGAATACTATAGCAGTAACGGACGGGCAGCAGGTCTTGTAATTGGGCTCAATAAGAGGTACAAGCTCAAGGTGTTACAGGGCTACGCCCCCACATCCAGCTACGACGACCAAGTAGTGGAACGCCTCTATGAAGATGTGGAATCGGCAATGGCTAAAGTAAAACACAGTATACCGTAGTTATGGGGGACCTCAATGCTAAAGTAGGCAAGAATCAGGCTGGCGACAAGGCAGTTGGGAACTATGGTCTTGGCTGTAGAAATAGCAGGGGGGACCTACTAGTTGAGTCTGCAGAACGGAATAACCTTCGCATAATGAATACCTTCTTCTGTAAACGGGAGAATCGGAAGTGGCCCTGGAGGAGCCCGAATGGGGAGCACAAAAATGAAATAGACCTCATATTATGCGATGACCCTGGCGTCGTGCAGGATGTGGAAGTGCTCGGAAGGGTAAGGTGTAGTGACCACCGTATGGTAAGATCTCAAATTAGGCTAGATTTGAGGAGGGTCCGCAACAAGCTAGTACAAAAGAAGCCGATAAACGAACTAACAGTAAGACGTAAAGTAGAAGAATTCAGGATCGCGCTGCAGAACCGATATTCCCCCCTTAACGAGGAAGCCGAGCTTACAACACAGGAAGCGAGCGACAAACTTACACGCATCATCACGGAGTGTGCAATAGAAGTCGGGGCACTATGGCTAGACAGGATACTGGTAAACTTTCACAGGAGACGAAAGATCTAATCAGGAAATGGCAAACCATGATAATCTCTACCGCAGCTGACAGAATAGAACTAGCCGAGCTCTCGAAGTTAATCAATAAGCGTAAGACAGCTGACATACGGAAGTATAATATGGAGAGGATCGAATACGCTGTAAAGAACGGAGGTAGCCTGAAAGCAGTGAAAAGACGCCTTGGCGTGGGGAAAAATCAGATCTATGCACTTAAGGATAAGCAAGGCAATGTCATCACAAATAGGGATAGAATAGTCACAGTGGCCGAGGAGTTCTATAGGGATCTGTACAGTAGCCGGGACATCCAGGATAATGCCGAACGAGACAGTAGTTCAGAGGAGATAGACATCCCACCAGTGACGACCGAATAAGTAAGGAAGGCTTTAAAAGAAATGAAAGGGGACAAAGCACCTGGTGAGGATCAGATAACAGCAGACATCTTGAAGAATGGCGGAGAAATTGTACTTGAAAAACTGGCAAACCTGTATACCCAATGCCTAATGACCGCAATGATACCGGAATCTTGGAAGAACGCGAACATCATCTTAATCCATAAGAAAGGCGACATGAAGGACTTGAAAAATTACAGGCCGATCAGCTTACTGTCAGTCGTCTACAAGGTATTTACCAAAGTAATCGCTAACCGAATTTCTGCAGCCTTAGAATTCAGTCAACGTAAAGAACAAGCAGGGTTCCGTAAAGGTTATTCAACAATGGACCATATTCACACGATCAATTTAGGCGATAGAGAAGTGCGCTGAGTATACTGAACCCCTATATATAGCCCTCATAGATTATGAGAAAGCATTTGACTCGGTCGAAACCCTAGCAGTCATTCGGGCATTACGGAACCAGGGGGTAGCTGAGCATTATGTAAAAATACAAGAGGATATCTGCAGTGGGTCTACAGCTACTATCATCCTCCATATGGAGAGCAGTAAAATATTTATAAGGAAGGGTGTCAGACATGGAGACACAATCTCTCCAATGTTATTCACAGCATGCTTAGAAGAAGTATTCAGAACGTTGGATTGGAAACAGGTGGGAATAAGGGCTAATGGAAAATACCTCAGTAACCTCAGATTTGCTGATGACGTTGCCTTGCTAAGTAACTCGGGGGACGAAGTGCAAAGCATGCTTTCCGCACTGGGCGAACAGAGTAGAACCGTGGGCCTGAAAGTTAATATGCAGAAAACTAAAGTAATGATCAATAACCTCGGGACACCACAGCAGTTTGAGATAGGTGGCGAGGCAGTGGAAGTTGATTGATTGATTGTGGGGTTTAACGCGCCGACGCAACGCAGGCGATGAGGCTCGCCGTAGTGGAGGGCTCCGGATTAATTTTGACCACCTGGGGATCTTTAACGTGCGCCGAAATCTCGCACACACGGGCGTTTTTGCTTTTCGCCTCCATCAGAAGGCAGTGGAAGTGGTAAGCGAATATATCTACTTAGGCCAAGTTCTGACCCCAGATCCCAAGCATGAGGCAGAGATAATTAGAAGGATCAGAATGGGGTGGGGTGCATATGGCAGACATTCTCAAATAATGAATAGCAGCCTACCATTGTCGTTGATGAAGAAAGTGTATGACAGCTGCATCTTACCGGTACTCACCTACGGGGCAGAAACTTGGAGGCTCACGAAGAGGGTTCAACTTAAATTGAGAACGACTCAGCGGGCAATGGAGCGAAAAATCATAGGTGTAACATTAAGGGACAAGAAGAGAGCGGAGTGGGTCATATAGCAAACTGGTGTTAAAGACATATTAGTAGAAATTAAGAAGAAGAAATGGACGTGGGCAGGGCATGTAATGCGAAGGCAAGATAACCGCTGGTCATTAAGGGTAACAGAGTGGATCCTTAGAGAAGGCAAGCGTTGCAGGTGGCGGCAGAAAGTTAGATGGGCAGATGAGACCAAGACGTTTGCGGGGATAAATTGGTCACAGTTGGCACAGGACCGAGGTAATTGGAAAATAATGCGAGAGGCCTTTGCCCTGCAGTGGGCGTAGATAGGCTGATGATGATGATGATGATGTTTATGATGATGATTATATGTCGCCCGTAGCGACACGGCGGCAGCTCTATCGTCAGTGCTTCGGCACGATACCTGCTCCCGGACTCCAGACCTCGTTTGGACTCTGAAATGGCCAGACCTCGTTGGGACCTCTTGCCAGACCTGCCAATAAAGATCTATATGTTGTGGTGGAGGTCCTAGTCTCCACGCGCACCCTAGCCTGGAACTACGAAGTAAGCGAGTGCTCACGCCCCTGCATCGAGAAATCGACCACGGCATGGCGTCTCTACAGCAGGCACCCATCGTGTGCTCCGGGTCTCTTCGCGAACGCGACCCAACCTTTTATTGGGAACGACGACGCCGACGCCTGCCGAAGATTGGCTGCCTGCGTACGAGCGCCTAGAATTGATGGATTGATGGAATGAAGCTGAGAAATATGGAGTTCTCACTTACCGAGCTCGCCAACACGTGGCTTCATAACCACAAAGCGCGCATGGATACTTAGTCTGAATTTAAGACTGAGTTCATTAAGGCGTGCCGTGGCCCCGCTGTGCGCAAGCTTCGCCCTGAACAGCGGCTTCGCGTGCGAGCACAGTGATATGACGAGTTACACCAATTACATTGAGGACGTTGTGGACCTCTGCAAGCGGGTGGATCCTGCGATGCCTCAGTCCGAAACTGCATACTGACCAACGAAGATGCTCCACGAGGGTCGATGTCGTCATTGCGCGTACCTTCCGACCTTTCTCCACTTCTGCCGCAAATCGAGTCGTTCGCGCATGCAGACGTTTCGCGCCAGTTGGCCCTGCTTCCTAGTGCTCGAAAGCCTTCCATTAAGCTGCCCCAGACTGTGCAGCGAGTGATCCAAGACCAGGTCGCCGAGGCGCTTCCCTCAGCCTGCCAAACTCCACATGTGCCTGTATCTGTGACTTCACCCTCGACCTCGCGCTTATCGTCGCCATTGGCACCGCCGTTTTCAACTACCGCCGCAGCGGCTCTCGCTCCCCCAGCAGCATCGGCCCCAACGGTACCCATAGCAGAGCCCTTCGCTTCACAGGCTGCGGTAACTTACGCTTTCGTCCTACGACAACCGGAGCCAGGGACCTTCCAGTCATATCAGTACTCGGCACCCAAGCGGCCGGCACCGTATCCTCCAGCGGCACCTGAACAGCTCAATCCGTTGCGCACACCAGACAACCGCCCCGTCTGTCACGCATACTGCATGCCCGGGCGCGTGGCGCGGATGTGCTGTCGGTGGCCATCATTTTGATCTCCTGCCCTATTGAGCGACTACCATTTTCGAGCCGTCGCCTTTCTTCCCCTCGTCGCCGCTCCGTGTTACCCATGAGCCCCCGAAAAAATCCGACTGCTGAGGGAAACTGACGGCTGCAGTTCCCGAGGCAAGAACAGCACCTACGTCAAAATGCCGAAGTACTCTTGATTGATTGTGGGGTTTAACGCGCCGACGCAACGCAGGCGATGAGGCGCGCCGTAGGCCGAAGTACTCTTATCTCACCCGCTAACGTTAGAGATGTGACTGGGAAAGGTGTCGCTGCACTGGCGCTTGTTGATACGGGAGCCGCAGTGTCACTGTTAGGTAGCACGAGGTCGCGGGTTCGATTCCCGGCCGCGGCGGCATCTTTTCTGATGGAGGCGAAAAGCAAAATCGTCCGTGTGTACGAGATTTTGGCGGAATTAAAGATCCCCAGGTGTTCGAAATTGATCCGGAGCCCTCCACTTTGGCTCGCCTCATCACCTGCGTTGCGTCGGTGCGTTAAACCCTACAATCAATCAAATAATTGGTGTTAAGGGAACATATCTGCCGCTCGTTGCGTAAAGTCACAACAACTCTCGGTGGACTTACTTTTCGCACTACAATTGTACAAACGTTAAGAAGCTAGCCATGTGCACTGATCGTGTCCTCACCCGAGCCATCACGGACGTCATCGAATTAGTTGTGCTCCCGTCATGTTCTCACCATATCATTCTTAGGTGGGTCTTTCTATCCCGCTACCACGCCATAATCGATTGCGCTCGTCCACAAGTTGAACTTCTATCGTTTTGGGAGCCGTAGCAGGACGAAATGTCGATCACGATGATGGTTTCTGAAGATACCGATATTTACCGGAGCTGCTCCGTGATTGTGCACGTTTCTTGCAATGTCGCCTCTGACGCAGCAGTAATTTTCACACTCTCCAGTTTCTTTCTTTCGCACAAGCTGCTCCCCTTACCTTCCGCTGAACTTGACGTTCGCTCTTGGACAAGTTTAATGGTGATCTGCAACGCATCCTCTTGTCTGACAGCACTGTTTCACGGGGAATGTCTGGGTTTCGTGGGCGCTGTTGATTCCTCGCACGAAAGGCCGTGCCCAAGGAACCGCCATTGTTTCCTGTGAAAGCACTTAGTGCCGAGTGTACGGCAAGTCCCGACGTGTTCCTATTGTTTATCAACAAAGACCTCACATCGGACCAACGCGACCAGCTCATCAAACTTCTACAACGTTTTCGCGGATCTTTCGATTGCCAGCAGACCTTGCGACGGACGTTGAATATCGCCCATGAAATTGACACCGGCTCCCACGCCACACTACGGCAGCGCCCATATCGCGTGCCACCTGCGGTCCGCAGCGCCGCGTGATCGACGAGCAAGTACCAGATATGCTTGCGCGCATCGACATCGGCCCTTTACCAACTCATGGGCCTCCGCCGTGGTACTGGTAACAAAGAAAGACGGGTCGATCTGGTTCTACGTAGAGAACCGTCGCCTAAACAAGATTATACGCAAGGACGTCTACCCGCTACCTCGTGTCCACGATGCTCTTGACTGCTTACAGGGGCTGAGTTCTTTTCATCGCTAGATTTGCGGTCCGGCTACTGGCAAGTTCCAATGGCCGATGCGGATCGCTCAAAAACAGAGTTCATAACACACAACAGGCTTTACGAATTCAATGTGATGCCTTTCGGGCTTTTTAATGCACCAGCTGACTTCAAGCGAATGATGGACAATGTTTTACGGGGCCTCAAGTGGAACACCTGTCTCGACATTGTCGTGTTTTCGCCATATTTTAAAAAGCACCTTGAGCGCCTTAACAAGTGTTGACCTGCATTTCTTTGGCTGGCTTACAACTAAACTTCAAAAAGTGTCGTTTTGATGCTCAGACTCTAACAATCTTGAGCCACGTTGTTTCAAAAACGGCATTCCTCAGGACCCGGAAAAGCTTCGTGCAGTGTCAGGGTTTCCAAAACCGACCACTCTGAAAGATCTTCGAAGCTTCATTGGCCTCTGTTCTCTTTTTAGGCGATTCGTCCAAATCTTTGCCACTATTATCGCCGCTTTGACGCAGCTCCTCAACGAAAGCGCAGAAATTACCGACTGGTCTCCTGCCTGCGAAAAGGCATTCGTGGCTATGCGAAGCCCACTAACGTCGCCAACAGCACTGCGCCATTTTGGCCCGCTTACACCTACCAAAGTACACACTGACGTCAGTGGTGTCGGTCCTGGTGCCGTTCTCGCTTAGCGCAAAGCAGTCTTCCACGAATACGTGTTGCGTACGCCAGTCGCACACTGACAAAGGTGGAGCGAAACTATTCCGCCACCTAGAAGGAATGTTTGGCTATCGTTTGGGCTATCACCAAATTTCGTTCTTTTCTCTACGGTCGTCCTTTCCACGTTGTCAGGCATCACCACGCTCTATGCTGGCTGTCCTCACGGAAAGACCCTTCCGGTGGACTCGGATGTCGGGCTCTTCCACTTGAAGACTACGATATCCGAGTCTTATACCGGTCCAGACGCAAACACAGTGCCCCAGAGCTCTGCCTCGATCACCAGTTGTGTCCGACACTGGTAGCCTGTTCACAGCAGACTGTGCGTTGGCGTCACTAGCCATACATGATATGGCCTCGGAACAGAGTTAGAATCCGTGGATCACCGCAATCTTGCAATAGCCGTCGAGTTCATCAACAGTTTCAGCGTCCTGGGCAACACGCCATCAGGCTTCAAACTGCGCCATACATGACAACCTGCTTTACCTCCGGAACTACTCACCTGAAGGCAGGAAGTGGTTACTCGTCATTCCTGGCCATTTGCGTTCAGACTTTTGGTCTTACTACACGCTGACACACAGTACTCCCACGCCGGAGTGTTTAAAACACATCAGCGGCTCCGTTTGCAGTACTTGCGGGGATGTACACATTTGTGATCAAGTACATCCGCTCTTGCACAGAGTGTCAGCGTCGTAACTCTCCTCCTCAACACCCCACAGGAGCATTGCAGCCATTACCGTGTCCACAACGACCTTTTGACCGTGTTGGAATAGACTTTTAGAGTCTACTTCCCAGTACGACCGCAGGCAACCGTTTGAATATTGTGGCGGTTGATCCCACGACCCGGTATGCAGAAACAGCTGCACTGTCCACTGCCACTGCACGCGATGTCGCATCTTTCCTTTTTCAACGTTTTATTGTGCGGCACAGAGCGCCCAGGGAGCTGTTGAGCGACCGGGGACGAGTCTTGTCCGAAGACGTGGGGGCGCTGCTCACTAAATGCCGCGTTGTTTACACGACGACAACATTCTACCACCCACAAACAAAGGGGATGACAGAACGTTTTAACGGTACCCTAGGCGACATGCTCTGGATGTATGTTTCTCGTGACCATTCGAACTGGGACTTAGTTTTCCCTTTCGTCAAGTAGGCGTACAATCCGGCCATGAAGACAACCACCGGCTTCTCACCATTCTTTCTGCTGTACGGTCGTGACCCTTCCTGCCTACTTGACACCATCCTTCCTTACCCCCTGACCTCTCGGAATGTGTTCCAGTCTCGGAAATCGCCAAGCGAGCCTAAGAGTGCCGCCAAGTGGCACGCTCCTTAGCGGCAGCAGACCAAGGACGTCAGCAGTGTCGCCACGACGACAGTAGTGGAACGCCGACTTACGCTGCTGGCTCCCTTGTATGGCTACGGATAACGTCCACAGCCCCAGGGGTTTCCAGCAACCTTCCGACTAAAAACCAGGGTCCCTACCGAGTCGTCGAAAAACGTCTCCCGTCCATTAAATTGTCGAGCCGGTCACTCCTAATCCTGATCGTCGCTTCCGTGGCCGCTAGACGGCTCACGTTCAGCGTCTCAAGCCCTACTTCTACCCGCTCATCGTCGCATCGCCCTGAGTCGCCAAGGATTGCTCCTTCTGTCCTTGGGGGAGGTTTTAACGAAGATAGTGAGGGAGCGTAAGAGCACCAGCCTCCCTGAGCGGCTATGTGTTTGGCTAAAGCGAAGGCTATCTTTCCGAGTGGCATCAATCTCCCAGAGGTTATATGTCGCCCGTAGCGACACAGCGGCAGCTCCATCGACAGTGCTTCGGCGCGAGACCTGCGCGCGGGCTCCAGACCTCTTTTGGAGTCGGAAACGGCCAGACTTCGTTGGTACCTCTTGCCCGCCGTGCCGTTCCTTTGTTGTGCCGTGTTTATCCGCGCTGGTTTGTCAATCATGAACGTTCACCAACTCGCCCAAATCACAGTCCTCTTGAACTATATTTCTGCCAATGAACATCGTTGTATTTCAGAAGTATATATTTCTCAAGAAACATTTAGAACCTTTATGCAGGACGATAACCAAAAAATTGGTATATTGGGGATATATTTGTTGTCAATTTTGGCTTCAAGAGCAAAGTTAAGCCAAGTGGCAAGTAAGTCAGTAGACGAGGAAAGTTCTCGCGGATATGGCTGCGCACACTACGTCGGGTGACAGCAGCGACATATTTCCTTGTAGTATATTAGGGGCGGCGCATCTAAGGTCTCGGGCTGTCGGCGTCTCATGTCGTCGTCTATTTATTACTAGCGACAATTTAACCCGGCACCGGTTATGTTGAGTGTCCGCGAATTTTTTTTTTAAACTTCGCTGCTTTCGTCTTAGAGAAGTGACCTGTTCACCCCATTAATCCAAGGAAGCCAGTGCTACCGTTATGACAAACAGAACATTTTTTTATTTGTGAATACCGGCAGTGTGAATACATAAACAGGTAGTGGGGTAATAAATACAACAAGAACAAAACGCAGCAGCGTAAATACAAAATATGCAACAATATACACTGTACAGTGGCCTACATTTCACATACATTCGATAATAACATCAAAAGGTGTTTACCCAAGGCACGCCGGTTTGTTAAAATTTAGGTTACACAACGGTATTATGAACAGCAGCAATAAACAACTCGGATTGAATGATTGCGGCAGTATCACGGGGAAGATGGCGCTACTCTTTTGACGTTGACGGGGTAAATGATTTAGAAAACTTTGTTGTATGGCATGACATTTGGCCTACTTTGTGGGAGTGGCTAAGACGTGGAGATACATATGACATTGTGGTTATAAAATAGTCGCGAAGGGTTTCATGATAAGAGAATATATTAGAAAAGGCTGAGCCGAATGATTTTACGACGCGAGGTGAACAATGGCAGTTCATTGTTCAATTTCATTGTAGACACTCTGGATGCTCGCTAATAGTTAGAAAGAGTGAAACACGCAGAGTTATTTTGTATCATTTCCAGTTGATGAATAAGTACTTCTACGTGAGCATCCCATATCGACGAGGCATACTCGAGTCGGCTGCGGATAGTGGATTTGTAAAACGCTAGCTTGAAAGATGAAGGAGCAGACTGAAAGTTTCGTTTAAGATACCCGAGCTTGCGATCTGCTTTGTTAGTGATGGAATATATGTTTTTTTCTAGAACAGATTTGGTGTTATATGTAGGCCTATATATTTGGCAGTCCGCCGGAGTACGCGAGGCGGGATCACTGATTCCATCTTGTTGTTTTAGGAAACCACTCGGTCGGGTCACCCTGAGACGCAACTGCGCATGCGATGGTTTCCTTCTGGATGCTTCGATGACAACTCGGATCCTGCCTGCAGCGATCTGCTACTAAGCCTGGACTTATCATGGTTCGACATCACCTTCACCACAGCCAACCAGGACTTGACAACTATTACCCAAGAGTATAAAAACGAGCGCTCACAGATACCGACTGCAGTCCGGCGGAGTACGCGAGATGGAATCAGTCATTCCATCTTGTTGTTTTAGGTGAGACTCAGTTTGCCTATTTCGGATAAGTGGTTGCAGGGCCTTTCGCTCCGCCGGACTGCACAATTCTTGTTCACATGATGTCTAGTGAAAACTTGTGTGTTGCGTGCAAGAAAGCGATTACGACTGATGTTCAAAGTCTGGCATGCTCAAAGTGTGATAATCTTTACCATTCCGGAAAGTGTGCTGGCCTTACTAAGAAACGTTTAAAGCAGCTATCGCAAAACGAGCTGAAAGCCTGGTCATGCACAACCTGTTCTTTTCAACAATCGTCTTCCTCTGACGAGCATGAGGTATCTGCGCATGCGCTCGCGGCGGTGCCGGTGCCGTTGCCGGACAGGGGAAATAGCAGCTCCCATAACGCATTGCTAGAAAAACTGATGTCTAAACTTGATCTAGTTTTCAGGCGGTTGGACGCGCTGGAAAGGAAACAGGAACAACAACTTGAAAAACGCAGTGTTACTGATACCAAGATAGAAAACCAGTCAAAGCTCATACAAGATATGGAAAAAAGCATTGAATTCGTATCATCTAGCATGAAAGATCTTGGCGTCAAGATAGAAACACAAAAAGAAGATATAAACGAGCTGCAAAAGAGGACGACCGCTCTGGAAGCTCAGCTAGCAGAAAAGAATTCACGCCTCAGACAGCTGGAAAATGATGTCGAAAATCTTGAAATTTACTCGCGTAAGAACAATTTAGAAATACATGGCATACAGTTCCGGCCAAATGAAAACCTATGGGAAACAATTGCACCGCTCGCTAGCAAGCTTGGCCTTCCCGTTCCTGGGCCTGATGCTATAGAAGCTGTTCACAGAACTAAAGGTGAACCAACTACGGCTTGTACGTTTCACAAGTCGATAAACGAGGGATAAATGGTTGGAACAAAGGCTAGCTCTAAAGGGCGAAAAAATCTACGTGAACTAAAACATTACAGCCTAAGCAAGGAGACTCCTTTGGCTGGCGAAGGCGGAAGCCGAGGTCAAAGGGTACAAATTTGTCTTGATCCGAGGTGGTCGAGTACTGGTGAAAAAAATTGAAGGCGCTCCGATTATGCACATTGACAACGAAAATGACCTGAGGAAACTTGTTTAGTATAGATGACACATTAGGTTGCTTTCAAGACTGGCTTGAAAGAAGGCGAGATTGGCAAACTGAACAATCCAATCACGCGACTTTCGACCTAATCCATATCAACGTGAGGAGTTTGCGCAAGCACTGGGATCTGCTGCAGTTATATTTAAAAGAAACACTTGTAATCCTAGAAATACTCGTTCTTACAGAGATTAACATCACGAAACCGGAATGTCCTCAATTAACAATCGATAATTTTCAATCCTTCTCGCTTTGGAGAAAAAAAAAAGAAAGGGGGGAGGCGTAATGGTGTTTGTAAAGTAGGGCTGGTTAAGCGAACAAATACCAGTATCTTTTGTTGAGGCCGAAATACTTGTTTTGTCCCTGACTAGGTCGCAAGAAGAATTCTTAGTATGTGCAGTGTACCGGCCTCCTAACAGCAACTCTGAGGCGTTCTTTGAAGAGCTCTCCAGTTTTCTAAAAAAGCATTGTACTAACCGACACATTATACTAGTGGGAGACATGAATATCGACATTTCAGGCAAGCTAAAAACCACTGCTACTAAATACCTTACGTTATTAGCGAGTCATGAGATAGAAAACCAGATTCTAGATTACACCAGAGAGGAGATAACAGGCTATAGGGTAACGAAAACATGCATCGACCATATTTCCACTACGCTAAACAAACATAATGTTTTGGGGTGTGTTATTAAGGAAAAGTTTGCTGACCATTATTTCACTACGTTGACAGTACTAGGTGAAGCGAATAATATGCATGAGCCTTCTAAAAAAGAGAAATTTGTTATAAACGTAGGTAATGTAGGTCAATACGTACGTTCTTTTGATTGGAATTCTCTCCTGAATCCAAACCACATTCAAGCTTACGAACTTCTGGTAGCAAAATTTCAAGAAATTTATCATGTTTCAAGGACTAAGCTACAACTTAAACGAAGAAATACCGGAAGTGCGTGGATTGACAATGATATAACTGCTCTCCCGCACGTAAAGAGCCAACGTTTTAGAAAATGCCAAAGAAACCCAACTGATTTACTCGCGAGAGAGGAATTTAAACAAGTAAGAAATAAACTCACTGCAAAATTAAGCCTTGCAAGAAAGAAATATCAAATCACTGAATTTTCCCTTCATAGAAAGAACACAAAGCAAACCTGGCAACTGGTGAACAAAATATTTGGCCGACCGCCAAACGCGAATATTGATAAAGTTATCGCGGAAGCTTTCCAATGCCAAACTCCAGAAGTATTAGCTAATAACTTTAGTGACCAGTTTTCAGGAGCGCTTCAAAAACTGCATCGAAATAACCTACAGCCTGTATCTGCTCTAGAGTCTTCATCATGTTGTAATTCTGCCTATTTACCAATGGCCACCGAGTTTGACTTATGGCAGGCCATGCGAAGCATGCCCATTACCAAGTCTCCTGGCCTAGATGGAATACGATTACGAGATCGTGTGTGCAATTTCAGTCATATTAATTTAGTACTACTGTATATCATTAATGAAACCTTCAGAACGTGTAGAATACCCGAAGGGATGAGGATCACGGTGATACGGCCCCTATTAAAAAAGGGCTCAAGAAAAAATTTTGCAAATTACCGACCTATAGCCATTCTGAATTATTTAGCTTGTGTACTTGAGAAGATAGTTTACAACAATATGAATTCATTTTGTCAGAAATACGATCTTTTCAGCTCTCATCAGTTTGGGTTTCGCAGTGGGTTAAGTACTATTCATCTGCTTGAAGAATTCAATGACCGTTTGTGTAGTGAAATTGGTAAAAATAACCTCGTGATAACATTATTCATAGACTTTCCAAAAGCATTTGACACAATACACCACTGTATATTACTTAATAAATTAAATGATTTTGAGTTTAGGGGTCCTTATCTTGCCTTTTTTAAAGATTACTTTTCTAAACGTTTTCGACGCGTCCGGGTAGGTGATTGTTATAGTATGCCGGTACTAATGAAAACCGGGGTACCCCAAGGGTCAATCCTCGGGCCGCTGTTACTCCGTATTTATGTTAATGATCTGGCCAGTCTTTCCCTTGAATCCCATGTCTATATGTATGCCCATGATACTGCCGTAGTTTTCCCTTGCGCAATCTACAATGATGGTGCCCGTGTCTTTCAGAGAGACATTTGTACCATTTTAGACTGGCTGACCGATAATCATATCTGTATAAATAAACCTAAGACAAATCTTATTTGCTTCCATAGCCCTTATAAGTCTTTTCAATCAGCTTACCCATTACACTTGCACGGCAGTAAATGCAATAACTGTTCTTGTACCGTGCTAATACTTCAACATAACGTAAAATACTTGGGGTTAAATTTTAACGACACACTTAATTGGAGCCTTCACATTGAATACGTTGCCATACATCTTAGAGCAGTGTGCGCTTCTTTGTATGCGCTGTGCTCTATTTGCAACACTTCAGTTAAAAAGCTTGTATATAAAAGTTTAGGAGAGTCCTTTATCAAATACGGAATTACAATATATGGTCTCCAATCATCTTATAAGCTCAATAATCTGAACACCCTCCTCCATAAAATTTCATACAACCTCGCTTATAGTAGAAAGCACCATGGTGAACCAATGGAAGATGTCATGAAACAATTTCATGTTTTACCAGTTCAAAAGCAATTTATGTTTAATGGTTTGTCAAGCACTTTTATCGAAATGAATTCAAAGTTGTGAATGTTAAAGCTAGGCCTTTGAGTTTGTATTGCCACGTGTGTACACTTATTATGGTAAAAGAACCCGTGCCTTTATGTCCCACATTTATATAACAGAATTAAAACCGAGCCAGTGGTTAATAATATGAAGCAGGTGAAAACATTTTTGATGTCATTTATTGCGGACATTGAATGAATGCATTGCGCTGTTTTGGATGTACCTAAAAAAAAACCATTGTATCCATTTGAAGTGCGACTGACTGCTAAATGCCTTTCCTGTGTATGTAAGTAAAAAGTACATTGGCGTTTTTTTTTCCTTTTTTTTCTTTTTTTTCGTTTCTTGGGCATGGCAGTTGCTGAAGATATTTTCCTTGCAATTGCTGGGCTCCTTGAGCTTTCTTCTCCCGTTGTGTCCCAATTTGCGCCCTCCAGGGACTGCCCAGCGGCGCACACAAGCCATGCGGCTTATGCGGGCTGGATAATGTTCTGTAGTTTGAAATGTGAATAAACATTATTGTTATTATTATTATTTGTACGACCATACTGATTCAAGAGAATTGTCATCCAGGTGATACGAGGACGTGATTGTCGAAAGACGAAAAAGCGCATGAACGTACACTTTTTAACGTTCAGCTTCATCTCCCACGTGCTACACCAGAAGGAAATGAAATTGATTGTCACTGATTCCGGCCTCAAACTACATGTCGTGACTACGTGTTTGTTCAACCTCATTTTTTATTCCCTTTAAGTGGAATAAAATGTGTGCGTCAAACCGGCTATGTTGATTTAGGGTGTTGTGTGCTGTTATGCTTCCACTACCGTTCAAGGCAAGACGATGCGATTTCCTTCATGTTAAGCACGTTTTCAATATCATACTAGCCCAAGGGCTGTATTAGTAGGTCTTTGGGTGCTCGTGAATGCTGCATGCATACTTCTTGCAGTCGGGCTGATATGAAACTTACTTCGGAAAACATTCAACAGATGACGCAGTACCCGGTACCATATCGCCACGGTTAAAGGGGGCTTTTGATACAGTCGCGCTCCGAACCATACTAGACTCTTTGGGCAAAGGGGCTGTGGCGAAAGAATCTACAATACGTCGCAGCCTTCCTTGAAAAGAGAACAATGATGATCGGACTGGGGGAACTTCGAACAGATCCATTCGAGCTTGGAAAATCGGCAACCCGAAGGGATCTATCAGATTCCCCTCGTATTCAACGTCGCCACGATGAAACCGCCCAACTACAGGCGCACCCAAATGTCGGACACGTTATCTATGCAGGCGACCTTACACTACGGGAAAACCTATGCTCCCTACAAGAACAGGCGCAAAGTGCTCGAAATTCACTGACTTGGATATGTGGGCTTTTCTTGGAGAACGGCCTCAAATGCGCCCGAGAAATTCAGAATTCCTATTGATCGACTGCACTGCAGAAATGTCCAGAAACATCTTAGTGCTACTATACATAGGAACAGCGCGTATACCCGAGAGGAGGCAAATAAAAACACTCGGCATGCACACGCAAGGAAATTCTCAAGCGGACGCCACCACAACGCAACTTTGTGGTAAAGCTTCCAAACTGGCACACTGATTCAACCAGCTAACAACCAATACTCATTATCACTCGTTGGCTACAGTCTACCTATTCAAAATCTCATAAATTCGGACGAGGAGATCATCAACGCAATAATACACCCAGTGACCAAAGCTTCCCTCAAAATACCACAGTTCACCCCCAATAAGAAACTCGCTCACCTAAGGCTCACGAACACCATGCAAGAAATAAAACACGCAATTCTTGAACCACCACAAATGCGACTGGGAGAGTACCACACGTGGAGGGCGATTTTATGTCGAGTACGCAATCCACACCACGAGCAGGAAAGAGACCTAAACTTTGCACAACAATCACACATCAAGGCGCTGCCCCGTCCTCAAAACATGCATCCGAACATCAACCCAGAAATAAGAAACGTCAGTGTCATCGCCCTGCAAAAGAATTCGAAACCCACGACATACGTGTATGTCGATGCCGCAAAATATAATGCTGAAACGGCGGCATTATGGTGACCACCTGTTAAGGTGCCATCATTGATTACATCACCATGCGAAACATCACCACAAAGCACATGGAGACCCTTTTTATCACGATACGCTGGGGAGAAGAAAACGGCCGCGGCGTCAGCATCATCACCGATTCGCAAGAGGCTGTGCGAATACTAGCGACAGGAAGAATACCACTTGCACATCAAACAGTTCTTTCGGAATCCCCGAGAAAGATCTCAAGACTCCGTGGCCCCCCGAACACGAAGAACTGCCGCCGAACGAGGCGGCAAAAAGGCGAGTGTGCGCCTTCACTTATTACCCCCCTGTGACCGACGCCATGCGACACTCAAGCACCAAAACGTACGGTAAATATCTAAAAGTAGCAAGAATAGAGCGAGCTGCATATAAAATTGTAGCATTGCGAGCTAACGGAAACTGAAGCCCAGGTGCTACATAATATTCAAACAAATACTTCGTACCTAAATGCCATTGGGGGAGATTTTCCCACAATGTCATTCCGACTTCACAGGAATCTGCAGGCTATGCGGAGACAATACTACCATTTTGCGTGCGACGAGGGCCTGCTTATATTTCTGGGCGGGGCCGACCACCAAAAGTACGTGGCACTAATTTCACGGGAACAATGGAACGGCGAATCGTCAGCACCGACTTACAGGTTCATAAAAACCTAATCAGCCAGGCGAAGACGAAAGCACAAGCTTTTGGAACTAGAGACAAAGTGATTCTTTTATCTTTTTCCCCGTTTCTATTTGCTCGATCTTCACTTCCATAAACTTTATTTAGTCACTACCGCGACGAAATATTCACGAAACGTTGTACTAAAATGTTCTTCTGTTGGCCGAGGCGAGAAAACTATACACAAGAGTATAGGCACGATGCTGCATGTAAACGGGTGGAGGGTAGGACGGAAGACAGGAATTGAAAAAAGAGGGAATACGACGTGATGAGAAGCAGGGAGAGAGAACAGAAAAAATGGGTCTGACTTCAAACAAGCTTCCTAGCGCCGTGTTTGTGTTTTTGTTTCTGTCTTCATCTTTTATGCTTTTTCTCTATGTAGTCAGCCCGGGTTGCCGCACTTGTAAGCACATTAATATAGTCTGTTCGTCAGACGCTATGCATGAGCATGGCTCGCCGTACCAGTTATTGTTATTAGCGGAGGATCGCAGTGGTTGCGGTCACAATGCGGCCAAGCTGAGGAATGGCCTCTGTATTTGGAAGAAATACGACGCGATGGCTACCACGTGTGATGTGGTACTTAAACAACAGAGGCGGGAGTCCACCAAGTAAAGCACGAAAGAGCCGCTTTGTTTGGGTTACAAAAATATGCCTTTTAAATGCAGAGCATTTCTTCAACTCACGATGTTATGCGCCCGTAACTCGGCGTCCACACCACGGCAGCTGCGCACTCTCCCCCACTCCTCCTCGCTCTCAACAACAGGTGCGGGCGCGCATGCGCGTGCTCCGGCGCTGAAAGAGGCGTTGCAGCAGCAGGTGCTACCTCCTCTCCCTCTACTGAGCGCGCTACGAATATACTCGTTGCCCTAGCGAAGGCTCAGCAGCCCGACGTTGACGTTTGGCCGCGGCTTTTCGTGCACGAAGTTCGTGCTTCAGACGCTTGCGTTCGGCGTCGGCAGCGCGCCGACTCGCCGCCTTGTCTTCTGCCGCCGTCGATGAAGAGGATGGCACGATGTCTTCAACTGGTACTGCAACGCTGACGTTGGCTCGCGTCGCGGTACTGGTTGAAGGTGTTGCTTCCATCGCTTCTGAACTTTGACGATGGCGCACTGCCCTCCCGGGAGGGATAATAAGAAAGAAAAGAAAAGAAAGAAAATAATAATAATAAAGATCGAACCTATTGCCTCGCAGAGAGGGTGGGGTGCAAACGATGGCAATAAATACCACGTTACCTACTTACGTCTCTCATCTCTCTCTCTCTCTCTCTCTCTCTCTCTCTCTCTCTCTCTCTCTTTCTCTCTCTCTCTCTCTCTCGTCCCGCAACCCAACTACCCAACCCCTACGACAACAACAACTACAACTACCACCACCAACTACCACAACCTACGCCACGTGACCACCCCCAATGCTCTGCATTTACTTGTGTCCCTCGCGCGGGGGCATGCGACGGAGGATTTTTTTACGTCTCTCTCCGCTTACAAGTCACGAACCGCCAGAAAAATTTCGAACAAATTAAATTCAATACCACAGCGCATAGGCCGGGATGCCCGTTCATTGTAAATAAAATAATTATAAGTGAGGAAAGTGTAGAAATGCCCATGGGTACCAAAGCAATTTGAAGATTTTATGGAAGGACCTTAGGTGCCAAAGAAATATCAGAAGAACACACCGAAGTCGAACAAACTTACTCTCAGCGTCCGACATCGCGGAATGACGACCTGCCACGTCTTTGCTTAGTAATTCGAACTTCAGTGCGAAGCACTGTAAAAAACAACGTGCAGATAAAAATACACTTCGAGAATCAAGATGTATTGTAAGAAAATTGACTTTTAACCTTTGATAAGTGAATTTTTTTGCGTCGTGCGGCGTTAGGCGTACCTCCAAGTGTTTTTATTTGAAGGTTGTTACCCCAGCACTTCAGAATGTCTGTAAAATTCAACAGCCCAACATCCTATTCCGTACCTATGAATATATGAGTGCCGACAATCTTCACTGAGGTAGTGTTGTTTGAAAGGCGCTTTTAACGTTTCCCAAAAGTCGGCTTTTTCTGTATTTTACCACGGTTTCACTAGACATCGGTAGCCATGTCATACCGCACCTACGATGCACGTCGGCGAAACGTCGTATTGACTACAAGTGCCTATCCCGGTGGTACCGCCACCCGGTCGGCTGTTGCAAATTCCGTGCACACAAACATAGTATGCGACAGTGCAGCATTGCTTCGCTAGCGATTCATTCCCTCTTTGCTAACTTTGCGCTAATCCTTGGGGTCTCGTCACAGGTTAGGTGCTGCTAGCGCTCCTTTCGGGGCAGGGTAAATTTGTGCTTTTGTGCAAATTCACCGACAATTACATTTAATTTTCACAATCGAAGAAATGCAAGCCGTGCTCGCTAGTGCAGGAGGGTCCCTTATACGTAGTTGTCTTGTGGTGAGCCTGAAGAAAAATGTCAGGGCCCTTCCACTGTATAAAGTAAAATGTCAATCAAAGTTCGCAGACTTCAAAAAGTCCACTAGCGCAAATAGGAAAAAAAATGAAGAAAAAGATGGAGCGAGAGGGATTGAGCGAGCTTTTGTGAATGCTGGAAACGTTATTGTCGAAAATGGCGCAGTTTGATACTTCTGATGGGGTTGAAGGTTATGAGATGAAATGGAAAAGTAACGAGGAAAAGTGCGTACACACTATAAACAGGGGAAAAAAGGAAACAAATCTAAAGCGTACAAAAATTTAAAGCATTAGCATAAAATATATGAGGACCTTAAATTTATGGAAGCTCGACCAATCCTGAGTCAGACAATGAAGTCAACACCACTTTTGTCCCTAGCGCAGCGTCAGCGTCATTTTACCACTGTCTAAGAAAGTGTCCCAGTCCTAAAATATGGGCGCGGTATCTGCTCCGTTCTTTGCAAACGTCGACGAAAAACGACTGGCGCTCCTGGTAATTAAATGCCTTGTCTTTGCGCTCACATCTCATGCTGATCCGCCCCCGTCTCGTTCCTCCCTAGGAAAGATGCTACAGGTTTGGTCAAGAGAATTTAAGTTTACGGCGTTCCCTGCTCCAAGAGGGGTTTTTCGATGCCAGCGTTGCCGTACGGCGGAGACACGCGTGCATCGAAGCAACCTTCTACAACGTTTATAGAACCTCATTGCCCTACTCGATGCGCGTTCCCAGCGGAATGTGGAACCACTCTAGGGGAACATTTTCTTACTGCTGCCGCCATACGCCACAGTGGCGGGGAGGATAGCACTCGATAGGGGGAATGCATTATCATTATTTGATGTATTTCATTTTCTCTCGCAAAAATCAAGCATAATGGAGGCTTTAATAAAGAAACACTTATGAATTGATTTTTGCCTCGTTTTACGTAATGTTTTGGTCTCCTTCAACAATCTTGACAAGTATGAAGATTGCCACCGGGCATTTACCTTTGGAGTTGGCTGTGGCTATATTGATGAAGTGTGGAGGTTCTGTTTCACTTTTGGCGGGTGGCTGAAACGAATCACTGACTGAAGTACCCCAAGGAAGACTATCGTGTTTAAAATTTTGACAGTCAGCCTGCAACGTGTACTGCTTTCCTGCCCGTATATATATATTTATATATATGTATATATATATATATATATATATATATATATATATATATATATATATATATATATATATATATATATATATATATATATATATATATATATATATATATATATATATATATATATTGTAGCGAGAATATTAAGCCCATGGTACCATCAGGCTATTGCAGCGTGCAGGCCCCAGCCATGTAGCCATGTAGACAAGCAGTGCAATCTAAACGTGATGGGGTATGCACGAACGCCGTTGTCAGCGTAAGAAGAAGCACCGCGCAAGGCGTTTTTGCGCGTGAGGTCGGCCACCGTCTGGACGCTTACATCTGCGCTCTTCTGACCTGTCGCCAGTAAATAAACGCCTGATTTATCTGCGTGAGCCTCGGCTATCTCGCTTACGTGTGGTGGAGGTCAAGGGTTTCGATCACACCCTGGAGCGTCGCAACCAGACGCTGTCCACCATGTCCCATGAGGCAAGCCAGTCTCCCGTTGCGGTGTCGGGCGCAGTCGTGATACGCTCTGGTTTGTTGCGACAGTGGGGCCCCGCCATGTTCAGCGGCCGGGATGCTAGTGATGTCGAAGACTTGCTGTCATCCTACGAATGCGTGAGTACGCACAATCAGTACGACGATAAAGACAAACTGTTTCACATCGGCTTGTATCTTACCGAGCTCGCCAAGCTGTGGTTTCACAATTATTCTCCGGGAATTACTACTTTGTCTGAGTTCTGTACCGCTTTGCTGGAGCGTCCGGCCGCCCAGCTGTAAGCAAGCTCCGCGCCGAGCAAAGATTGCGTGTCCGAGGCAAGCAAGGGGGTGAGAGGTTTACCAGCTACACTGAAGACGTGATTGGCTTGTGTAAGCGCATCGGCCCTTTGAAGACGGAAGCCGCCAATGTGAAGCTCATACTTAAAGGAATGGGCGATGGTGCCTTCCAAATGCTTCTGACCAAGGGCCCCCCTACAATTTCTGACGTTGTGAATTCGCGCCAGAGCCTTTACGAGTCCGGAAGGCAGCGGGCGCTCACCAGACGAGCTTGCGCTCAGAACGCACCTATGTAGAGTTTAGCTGCCACCTAAGGAGACGACCCAGCACTGTTCGGCCAAATAAAAGTTCTCATTTGGGAAAAAGTTGCCGCCAAGTCTCCCTTCTTCCGTATTGTGGGGAGCCGTCATCTACTCTGGACCCAGTGCTCAGGCACGTTAGATTAGGAGGGTACTTAGGCACTAATCATCATCATCATCAACAACTATTCCGCTGCAGCTTGGCGCAAGCGTAGAAACGCGCGTTTTCGCACCTTGCAGTGACCTTGAGTAGAGCAATCAGCTATGACTGGTACAGGACAATAACCAACACGTTTTTCATGGTCAATATAATATTATGAGGCGCGCAAGTACTAATGTTACGCAGCAATCATGCGAGCAAAGCGGATTCGGTGATGGCACTCTCGGCTGTGCTTTCGCGTCACTATTTCTATTTTATAAATTTTTCGATGTGCATTTACTTGCGGTGCCCTTGAAAAAAAAACCACGTCCTCACCCAAGATTATTTACAAGAGTGGCGATCTCCATAAGCATCTGTCGCATAAATGAATAATTATGATTGTTTCTAATTAGTATGCATGTCACGATAAATTTGTTGCCGCGGCTTTTTGACATAGGTATAGAAAATTAGAAGCATGGAAGGCCGACACAAACCAACCGTGATACATTAAGACACCACCGTCCATTGAAATTAAGTGCCAGTGAGTATTTGCGAGGTTTTAGTAAGCGCTTTGTGATGTAATATAGCATTTTTGAGGGCAGTTAAGAAAAGCTAATTATGGTCTGCAGAAACTAAACGATACTTCGTAGCATATAAAGCATCATAGTTATCGCGGGATGTGTGACTTATTATTTGTCTGATTTTGCAATTGAGAAATCTTTTTGCTTGTATATCTGTGCGCGCAGATGGCTCAGCTAGATTGGCGGTTCCATATCAATTCAAGGAATAGATACGCTAACATGGCTTTTTTATTGTAACATCATTAAGTTTGTAAGATCACTTTTAATGTTTTTTTTTATTTTCTGTTGTTGTTATTTGTTTTCAACTTCCAATCAATTAGAAATGCTTCATAAATTTATTCACGCGTCCAGGCCACCACCCTTCCCACTAACGGCACCATTGCGCATGTCTAAACGACTACACAATCAGCGAAGCATCACACGCATCTTTGGAAAAACAAATTCATTCAATTCATCGGCTTTGCCTCGTGCCATAGCACTCTGGAGTGACCTACCCGACGTCATTGTCAATTTAACTAATCATGACATTTTTGCGAGCAATTAATGATACATCTATCTCAATAGCATTGTATAACCCCCTTCAATTCTGTTTTTGTTCTTTGTGCTTATTTTTTACGACTGCGAAATTCTTGTTGTTGCTTGAAACCCCTTCTTGTCATTTGCGCAACCACTGTTATTAGTTCCAATGTACTGACTTGTATTGTGGAAGAAGTGTCACCCACTAGCATTCTTTCCTGTGTACCCCCCTTACTCTATGCTCCGTAATAGAGCCTGTAAGGTATTTTTTGAAATAAATAGTTCTAACTGGAGTCTAACTCATTTTTTACGCGTCACCAACATGGTTTCAGAAAAACATTCTTATGCGAAACTCAGCTCGTAGCCTTTAGACTCAAACTAAACGTCATTATTGTTCAATAAATAATCAATCAATATATAAATGAATAAATAAATAAATAATAAACGTCATTATTAATCAATCTAGCTCTGCCGAAGGCATATTCATGGCTTTTTCCAAAGCTTTTCATAAAGTCTGTCACAACCTAATGTTGCACAAATAAATACTTAATATAGATCCCAGGCTCCTAACATGGCTCGAATGCTTTCTGACAAATTGTTCTCAATTTGTTTCAGTTAATATTGTACGCTATGAGCTGAGTGCCGTTCATTTCGCCGTACCACAAGGATCCATACTAGGTACACTGATCTTCCTTATATTCATTATTGCTTTACCTTCCTGCATAACCTCTAATATTCATTTTTTCGTGGATGACTGCGTAATCTACCCAGAAACAACATGTGATGCCGATTTAACCGCTCTTCAACATTATCATAACTCCATTTCTCTTTGGTGTAAAACATGGCTCATGAATTTAAATAATCAGAAATTTAAATTTTCACGTGTTTTCAGAGCAAACCATCAACTTCCAACCCTTGTAACACACCTCTTGAATCCCTGACAAACTATAAATACCTTGGGGTGCATATAAGAACCGATCTGACCTAGACTGTTCACTGTAATTACGTTATTTAAAAGGTTAACCGTTGTTGGGTTATCTCCGCTGCAACATTTTAATGCCCCTTCTTCCTTGAAACTTCTTCTTTACACTACACTAATGCGATCTAAACTTGAATATTCCGATGCAGTATGGGATTTTAGTCATGTTAACCTAATACACTCTCTTGAAATGGTGTAGAACTACTCAACTCATTTTATAGTTTGCAATTACAACAGGACAGCAAATATAACTGCCATAAAATCCAGCCTTAACTTGCCTTCACTTTCAGCTTGTCATAAAATGTTTCGTCTCCACTTTACGACAGCACGCACGTTTTCGACGTGGCGGAGGAACGCGACTGCGCTCAGTGCACCGTTGCCAATTGTCGCTGCATGCGAGACAAGGACGCTTACGTAGTCACAATTCTTGTGTGTAACCATTCTTATTTCTTCAAAGCGATCTCTCCTTGTAGATTAGTAAACGGCAATGCTGCCCATTGACTCAAGTAGCCTATCCATCTTCGTTTAGCAAGTCCAAAAGCTCCCTATCGACGTCTTTGTAAGTGGTAACCAGCGCGGTCTCTTGCCAATAAAAGCGGTAGCTTTTTTTCTTTTAAACCCGGATTAACGAATTCAGTATTCAGCTGTACGATATGCGCAACGAGAAAGATCTTCAGTTCGCACGAAACTCACATTTAATGGGCCGACTACCGTGTTCTTTGGGCGTTCTATTTAACCGTATACGGGTTTAGATTCCTCGTTACCGCTTACAGGTGTTAGTGCTGAACTTTCACGTTCAATATAAAATGCTGAAACAGCCTGTTTCAACAGCTCCCATACTTACCTTTTTCGCTAGGCTCTCCAAGCCGAAGAAGCGGCGATAGCACTTGCACTTAGCCAAAGCGACGCCAAAGTTTTAATCTAAGACTCTCAGCAGGCGTGCCATAACTTTGCCAATGATAGCTTGCATGTCACAACACTTAGACTAATTAATCAGAGACCAGCAGCAAGACCAGACAGGATTTTATGGGCACCAGCTCACGGCGGAATCCCCGGAAACGAGATCGCCAACCTCCTCACATTTGAACCCCGCCGAGCCAGCGCTGGTGAAGCCGAAGCCGAGCCAGAGCGAGTGCAACCTCTTGTAACCTACCAGGAAATCACGCAGCACTATAGGCCGCCCTGAAAAAACCTACTCTTCGCCCCAAAAATTGTTACCGAGGGATCAGGAAAGATTATTGCGTGCCCTGCAGGTCAACACCTTCCCTCATCCCACCACACTTCACCTCTTTGACCGGACAAGCTTTTCTCCACTTTGCCGCTTTTGTGGAGAGACTGCGACTCTCACACACATAGTGGGCGGCTGCGATAAGTCTACCCTAAAACCCGCTAATATCCACCTTTCCAAGAAGCTTTGGGAGCGAGCCTTGACCAGCTCTGGCCTCGATGATCAGCTGCGCCTGATCGAAAGGGCTATCGACGCGGTCCAAGCTCAAGGCATCCTAGAATGAAGACGCCTATATGAAGCATTTTCTGGGTTTAATTAAAGTTTATTCGGGGCGAAGCTCCTCTAGCTCGGGCCCTGTCCCGTCCCTCGTTGCGGCCGTGTACATACCGGTGATGATGATTGTGGCAGGGTGCCCCCAGGGATTTGCCAACCAATGATTGGACGAGAAGGTCAAAACGTTCAGCGCGTTCGTTGCTACCCAACAAGGAGGAGAGGAAGAAGAAGAGGTTGTCTTTCGTCGTAAGCGCAGCTCAAGACAAGTAGCGAGGTTACGCGACACAGAAAGCTCTGCTGAAGGCGACGGCCAAGGTGGCTAAAATGTCACACACCGCATTTGCCAACGTACCAATAGAGATTGTCATCGTCCCAAACAAGCCCTACATGATCACAGCAAACATCGACGTCGTCGATCGGCTTGTCAACGGAGCGGTGGGAAGTCTCAAGCTTTGCGAGTGAGGAGTGGTGGTCTTGACGCGGCGGCGTCCGGTTTCAATCCCACGACTCTCTGGCCGCGACAGGAGGTACGTGGCGCTCTTCCCACTGCACTACAAACCTAGAGGCGAGCATGGCTACGAACGCGCCTTATGTCCTTCACTCTTTCAGATGGTGCGCGCCGTCAAGAAGACCTATAACAACGTCTCGAGTTTTCATATGATGTGTGGGCGAATGTTTCAAGGTTTTACCGATGAGCGTTTTAGCTTCGCCCTTCTCATTATCATTCACTTCGTGGAGATGGCGGGATTTTTTTTTTCTCTCTCGCGCCTTATTTTTTCGTCGTGCAACACCACCTTGCTCAATCTCCCATGTAAGGGTACACTGTAGGTAGACTTCTGTACGAAAGCGCTGCCAGCCAACCACTCATCGGGGGAAAAGAGGAGAGGTGTGCAAATATGCCTAACTTCGAATACTTCTCGAGTAGTGTTTGGCATTCGATTCGCCTCACAAATGTACGGTTCGAAATGTTTAGAGTGTGCGGAATAAAAATAGTTCTGAAGCAGGTACACCCTCCCAAATTTTTGATAATATTGCCGGAGCGACAACCGATCGGCATGTCAGCGCCTTATCACAGTGTTCAGCAGTAAAATAGGAGAAAGTAAGCGCATGCGCTTAGGGCTATCTGGAGTAAGAGTGTTGTCTGCTACGCTGTTTTTTGACAGTGGTGCACCACCTGCCCCTGCATATGAATAACTTTGTTCATGAGAAATGGTGGTTATTTTAAGCGCATGAGCATATCAAATGCAGGTTTGATTTTTTTGTCAATCCCTTTCCTCGCAGAGCGTGAGGAATGCCACTGGGAAGATAAATAAAAGTACAACAAGCCGGATTTTTCTGGCCGGAAGGGCCTCAGGCCGCTGCGCGCTATATTGCGATAAATAACAAATCTGATAAAAATGTGACCCACGCTACTTAGCTACCTTCGGCGGTAGTGAATTGGCTTTGCAAGGTAAGAATACAGGGGGTGTGTTGCCCTGAAGAGCACAGCGGAGCAGACGACGCTCCTGCAACAGATATTTCTATACGCAGGCCCGCACTCTCGTCTATTTTCTCTGTGAACACCATGATAAGGCGCTGACGTGACGATCGGTCGTCACTCCCGCTTTAATATTAAAATTTGGGAGGCTGTACATACCAACTGAAGGTTCATTGCTAGGCATGCTCTTTTGGTTTAACTGCTTGTGATTATGCCGAAGTGGTGCAAAACGCCTTAAACATGTAAGCATAGCGTAATACAAGTTTATTCATGCCAAGGACGTAGCCAGGGGTGGTGTTTTGGTGGCAGAACACCGTGAGAAATTTTCTTAGTGCTGTATCTCTGCTTTCCCCACGTTTCGGCTGTTTTTCCATTGCTATTTACACACCACATTCACTTATCAAAATGTAAAAACAAAAATAGCAATAGTGTTCGTTTGTTGCTTGTGTGCAATAGGGCTGTGCTCACTCTTCATTCAGCGGACTGAACATGAACGAAACCAATCGCGGTCACCAAACACAAAACAGCTAAGGAGTACTGCACTCCATTGCTCATCTTGATATTACACAAATCATTGGTACCTGCGAATTGGTTGGCGTGCACTGCGGCTGTCTCTAGTAAAGGGCTGTTCGTACCACTCATAAATGAATACGGCAGCTTGCCGCGAGTGATAGAAAAGCGTGACTGATAAGTAAAAGTCGAAACATGCTGAACTTTCGTAACGGGAGTCTGTCTCTAGTTATTGTAGACCTTTTGCGATAGGCCTTGCGGGAAAATCGTAGCCGAAGCAGAAGAAAGTGCCAAGCCAAATCACGGCAAATCATCAGGGGCCAATGTTTCCAAGCTTGGTAATAGCTTGACGTCTATTATTGGTTGGTGTTTGAAAAAGGTGGCAAGCCAACATTTAGCCAAGCCCTGGAAGGCCAATATTGAATAATGCATGGCAAAAAATCTTGCGAGGATAATGCCGATGCGTGGACACCATGCGCACCTCGGCTTTTCTGACCAGTCCTTATGGCCAATGCCTAATCTATGAGTTACATCGCCGCCCGATTTCGGCTTTATATATGCCATTACACAGAAAGTAAATTAATCCGCACGCATCAAGCAAATTTCTGTACAATGACATGTACAAAACAGAAATCTAGCCGCTATGCACAATTACCAAAGTGCATCAACTTTGCGAACAATTACGTGACTTGAGCAGCATAACAAATAAGGTGTTTTACTTTTTTTATTATACACATCAAATTTACAATAACAAACCTGACTTCTCTGTACCAAGAATACGAAATTGTTTGGTTCAAACCTTAAGCACAAAAACAAAGCACCAAAACAATGGTAGAAAAAATGAAAAAGCTGGTGAAGATGCTTAGTTTAGCTGATTGAGAAGCCTACAAAACAGGAGCATCCAGTAAATAAAAACAAAACCCCTTCCTTTGGTAATTAGACGATCGTTCAAGAGAGAAATATCTGCTTTACAGCACTATTGTAGAATAGTGCAGCCTTGAAGACTTTTTCTCTCTGCTGCATCCGACACTTGTCCATGGGAAAGACATGTTGTAGCGCCTGTAATACAAAAAAATGCTTCACTACAATGGTAAATGCACTCTTATTACTAATTACAGTACACCGTATTGTACCCTCTTTAACGCATGCACCTGTGAAAGTATTCAGCCTAAACGTTCACCTTGATGACACCCGCTCTAGAGCATGAAACGTACACTCTTAGGAAGAAAGGACAAAAATAGGAACTAAAATACAGCCGTTGATCTACAAGGGGAGTACTCTGTGGCAGAGTATGTGCCATGTGCACAAATGCGGACTAACTCTTCGTCTCCGCCGATCTATAAGGAGTAACGGGAAGACGAAACGCATGCAGGTAGTCCCTTTGCTGCGTCGTTAATTTCGTGTAATGGCGTCGTCCTTGCCATTTGACGCATATGTCTGTGGATAGTTGTAGGTTCCGAAAACACAAGTCATTGCAGTCAGTGGGTCCTTCACATGGTGCCAAGGCAGAAATTATCGATGTTAATTATAAGAAAAGCGCCTAAGCGTAATCGAGCGGTGGGTAACGGCAAGTATCGGGGAAACGCGATGGACAAACGCTTTCTGGTGAACTTATGTTGCATACGATTCGCGCGAGGTCATAACTTCCAATGAAAGATTTCAAGTGCGTCAAAAATAAGCGAAATATTAGTGACAATAGGAGACCTTGATCCCCAAAAGTAGTGAGCATGTATATGTTTAACACACGAGGAAAAAAGCATTACTTGCCAATTTCAACCACTCCAAATTAAACATTCTTCCTACAGGTAAGCGCTTTGAGGTTATCTTTTACAGTAGGTACATAATTTTCGTGTGCACCAAAGCGATTACAATGCGGAAACTGCTGTAAAAACCGGGTTGCGTTTTCCAGTCCCGATCGTCTTGTGATGCTAACTTGAAGAATGCAGGTTAAAGAACAGCGAATATGGTTTTTCCGATGCAAGGAAATATGGTCTGTTTCCCTCTTCTTGACACTCACACACACGACCGCTTTCACACGAGCACTTTACATGTGTATCAAAGACTAAGAATACAGTTAGTGTGCGCTAGTTTGCGCGGAAACAAATGAGTCCTCGGATCACCCAGCCATTCATTTCAACTATGCGATGAGCTGATTGTTCTTTACGAGTAAAAACTGGTTGTGAGGCTGTACTTAGACTTCAACTGAGCAGTAGTCCTTAAAGTTAGCAACGCCCAAACGCAAAGCGCAAATCGCGGTCACGTTCACTAGCACGGATAGAAATTCGGACACCAGTTCCAATGAATCAGTCGCGTTGTGCACAGCACTACATAGAGTTTCTTACAGTATACCTAATAAGGAACTCTATGCAGCACTACACTCTGTACACATGAATATTATCTACCTCAGCTTCCTTCCGGCGGCTTTATCTATAGTAGCGCGTCGGGTTCTATGTGTCTAGGTACGGGCGTCGGTAGTTCGAATCATTATGCCGCCAATGTGATTTTTTTTCTGCAACTCTCTTTTAGCAGTTCGTCCTTAAAGGGTATCGGAATAGACCAACCGGGTGGCGGACTAAGCGTTGCTTCTCTCATATTTACTCCCCAAAACGAGTAATGACTGTGGCAAAGGCCGTTAGTCCCCTACAGGACCAACTCTTGGTCCTTTTTGCTTAAGAGAGTACTGTACTTACTGAATTTAGTTTTCAATTCTGTTTTTTTACTGCAGCCGTTACTTGGCTTGCTTTTAAGAAATCAGACCGAAGTTTCACTGAAAAGGTGTTTCACAAATAGTCCAAGAGACAAAGCAACACGCCAGTGGATCCGTGAAAGTTGCTGTGCCTTCTGTAATCTTAAAAACAATCCAAACAGACAGAAATATTGTGCCGTCAACGTTTTATTAGCGTAAGCATTGTTTTCTAACAACGCGCGCTCAGAGACTACAAGGCAACGCACTAAAAAATAGGCTCGGAACACACAAATTTTCACGTGTTTTCTCGCACGATATCTTTCTCAGCCTTCAGCTATATGACAAGCCCTACGACCTTTTAATGAGTAATATTTTAAGGGGTAACCAAACAATGCGACAATTCCTAGCGACGCTACGAACCTAACTGATTGGTGTTGCTGTCACTGTTGCTCACTTCTGCCTGGTCAGACGCGCCAGAAGCGAACGCAACTGATGGAGAAGACCAGCTCTGGCGTAACTATTTTCTGGCACAATATATGTACGTTGCTTTAAAAAATAATCTAAAGAAAGTTCATTTATAGCTGGCGTTTATCGATGCCAGCACGTCTGTAACTGTTATGCTGCACAAAAGTATTGCTTTAATGTAGAGTAAAAAACTGAGCACTTTTGGACGGCCACAAAAAGAGGAAACACAGGACAGGCGCAGACTCGCAACAAGCATTTATTACACGAAAGTCACACATAAGCACATGCGGAAAAACCGCCACTGCGCATTCCCAGGACTAAACGGATGACACTTGGAATAACAATTCTAAAAACCAACAAATCAAACACCCTAAGTCCGGTCATCAATAAATTTCACCTACCTGTTGTGTAACGAGATACCGTTTCGCTGACGCACTCATCACCCAGCTTTTTTATGTGATATGCTTCGGGTATCTCCCTCGCCCGGCTATCACGGCAATTACACAAGACCTTAACCCCCTTCAAGAGTGGCTTACAAGGATTACACGTGCATGCCGAGCAGTGAGTGTGGAGATGCCCGCTGGCGCTGTGGAGCATCGACAATTCATGCTCTCGTAATCTCACACTAACGCATCTTCCCGTTTGGCCCACGTAAATCTCGTGACATGTCAGCGGTATTTGATAAACCACCCCCGTGCAGCAATCAACGTATTCATTGGCGTGCTTTTTTCCGCACCCTTCCAGTCCAGCGCAAATTTTGCCGATCCGCGAGCACATCCCGCCTAGGTTGACGGGTGCTGAAAGTTCCACCTGAATGCCATACCGTTTCATGACCTCCTCCAAGTTTTGGGACGCCTTGTGCGCATAAGGCACAACTACACGTTTGTTACTCTCACGTTCTCTAGGCGGGATGTGCTCCCGGTTCGGCAAAAGTTGCGCTGGACTGAAAGGCAAGGGGGGGGGGGGGGGGGAAGGAGGGGGAAAGCTTACCCATGCATACGTTGATTGCCGAACGGGGGTAGTTTTGAAATACCGCTGACATGTGGCAAGATTTACGTGGGCCAAACGTCAAGATGCGTTAATGTGAGATTGCGAGAGTATGAATCATCGACACAGAACAGAGCGAGTAGGCATCTGCCCACTCACTGCTCGGCATGTACGTGTAAGCCGTGTAAAGACCTTTCTACATGCGGCAAATTTCGCCTGTGAATTCGCCGTTGCTGTGCCGCCCGTGCGGTAAAACGATTTATTTTCCTATTTTCACTACTGCGACATATTGCCAAATGCTAAACGTCGCTCTCAAGAGAAGTTCGAGTCTTACAAATTTAGGTTTAATATGCGTAGATGAAGCATCGTAACTTGGCTACGAGACTTGGGGCACAAAATAGCATCGGACGGAATGAAGGCGTGTATCCTATACGAGTTGTTTCTTTTTGAATATCTAACCCCTACTTGGTAACGTGCAAAAGGAACATCAAGTAACAGGACAAAATGAGGAGCGAAGATGCCAATGTTCTCGCCGACAGCTACCAAGTTTCAAGAGCTACGAAACAATCGGCTCACCTACCGCGTGGAGGGCGCTACGAAAGGTTCGTGTTGGTGCTGCGCTTACACCAGCTGTCACCCACACCCGGCTCCTGCATCGACGGGCACGGTTACGGCCTATGTGGTCATTGTGCTGCTGCACGTCGTCCTCTACCAGAGACATTTCTCATCTTTTGTAGACAGCTGCTTGGTCTCTAGCGTTCTTGCCAGCGAGTTTTAAGCAGTGCTGGACTCATCCCAGGCTGCTGCCCGACTGTAGACGCTGGCGCTTTGCATGGTATCACTTGAGTCTGTTACACTTCTTCCGTGAGGAATAAACGTCTTAGTACAAATAGCCTCACTCGCACTCATCGTTTCAGAGCAGAGCAAACCCTGTAAATTAAATAAAGATATCGGAGTCTCTTTTCTCAATGGCGCCACAAGAAAAAGCGCCTTGTTGCATAGCTGCAGCTGCAACCAGTAGTCTAGGTTGCAGGCACGTAGGATGCCGAGTAATCGGTGATATGTGAAAAGCGTAAAAAGAGTACCGCATTGATAGCTATGCAAGTTCTTTATGGCAATATTAAATCCCATGACCTTTGTTTATTCTGCAAATAACTGCATTGTGCGCAAGGTATATTTTCAGAGATAAGAGAAATGGGCTTTTGGTCCCCGCTTAAAGTTTATGCAATCAACAGCCACATTTCCTACTCGAAAGCGTGCCGTCTGAGTGGTACGCACCGCTTTAGTTGTAGTAACACCAGAACTCCCTGTGTTAGAGGGACTGATGGCGTCCGCTAAAAAATGTTCACCATTTTTTATTAAACTTCTGACAATCAAATTGCCATGGTTTTGAGGCAAATAGCCTGACTACACCCCTAGCCCTAGACGGCACATGCAAACAGGAAAAGAAGCCCCTGTACAGGCTGCAACGCTTCAAAATAAAAAACAAATATACATACACAGTTCTGGCGTAAGAAAGAACAGGAGAAATAATACATACTGCAAAGATATATAACTCAGTATAGGAACACGTTTTTTCTTAAGAAGATAGTAATATAAAAAGAAAATTCTTAAAAAAATTTGTGCACTACCCCAGATTTTGCTAGGGAAGCACAAAATAGAGTAAACCTATACACACAATAACACAAAAACACACAAAAAACGAAAAAAACATTTCGTGTACAAATTTTTTTTCGTCTGAAAGGAGCCGCTTATGAAGTTTGTCAATGTAAAGGAAAGTTTGACATCCACCTAAATGCAGCCATACGGCTACAAAGGAAAGCTATACAGCTTTCTCGGAAACTTCGCAGTTGAAGAAAAATTCGTCCTGGTAAAGGATACGAACCCGGGACCACTCCTTAACCGGAGCAGTCGCTCTACCAACAGAGCTAACCAGGAGGCTAGTCGTTAGCAGCGCGAAAGCGAATTGATCAACAACTCAAAGTGGCTGCATTCAGGTGGATGTCAAACTTTCTTTTACAGAAACTTCCTCCACCTTGGGGATTTCCCCAAAATCTGGTCGGTGAAGTTTGTCAAATAGCGTCAAGCAGAACTTGGTGACCGTTATGGAGATTAGAAATTTTCCATTTTAGTCTTGGTATGTCATAACTTGTTCACCCACGTATTTGATGAAATTCTTATGTCAGAAAAAACATGCAACTTCCCCGTCACTGTAATAAAGTGTGAAAAGCTCAAGGTCAGCTGTGAAATGAACAAAAAATGTTTCACCCAGTACTTGATTCTGCAAAGATTACGCGTCAAGTATGCAATCTTGTTTGAAATGTAAGTCCATTGGCAAAGTTTGGGAGATTAAGGGTGAACTGCAGACCCCTTTTTTTGCGTACGATGGAAACAAGACATAAATGATGGTAAACAATTTCGACTGAACTCCTCACACAAGTAAATAGTATAACCGTGAGTTTACACAGGCAAAATAAATTTGCCTTTTTATTCGCGTCGGCAACAAGGATTTATTTTTATAGTATACCTTCCAAACGAAGTTGAAGGAAGTGGGAAAGCTTTGTCGCATAAAAATCCGAACAAAGTTCGTGAAACCATCGCTAAATGGTCGTCCAACCTTCGATGGAAGTGCATCCAATCCATTGGCCAACCTTAAGCTTCGCAAATCGCATCTTAAGTACGGACCCATTGAATGATTTTTCGGATAATCAGTAAATGCATCGACGTAAGATCTAAATGTAAAGTGATATGCCATTTAGTATATAACAGAGTACTATATTACTCCTTGCTTATGTTCAACGCGTGTATTGTTTCATCAAAAGCCGTTCTTTCTTCGCTATTTTTAAGCAAACGTTTTCCGCAGTGGAAGACCGGTCCACGTACGCGCCATGTGACCTGAGATCTATCTCATCATTTTTTTGGTGGACCACTCAGTCTATGTGATAATGCATCAGTTTTGTGACAGGACGTCATCAGTGCCACTAAGAAGGCTTTGGCTTAAGGACTTATGCAAGCCCCCATATACGGGTTGGTCCACCGAAAAGCTCTGACATGATCTGTGAACACACAGCACGGGCGCGAAACTGGGCTTTGATTAGGTCAAAATAGCTACTAAAAATAAGGAACAGGAACGGTTCTAAACAATACAATATACGTAACGATCATGAAGAGGGAGTACAATAGTGTACCTTTATCTCATGAACTACGTATAGGTATACAGTAGCCGACGATTTTGTCGGACCTGGAAACGAACAATAAAATAGTCAGAATAAAAGAGCATTCCAAAAAATCCATGAGTCACCAAGGCAAAATTCATTTCGTTTAAACAGGACTTATGATGTCGCGAACGGCTCGTTGCTTTAAATCCCCCCTTCGAGAGAGCCTGCTTGCACCTCTGCAAGCGTCACGTTTTTTTCATAAACATTGGACAACAATGCCAAAGCATTGGCAATGTCTTGCGTGGGAGGTTGCGGGTGGTCGGGAGGGCCTTCGTCGGAGTCAGAGCCCTTCGCGGCTGCGCGGTCACTTTGCGAACGATCCGCTCATCCATTAGCTCGGCGCACAACAGTGTGGTGTTGTCCGATGCAGCAAACCCTCGAAATGTCGCGAAGGATCCAAGCTGATTACGCCTGAGGGAGTCACACCGACCCCCATCGAATCCCAAGCTAGCCAGGTGGTTCGGCTTCAAAATGGCGTCTTCATGGAGTCGCACCCTGGATCTGTCGCGGAACGTTTTGTCCGAAAAATAGAACCTTTGGCTTTATTTTGTCTGAAATATCCGTTTTTCATATACATTACGCCTTTGGTACAACTGGTGGATACCCGAGAAAGACCGCAATATCCAGCACATGCGAATTGTATGAATCCGAAAGAACGGTCGGCCACAGTAAGTTTAGATAAATGCTAGATGCCTTTACATATTCATCATCATTATCACCATCATTATCCTACTCAAGTCAGTGCATGACGAAGGCCTCTCCCATTGCCGTCCAATCTCTCTTGTCCTGCACTGCCCCAGTCTACCTTTTACCCCCAAATTTCTGTATTTCATCATTCCATCGGGTTAATGGCTTTCCACGTCTGCTAGACGCATCTCGTGGTATCCGCTCTGCTCCCATAATTGTGCACCGGTAGTCGGTTCGTCTCACTACACCGCCAGCAAAGTCAATTTCTTTTTCTCTATTTGCACTATGGTATCTTCTAGTCCAATTTCTTCTCTGGTTTATGCAGCTCGTTTCCTGTCCCTACGTGTTATTCCTAACAATACTCGTTCCATGGTCCGTTGAGCCGACCTAAGTGTGCTTTCCAGTTCTCTACTAAGGTGCAGAGTTTCAGCTCCCTATGTCATCCTCCGCAGTATACAATGGTTGTAGATTTGTCTTTTAAGGGAAACAGGTAGCTTACGTTTCATACCTATTCTGCGCAGGAATTCTTTCTCGTGGTTGGTTGGGCTCAGCACAAACATCTGTTGAACATAGTTAAATTCTGTCATTCCTCTTCAGTTTAGTTTCCTGAGCCCAAGAAAACGTTCTTGACATGCTTATTCAACATTACTTGACGTTTATTCTTTTATGCTTATTCATATTTATTTTTGGCCACACGCCGATGCTTTATGCTTACAGTTCTCAACCATCGTTTTCATGTGTTCTGCAGTCTCAGTCAGCAAGACTACGTCGTCCTCAAACCTTAAATGGCTCAAGTATTTTGTGTTTATCCCTAATCCAATGTTTTCTCACTATAGCTTTCTAAATACGCCCTTTCGAAATGTTGAGAAAAGTTTTGGCGAGATGGTATCTCTCTTTCTCACTCCCTTTCGTATCAGATATTTATCGATTTGCGTGTAAAGGGTTATACTGCCCGTGAATCCATTATATATGTCGTCTTGAAGTTTTATGTAGGTATCCTCTATTCGTCGGTCCTCAAGTGCTTCTAAAACGGCTGCGGTGAGTAGGGAATCAAGCGGTTCTTTGTAATCTCCTAATGCCATTTAAAGAGGTGTAGTACGCTCTGCGAATTTTTCTATCTTTTAGTTCACTACACGTACGTGATCTATGGTTGAATAGCCTCTCGTAAATTAGCCTACTCTCTGGCTGATGGCAATCCAGGCTGCCACCTAGGTGGCCAACTATAACTGTCGAAAACAGCTTGTAAGACCCTGATAGTAGGCCGATGGGTTTTTAATTCTTGAGATACATAAGATCTTTTTCTTACAAATCAGAACAATGTTGGTGTTTTTGTAGGCCATGAGCAGTTTCTGAGTCTTCAAGCATTCCGAAAATAGTACTGCAAGCTTTTGCAGTACAATACTCACCCTTTCCTTAAATGTACCGTCATGATTTGCAGAATATTTTCATGCCTCTGGGAGCCTTTCCAACACCCTCTTTAGTTACTAGCGGGACGTCGCAAGGTGAGCTTGTACTCCCAATATAGTTCCACCTGGTTTAACATCGCTGGCATACAGCCTGGTGTAGAATTGTTCTGCTACCTTTATTAAACTACATTCTGCTACCCTTATCAAAGTTGTGCGTACTGTTACCCTGCACATCAAGACTGCTTACATCGGTTCTTTGGCGATGCCAAGCTTTATATTTGTTGCTTTCAAGCTTCCACTTATTTGCATTGTCTCCTCGATCACTGCCATGTAACAATCACGAATGTCGTTTGTTTTACTTGTGTTACTAAGTTTCGAAAGCTCAGCTAATTCCATTCGATGCGCCGAGCTTGACACTTCATGTTCGTATGTTTGGAAATAATTTCCCGCCTGTAATTTGTTAGTTTTCAACTTTGTTCCTGACATGATGTATCGGCCCATTACTGCTGCTGATTCACTGAGTGCCGACTTTAATTTGCCATTTACATTGTCTACGGCGACTTCATTCGGCTCGTTCAGAAACGCGAATTTGTCTGAAACTCTTGCGATCTGGCTCTGAGAGGACTCAATGCGGAGTTTTTTAGTTTGCACTACTTTCTTTGTTTTTTGAGATTCAGCGTTACCTAGCATATACCCGTCTTATGATCGCCGCTCCTAACCTTACCTAGCACCTCCACGTCTTGCGCGATCTTTGATTGTCGCCTAAGATGTAGTCAATTTCGTTTTTTATAATACCATCTTTACATTTGCATGTTCAGTTCCTATTCTCTCGTTTGTAGAGTAATGTGTTTATGAAGCTTAGGTTATTTCACTCCACACATCTTACCAGAGTATCTTCTGTACCCTTGCAAATGTCTATTCTGAAGTTTCCCACTTAGCTGTCTCCCATTTCCTTCTTCTCTTCCTTTGCACTGAAGTCTCCCATCGCAATCATGAACTACATTGTTGTCTTGTGCATTGCTGATTCGACGCCATCGTAGAAGTTCTCTAGGTTCATCACAATAGCTGTGACTGAACCGGAATAAAAATCCCACCCCGTCGTCTTTCGTCTCTTCGGGCCCAATGTAGCTCAGACGCTTGAAGCACACTTGGCTGCCTCCATCGCTATCTTGATGATGGTTGGGTTTTTTTGGCGCAAGGCCGACTATACGCAAAGAGCGCCAAAGAAGTTGCTGAATTTTGATGAGACCCTAAACACTAAAACATGTGACTAAAACTAAAGGTGATGCAAAACAAAAGACAATGGAGATGGCTGGTGTATAGGACCAGGATGATTACACGTGATATGATAAGAGCTGCATAAATTTCACTTCCGCTAAAAACGTAAGAACACGTTGAGTAGAAAACATTGGTTCGTCGGCTAAAAAGTATGATGGTCCAAAGGAATGTGTCGTCTGTGTAATGTAGGGAAATATTTGTGTCGTGTTGTGTCAGGTGCCTTGCATGTGATTAGTATGTGGACTACGGATAGGCCCTTCCCACACTTGCTACACGTGGGTCCCGAAGTTCCAGTGAGCAGATGGGAGTGCGTCACATGTGTATGGCCTATCCGCAGCCTAGCCAGGGCGACTTCAGTGTATCTGTTGTGTGAGTCAGTTGTGTAGCGTCCCAGTTGTGGTTTCATTACGTGTACTTTGTTGTCTATTGACTCCAGTGTAGTTGCCATGTGTTACGAAGGTGTCTTCTGATGTGTGTCTTTAGGTCGGTGTAAGGTACTGTTCTTATGTCAACTGTGTTCATGAGAGCAGCAGCACCAGCCATTTGATCAGCGGTCTCATTTCCAGGGATCCCACAGTGACCTGGTACCCAGCATATAGTTATTTCTAAATTTGAAGCATATGCAGTCATTATGACCTTTAAAAGAACATTGATTACATAGTTTTTTGACGACCTTCCTGGTGACAATGCCTGCACAACTCTCAGAGAATCTGTGCAGACGATGGACTTGGAATTTTATGTTCGAGGATGTGATTTGAAACGAGCAAAATTCCATACGCTTCTGCCGTGTAAATACTGTTGTGAAAATTCATTGTTTTGATAACTCTAAACTTTGGTCCGTGCGCTGCACAAGAGACAGTAGAAGAGGTTTTGGACGCGTCGCTATAGAATTCTACGCACCTTTACTTGTCCTGCAAGAACAGGAAGTGCTGCAGAATTGCATTCCTGGGTACCCAATGTTTTCTACAAGAGTGAATGACAGGTCGCATGATACAGGATGAAGATGCCATGGTGGGATGAAATTATGAATGGGTGCTATGTGCGTGTCTGACAGGGGGACATTGAGTCCAGAAGACTCCTCCCTAACTCTGAGAGAGAACGGTAAGGGAATAGATGGCCTGTTTACTAAGAGTTGTATAGTTGGTGTATCGTTAATGATGGGATTAAAAAGATGGACATAAAGACTTTCAACAGGGCTAGTGTGGAATGGGCCGCATGAAACGCGAAGGCCAAGATGCAGCACTGGGTCGAGCATTTTCAGTGGTGTTTTTGTAGCCGACCCATACACGACACTGCCGTAGTTGTGCCGAGACCCCACCAAGGCTGTGTATAGGCGCAGCAGGAGTTGTTTGTCGCCCCCATACGATTGATGTGAGAAGATCTTAAGAATATTCATTGTTTTGAAGCATTTGCATTTGAGCTGTCCGATATGCGGGATGAATGTAAGCTTTTCGTCGAATAAAGTACCTAAAAACTTGTGCTCCTTGTTCACAGGAATATGGCACATTCGCAAGTGTGATGTCTGGGTCCGGGTGGACCCCACGCCTCCTGGAGAAGAGAACACAAGAGCTCTTCGCGGGATTAAGATTAAAACCATTCTTGTCAGCCTAGACGGCAAATTTCTTGACGTTCGCAGATGGACAGGTTACACGATTCAACGGATATCTGCACGTCATCTACATACATGGAATAAGAGATTGTAGGTGGCAGTGCCTTTCCAAGAGAGTTCATTTTTACTATGAAGAGAGCGCAGCTCCAAACTCCACCTTGCGGCACGCCCTTTTCTTACACGTGAACATTTGACAGTGCACTACCAACTATGACGCGAAAGTGTCTCTCCGACATACAACTACAAAGGATGTTCAACGTGTTTCCCGCAACATCGATTGACTTTAGGTCACTGGGGATACCGTACAGCCACGCGGTGTCATAGGCTTTCGCTATGTCGAAAAACACCCTAAGACAAAATTATTTATGCACAAAGGCATCCTTTATATATGTTTCAAGAGCTACGAGTTTATCGTTCGTTGATCACCCCGCCCTGAAGCCTGCCTTGCATCTCTCGAGAAGACCATTGTACTCAAGGAAGTACACGAGCCTGCGATTTATCATCTTCTCGAGAAGCTTGCACAGGCAGCTGGTGAGGGCAATGGGTCGATAGCTTGCCGGAGAGGAAGGGTCCTTCTCTTCTTTCAAGAATGCTACAACTATGGCCTCCCTCCAAGACTTTCGAATGTTCCCCGAAAGAAATATCTTGTTGTAAAGCCGAAGGAGTGTTACAAGATTGTCTGCGTGTAAGTGCTGTATCATTGTATATGTAATGTTGTCTGGGCCTGGAGTTGAGGGTGCACACGTGCTAAGAGCAGCCCTCAGCTCATGCAGTGAAAACAGGGAGTTGTAAGAAGTCTGTGATTTGTTGTTTTTGCGTAGGGACTTCTTTTCACAAGAAGCTTTGTTTCAAGAAAGTGTTTGTGTAGTGTGCAGAGCTTGACACGTGTTGAAAGTGTTGTGCAAGTGTGTTAGCCTGATCTTCTAGTGTGTCCCCAGTCGTGCTGCTGACCAAGGGAAGGCTATGTGTATGTTTTCCTTTAAGTTTACTTATTCGTGTCCATACCTTGCGTGTGTCTGTGTATGAATTTACGGATGTTAAGAAGGAGCGCCAACTATAACGTTTTGCCTCACGGCGCACGCGCTTTCCCAAGGCCTTTGCTCTTTTAAAAGAAATTAAGTTAGCCGACGTGGGGTACCTGCGAAGGACACCCCACGCCTTGTTCTAGGCCTGTCGCGCCCGTCTGCAGTCCTCATTCTACCATGGCCTCCTTGGGTTGTGCGGAGCACTGGAGGCCTGGGCAATGGACTTTTTGGCGCCATGGAGGATGTGCGCCGTGATCAGTTGGGTAGCTTCTTCAACGTGTAGGATTCCTAAAGATGTGTGGTGTAGTTTGGATGTTTCTGGAAATGTACTCCAGTTCACTCTAGCTTCATTGAACCTGTTATGGGAAGGTGAACTGTTCGGGCGTTTACCTATGTATGTTAATGTGGTTGGCCAGTGGTCACTACCATATGCGTTAGTGCCAACATCCCACTCAAGAGATGGAAAGAGAACTGCAGAACCAATAGCCAAGTGAAGGTGCGAGTATGTGTTGTGTCCTATATTATGGTATGTAGGCTTGGTTTTATTGAATAGGCATGCTCCCGAAGATGTTAGATATTTATCGATGAGGCGACCTGGGGCATCAGTGCGAGCAGAGCCCCAAAGAGAGTTATGTGCGTTGAGGTCGCATAAAAGAATGAAAGGTTCGGGTAACTGATCTACCAGACCCTCGAAATCCGAGCTCGAGAGCTCGAAGTCGGGGGGATGTAAAGAGAGCATATTGTTATAAGCCTATTAAAGATTATGGTTTGAATGGCCAAGGCCTCTAGGACAGCATGTAGTTTGACAGTGTGGCATGCCAAGGATTTTCTTGCAATGATGGCCACACCACCGGAGGATGTGCCACCACGATCTCTGTCCTTTCTAACTACCATGTAACTATTCAAGAAATTTGTGTGCCTGGAGTTTAGATGCGTTTCTTGAAGACACATGCGACTTGGCTGATTGGCATGCAGCATCTCGTACACATAGTCAAGATGATTAAGGAGACATCCACAGTTCCATTGAATGATGTTTTCTCTTCCCATTATTTAGTGTGAGCGCTACTGGAGTGTATATGTTTACGTGTCGTCTTTCGGGGCTGTGACTCTTGGATTGGACTTTCTGGGCCTTTCTGTAGGCTTGGACGTCGGAGGCCGCTCCTTGCGCTGCGTTGCAGGCAGGAATGGCGCGACGTCCATTTCGTCGTCCGATGTCCTGGGGGTGCACGTCGAACCGGGCCCCCTTGACTTGGTCCCAATTCGGGAGCCCTTCGTTTGAGCCGCCACCGCCGCGGGAGTCGGGGAAGCCAGAAGTGGCATTGGCGGTGCGGTGACAGTGGGAGCCGATGCGGGGCCTCCGATGTCCATCCCCTCGACACCCTCCAATGCACTGGAGGACGGGGAGGCAGCGGCGGGAGCGGCACCGGTCTCAACGGAAGAGGTTGGCACCACAACCGCTTTTGCCTCAGCAAGTTGCGTGGTGGCGGGTTCGGCTGCCTGAGGCAACCCAGGGGGGGGGCGGGGCGGGGTAGGGACCAGGTCGACTGGCTGAACTGGGTCCCTGTAGAAACCAGACGCCGCTCTTCCCCCCGGCGAGCTGCGTCGGCGCACCTCCCCAGGGGGAAAGAGGCGAGCCTCTTCCGCGCCTCTGGGAAGGTGATGTTCTCAGTTACCTTGATGTTGATTATCTGTTTTCAATTTTAAATTTTTCGCACTTGGGGGAGTAGGCTGCATGCGTCCCCCGAAGTTCACACAAGAGAGGGTGTCGGATGGACAGTTGTCGCTGGGATGGTCATTCGACGCGCATTTTGCACACGTCGTTCGGCCACGGCAAGAGTATGTACCGTGTCCGAACCGCTGGCACTTAAAACAGCGCCGCGGGTTCGGGATGTAGGGATGGATGGAGCAACAGATAAAACCTGCATTTATGTGTTGCGGAAGAACTGCGCGGTCAAAAGTCAAGATAATGTGCTTGTGGGAATCTCCTTGTCATCTCTGCGGATAGTGATGCATCTCACGGCAGTGACGCCCTGATCCTTCAAGCCGGAAAGGAGATCCGCATCCGTTTCGTTCAGGAGATCCGTCTCGGATATCACACCCTGCGAGCTGTTGAGGCTCCAAAGGGATGTGACCCTGATGTCTAGATCAGCCAGTCTAGTCTGAGCTAGAAGCTTTGTGGACTTCTGCTTGTCATTTATTTCGATGAGGAGTTCACCAGACCTTTGCTTTTTCCACTTATATGATTTTCATATTATGGCTTCAACATATTTTGCGATCAAGAAGACTGACTGCGATACAAGACGTTGGGTTGGATTGAGCGATTCTATCACAAGAAATTGAGAAAAATTATCCGGTTCAGGAAATGTTAAAGATGGCAATGAAGGAAAAGATACTTCGGTGCCGCCCCTTTTCAGGGAACGATCATGTCTGGGGGGGTGGGTTGTAAATACCATAGGGCATAGTATAAAAGCAGGGAGACTGGGGTACTTTCTTCTTTGACCTTACCCTGGTAGTCAAAGAGGTCCCGGAGCTCCATGCCTGGTGGACAGGCAGGGAGCCCATCGGCCGGAGCTCGACCAAGGCTCCGACGGCCACCGTTTACGGCTTCTACCCTTCACCTTTAAACACCTCGCCACGGTTTGACACGGCTTGTGTATGGGAGCTCGGGGTCCGCGGTGTCGCTGCTCACCGTCACCATGAATAATCAAGGTGCCCCGTGCGGGGCTCCGTCGCTATCCTAAATCGGAATGATCTGGCGATATGAAAAAACTTGCATATCTAACGTTCGTTCGACGACGACTAGAATGTGAATCAATTTGGAACCCTTCGCAGTCATACCTTTCTCACCATATGGAACCGCGACAAAACCGCGCCACATGTTTTACAATACCACACTACTAGCACACAGTCAGTGTGACGTCACTGAAAAAGTCCACCAACCTCCCCGTTCTCGCTACACGCCTCATCATTGGTCGTTTGTGCCTTCTACACACCTTTTTCTACCCGTCACATCACGACATGCTTTATTAAGGCCCGCCCGCCACCCCCCCCCCCCCCCTAAAAGCTTCTGCCCGTCTGAACCACAGTCACCCAATCTACAGAATCAAGGGCCATACATTCTCAAAGAATAGTTCTTTCTTTCGTCGCGCAATAGCAATATGGAATTAACTACCCAATGACATAGCTTGGTGCCCTAACCACAAAATATTTCGCACAAAAATTTGAAACGACAAACTTTTCGACCTTCACGTGATACTCCTGTCGAATCGGCTGTGCCAATTTTGTTGTTACGTTTTTTCGGTATTTTTTCTTTTATTCTGTCCAGTTCATCATGTTTGCAACAGTTTCGCAATTCCTAACTGACGCAGATTTTTATTCTGTTCTTCTTCTTGGTGTTTTTCTGTATGTATACTTAAACTTTGGGACAAGCCACCCTCCCCCTTATGTAATGCCTTCGGGCATTTACCGAGAAAAAAAATTAAATAAAATTAATATGCCCGCTTGTTAGCTTCATAAAGCTTTCTCCTGTGCTTCTAACTTCAATTAATCCTGTATTATCCGACCTAACGTATGAGGGCTCCTTTAGTCGCACAGCTAAGCTTGCTAAGCTTCTATCATTATACAGGGCGCGTACATTAAACGTTGCCAGGGTGAAGTTCCAGTGGCGGCCTGTCCGGACACAGATTCTCAGCACCCTCTGCTGTATCGCTGCTCTGCTGCTGTTCTACAGCTGCTGGATACTGAGGGCTGAGAGTTTAGTTGGTTATTCATGGGAGGTGGCGACCAACTACTTTACCACAGTGGCGAGAGCCTTCTGGGGCAAAGGAGTGCTGTTTATGTCCCTAAGAGCAATCCTTGCTTGGTTGAACTTTTTTATTGTAGCCCCTTAGGTACTCGGGACGATGATTACTTCCGGAGCAGGCAGCACGCCATATCCGCATAGGAATCTCATGAAGAGCCAGACGAAAAAGAAAGAGAAAGGAGAGAAGTTTCCCACGAACAACATTGCCGTGCCCGCCGAGAGTGCTATTGAGTCAGCGATTGTCGGTTTTGCTTTTTATAGTGACGGTTATGAAGGAATGAGGTGATACTTCGGCTATCTGGAGAGATCCACCTACGCCTGGCGTTGGAAAGGTAATCCACTGCAATGCTCAAGTATATAGTCACCTACAATAATAGCTAGTTTGAAGCTCAGTTGGCTAAACATACCGCTGGTGTTGGATTGTAATCGCTCCTCGCCTTTGCATTGTTTTTCTAAGCGCAAACTGGTTAATGTGCGCTGCTCCAACAACAGTGGCCTTCTTCACGGATTCGAAAGGTTAGTCAATGCTGTGTTCTCTTTCGTCCGTAAACATTTGAAGCCCGACAATTGTGCAAATACTATTTCCGCACTGTTTACGTAAACACCGATTCCATATTTGAATATCCCTTGCTAGGGCGGTCACGGCAAGCGGGTGTACTTTTCTGCGCGTTCAGGGATTGCAGAGATATGGAAATTGCAGCGGTGCTTCCTGTCTCTCTGGTCTGTCTGAGTCCTTGCTTGGTGTGGGCGAAGCGTTTCCTGCGTAAAGCTGACTGGTGTTTCCTCCCTTCGCATTGTAGTGTCCGATGCTGCAAAATGTCTCCATTTGCTTTGCCATCAATCTTTGACCACTGTCTAGCGAATAGTGTCCTTTCTTTCACATTTAACCACACGGGCTGAACAATTAGGTATGTGGCTACTGCTGGTTGCTTATATCGCGCTTCGAAGAGCAGTGTTGGCCTTTCCTTGCTTCTACGTTCACAAGCGATGCAGCGGAAGGGTGTTTTAGCCTACTTCAAGGACTCCGCCGGGTGGATTACGAGCTATTCTGCAATTTTCCACAGGCAGCTAAGCCGAGCGGGACTATGGTGACTCTTTTGTTTGCGTTTTGTCTCTTGGCTGTTACTTTACAACAAATGCGCCAAGCGAGCTCATTTAACTAGTCAAAGTATTGAAACAGTTCCGCGATAACGGGAGTATGGCCTCGAAGGGGCCACGCTCTCGCGGAAGTTACCTAGGTTTCTATTACTAGCCTTGACACCAGGTGTGTCTCAACGAGGCCATCCCCGCACCACAGAAAAAAAAAACGTTTACATCTTTTAAACTATTTACTGTGGGAGGTTTTGATTCGGTGTAATGTTGGCCTAAAGCTTTTTAAGAGGATTGCGAAAGCATAATAACTTGCATGACAGATTTCTTGTCGAATATTTTAAAATTTGTGCAGCTCGTTTAAATCAAGACCGCCTGGAAGAGAAGCCTATAGCGCGGGCAAAATCGTCAGGTGGGGTTCTTTTTTATGGGTTATTTGGATTTTTGACGGTTTGACGATCAATTGAAGGCACTTTCAGGGGACGTTGAATGCACATATGGCGAAGGTTCTGACGCATGTATTACGCAGTTTTGATTGTAGCAACATTTCGCGATTCTCTTAAGGTTATTTAGGAAGGAATAGTAACTTTTTTCAAATAGCTACACCGCGTTTCCTAGAGCCGCAGCGTTTGTGGAATTCCTGCACATTTTTTTTTTCAGTTTCCTCGCTCTTTTTCTAGTATTCATCAAGCCAAAGCCGCGTGCATTGCTCTCACAGTGTGGATGACGGCCTCCATTTTTTTTATTATTGGTAGTCTATTGTGTTTTCTGCAATTTTTTTTTATAAATCAAATCACGTTCAATAAATTTCAGATAAAAGCATGTTCACAACATAGTGCATTTTTGTCTGACAGCGACAACAAACTTCACTGAGCTGTACCTTGGTGTCATTCCGGCTGACCCTGTCAGATTCATATCGTGCTTCCGCAGCTGGGAATGATGACGCCGCTTTGGCGTTGGCCGTCGAAGTTCAGACATGGAAGTAAAATTTTTTATTTTTTTTTTTTGCTTTGAAGCAGTCGTTTCGCTGCATAGCACCTGCATTCTGGAAGCAAGAAGCGTCGAAGAGCGGATTGAGTTTGCTGCGAAAAAACCTCCAGGTAAACAACATTTAAAGCTTTCTTTGAAACGGTCTGTATTAAATAAAAGGGAATATGTTAATAATATAACTGTATTAAATCAACTGAAACGCAAAGTTTCACAATAGTTACATACTGTTTTTTAAAGAAATCATTCACATGCTAACAAAATAGGCTTCGACAGAAGAAGCAAAAAATAGGGTATATGCCAGTCGTATGAGGTTTATTTAGGTCTTGTTGTCCACAGTTTTCAGAAGCGTCACTTTGTGTTTAAGAAACGCTGCTCGGGTGCGGTGACTTCCTTCCCGTTGCTCTTGCACCTGGCCGCAACGCAAAAACTATAGATAACCCGGGAGCACTGCGCGATTCGCTGCAGTCACCATTTTTTTCAATCGTCTTTCCTGCATTCGTATTGATTTGTAAAATTGAGAATGCATGCGTTTTCTCTTCTAACTGGAGAAATGCCCTCTACTTGTGGGGTATTGCGAGTGTGACTTCGCTCATGCTTGAAAGAAAAGCCTGCACTTCGAAGTAGTGCTATATAAAAGTATTTTCCAGAACTTTTGAACGATCTATTTTATATAGACCTGTAATATTGAGCTCGCATACTCCATGGCCACCTGGGTAGAGACTGAAGGCACCTAATGCAGACTTATGAAATGTTTTTATTGTTTAATATATTAAAATACGCCGCAGTTCGCATACGGCCCACATTGGTTACGGAGAGAGCTTAGGAGCATCATGTACGAAAGCTGTGTTGAAGTATGGTGGCGTGAATTGGTATTGATTGATTGATTGATTGATTGATTGATTGATTGATTGATTGATTGATTGATTGATTGATTGATTGATTGATTGATTGATTGATTGATTGATTGATTGATTGATTGATTGACTGTAGTGCTTATCACGTCGAAACCAAACCTGGGCTATACGTCAGCCATTTTGGACGCTTCCGCAGTAACTTTGACGCCGTGGGGACACTAAGCATGCGCCGAAATCCCGACACACGAGAGTTTCGCGTTTTGGTCCGCCGCTTCAGCTTTTCTTTTTTTTACCCGGCAATGTAGAGCATTTTCTTGACAACCTGCACAAAATATCAGCCCTAGTAGCTCCTTCTGGTGCATGCAAGATTATTCTAGGTCATGCAAATATTGATCTGCTAACATATAGAATGGTCGTATGGGAATCCTTTTTGACTCCATATTGTCTGGTTCGGCGGAAAACAGCTTCTACAGCTTGCACTGCGCCTTAACCATGATAGGCAAATTGTGACTACTCAGCGCTTTCGTATTGTTAGGTGTCACTTTGTACATCAGTCGTATCCCCTCGGGCTTTGAGGCGCTTTCTTTCCGCCAACGTTGTGGTGCAGAGACTACGTTGTGTTTACGTGTTTGTTCTGTGTGTTCTGTGTTTACGTTGTGGGGCAGGGACTAAACCGTCGAGTCTAGAAAGGTATCTGGCTAAATGAAAGATTACAGCCATGCTTGTTGTCAATAAAAACTGGTGTTGCACAATATTTTCTCTTCTGAAGACTAAGCTCAACATGGCGAAACAATCGTTTATTTATTTTGTTTGGAAAAAGGCGAGTTTTTAGTGATTTAGGGAAATTGCCCGCTTTACTGCATTTTGAAGAGGCAATTGAATAAGAGCTGTGGTTTGTGGGACGTTGAATTTTAGGGCCAGAACCGATGGGACTATGACGAAGTAATTCTCTCATCTGAAAACTGCCACTTCTCTTCAGAAAAAAGCACAAGTAAAAAAAAACAAAGAATGACCCAGCTTTAACCATGCAAAATATCATGAAAGTCGCTAACATCGCTAATATCACTTAACCACATGCCTGCGGTGGAGCCACAAAGGCTGCTTCTCTGTCAGGTATTATGCTTTGAACTTTCTCACGAGTGGGAAACAGCACGTGGCAGTGACAGGCGGACCTTGCCCAGATCGAACGAAGTATTCCCACGAGTTAGATATTGCGCACTCCGTAAGACCAGCCAGTCACCTATACGCTGCATATAAGGATTGTGCCCAAGGAGCAAATCCATTCACTCATCCGTGTGCAGCCACGCCGGCAATGCTCCGTCTCTGTCAGATATTATGCTTTGAACATTGTTTTGTTCTCCTTCGCGCGGACAGGTGTGCGCGGTGGTGTCATACAGACGTGGCACAGATTGAGCGAGTTGTTATGGCGAGTAAAACTATTTTATTTAACACCTGCTACTAACCCATCCTCAGTTTGTAAGCCGTGTAGCAGCAGTAAATTTTGTAGTTATGTTTTTTTTTTGGTTTGCAGCCGACGTGCGAACAAGGTGAATAAATGCGACACCAGGCATAGCGACAAGCGGCCCTGTTGGAGGTTCTGTACCGAAATGCCTCTCCACGTTTTTCAGCTTTTGCGGTAATTGTTGCTAGGAGCGTCCAACAAAGCACTCCGCGTAGCGGCTGGCCTCGTTTATGCGGTTGATAGAACGTGTACATACTTGTTTCTCTTTCTCATGCGGCCCAATCTTTCGCTGACAGGAAGCACAACGCGGTCTTCTCCCCTTGTTTCCCTTTTGTCTCATTTTTGTTTCTTTTTCCGATCTTTTTCTTCACCATCATCAGATTTCGAGTGCTACCAAGTCCAGACAGAAATATTATTTCCGACACCTTAGAGGCTTCACTGGATAGATGCAACAATACTAGAAAGACTTTGAGGAGCCCAAACAATACAACACCCCTTACAACTACACACTAAACTTTTTAACACCCTTAAAGGTGCTAAAAGGGTGCACTCAACATTTTGCACCCTTTTTGCACTTATTAAGGACTAAAACATTGCTCCGGCACCCAATCATGAGGGTGCCACATATTAAGGGGTGTTAATCTTAACATTTTTACACCCTTTAAGGTGCAAGGAGGGTGTACTGAACATTTTGCACCCTTTTTGCACCTTTCAAGCACCCAAATATTTCTCGGGCACCCCACCTCGAGGGTGCCAAAATTCAGGGGTGTAATCAACAGTTTCATAGGGTGCTACGACCGTTAAAGGGGTGCTAAAAAGTATTTCTTCTCGATTGGGGTGTTACCACGGCACCTTATCGTTAGGGTGCCTAAAAGAACGGTGTGAATGCAAGCATGCAAAATTGCACAAAAACAGGCTGAATGTTTAAACCGCACATTGCACTATTTCACCGCCCGTTGAGAGAATAAATATGAACTCTCCACATAGACCAGGGGAAAGGCTCTAAAATTGCTGTTCGTAAATTGAACAAAACGTGCTGAATGTTTAAATTCCACTCTGCACTAATCTACTGCTTCGAGTGTATCACAAGGTTCGTTTCGATGTCTGGGTGCACGGGAAGGAAAGGCTACAAAATGCCTCTTGTAGTCCTATAAATAAAACTTTTACGCGAGGCATCGGTGTCCTCAACGAAATCGAATTTACCTAAGAATTTGTTCCCGTATTATTATGCCCCGGGCAAAAATTCCAACAAGACTTTCTTGTTGGGCTCACAGCACGCCTGTGGGGCCAATACGAAGTTCTGTCGGCACTCTATCGTTCCAATAGCCTAGTCTTCCAACAGGGAGTTTAACCTTGATGGCGTTTGTGGGGCCAATAAGAAGCTCTGTCGGCACTCTGCAGCGTAGTCTTCCAACAGGGAGTTTAACCGTGATGGCGTTTACCGGCTCGCCAACACGATAAGTCAACGCCAACAGACGCCTCGTTCGTAATCAGCGGCGCGAGCGCGCCATCAGACAGAACCGACAGACGCCCTGAAGGTGGTTTTTAGGGCCCAAACAGCAGCGTCTATGTCTGGCATAGACGCTAGACGTCAACGTTTGTGTTCTGAATTTTCCCTTCAGTAAGTTATAACAGTCAGACGGACGATAACATAACTATGTGAAGATATGCTTTGGCTCATACCACGGCAAGCGCAATCGTTTGTGGCTGCAGCCTCGGTTGCTCTTCGTCCACAACAAACTGAATCGGCTGTACAGCTTTCTTCGAGGGCGTGTATGCAGGGGTTCTATCTTCCTTTTTTGCGCAGGCCGACGGGAGCGGTCGTGTAAAATCATTTTCGCTCGTCGCTGCCGTAGGGTTGCCACCTTCCTGGTTTTGGACCGGCCCGACCGGTTTTTTAAACAGCGGGCCGGTTGCCGGTCCATATCTAAAACCAGCCGTCATCAGCCGGTTTTTTGGCTTTTGTGCCGTGATTATGCCCGTTTTGGCGTTTTATAAGCGTCAATTCAACAACTACGACGATAAATACGTGTCGACAAGCATAGGCGTGCGCACAGGGGGGGCGGCCGCCCCCCCTAATCATCTGAAGGGGGCGCCAAATTTGCCCCATGCCTTGCCGGTGTAACACATGAAAGTAAAATTTCTGCTCAGAAATATTTTGTGTGTGTTGCAATTCCATCACATTGAAATAAAAATTTTATAACCATCCCTCTTTGCACTGCGTTCGCACCGCAAGGCCTTCAGTGAGAAGAGGTCGGGAGTTGCTCTGGGGGGGGGGAGGGCGCAGCGGTAAGACTTTGCCCCCCCAAATTGAGAACTCTGCGCACGCCTATGTCGACAAGCTGCGCAAAGACACGCGAGCAGAGAAAATACGCGGGCGAGCGCGCTGCCTCAGATGGAGGGGGACCTAAGGGAAGAACAAAATAACGAAATTCTACCGCCGCGGTCAGCAATTGCGGTTACTTTTCAGTGAAGCACATGCAGAGCGATTAACCAAGCTCTCAATCACTTTCAGTACAAACGTTATGTTGATTTCTCTCTAAGAAAACACTACAATAAATGGCACTGCATGTTAAAAAACATGGCGTCTTTTTTCAACACAATCCCCCCCCCCCCCCCCCCCCGGAAGGCCCGTTTTTTTTTTTTCGGGGAAAGGTTGTAACCCTACGCTGCTGTTCTGCCTACCTGCTTGCTGTACCTATTACGTCGCCGCCACCGCAAATCCCCACTTGTTACAAACTCAGAGGTTTTCGCACTGTTAGCAGTCGTTTTACACGATGGGTTTGATGCGCCTGACATGCCAGGAGTGACATCGCTTGTAGTATTAGAGCGACGTTGCTTGTCTGCAAGACGGTGCCGGTCAAACAAGCGTTATCAACGCCATAATTCTAACGGCACATTCCATTTATTTCGTGGCTGCCGTGGCTTGCGCAGAAAAGGTCGGGTTGACTGCGATAGCTTTTCTTGAGTCAAATAATGGAGCTTTGGCTCAATCGCTTGCAGCGCTAGCAATGCGGCCTCGTCTGCAAGACCGGTGCGTGAGAAACAAGCGTTAGGACAGCCAGAATTTCAAAAATGCAGCATAAACTAGACCATCGTTAAAGGAGGCGATGACTAGACACAAGCAACAATATTCGTTGACAAGTTACGTAAGTATAGAGTTGTTTTAGGCGCCTCGATCACCGCCCGCCGACATAGCTGTTTGTTAACGCGTCCGTTTACTGTTTTGTAGGTCAATGGTTCGATTCCTCGTCGAACGTGTTTTTTTTTTCTTTTTTTTTTTTTACGTGAGGGTTTCATTAGCTCCTTTTTTAACGACCAGGGTAAGCACCTGTTCCTTGCTTTCTATCACGCCGACATTTACCGCCCTCTTCCTAAACCCAAAGTAGCTCGTTTTCTCGCACGTTCTCTCTTGAGAAGCCCGCCGTGAAAACAAAACCAAAACAAACGTCAAACCTCTTTACAATATCAGTGTATATGTCAATTACTTTATGTGTATTCACTTTTTGTGTTTAAAAACCTTAAATTTAAGTTATAAACACATTTCAGGCTTTGAAAGCAGAAAGATAATTACCAACATTAAAGTAGTAACACAATTTTCGTCAAACATAGAGGTGCTGCATTTGAAGTCTGGCAACTATCTCTCACTTTTGTGTGTGTTTTTTCATGGCGTTTTGTGCCGAGTGGTTGGTGGCGTGATTTAATCTGTTTTATCTATTTCAAGCTTAAATCATAGTTATAGAAGCTTTATGGGTGATGTCTACCCTTCTAACCTACGCGTGTGTTGAACATGGGGACCCCGGAAGAACGATCATCGCCGGATAAAATACTGCGCGTCAAAAGTGGATGACATTGCATCAGAACAAAGCGTGTTCGTGTGTCCGCGAGATGAAGACGACAGTGAAGGAGAATTTTACGTTGGAAACATCGTTTTTGCTCGGGTAAGTACGCATTTTTTATTATTCTGTATTTGGTTGGAACGAGTTCTGGTGTTTATGGGTCAGTAATTCGCTAGACCCCCATCTCGTTTGCTCTGAGAGCCTACGTGAGTTAGTATACTTGTTTGGCGCCCAGTCCACCGTTTCCGCAGAAGTCAGCATCAATTTACGCTGAAGCTAGACCTTGGCTACGATGCTCGCGCTATGGTACGCGGCTGCTAATAATTTCACATCACGCAAGGCTCTTTAACACCGGGGCGTTTGTTTATGTGTCTCTCAAACAGTGCCTTTGCGGTTGCAGATCGCAGTCGCAATTTCGCGTGAGTGGCACAACGCTGTGATTAGTCCTCCCTCGTGAATACCCGCGGTATACCAAGAAATAACATGAACAGGAGGTTCCCTGGAAGTGCATGTGAAAACGCGTACACGTGATTCTATGGCTGGCGTCTCGTAGGTGTTGTGAAATCTCTCCCCCCCCCCCCCCCTTCACGAATTCCGTGCAGTGCGCTTCGCAGCTATTGCGCTCGCGAAACCGGCGACCGTACGCCTCGCGGTCTTCGGGCCGCGATATGTGTGCTGTTCTCGTGAAGCTCGACAGCAGCGAAATTGCCGTACTCGCTCGCCAACGCGCCCCGACAGCGTACGCGTCGACCGGGTGCTGACGGAGTTGTGCTGGAAGAAAAGCAGGCAAGAGATGAGGGCGCACGAGGTGTAGTTAAACATGAGAATTTACAAAGTGCAAGGTGGAGAAAATAGTATGCAAGGGCCGGAAACGGTGAGAGAGTTCGAGCCGCGCGCCAGCGAGCGAGTGCGGTAATTTACGTTGCCGAGTTTCACGAGTCCGGCACGAATATGACGACGCCCGTCTGAGAGTTCATAGAGGTATAGAATTCACATACGTGCAAATTGAAGGTGAAATGCGCGCATGTGGCCTCGCAGGGAGTTAGCATAGTCTCGGGGTAGTGGGGGAGATTTCACAACGCCTACGAGGCGCCTGCCGATTCTGTCAGAGTAGCTCTCGGGAAGTCTGGGGCTTGATATCAGAGGCATATGTATTGTTTAAATTAGTGCAGAAAATTGAGCCAATTCGCAAGTTCTCATTTTCGCAAAACCGCAGGCCATACAGAGACTAACAAGAAAGCTGTAGGCACTCACTCAACTCGATTTATATTGGAGAATTGAACGTGCAGATACAAGTCAGACATTGAAATGGAGGAGCCTCAACTAACACACACCAGTTCCGATTGAAAGCAAGGGATACAGATGAGCTGCTAGCATGCGTTCCATGCAAATTAGCTCAGTAGCTAGCTTTGCATATATCATGCATACCCCACTCACAGTACCTGCGGGTCTAATAAATACATTCTTACTGTGACCTAAATTTCACTTGGGGTGTTCCGGGAATGTTCTTATTAGTGCCTTGGAGGTTACTGTCTTTAAACGATTAAAAATCTACTTGATGTAAGCATTCGTGCTTTGTGTGTGCTCTTCTTGTATTTCAACAAGTGTCAGCACACTCACAGATTATGCACCTGCAGGTGCTGCTGCTGGCTGTCCTGGGTCAGCTGCCTTCCAGTCCAGTTTCAAAGGCTTTGCCAGGGCCTCCCTTGGCCAACCGACACTGCACCTGCTGTACCCAAGTACTGCCTGGCCTTTCGTTGGTGCTCCGTACGCTTTGCCGCCAGGAATGGTCATTCATCCATCATCTGGCTGCTTGGACCACCCGTTCAGAAGTCAGCGCATTTGCTCGACACATCGGTCCAGGCACTGCTGCCATATCGGTGCACCCACCGATTATGTATTTTCAGGTTAGTTATTGCATGTTGTGGAACTTGCCATGATGTATACCTGTTAGCAGTGCTGTGGCCTCTGATTATTTGAAACATTTTCATGAAGCAGTGCTGTGCGTATGGAGCGTGTCATTGCTTAGCAGAGATATTGAAGAGAATCTGGGGCTGACGACTAAAGGGCAAGAAGAGAAATTGAACTGACTTTGAAGCAAGTATTCGTATGTAATCAAGCCAAGCAAACATTTAGGATCTTTCGATATGGTTTTAAACTTGCAATACAAATTGGTCTACTTCAGATCATACTGGTAATAATCATACTATACCGAAAAGTACATCCCGCAGTCTGTAGAATTCTGACAGCGCTTTTTTCGCAGTCTCTCATGACAGGCACTAATCTCAATGGTTGGAAGATAGTCGAGGTAGCACCAGTCTTTAAATAAGGAGACGGTACTTCACCATTAAATTTCCCTAACAAGCACCATATGCAAGGTCAGGAAACATTTCATCCAGTCTCAGGTCGCTAATTATTTATAAAATCACAATATCACATTCGAGTATCACCACGGTTTTCACAAGGGTTACTTGAGAAACACAACTTTCAGGATTTGTTCACGATCTACATTGATCCATTGACACAGGCTTACAAACTGCGGTAGTTTTTCTCGATTTTTCTAAAGCATTCAATCGCATTGCACACCACAGACTACTTCTCAAACTTCACCCTAATGTCCTCACTTGAGCAAAAGATTTTCATTCTTCTCAAATGCAGTTTACTTCTAATAACTATATACTTCTTTTGCTCGTGCCACTTTGTTGTCCCCCCAGGCAGGTTGCTTGGTCTATCTTCCATGTTGCATATCCTCCCATGTAGGTCTATTTGCAGATGATGTTGTAATTTATCACACAATTTCTTTCAACTACTACCGTCAATGCTTTCAATCTGATCTTAACACAATTAACTCCTGGTGCTGCAAATGGCTAATGTCGCTTATCTCTAAAACAAAGTGCATGACTTTAACGGTGGCAAGTCTCGGATTGTAAATACTTACTTCATTAACAACAGCCTGATTACCTCTTGAGACAAAGGTGTTTTGGTAGGCCGGTAGGGGAGGGGGGATTGCATGGTGGATTTCAAAAGGTACATCGATTGGGAAAATAACACGTGTGATTAATATTTTCATTTGCACTCCAAAACTCGCTTTATTTCATATGTTTAACCCACTGCCGTGGCTAGGGTGGTGTGCTGTGGAGGCGAATGTCGGTTAGATACCGCTTGGTGTAGCCGCTTTTCAGATGGAGGCAACACGTAAAGACGCCTGTGTTTGGAGATTTCGATGCGCACAAAAATACCCAGATGGTCAAAATTAATGCGAAGCCTTCCCCTACAGTGCTCCCCATATCCCAAGTGTAGCTTTGGCGTGTTAAACCATCGTTTTTTTTTCATGTTTTTGGTATAGTACCAGCTGCTGTAGCAGGTGCAACTTAAAGGTAAAATTATACATAATGTTTCCAAGAGCTAAATATAAAGGCCATATTGAAGTGCGTTTATGGGTCTATCTCATAGCAGTAGTGAAAGGTTATATACTCTGGTGCAGGTTAAGAACGCCAATGGCTTATGTGGTGTAGTCCAGTGTTTGACGGAATGCCGTGTAGGCAGGTAAAAGCATTATTGCAGTGATGAAACGTAGGTCACTGACCAAGTCAAGAAAGCCATTTAACGGTTTGTTGCTTGTTCACGGTGAGCATGTGTCGTGGAAAACGAAGCTATATATTGGGCATTACGCGGCGCAATGAGTTTGCATAGATATGGTGCAGATTGCCATCCATTATGTTGATAATGTTGGGCGTCGTCTGAACAATGAGGGACTCGAGCAGTAATCGAGAAGATAGATTGCACTCAGTTGTCAGTAATTTTGTCTTGTTCCAGTCGACCACGTGTCCCGTCCTCTCACGGTGCTCTGCCAGTGGACTTGTTTTTGCATGGCCCTTGTTCACTTCGTTCCAGTGCTGCATTAATCTTCTGTGCAGATTGCCCGTTTCGCCAATGTACACTGATTTGCATTCAGCGCATGGAATCTAATAAACAATACCCGGAAGCTTGGAGCGTGAGAGGGGGTCTCTCACGCTGACAATGTCAGAACGCAGCTTGCTAGTGGGCACATGCACAATGTATGCACTGCGTGTCTTGAAAATGTGTGCGAGAGTTTCACCGATGTAGGACGTAGGTAATTGCTGCACGTTTTGATGCAGTCGTTGTCCTGAATATAATGCCTAAAGCATTATATTCAGAAAGAAGCGAAGAGGGCGACTAGCAAGAATCCACATTGACATTAGCAGGCAGAAGCGTCCACAAGGCCTGTGTCAAAACGTGCTGCAATTCTCGTCCTACACATCAATCAAACTTTCGCACGCATTTTCAAGAAACACATTGTGCACATCGTGCAGGTGCCCACTAGCAAGCTATGTTCTGACATTGTCAGCGTGAAAGACCCCCTCTCACGCTTCAAGCTTCCAGGTGTTGTTTATGTTTTGAACAAAAAAAGTGCCATTTAAACGTTACACCTCCTTCCTTGCCGATTTCTGATGCCTGATTGTTCAGTTTGTGGGGATACGTTTAGCAGATTGCTCACATGTCTAACCTGTATTTGTGCTTGAGCAGTCAAACGCTGATGTTAGCAGTGAAGTAGGTGGAAATTGTAGTTTGATTGTAGTTGTGTGCAGATTACCTACATTGTGTTAATTCGTAGAAAAGCAAAATTGAGGTAACCCTGCTAACTGTTCCGCATTGCAGCATTTTATTATGCGAACGTTAAGGAGGTCAGCTGCTTGTTAAAGGTGAAATAAACAGTGGTACAAAAAGAAGAGCATCTACTAAACAAATATCTTCACAATCGCAGGATGCCAACGGTCCGCCTACCAACTTGTGTCCTGCATCGTTTCTGCTGGCTGGAGCGGTTCATGGAGCATTTTCCAGCTTCTCAAAGTTTGTGGTCAAGCGCTCCTCCAAGTGAAAGATGCCGCAGAGGGATCTTTTGTTTTAATGCCACAATTTCACGTGCTCAGCAGCAAATTTACTCGTAAGGCTTTTGAAATATTCATCACCCAAGAGGGCATGTTACCTTCGTCTTCGGTGGAATTTGTCTGCACTCAGGTTATTTGTGACAGAAACAAGTGGACCACGTCATGAGAGTCATTGAGGCCTTGTTGATTATGCATGCTTCTGAAATGACATTTTCATTAAGCTGAATACTTTCCACATATTACGATTTGGGAACAAATTATGGTAAAAGTCATGATTAGTTGTACTACACTGCAGGAAGGAAATGCCAACATACGTTTTAAGCACCTCTGATATTTCAGATCGTTGGCTGGTGAGCAATAAAACAAAACTGAAATTTTTTTAAAGTAAAATCAAATATTCGTTGTCACCAGTGCATGACCATAGTAAAAGCTATCTAGTCACCAAATTTAGAATTAGACACGAAATGCCAAGAAAAATAGGGAAATAAACTAGACAGCTGGCTACAATAAACCAATTCGTAAAATTCCTCAATGTCTATCAAGTGATGATTTAGGCGGGTTAGTTAAGATGTCAGTGGGTTTACACACCCAACTTGCAGGGAAGCACATGAGCTCCCAATATTAACATGTTTTTAGTGAAGACCGTCTTCCGTCATTAAGCTGCTTTGCACATTGATGCCAGTCTGATAAATGTCCTGAATTTTTGTTATGATCAATCTTTTATGGGAACCATATATTTTTATATGATGTCGCTGTGTATTTCTGAAACTGTATCTAGTCACTAATTGCAATTTGTCGTGGTCAGGTTTCTTCAACTAATTCGTAGCTTTTTTAACAGTTATGGTATATTTTGTGTGCCTAAAGGAATGCCTCATTGCATGTTTAGCCTATGTAGTGTTGAAAGCGGACATTTTGCTTCAAAGTGGAATGTCGGGCTAGCAACAAGGTACTTCGCGTGCTGCTCACTTTCATTCATGCCATTATTTTTTATATTATCATTTAAAATTAAAAGCCAACCAATTTGCTGTCGTTTCAATTTTGTCACCTACTTTATACTTTCTTTTTTTTTCAACTTTGTGTAAGGATTGACTATCCATATTTTTATGATACCAAGGCTGGTACATGTTTGAATGGATGAAAAACCATAGGAAAACCCAGGACACAGAAGAGAACGACGGGACAAACTTGTGCCGTCATTCTGTTTTAACTGTTTCCTGTGTTTACCACTGGTTTTTTATGCATTCAAACATTTTTTATGAGTTTGTTGAACAGTGATTAGTTTAGGTGTGTTCAAACAATTGTTGGCTGCGAAGGCTCCCTGTAGCATTTGTATAAGTGCTCTCTGCTTTTTTTTTTTTGAGCCAATACCCCACCACCAGTCTTCATGAGGTGGTCTTTTGTAGAAATAAGTTGAAATAAATATTTGTTTGCATTGCTTTACATGTTTTGAAAGAATTTCTTGTTCATTCTTGTTTCATTCAACCCCGTTTCAGAATCCTGCTTAAGGCATTTCCTCTGTTATTTTTTTTCAGAACCAGGAAGGGTGCTCATCCTCGGTTCTTGCTGAAGCAGCAGTATCCATACTTCACACGTGAGCTCTGAACACACAGTAATTATGGTATGAAACATTCTACCAGTATAAGCCTGCTTTGTAGACGTCATTGTAGATGTCAAAGCTCTTGACAGTGTAGTCCAATGTCTGGTGTAACGGGCAATGTCTACAACTTGTAAAAATTAATTTTGTGGCTATAATGTTTGTGATTATTTTAAAATGCACGTCAACTACTATTTAGAATCGCTGTCTAAATTGGCAGCCATTTTCCTGGTGGATACAGAAAGTGAAAAAGCGCATGTGTAGAGATTTCAGTGCACCTTAAATGTCCCAAATTTGCTAAAGCTAATCCAAAGCCCTCCTTGTGGTGCACTTCATATCCCATGTACAGTTTTGCGTAAAAAAAGCTAAAAATTTATGATCAATTTAAACTTATTTTAATGTTTTTAAATGCAAATATTCTCAGTTTAAGCTGCCATATTTAGAGTAAAATATTTTGTAACAATTATATAGCTACCAAAGGTTTACAGAAAAGCTTTTTGCTTTTGGTTGTGCACCTTCTTATCAAAAGAAAAATGTTGTTAAGAAAGGCAGAAGAAACCCAACTATGGAAATTAGCAAACCCTAAAGCTGCGGATAGAATGAATGTTTTGTAGAGAATCTTTTGCTGATTTCAGTTCTAGTCAACTCTAAAAAAGTCTATCGACGTAGAATGCTTACCGTGAGGCACCTCGTAATACTAGGCAAAACTAATGGGCCCTGGCTGTTGGCTTTTCATTTGAAACAGTGACAAATGACCCCACATCCACCGGCAGGGACATAATGCAAGGCACCATGTACAAGCTAGCCTCATGATAAAATAATGTTTTCTGAACAATGGCATTACATTTCAACCATGGGCTTCACCAGGGAACTTGTATGCATTGTTCTGTGATGTTTGCAGTTCTTGTTATTGCTATGTGGGGTCATTTAGTCTAAAGGTATGTTTATAAAACTCCAAATACCACCAAACCTTGCAAGTGCTGTACCATATGAATATTTTTCCGTAAAGCAAAAAGAATAATGCAAACGAAAATAAATGTCTTGGGTACCCAACTTTTATAAGTAGATTATGAGCCGCAGTACGGAGGGAACTATATTATGAGCCGCATTACGGAGGAAACTATACATTTTCCATTTGGTCTTCCTTGATATTGAACCTTCCTGCTCAGCTCAAGAATAAGGCACTAAACATTGCAGGTAGCTACCTTGATTGGAAGTTTGATGCAATACTAAGAAGCCAAGGGTTTTAAGGTTCAAGGAAGTTTTGTGTGGTTGAAGTGTTGCACACCTAATTGCTTTCACTGCACAGCATGGTTAGGCTCTGCAGTGAATCTCGAAGGATGTGTACTGCAGTTCGGCAAAGTGAACATATAATTGGTTTTTTACGAAGTTTTGGGTAATCAACTACCTCTAAAGTTATAACTGTACTGAGATGTGGCTCCTGACTTTTTAAATTGATGTTTTAACAATCGGTGACACAAGTTCAAGGAAATTATCAGCTGATGTTGAGCTTCAATGGAATGTCTCACAGAACCGAGCTTGGAAAGCACGAATGTTTCATACCATAATTGTGTGTGATATTGTGCAATATGTGGTCTCACACCTGCTGCACCTGTGAACCGAGGATGACGCACCCGTTTTGTACCCCTTTAGGTGGGTGCTTTTGCAGAAGATGCTCCTACAGATTGGGGTGCTAAGTAGCACCCTAGGATACTTTTAGGCGGAAAAGGGTGTTTATAAGGCACCTGTCTTCTGGGGTGCTTCACAGAGGGTGCTCCTGCGGCGACAAAATCCAAGCACCCTAAAGGGCGTAAAATATTCAGTTTTTAGGGTGCTCCTGCGGCGACAAGCTGAAGCACCCTTTTGGGCGTAAAAATTTTTAGTGTGTACGTTCTGGACACATTGGATTTCTGATAGTCACCAAACCCCAATGATCTTGGAACCAAACTATTCGCTCTCAGTCCACAGCAGTTGCAAATGAGCTGACCGAGACGATGATAATGGCAGTGATGCAGCGGATGGTGCTCAAACCCTGGGTCTGCAGATTGTTTCACTGAAACTTACACCTCGCATCATTCACCACACGAGCTCTCTATAGCTAAGGACGCTTCGCAGTCCTATTACACAAGCTCGCAGCGTATAGGACGAATTTCGTGAGATTAAGCGAAATTTAAAGAAATGACATCTTCAAATAGCAGCCTAAATTAACAGGCTAAATGACAAAGTAAACATGATGCCGCAAACGGGGCACGTTTTTCGCCAGCGAGCACAGCAAGCAAAGATAGACCATGGGTTTGATTTCACAGAGCGAATATAGGGAATGTTGAGAAGGCAATGGGGTTCCGCTAATCAATATATATAGGTTAATACAGTCGCGTCAACTTATACTGATACCGTTTATAACAATATATCGGATATAACGATGAACAGATATTGCACCGTCCGCTTTTGTATGTTTTCCATTGCAAAATAAACCGTTTATACAATGCTCTAGTGCCGCGATATTGGATTGAACGATTGCATTCGGTTACAGCAAGCACCGAAAATGCGAGCTTTTTCCGCGGATCAGAAGTCATGGCCTACGCTTTGCAAACATCTGAGTGCCTCACTGAACAGGCGATCGTTGTGCGGATACGTGCTTCGGACAGCAGAGGCAGGGACAACCATGAAGACGTGGTTGCACAGCCTTCTCGGGTAGCACCTTCGCAGGAGGCCCAACGCATGATAGTCTCTCAGGGACTTCGTTTTCACCAAGGACCCTTCGCTCTGCTAGGTGAAGCACCTATAGATGCTCTTCAAAATGAAGTGCGCCAGCTTCATGCTCCGCAATCAAAGCCGACCGAGTACGGCTTCTTTTGCACAAATAGGTAGAGTACCACCTTCATTGCCTGCAAATAATTGTTTTAGCTCTGCTCGGTCTTTTTATTTAGCAACCTATCACATAACAATTATCAGTTAAAACGACGGGATTTCTTTGACACTTGAATATTGATATAAGGGTACCAGACTGTAATTGTGCACGCTCAGCTACAATATTAAGGCTGTGTTTACACTCTACGATAATGTCTTATCAACGATGAATAAAGAGCCAGCATGGTTTTTATGGTAATAGCACACTTTAGCGGCGAAATAAGTAAGAAAAAATGCTAAAGGCGTAGTGATAACATTACTATCAATAACAGCCCGGATCGGCTTGGTTATGCATTCTTTAGATTATGCAAGGAGGGTAGTGCCCCAGCATTCTCTTCGTCAACGGTAGTCTCTGAACGCCACTTTTTTTACATCTTCTTTATTTGAATATTCTTTGGGCTCATTCCGGAGCACGATTTCACTCTAACAACCTTTATATTATATGAAAATTCGGGGAGGCGTCGCCAGCGTGTAACTATTTACACGCGCAATAAAATACGTTGGGAAGATATTGATTCACTATTCCGGAAAATTTTATGCGTAAGGTATTCCCACGTAATGAGCAGTGCACACTGCATGACGGGTGGCGTTGTAACAAGAGCATCACACTTTTCCGTTCTTTACGTGATACGGAAACAGCCTTTCCAGAAATGTACCTCTTCGCACACTTTTTTTGCAAAACAGTGGTTCTGCCACTCCCAAGTAAAGTGCAATTGCTACACACAGGGTCGGTGTTTGCGGCTTTGGTAAGCTCTTGAGTAACGCTGTCCTCAAACCCTAAGACCTATTTTCTCCACTTTGTCTTCTTTGGTTACCTACACCCCATGGTGGAGGAGGATGAACCGACGTTCTTCAAGCTACTACGTCATTCGGCCTTTACGCGTATGCGTCCTCATGTGCCCTTCAACACCGCGTTAACAGAACCATTCTCCGCGGTGGCGTGGTGTGGTTTACTAGGATACCCCTAATCCTCCTGCACAGGTGGCAATAAAGTCGCTGGGCATATTGAATCGTCCTGCCTTATCTCACAAACTGCAACTGGCACCACAGTTACTCCTATCGAATGGGATATCGGAAAATTCCTAACTTTATGTCATATAACTTTGGAGCCACACGGAAACTTCCGGCCCACTAGTAGCCACCAACGCACCCTTAAATAATGGTGAGTACTCCTGAAAACTGTGACCAAAGACGTCGTTCGTCTCTCCTGCTTAGATAAGAAAAGGCACACCCAATCAGTAGGTACACGCACGGTCAACTGACACAAAAACTCCAAAATTTGAGTCAGAGCAAGCAAACCTAATGAATATGGTAACTGTATATAAAATTACAATCTGCACGGGGTATTAGAAGGAGTACACATTTTCATACTCTGTTCCCGTAATAAACCCGTATCACAATTTCAGTTGCATGGTAGGAAATCCCGCTATTTGTGTATCCTGGTTAATATATCGTGTTCGCGTTTCATTTTCCCATGACTGTAATTTAGAAACAGCTCAACCCACACATGAACACAAAGCCAGTGCTGAACCATGCATTTGGTACATATTTGCTAGTAGCGGCAGCCATGACTGAATAAGAAAACGAGTAAGAATTTGGCCGTAATGCTTTCCTTATTAGAAAATGTCGGCATCATAAAACATAAGAGGATGAGGCTAGGGAGTGTTGACATAAAACGGGAACATTTGCACAGAAAAAACGGGCTACTGCCCTGAACATTGCGGGATATACCAAGCATTTTTTGTATTTGTATTGGTGGTGTAAGACGGCCTCTAACCGAAAATCTTTTATTGATAGACTGTTGGAAACCTTGCGTGTTACAGTTATAAAACGCTTTCATCATGATGTTTGTTTGCCTTAAACAGATGATCACCTTGCCGTCAGCGCTGCTCCTGCTTGCTCCATTCTGGAACCCGTCAATAGGAAGCGTACATTCTCCTCATATAATATTCATTCTGGCTGACGAACTGGTAAGAATGTGTTGCCAAACCCAAGAACACTGTCGCACTCACTCGGTTTAACAACACTAAATGCTTTTCCTTTTTGTGGCTCCATGTTTCCCGAACGCCTGCCCAAAAATAAGTAGTTTGAGGCTGTTCCTTACTGCAAAAACAAAACAAATATTGACTGAAATTTTCATTATTGCTCAAGACTGTGAATAATTTTTATTATTAAAGTGCGAGTTTCTCCTAACTCAACTCAATGTATTGACCGTTTGAGCGATATCCCATGGGAATACCTTTAGACGGGCGTTCATAACTAATACAGCGGTTTTGCCTACAAACGCTTCTCTGTTTTCCCGAAAGAATACGCAATTGTGCCGGATCATTTAGGCCTCAATTAGATGATGTTTTTCAAGCTTAGATTGCTGCGTCGAGCAAGTGCACCCGGCGATCGTAGGATTAGGACCACTCTCACGGAAGGGAACTAACGAAACTTGTAAGAAAACATTTCTTATAAGTAGGAACTTCCTGTATGCTGCAGATGGGTTGCCAATGCAGTATCTCTGCGTTTACTAGTTCTGGCGCTTTTTCGCGCACAGAGGTATAGAAACCACCGCGCCGCAACATGTTCTTTTGTATTTAGCGTTTTTATGTTACCAAACATACCTTTCCCCAATGGGTCCCGCATTTTTGAACGACATTCCTTCATTGTGCTGATTGAAATGAGCTTGTTTTTTTTACGTTACTTTTGACCCCGAAAGAAATATCGCCTTTGTGGTGCTCGCGCAACGTCTGCTCGAAACTTGAAATAAAGGAAAGAACGGCCGAGTGAAGCCTAAAGAAAAGGGGTGTTTTGTGCGTAAAGTAGGCGTGTAGGAAATGTGTTCAGGAGGTTATTGTATGACTGGCACGAAGTTTTCATTGTTGGTGGTTCAAAGGCCTGCGTAGAAATAATACCCTTTGTGACTGCTGTGATACACTGCCACTTAGTTTAAGATGTACAGAAGCCCTAAAGCGTTTTTACTTTATGATACACCCTTAAACGGCGTGCAGTGCACCTAAATCATCTCCAGTAGAGAAGGTATTGTTAATGCTGCAAATGTAGCGGATATTGGAACGTACGCACGCTGAGCATTGAGGCGTAAAACCACCCTCCCTAAATGTCGAGGGTATTTCTTAATCAAGGGGGTACAGGTACACGCAAAATAAGGTTATATGCATAAAAGCGGAAAAACAAACTCAGAAAGCAACTTGTTATCACAAAAAAGGATATATTTAGTTATACTTTGAACGTTTCCTTTAATGTACATAAAGTAATTGTCTACATATTGAAAACAATACAGTAGCTGTACTCAGACAAGAAACGCTTTTTTAGAGCCATTTTGGTGCCTTCTAATTGTCTTGATTTTAAAAAACTTGGTCAGACCGGATGTGTCACTTTTATTAAGGTTTAGTGACATTTATGAAGCAGTCAATACTAGTCATGCGATTGTTTTACCAAAAGAAGTCATAAGCCGCCGTGGTGGCACAGGGGCTAAGGCGTTGCGCTGCTGACCACAATGTCGCGGGTTCGATTCCCGGTCGCGGCGGCCACTTTTTTGATGGAGGCGAAAAGCAAAAAATTTCCCCGCATTTCCCCGAGGGGAAGAATGTGAAAGTGCGAATGCAGGAGTTGAATTTGCGCGGTTCGGTAATTTTCGCGAAAGAGAGATCACACACACACACACAACTACAAAGAAAGAAAGATGCATTTATTCACAGACACCTATTTGTGTTGTCGTTGTACTTGACTGCTAGAGCGGATCTCAGCTTTGAAATTTCGTGTCAGTACTCCTATAAGTGGGTGCATTAGCCCTTCTCACGCCCGATTCCTGGCCAATCCCCCACGTGGGTATGTGCCATGCACAGACACCTATTTGTATTGTCGTTGTACTTGATTGCTAGAGCGGATCTCAGCTTTGAAATTTCGTGTTAGTACTCCTTTAAGCGGGTGCATTAGCCCTTCTCACGCCCGATTCTTGGCCAATCGCCCTAAGTGGGTATGTGCTAAAGAAATTAGGAACTCTTCTTGGCCAATCGCCCTAAGTGGGTATGTGGTGCGGACGGATGGACGGCGGTGGACGCGTGATTCACATTACTTGGCCAATCTCGCTAAGTGGGTATGTGCTGAAGAAATTAGGAACTCTTCTTGGCCAATCGCCCTAAGTGGTTATGTGGTGCGGACGGACGGACGGCAGTGGACGCGTGATTCAGATTACTTGGCCAATCGCCCTAAGTGGGTATGTGCTAAAGAAATTAGGAACTCTTATTGGCCAGTCGCCCTAAGTGGGTATGTGGTGCGGACGGACCTACGGCGGTGGACGCGTGATTCAGGGTCGCTTAAGAAGTGCATTCGCACTTAAAAGCCCCTGTTTACGAGATTTCGGCGGACGGTAAATATCCCCAGGTGGCCGAAATTAATCCGGAGCCCTCCACTACGGCGCGCCTCATCGCCTGCGTTGCGTTGTCGCGTTAAACCCTACAATCAATCAATCAATCAATCAAAACAAGTCATTAAAATATTGTTGTCGGGGGAATTCCTTTTAATAACTACACCAGAGCACACAAGTTTTGACAGGTGGGCGAAACAGCGCGCGTTCAAGAGGTGTGTAGCATAATACCCCACAGGGTTGAGATATTGTAGTGTAGAGCCATCTCCTCCATAGTGAGCTGTAACTAGTAGGACCGTTGGGGTTACAAATGAACATTCGCAGTTTAGTTACAATTTCAGTCCTTATGACTAGCAATTCCAATTACTCCATGGGAGAATGAATGTTAATCTCTAACGATTACAAATAATTAGGAAGCGTAATGTTGCAGATGGCGACGACTTGATAAAATATTTTAAACTACTTTCCTATTGCTCGGCACTGGGAAAAAAGGTAATACTCGTATTGCGCAAATTGCGAACCCAGTACAGGATTTTCAGAAACGCTGACATCCTAAAACCGCTGTCGACAAGGATGCGCAGTTTTATACGGAAGAAAACAGCGTGGTTGGGGACTTTAACAAGCTGTTTCAGTGGAACACATGGAATTGTCGCGCAACTTGGATAGGTACATAACTTTTAAAACGAGCAGTTTAAAGCCATGTGATAATTTGTGGGGCAACAATAAACCATACAGCTGGTTTTTGCCTCTCACTAAGGAGCACCAAACTAAGGAGCTGAGGAGCTCCTTAACCAAACTAAGGGGCTAGGCAAACTAAGGTGCACGAGACTGCAATATTAAAAACGTATCAAAACAGCACTCATTCTTGCCGTTCGCCAAAAGAATTGAGTGTTATTCACCCCCATATGAGTACCAGCCCTTTTTTCACGCGAATATCAGTTACTCTGAACTGTTTAAACAAATCAAGAAATCCAATTTATTTTAACCTATTTTAGCTATTCGGAATTACATAAGGCAATTAGGGAAAAAAAGCTTGGAGCAGCTCTGAGGGCCTTAATTACACTCGAGCAGTTTCGGCAGGCAGGGCCTTGGTCATATTAACCATAAAAACTAGAAATAATTAAACAAACATTATAGCAATGATACAATATTAGGTTTCTATTTCGATCTCAACAAAACGTCGGCTAAAATACCGAAGCATATGATAGTTTTGTCAAAGTTCAAATTTTACAGGTCGATCAGCATGGTGGGCAGAGAGTGTATAAGCATCGCTTTTTTATATATTGTTTGACATATGGAGACCTTCCAAACGTCAGGATGGTGGATATTTTGAAAAAGCGTGGTTTCTGTCAAATTTTCTAGCCTTTTGATGCTTTGTAATTTCTGCTTAGCTCTAGTTTAAAATAACAGGAAAGCTTAAAGTGACATAAATTTTCAAAATTGTTCAAAAAGAAATATTAGGTGTGACCAAGGCATAAAAGTTTGCGTTCCATGCGCAACGCTCTATTTTGCAGTAACAGTTGTATAAAGATATTCTCCACAGAGGTTGTTGCCCACACCATAGCGTTGAATTCATCAGTCAAGCATAACGTGGATTTTAAATTTTAATATTAACAACTTTTCGAGGGAACAGCGCAGTTAAGACGCTCCGGCAACGCATGAGGGATAAGAGGAAAGGTGAATCTTTCCTAATCGAGTATTGAGAAATATAAACTTAGTGTGTTTTAGGGAATGGAAAAAGGTTTTTTTTGTGCTATCAACCAGAATATACTGTGGGTCAATACTTGAAGCGTAGGCTTGGATATTAGGGGCGAAGCGCCTTAACGCCGAGGCTTGTCAGTCAGGCGTCCGGCGTCCGTGCTCACGGCACAGCACCGTGTAAACCGAAACATCTCGGAATTTCAAAAAGAACAAAATAAAAGGTTCACAAATGGTTAAAGGGAAAGGGGGAGAGAGAGAGACAAAGCACCGAGTAAATCGAAACATCTGCGAACAGAAGGTTCACAAGGAAAAATACAAGGTTCACAAAAGCTGAGAGAGAGAGAGGGAGAGAGAGACGCACAGCACAGCGCAATTTAAAAAATTTCTGAAAAAAAGGTTTAAAAAAAGTTGACAAAAAAATAAAAAGTTCACATAAGGCTCTAGAGAGAGAGAGAGAGAAAGAGAGAGTTCTCCTGTAGAGCCGTGATGCGCATGCGCGAAAAGCATTGGATTGCATTGAATTGAATAGGATTTCGATCGGACTGAAATAGATTGCATTGGATTGGAAATCGTTGTAGCAGAAGTAAGCAACCTCACGGGTGAATTGCGGTAAGAAAAATCCCCTGTGCTTCGCCCACTCGTCATGATTCATTTCGTGGAGATGCGTTATTTTTTTTTCTGCTAACCGTTTCTTTTCTCTCAAGGTTGCTCCTATTACAAAGCTTCGAAATCAGAATTGAAGCAAGCTTCAGGAAAAGGGAGCGGTTAGAGGAATATCTAAACCCACACTATAAGCTCGTTGACTCACAATATGTCTTACTTGACAAAAGTAAAAATTAGCTGTGCGACAACCAGCCCCTAGAAAAAGAACTGAAAAGTACGTCACACAACGAAGAAACATTGCGAAACTAAGAACATAAACCTTTCGAGTACGGCGGAATAAATTGAGTTCCCCCGCTGTAGAAATAATTCTGAGAAGCAAAACGAACATAATTAACGCATACAACATGAGAGTGAGCTAAGAAACACTGGAAATAGGAGGAAGCCTGAAAGCAACTAAGAAAAAGCTAGCTTTAGGCAAAGACAGACTGCACGCTCTCAAAGGCGAGCAGGGCAACGTTACACAAAATATGGACAAGATAATTTAAGTACCAGAACGATTGTGCACCAGGCTACATACCTGGGACGTTACAAATAAAAGTACAGACTTAGCTCACGGAGTCCAACAAATCACCACAGAGGAAGTTAAAAATGTTCTCAAAGATATGAAAGCACGTAAAGCTGCATGTGACAACGGCAAACCCTAGAATTCTTTAAAGGAAGGAGAAGATATTGTACTGAAAAGCTCACAGCACTACCTTGAGAATATCTAAGGGCTCTTACAGTGCCCATAGCCTGGAGGTACACCAACGTAATTAAAATTCCAAAGAAGGGGACACCGGGGATCATAAGAGCTAGGGACCCAACGGCCTGCTCTATGTTGCATACAAGCTATTTACCAAAGTAATAGCTAAGCGAATAAGTAATAGCCTCGATCATCGTCAACGCAGAGGAGATGCTGGGTTTGAGAAAGGATGCTAAACAATGGATCATATCCACGCGGTCACCCAAGTGATAGAACAATTCAGCAGAGTAAACAAACCCCTTTAATGACATTTAAACACCTCAAAAAAGCGTTTCCACAGCACTTCTCGAAGCATTTAAAGAACTGGGCTCAAAGAAGATGTACGTGAGAATCCTAGACGACTTATATAAGAATTTACGTGCCGGATAATCCTTCACTAGCGAAGCAACAATGTTCCTATGAGTAAGGTAGCACGACAGGGGGATTCCATCTCGCCAAAACTGCCCACATATTCTATGGAGGGGTATTCTGGAAGGTTGACTTGGAAAGCACTGAATTACAAATAAACGGAGAATACTTGAGCCTTTTGAAATCCGAAGACGATAAAGTCTCGCTAAGTGAGTCGCAGAACATTTAAAAACTCGTGAAAAACTAAATACAGAGAGCAAGGCCGTTAGAATCAAAGTAATATGAACCCAAAGTAATCTTCCATAATCATGCCGAAGGCACCATGTTAAGCATATGTAACGAAAAGCTAGAACCAGTTAAAGATTGGCACTACATCGGTCAGGTCATATGTGCTGACCCCACCCGCGAGAAAAAAATCTGACACAGAATTGGTATAGGCTTGGGTACATTTGGCGAACGCTCACAGACTTCGAAATATGAGCTACTTTTATCACTCAAAAGTAGAATATTCATTTATTGCACCGTATCGGTGATGACATATCAAGCGGGAACTCGGTGCCTCACTAAACAACTTGAAAACAATCATAGATCAGCTCAGCGGGACATTGAAAAAATATTGATCGCAGTAACACGTAGAGACAGAAAACGAGCTACCTGGATCAGGCAACGAACTAGAGATATCATATTTCAAATACAGAAAAAAAACAGTGAGTTGGGAGGGCTACGAAGTTAGGCGAAATCACAGTCGATGGACTGTGACAGACTGGACACCAATCACAGGCTGGACTGTGACCAGGGTGACAGACTGGACACCAAGACACGAGTTTAGAAAAAGAGGAAGGCCAATTGCTTGATGAAAGGGCGAAATAAGAAATTTTGCAGGCAAAAACTTGACTTGCGCGGCGCGGGACCGGTGCGGTTGCCTTCGTCTGCTGCCTTCGTCAACAGACAACTTTCCTGTCCTTGTCTGCTGCCTTCGTTAGCAGACAGGGACTGTTCTTGTTGTTGATGACGAATTTGTTCCAATTCATAAGTTCGCACGTTGCATCTAAACAGTTCGATTGTTCTAGGAATATACTTCCTGCTATTACATGGGCAAAATGTTTTGGGTATTAAGCTTTATTCCGGGTATTGTGCGTGCAAGAATTTTGTGACCTAGGCAGTCATACGTAAGTTGTTGCAGCGAACAGAGTAATATAAAAATATAAACAGCTTTTGTGAAGGGGAAGAATAAGGTGAAGAATGAGCGACCAAAGAAACATGACGCTGTGGTTCCAGCCTCTGACAACAAAAAGGTATAGCTGCACGCGACCTTTTTGGAATTTAAGATGAACGCATTGTAAGTAATGCAAATAAATTGCTCTTCATTCCTAACCCATGGTTCGCCTTATGTGTCCTCTTTAACGTAACAACATGAATCAAGTCACATCTTTTGCTGTGTTATAGCGCCATGCTAGTATTTTATCTTGGAATGCTTAAAAAGCTCTCAATTTCGCATGTTGGTCGCCGCATAATGCGGCGTACTCACCGGCCTTCGTGTCAAGTGGATCAATTAAAATCCGGTGATACCCCAGGAAACGTGGGAAAATATTGGTGAGCGGTGTCCGTTACTACCGGAGCTTTAAATAGCTTTTGAAACGCTTGGAAATGCTTGAATTACAGCGCAGCACTCAGAAATCGCATTCGACACTTCTAATAGATTTTTCTAATTATATTCGATTCTCGCGTTTAGTGTTGCCCAAACTACACGTAGGAACAACCGCAAGCTGTTTTCTCCACGGGGCAGGGTTTGCAATAGTACGCAGACCAAACTTCCTGGGTGGCTGAGGACGAGAGATGGCGTAGTCGCTTCTACCTTAAGATACCAAATCCCGTTGAAGATTCTAGCCCTTGACGCTTAATAAACGTCGGGATAAACATCGGGCCGTCGCATATCCAATGGGGACGTCCGTCTGCTAAATACTTTCCGATTTTTTTGCTATCATAGCACGCTCCAAGGCCGTATGTATCCCGAACTACTAATCTTAGCTACTGGAATTCGCGTTCTTGCCAAACGGTCTATGCCAGCACCCCAGATGTACACCGTGTGGAGTTCCGACTGAAAACACGTATCTGGTAAAACAAGATGGTCATCGTTCTCGCCTCTAAATCACATTCCTGGCACAATTTCAGCTTGGCGACACAGGTACTTATCTACCTGGGCCGTTCTGCGATGCGTACTTGTTTCCTAATTTTTGTGAAGAATGGCAGCACTTCTTTCTAACGATTCCAAAGCCCAACATAAACCAATCCATTAAATGGAGACTGCATATGTACACATTTCGACAGGGCACGTGTCCTGTCGTTATTGATCATTCCCTAAAATTCCTTTACTGAAAGAAGTTTCCCTTACTATACTACTCAATATAGAGTGGAAGTTCTAACTCCCGACAACTATACTTCGTTTGTTTTCTCACTCCTGGCGAGCGTAATGGTAAGCTGCTTAATGGTGACCTCGGTGACCTGCTCAATCTGATATTCCGGTGCTACCAGGAGCGTGTGCCTCGGAACTACTGTGCCGAGGACACCGTATGCAAAAATTATCATGGTTGGATTTTAATGGTGCAAGGTCAACAAGGACGAAGAGCGCCAAGAACGAGTTATTTAAAGAATGGTGTAAGCGTAAATACTGAAACATGTGAGAAAACGTAATAGTGACGCAAAACAAGGACAATGAAAATAAATTTGTACATGCCCAGGATGATCATGCGTGATAAGACAAGAGCTGCACAAAATGTATCTCTGCTGAGAACTTAAAAACATGTTTGACAGAAAACATTCGTCCGCTAAAAAATATGATGGGTGCATTGAAATGTGTCCTATGTAGAGTTCTGGGAAATGTTTGTGTCACGTTGTGTCAAGTGCATTGCATATAATTAGTATGTGGACTGCCGGTAGGTTCTTCACACACCTCCTACACAGGGGGCTTTAAGACACAAGGAGCAGGTGAGGGCTGTACGTATGTGTGACCTATCCGTAGCCTAGCAAAGGCCACTTCAGTGTGTCTGTTGTGTATGTTAGTAGTGTATCGTCCAAGGTGTGGTTTTACTATATGTAGTTTGTTTTCTGTTTGTTGCCTCCAGTGTGATTGCCATGTGTTACGAAGCCGTTTTCTGATGTGTGTATTCGGTGTCAATGTAAGGAAGTGTTGGTATGTCGACTGTATTCATGACGGCACCAGCAGGCGCCAGTTGATTGGCGGCCTCATTGCCAGGGATTCCACGCTGCCCTAATTCACCGCATATAATTATTTCAACATTTCAGGTGAATGCAGTCAATAGAACCTTTAAAAGAAGAACGACCACATAGTTTTAGAATGATTTTAGTCGAGATAACCTGCACAACCGTTACGGAATCTGTGTACACGATTGATCTAGGTATTTTGTGCGTGATGATGTGATTTGAGAAGAGTAAGATGCCATACGCGGATGCCGGGGAAATAGTGCTCTGAAAATTCATTGTTTTAATGAAACTAACGTTTGGTCCGTGCGCTGCACAAGAGACAATTAAACCAGTTTTCGACGTATAACAATAGAATTCGGCGCATCGGTACTGGTCTTGCAGAAACAGGAAGTGCTACAGAATTTCACTGCTTGGTACATCGTTTTTTCTACTATCGTGAATAACAGTTCGCATGATATAGGGTGCAGACCCTATAGTGGAATGAAGTTAAGGATGCGGGCCTTGCCCGTGTCTGAAAGGGCAACCGTTAATTTAGAGGCCTCCTCTGTCACTCTAAGAGGGAGAGGAAGAAAATCGATGGCCTGTTTAAAAAGACTTGTAAGTTTTATGTGCCGTTAATGATAACATTAAAATGATGGTTGTGGACAGACACGATCTTAGATGCATAGAGCAAGTCACCATACTCCCGCTGATGCCCTCGGCACTATTTGTCACAGTCAACATACAGGCCCTCAACAGGGCTAGTGCGGAAATGAAAGTCGAAGGCGAAGATTCGGATTTGGGTCGAGCATTTGGAGCGCGATGTTTGCTGCTGACCCATATACAATACCGCCATATTCGGTCCGCAATCCTATCAAGGCAGTATATAGACACAAAAGAAGCTTTCTACACCGTATAATTAGTGTTAGAGGACTTAAGGAATGTTTGTTGTTTAAGGCCTTTTTGCTTAGGTAGTTTTAATTGTGGGGTGATTGGCAGCCTGTGATTGAGTAATAACTAAGAGCTTGTGCTCTATTTTATCGGCAATTGCCACATATTTATACTAATGTCAGGGCCCAGGTGGATCCCGCGCATCCTGAGCACAACGCGAGCGCTTTTTTTATGGTTCAGTTAAAAACCGTTTGTGTCCGCCTAAAAAGCAAGTTTCTTCACGCCAAGCTGGACTTGACCTTCATAGATCGAGATATTTCAACATCATATACATAAACTAAACAGGAAATGGTTGGTGGAAATGCCTTGCGGAGCGAGTTCACCTTCACTATGAGGAGTGTGCAGCTCAATACACCACCTCGAGGCACGCCATTCTTCTGAACATATGCATTGAAAATTAGATTAGGAATTGTTAAACTAAAAGTTCGTTCAGACACGTAGCTAGATGGGGTGTTGAGCATGTTGAGCAGACACCGAATGACTTAAGGTTATCCAAGATGTCGTATCGCCAGGCCCTGTCATAGGCCTTTGCAATATCAAGGAAGATTAAAATGCAAAACTGTTTATGAACGAAGGAAACGTTTAAGAAGGATTCCAACGCAGCGAGTTGACGTTGGTTGATCGCCCCGCCCTCAAGCCTACCTGGCAGCTCTCAAGAAGACCATTGTACTCCAAGAAATACACGTCTTCTGTCGATCATTTTCTCGAGTAGCTTGCACAGGCAGCTTGTTAGGGCGATGAATCGATAGCTAGCGGGAGAGGAAGGGTCCTTCCCGTCCTTCAGGGAAGCCACTACAATGGCCTCCCTCCAAGAATTGCGAATTTTCCCCGAAAGCCATAGTTTGTTGTGAAGGGGAAGGAGTGTTACAAGAGTGTCGGGGTGTATCTGCTCTATCATTGTATATGTGATGTTGTCTGGGGCTGGAATTCAGGTTTTACACAGGTGTATAGCAGCCCTCAGCTCATGAAACAAAAACTCCGGGTCATAGGAAGTGGTTAAACTGTTTTTATTGCGCAATGGCTTTTTTCGGAGCCAGATTGTGTTTTCTGAAAGTGTTGGTGTAGTGTGCTGAACTGGACACGGGTTGGAAGTCTTGTGCATGTGTGTTAGAGTGGTCGTAGAGTGTGTCCCCTGTTGTGATTACCAGAGGCGGGCTGTGTGTTTGTTGCCTATTAAGTTTACTTATACGTATCTATACCTAGCGCGTGTCTGTGTATGAGTTTATTGATGCTATGAAAGAGTGAAAACTATGTCTTTTTGCCTCATGATGCACCCGTTTTTCGAACGTTTGGCTTTCCTCTTTTCGAAGCAAAGTATCTGTTGCTCGGGGCTACGTCCGTCCGTCGGCGTCCGTCTGCACCTCTCCCCCTCTCCCCACCAGCTGTGCGATAACGCCGCTCTCCTTCTCTCCCTCTCTCCACGCTACCTATGCGATAGCGTGCGCGCGTTCTCTTCCTCTCTGCACGCCGCTCCCTCAGTTGCTGCTTGTCCGATGAACTGAATGGACGCCAACAATTCTGTCAGCGAACTGGCGAAGGTGAAGCCGCTTCGAAACGCCAGCGTCCAGCAGCGGATCCCACAATGCGAGAAAGCGAAGCCGCTTTGGCACGCCAACGTCACCAAGCGAATCCGGATGCCGCTCGTCCACGCGACCGCGCCGCGAAAGCGGCCGCGCGCACGACGGGAGGTTTGGGAACTCCGAGATCCTTTGCATTACCACACAGTTCCGTACGGGGAGATTGCGCAATTTTAGCAGAAGGTTATGCGACGTAGGGTACCAAAGAACGGCACCCCACACCTTGTTCTGGGCCTCTCGCCCCCGCTTAGGGTCCTCATTCCACCGCTGCGTCGTCTGGGTGCGCGCAGGACCAGTGGCGTGGGGAATGAACTTTTTGGAAGCGTGGATGATGTGAGCCGTGAGTAGTTGTGTAGCTTCTTCAATGTCTAGATATCGTATGAATGCGTAGTGCAGTTTGGATGTATCTGTAAATGTATTCCAGTTTGCTCTTGCTTCATTGAACCCATTAAGGGAAGATGGACTGCTTGGGCTATTCCCTATATATATATATATATATATATATATAAGTGAGGTAGGGAAGGGGTCACTACCGTGTGGGTCCGTGTTCACGCCCTACTCGAGACAAGAAAAGAGAACAGCGCAACCAATCGTCAAGTCAAGATATGAGTATGGGTTGAATCGGAAATTATGGTATGTAGGCTGTTTTTTGTTGCAGCAGGATGGATTGTTCGGCGAGTTGGTATTGCGACATTGTATTCAATCGCAGGGGCAAGGGAAAATCCTTCCAGTTATATCAACCAGTGTTTGGATGTGATTTTCATCGTAGCGCATGCGCCGATTCGATGCTTTATGTGTAAGTGTTTCTAAGTTTGGAATAAATCTCAGTTGATATTCAGCGCTCGTCCTGTCTGGTTACTTTGTTGCTTGTATTGTTTTAAAGCGCTGTTTCGAAAACCATGTTTTTTTTTTGAAAAGGCATTCTCTAGAGGATGTTAAAACTTCTCTATCAGGTGACCTCGTGCATCCGTGCGACAAGAGCCCCAAAGAGAATTGTGCGCATTCATGTCGCCTGTGACGATGTATAGTTATGGAAGCTGGTCAATCGGCGTCTCAAAATCAGAGGTCGAAAGTACAAAGTCTGGAGGAATGTAAATGGAGCATACCGTTAGAAACCTATTAAATATCACTGCTCGAACGGCTATAGCTCTAAGGAACGCGTTCAGAGTGATAGAGTGGCGTGCTAAGGACTTCGGTCGATTATGGCCGCACCACCAGAAGAGTGTTTGCAGCCCCCCCTCCTCCTTGCCTCCCCTGTGCTTTCTGTATACCACATAATTATTCAGGACATTCCTGTGTATGGAATTCAAATGTGTTTCCTGAACACATCTACACTTCGCTGATTGGAGTGTAGTATCTCGTACACACCGTATGCAAAATAGGAACGGCCAAATTTGATTTTCGTTTCTTCTGAAATGAGCATGTACATCAGTATCTTTTTTTCTGCATCTTTATCGATTTAAAAGTGTTGAAAGTTAAACGGGTTGGTACTAAACTTCGCACGAAAAATAGCTAGACGTGCGGTGCACAGGGCTAAAGCTACAAGTGTTTGTTTTGCTTTTGTTTCTCTTTCGAAGTTTATTGATTCCCAATCGAAAAGCTACTGCATACTGAGTACGGATGAGCTACGAATTTAGTGCAATATACTGGCTTGACACAGGCGCGATGCAGCACTACCATTTGCCAAGGACACCTCTCACTTTTTCGCATTAAAAGCAGAGTATGGAGATATACGGCCCCCGAAAGCCACCCTACTTGTAGGTTAGCTTACTTGTGGCTTTAATATGGAATAGAGGCTAATACCCTTGCCTGTCACCACACGTCCTTGCCTTAGAGTTCTGGTCATGCCAAAGTTTTGCTTTGCTTGCAGGCAAGTGAAAATTTAGATGCATTTTTAATCCCAACCTGGGGTTTTCCTTTCCATAAATCGCAAAGTGTTCGGGAATTAGGAAGCCATACCACAATTGCTACTGCTAACAGTGTCAAAACATTTCAGGGCTGGGATGATGTAAGCTTCCATGGTTCGACTCAAATTCCTACCCCAAACCTGGACGCACTGGCTGCTGACGGCATTATCTTGAACAACTTCTACGCGCAACCATCCTGCACACCATCAAGAGCTGCGCTCCTCACGGGTTTGTACCCTATCCATACAGGTTAGTAACAAGGCTTTCTGACCATTTTGGCCATCTGTCTTCTCGCTCTCTGCTTTTTATTGGCCACCGGGTTAAATGGCCGTGAACCACCCGTATAGTTTCAATAGTGCCCAACATTAGGGTTTATCTACACCACCAAAATATAAACCAAGCTTTAGCAAGGTATTGTCAAATAAAGAAGTATTTTCACTCATGTCTTTATAAATACTCTGGGGTGAAACTACAGGGATATTTGAAATATACGCAGAAAAGAAATGGCTAAAAGCTAAAGATGGCAGTGCAGCTAAAGATGTCAGTGCAGCTAAAGATTGCAGTGCAGACATAGGTTAGGCAAAGAATTAGAAGTGCCAGCGCGCTTGCTTTAAGGGCTCCTCATATTTTGTAATTTGCTTTGGATGAACAGAAGTGTTTCGGTAGGTTTCGAAGATTGCGGCTATGCTGAAGGCCCTTAAGCAATGAATTTCACTTTCAAGGACATATAGGGAAAACTAATTTATCATGCTGGAGGACCTCTTATTCAACTTTCAAACTGGAGCGTTTAGGGGGTGCTAATAGGTACGGTAAACAAATGAAAAATGGAACAGACTTTTGTTTATTAAATCTTATTTTCATTTGAGCAATATTTGCGCCCAGTTTTCTTCACAAGTGTTTTAACAATACCTTTTACATAGCGTGGGACAGTAATTATGCTCTGATCCGATCCCTGATCCACTCTGCTCTCTTCTTGTCCCTTAATGACACACCTATCATCATCCATTCCATTGCACTCTGAGTCATCCTCAACTTACGTTGAATCCTCGTAGTCAGCCTCCAAGTTTCTGCCCCATTGGTGAGTACCGGTAAGATGCAGCTGTCGTGAACTTTCCTCTTCAGGGACAATGGTAGGCTGCCATTAATTATCTGAGAATGCCTGCCCAATACACTCCACCTCATTCTTATCCTTCTAATTATCTCTGTCTTATGTTTGGAATCTGGGGATCCTCGCCACCCATCTGAAATCGGATATCGTACGAAAAATAACTGTACACGGCTACTAACCCTTTTCTGGTGCGCTCCATAGCACTGCACGCGTTTGATGGCGTCCGTGGAATGGAAAGAATAAAATTATATAAAGCGTGTTTTGTTTATTGCATGGGACACAAAATAATTAACAGGGAGAAGCACTTTTCAAGCACTGTTTAATATTTTGTATCTGAAGAACATTGAAAAACCTGACCAAACACCTAGCGCACGGTCAATTCAAATTGGCTTACAATACACAGAACGAGTACCAGTTATAACAGAAAAAATAACGTTCATCTGAATTTATCCGGCGGTCTTGGTTGGCCATTAGAGGCAATGTAGCAGCAGCATGAATAATTATTCCTGGCCACGTACCTACGGTGAGAATGATGCCGAGGTTCCAGGCAAAGTGGCCCGCTTAGGCGACTTTTGTCGCCAGACTGGCTACTTTTAGAGTCTTATAGCGGTTGAAATTTTAGTGCGACGATCTGGCTACTTTCCTACTTTTAACGCGCATTATTATATATATGTTTTCGCGCTCTTCTTACACGTTAGTTGGAGGGAAAAGAAGTTATTTTCTAGTTAAGTGCGTTTCAGTAGTCAAGATGAAACTATACGCCATTCAGAACAAGAAAATGTGAGCGATATTGGAAAGTGCGTCCGAATATCGTTTTTTACTCGCGGGCTTCACTTCGAGCATTTGCCTTGAGATTCATCTCGCTGGAGGCTGAAGCCATCCTTGATAGCGAGGGTGCCGCTGGACGTCGCACCATGAATTGGTTCGCGGCTCATATGGGGGCCAACGTCCATACAGACGTTCCAACGCCCCCCGCACGGGGCACCTTGAGTAATCTTGGTGACGGTGTTGGCGACACCGCGGACCCCGAGCCCCCATACTCTTGCTATAATCTACCGTGGCTACGAGTTGTAAGGTGAAGGGCAGAAACCACAAACGGTGGCCGTCGGAGCCCAGGTCAAGCTCCGGCGGATGGGCTCCCTGTCTGTTTACCAGGCAGGGAGCTCCGGGACCACTCAGGCTATCAGGGTAAGGTTTGAGAAGGAAGTACCCCCGTCCCCTGCTTTTTTCAATATCGCATGGCTTTTTCTTTATCCCCCCAATCCAATGATCGGCCCCCTAAAAGGGGCCGCACCGAAGTACTAGCTAAAGGTAAACCAGAACATTTCCACAAATTTCTTGTCATTCACTCTGCAGAAACCACTCCTGTTGCAAAGAAGTCTGTCATTCTGATGGCAAAGTGCATTGAGTCTGTTGTTGGTTCAGACTATGATGCTAAGAAACTCGCCTCAGGTGATGTACTGGTCGAAGTAAAAAGGAAAAATCAGAGTGAGAACCTACTGAAACAGACGACGTTGGCCAACTTGACTGTCACTGTGACACCACACCGGACCCTCAACTCCTCGCAAGGAGTCATATCAGAGAAAGAACTAGAGTCTGAGACGGAAGCAGATCTTCTTGAGGCACTCCAACCTCAACATGTAACTGCAGTAAAACGAATCGTGATTCGGAGAGCAAACCAAGAAATGCCGACAAAGCATCTAATCCTAACGTTTGATCGCACAACGCCTCCAGAAAATGTCAAAATGGGTTTTCTTAGCTGCAACGTACGACCGTATGTCCCAAATCCGAGGCGCTGCTTTAAGTGCCAACGATACGGCCATGGAACCCAATCATGCAGAGGGAAGTTGACATGTGCCAACTGTGCTGAGACAGGTCACTCCTCAGAAGCTTGTGAAAGCACAACTCAGAAGTGCCCGAATTGCAGCGGACCGCACGCTGCTTATTCGCGTGCGTGTACACAATTCAAGGCCGAAAAGGAAATAATTCACAAAAAAGTAAATGAAATCATCACCTATCCAGAAGCGCGCCAAAAGCACAAGCTGCTTTCGGCCACATCGTACGCAGACGCCGCCCGCCGGGTGTTGGGGCGGCGTTTGGTCAGCACGGCAACACAGTGCAGCCTTCTTGCTGACGTGTTGTTGTCCCAACCCCCAGCTGAGCAGCCACCTGCTGCCTCTACAACACCTGTAGAGGCTGCGGGGGCCGCGTCTCTTGCCGGACTGCCTTCGGTAGTCCAGAGTAGTCAGGAATCGCCCAGTGTGGCAACTCCAACGAATGTGGCGAGTGCGATCGCCGCTGGGAGCTCTGTCGCTCTCACTGTGTGCTCTCCACAGGCCCTAGGGACACCTGAGGGCACGAAGGAGATGGACACGGTAGGGCCTACAGAGGCTCCTATCCTAGCCCCGCCGCCTGCCCCGCCCGCGGCGCTTGCGGCTGGAACCAAAGGCACCCGTAAGGGTGCCAAGTCCAGGGGGCCCGGTCCGCCGGACACCCCCCGAACATCTGATGAGGAAATGGACGTCGGACCGTTCCTGTCTGCATCACTCCGCAAGGAACGGGCTGCGGCGTCCAAACCAACAGAAAAGCCAAAGAAACCCGCTCCAAGAATACAAGCCCCGATAGACAAAACATGAACCCACACACGCACTCCAGTAGCTCCTAAAGGTACATAATGGGAACAGAAAATATCATCCAGTGGAACTGTAGAGGCCTCCTTAACAATCTTGATGATGTCTACGAAATATTGCATTCCAATCAGCCAAGTGTGATGTGTCTACAAGAAACACATTTAAACTCCAAACACACAAATGTCTTGAATAGTTACATGGTATTTAGGCAGGACAGGGCTGGTGGTGGTACATCTTCAGGTGGTGTGGCCATCATTGCCCGAAAATCATTGGCATGCCACCCTATCCAATTACAGACTGTCCTTCAGACTATTGTCATTAGAGCCATAATTTTCAATAGGGTAATAACAGTGTGCTCCATCTACATCCCTCCTGATTTCCAGCTTTCAAGCTCCGATTTCGAGGGCCTTGTAGATCAGCTACCAGCACCTTTCATTGTTATAGGTGACCTCAATGCACACAACACTCTTTGGGGCTCTCACCGCACAGATGCCCGAGGTCGCCTCATCGAAAAATTTCTAATATCTTCAGGAGCATGCCTATTTAACAAAAACAAGCCTACATACCATAATATAGCACACAACACTTATTCACACCTCGACTTGGCCATTGGCTCTGCAGTACTCTTTCCATCACTTGAATGGGATGTTGGCACTAACCCATACGGTAGTGACCACTTCCCTACCTCACTAACATACATAGATAAAGGCCCTAGCAGTTCCCCTTCCCATTGCAAGTTTATAGAAGCAAGAGCAAACTGGAACACATTCACAGAGACATCTCAACTACACTACACAGACATAACACACTTACCTGTAGAGAAGGCAACCCAGCTCGTCACGGAGCACATTCTTGCTGCCGCCAAAAAGTCAATACCCCAGGCCTCTGGGGCCCCGCGCAACCTGAGAAGGCCCTGGTGGAATGACGACTGCAAGCGTGCGCGGGAGGCTCAGAACAAGGCGTGGGGCATCCTCCGTAGACACCCCACAAGTTTTAACCTTATTTCTTTCAAAAGAGCGAAGGCATTAGGCAAGCGTGTGCGCCGTGAGGCAAAACGGGAGAGCTGGCGCGCCTTTCTCACATCCATAAATTCATACACGGACACCCACAAGGTATGGACCCGAATACGTAAACTAAAAGGACAACACACACATAGCCTGCCCCTGGTTAGCACCACAGGGGACACTCTGGAAGATCAGGCTAACACACTTGCACAACACTTCCAACACGTCTCTAGTTCTGCGCACTATACAAACACTTTTATGCAACACAAAACATCTGCCGAAAAGAAGCCTATACGCCACAAGAACAAGTCAAAGTCTGGATACAACTGTGAATTTACACTCCATGAGCTGAAGATTGCTCTTGCCACTTGTAAACCTTCTGCTCCAGGTGCAGACAACATTACATACACTATGATTCAACACCTACACGCAGACACCCTTGAGACACTCCTGCACCTATACAACCAAATATGGCTATCGGGGCACCTTCCAAGGCTTTGGAGGGAGGACATAGTTGTGGCTTTTCTGAAAGAAGGGAAGGACCCTTCTTCTCCCGCAAGCTATAGACCTATTGCCCTGACAAGCTGCCTGTGCAAGCTCTTCGAGAAGATGATTAACCGGAGGCTCATGTACTTTCTTGAGTACAATGGTCTTCTCGAGAGCTGCCAGGCAGGCTTCCGTGCAGGGCGATCCACAAACGATCAATTAGTTGCACTGGAATCTTACATTAAGGATGCCTTTATACACAAACAGTACTGCATGACCGTATTTTTTGATATCGAAAAAGCATATGATACGGCATGGCGTTACGGCATCCTTGCAGACTTAAAATCGTATGGTGTAACAGGTAATATGTTGAACACTCTTGATAGTTGCCTGTCCAAACGAACATTTCGTGTGAGAGTCGGGTCAGCACTGTCCAGAGTTCACATTCAAGAAAATGGCGTGCCTCAAGGCGGAGTTTTGAGATGCACGCTTTTTATCGTCAAAATGAATTCGCTTCGGAAAGCATTGCCTCCATCGATCTCCTGTTTAGTATATGTGGATGATGTACAAATATCTTTTAAATCTTGTAACATATCCATATGTGAACGTCATGTCCAGCTTGGGGTAAAGAAACTCTCTCGCTGGGCAGACGAAAATGGTTTCAAACTTAATCCCACAAAAATACCTTTGTCGTATTCTCAAGTAGACGTGGAGTAAGGCCCGATCCTGAAATAAACCTCAATGGTGACCCAATTCCTGTTAAAAAGAAACATAAGTTTTTGGGTGTGGTGATGAATGAAAAACTTACATTCATATCTCACATCAAACAACTCAAACAAAAATGTCTAAAAACAATGAATATTTTGAAAGTCCTGTCTCACCAATCATACGGTGCAGATAAACAACTCCTGCTGCGACTTTATACCGCTTTGGTAGGGTCTCGTTTGGATTACGGTAGTGTTGTCTACGGGTCGGCCACAAAAACAGCGCTAAAAATGCTCGACCCAGTGCTGCACCTCGGGCTTCGCCTCTTGTGTGGTGCTTTTCGTACAAGCCCTGTCGAAAGCCTGTATGTGGAGTGTGACAAGTGGTGCCTGGAGTACCAGCGAATTTATGTTGATCTTTTATATGCTTGTAAAATATCATCAATCGGCAACCATCCTTTTAAACCTGTTTTTATGGATACATCCACGTCACAGCTGTTTTTAGATCGTCCATCTCTGTATCTACCTTTCTCACTTAGGGTGAGAAGGGAAGCTTCTGAACTGTCAATCTCCTTTTTGGACACATTCAGAACATCTACCATTGACTTTATAGCCCCCTGGCAATTTCGCCCTGTATTGTGTGACCTGTCCTTTACACAATTACAGAAAAGCAGGGTACCACAAATCGCGATTTCACAACATTTTCAGTATCTGCAGGAAAAATACCAGGCTGCAGAATTTTTTAGTGATGCATCGAAAACTTCAATTGCGGTGTCTTGTGCTGCGCACGGACCCAACTTTACGGCCTCTACATCGATGCATGTAAATTCGAGCATCTTCACGGCGGAAGCGTATGGCATTTTTCTTGTTGCTGGTCATATTGTTCAACATCACATTCAAAAATCCATCATCTACACAGACTCACTCAGCGTTGTACGAGGATTATCATCCCAAAAGCGTTCTAAAAATCACGTCATAAATCTAGTTTTTAAGACTTTAATGTCAGCGTATGTCAAAAATCTCGAAGTGATTGTATGTTGGGTACCGGGTCACTGTGGGATTGCGGGAAATGAGACCGCAGACCAAATGGCCGCCGCTGCGGATCACACGAACACAGTGGACATTACAAAAGTACCGTACACCGACCTCAAGCCATACATAAGAGAACACCTTCGCAGAACCTGGCAAGCCGACTGGAGCACACAGACAGACAACAAGTTACACCTAATTAAACCACACCTAGGACCATACACTACAGACTCACACAACAGATTCATTGAAGTTGCACTAGCTAGATTGCGGATAGGCCACACACACGCAACACACTCCCATCTGCTCACTGGTTCTCCAAGACCCTTGTGTAGCAGGTGTGGGGAGGGCCTATCAGTAATTCACATTCTCATTACATGCAGAGCACTCCACAGAACAAGACGCAAATATTTCCCACGACTATACAGACAACACATTCCACTACATCCAGCACTGTTTTTAGCGGATGATCCCATAGTCCCCCTACAACGTACTTTTAGGTTTCTTAGTGAAATCAAATTTTTACAGCTTATTTCCAATCACGCGTAATTCTTGCACGTAGTTTCATGCCCTGCACTATCACACCCTGGCCTTTTACACCAGCCATCCTCATCGTCTCACTGATTTTACTATTTTAATCTCTGCTCTTATTGAGTAGTCTTAGGGATGACATCTTCAGCCGTCATACATAACCATTGCTTTGGCGCTCTTTGCCCTTGTTGGACTTGCGCCATAAACATCCAATCATCATCATCATCATCACGTTCCAACGCCCAGTGCACCCATGACCCTGCGCGAAGATTATCTCACCGCGCCGGTCTCGGACTTTCGCGTGCGGGGACGCCGAGAGGTTCAGGGATCCGCTTTTACAATTTCATGATGTCTTCACTCCCCATTTTCTCTCGTAGGGACTACCCAACCCCTCAACCGAAGCACACTCGGCCCGAGTGTTTAGCCTAGACGGGGTCCCTCCGTTCCCGGGGCACGTTTAGTCACTTTGCGCCCAACATCTACCGGCCCTGTCAGAATTGCGGATAGGCGTATTGCTAGTCAGAGCACAACTTTTGCAATCATCGTAGGACGTCTGAAAGGAATCCCACGAGTGGATTTTTCGCCCTCGGAAACCCCTGGACCATTCTTACGGCGCAGTGAGAACGTTTTCATACATCACCCCCGGTGCGCTAGCGCCTACCATGCTAGGCTGCGTGGCTAGGCCTAATAGAACACCCCCCCCTCCGTTCGCCGCAACTCGGCGGCCGGCCAACGGCAGCCACGTCGCAAACCAACGCACCTCAAAGCATGGTGCCCCCTTCGAACTCGGATGAAGTGACCCTGACTACCGACATAAACACCTCGACGACACCGGGAGAGGATATCGACTCCTCCGAAGTGACCGACGAACGAGGCTGGATGGTCTGCTACCACAACCGCACTCAGAAAAACCTTCAAGCCCTAGCGCCGAAGAGTCCTCGCAAAGAACGGTGAGCCCCTCTCCCATTAAGCAAAGAACTCCTAAGCATGCACTACGTCTACCCCCACTACCACGGGAGCACGTGAAAGTCGTTTTCCGCCCGCAACGAGGACTCCATGTCTCCAAAATATTCGCCACCATCCTACGCTCGGCAACCTCGTTGCTGCTGGGCTCACCAAACTACAAGAAACCTCAGAAGACATCCTCCGTCGCAACGCGGCTAGAAACGTTTTTGTTCTGAGCACCCCAAGCATAGATGGGGCGAAACATAGAGCATGGCGCGCCAACTCAACATTATGAATCGGGCCTACAGCACCCTCCCTCATGTGGACTCCACGGAAGACACCTGTAAAGGAGTGATACATAGAATTCCGCCCGAGCACACACCGCAATCCATCATTGATAGCATCGTAAATTCTGCTAACGGCCAGGCAATGCACGCCAGACGTATGGGGACGACACAAACCGCTCTCGTCGCATTTGACGGACCTAAAGTACCACTCCTTATATACTACGGCACAGCGGAATTTCACTGCTTCATACACAACAAAAATCGCAAGCATGCCTTGCCTGCAGAGCAATGGGGCATAGTGCTGACGTGTGCCCGAATCCGACAGCCAGCCGCTGCCAGGGGTATGGCCAGCATACCTCAAAGACAACCCACATTCGTGCACGCATAAATGCCCCCTCTGCGAAGGAGACCACTTTTTTGGAGACAAAAGCTGCACGTGACGCTTCAAGCCAGCGTCTTTTCAAAGCAAGCCATTCAACATCCAGATACCAAGGAAATACGGTGCCCAGCATGCATCCGCACCCCGTGGGAAGACAACGGCGCCAGGCTTCCGCAAGCAGAGGGCCGCTGCTTATCCACATGCTAAGCAAGGATGATCAACCTGGTGCTACTCGTGCACAGGGCCCTTCGTACGGACCTAAGCATCCCTCCCAGATGATCAAAAATTCAACATTCGCAATGGTGAGCTGGACTTTGAAAAATGGCTTTGAACAGCGCACGTTCAACTACATCAAATCATTCCCGTCATCTCGTATACTCACCCGTCATTTTGGAAACATCCACTCGGGCCCCATTCAACTGGGTAGCTTAGGAACGCCACCAGGATCGGTACTGCCACCTTTCTTGTTTAACCTTGGCATGAGGAACCTTCGGGCCCTTTTATCGGACATACCCTACCTACATCAATCCATCTATGCAGACGACGTCACCCTGTGGATGGCTCGAGGATCCGACGGCCAAATCCAGGAAGCCCTGCAACGGGCAACACAAACCGTTGAGGAGTACGCAGCCGTGCGTGGTTTATTGTGTTCTCCCCAAAAATGGAAGGTTTGCATCTACAAACCAAATCATAAAAACCCACCGATATTTACCGTAACCACATCCTCAGGGGCCAACATTCCGATAGTGCAATCCAAAAAGGCTTTGATACTCCTCCTAAATGCTAGTGGTCAGCATAGAGATGTACCCGGGGAGATCGAGAAGGGGGTATATCGTCACGTAGCCAAAGACGCAGTTTCTTAAAGAAAAAACGAGTTTGTTGGAGCGAACTTGCGCTCCCCTAACAACACAAAGGATACACAGACGGCGATACAGCACTCAACAAAATAATCTGCGTAGACTGGTGTCCGCGATTAGAATGCCGCGGCATCTGCTCAGCGGGAGTTTATAACTCGCCGCGAGGGTTTCCCGAAAAGTCGAATTGTATCCCGAACACTGTAGATCAACGAAGATTATTCAAGGCTGTTCACATTCGTTCGGAATGCTCTCCCTATCAGAAGAGATAACACATGCGGCACAGAAAGAAAGAGCGGAACACGCGCCTCCCTTGGAGCAGAGACAACAGCAATAACACAGGCCGGCACAGCCGGGCTGCAAAAGCAAAAACACAAATAAACAAACCCAATGCATGGTTCGCGGCATTACCCCCCTTTAAGAGTGAACCGACCTGATGCTAACACAAGCGACAGTCCGAACAAATAAAAAATAGAAGTCCGTCATCGAGCGTAGAAAGGTTTTAAGCGAACCACGTGGGCGACTTCGGGCCGCGTGCGTCGTCGTGATGTTCCGGAATCACCATCGATGATACCCTCGTAGGTAGGCTGGCCAACACATTGTAGAATCCGGTAGGGTCCGAAATACCTTCCTAGAAGTTTCTCACTGAGTCCACGTCGTCGAATGGAAGTCTAAACCCACCCACGATTCCCTGGGCGGTACTCGGCGTCTCGGCATCGGAAGTTGCAGCGTCTCGCATCCACCAGATGCTGGTCCGTTGTGCGAACTCGAGCAAGCTGGTGGGCCTCCTCCGCACGCTCAAGGTATCATTGGACGTCGGCGCGTAGGTCGTCTTCTTCCACGTGGGGAAGCATGACGTCAAGCATCGTAGTCACCCGTCTTCCGTAGACAAGCTCGAACGGTATATTCAGTGTGGTTTCATGGATAGGCGTGTTTTACGCAAACGTGACAAACGGCAGGACTTCGTCCCAAGTCATGTTCAAAGTCGACGTACATATACTGCATATCCGCGATTGTCGTGTTCAGGAGTTCCGTTAGTCCGTTCGTTTGGGGGTGGCACGCTGTAGTTCTTCGGTGATCCGTTTTGCTGTAGCGTAAGATTCCTTGGATAAGCTCCACACTGAAGGCAGTTCCGTGGTCCGTGATTAGGACTTCAGGGGCTCCATGTCACAGCATAAATTGGTTTATGAAGAAGTGGGCGGCTTCTTGCGCAGTCTCCTTCGGAAGAGCGGCGGTCCCTGCGTAGGACGTCATGTAGTCTGTCGCTACGACAATCCACTTGTTCGGTGATCGTGACGTAGGAAACTAACCAAGAAGGTGCATTCCAATCTGTTGAAATGGCCTCGACGGGACGGCGATCGGTTTTAGTAGTCCGGCGGGTCTTGTCGGCGGCGTTTTTTCGTTGCTCGAAGTCACGACAACTCCGAACGTAGTTGGTGGCGTCGGATGTAAGTCGGGGCCAAAAGTACTTCACCTTTATTTTTTCAATAGTGCGAGCTGTTCCGCTATGTCCCGGAGATGGGTCGTCGTGGTAAGCTTCCAAAATTTCGTCCCGACGGTCTGCGGGGATGGCAAGTAGATAAATCGTTCTCATTCCGGGGCTGAAATTTTTCTTCACGAGGACGGAGTTTTTGAGGCTGAATGCTTGTAAGTTCCGCTTGAACGCCCTAAACACGGCGATGTTGCGTCCTTCGAGGTAGGCGATCATGACGCGCAGGCCGGGTTCGGCACAATGCTGGGCGGCTAGGTCGCTCCCTGTCACGACTCCGAAGAACGCGCAGAATTCATGGGAGTCATCTGGTGGTAAGTCGGCCGGGGCGTTGGACCGGCAGTTGGCGTCGGAGTGTTTCCTGCCGGATTTGTAGACTATTTTAACGTTGAACTCTTGCAGGCGCAAGCTCCACCACCCTAGACGTCCAGAGGGGTCCTTCAACTTGGCGAGCCAACACAGCGCATGGTGGTCTGTCACGACCTTAAACGGTCTACCATACACGTATGTGCAAAATTTTGAAATGGCCCATATTATAGCCAGACACTCTTTTTCGGAGGCAGAGTAGTTTTTCTCCTCCTTCGACAGACCACGGCTTTTATAGGCGATTACCTTTTCGCAACCGCTTTGCTTTTGGACGAGTACAGCACCCAAACCTATATCGCTGTCGTCCGTGTGCATTTCCGTTTCTGCGTTTTCGTCGAAATGAGCGAACACCGTCGGGCGTTGCAGGCGTTGTTTCAGCTCGCAGAATGCTGTTTCTTGGGTGATTTCCCAGGCTAAAGGGGTGCTATCTTTCGTCAAGCGCGTGAGTGGCTCTGCAATGCGTGCGAAGCTTGCGACGAAGCACAGGTAGTATGCGAATAGTCCGAGAAATCTTCGTGCGCCATTTTTGTCTTTCGGTCTTGGCAAGTTCGCTATTGCTGATGTTTTCGCCGGGTCCGGCAGGACTCCCGCGGCATTGACGACGTGTCCCAAAAACTTGAGTTCCTCGTAAGGGGAGCGGTACATTTCGGGCTTAAGCGTTAACCCCTACGAGCGAATAGCCTCGAGTACAGAGTCCAACCTTACAATGTGTTCATCGAAAGTCCGGGCGAATACAACAACGTCGTCAAGGTGTACGAGGCAGGTGTGACACTTGAGACCAGCTAGCACAGTGTCCATGACTCGTTAAAACGTCGCGGGTGCCGCGCACAGCCCAAACGGCATCACCTTGAAATCCTATAGACCATCCGGGGTTATAAATGCAATCTAATATCGGTTTGTCCCGCCCACCTACATTTGCCAGTAGCCGGTCTTCAGATCCATCGATGAGAAGTACTTCGCATGGCAGAGGTTGTCGAGGGCGTCGTCAATTCGTGGCAGGGGGTACACGTCTTTTTAGGTGATTTTGTTTAGTCTCCGGTAGTCAACAAAGAACCTTAAAGCGCCGTCTTTTTTTTGCCGAGTACGACCAGCGCAGCCCACAGGCTTTTCGATGGCTGTAATATGTCGTCGCTGAGCATGTCGTCTAGTTTCCTCCGGAAGGCTTCGCGCTCGTGTGAATAGAGGTGGTATGTTGACTGTAGGGTAGGCCGGGCTCCATCTTCTGTTATTATCGGTGGCTTAGCCGGCGGTGCCTGACGTAACTTCGAGTTCGGCGATAAACACTCGCTGTGGCGATGAAGCAAAGCCGATAACTTTCTTCTGGTGGTAGCGCCAGATGCACGTCGAAAGGACGTGGAAACTTGAAGGTTTCTTCGGGTGCGCGTTCAAAGTTGGCAACTGCGATCACGTGACTTGCTTGTTGCGTTTCTTCCAGGAACGCAATTTCAGCTCCATTGTTTAAATGCTGGTACTCCTTGGTGAAATTGGTCAACAAAACTTGAGATTGGCGTTGCTTAAAGCGCTCAATGCCTGTTGGGACGGAGACACCACGGCCGTGGAGAAACCATTTGTCACTATCTACGAAGCATCGACGTCAGGAACAGCATGTTCACAGTAGACGGTGATCATCAAGCTTGCACGGGGTGGCAGGGTGACAAAACCATCGGCGATCCTTACAGCAGCACAGTGTTCGGGGTTGAGTTACGGCGTCATGGAGTAATGGGAGGAAAACTTTACGGACTTGGCCTGTAGATCAATTAATGCACGATTGTCTGCCAAAAAACCCATTCCGATAATTACGTCGCGGCTTCAGTTAGGCTAGTCAACGAACGCGGCAGGGTACGCCGTGCCGTCTATAGTGACGCGGGATGTGCACTTTCCACTTGGCGTCACGAGGTGGCCTCCAGCTGTGCGTATGTGCGGACCGTCCCATCAGGTCATAATTTTCTTCAACTTAGACGGAAATGGTCCGCTTATACTGAGTAGTCGGCTCCCGTGTCTACGAGGGCGACTACATCAAAGCAGTCGATCGACACCTTGACGTGGGATGCCACCTTCCTCGAGTTCCGGGTGCGTCGGGGCGTCGCAGCTCGGCTTTTGCGTGTTGACAGTCGGGCACTCTGCGTCGTCATCGTCTTCTGAGAGGCAGTCTCGGCCATGTCGGGTACGCGTCACGCCGTAAAGCTGTCGCCGTGTTCGGGAGTCTCGTCAGGGTTAGGTCGGGTCGTCGGGATGGCGGCATGTCGTGAACCACTGTCTTATGCGCGTCCTTGCGTCGTTGGGGGTTTCCAGTTTTTGGCCGTAAAGCAACTTTACCTCCAGAAGTTGCTGCCTTTAGTTTCCCCCGCGTGAGCTGGGGGCCCTTTCAAGGGCGAAATCAGCATTGCTACGGTGGTTCGGCGATGGTACGGGTAGGGAGACGGCGAGCGGTAGAAACGGGCTGTGCCACGGCTTGTTTGAGAGAGATACTCGTCGATCTCACGTGGTCGTTGGCCAGGGAGAGGGCGAGGAGCATCGACGCAGAATTCTCGCAAACCTAGCCTCTTGTAAGGACAGTGGTGGTAGATGTGGCCGGCCTCTCCACAGTGGTAACACAGTGGGCGGTTATCTGGCGTTCACCACACCTCGGTCTTCCTTGGCGCCTGGTTTCGGGTTACAGGCGGTCGGGCGGGGGACATTGGGCGGCGGTACGGTGGGGCCTCTTGACGACGTGTTGGAGCAGGGCGGGGTCGACAAACAGCCGTGGAGTACACCATAGGTTCTGGCTCGCGGATGCCTTCGGACGGCATAGAAGTTTCCAAAGCCTCCTGAACTTCCTCCCGGATCCCGTTAGTCCGGGAAGCGACTTGAGGTTGTGGCGTCATTGTCGGCAAACGTTTCCGCAGCTCCAAATCCAAAAAGGCTTTGATACTCTTCCTAAATGCTAGTGGTCAGCATACAGATGTACCCGGGGAGATCGAGAAGGGGGTATATCGTCACGTAGCCAACGACGCAGTTTCTTAAAGAAAAAACGAGTTTGTTGGAGCGAACTTGTGCTCCCCTAGCAACTCAAAGTATACACGGGCGGCAATACACCAGTCTACAAAGTGACGTACGTAGACTGGCGTCGGCGATAAGAATGCCGCGGCATTTGCTCAGCGGGAACTTAGCACTCGGCGCGAGGGTTTCTGGAATAGTCGAATTGTATTCAGAACACTGTAGATCAGCGAAGATTATACTAGGCTGTTCACATTCGTTCGGAACGGTCTCCCTATCAGAAGAGATAACACATGCGACACAGAAAGAAAGAACGGAACACGTCCCTCCCTTGGCACAGAGACAACAGCAATAACACAGGAAGGCGCAGCCGGGCAGCAAATGCAACGCACAAATAAAAAAACCCAATGCATGGTTCGCGACCATATCAAGCCACCTGTCTCATCTCCAGGGTTTCGGCGAGGGACAAGGGCATCAAGGAGTCCAACCTCATAAAGATGGTGCAGGCCTTCGTCATCTTGCGCATTACATACGCATTGTTGATTGTCACCTTGCGGAAGACGGAGCCGGAAAAAATTGATAGCCTCATCCGTACTGCACACAACCGAAGCTCGGCCTCTCCCTACCAGAGGTCGGCGAACTCATGAGTCCACTCACTCAGACTCATTTGGACTCAAACTCACGCGTGAGTTTGAGCTTGAGTGAGTGCGAGGCTAGTGCGGCATGGTGAGCTTCAGCTTGAGTGAGTTTGAGCCGAGTGAGTTTGAGTACTCCTGAGACCTACTGAATTTTGAGTCGATTTTGAGTTCTGAGTACATTTTGAGTTGTGAGTTTATTTGGAGTTTGAGTTCATTTTGAGTTCTGAGTACATTTTGACTTTGAGTCCATTTTGAGTTCTGGGTACATTTTTAGGTTGAGTCCGTTTTGAGTTCTGAGTACATTTTGAGTTTGAGTACATTTTAAGTTTGAGTACATATTGAGTTTTGAGTACATTTTGAGTTCTGAATACATATGAGTTTTGAGTACATTTTGAGTTATGAGTACATTTTGAGTTTAAGTCCGTTTTGAGTTCGGAGTACATTTTGAGTTTGAGTACATTTTGCGTTTGAGCACATTTTGAGTTTGAGTACATATTAAGTTTTGAGTACATTTTGAGTTCTGAGTACATATGAGTTGTGAGTCCATTTTGAGTTTGAAAACATATGAGTAGCCAAGCCAGCTATGGTTGGCTGTTGTGTTTCATGCGTAGATGTGGGCTGGGAATGCAGGTTACCTGCGGGTACGGCACCATTCGAGATCCGCATGATCGGTTGAGAGAGAGGGGTGTCTGATTTTGTATAGTTTCTTGATGAATTTTCATGACCCTAAGAACTTGCTGTATACCAAGTTTTTGTGGCTGGGCGCGTAAGTGATAATTGACTGGTGAGGTCATAAAAAAGGGTAGTCTTAACTTTATCCTCCTGGTGGATCCACTAAGAGCATGGGAAAGAGTGGTGGGAAAGCACACGGCGGCGCTTGCTTGCTGGTTGTTCGCCTGCTACTGTTAACCGTTTGGTATACTAGGGGTCGCAAAGGAAGAGTTGAGGGCCTGGGGTAAAAGGGGGTGGAGGCTGTCCCTTCTGCTGTTTCAAATGAATTAGCTGAATTGACTGGGCAACGCCCCTTTAGACAGAATAATGATAACATTATATTGCATAAAAAGTCAAACTGATGACGCTAAGGTGTGGAAGGTATCAAATGAAAGGTTCCGATTAACGAAATCACACGGGGTAAATAAAGAAATGCTTCCTGATTGTAGTCATCAGGCAGTCATAATGAGCCATAGATTGGGGTTAAAATACAAAATGACGATATGAGAGCATGTGCGGAATCAAATTCAAGGTCTCGATGAGGGGAATCATTCGGGACAAAAATGCGTTGTGGTTATATAATGAAGTAGTCATGGTAAGTCATAGATTCCATTAAATTTCAAGTTCATGACGCTAGGGCGTGTGGCGTATCAAATTAAAGGTATCGATGAGGGTAATCACGTGTTTCCTGATTATTATCATGATATAGTGAAGGTGGGTCATAAATTAGGTTAAAATTCACAATGATGCCACTGGATGTGCGGGGCATCAAATTAAAGGTTCCGATGAGGCAAATAACGTGGGACAAAAATGCGGTATGGCTATATCATGGTTAGTCATGGTTAGTCATTGATTGGTTTAACATTCAAATTGACTCCGCTAGGATGTTATGGGTATCAAATTAATGGTCTTGATGAGCGGAACCACGCGGGATAAATACGAAAATGCTTCCTGGTTAACTATGAGATAGTCTTGGCGAGTCTTATATTGGGTTAACATTCGAAGTGACCCCGCTAGGGCGTGTAGGGTATCAAATTTACGGTCTTGACGAGGGGAATCACGTGGTACAAATAAAAAAGGCTTCGTGGATCTAATCATGAGATAGTCATTATGAGTCATAGATTGGGTTAAATTCAAGGTGAGGCCGCTAAAGCATGTGCGGAGTCAAATTGAAGGTTTCAGTTAGGGGAATCATGTCGGACATTTAAATAATGCGTGCTGGTTACAGTCATGAGAGTCATGATTAGTTTGACTGGTATGGATTCCATATAATCCTGATAGGGTGTGTGGAGTATCAAATTAAAGGTCTCGTTGAGGGGGATCACGTGGGCAAATATAAAAATGCTTTCTGATTATAGTTACGAGGATATAGCAAAAGGTATCTTTATTTGCTGGATCGGGTTTAACCAAAATTTCTTGCCAACACGTAAGGCAGTTGTACTATATAAATGCGAAGGTCTGTCCAGAGATGTCCATCATTGGGTTATATATTAATAAATTTATTGGCGTCTAATTGCTGAATCATCAAGGCAGGATGGCTTGGGGTAAAATCAAAAGCCATGCCAAGCTCTCGAACCTAAATCACCAGACTCAAAAACTCTCTGCTAATAACTGCCATTCAAACGTTACTTCCTCCATTTCCCCGTGTCCAAAAAAAACAAGCAAATCATTCGACCCATACGGTGTCGTGGAAGTTGTGGACGACCATAGGAAACGGGGGGCATTAGAGCTTATTAGAAAGGCGAATTTTACATTTGTTTATGTATCAACCTCGCGGCCGCGTTTCGTGTCCGTAATTTCCTTCCCAGAGTGTACAAACGTGCACTCGAATCCAGAATTGGCCAATTACATGTTACACATTAGCTCCTTGCTAGAGTGTAGGAGATAGAGAGGCAACAGAGCCAACAAGACATAAACAGACATTGCGATAGAAGGAAAACACTTCAGAAAAATAAGCAAGCGCAGTTTGTGGGTGCTCTCGAACTGATTTTATTACAATAAGAAATCCGCGCAAGATGTCAAAGCTAGCACATGATATCAATGTAAAGAAAAAGAATTAACTCGGGCTCTGCAGTTCTCCAACGACTACATGTCTAACACAATGAAAGAACGGATGACTGACGCAACACACACACATACACACACACATGCACAAGCACGCACATACGCACGCACGCACGCACGCAAACGCAGTCGCTCACGCAAACGCACTCGCTCACGCACACGCACTCGCTCACGCACACGCACACGCACACGCACTCAAACGCACTCGCTCACGCACGCGCACGCACACACACACACACACACACACACACACACACACACACACACCCACACACACGCACGCGCGCACGCAAACGCACTCGCTCAGTAAAACGCACTCGCTCACGCACACACACTCGCACGCACACACACACATGCACGCACGCATGCACGCACGCACGCACGCAAACACACTCGCTCACGCACACGCACTCCCTCACGCACACACACATACGCACGCACGCACGCACGCACGCACACGCACACGCAAGCAAAGGCACTCGCTCCCACACGCACACACGCACGTACGCACGCAAACGCACTGGCTCACGCAAACGCACTTGCTCAAGAACACGCACTCGCTCGCGCACACATACACACTCACGCACGCACGCACGCACGCACGCACCCAAATGCACTCGTTCACGCAAACGCACTCGCTCACGCACTCGCTCACGCACACACAAGCGGGCACACACGCACACACGCACGCAAACGCACTCGCACACGCAAAGGCACGCGCTCACGCACACACACACACACACAAGCACGCACGCACGCACACGCACACGCACGCAAACACACTCGCTCACGCAGGCGCACGCGCGCACACACAAACACACACACACATACACACGCACGCACGCACGCACGCACGCAAACGCACTCGCTGAAGCACACACACACACGCACGCACGCACGCACGCAAACGTACCCGTTCACGCAAATGCACTCGCTCACGCACACGCACAAACACACGCACGCACGCACGCAAACGCACTCGCTCACGCATGCGCACACACACACACACGCACGCACGCAAACGCACTCGCTCACGCAAACGCACTCGCTCACGCATGCGCGCACACACACACACACACACACACACACGCACGCACGCACGCACGCAAACGCACTCGCTCACGCAAACGCACTCGCTAACGCAAACGCACTTGCTCACGCACTCACTCACGCACACGTACACACACACGCACGAATGCACCCAAACGCACTCGTTCACGCAAACGCACTCGCTCACGCACACGCACTCGCTCACGCACACACACACACACACACACACGCACGCACGCACGCACGTGCGTGCAGGATAGAGGATGCAGAGCAGGATGCATGGAACCTAACTGCTTCTACGTAAATGAATGGAGCAGTGAGCGCACGTCGCTTCGCCCAATTTTGCTTGTTTCGACCCAAAGAGCCAGCCCACCATCGAGTGTGGACCGCCTCTGTCGTAAACATGAACACGGAGCCTACCACGGAGTTAGGTATCCAATATATACGTACAATTGCTTGCAACCAGCGCTAGTCATCCTCGGCAGCAGGTACAGCTGTATTAAATCTGCAACAAAAATTGTTTCTGACCTCACGGGAGCTACGGTGTCATGTCGTGCGGAATGGAAGAGCTTGAGCTCACGGATTTGCACCCGTAATATTTTTAAGACGCATGAATTTGAAAACACTGAATCTAACGAAATGAGGGTCCATCTGAGACCGAATAAATTCCTAGCACGACAGAGTTGAGAGGCCATTTGAGTTCTGAATTCATTTTGAGTTCACAGCCGATTTTGAGTTGTGAGTTCATTTCGAGTTTTGAGTACATTTTTATAATTGAGTCCATTTTGAGTTTGAGTACATCTTGAGTTTGAGTATATTTTGAGTTCTGAGTTCATTTTGAGTTTTGAGTACATTTTGAGTTTTGAGTTCATTTTGAGTTAGAGTACATTTTGAGTTCTGAGTGCACTTTGAGTTTGAGTACATTTTGAGTTTGAGTCCATTTTGAGTTCTGAGTACATTTTGAGTTTGAGTCCAATTTGAGTTCTGAGTCCATTTTGAGTTTGAGTCCATTTTCAGTTCTGAGTACATTTTGAGTTTGAGTACATATTCGTTTTTGAGTACATTTTGAGTTCTGAGTACATATGGGTTTTGAGTCCATTTTGAGTTTGAGTACATTTTGAGTTTTCAGTCCGAGTGAGTTCTGAGTTTTGCGCTCAATGTCAGTTTGAGTTTGAGTGAGCGCAGATGTGCTGCTCAGCATTGAATCTGAGTTTGAGTGAGTGGTGATTCGAAAAAAGAAATTGTGAGTGAGTTTGAGTGATTGCAGATGTGCTGCTCAGCATTGAATGTGAGTTTGAGTGAGTGGTGATTCGAAAAAAGAAATCGCGAGTGAGTTTGAGTGAGCCGCGCCAACTTTGCCGAGGTATGCTCCCAACACACATCAACTGCAAGCCTACTGCACCTGGGGATGCACAGTGCCCTCGCTTAACTAATAGAGACACAGCAAACTGCACAGCTAGAGAGGCTCTCCAGCAGCTCTGCCAGTCGGTGCATCCTGAGGTATTTGGGCCTGGTACCACAAACACCACACTACACGCGACTGGTTACCATTCTGCCTCCTCTGAGGAATGTCATGAGAGTGTCCCCAACGCCTAGGCGAATGCACCCCATCCCCAATAAGGAACACTGTGAGGCAAAAGCGAAGGTCCTTGCAAACAACATCCACCGGGCTCTAATGTGGTATACACCGATTCCGCCCCATATCAAGACAGGAACGCATCAGTAATAGTGGTGGTCGATTCCAAGAAGAGCCCCTTCGCTACAGCATCTGTGAGCTGCACTTCCTGCACAGAGGCAGAGGAAATGGCAATCGGTCTAGCCATAGCCACCAGCCGGTCTCCGCATCCTAACATCATAACCGATTCTAAATCGGCCGTACTAAATTTTTTATATGACGGGGTATTACCTATAACCTTCGCAACTATATTAACTATATTATTCGCAACTATATTATTCGTATTACCTATAACCTTCGCATCATATATTCTTGCGAATACGAGGACACTTGCCGCTTCTGTTCCGTGGAACGATCATCACTTCACCACATCTTTTGGTCATGTCTATAATTACCCGCATCAAGTAGAAGAAATCATCCCATCCTTCATAACATGTCCTTAGAGAGTGGGAGGGTGCCATCTCTAGCCCAGCTCCCCACGTGCAAGAAGTCCTCGCCCAGTTGGCTGAAGGCACCGAGCTCCCCAAACACCGGGAGCCCCGCAGTCTAGATGACTGAGTGATCAGCTCAGTGGTGAAATCACCTCACCTTTTGGGCAAAATAAAGTTACTCCTACTACTACTTGCAATGCCCTGCAATACGCGACGCGGTGTTTAATAAAAAAGGAGATTGAAAGAAAGGCCTCAAAAGCAGAAATCTCTCCGTCCAACTCCTGGCTGAACAGAAGGCCTACCAAAAGGCCGTAGAGCCACGGCCTTCCTGTCCCTTCGTGGGAGCTGTCCTAAACTAGAACCCTAACAAAGTTCCTCAGGACTAACAAATAAAAGTTCTTTGTCTATAGGTCTGTCCATGGAGTTAGTGTCACCCAAAACACACGAATGTTCATTGCTAATTACTCGCAGATTGCGAAACAGGTTGTGTCGACTTTTTTATTATCCATTCCCTGCCTTCAGAATCGGATCAAAGGCTCCAAGCAACACTTTCAGTTTGAATGGTGATGTTATTTGCAGTTCACTGGCGCTTGAGATTCCGTATCGTGGGGGCAGGGGGAGAAGCGTGTTTCGAATGTAACGACGCAGACATGGCGGTAAAAACGGTGTGAAGTGAACGAAAGTTCTATGCTCATTTGCACTTTTAGAATACTTTCCCTAGAGAAGCAATTTTTGTTTTCTTTTAAGACGACTGCAAACAGCTGTTATTTTCCCGGTGCGTAGCCAATGATTTATATTTGGAATCGATTTCCGCTAGTCCCCAAACTTTCGGCCTCTTTATATGCAGGCCATTCATATCGTCTTGCACCTTTCCCCGCCATAAAACGGACCTTCGGTGTGTGTCTGTGGGGGGGGTGGGGGATGGAGGACGTGGCATACATGTGGTTGAGTTTGAATTAAAAAGAACTTGGAATTTTTTGACGTGCCATGCAGTTTACTGTACAGTTCTAGAGAATTATCAACGTTATGTGTGTAACGAATTTGACTGAGCTTTTTGCTATTTCTCTGAATGTTTTGCCTTGAAAAGTAGCAGCGCATACATTGTCCAGTACAAACATTGTTGCATCTGATTCCACCAAACGAACGTTAAAAACGTATGCCATACATATGACATATAGTATTTTATATTCATGTGTACGTAAACGTGCTCGTTGAACATCTCCAAGTGGTAAAAATAATCCTAAGCTCTCCACTACGGCGCGCCTCATCTCCTGCGTTGCGTCGGCGCGTTAAACCCTACAATCAACGAAGTCATCAATAGGTAAACGGGCAATGCTAGGCAATATTTGCAATACAATATACTAGGCCACTTGTCCGCGGCGGTACAATTTTGTTGTGTTGTTCCTCTCTTTGGTTCCCTTCTGTCTCAGGCAGCACGCTCGACCGCGTTTTTTCTCTGCCAACATGTCTTTTCGAAGCTTATCAACATATATTTATTGCCATAGTTGCTGAAAAATAATCGCGGCGAGATAGCCAGAAAACCGGCCATTGACGGCCCGTTTCAATTACGGACCGGCCACCGCCCCGCTCTCTAAACAAACTGGCTGGGCTGGTCAAAACAGGGCAGGTGGCAAGCCTACATCGAAAAGAAATTGATTGCATTGTTTTTCTCAAAAAGGTGATTTTTCTGCCTATGTTTTAAACTTTAACTTCAAGGTGACGACTTTCCTAGCTACGGTTGGTTATTTATTGCGACGTTTTGTGCTGAGCACCTGGAAATCCTGGTTCTAGGTTGTATTCTACTTAGGCAGAAGGCTCGGCGACTGACGCAGCCAAATCATTCGCGTTCGCGCAATAATATTATGAAAGATCCTCCAACACTTTTGCGTGGCACTTCCGGTTAAAATATTGTACGCGACGGCACTTGTTGCATCCCACCAAGCCGGGCCGGCGCACGGTAAACGCGATTTGTTTTCACCATGTGTGGATCACTTCAATTTGGTGATGTGGGACCAAAATATACCCCGAAGATTACTGCGGTTCTAAGCACAGCCATTGACCTTGGACGGCTCCCATACAACACTGTACCATTTCTTGTGCTTGTAAGCCACCCCGAAGAAGCTCCTACAAACGTGCTACTCCAGTTATAATGCAAACGCCGCTGCCGCTGAAAAGAGTGCCGTCGATTAGTGCTCTTTGCTTTAAAAACATTCTTTTCCGAAAAATTCACAGCATATCCACGGGGTGAATGATGATGAGTGGGCGAAGCTCCTGAGGGGAAATCATAGGTAAAACCGTCACTCTTCAGTGAAAGTTCGCCCACTACATCTGTGTCCCAACGTAACGTCTAGAAAGTCTCGCTTAAACCGCGCGTCGGCACCTTGCGGCTGAGCTCGCCTGATGCGTTTTGCAGACGCCTCACGAGCTCTCACTGCATCGGGGTTTGCCTGCCGATACGCGCGCTTTCTCGCCGCTTCCCGTTCTCTGACGTTTTGGAGATCCTCTTCGCGCCGTAGCCGTGCCGCTTCGCGTACGGCAGGGTCCTCGCGCCGTTGCCGTGACGCTTGGGCCTCTCGTTCTCGAACGCTGGGATCTTGGCGGCGTCGTCGCGCAGCCAGACGACACGCTTCGGCCTCCTGCTCTCGTACGGCAGGATCTTGGCGGCGGCGTCGCGCAGCTTTACGGAGCGCTTCTGCCTCGCGGGCTCGCACATCTGCAGCCTTATCCATCGGGCGACTCCGAGCGCGCGCCAACAGCGAACGGATTTTATTACAACGCTCCCCGCCATCTAGTAAACAATCCAAGAACTAAACTAGAGGTAGCCACGCCATCTAGTAAACAATCCAAGAACTGAACTATAGGTGGCTACATACATACGTCGAGGATGGACAGACCCACGCCTTAAGGAGCTTCGCCCCTAAAAGGCGACACCTTTGCCACAGCCAGAGGCGTTTGTACAAATTCTAGCATTCTCTGTGAACTTTTGCACGTGCATAGGAACTACACGTTAAAAGACATCTTTTCGGCATGAAGCGAACGTTTTCGCGTGTTTCAATTTTTGAAAATGCTCGAAAATAAAGAATGATAGCCGTGCAAAGGCATACGGAAGCAGCGTGGTTTACTGGTGTACGCTGACGTTTCAATAGCTAAGCAACGGTTTTCGATTTAACTGTAAATTCTGGTTGCTGGCTGGCATCACAGGTAGTGATCGGTACAATCACCATTGATTGGTACACCCACCACATTTTATGCTAGCGGTCGCGGGCCCTACTACCAGGGAAGCGAAGCTGGCGAGTTTTTGCATTAAACTTATCCCAACCTGATGGAGCGCGCTTTCACTTTATCGCTGGTTCAAGGCAACCGGTTCACATTATTGCTGGCTGTGATGAGCAGGTCGCTATTCATAAAGCTGGTCGTGGATCGAACTTCGTCGCTGCGTAGATCCAAAATGATGCACAACGAAACTAGATAACGTTAGTATAAATTGACGCCAAACACGACGGTGAGTAAAATCAAAGTACACGCCGAACGGTGCACTTTGCATACCAAGTTTGGGCATAAATTCTCGTAATGTCTTTATTCTGTTCGGGGGCAGCTTGTCGCCTTTTTGTACCATATACCGAAAGCCACACAGTTGTTCGTGTTCGAATGTATCAAGATTATGTGATAAAAGACGACCGAACAGTATTATTTGTGACTGGATATGAATTTCTGTATTTTCTAGTTTGAACATAGTCCTAAACTCAAGATAGCCTATTCATGCGCATAAAACATTTTACGGTGTTGTTGTCTTTGTAGTACGTTTATCTCAGAAGTAAGTTTTCGGTTGCCTATTCGTCCTTCCAAGTTATTATTATATATGTATGGTGAATCATTTGTATGCCAGTGCCTTTTTGTCTGCTTTGGAGAGACGACGAGTGCTTAAATTCGGTCCAAGTAAAAAAAGAACTGTCCTTGCTACTGGTGTATTCTTGGCTTGCCTCCTAGCAGCGGAAATACAGGGCTTACCGAGATAAATCCTTTCGCAGATAATGAAATGGCTGCACCTAAATTGTCCACAAAAATCAACTTGCAAGAATGCGGGGCATACAACAAGTAGGCCGAACAACCGAACGTTTCCAGAAGTCTCTGAATAATTTCATGACGTTCGTTTCCCCCGAGGTCCAGTGTCGATCGCCCGGGCTCAAGTTCATTTTGCAGGCTGCTTAGAACGGCGATGGTATTAAACTTCTAGAAGGTGATGGGCAAATTCATCAACTCTAGACTTTGTTGATATGATGAAGGGAAGCGGAGACTTTCTACACAACTATTTGCATCACGACAACTGAATAAACGATTAGTAAAAGGCGAACTCTGAGCGGACGCATTAGTGTAGCTCCACGTGCGTGCAGATAACTTCAGCGGGTCAAACTCAGACCGACTGTCCTTTCTTTTATACTTCAAGCGTGCACAAACCACTCGAGGGGCAATGGCCGGGACTGTATTTCCGCCAAAAAATCCCTCCAGCTGCCCGGTACATAGCGGCACCCTTAACGTCCAGCGTAATTTTCAATCTATGTCTCGCTAAAGGGGCTCCTTCAACGGTCAAGGCCCCAAGTCCCACTGGTATCTGCGTAGCTCCTACGCTTAGACAAGGTCTAAAGACTCGGCATTTCTCTTTCTCGGGTATCCCTCCAGCTAACGTACATGCATAGGGAGGACCCCTAGTCGAAAAGAAAGCTGTCACACATTTGATTCGTTTATTTCTGCTTTTAACACCACTAGGCTACAAAGCTATGAGGCATGCTGTATGGGAGGGCTCAGGAACGTTTTCGGCCACCTGGGGATCTCCAACGAGCATCAAAGTGTTGGCACACGGGCTTTTTTGCTTCCATGGAAAGTCAGCTACCATGCCCGCGATTGAACCAGCGTTCTTGGGCTCAGCACGACAACGTCTTAGCCACTACGCCGCCACCATAGGAAGCTGTCAATCATTCATCTGCGGAACAGTCAATTAGGTTCCACCGATTACGGGCCAAACGCCTGACGTAGTCCGTTTAGATGAGCAGCCACTCCGCACTGGAATGCGCGCCGAATTTGCAGAATGGGGCTGAGGGTCGCGAATAGCAATCGCTATCATTGTAGCATGACCGTTGATGCACTGCAAACGCCACGGCTGCAGTAAGGCTGTACGACAGTAATTAGCCTAATTTGTCGGCTTCCTCTGCCGTCCTCAAAATTAGGCGGGAGCCGCTTGGGTCCAGACGGGATGCACCACGCTGTCTGGCGGCCTCTGCGTCCAGACAAACTGCCACGCCTAGGCACCGCGACGAAATGAGTCACGCAAAGCTGTAGCTTTCCGAAAGCTAGATAATAAGACAAACTGGCTGCCATAGCCGCTGTTTCCGCCGATTCGTAGGTGACAACCGAAGGGGCTTGCGAGTGGCCTTACAACCTGCATGCATACACCGATTGAATTGCTAGTGCAAAAAAAAAACATTTCTAGTAAACAGGTTTCAACTTCACAAAATGACCATTAGTAACCAGCTATAATTCTGAAAATAACTTTAAACGTGAAATAAACAGTAAATGCATTTCAAAACAAGTCCAGTGAAGGCTTGCTACAAATTTATTTATTTATTTATTTAGGAACATACTGCAGGCCACGTAGGCCCACGCAGGAGGGGCATAATGTGGTAACAATATCAACCAAATACAAACATTAAACAGCAAAAAAGCAGAAACAAGAACGGAAGTATAAAACAGTGAACGCTAGAGGTAACTACAAAGGCACAACTAAACATTTGGTTCAAATGAATCAAGAGAGTTTAGACAATTTTCGGGTGTATTGTTCCAATCAATAATTGTGCGGGGAAAAAAGAAAATTTAAACAGATTGGTGAAAGCGAACATTCGGGTTAAAGACAGAGAATGGGAATGACGAGTACGGCGAGTAGCAAGGGCGAGGTACGGCGAGTAGTAAATTGCACTATACCAGGCTTTCGTTGACGTACCTGTCGCTGTCATGTTGGATCATTGCTTGCACGGTTGAAAGGTTTGAACGTGTGTGCCACTTTTATCTGAAGCAGCACTGGTAAAGGTGAGCGCAGTACTCAAGAGCGGCAGTTGTGACGTAACGTGCAAGCTATCCAAAACGTTAAGCTCCAATCTGATGTGTTGGTATTAAAATTTTGTTGTAGCACGCAGTGAAATGTCGTACGCCACTATATCTTCTGACACTTTGTTAGCGCAAAACATACATTACATCTGCAACTGAATGCTACTTCTTTGGGGAACAAAAAAGCTTGACTGCTTATTGTGTGATTATGTTAAAAGATCGAGCACTAATCCACACGCCGTGCGTTTCCAAAGAAAACAATCATAAAGACTCGTGTGTTCTGTCGTGTAGTTGCGAACGGAATGGTATAAGGTATTTGGAATATAATTACTTCGGATTGGCAAGTTCAAGGCTCGTGTGTTCTATCGTGTAGTTGCGAACGGAACGATATAAGGCATATATAATAATATCTTCGGGTTGGCCACTACTTGCCAGGGGTAAAACTACTACTTTCGGGAACAAAAAACATCTTGATCGCATGTTGAATGATTACGCTAAGAGAGGGAATAATATACTGCCATTCGTGCTTTTTCAAAAAATTAATTCTGAAGACTTGTGTGCTCCTTCGTGTAGTTGCCAACAGAGCGGTATAAGGTATTGAGAACGATTACTTTCGATAGGCACCAATTGGCCAATGGTAACACTACTATTACACGCGTAATTTAAAATTGTGCAAAAAAACGCATGTAAAGGTTGCTTTGCCTAAGCGTGCTTAGCAAGACATTTCACTGCCCTTGTGGCAATTGAAGCTGCAAACGAAGAAATTTTTCGAATATTATGCCTTTGCCACGCTGTCTTATTCCTAGGTTGTTCGGGAACTTGAGGCTCTGTTGTGAATCTTTGTCAATTTTAATCAATGAGCGTTTTGTTACAAAAAAATTCCTAGAAGCGTCAGGCGGTGAGGGAATAGGTGTATTCGCTAATTCTCCATTTGGTGGTATCGACTGAAGATGCAAAATCAATGAGAATTTTGTTACAAAAAATGCCTAGAAGCGTCAGGCAGTGAGCGAATAGGTGTATTCGCTAATTCTCCATTGGGTGCTATAGACTGAAGATGCAAAAAAGGTTTCTATAAAGTATCACATGTAAAATGCCATTTTTAGTTTTTATTTCAAGTGTACACTGATATACACAGATTACTTCAGAAGTACTTCAAAATAACCCGTCGAAGCGCAGTACAAGACGAGAGAAAAAATACCGAAGAGATACAGTGCGGTAACTTCCAATTTTATGGCAGCGGCCCCCAACCACCACCTAAATACCACCCTTATCAACTAACGTGGCCAATTGGAACCACCCAAGATGTAGTCAATATATCGCAACCACAAAATAAAGGGCGCTTAAATTTAACATCCTGACAAATCGATAAAAAGTATCAGAATACAAGTACACCAATAAATTCCTTTACAGACAAAAAGTTGCCAGAGGCTGGCAAGCACAAGCAGGAGCCCAGGCGAGACAGTCAGGCCCTCCAGAAAAAGAAATCATGGTATAGAAAATTTACGTGTCATCATCGTTGATTCCCCGACATCACCATCATTACCGCAGATCATCACGCGAGCGGCCACCTCGAGCTGCTTCATCCTTCTTCAAAAAGTCGCCATTAAAGGTCATTCCGATCTGCAAAGTTGCTCTTCGTTTCATTGAGTTCTTCGTCACTTGGCTTAGATTGCCTCAATTTGGTGCCGTGAAACCCGGGAATTGACGTCGGACACGACGAGCAGTGGGACGGCTACCTGATTACGACGACTCCTGCTCTGGCGGACCAGATCCTGGGCACCCACGATGACCTCCATTGAAAGCAAGCTACGGCCACGAAGCACTATGCGGGAGAAACTGGGTGGCATCGTTTGGAACGTCGGAGAAGGCCTCCGCAATGGACAACTGACCACACCGATGGACATGGCTGTTTCTCTGGAGCGGACAGAATTCCTCTTTCACAGATCCAAAAGCTAGACGAGGATATTTATCTCGACACCACCGACGGCCTCGTTCTAGGGGAGACATCCGAAGAAGCAGCCTTCAAACACAGAATCGTACACATTATGGTGGAGCTTCGCTTTTGGTCCCGACACCTTCCGTGCGGTGAGTCTGGTAGTACACCTTCTCAGACAAGCTGACCGCCCTCCGGGACCGCAGCCACGCGAGCGAAGCTACCAACCCTGGAATTGACCACAATCGATAGTGATCGACGAAAATGGCTCCGATTATGGAACGAGTTTGAGAGTACGATTAATACGAACCCCGAACTTAAACCTACGGAGAAATTTCAGTACTTAATCAACCTTTTAAAGGCAAAAGCTGCTTCCGCAGTGTCTGGAATGCCTCCGAAAGAGGAATGCTAATGGATGCGGTAGCGCTGTTGAAACAACGGTTCGGAGATCAGGCGCTCCTTGTACGGGAACATATGCAAGCCTTCATCGAATTAAAACCGGTCGCTTCCTCCTCCGACGTGAACAGATTGCGGAAACTCTATGACGAGGTTCAAGTTCAATGCCGAAGCCTAAAAGCCCTCGGAACGCGCCCTACAACGTACTGCTCCATGCTACGGGAAATTCTATTCCGGACGCTACCAAGAGACCTGGTACTTCGATTTCATCAGTGGTCGAAGATTCCTATGGCAAACCATCCGAATGATGATTCTCCGATACCAGCTACCGTACACGAAACAAACTTCGAACAACTTATGACATTTTTGGGGCAAGAACTTGGATGTGGGGAAGCGATGGTGCCAAATACGTCAAGCTGCGGGCTCAACGATGAGAATTCGAAGCAGAAGCATGCAAGTGCCCAAGTGCCTTCCGTAGCATCCCTTCACGGCGCTACAAGTGGGACTAAGACGTGAATCTTATGTTCTTCCTTGCATGACGCAGCGTTTTGCTCCTCTCAGTCTATAACCTTGGAGGAGAAGAAGGCCCTTCTTTCTCAAGAGGGACGCTACTTCCGCTGCTTTACCCAAGGCATCTTGCTAGGCAATGCAAGAGGAAAATTGTATGTCAGCACTGCTCCCGGCGACATGCTTCTTCCATGTGCGACAAGAACGAAAGGAAGGAAGTCAACGAGCAAGTCGCTACGACTCTAGTCCAACGGATGTCAAGACAAGAGCGCTCTCTTATACTGTTTCAAACGCTGAATGCTAAAGTGGCCGGATCAACAAAAGCATTGAACTGCAGAGTTCTTTTAGACGGAGGCAGTCAACGCAGTTTCATTACGACGGAAGTCAATAGCAGTCTAGGCTGCGAGTTGATTGAACAGGAAACCCTTACGGTGGGAGTATACGGAGGAAAAGAAACAGCGCAGACCCTGAATAGAGTGCGTGTACAGCTGAATAGCCTGACAACCAATTCGGCGATTTGCGCAGAAGCGGTTGAAGTCTAGTCGATCGGCAGCCAGGCGATTCCATTCCCAGATGAAACTGTGATTGCCGCTCTGCGAGGCAAGCTCGCATGACGTGTCAGCATGCAGATCACGAAGGCATCGCTATCCTAATTGGATCAGACTTTTACTCGAACGACGGGACTGAAACTATTAAAAATTTGGCACCTAATCTCAAAGCCATCGCGACCAAGCTGGAAAGGGCAGTAGAAGGTCAAACAAAGGAACCTTCCCACATAGTTCACTGCTCAAATGTCGTATCCCTTCATGCCTACACAGGGCATTCAGACGTAGCATCCACGCCAAAGCAATATTGGGAAGTGGAAAGTATCGGTAACAAAGATCAACCAGATCCTACAGACGACTCCGTAATGCTTGAGTTTGAGAAGCACATCGCCATGAAAAATGGTCGCTACGAAGTAGCTCTTCCCCCGAGAGAGGAAGTAGATCTTCCCGACAACCTTCAAGTTGTTGAGAAACGGCTGCACCACCTCACCAAAAAACGGAAGCTTAGCAATTCGGGGTTGAACGCGTACATTCATGGTGGTACAGCAGAACGAGTTCCTTGGACCACGTCAAGGGACGGGCGGTATATTTACTATCTTCCTCACAGAGCCGTCGTTCGCGAAGAAAGAATAACCACGAAGATGAGGATTGTGTTTGACGCGTCTTCGCACGCCAAAGGCGCGAAGTCATTAATTGACAACTTAGAGGCCGCTCCGAATCTGAATTGTGACATCGCAGCCTTGCTTCTGCAATTTCGTCAATACAAGTTTGGTATGACTTCTATTGTTGAGAAGGTCTTTTTACAGATACGTCTACGAGAGCCAGACCGTGACTCCCTACGTTTTAGTTGGTTTGAGAGTTGCCCTCCACTTGGTCAGCCATTTCCTCCCAAAGTGGTGTGGAGAATGTCTCGATTCCCCTTCGGAGTAATTTCAAGCCCCTTTCTGCTAATGGCAACACTTCAGCTTCCCTTCAGGAGTCATATGAATTCTTTTCCGCGCGCCGCGGGACTTCTTTTCAAGTCCATTACATGAATGACCTGGTAATCGGTGCACATACAGAACAAGAAGCGATTGCTTTATGGAATAAAACCATCAGTATTTTCAAATCTGCTGCTGTGAATATCAGAGAACGGGTTACGAACAACAGGACCATGGCCTCTGTTTTTCTCGACAACCAAACAGACTCACCCTTTACCGTATGCTCGCCGCATTCAGATACTTCGAAAGGTCTTGGACTCGAACGGGACACATTGCAAGACGTGTTTGTTTTTCGGCCGCAAGCCCCGAAGAATGAACGACCCGCTACAAAGAGATTGCACTGAAAGCTATTGCCAAAATATTCGTCCCCTCGGATTCATTAGCCATCTTGTTATCACAGTTAAGATACTACTGCAACATTTGTGGAAAAGACATCTTGCTTGGGACGCAGAACTACCAGAAGTCTTGGCGTACATTTGGCAGCGCTGCTGTGAAGAAGTGGGCGCCCTTGAAGGGATGCATATTCCACGGTTTTTTGTCAAGGGTTCAATCAAGACATCGCGAAGGCAACGTTCCACGTATTCAGTGACGACAGCCCTAGAGCCTACGGTGTCACTGCATATCTCTTTTTGGAACATTTGACACAAGCTCATAAGACACGTCTGCTTATGGCAAAAAGTCAAGTGGCCCCTGTGAAGACTCTCAGTCTACCCAAGCTGGAATTAACGTCCGCTTCTTTACCTGCACGTATGAGTCAAGACATTCGCGAAAACCTGAACCTTGTCATCATAGAGACGCATCTATGTTCGGATTCTTTGATTACTCTATGTTGGATTCAGAATGAGACCATATTTCAAAGCCCTTTCTGCAGAATAGAGTAAACGAAATAAGAAGAATTACCTTATTCAGGCTGCGGCACTACTGCAAAGGAAAGGATAATCCAGTGGACCTCCTCACTAGAGCAATTTCACCCTGCCAATCGCAACAGTCCACATCGTGGTGGCAAGGACGTGTCAGGATTGCTACACCTGATTTTTGGCCTACAGAACCAATGCCTTCGCCTTCAGATGCACAAGGCAAACAAGTTGCGGAGGAGACCGGAAACTCAATCCTGACGTCAACTGTCTCGACTTGTGCAGTCGTCGACTTTACCTGATTTAGTTCCCTCTTACGCTTCCATCGAGTGGTAGCTTGGATACATCGGTTCAGAGATACCTTCGGAAGAAGAACAAGATTATGGGACACTTGACGGATGAGAAAATTGGAAAGGCCGAGCTTACTGCATTCAGAGCACGCAATCAGCTAGTTTTCCTGAAAAACTATATTGTGTTAAGAAGGGGCTTCCTGTACCACCAACGTCATCTCTAAAAGCAGTGAACCTGTTTCTTGATGATCAACGACCCCTGCGGGTACAAGGAAGACTACATGCCAGCCCTGAAGACTACAGCCAGAAGCACCCTATTATTATTCCTGACAAGTGTTTTTACACTGAACAGCTCTTACGATCAATCCACACGAAGCTAGGTCGTGCTGGTTTCCGTGACACCCTGGTTCAGCTGCGAGAAAGATACTGGATCATGAGAGGACGCCAACTCGTGAAAAAATTGCTTCATGCCTGCGTGACATGCAAACAATTTCATTCCAGAGCATGTATTCAAGATGAAGCACCCTTACTCAAGGGTCGAGTCATAGAAACTACTCCATTCGAAATCTGTGGAGTAGACATTGCTGGTCCCCTCTACGTAAAGACAACATCGTGAGACAACCAGACGTACGTCGTTCTTTTTTCGTCCGCTGTTACTATAGCAATTTATCTCGAGCTGATACCAGACATGACATCAGAGAGTTTAATTAACGCTATGCGCCGTTTCGTTTCGAGACGTGGACTCTGTCATACGGTACAGAGTGACAATGCGCGTACATTTAAACACAGCGTTTGAGAACTCGCTGCCATGTCGAAAACACTCAAGCACCTAGATGTGCAAGATTATTTCTCATCCTCGCTTTTCTGATGGAGGCGAAAAGCAAAAACGCCCGTGTGTACGAGATTTCGGCGCACGATAAAGATCCCCAGGTGGTCAAAATTAATCCGGAGCCCTCCACTACGGCGCGCCTCATCGCCTGCGTTGCGTCGGCGCGTTAAACCCCACAATCAATCAATTTCTCATCCTCGTCAATTGCTTGGACGTTTATCGTGGAAGCAGCAATCTGGTGGGGTGGCTTTTATTAACGACTTGTGCGCTCGGTAGAAAGCTCTTTGCGAAAGGTATTAGGACGACGGCTAGTAGACATAGCCGAAATGGGTACTATCATCACGGAAGTAGAAGCCATAATTAATTCCCGGTCACTCACGTTTATTTACAACGATGTTACAGAAACTTCTCCCCTATCCCCGGCATGCTTTCTTGTTGGAAAAAGGCTGACCTCGTTACCACCTTTGGGTGTTGCATCTTAAGGATCCCCCTAAAAGGGAGTCGACGTCATTGGTGCTGGAAAGGATGTGGCGACAGCGAGAAAAAACATTAGACAAAATTTGCTCACGGTGGAAGAGAGAATACCTCTACAAACATCGATTTCGAAGCACGACACGTCAAAAGACATCCAATGAGCTAAAAAAGGGATCGGTCATGCTCTTCAACGATGACTTTAAACCACGTGCATTATAGAGTCTAGCTCCTATAGAGAGGCTACATCCAGGTCGTGAAAAGAAAGTTCGCTCCTGCACCTTGCGGTTTCCGAGTGGACTAATCACAAAGCGACCAGTGCAACGTTTGTACCTGCTAGAAGCGGACTAAGCAGAGCTTCTTCGTGTTTGGGGAAGATATAGAAACTTTACGTGTCATCATCGTTGATGCCCCGACGTCACCATCATCACTACATCATACCGCGAGCGGTCATCTCGAGCTGCTTCATCCTTCTTCAAAAAGTCGCCATTAAAGGTCGTTCCGATCTGCAAGTTCTCTCTTTGTTTCATGGAGTTCTTCGTCCTTTGGGCATAGATTCCCACACATGGGTTTGACCTGAAAGAATCTGTCGTTTTTGCTCCGAGAGCTACCGACGGTTTCGAAACGCGAAGATCATCCAAATCAGCGATGGCTTTCGCATCCAAAATTGAGCTTGTCAGGGGCGTCGGTTCTCGGCCAAAACAACAAGTTTCTCAAATTAAAGAGGGGCAAAGAACTGCCCCGCGTTTCGCAGCAAGCAGCCACACTGAGAACCCGTACTCAGTAATTTTTACATAGCTAAACTCGCTACAAGAACAATAAACTCTGTCGCAGGCACAAAATTCAGAAAGTGCTCGGGTACGTGGATGATTACTTGTTTCTCCTTAGGTCTACCGCTTATGTGCTCCGACCAGATGTTTTCGAAACCCTGGCTATGCTGAAGACAAAACTAGCAACCCCGAAATTACATACGAGCTACCTGTTTAAAATAGAAATCGCTTTCTTGGCAGTTTTTCTTTTGCCACGGATTATATTTGATGGTGCAACGAAGCTAGGGCCAATTATTCGTTGATTTCCTATAACTCTGCCGGCTCGAAACTCGTTAACAGATGTATGGTTGACCGTCGTTTACCAATGATCTCGAATATGTCTTGCGAGCACGAAATGCGCCCAAGCTTGGCAAAGCAGACGGTCCCCTTGACAGAAGCAGGGTACCGAACTCATGTCATCATGTCGGTGGCTGAGTGCATACTCAGGAAGGCAAGCACCCAAGAGCCGGCTAAAGTTCAACTGCCGACGAAAAAATGCAAGGGTGATCCCGGACCTGCATCCCTTCTTCCATAATCGCAAGAAGATATCCGACTGACAAAGCGCAATAGCTCTGCGAAGCCGTCTTGCAAGCCAAGCAACGCAAACTAATTTGCTGAGTGCACAAAGCGCACCGTTTCTAAGATTCCGCCAGATTGCTCCAATTTTTACGTCAGACAATTAAGCAGATGCCAGAATGATTGCTCAATGGAACATAGCAACAACGTTCGTAGTCAGCATGGGGTTTTCTGGCTTTGCACTGCAAAACGTGTGGCTGTTGTGCTGCACTTTTTCATTTGGCCTAGCCCCAAAACCCCCTGAAACGTAACATTGGGGAGCAAAAGCATCTCCTGAGTTGGGCGGTCTTTGCATTCAAAAATTTCGGTAGCTCGCGGGGCAAAAAAAGATTTTTTAAACATCAAATGCGTCATTTTTTCGTACGAAGTGTCTTTTCTTCGCGCATGTGCTGCTTCTTGTATTTGCGAGCCTCGGGAAACATGTTTTCTGCAAAGATTTTTATCGGTGTTCTTGTATATGGTACTTTCTATCGATTTGTGAGAATGATCACCTTTACGGGGTTTAATTTGTGTTATTGCAATGCATTGACTGCATCCTGATTCGTTAAAATTAGGCACGCTGGTTGATACGTGCGATATATATGTCGCCGCTGGGTGTCTCCGTCATTAAAATTGTGCGTTAAAGTTATGCGTTCTTCGGTGTTTTCGTCCCTCGTCTCCTCCTGCGCTTCGATGCGTCACCATGTACAAACTCGCACAAACAACTATTCTTCTGAACTTCTAAAGGCATCTCTCTTTCGACGCGTACATGGACCCCGAATAATTAGGAACTGATGAAGCGGGAGATTACGCCGCCACATTTTGTCATTCTTACAAAATTTTAATTTTTGAAACGATAAGTAAGAAAACGTTTTCTGCTGTTGCACAGGCATGCAGCACCTGGTAGTCCAGGCAGCCGAGCCCTGGGGACTGCCACTCAAGTATAAACTCATGCCAGAGTATCTTAAGGAACTCGGTTACGAGACACACATGGTGGGCAAGGTGAGAAGTTTATTACAACAGCCAACACTTAAGACTCAACCTTAAGATTGCCATTTAGGATTGCCACCTAAGAAAAAGAAGAGGGAAACATGCTTTCTAGCCGTAGAGAGGCAGCTATAAAACTCAAGTGGCCTTTGCATGTCGAGAAATGGTCTTTCAATTGTATGGCGTTTTATGCCGTAATTCACAAATTTTAGTGATGTTTGCATTTTGAGAAAGAGTATTTCAATAGTAGGACGTTTTATGCAGTAAGTCACACAAAGTTTAAATGAAGATCCATATTCTCACGTTTAAGAACACATAAACATATCGTTCCACTCCCTACGAAATGAAGGCTCGTTCCATGCGTAGTTATTTTCTGGTGTCGGAAGTCGGCTAAGAGGAACTTACCGCATGTCTCAGGACGTTCATCATACCAGCACTGATTACCGTTCTGTCTCAGCGCTCGCGTTTGCTCACTTGTCGCTGCATTTGCTACCCACGAGTAATGACGGTTTGTCATCCCTTTTTTTATGCTTCCTCTATCGTCGCCTGCACTGACGGTGAACCTGATTGTGCAACCCGTATAAGCTCAACCAGACTCACAAAAGCGTTCAAGGCAGAGGTAGCTTAGCGTGCCCTGCTTCATCTAGTCCTCTACCTGGCCCCGACACCAGCATGGCGAAGGCACCTCTGTCAAATCTCAAAGGCAGCTTTGCCCACTCGTTGTACAGTGCCGGGCATTCGCTACCTCTGTTGACTGACGTTAAAGTCTGTTAAAATCCATGCACTACTAAAATTATGTTGTCAGCAGCCCGTAAGCGACAATATTCCCTTGTAGTAGCACAAGGTACTGATCCCATTTTCAAATTTTTTAACCCTACCACACTCCGCAGCGTGCTCACAGAAAGTCTCAATGTTTTCAAGTTAGGGATACCATTGGCATTTTAAGGCACATAATAGAATATTTGCTTGAAGCCTTGCTATGCTTTTCTTGTTTTTCAAAGGCTTTTCTTTATGCATCCTCATTGTAATGACGAGCGCAAGCCCGCCATAGGCCGCACTATTCTGAGGCAGGAGCTAATACTTTGCAGGAACGTGAATACAGCCAATAAGAGGGCTCTCGCAGTATTTTAGCAATATTTTTCATGGCGACAAGATTCTACCGCCCGGAATGAGCGGCCGTTACGTAACGGATGTGTTATATTATTCAAAGCTATGCATCTTGCTGCCGTCCAAATGCACTGCTTTTGTGATTGGTAAAGTATTTGGGATGCCACTACTGAGCATGGCCCTCGGAATTCTTTTTCTTCCTGCCCTGCCGCCTACACTGGCTGCAAACCTGATTGTACAACGCGGACAAGCGGTGGCATGAGTGACAAGAGCGTTCAAGGCAGAGGTAGCTAGTGCACCTAGAGTACCTAATGTTCCACGGCATGAAGAAGAAATCCAGAAACGGGTACTAATTTACAAAGTGAGAACTGTTGTAAGGGTGATAAAATAAGCTTTGGTAAATAAACGCTAAAATTATTTAGAGTAAAATTAACTGACAGCTGTATTTACTTGTGTTTTACGATGGAGTAAATACCAAAGCTAAATGCAACCAATGTAAACGAGTAAATGAATGTGGAGTTAGTGTGTCTGCTGGGAATACTGCCTGTTGGTAGATACTGACACAGTGAACAATTACTAGCCCGGTACTTAAAGGTACGCGTCATAAATAAGACAGATTTTGTGGAAAAGTTGGGTAGTTAACGGGAATGCTTTTGAGCCTAAAGTAGCGGGACGTGTCCTGAGCTGCCTTTCATTTCAGCAGAAGAATAAGGGACACCGCGGTACTTCACGGCGGACGAGATTTCGCCGCCAAAACATCAACGCAGCCTTGTCAGAAAGAACGCTCAGGATATACCTCGAAGATAGTTTTTCTGTGGTATACAAAGATGTAAAAACTAGTCTCTCTTGTGAACACCACTCTTACATCGACTAAATTGAAGATCTCTAAAACACTTCGCCTATAATGATGGGCAAGTAAAATATCACGATAATATTCCAAATGGTTAGCCGCTTGAACGCCTTGTGGCGCCATTTTTTAACCATTGAGTTTGGAACGCGATGGCACACGATGTTGTCTAATTGCATGCTTGAGTTTGTGTCAGTATTGGTGAAGGTACGGCGGAAGATGCCTTATCACGGCGAAGGCGCACACACTTCCGATGGCGGCTTATTGTGTTGTGTCGGCATATATAAGGAATGCCAGGACTTCACACGGGAACTGGGAGAATTTAACAGTATATCGGCCTTATCAACATCGTTCTCGTCTGTTCTTCTGGAGACATCTGCTGTGCCCATCACCACAAAACCGTTAACGTGCGCCACTGTGGCCTTTGGATTTGTTACTGAGCACCTGTGTGATACTTGCCTGAGCGACGATGAGCCCAAAACGCCTTCTCTGAAATCCACAGCAAAGTAGCGACGCTCTTGCTTTGTCTTTCTCCCACACCTATGTTCTTCCTGCGCAAGTTTCAACAGACTAGGCATTTGTGCCCGAATAAATTCACGTGCCACCACCAGAAAGGCTCCCTCAACGCAGGCAGTTCAGGCCACCTCAAAAGCCCTAGCAGGACTAACCCGCTTATTCGCCTATTCAATAACCTCGAGGTCATGGAAATATGTATAAAATTGTATACTGGCGTACGCCTTAACGTACGCCCTAGTAAGAACGTACGAACTTTCAAGCGCCGGCTAAAAACAAAATTGTCAATTTTATAGGACCGCTTACAAAGGCGGGACAAACGTGTAGGCACAAAAACTCAACAGCGCAATAAATATTACGAGGCTATGGAGTGCAACAGATATCGTTTTTGAGAGTTTTAATTGCAATGCGTCTAGTCATTCTTTTTGAAGAATAGTGCAACGATATATTAGGCCATATTTGGGTTGACATAGCATGTAAACTTGTAGTGGGTTATATACCATCTCCTTTTCTTGAAATTGGGTGCAGCAAAACAAACTTCTCAATGTATACCTGGGGCATGTTTTCTATCGCAAAAAAGACGCCAACTTAGATAATAATACGGACGGGACAAACGCTAGCATTCTGCGTCCGTATTCTTCTCTGCGATAGTATTTTACGTCCGTATTCTTCACTAACTAATCGGTTTTTTTGCGGTAGAAAACATGCCCAGTTATTCCAGAACGGTTTTGACAATTTTTGCATTTATAAATGTAGCATTTAGAGTGACACCTTTCTTGGTATGTGAAGGCCAGATTTCGGTTCCGATCACAAGCCAGGTTAATAAAAAGTTTGTTTTAATAAAACTTTCGAGTACCTCTTTCCACACTGTTCTTCAATTAGATACTGTTGAATAAACAAAAACCGTTAAAAGCACTGAAGCTCATTTAAGGGCTCACTTTTATTTCTTCAAAGGAGAAAGAAAGTGACCGAAAACAGCAATTCGCCGTTCAGCAGTCCTGCCGGCAGTATTGAGAGGTAGCAGAGATTAACATTGTTACTTGAGCATCGTAGTGGGTGACAGCCAATGAGTATGGAAAATAATTTTAGCGGACGGACCAAATTATTTTTAAAATCTTGTTTAATTGTATTATCAAAGAAAATTGCGGAATGCGGACGTGTTCTCGCTTTTTCCAGCCGATCTACACGCATCGTTCCCTTTGAGAAACTAACCTCACTTATGGCGCCCTCAATCCGAATCAAAATAACTTAATTTGGCTGGCTCATATAGTGTATGAAGCTTTCAAATGGAACGCTTTAACTCCCTAAAATGTACAAACAAAAGATTTACGGTACGATTAAAGGAGGGAAACCAAATTTATGACCGCCCAAATACAGCGAAAACGAGTCGGGCACCAAAATGTGGTCATTGGTATTATTGTTATGGTGGCACGGCCGGTGTAATGATGTTTCCTTTCTACCACCAAATGACTAGGATACTAAGGCTCAATTGCATAGCCGAGGCACGAATAAGATTTTACTTAAATCATCTTGGCGCTCGTTAAACCACATTGCGATGGGTTACTGTTAGTATGTGCTAGTGTGGGAAGCGTGTAGAAGTGAATTAGTTCAATTCTTTAAACACGTCACTGACATTACTAGGCCAAAAAAACGCTCAGGTATACTCCTACCGATAGTGATCCCCGACATATTGGAGTTAACTTCTAAGTTCCACATCTAAGTCTATGTTTTGCTCCTTGTTGCTAAAACCTTTTGTCTTACCTTGATATCAATATCCCGATTTACTTTCTTGTTGAAGTCATTTCTACAAAGCTGGATGATGATATATAATTATTCGTAACTCACTCGTTCCAGTGGCACCTTGGGTATTTTACCTGGGGGCATACACCAACGTTCAGAGGGTTCGACACATTTTATGGCTTTCACACGGGCGAGCAAGAATACTACAACCATACTTTCAAAACGGTAAGCGGTAGACATTGTGCGGACGATCCACTATGCGTAGTGAATTTCATTTGATAAAATGAGCATGACTTTCTTTCAGACACATACTAAAAATGACGGTTTTGTGAACCAACGGCTCGTGGTATTTGGGGCCGTACATGTGCTTAAACACAAAGGCCACAAATGCAATATCTAGTATCAAAGTGACCAGATCACGTACCCAAAATGAACTTATATATTTAGCTTCAGCCTGCCAAGCCTTCAGGCAGTAACTGAAACTGAGCCAGTAGTGGTAGTAGTAGAAAACTTTATCATAAAATTATATCATTTATCTCTCGTGGGTTTAGCTCTCAGGGCACCATTTGCTGCTGCGATCCGTCTTGCCCGGTCAATCAGTCCGCGCTGGTCGTCCAAGGCTGAGCTGGAAAGAGCGGCTTCCCTTCCGGATTTGGAGAGGCTGGATATAGGCAATTAGGTCGGGGTTTTGGGGCATTCCAATGTGGAGTGATACATAGTCGTGTGTCCTCCGCAGGATGGGCATCTGTCTGGGTATATGGTAGCGTAGAATTTGTGCCGGAGAGAGAGGCTAGGAAAAGTTTTAGTCTGTAGCAGGCGCCATGCAGCCTCTTCTTCACGGGTGAGTTGGCGTGTGGCGGAGAAAGGGTCCTACGGGAGAGTCTGTAGTCTTGTAGTATATGTGTTTGTGAGTGTCTTTCTGTCTTATCTGGTTTTGGTTGATGTTCCACTGGCGCAACGAGGGTGAGGGCTCGGACTACCGCATGGGCGCGTTCATTGCCTGGAAGCACGCATGCCCAGGTGTCCAGATTAGACGGACTGGTGGTATGTGTCGGTTTCGCTGCAGGATATGATGGGTGGTCGGGGTGATACGTTCTTGCGCATTATTTCGGCATGCCTCTTGAGAGTCGGCTGTAATATTTATTGGGTTCCCTGAAGAGCGAGTGCTGACAGCGAGTGCTGGTGCACACTCTTCCGCTTTCGTGCTGTTCCCGGAGCGTATGGTGGCTGATGTTATCGTCTCACCCCTCCAGTCGGCTACCGCTGCCACCTTGGCATTTATGGCTTGATAGTCTGCTGCATCCGTATAGAGGGTGTCGGGGTTACTGCCGTATATGCGGTGCAAAGCATTAGCCCGCGCGGCACACCTCCCGCCATGATGTTCTGGATGCATATTTCTGTGTTTGGGTGATACTGTCATTCTCGCTCTAACTTCCGGGGGTATTGGTTTGAACTCCCGAGGGGCAAGTTTAGAAGTCGAGTACCCGCCGCGGTGGCTCACTGGCTAAGGCGTTGCGCTGCTGAGCACGAGGTCGCGGGTTCGATTCCCGGCCGCGGCGGCCGCTTTTCTGATGGAGGCGAAAAGCAAAAACGCCCGTGTGTACGAGATTTCGGCGCACGATAAAGAACCCCAGGTGGTCAAAATTAATCCGGAGCCCTCCACTACGGCGCGCCTCATCGCCTGCGTTGCGTCGGCGCGTTAAACCCCACAATCAATCAAATCAATTAGAAGTCGAGTACCCTAGTTGTCGGCGGACGTGTCTTCCTGTAGGGATGATTTACAATCTTTCCAATTGACTGATTTTTGTGCTTCGATTAATTCCATCGTGTTATTATGCAGGCCTAATCGTAATAACAGGTTCGTTGAGGCGTAGACAGGGATGACTGTCGCCGCCTTACGGAGGTGCGGATTCGGGTGTCCAGCTGCTTTGTCTCTGCCTGGGTAAGTCGGTGGTAAGGTACATGATAGGTTATGTGGCTAATAATTACAGCCCGCACAATGCGTAGTATGTCTGCTTCTTTAAGGCCATTGCCGGAGGTTCGGTATCCTTCTAATCGTGTAGAATATTTCATTAATTTGTTTTTCAGTACTGCCAAGTTGCACGTGGGCACGTGGCCTTTGTGTTCGTTTGCACATGCGGCCCTAGCAACCGTAGCCTGCCTACTCTGTTAACTGGCTCGCCCTCGACAGGGACCGTAATGTATGGTGGTGGGTTGGTTTTCCGGCGGCCTTTTCTGACTATGAGCAGTTCTGATTTTTGTGGGCTGCAGGTTAGTCCCCCTGCCCTTGCATACTGTTGGGTGACGTTCGCTGCTTCCTGTACGGCGTCTTGTATTTCTCCATCAGAGCCGCTGGTGGCCCAGATGGTAATAGCATCCGCGTACAGCGCGTGCCTGATTCCGGGTATTGCATGTAGAACGGGGGGAAGGGCAGTCGGCTCATTGCTAATTTAAACAGCATTGGAGGAAGAACCGACCCCTGTGGCGTGCCCTTCCCTGCTAGAGGGATGGTGTCTTTGCGAATGTCCCCCCCCCCTATTGTTGCTGTGCCATCTTTGAGGAATGCTCGTACGCAGTTGTACGTTCTTCGGCCACACTTGGTTCCTGCGAGGTTGTCGAGTATAAGATCGTGAGCAACATTGTCGAAAGCGCCCTTAAGATCTAAGGCTTGTATGGCTTTTGTTTGTGTGTTGTTCATTCGATCAATAATTTCTTTAATTTGTATTAGTACATCCTGTGTGCATAACCCAGGTCGAAACCGAAACATTGTGTGTGCGACATTGGCGCGTGTTCGTCTAGGTATGGTTGAAGTCTGGCTAAGAAGATAGACTCAAGCAACTTTCCCGCGCACGACGTAAGGGACATGGGCCGAGTTGATTTAAGGACGGTGGGTTGCCCGGTTTCGGTCTCATGGTTATATCGGCGTGGCGCCACTCTTGTGCTGGCGTTCCCTCCTGCCAGTGGTATTGATAATAGGCGGTTAGTACCTTTATCGACGTGTCGTAGAGATTTTTTAGAAAATGGTTTGTATGCCGTCTTCCCCGACGCAGTGTTTCCTGTTTTCCGGTGGAATGCCGCTCTGACTTCTTGCTCTGTTATGTCCGTGTCTAATTCCGTGGTCTCCGCGTGTGGATAGTCTTTGTAGGACGGTGTGGCGCAAGCGCCTACGTAGGTGACCCTTAGCTCCTCGATAATGGCTACTTCGTCCCCGAGTGTCTGTCTGAGAATCTTTTGAAGAGTTTTGCTGATCGTTGCTCTTGTTTTTTTTTTAGGATCAATAATGGTTCTAAGCAGCGCCCACGTTTTACCAGTGCCGAGGGATTTCTGCATGCCAATGCAGAAGTTTTTTTCAAATATTTAGGGGCAGTTCCATTTCGTAATTTTCTGCTTGTGCTGGTATTGCGGCTATTCTCTGCTTGAGCTTTCTGTTATCTTTTGTGCTTCGCTATTGTTTTTGCTTGTTTTTCCGGGAATCCCAGAGGTGCATCAAGTGCCGGTATACGTCCGGTTGCTCCGGGGACGTGTCTATAACTTTGGTTGCTTTGTGTAAGTCTGTTTGGAGATGAAGGACCCATGCCGGAATAGTTACTCCATTTGTTTCATCGTCACCTGGCTCGCTATCACGTTGGAGCTCACGCAGTTCCAGGGAATTGCCCCAGTCGGTTATGTTTACTTTGCGCTCTTTGATTTTCGTTCGCGGTCAATAGGTTCAGTTTCTATAATATTATAATCACAGCCTAGGCTCTCGCCTAGGTTGCGCCATCCCTGGTACCTTAGATCTTTGACGGGTCTCAGGTCCGGGCACGTGTCCCGACTGACACTGCTACCCTCCCGTGTCGGCTGTGGAGTCAGTTAGGATGGTCACGCCTTGCTGTGCAATAGTTAGAGCTGCCCGCCGGCTCTCTGGGTTTTGTTTCTCATAACTCCATGTTGGTTGGGCTGCATTAGTTTCCTAAAATGATTAGCTTTCCTTTGGTTACTTTAAAGCGTACGTGAAACGTCGGTCAAATAAGTATGTCCGTTCTTTGGCCGCACTATAAAAGTTGAGTACAAAGAAGCTGGACATTTTCCTATACGCAGGTAAGATTTCAGTGAGCACGTGCGGTATACGTCCGGTGCTGAGCGTGAGGTCTCTTACTGTTACTTTCTTGAAACCAGTGTCGCCAATTTATTAGGAGTGTTCTGGGAGCCTGCGCAGACGAAACTGCTTTAACCAGCTAATTTTGTTTCCACGTATGTTTCTTGTAATGCCAATATATCCGGTATGTGTGCTTGTGCCTACATGAATTGCGTGAGGCTTCAGCGTTTCTGTCTATAACTGCGACAGTTCCACTACCAGAGTCGGATCGGTTTTGTCTGTTCTTTTTATGTGTAGCCATGGTTTATTGCGTGCTAGATTGAGGGCGAGGGCGTGTGTATGGGTGTACTCGGGTATCATCACGTGTATCCTGCGTGCTCATCCGGCTGCGACTATGGGTGTTGGCGTAGCGGATTGCTTACTTTTCGTCTTGCATATGTTGCTTAAATTCGTCGGCGAGATTCTTCTTCCTGAAGAGTTCTTCCTGAAAATTCTGCCTTTATTGTTGAAGTTCCTGTTTCAGTTGCTCTCTGTAATGTTGCATATTGTTTTTGAATCGTTGCCTATCTTGTTGCAGCTCGCACTTAGGTTGACGCAAAAGCGAGTGTGCCACTTCGTCGGCCAATGCCGTCGTCTCATGTCTAAGTGTTCGGGCTATATGTCGTCGATCGTTTCTCGTACCTGCGCAATAGTGGCGAAGTTGCTCTTAGCAGGGAGTTCATCTGTGGATGAGTTGGGCGTCGGTATTGTGGGGAGTGGAGGAAAGGTGGCGATGTGGGTATGCAAGGCGGGAGGAATGGAAAGCCGCTCAGCCCAGCTTTCCTTCGGCGCTGGCGTTTCGGGTCCAGCCGTAACAGTAGTCCCTCTGGTGTTCGCTGTCTCCGATGCCTGGGTGCGTGAGCTGAGTTTCAGTTCGTGGCCGCTTCTTGCTAGCTCATTGCCATCATGCCTGGGTGTCTTCGCGCGGGGGCAGCTTTGTGATCTGGACCTGGACTTCTCCCTGGACTTGTCTCTCGAATTGTCTCTGGATTTGTCTCTAGATTTGTCTCTTTTCCTCAGAGATCCCCGGGGTGATCGTCCTCGTTCTGCATTAGCCATCTTAGCAACTTGCGATAACACTGGCTCTTTGGGTTGACGATAGCCGCTAGTCGTGGCGCCGCTGTCATTACACTTGCTGATATTTCTGGCGTTTCGGAGCAGGAGTGACTTGTCAAACGGCTTGCGCTGTCTGCCTGAGGAGGTCGGGACCGTGACCGGGTGTGCTTCTCCGCGCAACACACATTTTTGTTGGCAGTCGTGTGCCTCCTGTGGGTTTTCGTGTCCGCACCTTGTACATCGGGTTTTCTCCGGCGTGGGGCAGACGTCCGCTCTATGTCCCGTCTTGAGGCAGAGGCTGCATATTTGGCATAGCGTGCGGTAGGGCCTGCATCGCAGCCCTCCTCGGAAATAATAAATTGCTCTCAGGAATACCAGACCGTCGAAGGTTATCAAAGCGGCCTTGGACTTACGGAGCATGCGTACGTAAAGTATGGGTATTCTCGGTGAGCGTAAGTTGGCCGCTGTCATTACACTTGCTGACATTTCCGGCGGAATGACTTCTTCGGAATGACTTCCACTATCGATGCCAGTGACAACGCCCTTGCATGACTTGTCAGGGGCTTCCACGTACGCGGTCACTTGATACATCTTATCGCCCAGTTGAATGGACTTGATTTGCCGGATGCGGTCCGTCAGCTCTTCGTTTGGCGTGCTGGCCACGGCTATATTCTGATCGTCACAAATTCTCAGCGTAAGTGCCTGAAATTTGGTTGCGATGAGGCGGGCCGACTGGCCTACTGCTCGAGCGACGTGGTGGCTTCCCCACTTACCGTACGAAGTTCCGGCCCTCTCTGGGACGCAAGACGAGCTTGTATTTAGAAGTGGGAAGCGGCGGAAGTCGGGGTTTTCATGCCTGTTCTTGGTTCCTGGAGCGCGCGTGACCCACGGTCATGGTTGTTGCCATCGGTGACTGACAGGCGGTTGTCGGCGTTTGCGGGCCACGGTGAACCGATCTCCCACGTTGCCGTCTTCGGTGTCACCTCTTTCGCCTGCGGAGAGGGCTGCGGCGTTCGTTTCCTTTCGTCTGTGCATTGGTTGTCTTCATGGTTGGTGTCCTCTCGGGCGGTTGCGCTGGGCTCCATATCGGCCATGCTTAGGCTTAGCTCGAGTACGGAAGGCAGCAAGAGGGGGGAGGGGGGGCAGGCTACGCCGTGGGCCGGAAGCGCTGCGATCGCTCCCGTACTCGTCAGTTGTTCCAAATAGGCCTAGCCACCTGGGGTCTCCAAAAGCCCATACTTTGAGGAAAAATTCGTGCCCGCGTGTTTGCCAGGTATCATTGGAATCGCGTTCCGGCGGGATGTCGATTGATTTCTCTAACGGCTCGCTGCGTGGTCGAAGTGGCTAGTGCAAAGTGCTATGGATGGTTCTTGTCGGCTCTCAAGTGTTTGTTACTTCGATTTCTGGCATGCATTTTCGTTTTCTGCGTGGCACTGTCTGCAATTCAATGGCTATCCTTGATGTGTTAAGTCGCTGCAAGTGGTTTCTCTTCATCTTAAGAAATTCTCCACTAACACGAGAACATGCGTTAAGTGGTAATCGCGATGTTATTTAATCATCAGTAATAAAACGTCCTAAGTTTGTTCCAGTGGTACTGAATTACAGAAAGTCAATAGATTCGTTAGAATATCGTACAATACGGCACTGCAGAAACAGCTGTACTCCTGCGCTAGGACATTACGCCCCTTAGGGATCTATAGTAAGGCCGAGGACCTCATGGAGGAGCACGTTCTCAGGACAAATTGCATGCAATTTGAGCAACCTTAACCGGTCTCAATATTCTCTACCAACACGGAATTCATGACATTTCTATGCCAGTTCAGAAATGACCCTACCCCACGCTATTCCCCTCAAGTAGTCGCCCGCCCTCTACCGCCCATAACGCACCCAGTGGGTCATGCCGGTCGCATAACGTAACGAGCAAATTACCTGTTACGATGCCTGCAGTAAGACCAGACATCTTATACGCGAACGAGGCTGAACAGCGTCACACGGATGAGTGTGCGGCTGCCATTTTAACTGGCCGAATGGCCACCTGATGTGTTCTCTCACAGTCTGCACCACTTGCCCTGCAATGACAGTTAATGTGGCAATCCCACTCGCTCTGTCACGAAGCCCAACCCCACGATTGTAATCTCAGGTACGACGACGGCCATGGTCTCATCTCGCCACTGGTACGCAGAATTATCACTCAAAATCTCCCATCTTTGACGGTAGAAGTCACATGGTCATTGACTCTTCCGGGTTCCGGGATCATTGAGGTGGCCGATGACGCAGCTTGAGGATTCATAACCCGAGCGGGAGACGACCTACTGCCTCACCCCGTACCCGATCACCCAGAGACGATCTACTTGCATACCAAGACGTACTGACGCATTTTCAGGTGGCCCGCCCTAGATACTACAGGACCATCCCAGGCTAACGGATAGCAAGCGCACACGCGGCACCTTCTTCAGTTTCACTCCTTTACACGCAGGGTGGTGCACCATTACAATCACCCCTCCCTTTAACCCTCACCGTATTTCCCCGGACGATGCGAGTGCGCCACACTTCCGCGCTCTCTATTTGATGGGATTTGATTCTTGCGCTTTTTGTATTATAATACAATATCTCATTTTTATTGAACTGTTCTTCGAATATTTCGCTTTTATTTACTCGTGACAAGCAATGTAAGGGTGCGCTGAGCAGTTCCGACACGGCGGTCCAGGCCAGCTAGTGGAACGACCTGTCTTCGCGCCCGCCGACGATTTTCGCAGAGAAGTTGCGCAACACCGTGCTTTTGTCTCCCTGTTGCACGTCATGCGTCATGCAGGGGTAGGAGCAGGTTCTCGTACAGTTCTTTCATATAGTTCGCCTGGGGAGCAGAGTTGCGCGTCCATCCGCCATAGTGAGGTCCAGGTCGTGCAGGAAAGCCACCCCTCTCGCATGCAGGCCGCCGCGCAAGTGGCAGTGGCGAGGAGTGACAAAAACTGGCGCACGATTCACCACTGCTTATCAGATGAGCCAACGCCGCTGCCGCCGCTTCCACAACCACCGATGCTCAGTTGAGCAGAACTGACTGAATACGAGGTCCTGTGCGCAACACTGAAAGCGGGCTTTCCTGTCGAACAAGAACCCGCGGCATGTGGCAATCAGACGCGCAACTCTTTCGCAACGCGATATACAGGAACTCTAGATTCTCATGGAGTTCCTGTATATAGCTCCCCTAGGGGAGTGATGTACAGGAACTCTAGGTTCTCATACCTGCCAGTGGCCTCTATCCGTGGCTATGAGAAGCACCTCACCGGTGGTTCCCAGTCACACCGAAATAGGGTGCAGTGGTCTCTTAGGGCCTAGAGTTTCTCCAGGTAGCTACCGCAGGTAAGCGAAGAGCTGCGGGACCCTCTTCCACGCGGCAGCGTGATGACGTCACTCTGTTTATCCATGCCATGTAGACAAGCCCCCGCTACTGCTGCAGCGCAGCCACTGACGCGGGCGGCACCGCGCCACGACCGGGAGCAGCAGCAGCAGCACCGTGAGAGACTTTGTATGAATCCAGCGTAGCCGCATGGTAGCCGCAAAGGCGCCACTGTCCGATGCGCCCCCAACGCGTGTCGGTCGCCGTCCGAAGCGAGGCGCCGCGGCTCCTACACGCGTGACGGGCGGCTTTCCCGCAGCAATCCGGATAATAAGATGGCGGAAAGCCGCGCAACTCATAGCTCCCTGCGGGAGCTATTTAGAGTGACTTTATAGGGGCAGGATCCTGTCTCGCCCCGCGGGAGAAGGAAGATAGTCTGCCGTTACAAACGTTTAGCTGCGGATTCCCTTGCGGAAAGCGAAAAATTAGGGCGGCGATGGCGCCCCTGTAAGGTCTAGCTGACTCGAGATAACCACGCCTACTTTGTTTCAGAAGATTTTCCACTGGGAGGCACTTCGCTTAATTTGCTTTTTTCTCTCTCTCTCTCTCTTTCTACAGTAAGTAATATATAAAAGTCGTTCACCCGAAGCTCCATCCTATATCTTACAGATTAAGAGGTATTAAAGGAGAATGTAATTATCCGTAGAAGCAAAAACTCGATTTGAACCAATTTGCTTACCGCGCTTACCTTAACAAATCTAGAACTTCTTGTGCTGCTATTTAGTCTTTTGTGCAAGGCGTAATCAGGCTTTGAGAAGAGTGAATTTTCGCGGCCCGCTATTTTTCGTTTCACTTCGCTGTATTTTCAGGGCGACCACTTCGGACTAGACTTCTGGCTTGGTACGGAGCCGCTTAGGAACCAGAGTCAACGCTACTCAACATCCTTGTTCACCGAGCGAGCAACGGGCTTAATAAAGGCTCGGAGGAAAGAGAAGGTAACAGAAATGTCTCATTGCGGGCAAAAATCTGCAGGAGCAGCAGCCACGGGTAATTGGAAGGTTGCAAAAATCTAGGCATGACAATTTTTACTCTACCATATCAGATACAAGTAAAGCATCGAACCTAATGAAAACGTTACCAATAGTTATACGACGTTTTCTGGCCTATCGCATAGTTCTTATAGGGAGGTTTTTTCCTTTCCTGTCACCTGCAATATGTTCATTATGATTGGCACTCTGGAGGCGACTGTAACAAAATACCTAAGTTATTGTATTGGTCTAATTCATATTGATGAAGGTAGTACGTTGGGGTTGGATAAGGGTGTTTATGTCGAAAGCAATTATTTGATACTTGAATCATATTTACCATGTAAAAACACCCCAGTGACATTCCTGGTGAAGCGAGGCCATGTAGGAAAAGCGGCAAAGTATGCGACAGGTAATCTCGAGATGCAAGTTAAGCCTATATAAACACAGGGCCGATAGCAATAAATAAAAAAATGGCGCACTCCCACTGTAAATTCTACTGGCGCTCTTACCATAATGAAGGTCACACATGCGAACCCGTTTCTGTCGCGCGTGAGGGTAGCTTGAAATCAAACTCGGTGAACTGGTGATCCTGTATATACTATAAACGAAAAGATAGTCCTGGGAATATTTTAAACTTTCTGAAAAATACACAACCTCTCCAGTTTATTGAGCATCCAGTCGTGATGACAGTGGCTTGGATAGCTGTGTGTACGTTTTTTTTTTAGCGTATGCATGTACTTGTACATGCCTATTTGCAAATGGCGTGCACATTACCAAGAAGCTGCAGGTATGATCTAGTCTTCTCCGTTTCTTGTAGCTGGCCAAAAAGCTAGCCAGCCATGGCACGAAAACGTGGATTAGTTGAGAAAACCGCGGCAATAAAGTGTACACACTAGAGAACAAAAAGAAAAACTTGCTTTGAGAATACAGTTGGCTAGAAAAGTAATTGCAAATGTTGCTCGCTTGCATGCATGCCTCTATGTTGGTGTAAAACTGTTTACATCAGTAAAGTTTTATACACAGATCTTAAATCCAGTTGTTTCCACCAGAAGTAAAATATATTGGCCGAGTATGAGCTCTTTTCGCCACCCATGCCTTCGAAATACGAATCTCCGGCTTCTCCGCCTCGAATGCCATTTATTATTTGTTTGAGATTTTATTTTTTACTTTTGATGCTGCGCGTGGCGTGTGTTTGAAACTTTTTCAGTGGGTGGGGAGAGTCGCATCGGCAAAAGAATTTTGAACGTTGCGGCAACGTCAACTTTCTAGTGAATTTTCCGTAGCTCCTAACGTTTCTTAGGAACCTTGAGAAAAAAAGCCATACTGACATTGACCGATAAAACTGATATATTGATCTATTTACCAATAGATCAACTGATCTTTTTATATCAGATAAACATAATCTACTCACTATTACGCCTGAGTTAAATTATTGGCTAATATTAGTTCAGATTGAAGTTTTGTATGCTTCAGAATTCACGTCTGGCGTCTATACATGGTAACCTGCAGAGGGTGAGTTACAGAAAGTGGCGATTGAAACCGTCCCAAACGGACTAAACGACAATTTGCTGCTGATATCACTTTACATTACGCAACATTTCACTCAATATGTAATTATTTTTCAATATATCTTTAGGTACATAGCAGTTCAGTCTGCTGAGAACACAGTAATTTACGTAGGAAGTACGCTAAGAGTAAACGGCTGTTGCTCGTTTTTAATCGAAACCACCTCAAAACCACTTTATGAAAATTAGCCGCAAGGCAGCCCTAAAGGGTAGCGCCAAGTTTCATTATTATTGACGGCTACGTTGGTCAGAGTGAAGCTGTAAATATTGCGAACTTCCCGTCTGCTCTGAATTTACGATATTCTATGGTACGAAACAGGACAGATTCGCGCTTGTGAGCTAGAATAAGCTTAGGTGGTGGTATGCTCGATCGCACATAAAAAACCTGTTTGTTGTGTGCACTCTTTGGACTGCGCCGTGCTTGGCCGGTCAACCTCCCGGGCAGAGTGCAATGGCATTAAATTTATTGTACGTCAGACAAGCAGGAGTGTGTCCGGTCAAGTATTGTTTTTGGTAGACAGTAGCGGGCTTTACAACTTTCGATGAAAAACAACCAATTTGTATGCAAAATACTTTTAAACCAAATTAGCAATTTAGGATATAGAAAGCAAGAACGAATTGTTTACCGCATGGTCAGGAACTCACATTTCATACCATCTGCAGGAGGCACGGTTTAGTGACAGATGTTGAGTCTTCCAACAAACAAAAGAGCGCCTTTAACTAATGCGTATTCCTCGCTCGTTGAGTTGGTTCGTCCCAATGGAAAACCGGCGGAGTGTGCGTTGATGGCTTTATTTCAGTAAAGTATTATTGTTGGATCCTGGCTGCAGGACTACCTATTTCAGACAAAGTTACCGTTTCAAACATATATCACTCCCGATATACTCAGCCCATCACCGTAGATAAAATACTGACACTTCCAATAGACTACCCGTCCCGCCAGCCTAAAATAAGTTAATATAAATAACTTCAACACGCCTTCAAAATCAACTCTTGAGGAAAGGTTTTGAGGTTCCCCATTGTACAAGGTACATGCTGATAGCGGCAGCTTCGGCAGTATATAAAAATATAAAGCTGAAATCTTACAGGCAAAAATTAAAACCTATTTATCTCTTGTTCACAAGACAGAAGGGTACGGTAGGGCTTCCAATGTTATCGTGCGATTATTATTGTTGCCCTAGGATCGTGCAGAACCCAATGAGAGGAATGTCGGACGCACAAACAGGACGGAATGTATTTACAACATATTTAGCCACTCAAGGAAATGAAGGTAACTCAAAAAAGAAATGTTCGCAAAGCGCGTTCGGTTAGATTTCCCCGGCAGTGGCTGTCGCTAGGCCCGCAAAACAGTTGCGTTGAGCACGGCTCACAGGTATGTCTTGTTGGGGTGCAGTGGTCGTCGAGGGTGAGGGTCGCAAACTTGGCCGGCCGCTTCACGGACAGGTCGCCAACGAGCTGGTGTGGGACGCTCCGGAACACCTCCGCGACCAAGCACACCAGGCCCGGAAGTCGTGGCCAGGACTTAGCAACCCGGCGGTCCGAGCAGTAGCATGGGGCCGCTGACGCACCACGAACGTCGGCCTTCCAGCAGCAGAAACCCTAGCTCGAGCCGGAACGTGACGACGCGGCAGAGCCTTGCGATCACTCGTGGCCGAGCCGCACCCAGGCGAAAGCTCGCCTTGGTGACCGATGGTGACGGTCTCGTAGCGGACGGCACGTCGACCGGACGTCCGAAGTGGGAATGCCCATTCCAACCGTGCCCTGTCTCGGTCGCCGTGCGCCTCCCGGGTTCGCAGCTCTTGCTCGCACCACGCCCTCCTCTTCTTCTTCTCTGTGGTGTCTTTTTTCCAGCGGCCGCCTGGTGTCTGGCGCGAGTGAAATCTTCTTCCACTATTTTCCCTGTGCCCCCTCCGAGCCACTCATCACATCACCCTCACCTTAAGAAAGTTGTTAGCGGACCAAACAACTATTCTACTAATCTCTAGGCAGGGCAAAAAAAATGGCACTGATAACAATGCAATCACGCACAGCATGCAGTCACTTAACAATTATGAAAGACGTTATGTCACCCTCAAGTTACACACGCGCCCGCACAACACAACACTGCTGGACGCCTGTTCACTTGCGGGAAACCTTGTGGCGTCGGCTTCTCTGGTAGGTGCACGGAGTATGCCACCAGAAACAAGGTTGCGTATCCAGGTGTCGAAGTCTGGATCGTGTATCGTGCCTGCTTGCATCACCTCCTGGGTTGTCGGGGAATTGATTACACGTTTCCATTGCGATACCGGTGTGCTGCAAGCAAGTTGCAGCATTGGGAGCGTTGAGCAGAAATGCCGCAGTAACTTGCGGTTCAGGCGTTTTCCGGTTGCAGACGTTGCATGATCGCACGAAACGCTTCACATCTCATCCCAAATTCGGCCAGTAGAATTCTTTTAAAATCCGATAAGTCGTCTTCCAAATGCCGGCGTGTCGAGGCATGCGGCGCTCATGCGCGGCTCGAAGGACTGACTCTCTGAAGGTCTGGGGCATCGCTGTCTGCTTGAACGCATTTCCATTTGAAAGGCGACAGACCCGATACAAGAGGTCCTCACTTTCGAGGAAAGTGTATTGGTGGCCTCTTGCAGAGGGAGACTCCTTTCCAACCTTCCTGTAAATAGACGTCAAAGTGGGGTCTTCACGATGTTCCTGGGCTACTTTTACACGGTTGAGGTTAGGGTGCCGGAGTAGTGGCGCTCTTAAGCGTATGTCCTGCAGGGCTTCAGCGCTTGCCACGGCGGAAAACAGATAGTGCGGTTCCGAAGGCAGCGTTCGCCCTAGGCTGCTCGTACCCGTTTCACTGTCGCCAATAACTCCGTACTCCCAGTCAAGATCTGGATCGTGAGGTTCCCTTAAACCTGGAATGTTGCCAAGAACCAGGTCGTAAAGGGGACAGGCCATGCCGGCAGCGCTAATCTCTCCTACAAAATACGGCGTCTGCACTTGGATTTTCGCCTCCGGTAGTTCCTTCGCGGTCCTGTCTAGAAGGACAACACGGCGTGTCGTCCCAATGAAACAGTCGTCGTCAACCAGATCACGGCGGATGATGGCGGTGTTGCTCCCGGTGTCTCTGACGACTCTAGCGGCTTTACCGAGCACTCGTCCTGAAACGACTGGCATCCCCTTCACCAGGAACGGCGAATCCCTGTCGCTGGCGTCCTTCGAGTTGGGACCACTTGCTCTCGCGTTCGACGACTGGGCTTTGTAGGACTTTGTTTTGGCGGCTCTCCTTGGAGGCTCGTAAATGCCACATGCAGCTACCGTGTCTTTGCTTCCCGATCCACTTCGATAGTTATCGGCACTGTGACCTGATCTGCCACACTCAGAGCAGGTGGTGTTTACTCTGGCCACAGTGAGACAGTCCTGTGCGCGGTGTCCGGGACGATGGCACAAGAAGCACTTTTGTGCTGCTCTTATCGGTGTGTCGGCCGCACTTTTCGGACCTTCCGGCGCGTCACTTGGAAGCTTCCCTCGGTTATAAAGGTTCTGTGCCTCCAGGAAGCGGTCCGCAAAATCCGCTAACCCATCCAAGCTGTTGCACTCACGTTCTTTTAAAAATACAACGAGTTTTGAATGGCAACAACGGTAAAATTGCTCCGAGATTATTAGGTCACGGAGGCCTTCAAAAGATTTAGAAATATTGGCCATATCAACCCAATGATCAAAGTAGCTCGACAGCTTTTTTGCAAACTGCCTTCCCGTTTCGCCATCTTCTGCCCGGGCTTTGCGGAATATTTCTTGGTATCCTTGGGCAGTGAATTTGAACCGCTGCAGTAATGCCTTTTTGACTTTGCTGTAGTCCAGTGATTCCTCCGCAGTCATCCTCCCAATCACGGTGAGTGCTTCTCCGGACAAGCACATACTCAGTGCAACGGCCCATTTGTCCTGGGCCCACCCCTGTCCAGCTGCCACGCGCTCGAAGCGCTGAAGATACCTGTCAAGATCATCGCGCCTTTCGTGAAATAGGGGTAGGAGCTTTTGCGGATTCATCACTGATACATTGGGGCTAGTTTCACTGTCGGCAGTGGCATTTGCGTCGTTTCGCGATCCTTCTTGAAGACGGATCTTCAGCTCGAGGATTCGCATTTCATTCTCCGCAGCTTCTTTTGCCCTCTCAGCGGCTTCCCTAGTCTTTCGTCGGCTTCACGCCTTTCCTCTTTTTCTCGTTCCGCAGCTTCCTTAAGCCTCTCTCTCTCAGCCGCCCTCTCAGCACGCTGCTGCGCACGTTGCGTGTCGATCCACGCCCGAAGTTCCGGCCCTAAGAGTCCTAGATGCGTCCCTATCTCCAATAACTTCTCCACATCCATGTTGTTAGTACACTCACGTCACGAATGTGCAGCTCGGCATCCAACTCAGTTCTGCGTGTAATAATAGGCGGATCCTGGCAGGCTCACCACTTTTGTTGCGCTAGGATCGTGCCGAACCCAATGAGAGGAATGTCGGACGCACACACAGGACGGAATGTATTTACAACATATTTAGCCACTCAAGGAAATGAAGGTAACTCAAAAAATAAATGTTCGCAAAGAGGGTTCGGTTAGCTTTCCACGGCAGTGGCTGTCGCTAGGCCCGCATAACAGTTGCGTTGAGAACGGCTCACAGGTATGTCTTGTTGGGGTGCAGTGGTCGTCGAGGGTGAGGGTTGCAAACTTGGCCGGCCGCTTCACAGATAGGTCGCCAACGAGCTGGTGTGGGACGCTCCGGAACACCTCCGCGACCAAGTACACCAGGCCCGCAAGTCGTGGCAAAGACTTAGCAACCCGGCGGTCCGAGCAGGAGCATGGGGCCTGTGACGCACCACGAACGTCGGCCTCGCAGCAGGACAAACCCTGGCTCGATCTGGAACGTGACGACGCGGCAGAGCCTTGCGATCACTCGTGCCCGAGCCGCACCCAGACGAAAGCTCGCCTTGGTGACCGATGGTGACGGTCTCGTAGCGGACGGCACGTCGACCGGACGTCTGACGTGGGAATGCCCAGTCCAACCATGCCCTGTCTCGGTCGCCGTGCGCCTCCCGGGTTCGCAGCTCTTGCTCGCACCACGCCCTCGTCTTCTTCTTCTCTGTGGTGTCTTTTTTCCAGCGGCCGCTTGGTGTCTGGCGCGAGTGAAATCTTCTTCCACTATTTTCCCCGTGCCCCCTCCCAGCCACTCATCACAATCATGATATCGCTGAGTGATGGTCAAAACGCTAGCTCAACATACATCCCACTCACGAGCAGAAAACGTATTTGTTAGATCAGCCATTCAAGTGCAGCCCGTGTCACTAGCTTGGCTTGTTTTCAACCAGAACATTGTTTTATTTCAGCTTTTATATTTCTCTTACGGATGCCGCTGACGCATTAACGCTCGGTAAGGTGCGTGGGCTACAAAACAGGGCAATAATCTCGGCCACGGCGCAGAGGATATTCGCATGAACGTACGTTGAGAGGGGCCAACAGCTGTCCAAGCCGGTTCCCATGCAGCTAGGGGATAATATTTTATCGGACGGAGTTGTAATGGAAAACGCAGCGTGGTACTAATGCAGTGGTTATGCGTAGCCAGAAGTACACCCTAGGGATATTTTGATAAAATATTTTTGCAACCCTACTGGGGAGATTTAACCCGAGAGAGAGCAAACAAAAGCGGAATGAAAACTCTGCATTTTGAACACGAGACCTACCAGTATATATTTTTATCACACAAATATGTGGAACGCAACAACTATAAACGTAAGGCAGCAAAGTAGAATAAATTTAAAACAGGCACAATTATCTTCAATATTTAAAAAGCGTTAAAAAAACTACAATCTTTGTACTGCACAGACGTTTGCTTAGACCGAAAGTATATACCATGAGCATACACCTATGGCAGCTCGCCTGAGAAGTGTTGTTGACAAAACACAATTCATACAGGTACAGGTCGCAGGGTTCCTTGCACCTGCACTTGGCGCTTGGCGAATGCAGTGGGTACTGGCGATAGCACACACAGTTGCGTACTAGTTCACCTGTAATTAGATATGCTGGATTCATTAAGGCGAATCGACAAGACAATTGAAAAGGCTAAGAAAAAATACAAGATAATTACTTCATACACATTCCCACTGTCCACGCACACGCACACACACATACGTGCACGCTCCGAACGCCCACCTACACACAGGCGGGCACACAAAGACATGAACGTGAAATACCACAGCAAATGGTACGGAGCTAGGTTTAGACTATTTAAAGAAAGACGCCTGTGCTGTACTGGACGTAAACCATGCACAGCGGTCTACAGTGAAGCGCGTCTGCCATGTTATTCTGAGTTGTTTTTAGAGATTGTATGTTCTTGAATGCATATTTTTGACAGTAACATTGCTCTGTTTGTTCACTGTGACTTTTTATTTCCAGCCACTGTTTCTCTTCCTTAGCCATCAGGCAGTTCATTCAGGTATAGAAGTACCTTTTGCCGCTCCTACAGAAAATATAAGGAAATTCCCGTACATACGTGAAGAAAGCCGTACAATATTTGCCGGTAAGTAGGTTAAAGGATCGCTGTCTTCGCACACGCGGGGCTTGGAAACGTTTAATGAAAGCATTGTTCTCGAGTTTTCATTCGACGTTAACCCTTTGTGAACTTTTTACGTTTGCTCTTTAGCACAGACATCATATAATGGCACATTTTCAATCATCCGGTGCTCGTAACATTTGCTTAATCGGCGTCATTTGCACATCCTACACTTGATGTCCGCGTAATAAGCTAACCTATTTTCTCTTTCACCTGCACAAGTCGTGCTTACGTGCGGAAGAATCTTGGTTCTTTTTAAAACCATTCAAACACTGTTCGTTCGGTCTCTGTAATGCTGTATGTGTACAACGAACACGTAGTGGAGATAAAAAGTAAAAACTAAAAAAAAAGTTTTTTTTTTGTAAGGCCGAGTGAACAAAGTGTGAAGGACATGCCATGTGGTACGCATTTTCGCCGAATTACCCGATACAGTTGTTTGCGTAATTAAACAAACTACACTTTATTAGCGCGAATACCACAATATTTTTGCGCCGATAGTATCATCAACAACATAATCATTTTCAGCAAATCTACGCCATCAGCTTATCATCAGCCTTTCTACGCCTATCTACACCGGTTTTATCTCACGCAACCCTGTGGTTCAAACACACTAATAAGCATACAAGGGAAGCGTCAGGGGCTTTTTCATATCAAAAACCCTTGCAAAGATTGTCTAAAATCACCGATACAAAGTGCGAACTTCTCCCAACAGCTGGGAGGCATGTGCTTGATAAGTACTCTAAATTATTTACTTCCAGCGCTTCATTACAGTTTTCAGATCGGCGACCGTTTGGCCAACTCAGCCCGCTTTTTTCTTTGCGTTTTTTGCCCTGCTTCTTCACTGTCCTTCGTGTGTTATGGTTGAGACAATTTCCGCGTTTTTTTACGCGTATGGAGCCCCGCCGGCACGATGCATGCTTGTTTTTGTTTTTTACACTATCTGTATCACCTTGTCAAGGTATCATATTTTTCAACTTTTGGTGGCTTAACGCACCGACGATGCACCTGGGCTACAAGGAGCCCCGCCGTGGAGTGCAGGAGTGTGGATTAATTCGTACCACCTGGAGATCTTTGAAGAGCGAAGAAATCCTGACAGCACATAGGCATTTTCGCTTTTCTCCTCCACCGGAAAAGCTGCCACTGCGGCAGGGATCGAACCCACCTCCTTTGGCTCAGCTGCTAAACGTCTTAGTCACACAGCCACCGCAGCGGGTGCGTTCAAGCTAGACTCTTCCTGTACATATCATGCATCTATCAGATATTCTCGGCAATACCAAGATGCGAAAATTAGAAAGATCAGAGTATACTGACGCAAACCCGAAAAGAGAAAAACTCTGAAATGTAGCCTACCATTTGACGCTTCACATTCGAAAAAGAAACAAAAACACGCAATTGGCGGAGTTAACACATTAAGCAGCGTGATATCGTAAAGAAAATGATTGGCCGAACGGAACTTTCAAAACCAAAAGCGGAAAAAAAAATAGAACATTCACAATTGTGACCTACAAATCTAAAATTACTCGTCCTGCCCATCTTCCCACAAAAGGACGACAAAAATCAAAACCCAAAGAGAGAGAGAGAGATAGAAAAACATTACTGAAAAACTCCTGCAGAGCAGTTAGGCTACCCCTTCATGGGGGCCGTCACCGTGACGTGGCCTGGACGTCGTCGTGACTGCGTCCTGAGGGCTGCTTCTGGGTTCCGCACATGGGTCCAGGAAGGCTTGCGCCCCCCTCCTCCGCGGCTTCTCCCGGTCGCTGCTTTTCGAGGGCCGCCGCGACCTGCTGGATGGCCTGGAGTTGTAGTCCGTAGTGATAGCTCCTTGTTACAGCCTCCAGCTGCGGTGGGGCCGTTGTCTTCTGGTTTGCCTCACGTGGGTTCACCTCACAGTTCCACAGGATGTGAGCTGTCGTAGCTCGCTCCTTCGCGCACAACCTTCATAGCTCACTGTCATACACAGTGGGGCGAATGTAATTGGCAAGCACCGGGGTGATCAGGGGTCCAGTCTGCAGCTGTCGGTAAAGCACTGCCTCCGCGCGGGTGCGTCGCGGGTGCAGGGGTGGCTTAATTCTCCTATTCAGTCGATACCACTTCACGATATCTTTGTAGTTGATCATCGTATCCTTGCTAATGTCGAACGGTCTCCACACCGGGTCGGCCTGGCTGGCTGCCGCGCGGTTGGCGAGTCCTCTCGCTCCTGTATTGGCCATCTCGTTGACTCTCGTTCCCCCTGCTCGAGACACGTGGGCCCATCTGGGCTGGGAAATATTTGATTGATACCGCTGTCGTGTTGTCTTCCGTCTTGCGCGGGATGTCCGCCACTGCCCTGCACACCCTGTTATCGGCATTGTTCCGCCCTGCTCTGCGGGAGTCACACAGCACCATCTTACAAGCCAGATCCGCGATAGCCAGTGCGTTGGCCACCTCCTCTGCTTGATGTACCTTCTTAGTATAATTACTCCCGACTGTCTTGGTCTCCCCGGTTGATGCCGCAACCACCGCAGTCACCTAGGCTCCAGGGGTGTCTTGATATTCTGCCGTGTCCACGTACACGGCACCATTGTCGGTCGCGTGGAGGTCAATGAGGGCCTTAACTCTGGCTAGTCCCCTTTCCTGATTGTGCTCAGGGTTCATGTTTCTGAGCCCCGGGCATATGTTAATACGGCGGCTGACAGCATCCGGTAACGAGAACCCAAAAAAGAACGATAAAAAACGTATAAAATTGGTGAACTGGACTCATGATGCCCTACGGCTTGCATCTCCACGAAAATTCATTAGTGGAATTTAGAGGTACTTGTTCCCTGTAATCGCGTACAGTGAACTACGGTTAAGATGAACTTGAAAGGAACATGGTAATTTGTTCGTCTCATCAGCTGTGTGTCGTATCCCTAGCCCTCCCAAAAATAACCGGCAACACGCCTTGGTGCGTGCTAATATCTTGTTTCAAGACAGTGTTTGAAGCAGACGGACAGTGGAGGAAAAAATCAAATCTTTTTTTTTATTTTTCTTCGGTCCTTCACACGAACCGAAGCGAACTCATGCTTCCCTTGGGATACGACATTGGTCAGAAGAGCTGCTACCTTCGGAAGCAGGAAATCTCCATCTTCGGTTTACTTTTCATTTTTTTCTACTAGCTTTGCACCTCTGCTCTCTAGAACAGAGCAGCCACAACACGCGCACCGCCCCTTTTTTATCACGAAAGTGTTTTATGCCTGGGTACACAAACCTCACCTACGTCATATTCGTCACGGAAATGACATCACCAGAAAAACTTCCAATGGCGCGGCGGCGCTAGGTTTCGGTTCCACGATCATTCTAGCCTCAATCGGAGGTGAGAAACACCCTACCGACTGAGCCATGAATTCATGGCCCGAAGGTCGTACTAACGCGCCTTATGTCCTTCCATTCCATTTTCCATTCAGATGGTGCTGCCGTATAGGAGAGGTGAAGCGAAGTAGTACGTCATCACGCCAAGGAGCGCTGATAATGGCCGCCTAGAAGGGCAGCGTGTAGCAGCCGATGATGCTGTGTTTATGCGTCTGCCCCGTGTGTGGAACGCCGCTCAGCTTATGGAACGCCGCAGCCGCGTTCCACAGGCTGACCTCGTCGCAACGCAAGCGTCTGGCGTAGACGCCACGTAGCAGGACCAATGTGGTCGCACGTTTGCCTAAGTGATCCGCCAGCAGAACGTCGCTGGACAAACACTCTCACAAGACCACTGAAGACCCGCAAATCATGCTCCTTGCACTATCGCGTACTCTGACTTCACCAAACGATTTGATGACCATCCGTTCCGTTTCGTTCGCACGGTTTGCAAGCGCTTGGCGTTTCCATGGAATTAACTCAATGCTCCGGGACGTGCAATAAAGCGTCTAATGTTGATGCGTCTAACGGTGTCCTACTCACGAAATATAAAGAGCAATGTGCAAGTTCATATCGATGAACAATAAATATTCAAATGCTCCTGTGAAGGTACATTTAACCTTCGTGTTTTACTGATTCGTATAACCCGCCGCGGTGGCTCAGTGGCTAAGGCGTTGTGCTGCTGTGCACGTGATCGCGGGTTTGATTCCCGCCCGCGGCGACCGCTTTTCTGATGCAGGCGAAACGCAGAAACGCCCGTGTGTACTAGATTTCGACGGACGGTAAAAATCGCCAAGTGGTCAAAATTAACCCGGAGCCCTCCACTACGGCGCGATTCATCGCCTACGTTGTGTCGGCGCGTTAAACCCCACAATCATCATCTTATTCGTATGAAGGGAGGATTAACCACTTTTTTCCTATTTTTTTCCGTTGTCTCCATGGCCTGAAAGGTGCTAGAAATGATAGCTTTATCCGCGTGTCTTTTTTTCGCTCCCTCCCTTTTTTTGTGGCAAGAATTCGCTTCGCGCCCTCCTGAAACGTTCCGTGTGTACCGAATTATGAGAATGCGAAGCACATTCCTAGCATGACACGAAGCGGCCACAAGACAAGAAAGTTTTTGAGAAGCACATGAAAATAAAACAGTGCATAGCTGTCGTAAAATTTGACACCTGTTTTATTTCTGTATGATCTATGGAACAGCGAAATCATTTTCCGTATGAATTCCGTACATACGGACAACACGGAAATCATACGGAACGTGATTTTGTGTATTATTGAAGATAGAAATACGAAAACTGTACCAAACGTTTATATTGTGCGAACTCATTAGATTTCCTTGTGTGTGGAACTCATATCTACTTTCATAACACTTGGGGGCTTAACACTCCGTTTTAACTCCGTATTCCCATAATTCCGTATATACGGAACGCTTCAGTAGGGGCGCGCTGTTGTTTCCTTTTACTTTTCGTTCTATCTGGTCGCCGGAATTTCCCGCTGCAACCCGAAAAGGCTGCCATGTTTGCTACCCAGAATCGCCAGCAGTGGTGGTTAGCCCAAAAGTTGTTCGTCTTAACCGAACAGTACGTGCAAGGCTGTTCGTCTTAAGCGGATGTTTTTTTTGCATTGGGTCTCTGGAAACCCAAACAAACATTCCCACGTTGTTCGGCATAAGCAAGCATTCCTCTTAACCGAGCTCGTCTTAACGGGCGTTCACTGTATATGTACAGTCTCCTACATTTTTAATAATATCACGGAAGAGACGACCGATCACCGTGTCAGCGCCTCATCACGATGTCAGCGGCAAAGTAGACGAGAGTACGCGCACACCCATAAAGCCCTAACCTCTGTGAGCATCGTCTGCTACGCTGTTTTGTAGAGAGCGGTATTCCCCCTGCCATTGTATCTGCATGAATTGTTGACAAGGAACAGGGATTATTTGAAGCACCTGCGCATTTCCATTGCGCGTTTAATGTTTCTCTCGTAGATATTGTCCGGAACGTTCATCAGGAGCGTTCACAATGGTTGGATTCTTTTGGCACCGAGCAAACGGCCTTCGACTATACAAAAAGCACGAGGTGGTTCGCTCTAAGGAGAACACCGGAGCAGACGACGGTAACACAGCAGATATTTCTACGCGCGTGCGCGTACTCTCGCTTTTTTTTGCCGCTGGACTCCCTGATAAGGCGCTTACTCCCCGATCGGTCGTCTCTCCCGAGATATTAATAAAACTTTGGGAGGCTTTGCAATATTGGGAGAATGAAACCAAGGAAACATTACCCAGCGATAACCCAACATATCTGGCTGCTCCTGGCCTAATGAGTCTCTAAAAAGCACCAAGAAGACAGGTGGTGTAAGAATGTAAATTATTCGCAGATTGTTCTGGAGATTTAGGAAAAATTTTCACTCGCTTTTTGCGCCCTGGCATACACAAAACAAAACAAATCTCTTACCTTGATATGGTATCAGCTCAACAATATGTTTCTTCTTTGTGCGCATACCTAATCGTTCTACTTTAGTGGCTCTATTAGTTTAAGGCTGTAATTTAGCTACACAGGAACTACGGAAAATATAAGTCGGCGCACACGACAGCATATTACTCCACACCAAGTTTTCTAACTCTAAAAAAAGACCCCCCTCCAATACTGAGCAGAAAGTGCTCCGTATTCCGACAGCAGTCCTTTTGAGTTTTGTTTTTCTATGTTTGGCAATTCCAATCCCGCCAGTTTGCTCCCTGGTCTGACCAACTCAAGCTACATTCTTTAGCGCTACTCGTATGCACTTTCTTGCCTTGACCCTGTGGCGTAACTCATATTTAAGCTATCTGAGTATTTTCAAAACGAAATCTCAAATACTTTTTGAGCAGCTCGAATATACCGGCGCGGTATTTATGGCAGTACCCTGGAATACCTAAGCCAGATATTGCACGTGCGCGAGAATCGGCAAGTTCGCACATCGCTGTGAGCAATGCGCAAAAACTAACGGCGCTCTTTTCAATTTCCCTACTTATGCACCGCTGTTATGACGTCAGTTCGGAGGTAGTTGCCATATTGGCTCTTTCTGCTTAACGCCACAGTTTCTAGAGGTAACACAGTATTAGGTAAATCTAGATATTGTATCAATTTATTTTTCACTACGAAGATTTGTTGCTTGAAACTTATAAGAACGGCCAAAGAAATGTTCTTCTGTCGCATTTCCTGTACAAACTGCGCCGCTGTGCACTAACATCGTGTATGCCTAAACCTATACGCAGTGATTTTAGAGGGCGCGCGGACTTGGTGTGCAGAATGCCGTACTTTGCTCTGAACCAGACCACTCAGAGTTTCTTGATTCAAAAACGCCCTACCATCCTGAGCTAACGCTTGCGAGCGTACGAGTTGTCCTTGCCCCAGCTGGCGGAGATCTGGCGTCGGCGGGTGCGCGAAAAATCGAAGACGGCTCCAGCGAACCTGATTCCGGTGTCTGGTCGCCTGCATTTTTAGCGACTTTAAGGCGCAGAGTGCCCGAGTACCGGCCGAAATTCATATCCGTGCTTATCGCTTCGGGATCTGTGCATTGTGTGAGGGAATGCAAGCAAATATCCGCCGGTAGCAGAGTCCGAAAACCCACAAGCAGGCACCAAAGCCTCCACCGGACTCACAGCACCGTAAATGGGCGACTTTACTTGCCGGGGGATAAAAAAGAGAAAACTCGCCGGCCCGTGATATCGCCGCCAAAGAAAACGTCCGAAACCGCATCACCGGGGGCCTCTCGGTGAGAGGTGCTCAGCCTTCGTCGCGCTAAGCCAAGGTTGAGTTCAGAGGGAACGGCACCAACGCGATTATGCGCGTTTTTTTTTTTTCATCTCACGTAGGTGCGGTGATACTGAACGGATTTTAATAACTCTTCCGGTAGGAGATGCCTGGCACAATATACCTTATCCCAGAAATATATTTCAAATGGTCGGTGATAAGTGTTTCTAGGTCCCCACGAAAACAAGGTTCTTCTTCTGTGAGTCCTATGTCAGTGCAGCGGTTCGATATGAGTGTTTTGGAAAACAAGATGCGTTCTTGTGTACCTCAATAACCACTAATTCCCAAGGAATTACTAGCCTCACTGCATTATCTGCACTCCTAATAACCATTATATCTCGTCTCAGAGCACTTCAAGCACCGACCTGTATTTGTTTGGGGCTTTTAAACGCGTCAGTTTGCTCATAAAGCTATTAGGGGTGAATTCCCTTAGGGGTTCAGGCTGTCGGAGTCACCTGTCGTCTTCATATCGTTTCATGTAGTCACGGAACAAAAACATCAGGACACTTGTTTTCAAACGCCTCGCACTAGAACGTGATGCGCACTAAAATGACACACCGGGACATGGTTTTGCAAAGCCTCGCACTAGAAAGTCTATTCTCCGTGGGCATAAACACGTTTTAAAAGAACATACCGGGACCTTAGTTTTCAACGCCTCGCGCTAGAACGCTTCGGCTTCAAAGACACTACCCTTTAGAAGCGAAGCTGTATACGTCTACCCTTCACCCCCCCCCCTCCCCACACACACACACTTTTTCACCACCGTCGCAAAAACGCCAAGGCACCAAGAACACACTTTATGCTGCATGCGCCAACTTTCCTCAGGTTTTACGTTAGCGTAGATAGCCCGGGATTTTCACTGATGCATTAGGTTCAGCAGTGTATCCACCATCTTGTTTAACGGGACACTGAAGTGAATTTGTCAAGCTCCCGTTTTTGCTTTCACTGCGTAGACGGGCTCAAATTAGCACACTTTTCATCGTTTATCCGGTTGACAAATCGATAATTACTTTACAAAGCGCGAAAGAAGAAAAACTACCATGCGCGGTTTGCGGCGGCCGCCCCAACTAAGCCTGTGACGTTGGGAGGAGGGGGCACCGTGATTGGACGATGCCCAAAGTAAGCAATTAAACAAGTTTCGGTTTCGGTTTCGGTTCTGTAAAACACAACCAATGGCGTTGTTGGATGGGCATTCTCAATATCTCAGTAATCACCGTACCGCGCTTCTGCCATGTTGTCGGCTGTAAAATGCATAAGATAAGCCTCCCAGGACGGCATGGAATCGTAGCAATTGCTAGCCGAGCCCTACGCATTGCATGAACGCCCTCCGCGTCCCCGCAGACGCTCAAATGCCATGCGCTTTTCCCCTATATTTGGAGCTTGCCTCACTCATGCCTGTATCGTAAAAAGCGTGTTCGCACCAGCCCAAGGGTCTGTTGATTCTGGCCTGGGCCCACTGCCCGCAAGCAGTCGGTACCTATGGCAACAGCACGCCAATGAGAACTCGCCAGTGCGCCAGTGCCAGCCTGCGCGCGTTCTGTGAACTAGTTCGTGGAATAATGAACGTTGCGGCCCCCTAAAAAAGGTGAAGTCAGTATAGAAAACATCGGCGGAAAACCAAAAAGTTAACATTAAAAAAAAACAGCACGTACCTACGGGGATTTGAACTTGTGTCTCGCAAAACACTTGCACTGACATACCTAGCGCTCTAAACCACTCGGCCACAGGCGAGCGCGACTGACCTTGGAAATATAAAGTATACAATGTACAACCAGTTTACACTTTTATTTAGTTTTAGCATTCCAAGCAGCTTAGGTGACTATTTGTTGTTTTGCGCTCGTGCAGTAAGCATCCCCCAAGTTTCCACAATATCTCACGTCTAGCAATTGCATTTCTTAGACGGAAAAGTGTTCACAGATACGTAGTCGTGCTGCTGACCGCTGTGCTTGTTCACCCAGCGCATAAAAGTGCTTCCCGCACCCTAGTTTTACGCTGTACGGTAAAAATATCAGTTGATTTTATTTCCTTAGTACCTATATTGACTTCGCTGACTCTTCTCCCGCTTTCAAGAGGCCTTATATTTTCCTACTGGCGTACCAGTCAGCGAAGCGTCGCATGTGCGCTTGTGCAGCGCTTGTGTGAAGCGACCTTGACTTGGAGCTAGATACAGTGTACAAACTAACCAAGTAAAGAAAGGCACATTCTTCCATTCACAAACGTGTCCTGGCTTCGGTTCAAATGAGCGAACGAATTGCGACGACTCGTCGCGGCCGGCGGACGAAACGCTGGGCCGACTGACTCTGTCTGAAAGCCGGGGAACCGTGCAGTAGCGCAGCCAATTGGGAGCTCGGCTCCTCCCGACGTCACACGAAAACGCCACAGAAAGTGGGCGAGCGTAAAGAGAGGAGGACAGCATTTTCGAATTAATTTTTCTACCTAATAAAATCGCGTAAACGCGCCCAGAGTGGTCGAAACATGGCCTGGGGACTCCGGACTACAATTTGCGCTAGTAGTCCCGCCATGTTTACATATCACTTCAGTGTCCCTTGAAAAGCCGCATTCGAAAACAATCGCCATTTGCGTGCTGTTTAGTTTGCCAACCACAATGTAAAAGCAAATGTTGCCATCAAACTATACTATAAAGCACTTGAAAATTTCTCCATCTACCATTCTCTACTGCCACTAAAGAAGTACTCCGTGAAGATTTTGGACAATTTTATTTTTGATTGCAATGGCGTTTGCCAGGTGACTGTGCATGTAGAGCTTTTGATGCGTTACAAAGCATTCAATTCAGGTTTAAAAGTCATTTTCGTATACATTGTGTGTGTTTTTTTCTTACTTGGCACAGCAATGACCGACGTAATGGACGAGTCTGTCGGCGCCGTTATCAAAGCACTACAAGATGAAGGAATGCTGAATAACTCAATCGTCGTGTTTATTAGTGACAACGGGGGCACGTCTATTGGCCCTCACTCAACTCGAAGCTTCAACTGGCCCCTTCGTGGCACCAAGCTCTCCCTCTGGGAAGGCGGCTGCCGCGTTCCCGGCTTCTTGTGGTCACCTCTGCTCGCCAAGCAGGGACGAGTGTCTCAGCAACTGATGCACATCACCGATTGGCTCCCCACACTGTACAGAGCTGCAGGTAACGTGCGTGTTCAGTCAACGCCCTCTCGTTGCCTTTCCATCTCTGTAGCCTTAGCGTGTGCTCCTGTCTTGGCCTGTCAGCTAAAGTCACTGGAACTAGATCCATCTGACCTTCCCCTCATTCCTATCGTGTGGACCCCTGGCCATGCCGGCCTTCCTGTCAATGAGCCCACCGACACACTCTCCCCATAAAGGACCCAAAGGGCGACTGAAAAAGGCGTAAGACAGATACGGGGTGATTCGGAGACATCAGGTTCCAGCATTCCACCCCACGAACGTCACAAATATACACTCACACTCGCCAACTACCACTCACAAAGAAAATATTTATCCCCGCCCCATCAGTCCCTATCACGCGCCGACACAATGTCATGGATGCAGCTGCAGACGCACATGCTCCCAAACTTACACCACAAGCACCTCTTATTTCCCAAGCATTACCCTAGGAACTGCCCGGCTTGCAATAGCCGCATTACCACCCTCTACCACTCTGTACAGAAGTGCCCACGACCACCGGGCGGGCTCACCTGTATACGCATCTCCACCCTCCTCCCTTGAGAGGGAGTCTGATCTGTCCAACACTGCCCCGCAAGACTATCAACGGCTGATCTAGTGGGCCCGGCGGACAGCGTCTGCCATTAGAGTCCTGAACAGAAGACCCCACTCATTGATGCTGCTCTTCCACCAGCACATGAGTGCAATAAATGTTTTCCCCACCACCACGAAGGAAAGTATCGACATCAGCGGGCAGAAGGCGTGCAACATTGAGGTGTTGTTGCCAAATTCGGTACGGTGCACCGGGCTCCTCGTCTGCTTCAAATAGAAGTCGCCGCTCGCGTGTGGGCGAACGTTTTTACTTTTGGCGAAGTACCCCCTGTACTGTTTTGGAATTTTAATTACAAAACAGTATTTCTCTTTGCACAGTAACGATATTAACGTCAAGGAGAATCACACGCTTTTCGTTGACCTGTCATAGTTGGTTGCTCTGTTTAGAATATTAATCGCACTGTTTGGGTGAATATTATCTTCGTCACAAGTGGCTCCTTTTACCGAATGCTGCCAAGAATTGTTGTCCCACCTCTTTTATAAGGCACACCTTTTAACATGCATTGCTGCGTACGGCGCTTGTCAGCGAACATCTGCTTCATGAGTACTCGCCAGCGTGGTCGGGATTACTTCCGAAGATATCGGGTGCGTACCAGGGAACAACTTGGCTATGCGTATGCCCCAGTTGAGTAAACTGAATTTCTTTTAGATCTCCGGGGGTGGGGGATGGAAAGGGGCTCACAAAATGCAAAACGTCGGAGGGTAAATGCAGACATTTAAATTAAAAATCAATTTTAATGTTGAAAACCCTAAACAACCTTCTATCCGTCAGAGGCAGCCCTTAGGAGCCTCAAGTGAAGCTATAAAACCTGGACTTTTCGCACACCCTTTCAAAAATTGATTATAGGGAACACAGGAGGAGGACCATTCGCGAATGGAGCGTAAGCACGGTGCGTTTAACGTGCAGCGCAGCATCTTTGAGCTCAATTATATAAGATATAAATAGTAAACAAAGTTGTATCCGCAGTAGCCCAATAAGCGTTCAGTCTTGAGATTTGCCCAGCGACGGTTTTGTAAGCTTGTTGTGAGATGCAGTTGCCTCTAGTCAAGGCGAGATCACAAGTTTAGCGCGGCAACCCAAGTGATTACGAACGTGTCAAATCTAGAAAGAAATAGCCGTCCTTTCTTCCCTACCAGGCAATGTTCCTATTTTTCTTCCTACAAATGCCTCTCATTTTTTTGGGACACGCGATAGCACGCTATGCCAGTGCTCCACTAATCAGCGAGGGTCCCTTCTGCGCCCCGAAGAAGACTGGCCTAAACTGCGTAATCGACTCCGTACAGTGGAGGTAGCCTTTCCGAGTTTGTACAATTCAACCCTCCGGTTTAGTCCGTAACACGAGCCTAGGTCCAACGCCATGCAAATCCACAAAGAAGCAACTTTAAGTCCGTACTTCACACAGGATGGTATCTCCTGTGGGGACCCGTTTGTCCTGTCGAATTCTTCGCTTACATATCTATCGTCGCTTCGCAGTTGCCTTGCGCCTTCGAATAAAATAAAGTGTCTTTCCAGCCAAAAGCACAGCAACACGGCATTATGTTATCTTTTGAATGACGTTCTAGTACGTAATGTAATAAATGAAATACGGATGAAAGCGATGATGCAATCTGTTTGCCGCACGATCCCAGCCACCGCTCACGGAGAGAACCTAGCAATTATGTATACCGACTGTGATAGCCGCGCACCACATTACCGAAGCGGACCAATGAATGGAGAAAAGAAAGACGACGCTTCTCGATTTCCAGGAAATTTACTGTCACCTACTTTGAAGAGCGGAAGCTCTTAGAGATAATTTAAATGGTTTTTCCCGCATTGCAAAGGTGGCCCTTTTGGTGTCTGGGTGTCAAGCCTTCGGAGTGTCAAGCCTTAGCCTTCTGTATATTTTCTGCACAAAACAATTCTGCCCCAAACGGCCAACCAGGCCCAACCATGTCCCGCTACTCGTGCTACTCTCCCCCAATTGTTAATCTTCTCAGTGCTTCACTCACATGTGCAGTTACTATTGAAGCGACGCGTGGGGGAAAAACAGGCATGCAGGTGCAACGTACTCTATCGCCGCGTTTTGTTTTCTGTAGCTTGCTAGAGCGCCGCTACTACGGCGATGTCGATCATCGATTCCCTTGGAAGCCTAGCTAAACACGCTCTCGAATTACTTAAGGTTCGAATAGTACGTTTATTTTGCGGCCCCTAATGGCGCGAGAACAAAACAGGTTTTCCTTGCACTCCCATTGAGTAGTGGGTGGCGCGTTTGGCACTGAAAAAATACAGATGTGGGTCAAGCTTTAACGTTGACGTGAGGGCGAGCTCTAGGTTCCGTGTTAAAGACCACTGGATGGGCTACCAAACTAGGCGTCCCTACTGTTCGCATTAAATTCAAGTGATGCAACAACCAATACAATGCAGGCAACGTTGGTTTAATGTTGAGCATTCTGATTGACTTTGCTTGCAAAGTAAAAAGCCCACTACTCGAAGCGTAAGTTTATTTCGAACCGGTAGATTATTCGCCGGCAATATCCTGTATAAACAAGGTACACTTCGCGCAGGCCAGTGCACTTATTCAAGATTTCAGCGTTCACACAGACGTTAAAGAAAACCCTATAGACGTTCTTCTGGGAATTGCTTGGAGGCACATGCAGTGCAATACAGTTTCAAACAAGTAGCTGTCCTCTGTCTCCTGCAGTCTGCAATTGGTACCTACTACAAGGATTTAATCAAGTAGACATTCACGGCGAGTCAAATAAACTGTAGTGATTGTTTTTGAAGCAACCCTACTCAACAATGAAAATAATTCGTCTGCTTCATTACAGAACTTTATGACAAGGGCAAAGCCTGAAATATCTTTCCAGCGCAAGCAAAATTATTGCTTACTTGTATTTTAAAATAAATATAATTTTCAAATTTGGTCTGTGTCATTGCGCTGCTGAACTTAACAATGCCATTTTACTCATTTGTCTAGTGTCTATGCATACTGACCTGTATCCTGTGTCTAGCTCTACGTAGAATTAGGCGGGAAATGTAGAAACCTGTTCGTGGAAAAGGTATATTTAAGTCATATAATAATATTCACAAAAAAGTTCAGTCAAAGAAGAATCATTTCTTTCTTTACGCAGACTAAGATTTGCTGTAAGCCGATGTGTACAACAAAATAAATATACACAAACCAAATGCGTCTCCCCTACTCTTGTTCGAAATTCGCCTTGCTTTCTGTGGTGTTTATATTTAGGTGGAAACCCGGACCTGCTTCATGTGGATGGTATTGACATGTGGCGGCAACTTTCACTAGACTTGCCATCGCCACGAACCGAGATATTGTACAACATTGACCCCTGCGATAACACTTCAGCTCTGCGCTACCACAACCACAAGCTTGTGTTGGGAAGTGTTCGAAATGGCATTTTCGATGATCGCATCATGACCACAGGCGGGTCGCGGCCTCAAGACGATGTGGACGACCTTACGGCCAACTCGAAGGTTGTGCAAGCGCTCAGGTACACCAATGAATATTTTACTACATTGCAGTTCTGCGCGTCATTACAGGTCTGGTCCACGTTTGTTTCCGCCACCCAGCACTTTATGTTGATGTAAACAGTTCTAATGTTTGAAACATCTGCTTCTTGCCGTTCACAAGCTCATCATTTCTTGGGGAGTCTGCGCGTCGCACCAGTATCTGAGCTGAATGGGGTCGGGAAAAACCACTTTTCCTAGACGGTTTGAATACTAAAGGACATTATTTCTGGTCGTCACGGTTGCCACGAGCCAATTATTCGGTAAAACAAACGCAAGCAGCCAATAAACAACTTTCGAAACTTTCCAGTCTACTTCGCAATTAATAAAATTAAAGCAATTTATAGTTACAATACACAGCATGTGTCGAAGAAAACTAGCCCACATGATAGAGATCATATACGTACATGATTTGAAGATCGTAGCGTACGAAAGTAAGGGATGGTAGAGACAGGTTGGTCTCCACCATCGTTGTACAGTTCGCGCTCAATTTTTCAAAGCCGGACTACCGACTACGCCCACCGGTGACGCTAGTACATGTACAGGCAGCAACGTTTGCTTCCTAAAACATTATCTTCAGGGTGTATTGTCTTGTTTCTCAACCTTCATTACTCACTCCGGGCCACAATGCTGCACTTCAGCAAACAATTTATATTTTTAATATATTACGTGGTTCCGGGCTAAAAACGTTTTGTTATATACAGCATAGAGCTAACAAATTTACCAAAGGCTAGTTGTTTCAAATTGCAGAAGGTTGCTATTTCTGTTCATGCCCAAACAAGCGAAATTCTCTAGAGAAAACGTTGCGAACCAGAAACCGTTTACCCAGAAGGTACTTTTTATTCGAATCATATTACTGACGTTTCTGAAATGCCAAGGTAGAACTTTCCTAAATGCAACTACACTTTATTTTAAAAAATGCCGCATGTGTCGGGAAGCCAATAACTCGTTTTGATGAAGTTTGGTCAGTTCGTTCCCACAAAAAATACTGGGAGCAGGCAGTGCCACATTATTGGGAACAAAATACAAAACAAAAGTAGTGACAACGCACTAAAATGCCAGAAAGTAGCCTTACATCACGATATGTGAGGAACCACAAAGAATAAATAACAGGCAGCTCTAATACGACGCACAGCGAGAGAACGAACAATATAACGGTGAGCCAGCGATAAAGTGGAAATGACAAAAGCAAAAACAGAAGGCAAATGCATCTTTCAAAAATTAAAAAAGCTAAATGTGAACTCCGAAATTCTTTCCGCATGCTGAAACGTAAACTACGGTCACCGACAATCGAATCTGAGTTACAATGTGCCCGGTCATTCTTTAAAAAAAATTGCCTACACAAATTTGAAATAGTTTATTGACCTGTTTTGGGGGTTCAGGGGCGATGGCGTTGTGCTCCTAGGTTAAAGGGTGCGCGTTCGTGGTCATTTTGCGTTCAATATTCCAAGGAGATCGAAATTAATCTGGAACACTCCACTACGTGGCCCCTGATAATCCAGGTCTGGTTTCGGGGCAGCACACTTTGCAATGAATCAACCAATAAATCAGTAGTTCTTTGACAACGGGCACATCATACCTAACTCTTCTTCTCATTGGAAAGCAATTGCAGAAAATGTTTGATTGATTGTGGGGTTTAACGCGCCGACGCAACGCAGGCGATGAGGCGCGCCGTAGTGGAGGGCTCCGGATTAATTTTGACCACCTGGGGATCTTTATCGTGCGCCGAAATCTCGTACACACGGGCGTTTTTGCTTTTCGCCTCCATCAGAAAAGCGGCCGCCGCGGCCGGGAATCGAACCCGCGAACTCGTGCTCAGCAGCGCAACACCTTAGCCACTGAGCCACCGCGGCGGGTTGCAGAAAATGTTAACTTGAAGCCAAAAAATATACTACGTGTACTTCATTTCAATCGTTTAATTCTCATGAAGGTAAAGTGGAAAATAAAACTATAGGATCACATACATCATAGAATATTCCCCTATTCTAACGAAGACAAAGTATTTCTGTAGGACCAATCAAATTAAATCAAATCCATTAAAGAACTGAGCTGATCCTGCCAGAATTGTCACACCAGTTTCAGACGCAAAAATGTACACCACCGGCGGCATCCTGCTTCGACACAGCAGAATGCCCACTTGCGGCGGTGTCTTGAATAGGAAATCGTGCGGGGCCTGTTTATCTCTGGTACGTCTACCTGCTGTTTCGGAGGCCAGCCTGTCATACGCGTGTTGCGATTTTATCGGTTGTGACAGTTGGCTTTCGAATGGAAACACGTGCGCTTACACTCGGCTCAAAAATGCGCTGTTTGAAGTATTGGAGGCCGCCGAGCCGCAGCAGATTGAACCTTGACGCACTGCCATGTGCTGAAATGATGGCGTGCATCCCGTCAACCATTGGGCGCGCCTTTTTAGGGCTACACGCTTTGTGCGTTGCCAACTAGATATATTTTGTTCGCCGCAAAGCACACGTACCGTCATGTCAGCCACGGATAGAGTCCGGTGTAACAAATCTGGGCTGAGCGCATACACACCGCTCTTTCGTTTCTGGCGAGCCATGTTTACAATTTCTTATGTAGTGAGGGTGCAGTCACAATAGAGACTGAAACGAATGCACAACGTATTCTGTCTAAAGCGGTGCCCTAATTTCACCAACATCGTTTCTCGCTCCTATTGCATATGCAGCTGTTAAGGCGAGATGAACCAGCCATGGCATAGAAAAAAGTGTTTGAAGTGTTTAGTAAAAAGTAAAAGTAGCAAACCCTTGCGGAACAAAACCCTCTTCTTGCTGTTCATTTCACTGCACTTCGGTGACGATATTTAACAGAAATGCAGAGCACGCAGCAGACGAACGATATGCTCAATCTTAAGTTCATTCTTCACAATGTCGATGATATACTGCAATCAACCGATGATAGAAAAAGCACCTGTCCTCCCTCGGGACATACACATAGTTTAAATTTTGAAAAGCTAAAAATAGTCTAAATAAAAAATGTACAAAACCTGAAAAATGGTCTATTTAAAACAAAGCTGTCACCCTCAATTGCCAAGGCTTCACATTACCGCAAAATATAAAATCTGGAACCGCAGTCATAGCCCCAGTCAATAACTTCCACTCCTAATATTAGCGAAAGCTTTGACAGGAACAACCAACGCAAAACCGGTAGCACTAACTATGGTGGTCGACTGTACCATCGACATACGCATGAAGTAATGCAAAATAGGGCATGCGGAATTCATCATTCGTGTGAATAAATATCGGATTTTCCCAGTGTAATTTCGTGGACTTCTTTCTTTTCCTGGTGTTGCGGTTTGTCGTACTACACATAAAATCACGTGGACCCAGGACAACTTTTCGTAACGAGCTCCTGAACACTACCAGGTATACCACCCACAGCCATGAGCATCCGAAGCAAGTTCATGGTTTCTGTTGAATCGGGTTAGAAACTTTGTGTATTCCCATTCTTGGAAAGCACTTATAGGGCTACGCAATATTAACGCAAGTCTTTCTATGTCTCAGTGATGGTGTAGATCGACTAAAAAACACATTTCACGAATGCAAACGTTCTTTCTTAAAAAATGTGATTTTGGGCGTAGTGAGGAAAAACGTCATCCCGTAGTCAAGATCTAACCTCGGTTCCTCGTGCTGTGAAGTCGACGTCTGTCTGATTGCTCCATGGCGACACAGTTGAAGCACTCTGGATTTGGAAGTAGGTGCATGGACGTGCACAATTACTAAAATCGCTCGCCCCTCCGTGAAACGATGACGATGGTTGAGTGGGAAGCTGTCTTCCTGCGAAATTAAGCGGCGATGGGTCACACTGAAAGCCGCTTCGTAAAAAAACTTGACTGTGTGCGCGTCATAATCAGATCTAAATAAGTTAAAGTCCAAATCGTCTACGAGAGAAAGCGTAAAGCAAACCTACAACCAAGGAATTAATATCGAGAAATCTTCTTTTTCACCCGTCGTCGTTAGACGCAGCAGTGCGTCATTTTTCTAAGAGCTGCTGGGTGTACTCATACGCACTTTGCATCCTCACATCATTGACGTGCAGAGCGGTTGACAGGCATTTACGGTCTTCGGTACGGTATTATGACTGCGTGCCTTCGTTTGTTCGTATCAAGTTACTCTGTTGGGGTATTATTCGATTTTTTTTGTTTTTCTCGTGGGTGACTGCCTTACCATAAGTTATAACGCAAGTTACCATATTCAAGGGTTCTGTAAGGACCGTATCTCTTCGCTGATATGGTGTCTTAGGAATGTATTCTGGCGTTGCCAGCAAACTTTTGCCTCCTGAGCACAACACAAAATATTAAAAAGCGGTGAATCGGTTCGAGCGACGAACACTTGAATAGCGGCAGATATGCTTTACTAACGCCTATATGGTAACACTACCATTACGATATTTCAAAATTCCTAACTCACGACTAACAAAATGACTGCGGGTTAGCTCAGCTAACCTTGGATATGCAAACAGAAAGTTCCCTTAGCCTGTTTATGTCCTGGTTTCACTTGGTTAACCCTTCATTTAGCTGTAAAGATAATATTTCTCCAAAGCCTGGCTTGGTTACGGTTGTGGTCGGGCTTGCTGCATTTCCCTAGCGGAACAGATCGCCGGATGATATCCGTGCGGTGGTGAGATGCGGCTTTCCGATGACGGCTCAAAGACTGCAGCTCTCGCGCGAGGCTCAAATAAGATGGCGGGGATTCACTCTCATTAATGGGTAAGGTCCCATGCACGCTGCGACTCGCGTGGTCACACCCGAACAAGGTGCGGCGAGCTGATGCGCCGAGCCGGCAGTGGCGGCGGAAGCTGCGAAAGCGGCTGTCCGTGGAGCTCGGCCTGGCCAATCAAGTGATGCGTTGCAAAGGATATTCCGCAGTTTGGGTCAAATGAAGGTCAAATTTTCCGCGATGTCAAAACCACTCGACCAGATCAGTAAATGTTTGGTTTACGAGAGTGAAATGCGTGACCTTTGTAGTGGCATTAGAATGTGGCAAGGCCTGGCGTCTGTTGAGCGCCTCGCTACCCAGACGTACCCGGTAATACTATATATAAATGAAATACGTCTATTTAAATTGTCGTTTATTTTGCTGCGGTATGTTTATGGGCGCATCTGAACCTGATCTAACCTAGAACGTACAAAGAACATGTGGCAATCTTAAATTAGGGGCTTGATCAGTACGGTATAATCGTAAAAAAAGATCCCGTATATATTTTGAATGACCCGTGTTCACCTTCCTGCAATTAAACACGTGCTGTGCCACGTATGTTGTTGGAGTTATTGCTGTTTGCCCCGCGTCCGGAAATCACGTCCGTTGTTTTGTATTAGACCTGTCAATGAAAGTCGCAAAGATAAATAAAGCTGCGGGAGCAAGAAAAAGCTTTGCAAGGCAATACCCATGCGCTTCTGTAGAGCTCAAGGATGGGCTGCTGCTTGTGCCAATTTAACATCACGCAGATGGCACATAATTCTGGGCCGACGACAGTATCGAGAAAAACCAGCTACGGAGCCACTATATTGCTAAGGGTTATAGATTAAATAGATCACTGATCCATTGTTGTTTGTACTGCATAATCGAGATATTGTGTATACACGCTACACAGGTGCATAACATTGTATTATGACATGCATGCAGGCTTCTTTATAACAGCAGCATGCGATTTCGTCCAAAATGGCGAGAACAGGCCGTCGTTTACTGCCAAGAGAATGGCTCTGAAGGGACAAACTTTGTCAGCGGCCAGCCTCCCTACCTGTTTGACCTTTCCAAGGACCCGTGCGAGCTGAAAAACTTGGCATCAAATCAACCCGAGGTACACGAGGCAGTGACGCAACGAACTTGTTTTTTGCAGAGCAATTATTGTTCAGAATTTTTTCAAAACTTCGTGCATTTGAGAATCATGGGGATCAGTGGGGCTAGGCTAATGGTGCAACAAAGCATTGCAATGCCATTTACGCTTCAGGAATATGTTGGCTTTCTGCCGTTTTTTAGTGCCTTTATGTTCTTAACCGCATCAGGGAACAATTTCCACTTGCAACACACTGTGGTAAAAACCGGCTTATGCTCTTTTGTGTGTTTTGAAAGGACGCCAAATGCACCACAGTGCAACACGGGTAGTCGAGCAGAGACGTACGAGCTTGAATTCACCCCGTTATCTTTTTTGTGGCGAGACAGGGAGAAAGAGGGGTAAAGCGGAAGCACGAAAACAAGGAATAGATGAAGTTGAAGTGCAGTAAACTGTATGCAAAGGTGTGAATTGCGTGGAATGTTATTTGAATAGGCAATAGCGAATGAAAATTTTGCTGGAGAAAAGCAAACAGGAATTGGAAGAAGGTATGGTGTGGGAGGAAACTAGGTGAATGAGAGCGCGCACGAGAAGAGAGGAGAAAAAAGCGATAGTCTGATGGAGAGCCCACGCAAGAGGGTGTTGTGTTCGCCCATCAAAGAGATGGAAAAAGTTTCAGATCCGAGGCGGGCCCTGGGGCGTGCAGGTGCTCTAGCATGATGACGATGATTAGTGGCTCTCCATCTGAATCGGGGTTCGGATTTCAGCAACGAAATTTTATGTTTTATTGCACTAACTTTCCCTACTCTTACCTAACCTAAGGTATTTGCCTCCCCCATCTCTCCCTCACCCCTTTTTAAGCTCCCATCGCCTCCACCCCCCTTTTTCAAACCTTGCTGTGCGAAGGTCTCATTTGTTTGATTACTCCCCTTACATATAAATGTTTTCCCTACTTTTCCTCCACCACGGTGAGTCCGGCGCCCCCTCCAAAGAAGGGGGGGGGGAAGAGTAGCGCGTCCTTGGTACTGCACTCGAGTTTGTGGTCCGTGTATCTCAGCAGCCGCCCTGCCTTCTCCCCGTCGTTGTGCTGCGTTGGAGAAGGGCGTGTTCTGTGGTTCCGGGTTTGCCGAAGGGGAGGCAGACCGGTGTCGCTTCTCTACCGAAGAGTTGTCAGCAGCCTGGAGTTGTTCTCTCCTGAGAATATCCTTGAAAATATCCAGCTAGCGCGGAATCAGGCAGGCGTTTCTTCGTATTTGGCAGAGTTTTAGGTTAATATTTAATAATAGAGAGTTTTACCGTACCGTTACCCTTGTTTGCGTTAACGCTTACCGGGTTTGCGGGAGTCGACTGCGCATGCCCGACGAGTTGCCGGGAACGGTAACTTACTGGCACAGCCTTTACCGTAGCCACGGCGCTTGCCGGGCAGACGAAGTGTACCCTGTCGTCTTGGTTACAGAAAATGCAGTGCGCTCGGCGCTTGATGCACGGTACAGCCGCGGTAAAACTGTTCCTAGCTGATGTTGTGTATTACATTTTTCTCGTTAAATGGTGCTCAGGAGTACGAAAAGCAGCTATTTTCTCCCGGATGGGTGATCGAAATGGCCGCCCCTGCTGTTGCCAAGCCTCGTCCGCCTCAAATAGTTCACATAATTTTCTCAGCGCGCAATGCGCTTTCGCGTTCACGAAATTGTGCTAGGCAAAGTATTGTAGGGTATTAAGTGATTATTTTAACATAGCTTTACCCATTTCATGCCGAAACATTTGGCGCAGACGTAAATTCTGGATACCTTGATTCCCACTGTACTCACCAGCATAGGTCGGCGTACTCACTCGTGAGTACACTCATTTGTACTCATTTGTACTCAAACTCACGACTGAGTACGATGATGAGTGAGTACACACCCAGAAAAAAAAAGTGAGTATGATGACGAGTGAGTACAGGGGTAAGTCAACTACTCGTGAGTACAGTACTCATGAGTACACTACTCATGAGTATGAGTACTCATGAGTACAGCATTCATGAGTACGAGTACTCATGAGTTTGAGTACTAATGAGTATGAGTACTCATGAGTACACAGTACTCATGAGTACACAGTACTCGTGAGTACACAGTACTCATGAGTACACAGTACTCATGAGTACAATACTCATGAATACTGGTTTTGCGAGCGCTTGCACTCTTGATTATGTGCACTCGTGAGTACAGTACTGCAAACAAGTTTTATCACGAGCTCGAGTTTGGACGCGCGTGTACGAGTCGCAAACATTAGCAGTGCCGCTGTGCAGCTTAACTGTCAAGGATGTCAAAATTAGACAACGAAAACTGCACCTCCCCCCTTTCCCGGTCCCTGTTTGGCGCTGTAAGCGTTTCGCGGCGGTCGCTTGCAAAGGGGTCACGGTGAAAAGGGAAAAACGAGGGGGAAAAACGAGTAAAAACGAGTTGCTCTTCTCCTAGGGCACTTGTTGACTACCGCAGTTATTTTTGTTGACGCGGCCTGTGAACGCATGGCGGCTTCATTGCGCGTGCTCCCTTCCAGTTGTTTTAGGGGAGAGGCGGTGGAGGCTGCTAACAATGGACGCATTAGGCGTACTGAAATCCCTCTTTTTCGGTTTTCAGAAGTTTTCGTAGACGCGTGTCGCGCTGTGTAGTCGTTTTGTGAACCGAACCGCCCATTTCAACAGTCGCAGTTAGTTTACATAACTCGCGTCAAACCGACTACGTGGTTTGTAACGTTTGTCTCACCGAAATTGTCCGCGCCATTTCGCTGTGAGTATTCAAGCGAAAATTAGGCTGATGTACGTGCGCCCATATGGTTTTATGAGGTTCCCGTTTTGATACATTTTACTCAGGTTCGCTAGTATAATGGTCTCGTGTAGTGCCATTTACAAGTGAGCATATAGCCCCACCGTACAGGTGCGGTGGCGGAATTTGCCCCAGCAATGCAAATAAAATATCCGAGTACACCTAAGCACGTTTGTGAGTTGTGAATCGGACATCATAATATCCAGTTGAACGGTTGCGACGCCTTGTTTAGCCTCACATATTTTGTCGCAGAGCTCTGGCGTCTTGCCGCTGGAGGAGCGTTTTGCTTTCGAATGGCTTTACTTTCGAGTGGCAACCCCATTCGCCGCTTCTCGTTTATGCCACCGTGTAATGACGACGCTTGCGATGATTATAAATTTCGGTGGTTGTTATTCCCTTACCCTTCACTACTGTTTACAGGCGGGCGCACACCCCTCGCTAGCAGCTACTGTCGAGTTTAAGCTCGAACTGTGGGAGGCCTCGTGAAGGAATCGTTTTGAAGTGATGAACGCCAACGCCAGACGCTGGGATTGTCGTTTAACCTCACGTCTTGGAACATCTCGTAAAACATGTGGATTGCACATAACGACGCCACAGCTTTTTTTGATCGATCGCTGTCAGCTTCATCCGCACTGCACGAGATAAGAGCTGCAGATTTCCACGGTGCAACCAACCAACCAACACGGCAGTACAGTGACGTGAGTGCAAGCTATCACGCCTCCGAAAAACGCGTCTGCAAACTTTGTTCTCGAGTGCACGAAGCACGGCAGCGCAGTTCCGACACTGCTGGAACGGCTGCCAAGCACCGGCAGCAACTGGGTGCCCTGCGGCCCACGACTGCGAGCGATACTCCCTCCACGCCCCCCCTCCCCCGCCCCCCCCGATCACACACACGCACACTGTTTGGACTGGGCCATTCCTGCTCAGTCACGACTGTTGCGACGTTGCCCTGCTCAGTCCGTCATCGACGCGGCGCAGAGCAGAGCGATGAAGTTGTCGAGCCGACGGCGATTTTAAGCTGCATTTATATACACTATATACAAAGGTAGCAAGAGTGTTACATGGCTCGCACAAAGGCGATAGCACTTCTCAACTCAGTGCCTCCAATGAAATGCCGCTGCACAGCCGCTGCTTCAGGGCTGGTTTTATACCCCGGGGTTCCGCCGCAGCCGCGTGCAGTTCGAATCTTACCAATCAGGACTATCACTGGCCGCAGTTTGAAAGCGAAGGGATTGCGTCAGCTGAGCCACGACAAGAAAGGGAAGGCGACTCAGCGGCGCCGTCTCCAGGGTCTACTTGCTGCATGTTTTTTTCGGGCCGGTCGTCCCAGGCATGATTTGGTGCGGCCGTCTCGATGGGAAAAGGAGAGTACACTCGGCGGCGCTGTGTGCCGCCAAGTCGCGGCACGTCTGCCGCGAGCTGTTTGACCGAGGCGCGAATCGGGCCCACCGTCGGCGTGTCGCGAGTTGCAGCAAATTTGTGTCGGGCGCTCTGGTTAACGTTAACCGCACACACACGCACACAAAAATTAGTGATTAAGGTCAGACCCGTGGGGGTTTTGACCGTGCTGTTAACGGAAATAGACACAACGACGCGTAGCGCCCCTGTCCTGTCCCTTTCTCGCGGCGGGACCTCCCTCTTTGGCTTTTCGCGCGGTAGCCGGTTTTCGTCTTTCTGCTTATCTGTTACATTGCGGGCTGGCGGCGCTTGCGAGGGGTACGGTTGCGCAATGTTCGCTGAATGCGGAACAGTGGCGGCATCGTCTCTTTCCAGCTGGTTTTAAAGCCGATAGCCTTTCTTTGGCCACTTGAGCGGGACAATGTTGGCCTGTCAGTCTGTCTGTCTGTGTCTATCATAAAGATAATTTATTATTGCAACTTAATATCACGCCCCGCTGTATACATGGGAGCTACTGGGGTCACCGTTAAGTAGCTTTATGTACATAATGTGCCCTCTCTACAACTGGCCAACTTCCCCGCGATTCAGCCGCTCGGCCAAAAGTTAAAAGAATCCTTAATCGAGGGCTTCATATTGGCAAAATATTCCCTCGCTACTAAAGCTGGTACCATGCTTCCTATTTATCAGCTTTGTTCAACAAAAATAAAACGTTAGGGATATTTGAACCCAGACATAAATACGAAAGTGATATGAAAGTGAAAGTCTCAGGCTACAACCCCGCGCGCTTCGAAGACACATCGAGTCTCGGGAGTTCTTATTTACAGACATGAATTATACACGGAACCGTAGCCATACAAGCTTGCCTAACAGCCGTGCGCTTTCTGACGCTACGGGCGTCGACAGTGCATTATTTATATGTACAGTGGAGCACACAACTACTAAACGTTGCCGCGCTTTCGAGCTATTACGGGAACTGTACGTCATGAAACTAAGAAAAAAATAAATAAACACCAGAACACGGAGTCAGAAATGCATCTGAAGGACGATTTTTTTTTCCCTCTTCGCTGAGCCGCCTCGTTGGCGCGCCGGCACCGGGAGCGCGAGCGTGAAAGTACAAAGAAAGAGTGTGCTACCGGCGGCACAAGGCGGCGAAAAATCCGCTTTTTTGTTTGTTTGTTTTGCTGACCTCGGTTAACCCACGCCATCGACCAATGAGAGGCATCCCATTGCCTGTTGCCCTCAGCTCCTTTCCTGGCACCGTGATAGCATCCCTGGAGAGAAAGAAAGAAGCGACGCGCCACCCTGACGCCTTTCCCTGCGTCCCGAACACACGACGAACCGAGTCCGCCGTCCAATCGGTCACGTGATGAGACGTCACGGTTCGCCGCGGTCCGATCCAAAGCAGAGCGCATCCACACGGCGGGCCAGCTGAGCGGACCGCGAATGGCCGACCGTCTGAACTCACAAGCCAGAAGGGTGAACACAGGCGCCGTTTGGCCGCGACAACATGTTGTAAAGCACGAGCCTGCACGGAACCTTTCATCCCCACAATAACGGCCACCCGCATGCAAGCCGGGTGGGCGTGCTCACGCAGCCGCCGCCGTCGTTCGCATGAAGGCGACACGATGAGCGGCGACGGCGGGGCGATCCGGGCTGCATACGGCTCGTCACCGCTCGTACTCTTCCCTAAATTTAGGTCCACATGCGTGAAACAAAGTGATAATCATAGCTAACATCCCACTAGTAAGAGTCAGGACTCGCAAGAAAAAGCGCGAATGAAGTATGCGTCGCGATTGTAAGCCTAGCCCGTCGCTTATCCAACCGCGGGTGATTGACAGGCTCCTTCGAGCGCTTCGAAACAGCCGCGCTGCCCGCGCTATTCTCTATTGGCGCAACTGGATGCGGCTCCGCCCACGCGACGCGGCCGCTGTAATGATCGTTGTTATGATCGTGGTCCGCTATTATGATCGCTGTTATCATCGTGGTCCGCCGTCGAGACTGCGGACCGAAAAGCCTCGGCGAATATTTGGACCGCGAAGGCCGCGGTCCTGCGCGGTCCAACGGCGGCGCGCGAACTAGTGACGTCTTATCACGGGATGCGCGGACCGCGGTCCAAATAATCGTTTTGGTCCGCCGTGTGGATCGGCGAACACGCAAGCCTTAGCCAAGAGGTAAACACATCAGGGAGGGAGTACTTGTGGCGGTTGCGCCGTGAAACTTGCAACTTCGCGCTGCGTAGCGCGAGGTATTGCAGTGTCGCCCGTTCCTCTTTCGCCCGTTCCTCTTTCGTGCTGTCCCGGCGCCGGTCCACGCAACCAACGACATCGCATCAGGATTTTTAGATATGGCCCCGAGAAGCGAGCAAGACGCACGGCGCCCGAAATGCACCATGCGTGCCGAACGACCGCACACCAATTATAGGGGAGTGTCCTAGATAAAACGAGGCGCACAGCACACGAAACGCACCAGAGGTGACGAACGACATCCAACTTGAACCAGTCGAGCTGACCACGGCGAACGAAATGCACAGCGCATGGAACGCCGCCAAGCCAGCACACGCAGAAAAAACTGCTATTCGCGACATCCTCCGCTCGCGCTGGTGCTATCCCGACTTGGCCAGCGAATGTTACAACGTCAGAAATCACGTGGCCAGAAGCAACAAAAGACCCAGCGCACGCGGTTCAACCCTACCGGAACGTACGAGCTCTCCGACACCCGCTGCTTCAGCCCGAGTCCAGCGGACGAAACGACATCACACTCGTGCAGGTAGGTATGTCGACGAGCAACGACACGGCCAGCGCATGCGGCATGTCCAAGCCAGAACGAACAAGATCCCCGGCATCCGCGCTCCGACCGAGACTCACACGATTAACACTATTTCGTACAAGAGGACGCAACCGCGAGCAAGCGGACTCGGGACGAACGGAGCCTGCTTGTATGGGAGAGATAGCGATTATAGCATTCTCGAAACAACGGGCAAAAGACGAGGGCTTGAGCGACGACACGGACACAACAAAAACGACAACGAATGAACCCGATCCAGACGAAGGCATCGAATGCCCTAACAATGAAGTCACGCTTGCGACGCCAAGGAATGTGGGACCGAACGGACGGCACGAACTACGCCCGCTTCCCCACCACAACGGTTTCACTTCCGAAACAACCACGGCAATTGCGAGCACGGAGCCGCAAAGACTTTGACCGATCAGCCATGCCACCCTACGAAAACGCCACGCTACCGCGCACTAAACGAAAAGCCAATCGGCTCCCGCATCATACGCAACGGACACGTCAATTCAAGCAACGTCCTCAACACGCCGAACTATGCCATCCCTACACAGCGCAGCTCGCCACCGGACGTCTAGCCCCCACATGCATCAAGCACGCGACGAGTTACACGAACACAATCGCCGACGGAAGCGGCGTGACTAACGCAACGCCGTAAACACTGTCAAGTTCAGGTTTGACGAAGTGAATCCCACGGCACACACACAATAAAAGAAAGCAGATCTGAAATTCACCGAAGCTCAACGAGACGAACACCCTCTTAACGAAGTTTCTAGTATCCGCAACAACAAAAAACAAACACCAGCATCGAGCATCTGTGAATAAGCGGACAGTGATCTCGATACGAACGGACGTTAATCTACAGAAACGCTTCATTGTGTCTGGGGGAAGGCACAATTCTGATTTGGAGCACGATTAGGAGAGTATCAGCGCGCCCGGAAACGAAAACGGACGACAAAAGCTGCCACCCAAAGACACGCAGAAAAAAGCAGTTTACGGCCACGGCCGCACCGACAAGCCCCGAGCTCCCCTGAACCCTATCCTGTGTTTTTCTAATCAATTAAACATTTTATTTTTTTCTATTTAGTCTTTCATTCGAGATACGACCTAGCTAACAGTGCAGATAAGTTGATTATTCGTGAGTAATACAAATTAAGTACCATGAGTACAGATTGAGTACTCATGATTGCAGAATGAGTAGTACTCATGATTGCAGAATGAGTAGTACTCATGAGTACAGAAGATTGAGTACTCATGAGTACAGATTGAGTACTCATGAGTACTGGGTGAGTACTCATGAGTACAGATTGAGTACGAATACTCGTGAGGACAAATGAGTTTGAGTACAAGTGAGCATGATTACAAATGAGTATTTGATGAGTGAGTACGAGTGATTTTGTGAACAGACGAGCTTTTTGAGTCTGAGTTTGATTGAGTACAGCGTGAATGAAAAAAATTGTGATTGAGTTTGAGTGAGTTCTTTCTGTTTTGCCGACCTATGCTCACCAGATGGCGTCATCGACATCGCTTTCCTTTTTTAAAGATCACAGGTAATGGCTGCAGTATTCTCAAAACTAGTAATGTTTTTGTCAACGCTTCACCTAAAAAGTTTAACATTCAAGCTACTTTAAACAAAAGCAGATATCTGCCAGGAACTAAAGTACACGTGATTTGTTCGATAATAATGCATTAGATTTAGCTGCGCGTCCCATGGCGGCAGGAATACGCAAACCGCAAATGGTTTTCTAAATCGTGTGCTACTGTTTTCAGCCGTAAACGGAAACTCCGGCTTCCAGTAACACGGTAAACTGGAACGCAAGCACGGTAGCGATATACTAAAACTCTTAATTTCCCCCAAACATCTTCGAAAACTCACATTTCTACACGTACGTGCGGGCTCACCATGCGCACGGTTTTCAATTCATTAGCGTTAGACTTCGCTGGTTTTTGGGAGGCCGCAGTTATTCTTTTATCCCCTGTGTCGCATGGTGGACACAAATATGGCGCCGATTTCTGTTCCAATGGGATAGAAGCTTCTAAAGGAGAGTTACGGCAAACTACCGTGTTTTCCAAGCATCCTAGCACCAGCAAGCAGCACGTAGAATGAACATGCACTCTTACTTTCGCATTCACCGTACAATAACTGTCTTTTTCACTGGAGTTGCTGTTTCAAGGTATTCCAGACTCAGGAGGACCTTAAATATGGCTGTTTCAGTCGTAGCTTCCGGTCGGCAGCGATGACGCAATGCCGCGGACACTTGATGAGCGCGGCTGCTAGCGGAGGGCTAGCGCCTACGGAAAATTCAAGAAATGTCCATAATAACGGTGTCGCGCCAAGCATTCATGGAAGGACATGTGGACCTTGACAATTGCGCACGTACTTTCGCAAACATTCTGTTATATGCGCCTGGCTGTTCTGTAATTTCATAATAATATAACTGTAGTTTGCATTGACGGTGCACCCAGTCCTAAAATCGCAAAAATAGAAGAAAGCTGTTCTAGCTTTCTTGTGCTTTGGGGTTTCCCCCATCCCGAAGTTCTGCGGTTACCGTATTCTTACCGGCACTCACAATCCCCTCAAGCTGAGATTTATCCTCAGCTTCCTCCGCAGAAAATACTGCCGTGACAGCTTTCTCAACGTAAAATGCACGCAATGAAAAGTTGTTGTTCCTAGCCTGTTTTTTTTTTTCGCAGTGTCCTATTGCCCAGAACTTCGGTCGGAACTAAGAAACAAACAGTAAAGAAAGCAAGCCTGTTATGGTAGAAGCTGTCATTTAAAACAGAAGAAAGTTCTCACTGGTCTGGCTGACGCGTTCTTTTCACACCACGCGAAATGATATGCGCAAACGAACGCACTGATAAAAACTTTTTTATTCTTATTTTAATGTTGTAATACAAGTTCTGAGAATTGTTACCACGTAAAGGCAGAAGAAGGACTATCAAGAAATACTCACGCGTGACGACTACTATCGCTTTGATGATGTGATGATCCTAGCCAGTTAATTCACAGCAGAAGGAGCGAAGTCCGTGGTCTCGCCAAGAGCCCAGTAATAGGTTGTTCCGTTAGAATTACGTTGTGCGTAGTCATCTACTCTCGCTATATGTAGGGCTGCATCTTGTTATTAGGAGTTTACGTACTCACCCGCGAGCGCTCCCGTGCTTCGCTTAAGCAGAAGTATACTGAACACAAATGATCACCGGAGCCTGTATTTTTCATCAGCTGCTGATATACGTTTTAATGATCATGCACGCGTTTTCTTTTAAAATATACATATTTTAAGGCGTGCTGACATATTTTATGTATGTCCTAAAATTTCTGTTTATCTTTCCGCAACATGCTGAAAATTCTAGCTGAGAGAGAATAACGCATACAGTGTACACTTTAGACAAGTTGAAATTATCCTTTATTCTTGTTCATAGTGTCCGTTATCGGAAGAATAATTAGCACATTTTTACGACCTATGATAGTAATCGGGCTTCAGTTGTTTCTATCAATTATTGTAAAAAACTGGGAAGACTGTACACCCTATCAAAAGCCCAGAAAATACTGCTCGCCTTGTCGGTCGCCAAAAACCAAGTGATTCAGCTACCCTGTCTTTTAGGATCCAACATTGCAAATAGCAAAACTCTGCCGCCTGTTTGAAGGCTAATGTGACCTTCACGCAGCTGGTGGCCCTACTACGATGGAAAATCAATCGATACGCCGCCTCCTCCGTACCACTGGAGAACGAGCCTGTGGACGAGAAGGGCTTTCCTGAGAACTTCGACGGAGTTTGGTCTCCATGGGTGTAAGGACTTCTTGCTCTGAAAAAAAATTGTTCGCTCTCGTACACAGCATGGGCGCGCTGGGTTCAGTGTAGTGTGACCCGCTCTCTGCAGTAAAGATTGTTGCCTTCGAATTGGTGGATGCACCGAGTTCCACTATTTCAATATTTATTTAGCGCAGAGCACGAAAGTTCCGCACTCTTTGTTACACCATTAGTTACTGAAGGGCACAGTGAAAGAGTGTTTGGGATTTCTTGTGAGATTATATCACTATTTCCCAACACATGAAATTAAAAGCGAATTGTGGGCGCACAGCCGTTAAAAATTGTAAACAATAATTGGGATCTCATAGACACTAAGGCATACAAGCTCTAACGGCAAAACCTCTAAAATCAGCAAAGGCTCGTTCAAACGATCGTCGACTCAGCTATAAAAATAGCAACTCATCGCAAAATAATTACTTATATGATAAGTTGTAGTCCAGGGGTACCTCAGCAAACGCTGGGCACAGCGAAGCAAAATTCAGCGACTGCTCTACTTGGCACCATGTCGCAGCTTCTGCACAGCCCACGGATGAATTTAAAAACCCGTGTAGTTCAAATGACGCGCTGTGTTTCCCTAGCTTGTGTTGTGTGGGTGGCCCTGTGCTCCAACCACTGCGTTTTTACTAGTAATATGGTGTGTGTCCTAAGTATGTTCCCTGTTGCGGGAAAATGTTCCCTGTGAGCACTCTTCACCATTGCACATCACATTGCAAGGTAACCGGGTCGTGCGGGCGTGATATAGTAAAAACTATTATGGGGGCAGCTATGCTCAGTTTCTTATCTACTCTTATACGAAGGGAATGTGGGTTTCTCTTCAGTCACGTCCCCGAATATTTTACAACAGAGCTGTTGCATGCAGGCCGAGACTTTTCGTACGTCACGCGTCAAGCGGGGGTAGGAACAGGTTCTCAGACCCATATATATAGGGCTCAGTTGTCGCGATTGAACGTGATCTTTCCCTCCCGATAGGTGAGGGAGAGTACAGGGAGTTTCCCACCGCTGCCGTTTTGGAACGATTTCTGTGCGCGAACCTTACAATTTCCGCGTTGATGGCCCCGCTGTTTACAGGCAAATGCCTCTTGGCGTTGGAGTCTTGTCAAAAGGAACTCAGCTCCGCAGTTTCGGTAGCGTATACTCCTTGTGCAACTCGGTTTTTGTTCATAGTTTTTTAGTGCTGTATAAACGAAACAATAATTACTTCACAAACCTTTATCATTGCAATCAACTTTTTTTGTCTCTAGGGTACCGTTATGTTTATCTTACGCCGTCACTTGTGCAGGTCTTCTATTTTATTGCCTAATTTTATTTCAGGTATTATATATTACGTAAATTGCGTCATCTCTCCTTTGCCCCCCCCCCCCCCCCCCTATTTCGCCAAAGATGAGCGTTGATCACTTTACTGCACCTCTTCGTTTCACGCGGCGACATGTAAACTGGTTCTCGTTATGTGTTACTACGCCGTTCTACTGCAACTCTCTAGGTGAAAAATCGTAATTGCTCCATGGTTCAAAGTACTATGCATTTTGTCGTAGTAGTCGTGTTGTCCGTTACAGAGAGTGGTCACCGCTGCAGCGAACACGAAAACCACTTATCACTTCCTATTGAAAAATACATCGCTCAGCACAAAACGTCCGTACTGTTGCGGCTACAATTTAATGCCTTTTGTGCGTTGTAGTATTCAGGAAAAAAAAAAAACGCAAGACAGGAAGAACAAGCTATACAGATATCGCCAAGGATACCAACCAACAAAGGTGTTTATTTGCTGCAGCAGAATATGAACAGAAGGGCTTCTCAAGGCCAAGACAGCAGCAACAGTTACGAAAAAAAAAAACTGGCACAGCTTGCACCTGTGGTGCAAGGCTGGAGAAGCAGTAGAGCTGGCAAGTCCTCTCCTTCGTTTGACAGCAGGCTCTTGTACCTCAAATGAATTTTCGCACTTGCCGCTAAAAGTTATCCATTACTGGCAAGCCCCGATCGTTATTCCGCTCTCCCTTCACAACTCTTCCAAAGCGAACCACGTCAGCGCGCCCCAGAACGAACCGCCACAGGCTTTGCGAAGTCGGCACCTGTAGCGGGAGCCGGTCTGTCCTTCCCATTTGAGGTTGCAAACGCACATGAACTTTCTAGAACAGCATTCGAATGATCATGCCAGGAATGCTGCGCAGCGTGTTCTAGAAAATAAAGCGGCATCGAACGCCGTCTTTAGTACCTGAGGAATCCTTATCCTGAGGGTAAATGTGCGCCTTCCCCAGGCGCTGGTTATTTTTCCCTGTCCGGTTGTGGTGTTTTCGGACTGCTCCTTCCATTCTGGACATCCCCTTCAGCCGTCGTCTTTTGCCTCTTACCATTAGTCCTTATGATGGAGGCTTTTCTTCGAGACTAGGTGCCTTCGCCGCTAATCACCGCCTAATGCGCACTACGCACGCGTTTATTGCGCGCTTGCTCCGCGCCCCTTAACCAGCACCCTGGAAGAAAACTCCTCATAGATTCTTGAAAGACTGCCAGTGCTAGATACTAAGGAGGTTAAGTGAAAGCCTAATATTAAATTTTCTAAAGCACAACCAACTCAATTTTTCACGTAGTCCAGATTTACTGGCAGATTACTATATGGCCATGCGCAGTTTGAACTAAACAGTTCAGAACAGCCCGTCCCATTATGCAGCGATTTTTATTTATTTATAGGTACTTTTTATTTATTTATAGGTCCCCCGCCTACTGCAGGATCTTTGTAAATAAAGTTTTTTCCAATCCAATCCACTTTTTATAACAACAACTTTTTCTCATTTCAGGAAGGCGGCAAATTATGGTGATCAACTTTACCGGCAACACATTTACTCGGCTCAAGACAAATGTACTCAATCATAACCTCTGCTGTAACAGCGTTTGTCTTTTTGCCGGCGGTGCCCGGGTGGGCCATTATATTAAGGACAGCAATTGGTATTTGTTAGTCGCCATATTAGGCTACTTTATTGGGAAGTGGTACACACTCGGGAGCGCCTACCTGCTGTCAGTACATAGTGGGCAGCCTTCGCTCTGGAGGAAGTATTGTCTGGACATCCAGATCTCTGTTAGTCACCAGGTTCTCCCACAGCTCAAGGTTTTGAAAAGTGGATGGAAGAAGGAGGAGCTTGGTTTGCTTGCACTCTTAATATGATATGAGGAAGAGTGCCAGGTTGCTAACACAACTTGAATTCTCCTTGATTTTGCGCTGGAAACACATGATGAAGGCCGGCTGGGTAAGGGGTATTCTTCCTCGTAGGAAGTGCTATCTCAGAAGATATGAACTATGCTCATCGGTACAGTTTTATCATAAGTAACATGGGCTCCCTACGGGAGGCGCGAGGTTGCAGGAATGTCCCAGCGGATGGCGAGGGCTAACCTTTGCGATTTTACTGGTACGTCTTCTCTTTTACATTTATGATATATGACACCTGCCCCTACGGAAGACGCGTAGTTGCCGAAGGTGTCAAAAGATGGCGACCGCTAAGCAAACGCAGTAAAACTCAACTGAATTTTACTTCCAAAAGAATGCAGATTAAAAATCTCGCTGGCCTTCGTATCCGCATGTTAGGACAAGATCCTGAAAGTGGGTTTTGGGCAGTTAAATGGGCAGCATTTTCAAGAAAAAACGAATGGGAGATATCAACTGGCTAGGTGGTTATTTATGAAAGTGTAGCAACACAGTGTTTTCCCGAAGTCCCGCTTGCCTCTACTGGGAGGTTGCCATTGAAAAATGTTGTATAACAGTGTTGAGGTATGTGAGTAAGTTGTCTATCTCAACAAAAACCAGTTCGATATCTCAGATGGCGGGCGGTAAAAAAAATAATATCTGCAAAAGTACTTTACCGCTTTTCACTCCCTCCATGGTGGAATTTTTAAAATTCTACACAATATTGACCTCCAACACCGTAAACAGAATGTGCCATTGCAATCTGTAGCCGTTTGAAAGAGCAGTTTGGCTAGGCTTGTACATAACCTGTCAGGCCTTTCTGGCTCATCAGCCGTGTCATTTGTAAAAAACAATTTGACCCTTTTAGCGGCGTCGCCGAGCGAAATCCTTAAAAAGATTTCTGTGCATTTGTATCAGCAACATATTATAGCCAAACTCAGTTGGAAATCCTAATCGGTGAAAGATTTATTTGAGAATCTTTAGTAACACCGTTTTAGTTCCGGAATGCGGAATCACCTCGCTGGTGTAGGTTAGGGCGAAATCCAAAAACTACGTTTTAGATATTCTTAAGGGCTACTTATATCAGCAAAAAGCGCTTCGATATGTGAAGGGGTGACCGAGAAAATCACGAATTCGCGAAACCACAACTTCGCCCTTTTTTACTGTTAGGAGGGCAATTTCTGAAAAACCCGCCTTAGTGAGCACCTACTCAATGATGCAAATAAACGCGTGAAATTTCAAGTGTCTAGGCCTAACAGATTTGGCTGGGCGTTGATGAGTCACTCAGTCAGTCAGTCAGTCGGGCACTTCTTTTTATAGGTATAGATTGTCGCCTTACCGAACAGGCCCTTCAGCACTTTAACGTTGGTCAGCCACAGTGGTTGTTGAACGTATTCGGGACTTTCGTAGCTAGCAACAATGCTACTAGAGGTTACTTTGCCAAGTTTCTCCTCCAGGACTGTGGCAACTTACTCGTTGGTTATCCGGAGACTTGCGGTTGTCCAGCGGGCAAAACGAAAGAGGAACGAGAACCGGCATCACCCAAGTGGGAAGGCCGTTTAACGATGCCTTGCGATGTATTGGTCGACTACAGGGAGCTACTAACCAAAGCGGGGATGGAGAGCTGACAGAGAGAATCCGGAGATACTGGCGTCACTTAGGGGGCGGCGTCTGTATAAATGGGCTCACTCTGATGGCTACAGCGCAGGGGCCAAACACCAGCTGGCGAGCCTTGGTCGGCAAAGGGGTCTCCAGTTAAGAAAAATTGGTGGTTATGTTTGGGGCCAGTGATCTGCTGGATGCCATGAACGGGAAGGCGCGATTGGGTACGGTGGGCGTCTGTGGGCGTAGGGTGGGCGTCTGCTGTGTAGGTTTGCGGGAGTTGCTGTGGCAGTGTTTCGGGCGGAGAAAAAGCTTGCGAGGTCTGCTCAAGAGTCGCCTTGCCGGCGGAAGTTTCGGGATAAGTTTAGTTCAGCCCAAGGTCCCTAAACTGTTCTAGCAAGTCTAGACAAAACAGTTGACGGTATGAATTCTATTTCTTTGGTGGCTAACGGCAGCAATGTAGAAAGTACGGGTCACATGGTAGTAGGGAAGGCTATACGGGATAGCGTTTCTTAGTAACGCCACTGTAGACATACACCATGTCTTCAGAACGGTTTTCATTTTGTTGTAGGGTAACCTATTTTTTGCGTGCCTTCATGGCTTCTTCTCTGCGCCTTTCCAAACGACACTATCGCATTCATATACGAGCCTATACCCTTGCTAATTCACTTCTCCGATAAGCGTAAGTCGAGAGCTTTTGAAGCGGGGGAACTACCTCATTTAGGAATAACAGGATACTTATGTACTCGGTAACGATATGTCGTATTGTTTCTGGTTCTCTCCCGCACCCTCCGCACTATTCGTCCTGTACCTGCTGAAAGATCGGCAGTTTTATTCGCCAGCCAACCATGCAAAGCACCCTTTTTAGCATTACCAAAATATATTTTCTGTGTTATATGCCGCTTCCCGATTCTTTAAATTTCCAAGGATTTCTTGGTTTGCATATTTTTTCCACTTTGTTTTTCCTCATTATATTACATGTTTTATTGATGTGGTTGCTATCCATGCGCTTCCGCTTCTTATATAATTTATACTGAGCATTCTAGTTTTTTTCAGCAGTGCGTGACCACTTTTTTCATGCAAGTATAGCGGAGGTCATGTAAGCATAGCGCAATTGATTTTCTAAGCCGTTCATCAAGCAGTTATTACAGCGGAGCTGCATTGCTGACAGTAATGTGTGCGGGCGCTATCGATCAACCCCGGTCATAGATACTCCCACCGTTGACCGCGCGCGTTAGCGGGCGGTTTACGACCAGTGCCCGGCGTAGTCTAGGCTTGCCCATGGCGCTCGTACGATATACCAAGACAACAGCTCTCGTGCGTCTGGGCATCAAGGGGGAGAGGTCAAGACACCGCGCGCTACAGACTGCCACTTCGCAAACCCAGTTCCCGCCGGTTTTAGACCGTGCTCTCGCGTTACAATTTGGGAGAAATGTGAAAACCTGAGGACAAAACCATCCCGTCCAGCCAGTTATGCACGACGAAGACGACGATATAGGTGAATATGTCGATGACTACTAATACCAATGTGAAAGCGACGACGGAGCGTGTAAATAAACAATTTCTAACCTGAAGCAATGCGTGGTTGTGTGTCCTTCATTCTTTACATAAAAAGAAATATTATAGCTTCGCTATGGTTTAAACCTTGCGAGAATTAGTGCTAACTTCGCCAATTTTTTTCCCTCTGCACTTCTCACGCATCAGTACTGGCCCATACCATATCTCCCGCCGCTACTGCACGCTCCTAATTCTAATCTATTTCCCCAATTTTCGCTAACTTCTTAGCAGTCATTGAACGTCTCCACTAAGATGCCGTTCTGCCGTTTCAGAAGTAACAGTGCCGTTGCACTCTTGCAGATGCCTTTCAATGCTCTGTATTTGTTGCATTTCCATAGTGCTATTCTGTACTTGATGATATAGCCGTTTCGCTATTAGATTCCTAAATTCTGCTTTTGTGTTTTTCAATGGGTGTGGCCCTGGTTTATTCATATGACGAGATATTGCGATATTTCAATATGCTTTATTGTAGCTTCCTGAACTACGAAGTATTCTTTTCAGGTGTCATCATTAGGTAGCACCACTCCTAACCTTTCTGCGCTAAATTTCTTTTTGAGACAATAACTGTTTTTCAAAAGACATCCCTGAGTTGTTGCTTCCAACGTTCGTTATCTGCTTTTACTTCAATATCGCCCGAAAATATCAGTCCCGATATAGGTCTTTTGACTTCTTAGTCGTCGCGTCTACAGCATAAATTGAATTTTTCAGTGTTCTCAAGATCTCGTTCTAGTCAAGCAATGAGCAGCATGACAACCGGGACGACAAAGTCGTAGCGCCCTCTAACCGTCCATTAGTAATACCTGCTCGGGTGCTCCTTATAGCCGCAATATTTGTCTCTGCTTTTTATTGTACTTTTTATGCAACAGCTCAATGAAGTCGTGGCGTAATATCTACTGTTCTTGTGAGCTCCAGAACGTTTTCTGTTTTCACTGGGTATGCTTCTTTTAATACCAGAAATGCTATCAATAACGAACGGTTTTCACTATATGCATTAACAGGAGAAATAAATTGTCTTCTAAATTCCAACTTCGTCTGAATCGGGTTTCTATCTCTGACAGTGTGTTATTTCCTTCCATCCAAGTTTTTGTTCCGTCTTTCGTCCTGCGTTAGAAGCTCTTATACCACTGAATTAGCAGTAATAGCCTGTACGAGTTTGCTGAGGTGCTGTCCCTTCTAGCTGTATGTTACATTGATACTGGTATTATGAGGATTGTCCGGTACTTGCATAGCTTTATTCCCGTTTCGCTTGCTCGAATACGTTGTTCATTCTATATTGCAACCAACTGGATAACCAGGGGTGTCAGAATTTTATCCCATCTGCCATATTATCGAAAATCATTTCTTCTTGTCATTCCAGTTCTTTTTTTCTCCAGCTTTTCTTCTTCCCCCATACGCACTCCAATTGTCCCAGTCTCTACAAGTTGTAACCTTCCCTTCGTTATTCGGAATTTCTCTTTTATGCATGAACAAATTGTGAAGCGCCGCTTTCCCCACTTTTATTTGAAATCCCATGATCAACATCTCTTCCAACACATCGTACTTCTGAAGGCTTTTTTCGAAAACTTTATTAGCACTCTTTTGTCTAAATAATATATTACAGAGCCATCGCTCTGAAACTGAAATTTTTTGCTAGTCGTCTAAACGTGTGAATAATGAACCGCCTTGTATGGGCGGGAGCTTTTTTTGTCAGTTATCTCTCTCAGTTACTTGTGCCGCCTCAGATGGCTGCGGCTGCGTCCTCAGGCTTCAGCGCATCATGACGTATACATATTTTTATTTTTTTCCTATAGAATAACCATTTTAAAAACAGGAACTCTGCAGTCAGGGGCTGCTACCTGATGAAAAAAAATGAAGAAAAGGCAAATGCACGGTGTAGAGTGTACATCCTGCAAAATGTTTAATTATATGCCGGGAGCGACACCCAGTAGGCATGTCAGCGCCTTATCGCGGTGTTCACGGGCGAAATAGGCGAGGTTACGCGCACGCGCATAGAACTATCTCCTGTGGGAGCGCCGTCTGATCCGCTGCTCCTCTCAGGGCAACACACCCCGTTTTTCTTATTCTCAACGGCCATTTCGCTACCGCCAAAGGTAGCTAAGCAGCATGGAGCATAAAGTCTTCAGATGCAGTGACACTGGTGTACCTCTCTCAAGAAATCAGCGTTCATTGATTGATTCATTGTAGGGTTTAGCGCGCCGACGCAACGCAGGCAATGAGGCGCGCCGTAGTTGAGGGCTCCGGATAAATGTTGACCACCTGGGGATCTTTAACATGCGCCAAAATCTCGTACACACGGGCGTTTTTGCTTTTCGCCTCCATCAGAAAAGTGGCCGCCACGGCCGGGAATCAAACCCGCGAACTCCCGATCAGTAGCGCAACACCTTAGACAATGAGCCACCGCGGAGGGTAAGAAAACACTGTAGCAGACGACATTCATAGAGCAGATAGCCCTATGCGCGGGCGCGTAATCTCGTCTCTTTCACTGCTGGGCACCGTGACAAGGCGGTGACATGCCGGTGGTTCGTCACTCCCGCGATGTTATCAAAAATTTGGAGGCTGTACAATCAATAATATAATTGTGCTACGATGCACAGATAACGCCCCATAAAGTATAAGGCTGAGAGCGAAAGCGCAATGCATACTTGAAAGAGGGGTGATGCCACAGGTTGTTTTGGTGTCAGAACAATCCCCGAATTCTCTTGAGCACTGCATTTCCAACTTTCAGTCTTTGTTAGCCCAGGAAATTTACACATCGCATCAAGTAAGCAAAATGTAGCAAAAAAGTAAAAACAATGTAGGCCCATAAAAGCATAAAATTGACAAACCTATTGTAGGAGTGCCGGCTCTTTTCTTTTTTCTTTTTTCAATTCCGCTGTAGAACACCCACTAAAAAAATTTCTGGCTACGCCGTTGCTGGCAAGCAATAAAGAACACTGCAGAGAGACAAGGGACCAAAACACAAAAGGCGGACTGTACTGTGTCTCCTGAATCAACGCCTTGAAATCGCTGAGAATATGAAAGCGCGAAGACAACTAAAAGCTGAATTTTCTCATAAGTTACAAAAATGAAAACTCAAGACTACAAAGAGACGCAAACTAGTGTGATTCATTGTGAACGCAAAAAGTTCATTTGTTTTTTTAAATGCTGTACACAGCGAAAACAGAATATACAATATGATGTACAAAAACATTGCACACTTTTCTTCCGTGCTAGCATGGGCACAGGGCAGCGCAAATTTGGAAGCAGGTCCATAAACCATATCATCTAAGTTGCGTATCAGGCGAAACGCTCGGTCAGCTTGCCTTTTGTGCAAAGGATAAATAAAAATAGAGATGAAAATAACGCATTCCTTGTCGCAGAAATGGATGTGTTGTCCACGTTGATGGCTAGGCCCGCAACGGTGATATCTCGAAGGCAGGGTCTAAACGCCTAAGGTATTCGAACATTGTCGAACGAGAGGGCTGGGGCCGCGGTTTTTTGGTCGTTCTCGTCTCGGCTTTTAATAGGGGCTGGGTCAAGTGATTTTCATGGTAGGCTTCGGGCCATACTAAACGGCCTCCATACTCCGCGCTTTCGCCCAGTTCGAACAGATGCAATGCTGGCGGCCAGGATGGAGATGAACCCGCACACTGTTGTGTGCATGTGAATCAGCATGAAGAAAAAATTAACGGAGGTGGCGCGGTACAGAATCCCTGCCCAGGGCATGGGTTTGAAATAGAGCAGGGTACTTCTTGTTTGAAGCACCTTGATAGCGAACACCGCAGCCTTAACGCCGACAAATATTTGAGGGCTGCCGTATGTACAATAAAAAAACCTATCCAACCAGCCCAAATTAGTTAATTTGTCATCGAATTAGGGCATAGTCATTGCTTTATAAGCGTAAATTTTTAGTATCTCACTCGGTACGTCGCGTATCCAGAGGGATTTCTTATTCAATATGGGACTTCACAAGTCAGAAAGTCTCGTAGTGGGGGCGTGTCAAGCCGCAAGCACACCTGAAAAAAATTTATTAATAATACTCTAGACCTGTATATGTTAGGCTTATAGGTAAATTTATAATCACAATAAAGCAACAGTTCATAGAGAGGCCCCTTCTGTCAATGTCGTAGGGTTCACGACGCTTGCGTTAACCATTGTTTCTTTGGGAATATTCGTAAGCACTGGCGATAATGTCTCTTTCTCGCTGTCAGCTTCTTCGGTAATTGACGTGGGTGCAGCGGTTACGAGCGCAAACGATTGTTCTGTCTGGTTCGAGGCCCCAAGCCAAACAGCGTACGTCGCCGTTGACTGGCTATTTGTACTAATCAGCTCTTCCTCCTGAATTGGCACTTGACGGAAAATGAGATACACGCTGAGTAACGTAGCTATAACCAGGAATAGCAGGCACGCAACGACGCAGAGTACACCTGGCAGACGCTCGCTGTGTTCAGTGTGAGCTGCAACTGGCGCGGCCAAACGCATTGGTTCGAGCGCTGGAAATTCGCTCAGTTCGTGCGGAGGTTTGTCTCCCGCGTAGGCTTGGTCGGTGCGTAATTCTCGGACAACCAGCGACTTCTCCTGTTCTTTCGAGTCATTTCCTTCTTCGTTAGGGTAATACCACACCGTTTCTTCCGCATTAAGGTGCTGCGTGGACCTTTCCACAACCGGTGGCTGGCCCAGTTTCATTGCAGTTGTTGTTGTTGTTGTTGTTGCGCCTTTAGGTATGGCACATACCCAATCAGGGGATCGGCCAATCAACAGAGGATGGTTAAAATGAATGAAATTCTTTTCTAATCACGCGACGTTTAGGAAAGATGTTTTAGACCGGTTTGAAAAATTTTTGAGAAAAAAGGAAAAAAACAAATCATGAAAAATCAAAGCGAGGGTGACCAATCGCAATCATAAAGAGAATCGTTTTGAATTTTCAATGTAGCGCAGGAGGGCAGAGCATACATCCCGGCGGCAGAACCCCGTTTCGGATGCCCCGAACGATAGAATAGCCGGCACTGTTAGGGATATCCCCAAACTGTTAAGCGGCACCTCCAGGGACTGACGTCTGAGTCGGGAAAAACGTCGGCATGTCCAAAGGTAGTGATCGACAGACTCGTCTTCGTTGCAATAGCTGCACAGAGCTGTTGGCGCCAGACGAGACCTGTGCAAATACCTATTTAACTTGGGTACTCGACAACGTAAGGCTGTAATAATCACCTCTAAGTTGCGCGAAGGGCACCATTCAGGTTTCCATGAAAATTTAAGATGATTAAAATCCCTTAATGATAATAAAACCGATTCTTGCTGTACTTGGAGTTTCAGCATCCTACGGTACCTAGCTGCTGTTATTAAAGGTGTCGGCTCTACGACGTCTACTACAGGCCCAGAAAGTGCTACCCTTGCTAGAGAGTCGGCAGTCTCGTTGAATGTGATGCCTGCATGACCAGGAACCCAAAGAAGGTGAATTTCAGTGAAGTGAGGTGGCAGGAGTGACCGAAACGTCCGCAGAAGGGGAGTGTCTTTAGGGGAAGAAAGGGCTAGGCATACAGAACAAGAATCGGAAATTATCATTGGAGATGTAATTGACACATCCAGCTTTCGTAGCACCAGGACAATTGCCAGGAATTCCCCAAAGAATATGGGGATAAAATCACGCAGACGAACCGAAAAGGTCCAGTTAAGGGAAAGGGAAAATATTCCGATACCGGATTTTTCTTCTCGTTGAGAGGCATCTGTATAAATTATAGCATCTGGCTGCATAGAGGCCAAATAATCTTCGAGAAGGCGATTGAGTAGCCGGGCTGGTAAAAGTTTAGCATTTTTGGGGAAAATGTTCCGGAAATTGCGAGAAAGAGGTGAACTCCTGTCAGTATATGGAATAATCTGATTTATTGCTACACCCAATGGAGAAAGGAAGCTCTGTATCAAAGTGCTTCGTGGACATAAGGACCTGGGCCATTGGTGCACCATAAACGCACTTGGTTCTGCAATAAAGATAAACTGCTCCCTGTTCACCTCAGAGCTATAAGCTCTCAGAAAAGTTTCAACCGTCAGAATCCGGAACCTATTAAGCAGAGGAGGAACGCGCGCTTCCAAGTAAACTACTGCATTTGCTGCATTCTTAGGCAACCCTAAACAGCAGCGAAGAGCCTGGCGCTCCAGAATAACCAGACGATGAAGCTTATACGCGGCGCACCCACAGAATAACACGCACCAAAACTCTAAAATGGGGCGAGCGTACATTCTATATATCATAAGAAGGGTCTCTCTGCGCATGCCCTTCTTTCTATGACTGAGACTTCTCAACATCCCAACAGCACGTGCACCTTTGGCCTCAATGAGGGCTATATGTGGGGTCTAGTCAAGTTCACTGGTGTAAATAATCCCGAGGTACTTTAAAGAAGGAACCTGAGGAATTATGCACTGTCGGTAACTGAGAGTAATGTTAACAGGACCTGAGATTGGAAAAACATATAAAGAACATTTGTTCACATTCATAGAGAGACAAATACTGTCCAACCAGGAGGCAATAATATTCAGATAAGACTGCAATAATTTGTAAAGAGATTGAATGTCAGGTGCTGATGCAAAAAACGCAATATCGTCGGCATATATATATGTAGAAACACCAGAAACCACCGGCATAGCGCTTACAAGGATGTTAAAAAGAACAGGGGAAAGCACCGCCCCTTGCGGTACGCTCCTAGACTGTGGCCGCTGTGAGGAGGTAACATTAAATTTTACACAACTGAACTGCCTGTCTCTCAAAAATTCACAAATCCAAGCTATGATATACCTTGGGAAGTTTAAGACTTGTAACCGGGACAATAACACAGGGTATTAGACGCTATCAAAAGCTTTTGCTACATCTAGGGTTACTAGGGCCGAAAACTGGTTAGTGCGACGGGCAAGTTTAATCCGGCTTTCAAGGTCCATATGCGCACTCCAAATCGAACACCCAGGGCGGAAACCAATTTGTCTTGGGCTAAAGATTCTAGAACTGGACACCAATTGCATTATGCGCTGCTGCGAAATCCGCTCGATTAATTTAACCACATTAGATGTCAACGCAATAGGCCTGACGTTTTCAATCGAGAGGCCCTGACCAGCATTCTTAAGTACCGGAAGTATTTTGGCGAGACGCCAGACATCGGGGATCCATGCATGTCAAATAGAATAATTGATCATGTTAAGTAAATGATTGGGAGCCTCGTCAAATAATAACTTCAGCATTTCAGTTCTAATGCCATCTGGGCCAGGAGCTGCAGCAGTCAATTTAGTCATGACGTCAGCGAACTCTGATAGCGTTACCTCTATGAAGTCGTCTACCACGTCTGGCGGAGTAAATGACATCGCTAAGAAGGATGAAAAACGAGCTTGAAGCCCATCAGCTATCGACTCTAGGGACTCTGAGAGTTCACCTGACGATAGCACCACGGAGTCTGTATTATCTGGAGAGGGTACTGCATTCCGCGATCGAAGAAAGCGAAAAAGCGCACGCTTATTGTTAGGCTTGGAGAGACACAGAGATCGATCTGTGTCATAAGTCTGTTTAGCATTAGAAACAGCGCGTTTGAATACCGCTGAAAAATATTTGTAGTTGCACCAGTTAAGCGGGGATAGGTTATGGCAAAGTTTCTTCCAGGCCGCCTTTCTACGTCTAAAGCTGCGCGAACATTCTTCGTCCCACCAGGGACTCGGCAATACTGACTTCTTCGACATCACTTCAAATAATGACGACTGAGCTGAAGAGGAAAGGGCGGAACAAAGGCCTGTCGCACATTCAGCTTCATTTTGTGTGACCAGAGAGGACAGGGACTCCTTCAGAGAGGTTTGAAACCTTTTATAGTTAACAAAAGAACGGCTCTGGTGGTTAACGAAACGGATGGGACACCCAATGTCAAAAACTATTGGGATGTGGTCACTACTCGACCCGCCATCAACGGTCAACCAAGAAGGCACTGAAACACCTCGAGAAGATATAGTTAAATCCAAAACAGATTGCGTTTGTCCCTTATGGTAGGTTGGAGAATCCGAATTTATGCATGTTAAGTTGTTATCTTTAATCCAATCCAACAAGCGATTACCGCAAGAATCCGTCCGGAAGCCCCAAGTAACGTGGTGGGAATTAAAGTCTCCTGCAAAGATAATGGGAGGTACAGCCGAAGCAATAGCCAAATCAAGTGGTTCGGAATCAACGACGCCACTAGGAAAGTACACGTTGGCCAATGAGAAGGGGAGGCAACCAGGTAGCTTTAATTCCAGCACTAAAATTTGACAGTCTGGGCGTTGAAGTTGGAAGGAGACCTTCGCGGTGTGGGCAAACTTTGTAGATATCAAACTTAACAGACCGCCACCTCGGGTTGGCCTGTCTAGTCGAAAAGTGCGGTAATTATAAAGTCCAAATTTTTGGTTGCTACTAAGCCAGGTTTCCTGTAGCAAAATTACGTCTGGGGAAAATTGGGAGCACAAACAAAGTAAATCCGCAAAGCCTGCCGAAACGGACCGACAATTCCACTGAACGACTTTTAGATCCCCTATGATTCAGAGAGACCGGCTGCAGCAACTGCAGCTTGTAATATCTGATTCTTTGGCTTTGAAACAGATTTAACTTTCTTGGATTTTGCTTTTGGCTGCACTTCCAGGGTTTCGGTACGAGGTGATCCGGAACGTTTACTAGACTGAAGAACAGTCTCCATAGGCCAAGCCTGAAGCTCCATGTCCGAGTCTGAAGAGGGCGAAAGGGGAGGAATATACTCGTTGTCAGCCGTAGGACCACGAACAGACGAATTACCAGCCTCAGCGTAAGTAGGATGTTCCGAACCACGCACCGAAGTAGCGAGAGTAGACAAGACTTTAACAGAATCCGAGGCAAGACTAGCTGCTGAGAGCAGCGGACCTTCAGGGACGGTGGAAACTTGCTGGATCACTTGGGGAGAGGAGGTACACAAAAGGGGAGCGGGCTGCAAATGTGGCGCCAGCTGAGTCACCACTGTGCGAGACACGCACTCGATTATGGTGGAAGTTACCTGGATGATTACTGAAGAGACACCCTTCTCAACAGCCGCTCCTACAACGGAAGCAAAAGCTGGGTCAGCGAGGGAAGACTGTTGGAGCTTGGCAACGGCTTGTTCAACCGCTGCAACAATGGTATTCACTACGGCTGCATCAGCGAGTGATGGAGAGTGTTTGGCCGTAACTCCAGCATAACCATGTGTCCTTTCTTTGACAATTGTAACAGCATCCCCGCGCGAGCAGCGACGCTTACCCATGACCTCGACAACTTGGACTTCTTGAGCTCTCGCAGGGCAATTAGAATAGTCAGCTGGGTGTGCCGCTCCCCACAAACAACATTTGGCATCTTGGGCAGTACATAGCTCGACAGAATGGCTCTCACCGCATGCGCGACACCGGGGAGACGATTTGCATGCCTTGGATGTGTGGCCAAAACGCCAACAGTTGTGGCACTGAAGAGGCCGGGGAGAGAGAGGTTCCACACGGTAAATGAGAGGCCATACTTTAATCTCCGATGGACGTTGCGTCCCAACAAATGTAGCAATGACAGATTCTGTTGGCACCCTGTTTTTCTCTACAACACGGCTGCAACGGTAAACTGAGGTGACTCCCGCTACCGAAAACTGCTCTAGCACCTCCTGAGGTGTCATCTGAACATCAACACCTCGAACGATGCCCTTCACGCAAGCAAGGTGAGGGGGGATAAATGCACTCACCTGAACAGAGGTAAACATTGTACATTTCAAGGGGTCAGCGACACAGGTCTCGTCTGACGATCGGCACAAGACGCCACCTTTGCCAAACGGGCGGACCTCCGTAATGTGCTCGAACTTCTCAGTAGCCGCTCGAAGTGCCGCCTGTACAGCCCGCGGGTTTTTCAGCCGGATGAATCCGCCACTTACTGGCACCAAGGCCACGGGGATGCTGCCCACCCCACTGCGCTTTAGGGCTTCCAATTGCATGTCCTGCGGACGAATCGAGGCCGCCCAGGGGGAACTCCCCCGGCCAGGAGACTCAAAAGACATCCATGCGCGGAAACCAGCAACCTGGAAGAAAAGAAAAGACCAAAAGAATGGCGGGAAACAACCGCTAATCCGCCTGAAGGTTGGCCGATCACCTGAACCAGGAAAGCGAAAAACCAAGCAGCTTAGAAGCAAGCGACCACGCAGACTCCCAGAGTTCGTCTTTCATTGTGCATGAAATGCGGGAAGTTGACACATAATTATCATCTTTACCTACATGCTCACATGCTCATCGGGACTCTTGTGTTCGGCCACCTCATCATCATCGGTCTATTCATGTCCTCTGCTAGACAGAGACCCTTCACATAGGTTTCCGAAGGCGGTTATTCTTAGCGGATCGATTCAGTTTTTGTTGCGCATTGTCTTCTCCTACTTCTAGTCCCGGCTTTTGCTGGTTTTTCTATTACAATGGTGGTCGATATGTTTCCCGATTTACGAAATAAATGCCTAGCAGAACTCCTCCGCTTTTATCATGTGTAAGAATATACCTGCCACATAAACCTGTGCCTAATTACATGATTATCCGTTCCTACCATTTGAACTGACCATTATCATTCCTGTTATCAAGGCTGGTTGTGACCACCTCAGTTTTATTTCGAAGGCATATTTCGAGATTTTGCGCGTAATTTATGATTTATCGCAGCAGTGCGTGGTCGTCATGTTTTTATGGACAGAGGTAAAACGACAATATCATATATAGTACTCAAGTAGCTTAATACTTCATTCAGAATATCACGCACGGCAGAATCGAAACGAGCTCCAAGCCCCCCTGGCCCCTACCCCCACCCTCCCCCCCCCCCAAAAAAAAAAAAATAAACGCGCACTTTATAAAGATGCGCATCTACAACGACATTTCTATTCCGGGACACAAAGAGCTAAAGGAACGCTATATGGCGGGACAACCTACTCGGGACGTCACGAAAATCTCAGAACACAGCTCGAGCTCTTTCCGGCGTCCAATTCTTCAAATTGTTTCTGAAAACGCAAACCCCCCTCCATAGCAAAAATTACCTTTTTTCTTATTTCGCACAAAATACTAACGCCAGCAAAGCCTTAGTCACTGAAGCAGATCCCAATAAACAGATTATTTAGCAAACCTAGACTTTCAAGTGTGTTTGCTCAAACATATGATCAAAGAACGCAAAATCATCAAATCTAGTTCCAGCCACCTGCGCTTGCCGTTTTGTACGGTCGTTCTTAGGAAAGAAGAAAGAGACTTTCCAGATGGGAGGAGCATTGTGTGGCAGCTACCACATCAGGGTAACGGGAACTTTACCCTCTTGGCGTGGAGACGCGCAAAGGAAACTGGAGCTCTGAAAGGTGGGCTACATCCTTAGCGCATTTCAATGAAAATTTCCTCAAATTAACATTTTTTCTCTATCTTCCAATTATTTATCGACGAACTGCACCGTATTTTGAATAAGCTAAGCAGTGGCGTCCCTGTTTCGCTCTTTTTTATGCCGTTTTTTTCTTACCATACAGACTTATACATTTTCTGTTTTCCTCTATTCAATAGCATTTAACCCAAAATTCTCCATAAGGAACCTGTAGTTTAAATGTTTTAATGAATTTGTCAAAAAGACAAATAAATTTTCAAATCTATTGCTACGGCATGACAGTCTGCGCTCAAATAGCGAGCTATAATGAACACCACCGGATACCCTGTTTTTCCTTAATGCCTCTTATTATCTGGATGTCTGCTGTCAAAAAGGCTTTTCGCTGCGGACGCATTCGGCTCCCCGTGTCGTTTGGTACGCAGACGCGGCCACAACAACAAATTCACCCCTTGGCTAGCTTGCACAATCGTTTTATTATAAATGCTAATTCCTAAGATTCTGTGATCTTATGAGGAATTGCGAAAGCACCGCAACATTTCGTATATTTGTAATGAATTGAACACCATAAGTGCCACATTCTGGACCGTGTCCATCCATTGGAATTGTCATCGTATTCCTTTTTGCTTCGTCTTGTTTTCACCAGGTTACTGGGACTGTGAGCTTTGAACAACAGCCAGTTTTAGGATATCTCTTTTTGACTTTGCGGAGACGTAACCATGATCCTTGTGTGCTTTGAAGCGAAGTAAAACGTACTGCACATCAATCTGCGGGCGCCGGTTGACGACGTTAGAGCTTATATCGTAACGTTGCTATAACCGCAGGCCAGCACACACCAATTTTAGAACTGATCGTAAGGCACCTGCAGGGGCAGCCGATTAGAATCGCGGGTTTGGTGGATGTTGCATGATAACATGACATAACCCAGGTGGCATGGCCTTGGCATTGAGAAGCACATGTGACACTTGATTGCCCCATGTGTTACGGCTGGCTTCGATGCCGCTTCTCTAATCAGCATTGTCGTATTATCGATGTCTGCCTCAGTGCATTTCTGTAAAGCAGTTTCTTATTTGAAGGCTTGGACGAATTCACTATGTTTGTACCCTCAGTTTGATAGAGCCATTGAGGCGTTTGGCGTGCGTGCCACTGCGGCATTCCGGAGCCGCGTGGTTTGATTCTCACCCAGACTCAAATATACAGTTTTCATTTGAACGCCATTATTTGTCTCTGATTTTCGTTGTCCCGTCGGACACTTTCCGATTTTAATGTTACGACTCCACTGACGGGGCCAGATGTTCGACCTACGGAGTCATCTACTAATTCCGCTTTAGTACATCTGGCCCTAGCAAAACAGGCTTTATGGCTCGGCCATCCAAACTTCACGTAAGTGCAAGTACAGCGAAGACGTTGCAACGAACCTTTCTTGAATGAAATATGGAGGGCTTCATCACTTTTGAATAATGACAGTGGCAATCGCTTTGTTGTAAAGACCACGTGCAAACGCTATTAGTACGGTGTGCCTAATTAGTGTCCTTCTAGCATAGAAGTGAGAAAATGTGTACGCTTGGTTTGAATTTTGAAGGTGTGTTGAAGGAGCATAATTCTCATTTTCTGCTTCTCTTTATCCCGCAAACATCAACAAAGTCGGTAATAGTGGTCTGTCATTCTAGCATCAGTGAGTATGTGCACGAAGTGCAATTTCATTGATGTCGTGTGCGTTTAATCACGCACTAGCAGCCAAATATCCTCGGAGAAGCTTTGGCCAATTCGGATATTGAGGTATGTGTTAGTGTCGGTATGCGACACTGTGCGAATTTCTAAACCCGCACGAAGCACAACAAAAACCTTCTGGCAAACTTAACCCTGTGAATCATAATGGGTATGGGCTGCTCTGTAGACATTGTTATGTGGTGGCAGAAGAGATAAGTCGATCCATGCTAGCTGCTGAAGTGATGTATTCACAGAGCTGCCATCGATGTGTCTAAATTATGTACATGACGGACATGACAGAGACAGCGCGAGCCACTCGCTGGTGAATGTGGCGCTAGGAGAAGACAAAGAAGAAGGCGCTGCCGCGTAGCTTTGAGCACTGTCGCCTTTTCTTAACAGCTAGACAACTGTTTTTGAAGGACCCGATTGAGCGGATTGGGTTGACTTTATCGATAACACCTATATTATCTATTGGCGCATCAAAGCTGGGGTTTGCAAAAAAGGGTTATATATAAGTGCATTCAAAATTTTCTTTCTGCCTCAGGTCGTTTGAATTGCTAAACGGTGCTGATTAATGGGTAATTCGGGTTTCATTCACAAGTAAGTTTCCTTTTATAGCCTCTTTCTGGAAATAAGTATTTTGAAGTCCCCACGTATTTAACCTGTTTAGCGCTGGCCAATCCCCCCTTGTGGGTACGTGCCCAAATATTTGAGGACATCATCATCATCACCGGCATCCGGGACGGCAAAGAAGCTGAGTGGGGGAACATTGATTATCTTGGTCTGCCCCATGGCCACCTTTGACTTTGTGTAAATTAATCGTTATATTTTCCATGGTTTGTTTTGCCTTCATCCCGCCGGCCACGGAGCAGTGCATTCCTGCGCGTGAATATTTCGAATAGCACGAAATGCAAACTTCCATGGCTTGGCGTCGGTCAGTAAATCACAGCGGGTACCTGTTATAACCACTGGTAGTACTAATAAAAGGAAACCATAACATTTATTCTATCCAAGGAGATAACGAAGCTAAATGCACTGCTCGCCAGGCAGAGGATTATCAGGTAAAGCGCAACCATCCGCAAGTTACGAGCGTCTATTATCATTATCGGTCACGAGTCCTTGTTTAAGGTACACACTGCCTTCGAAGACAGCAAAACAGTTACTATCGGTGATAAATGTTACTGCTCAGGCTTATCATACTGAGTGAAAGCTCGCCAAAGCCAACTGTAAGCGTTGCGCCACTTCAATTCCAACTCATGAAAGTTTTGACCGAGAAAAGTAAACAGCAAAATGTGTACAATGCTATTGGGGAGATGAAGAGCATGTAAGGAATCGCAGGCTTCAAAAATTCCTCGAGTGCAGCCTGCCTTTTATCATCGAACGAGAAAGCCATAACTTTTTAATCAATGATATCAGCGAAATTAGTAGAATTGGCCTCGTCTTCGCCTTGTTGAAAAGTAAAAAAGAAAGGGGCGGACTGACCATCCGCCCAATACAGCTGCAACTGGTATCGTTATCACAATTTCAGGGCTGGAGTTATTCGCTACGAGTCCCGGACCGCACACACGATTTCATGGCAGAATGTTTAGCAATAGCTTTCGCTCTATGTGAAGTACCACAACATGTGTCAGAAATCATCGTATTATCCGATTTGACATCACTTATATTGGCATTACCCTCCTCTTTCTTCCGACTCTCCATTGTACCGCAGATTATTCTTTTTTGTTCTAAGGCACGTGAAGGAGAAAAAAATCCTGTCAATATATAAACACCGGCTAGAACGCAGTTCTATTTCGTTCTCTAGTCAACATCAGCTACGTACCTTGATGCACACGCCGCTTTGCAGCGACGAGCTGTAATGCGGAGACCACCCGCAGTGAGAAAGACTCCGGCTCGAGGAAGACCCACGAGACCGGTCTGCTCAACCAGATGCCATGTACAAGTCATCTGGGATGAGTAAGGCAGGAGCACAAGACTCTCGAGAAAAAGGATACGCTCACCTAAATAGAAATGGGTGGAAACCTCACTGCCAACATCGTTGTTGGTTGTTTGGGGTGCGGGGGTCAAAATCGTGGAGGTGGGGGCTGCCCGAAGCGCCAGCACTGCCCATCGCAGTCTCACCTGTCGAATCACAGGGACAGGACGAACCCATCGTCTCCTACTGGGGACGCGCAAGATGGAACACGCTCCCTGTACGGCTGCACAAAGGGCGACTAGCAGTTGAGGACTAGCCTCCAGCAGAGTTCCCAGTGCGTGCGCAGTAGTACCCGGAAGCCTGACGCGTCCACGGGGGAGTAGTGTGCAATACAGATAACCACCCTAGCCGTAGTGCCCAGGGCCGAGTAAAACCACTCGCGAACTCTGTCATGTCAGACGAGCAACTGGTCTAGGGGGACATTGCCCCGAACGGTGACCTCCGGCCGATTGCTCACCGGGGTCCCGGATATGGTAGAGGTCAGCCCTGACACAGTTTGTGAATGAGCCGCTAGGTGGGTAGGTCGAGTCCGTGGCCATCCCAGCTAGGCAGAAGTGGTTGTCAAGTCCGGGACTACGTGAACCTCGGGTGTGTGATGGTTGGACGCCGGGCTGAGTTGGCGCGGTGCTTCTGACACATTGAAACCCTTGTTCCCACCACACGGCCGCTTAGGCCGGTTGCCACGCACCCCTTAAGCCGTAGCTCGTGAGCGCCGACGTTGCCCGTTGCCCGTGGGACACCACATGGAGGCAGCTGCGGGCAGGGGGGAGTTTACACCAACTCCTACTACTCCCCCAAGAGCAGATGGTGAATGCTGCTCGTCCCACAAGCTTATTTCCTAAGCTGGTTCCTAAGCTTATTTCCTTGAGTTTTAGGCGTCGTCGACCTGACCTTTTTCTGCACAAGCATGGCCAGGATTTCGGGACACGGCGTCGAGTTTCGAAAAACTGACACCCCGTGGCGTAGCAGACCTGGAGACACAATTCCCTCTCTCTTGTTCTCTCCCCCGCGGCGCGAGAAGCAGGGCCTTCACACACAGTCTAGCCGCTCGTGACGGTTTCCCAAAGTGGCGAGCTTTTCGCCGTTGAAATTCGCCGTACTAGGAAGCAAAAAAAAAATGAGGGGAGCCCTCACCAAAAGACCCCGCAGGGGCTGCGGTTCCCCCGTGTGGACGAGGCTCGTTTATGGGCCGGGGACGGCTCGCCACGCTCGGACGCCTGCTTTTTTAGTGGCGCTCGTTCCGCATTTCTCACTCGAAGGAAAGAGCCGGGTAAAATTTTCTTTCGACTTGTGAAACAATGTGCGTTAGTACGTATGGAGCAGGTTTGGGTCAACTGCAGTGTCGCTAATGGGTTAACTTTTGCCAGTGTTCGTCTTGTCTGCTACGGACGCATCGTCTGCTCCCCGCGCCGCTCGACCAGCCCAGTGCCCCGGCTATTTCACGGGATAGATGAAGAAGGAATAGATGAAGTTGAAGTGCACTTAACTGTATGTAAAAGTGTGAATTACTTGGAATATTATTGAAATTGGCAATGGTGAATGAAAACTTTGGAAAGAAGCAAAGCTGGGAGTGAAAGAAGCTATGATGCGGGAGGACACTAGGTGAATGAAAGCGCGCACGAGAAGAGGGGAGACAAAAAGTGATAGCCTGACGGGGAGCACCCGCAAGAGGGTGTTGTGTTGGCCCAGCAAGGAGATTAGTACAGTTTAGGTTCCGAGGCGGGCCCTGTTGCGTGTATGTACTCCAGCATTGTGATGACGATTAGTGGCTCTGCCTTTGAATTGGGGCGTCCATTTTCAGCCACCGACTTACCGGTTTTATTCCACTAACTTTCTCTACTCCTACCGAGCAGAACATATTTGCCTGCCCTATCTCTCCTTCATCCCTATTTAAACTCCCATGGCCTTCTTCCCCCCTTTTTTCCAACCTCGCTTTGCGAAGGTCTTGACTGTTTGATTACTTCCCTTACGTACCAATCTTTTCACAACTTTTCCTCCACCACGGTGAGTCCGGCGCCCGCTCCTCAGCACAGAGGGGGGGGGGGAAGGAAGAGCAGCACGTCCTTGGTACTGCACCCGAGTTTGTGGTCCGTGTATCTGAGCAGCAGCTTCGCCTTCTCCCCGCAGTACTGGCTACATTGCAGACAGGCGTGTTCTGTGGATCCCGGTTGTGCCGCAGCGGAGGCAGACCGGTGTCGCCTCTCCTCCGAAGAGGTGGCGGTGGGATTTTGTGAGCGGGCAGAGTTGTCAGCAGTCTGGAGTTCTCTCCTGAAAATATCCTTGAAAATATCCATGTAGTGCGGAATCAGGCAGGCATTTCCTCGTATTTGGCAGAGGTTTAGGTTAATCTTTAATAAGAGAGAGTTTTAGCGTATCGTTACCCGGTTAGCGTTACCGCTTACCGGGTTTGCGGGAGTCGACTGCGCATGCTCGACGAGTTACCGGGAACGGTAACTTACTGGCACAGCTTTTACCGTCACCACGGCGCTTCCCGAGCAGACGAAGTGTACCCTCTCGTCTTGATTACACAAAATGAAGTGCGCTTGGCGCTTGATGCATGGTACAGCCGCGGTAAAACTATTCGTAGTTGATGTTGTGTATTACATTTTTCTTGTTAAATGGTGCTCAGGAGTACGACAGACAACTGTATTTTCCCGGATGGGTGAGCGAAATGGCCGCCTCTACTGATGCCAAGCCTCGTCCGCCTCAAATAATTCCGATAATTTTCTGAGCGCGCAATGCGCTGTTACGTCACCGAAATTGTGGCAGGCAGGTACTGTACGTTATTAAGTAATTATTTCAACATATTTTTACCCACTTGATGCCGAAACATTTAGCGCAGACGTAAATTCTAGTTTACCTTGACTCCTACTGTAATCACCAGATGGCGTCATCGACATCACTTTTGTTTTTTAAAGCTCTACAGGTAATAGCTACAGTATTCTAAAAACTAAAAATGTTTTTGTGAACGCTTCACCTAAAAAGTGATACATTCAAGCTACTCTAAACAAAACCAGATAGCTGTGAGGAACTAAATTACGCGTGATTTGTTCGATACTAATGCATTATATTTCGCTGCGTGTCCCACGGTGGCAGCAATCCGCAAACCGCCAACGGAAACTCCCGCTTCCGGTAATACGGCAAACCGCAACGCAAACACTGTAACGATATACTAAAATGCTCTAATTTCCCCCAAACATCTTCAAAAACTCACAATTCTTCACGTACGTGGGGGCTCATTCTACGCAGGGTTTTTAATTCATTAGCGTTGAAACTTCATTGGGTTTTGGGTGGCCGCGGTTATTCTTTTATCCCCTGTGTTGCATGGTGGACACACATTTGCCGCCGACTGCAGTTCCAAAGGGATAGGAGCTTCTAAAGGAGAGTTACGGCGAACAACTGTGTTTGCCAAGCATGCTAGCACCGACGGCATGCAGAACGAACATGCACTCGTACTTTCGTCTTCACCGTACAATAACTGTCTTTCCTGCACTGGAGTTGCTGTTGCATGGTATTCCAGATTCAGGGGAAACTTAAATATGTCTGTTTCAGTCATAGCTTCCGGTTGGCAGCGATGACTCATTGCCGCGGACACTTGATGAGCGTGGCGGCTAGCGGAGGGCTAGCGTCTACGGAAAATTTAAGAAATGACCCTAATAACGGTGTCGCGCCAATCATTCATGGAAAGACATGTGGACGTTGACTATTGTGCACGTACGTTTGCAAACATTCTGTGATATGCGCCTGGCTGTACTGTAACTTCTTAATAATATAATTGGAGTTACCTTGACGGTGCACCCAGTTTTAAAACCATAAAAATAGGAGAAAGATGTTCTAGCTTTCTTGTCCTGTGGTTTTCTTCCAATCCCGAAGTTCTACTGTTACCGTATTCTCACCGGCACTCCCGCACCCCTCTAGCTGAGACTTCTCCTCAGCTGTCTCTGCAGAAATAGTGCCACTACAGCGTGCTCAACGTGAAATGCACGCAATGAAAAGTTGTTGTTCCTAGCCTGTTTATTTTCGCAGTGTCCTATTGCCCAGAACTTCGGTCGGAACTAAGGAACAAACAGTAAAGAAAGCAAGCCTGCTATTGCAGACGCTGTAATTTAGAACAGAAGGAAGTTTCTACTTGACTGGCAGACACGTTCTTTTCACACCACGCGAGACGATATGCGCAAACAAACGTACAGATGCAAAAATGTGTGATTTTTGTTTTAATGTTGTAATACAAGCTCTGAGAATAGTTACCATGTAAAGTCAGGTGAAGGACTCTCACGAAAGACACACGCGTGCTGACTACTATCGCTTTGATGATGTGAGGATCCTAGCCAGATATTTCACAGCAATATGAGCAAAGTCAGTGGTCTCGCCAAGTGCCCAGTAATAGGCTCTTCCGTTAGTACAACGTTGTGCGTATTCACCTTCTATCGCTATATGTAAGGCTGCATCTTGTTATTACGAGTTTACTTACCCACCCGTGAGCTCTACCGTGCTTCGCTTAAGCAGAAGTACACTGAACACAAATGATTACCAGAGCCTGGATTTTTCAGCAGCTGCTGATTTACGTTTTATTGATCATTCGCACGTTTTGCCTAAAACTATACAGATTTTGTGGCGTGGTGATATATTTTATGTATTTCATAAAATTACAATGTTTATCTTTGCGCAACGTGATGAAAAGTCTAGCTGAGGGAGAATAACGCAGCCAGTGCACACTTTACACAACTTGACCTTTATTCTTGTTCAGAGTGTCCGTTTTTGGAAGTATCAATGGCGCATTTTTTACGACCTATGATTGTAATCGAGCTCTCGTTGTTTCTATAAAAATTCTGACAAACTGGGAAGTCTCTACACCCTATAAAAAGCCCAGAAAGTACTGCTCGCCTTGTCGGTCGCTACTCCGTCTTTTAGTATCCAACATTACAAATAGCAAAAACTTTGCCGCCTGTTTAAACGCTAATGTGACCTTCACGCTTTACACAAGTTGAAGTTGACCTTTATTCTTGTTCATAGTGTCCGTTTTTGGAAGTTTCAATGGCGCATTTTTTAAGACCTATGATAGTAATCGAGCTCTCGTTGTTTCTACAAAAATTGTGACAAACTGGGAAGTCTCTACAACCTATAAAAAGCCCAGAGAGTACTGTTCGCCTTGTCGGTCGCTACCCTGTCTTTTAGTATCCAACATTACAAATAGCAAAAACTATGCCGCCTGTTTAAACGCTAAAGTGACCTTCACGCAGCTGGTGGCCCTACTACGAGGGAAAATCAATCGATATGCCGCCTCTTCAGTACCACTGGAGAACGAGCCTGTGGACGAGATGGGCTTTCCTGAGAACTTTGACGGAGTTCGGTCTCCATGGATGTAAGGACTTGCTCTGAAAAAACAAATTGTTCGCTCTCGTACACAGCATGGGCTCGCTGGGTTCCGTGTAGTGTGATCCGTTCTCTGCAGTAAAGATTGTTGCCTTCGAATTGGTGGATGCACCGAGCTCCACTATTCCAATATTTATTTAATGCAGAGCACAAACGTTTCGCACTCTTTGTTACACCATTAGACACTGAAGCGGACAGTAAAGGAGCGTTTGAGATTTCTTGTGAGATTACATCAGTATTTCCCAACAGATGTAATAAAGAGCGAATTGTGGACGCACAGCCGCTAAAAATTGTAAGGAATAATTGTGATCTCATAGACACTAAGGCATACAAGCTCTAACGGCAAAACCTCTAAAATCAGCAAAGGCTTGTTCGAACGATCGTCAACTCATCTATAAAAATAGCAACTCATTGCAAAATAATTACTTATATGATAAGTTGTAGTCCAGGGGTACCTCAGCAAACGCTGGGCGCAGCGAAGCGAAATTCAGCGACTGCTTTACTTGGCACCATGTCGCAGCTTCTGCACAGCCCACGGATGAATTTTAAAAACCCGTGTAGTGTAAATGACGCGCTGTGTTTCTCTAGCTCGTGTTGTGTGGGTGAGTCTGTGCTCCAACCACTGCGTTTTTACTAGTAATATGGTGTGTGTCCTAAGAATGCTCTCCGTTGTGGGAAAATTTTGTCTATGATTACTGTTCACCATTGCACATCACAATGCAAATGGACCGGGTCGTGCCGGCATGATATAGTAGAAACTATTTTTGGGCCACTTATGCTCACTTGCCTATCTACTCATATTCGAAAAGATTGCGGGTTTCTCTTCAATCATGTCCCCAAATGTTTTACAGCAAAGCTGTTGCATACAGGCCGAGACTTTTCGTACGTGGCGCGTCAAGCGGGGGTAGGAACAGGTTCTCAGACCCGCAGATACAGGGCTCAGTTTCCCTCCCGCAAGGAGAGGGAGGGTACTTGGAGTTTCCCACGGCTGCCGTTTTGGTGCCATTTCGTTGCGCGATCCGTAGGATTTCCGCGCTGATGGCCCCGCTGTTTACGGCAAGTGCCTGTTGGCGTTCGAGGGTTGTCAAAAGGAACTCAGCTCCGCGGTTTCTGCAGCGTATACTCCTTGTACAACTCGGTTTATTTTTGATAGATTATTTTAGTATTGTATAAACGAAATAATCATCACTTCACAATCCTTCTTCATTGGAATTACCTTTTTTTTGTCTCTACGGTACCGTTATGTTTATCCTACTCCGTAACTTGTGCAGGTCTTCTATTTATTGCCTAATTTTATTTTACGTAAAATATATTACGTAAATTGCGTCACCTCCCATTTACCCCCCTATTTCGCCACAATAAGCGTTCATCACTGTACTGTACCTCTTGGTTTCACGCGGCGACATGTGAAGTGGTTCTCGTTAAGTGTTGTTACGCGGTTCACCTGCAGTCTCTAGGACAAAAGTCGTAATTGCTCCATGGTGCGAATAACTATACATCTCGGCGTAGAAGTCGTGTTGACCGTTTCTGAAAGTGGTCACCGCTGCAGGGAGCACGTAAAGCACTTTTTACTTCCTATTGGAAAAAACATCACCCAGCACCCAACGTTCGTACTGTTAAGGCTACAATATAATGCTTTTTGGCGTTGTAGTATGCACGAAAAAAAAAAATGCTGGAGAGGAAGAAGAACCTATACACATACGCCGGAAAATTTCGACCAACAAATGTGGCTATTTGCTGCAGAAGAATATAAACTGAAGGGCTTCTCCATGCTAAGACAGCAGCAACAGCATGAAAAAATGGCCCAGCTAAAATGTGGGGAAAGGCTAGAGAACAGCGGAGCTGCAGGTCATCTGCTTCGTCGCACAGCAGGCTCTTGCACCTCGCATGGATTTTCGCACTTGCCGATAAAAGGTATCCACTGCTGGCAAGCCCGTACCCTTTTCACAACTCTTCTAAAATGGACCACGTCAGCGCACCCTAGAACGAGGTGCCACAGGCTTCGCGAAGTCTGCATCTGTAGTGCCAGCCGGTCGGTCCTCGCCATTTCAGGTGCAAACGCGCGTGCACTGTCGAAGACAACAGCATGCGATTGATCATGCCAGGAACGCTCCGCCGCGCGTTCTCGAAAGTAAAGCGGTGCTGGCAGGCGCGACGACGTGTAAGCTAGGCGAGGCGTGGCTTCTCTCATGCGGCTAGGGGAACTTCGCTGGGCGCGCGCGAGAGGAGTCTTTTCTTGGCATGGTTTTGCAAACACCAACGGACGAAGCTCAAGCTTAAGCAGCTCAGCTGTTAAAACATAACACACAGGCATTTACGGCACCATAATATTATCTCTAATAGCTGGGTGCATAAAGTTAATACTTATTATTCAAGAAACGCTGTCACTCAAATAAACGCAAGAGAGGTGGTATCCGAGAACCACCACCACTCTTCTATATTGTGCACCTCCAACAGATCCTGAGGCCGCTAGCTCTGTAGTGCTTGATAATTTGAGAACACTCAAATTGCAGCAAACACTTGCAGGATGACACGTGTGCTGCCAGCCAGCAGCCACATCCCACACTGACGCTAGAAACGCGTTCCTTTAGCGGGATATGCACGCTTCACTGAGTTCCGCTGACCAAGTGCCGGCCACACCACAAAGACCCGTGTGTTTTTAGCTACTGTGGGACCTTCTGTTTTCACAGTACCAAACCTTCAATGATCCGTGTTCCATTGAAATATAGCAGATACGGCACTTCAACAGCAGGCACTATACCTTTGTATTGTCTCAGTGCCTATTGTATCGTCCGGTTTTAACAGTGCAGATATTTAGCAAATGGTAAGTTTTTTGTTCCCGCAGTAAAAAATAGCCGAAAAGTGGCGTGGTGCCGCGAGGCCCAGAAAAGGGTCCTTGTGTGATCCTTCGGCCCTTATAAATCCAAGAAAATGCTGAGCGCTCGTGTGTACCTGTCTGGCGACTACCGCCGAGCGTCTCTGGCCGTTTTTGTCACGCCAGGTATACCCCCATAGGGAGCTTGGCCAAAGTTGGCCAAAAAACTTCAGCATTCGCCGTAATTGGGGCATCCCTTGCTCGGAACGAGAAAGACACATACTAGCGTATGCCCCTCAAAGGTGATTTTCAATGCTTATCACGTCGAAACAAATGAAGGACGCTCACACTTATAGCTACATTGATGCAGTAAATGTCGTTGCGGCAGCAATTAAGGAACAGATCGGCTGAAATCTGGACTTAAACTTTCGGGATGGCCGTGAAGGTTACGTTGAGCTTCGCTACCTTTAGGTCTTGCGCCCTGTTCCAGCTTCCTTCATTTTTTTTCAGGGAAGTGGCCACGTTTGCGTCCAGAGTTGCGCGAAATATCAATTTTCTACATGGGCCGATCCGCAACGTCCTTAGGATCTATTCTACTCCGTTCACCCTGAATGCAGTTTGCGGTTGGTGCATTGTCTGAAAAAACACGACTAAGATCTTATAGACCGCATGCGCCTGAAGGTCGCCTGCATGCATATTTTTCCTTTCATGCTTCAGCAGACTTATTTACACTTTTTTCAAGACTACCATAGTGCTGAAGACATCGAATCTGTTAGATCTGTGTAAAAAGGTGTTATGCACCGACACACTCTTTGAATTCAAATTTGGGCAATGGGGTCATATCGTGTTTTTCGCTCCGCAATTTGCCTGTTTCCTGGCCATGCGGAAAAGTGAATTTACGTAGTACAATGCCTTGTCTAGCCTCCTGAGTGGTTCAAGTCTAGTTCTTGTTCTTTACAAGAACCGCGAGGTAATAATACATGTACTACAAGGCAATGTGATGTGCGCTTCCGTTTTGAAATTCTACGGTACGTCCAAGTATACTTCTCCTGTATGTCTTTAGTATGTGCGCTATAGCGGAGGTGTATGTGCTGTACTGGCATATAGCTACTCCTGGGTATTCAGAGTTCTGCTTAACTTCAAGTTGGAACTTTTTTAGCTTTTATTTTACAGTTTTTTTTTATTTTACGGCAAACTACTGAACTCTCGTACGTTAACCTATCTTGCTTTGAGGTTTTTGTCTCACTCTTTTTACTTTCCCTCTGACGTAACATTTTCGGCTGTCTCCTGCACAAACCTCATCAGGATCATTTAACTTCACTCGCTCTGTCTCTCGCTACTCGGATCCAACATAGGTAGAAGTTCCGGTATGCACCCAGAACCATGTAATGGCTCACTTAAAAAGGGTTCTATTTTATTAACAAATCGCGACAAAAATCTGCTTTCAACCCCATTTTGCTAGCCATAGATTCAAGTGTTTTGCAGTAAACGGGCCGTGGTCAAGAAACTCTAGAGTAAATATTAACTGCTAAGCAGTTGAGTAAATCGTATTTTTAAGTGCGAATGCACTTCTTAAGCGAGCGTGAATCGTCCGCCGCCGTAGTCCGCATAGCAACAGCTGCGGGTGCGCGCGCTTCTCGTCTTCCTTAGCAACGGGGGGAGATGGGCGCGCGCTGCCTGGCCGCTGACATGGCACATACCCACGTGGGGGATTGGCCAGGAATCGGGCGTGAGAAGGGCTAATGCACCCGCACGAAATTTCAAAGATGGGCGCGCGCTGCCTGGCCCCTGACATGGCACATACCCACGTAGGGGATTGGCCAGGAATCGGGCGTGAGAAGGGCTAATGCACCCGCTTAAAGGAGTACTGACACGAAATTTCAAAGCTGAGATCCGCTCTAGCAATCAAGTACAACGACAACACAAATAGGTGTCTGTGAATAAATGCATCTTTCTTTCTTTGTAGTTGTGTGTGTGTGTGTGATCTCTCTTTCGCGAACATTACCGAACCGCGCAAATTCAACTCGTGCATTCGTACTTTCACATTCTTCCCCTCGGGGAAATGCGGGGAATTTTTTTTTTGTGTCCGCAGCTACAAATACCAACTAATTGCCGAGCGCATGGACGTGAGCCAGGGCCTCGCGGCGACCCCCAGCGTCCCAGGTGCACGTTTTGGAAGCCACGCTTATCCCCTTAAGGCGATGGGCCAAGATTGCGACGACCGCCCTGCAGTTAAAATACCAAGAATAGGCCGAGCGCTGGAGTGTGCGTCACTTGCGGCGACCGCCTAGCATCCCCGGACCATGTTTGTCAAGCCAAGCATACCCACCTAAAGAAATTGGCCAGAGATTGGCCAGAAAAACTCCGACATTCGCCATAATCGCGGTAACACTTGTTCAAAGCGAGAAAGACGCCAGAATTCGCCGTAATCGTGGCACCGCTAGCTCGAAACAAGAAAAACACGTCATAGCGTACCCCCGCCCCACCCCCCAACGTGATGTCTAATGATTACTACTTTCAAAAAGATGCTTACACTTAAAGCAACAGTGATGGAGTAAAAGTCGTTATGGCAGGTAAGAAGGAGCAGATCGACTGCAATCGTACACTTACTGCCGCCGATATCCTTCATAACTTCGTCCCGCTTTGGTAGGCTGTGCTTACTTACAAGTATGCCTGATTCAAATTAGGAAGACTCGGAGCTCGAGTACCTTCGGTACTGATGGAAGTGCAGCATAAGCCAGTCGCGAGCTTGCGAAGTCACCCTCACTAGCTTTCGCTGTCGCGTGCCAAATTTAAATATTACTTGCACCACTCTAATCTGGCCGCGTCGCCCCTATGCGCTTTCTACAGAGAACCAGAATCGATCGACCATTTCTTCTTCTTCTGTCGACGTTTCTCCTATAGAAGACGACGGTACTTAGAAAGCACATGCGGTCGGCTAAACTGCAGCTATTTTGTCATTCGGGGCGAAGGAACTGGAATTCTGCCACAGGGTCTTTGCCGTGCGTTGCACTCACTCATCCTGGAATCAGGCCGTCTGCCGTGTTAGACACCATTTGGCCCTGCTGGATTCCCCTGCAAGTATATGCGCGCCTGGCTCAGTGCTTCGTCTGTGCCACATTCTTTCTTCGTGTATCTTACTTCCGATTTTCCTTCAATGGTTTGTGTTTCTACCTTTCTTATTTCTTTCTCTAACCTCCTTACTTTTATTTCTCTAGTCATCTACTGCTAATTCATTCTAACATTAAAATATTTTCCTTTCCCCACAAAAATTGGATATTTTCTTTCTGCAAGGAGCCCATTTCCTCGCCAATCCCCCAAAATGGGTACCAGCCATTTCACTGGTACCACCACCACCACTTACACCGTCGTAATGATCGCAACGATTGCGTACAGCTTCGCTAATTGAAGTCTTACCTGTTTGTGTGAGTTCCCTTCATTTTCTTTCAATGCGTATGATCCTGTTGGGGGAACTGCCCTATAACCTCAGTTATCGCTATTCTTTTCTCAAATTAAGGTTATTGGTTTGCTTGTGCGACCAAAACAATAAGAACGCAGGTTAGTATCAAGCATATGGTGGGTGATGCAGGTATGCGATAAGTTGACTTCGTACTACCTTCACAGTGTCATGTGAAGTGCTATGCTCTGTCTTCGACGCATTTCGTACCTCATTCCAAGTGCCTTGCCGGGCTCGCTGATACTTACTCATTGTATATAAGCCGAAAAACAAGAGACCTCCGTGGGAGAGCTTCGATACGAACATACCACGGCCAGCCTCATTCTGACTCGCCGCTGCCTCTGTGGGAAGGAGCCGCAATAGCACTGCCATCGTCAAACAAAAATTCGCACCACAGGAGCCGTACTCTTTCTGCTGTACGCACCCACCGGTGGCCCACCAAGTTCGTACGCTTACTATGTACCAGACGTTCTCCCTTGACGATGCGACGGCCGTTCAGTGCGCGAACTCCACCCCTGCCCCGTGCACGCGAAGCACTAAAACCCCACATACGTACCATGATAAACTACCAGACCTACAACGGTAAGCTTCGAGTTCATACCACGGCAAGTCGCGTTGTGAGGAGAATCTGCCTGCCCGGAAGAAGGCTCGGCAGTGCGCTGAAAGGAGCTCAGCTGTTTCAGTTTATATCACACTCGTGAAACTGGTTTAAGGTATTCCTCCGCTCTCCAAACTTGCTGCTGATGTCTAGGAATAAGAAAGTATACGTCTGCGCAATAGAAATTTCTTTATTATGCCTTCGATTTGATCAACGCTGATCAAACAGTTATTCTTGCTTTGAACTAGTAAAAGCGTTGATTAGTCTGAAAGGCTATAAAGACAACACCATCGGTAGTCCTACTTTCACAGGCACTTGTTCGAAGCTGCATATTTTCGCTTGACGCTATTTTACACGTAATACATTAGGTAAAATCACGGAAAAGTGCTTTCTGAACGCCTTTTTATGCTTAATTTGTTCAAATACATTGGCCTTGTTACTCCACTACCTTTTTTCTTCTTTTCTTCAAGTCTTTCTTTTAATCGTTCTTGATTTATTGTTTCCTTTCTTTGTTATACTGCGCCAATTTTTTGAAAATTCAGGCGAACCTTCTTTTAAAAACTCCGTTTCGCGAAGGGCGCAATCTAGTAGAGCGTTGAAGAACGCCCCTTGTCTGCGGTTTTGGGGAGCCCAATAACGAGGGATACACTCACGTCGACACGCAGCAGGTATTACCTGTAAATAGTGGGCCAACAAAAATGACACTATCAGAGGCAGGGAAGGAGGGAAGGAAGAATGCAGAAGAAAGGCAGGAAAGTTACCTGGCTAGAGCCTAGTTTGCTATCCTGCACGTGGGAAAGGGGAAATGGGCAAAAAAGAGAGAGGGTATTATAAACAAAGTTCTAGGGAGCAAGGTGCCGGCGAATAATGCATTGCACCAATTGTGCAGAGAAGTAATAATAACCTCAGGCACCCCCAATGACGTTCCGTTTTATGCTCCCATGCATAATATCGAACACCGTCATGAATACCTGAGGAATTCTTATCCAGAGGATAAATGTGCGCCCTCCACAGGCGCTGGTTATTTCTCCCTGTCCGGTGGTGGTGTTTTCGTCCTGCTCCTTCTATCCTGGCCATCCCCTTCAGCCGTGGTCCTTTGACTCTTACCTTTAGTCCCCATGACGCAGGCTTTTCTTGGACACTAGTTGCCTTCGCCGCTAATCACCGCTTAATGCGCACTCCGCACACGTTTATTGCGCGCTTGCTCCGCGCCACACCAGCACCCACGGGGAGAACTCCTCATAGATGCTTGAAAGCCTACAAGTGCTAGATACTAAGAAAATGAAGTGAAAGCCTAACCTTAAATTTTTGCAAAGCACAACCAAATGAACTATTCCCGTAGTCTAGAATTACTGGCAGATTACTTTATGGCCATGCGCAGTTTGAACAAAACATTTGAAAACAGCCGGGCCCCTTATTTAGCAATTTTTATTTATTTCTAGGTACTTGTTATAAATACTTTTTCTCTTTTCAGGGATACGGCAAAATATGTCGATCAACGTTACCGGCAACACACTTACTCTGCTCAAGACAAATGTAATCCATCATAACCTCTGCTGCAACAACAGTTGTCTGTTTGTAAAACTCAACCTCGCCTCCGTTTTGTTTCCGTCTTGCATTCATATATTTTTGTCGGCTTACCTAACAGGTTCTTCAGCACCCCGACGTTCACCAGCCGCAGTGGTGGTTGAAGGTATTCGGCACTTTCGTAGCTAATAACCTTGCTTCGTAGCTAGCACCCCTAGTACCTCCTCCAAGACTATGACACCTTACTCGATAGGTATGCGAAGAATTGCGGTTTTCCAGCGGCAAAAGAGAAACATGAACGAGAACCTTAATCTCGTCAGTGGCAGGGCCATATAACGATGTCTTGCGTGGTATCGGTCGACTTCAGGGAGCCACTAAGCAAAGCGGGGATGGAGAGCTGTCAAGAAGAATCCGGGGACACTGGCGTCACTTAGAGGGTGGCGTCTGTATAAGTGGGGTGCTCATCACGGCTACAGCGCAGGGGTCAAACAGCAGTCTGGGGAGCCTTGGCCAGCAAAGTGGCCTCCAGTTAAGAATTGGTTGTTGCGTTTGGGGCCAGTGATCGGCTGGATGCCGCGTACGGAAAGGCGGGATTGGGTATGGTTTGTGCTGGCGCTGTGGGTGTCTGCCATACAGCTTTGCGGGATTCCCGGTGGCAGTGTATCGGGCGGAGAAAAGCTTGCAAGGTATGCTCAAGAGACGCCTTGCCGGCGGAAGTTTCGGGATAAGTTCAGCTCAGCCTAAGGTCCCTGAATTGTTCTAGCAAGGCTAACCAAAACAGTCGATGCTATGAATTCTGTTTCTCTGGTGAGCTTAGCGGCAGCAATGTAGAAAATACGGGTGATATGGTGGTAACGGAGGCAGTACGGGATAGTCTTTGTTAGTAACGGCGCTGTACACATACACCATGTCTTCAATAAGTCATTTTGTTTTAGTCTAACGTATTTTTAGATGCGACTGCATCTCATTCACTCGCCTTGTCCATGCAGCGTCGTCGCCGTTGTTGTCGTCCGCCCCTCCCCCATTCACCTCGCAGCGCGAGCTGCGCTCTCTGCTGCTCACTCCAATCCAATCCAATGCCCCTCTCTCGCGAGGGGCATTGGATTGGATTCGAATGAATTGGCTTGGCTTGGCTTGGCTTGGGTTGAATTGGATTGGATTGGATTAAAGTGGATTGTGTTGGATTGATTTGGATTGTGTTGCGTCATAGCCGCGGCAGACACACTGGCGCCGGCGCATGTGCAGTACTCCCTCTTTGGCGGTCTCCTCTCCTTCGGGCGCGCTGCGCATATAACCGGTGTGCCGCTCTCAGGCGGCCTTTCTGTCGACGGTTGCTCTCCGCTTGCGCTTGAACCATAGAGTTTCTGACTAGCTTACCTAGAGTGGAATCTGGCGCTAGCGTCAACGTGAATCGGCGGAAGCGCTCTACGCCTTCATGAGTGCCGCCATAGTGTGTAGTTCGGCCGGAAGTTCGGCATGGCATGACCGGCAATGACTTCGTGGCTACACAAATTGAGTTTTTGTTTAAAAAATTGCTGCCGAAAGTGCCGCTGTCAACAAATTTTGTTTTGTGTAAGGCACTGTGTTCGAGGTCTTATGCTGCAAAACAAATTAGAGAGTTACAAAGAAAAAAAAAGTAGAAGTCCTGCCTTTGGCTCACGCTGCCAAATACAGGGGGCCGTCTCGGATATATTTTTAAGTTATTACATTTTTCAAACTGGGTGAAATTTTCTGATTTTTTGTAATATTTAGCTGAAAAAAATTATTTATATTGTATAAAGCTGTGTTCTTGCTCCCTCTCATTAGTCATTATCGTATGCTACGCGCCTTGGCAGGCGATGCAGCATTACAGATGCGAGAATGATATAATCCCGTTGTATTTATTAGTTTTGTCTAAGCAGGTATAAATTAACGTAGAAGTGAAGCCTGTTACCGCAAGTAAGTCTTCAAGTACGCGCGCAAAGCATTATGAAATTGCATGAATGCTTCAAATGGCAAATAAATACTGGCTTGTTGAGTCGCTATGTATGCTGCCCCATTGCGCCTTCCAAGGCAGTGCATGCTTCAAGGAGTAAGTAAACGCAGCGGCGGTGACGAGCGATGCGAAAATTGTAACTGAATGTGTGCAGAAAACGGATAGTGTGGGCTAGCGTAGCTTATTTTGTGGCTGTAGTGTGGGCGGCGGCGGCAAGCAGTATGCTGCGGTATATAACAGGCCGCTGGGACCCTCGCTCGCTTTTTGCTGGCCAGAAGCAGCCCACAAGCGAGCGGCAGTGGCAAGAGAGTGAATTGTAGCGACAACGACAGAGGACATTGGCGGCAGTGTATCAATTTTTTTTCGCTTGTCGCTGTCACCCAGTGCACTCTGCTGTTGTACCTTTTGAGTTACGTTTTCGGCGTCGCTTGTCGCCGTCACTGCATGTGGTCACCCCTTCATCTTAAGAAACTCGCCCCTAACGCGAGCACATGCGTTAAGTGCTAATCACGCTGTTATTTAGACATATCTGTGATAGCCATTGAATGCCAGAAAGTGGCATCCCGAAAACGGTAAAGCATACCGAAAACAGAACTAACAAGCACTTCCGAGCCGAGAAGCCTAATCCATAGCCCTTTGTATTAGCCACTTGCTGCCAATCCGATTCGCACACTACCCACAATTCCCATGTCGGCGTGCGATCGCAGCGACACTTTCCGCTCTAGGTGATATTGAGAAACTCTATGGCCTGAACCCCCTTCAGCGTCGCATCACACCAGGGTTCCCGCGAGGGGAGGTGGGCGTAATTTTCCAACTGTTCCTGTGCCTTCCTGGCTTCTTCTGTGCTCCTTTCCCAACAACACGGTGGCCTTCTTTTACTTCTTTTGCTGCTTGCTAATACACTTTTCCGTTAAGCGTAGGCCCAGAGCTTTTGAAGCCGGATGACTACTTCATTTAAGAATAATACGATACCTGTGCACTCGGTTACCATATGTCGCAATGTTTCTGGCTCCCTCCCGCACTATTCGTCCTATACCTGCCCAACGATAGGCTGTTTTATCGCCAGCTACCTAAGCAAAGCACCCCTTTAGTATTATCAGAACATCTTCCCGTTGTAATCTGCCGCTTCCAGATTCTACAAATTTCAAAGGATTTCTTAGTTTGCATATTTTTTCCCACATGGTTGCTCTTCATTCAATTATATGTTTTATTGATATGGTTGTTCCCCAGGCACTTCCGTTTCGTATATACTTTCTACTGAGCATTCTAGTTCTTTTACAGCAGTGCCTGTCCATGCTTTTCATTTAAAAATAGCATAGTGGTGTGGTCGCCCCTATCTGGCTAATAATTTTCGAAGCCGTTCATCAAGCATTTACAAGAGTGAAACTGTCGTTGCTGGCCGTAATGTGTGAGGACACTATGAGAAAACCCTGGGGCATAGTTACTCCCGCCGCTTACCTGTTTGTGGACAAGCGCTTTACGACCAGTGCCCGTTGTCGTCCAGGCTACCACGTGGCACTCGTAAGAAATACCAAGAAAACAGCTCCAGTGCATCTGGGCCTCAAGGCGGAGAGCTCCAGAGAAGTCGCGCTAAGGACAGCCAGTTCGCGAACACAGTTCCCGCCGATTCTAGCGCGTGCTCTGGCGTTCCACTTTCGGAGAAATGTGAAAGCCTGCCGACAAAACGATCCCAGCCAGCCTGTCATGCATGACGAAGGCGATGATAAAGATGGGTATGACAATGACTACTAGTACGACTGTGAAAAGCGACGACTGAACGTGTAAATAAACAATTTCTAACGTAATGCAATGCGAGGTGGTGTGCCCTTCATTGCGTACATAGAAAGAAATCCTCCAGCTTCTCTATGGGTTAAGCCTTGCGAGATTTAGGGCCGTATTCTGAGCCCCTCTTCCACTCCGTTTGCTCCCTCCACTTTGCTGAGTGGAGGATTTCGCAATGCTTATGCATGAGGAAATCGATTTCAAAAGTCACCTCCACTGGAGGGTCGAGTGAAGAAAGGATTCACAATACCAAGATTAATGGAAACTTCGCCAATTTTGGTTTCCGCTCCACTTTTCCCACATCAATGTAGCTTGCAATTACAAATCATCTCCCCAATTTTGGGTCACTTCTAGCAGTCATTGAACGCCGGTACTAAGACGCTGTCCTGCCTTTGAAAAAGTAACAGTACTGTTGCACTCTTGCAGACGCCTTTCAATGATGCGTATTTGTTGCATTTCCACAGTGCTACTCTGTGTTGTATGTGACGCGTTTCGCTTTTTGATTCCTAGATGCAGATTGTTTCTTTTTCGATGGGCGTGGCCCTGGTTTAATTATCTGCCGAGATATTGATATATTTTATTCTGCTTTATTCTCCCAGGCGGCAGCCCCCAAGACCGGCCCGTCTATGCCCGGTTTCTGGCATGTCCGGCCAGCATCCAGGGTATGGCAGCCACTGATCATGCGTTGAACGGCCAACATTCGGCAACCATCGCTTCGGTATTTTTCTGTCCGCCCGTGTCCGGACGCACAACGGCAGCTAACCGGCTGCCAGATATTCAGTTCTCTGACGGCTGCCGATGTTGAGAAAGAGAACGGCCGAAGTACGGCCTTAGGGCATCCGTTTTTTCTTCTGGAAGCGGTAATCGGCCGAAGCACGGCAAGCGACCGGGCACAGAATATGCGTTTTCTTGAGGCAGTTGGTGTTCGAAAGGAGACCGGCCGGAGCGCGGCTGCCGTGCATTCGTTGTTTCAACAGTGAAACGCGCGTCCGGCGGTAGAATATTCGTTTTCTTCGGGCAACCAGTGTTACGAAGGGTACCGGCCGACGTACGGCCCCAGAATATACGTTTTTCATTCGGTTAGCTGTCCTCGGCCGAATTACGGCAAGCGAATGGCCACAGAATATTTGGCAACCGGTGTTCAAGAGGAGACCGGCCTACGTAAGGTATCTAGTTATACGTCATTTTTTCGGCAAACGGCATACAGCCGAACAACGGCACGCGCCAGGGCGCCGAGAATTCATGCATAGACGTGTTTGGAAGGAGACCGAATGTTTTTTTCCTGGGGGGAGAAAAAGCCGTTAGGGAGCTGAACGACGGGGACGCGTTTTTTATCCACTCCATGTTTCTACGTTTTTAATGAACGAACATCGTTTGTCAAACAGTAATGAGTGTTCTCCTTGAACGGGCAAGGTGCAAGGACTCACTGGACATTAGCAGGGAACCTTTTAGGCCATCGAAATGTCCTTTATTGCCACAAGAAGACTGTGCCACACCGACGGGTGAGCTAAGCCTCACCAGTCATCGCCGCTACCACGCCTCTGTCGCCGGCTTCGTCGACGCATCAGCTCGAGGCTATTCGCCGCCTCAAGAAACGGAGAGCATTGGAGAAATCGACCCGGCAGAGATGTCCGATCCGAGCTGGAGATGATTCACCAAAATAACTGGCCTTGAAGGGCGTCGAGCAAGCGGCAACCACGCAGGAGCTAAACCGCCGCCATGTCAAGGACTCCCCACCAAAGAAAGGCAAGTGCGAGCAAAAGCGCAAGTTATCCTGCTTACAATTGAACTGCGACAAGCAATGTTGCATTACGTTGTTGGTGATAAACGTAGAAGAGACTCGCTCGTGCATTGGTAGGATCAACTTCATGCCCTGCACTATGTTACTTCATGGGATTTTACGACTGCCTATTTAGAAAAAAAATTATTTTAAATTTGCGATAACAACAGAGCCTTGTCACTGACGAAGCGTAGCTGTTAATTTAGTTCCGATGTTTGAAGGTGAGCTTAGCTAATCTTGGGATATGACTCATTTGGTTAAACATAATCGCCAGCATCCTAGCAAACACGGATTTTGTCAGGATTTTCTTGCTCAACGCAGATTGTTGAGTTTACGCACGATTTGGCTCTTGCAATAGATAAGCTTAAAGTGGTTGACTGTATATTCTTGGACTGCAAAAAAGCAAATGATGGTGTTTCATATCACCTTCTGCGTAGTACATTTCATCCTATGAACTGAATGAATCGGTTTTTGCATTGTTGTTACTATTGGCCCTATAGCTTTGTTCAAAAGTACTGTGTAGTTTACCGGACTATAGCGAATGAACGTGATTCCGTATACCTGCATCCTGCTGTGCTGATTCAGAAACGTTTTCGGATGTTAAACAGTGTGTTAACGGCACATTTACAAGAAAACCTTCATTCCAATTGAATACGTATACCATAAATTATTCTGCTGTGACAACGGCCGAGGAATATAAATACCAAGGAGTTTATTTAGGGAGTGGTTAGAGGTTCAATATGCAGGTTAACACCATAAAAGTTACGGCTGCATATGTTTTTGGCTTTCTGAGACGAAATTTCAGTGAACCTCCATCTAACTGAAAAGAACAACCGTATTTCACTCATGTGCGCTCAATCTTGGAGTACGCATGTGTTTTCGTGGATCCCTACACCAAAGAGCTGGTTGATACGCTCGAAAACATACAGAATATGTCAGTTGGATTCGTATTAGGTAATTGGTACCCTCAACTTAGCATGAGAGAAAGTAAAATTAACCTGAAATGGCAGGACGTCAAAGATCACAGGCAAAACCACAGGTTGAACTTTTTTCATAATATCTATCATTCGAAAACTGGAGTAGAAGGGGAGAAGTATGTCCAAGCGGCATTCTACATATCGCGAAGTGGGACCGCTAGCTTAAAGCAAATTATTCACTTTCCTTTAAAGGTGACGCCTTGCACGATTCATTTTATTTACATCAATACTGCAGTGTAATTATCTTCCACGGATAATTGCATTAACTGTTTATATTGACGATTTTCAGCGCGCTTTGTAGAATTATTTCGTTATTTTGTCTCATATTTAATGCTTAGTGTTATGTATCTCCCTTCTGTAATGCATGCAAAAGCAAGCAGGCATCAAATAAATAAGTAAATAAAAAACAATGAATAAATAAAGAATAAAAATAAATAAATAAATAAATAAATAAATAAATAAATAAATAAATAAATAAATAAATAAATGAACTTCCAGAGGCGCAAGTTTGCCTCCGACGGGTTGAGAACCCTACGCATTCAACCTTGACCTATAAAATATTCATTGCCCTATTCGTTGCAGTATGCAAGGTTTCCTGTATGCATGCTAGCATTGCTATGTTATTGGTTTGAAACAAATTATGTAACCCTAATTTTACGCCTTTCCTTGCGTGACCACAGAGGGATACAACTGCAGCCACCTGAAGCAGGGCGTCATTCGCAACGCGTCCAGAATTTTTTAACGTAGTATGACATTAGAAGGAAATTAAGTTCTTTTGGACTATTATGTGGTGTGGACGTATACGCATGAAAAGAACATTAAAATAGACTGAAAATGAAAGTACCTGTTCGCTCCTTCTTAGGATCAGCCCTGTGCAAGATCATCAGAAAAGTTGATCGAGTAGAAAATGTCTTTGCAAGAAAAATTGGCAAAAACTGGACATACTTTTTTGTGAAGGAGTTATAATAAATGCTCCTGAGTGTTTTGTTGAGAACCAAAAGGCTTCGTAAAGGCATTCACGCCGGTGTTATATACATCAAAACTGGTCAAGCAACTGTTATAAAAATAGTTTACGTAGTCATAGCATGAAAGTGTTCCGGAATATTGCACTAAAAGAAATTGGCTAAAAGCGGCGCAATTTATCTCTGAAATTCAACCAACTAAAGTATGCGCCCTCCGCCCCTTCCCCCCCCCCTCCTCTTTCCCCGTTTATTACAGGTAAGCCGCCCCACAGAGGATATCAGGACCTGGACAATACATCTATTCAAGCTCTACAAACAACTGAATATTTTCTGTGTTCGGCAGTAAAAGAGGCACAGCAATAAAGGAACGACAATTTGTGAGCACTGTTTAATAAATGAATTTTGCTGTCGACTGAGGCTGGTAATTAAGCAAGGCTGCGCTGAAAGCTTGACGGATGCTGGTTGAGCACGAGCTCACTTTGATGTGGCTACATTGGACCCAAAATGCTGGGTTTGTGCTGCTTCTGCATTGCGCGAATGAGTCATCTGCTTGCGCTACATGCAGTGACCGGCCTCAGTACAGTTAACGTACTGTGGCTGAACTCCAACGCCCGTAGCACGGCCGTATTTCCGGTAGCTTTAGTGCGGCTGGAGTCCGACGACCGCATCTCGGCTGTCCTCCGGCGGCCGTACTTCGGCCGTACACGGCGGGTGGCTTTGGAATGGCCGGAGCCCTTCGGCTGGAATCTGGCCGTATGACCGTAAGCCGGTCGACTGGCCGACGGACACTGGCCGTTGGACAGCCATGGGAGTACGGCCGTATACGGCCAAAAGGCCCACATTTGGACATGGGCCGAACATGGCTGCCGGAAAACAGCCGGACAGAAAATCACCGGCCATAGACACCGGCCTGTTTTAGGCCGAACAGTCCTGTGCTGCCTGGTAGCTACCTGCCCAGGCAGCACAGGACTGTTCGGCCTAAAACAGGCCGGTGTACTTTGGCCGGTGATTTTCTGTCCGGCCGTTTTCCGGCAGCCATGTTCGGCCCATGTCCAAATGTGGGCCTTTTGGCCGTATACGGCCGTACTTCGATGGCTGTCCAACGGCCAGTGTCCGTCGGCCAGTCGACCGGCTTACAGTCATAAGGCCAGATTCCAGCCGTAGGGCTCCGGCCATTCCAAAGCCACCCGTGTACGGCCGAAGTACGTCCGCCGGAGGACAGCCGAGATGCGGTCGTCGGACTCCAGCCGGACTACAGCTACCGGAAATACGGCCGTGCTACGGGCATTGGAGTTCAGCCACAGTACGTTAGCTGTACTGAGGCCGGTCACTGCATGTCGCGCAAGCAGATGACTCATTTACGCAGTGCAGAAGCAGCACAAACCCAGCATTTTGGGTCCAATGCAGCCACATCAAAGTGAGTTCGCGCGCAAGCACCAGCCGTCAAGCTTTCAGCGCAGCTTTGCTTAATTACCAGCCTCAGTTGACAGCAAAATTCATTTATTAAACAGTGCTCACAAATTGTCGGTCCTTTAATGGCTGTGCCTCTTTTACTGCCGAACACAGAAAATATTCAGTTCTTTGTAGAGCTTGAATAGATGTATTGTCCAGATCCTGATATCCTCTGTGGGGCGGCTTACCTGTAATAAACGGGGAAAGAGGAGGGGGGGGGGCGGAGGGCGCATACTTTAGTGGGTTGAATTTCAGAGAGATAACTTGCGCCGCTTTTAGCCAATTTCTTTTAGGGCAATATTCCGGAACACTTTCATGCTATGGCTACATAAACTATTTTTATAACAGTTGCTTGACCAATTTTGATGTATATAAAACCGGCGTAAATGCCTTTACGAAGCGTTTTGGTTCTCAACAAAACACTCAGGAGCATTTAATATAACTCCTTCACAAAAAAGTATGTCCAGTTTTTTGCCCATTTTTCTTGCAAAGACATTTTCTACTCGATCAACTTTTCTGATGATCTTGCGCAGGGCTGATCCTAAGAAGGAGCGAACAGGTATTTTCATTTTCAATCTATTTTAATGTTGTTTTCATGAGTGTACGTCCACACCACTCAATAGTCCAAAAGAACTTAATTTTCTTCTAATGTCATACTACGTTCAAAAAATTCTAGACCCGTCGCGAATGACGCCCTGCTTCAGGTGGCTGCAGTTGTATCCCTTTGTGTTCACGCAAGGAAAGGCGTAAAATTAGAGTTACATAATTTGTTTCAAACCAATAACATAGCAATGGTAGCATGTATACAGGAAACCTTGCATACTGCAACGAATAGGGCAATAAATATTTTATTGGTCAAGGATGAATGCGTAGGGTTCTCATCTCAACCCGTCGGAGGCAAACTTGCGCCTCTGGAAGTTTATTTATTTATTTATTTATTTATTTATTTATTGTTTATTTATTTACTTATTTATTTTTATTTATTTATTTATTCATTGTTTTATTCATTATTTATTTATTTATTTATTTATTTATTTATTTATTTCTTTATTTATTTATTTATTTGATACCTGCTTTCCTTTGCATGCATTACAGAAGGGAGATACATAACACTAAGCATTAAATATGAGACAAAATAACAAAATAATTCTACAAAGCGTGCTGAAAATCGTCAATATAAACAGTTAATGCAATCATACGTCGAAGATAATTACACTGCAGCATTGATGTAAAATAAAAGGAATCGCGCAAGGCGTCACCTTTAAAGAAAAGTTAATAATTTGCTTTAAGCTAGCGGTCCCACTTTGAGATATGTAGAATGGCGCTTGGACATACTTCTCCCCTTCTACAACAGTTTTCGAATAATAGATATTACGAAAAAAGTTAAACCGGTGGTTTCGTCTGTGATCTTTCACGTCCTGCCATTTCAGTTTACTTTTACTTTCTCTCGTGCTAAGTTGAGCGTGCCAATTACCTAATACGAATTGCACTGACATATTCTGTATGCTTTCGAGTGTATCAACGAGCTCTTTGGTGTAGGGATCCACAAAAAAAAAGCGTACTCCAAGATTGAGCGCACATGAGTGAAATACGGTTCTTCTTTTCAGTTAGATGGAGGTTCACTGAAATTTCGTCTCAGAAAGCCAAAAACATATGCAGCTGTAACTTTTATGGTGTGAACCTGCCTATTTAACCTCTAACCACTCCCTAAATAAACTCCTAGGTATTCATATTCCTCAGCCGTTGTCACAGCAGCATAATTTACGGTATACGTATCCAATTGGAATGAAGGTTTTCTTGTAAAGGTGCCGTTAACACACTGTTTAACATCCAAAAACTTTTCTGAATCAGCACACCAGGATGTTATTAAATGCGAATAAAGCTGCAGGTATACGGAATCACGTTCATGCGCTATAGTCCGGTTAACTACACAGTACTTTTGAACAAAGCTATAGGGCCAATAGTAATAACAATGCAAAAACCAATTCATTCAGTTCATAGGATGAAATGTACTACGCAGAAGGTGATATGCAACACCATCATTTGCTTTTCTGCAGTCCAAGAATATACAGTCAAGCACTTTAAGCTTATCTATTGCAAGAGCCAAATCGTACGTGAACTCAACAATCTGCGTTGAGCAAGAAAATCCTGACAAAATCCGTGTTTGCTAGGATGCTGGCGATTATGTTTACCCAAATGAGTCATATCCCAAGAGTAGCTAAGCTCACCTTCAAACATCGGAACTAAATTAACAGCTAGGCTTCGCCAGTGACAAGGCTCTGTTGTTATCGCAAATTTAAAATAATTTGTTTTTCTAAATAGGCAGTCGTAAAATCTCCTGAAGTAACATAGTGCAGGGCATGAAGTTGATCCTACCAATGCACGAGCGAGTCTCTTCTACGTTTATCACCAACAACATAGTGCAACATTACTTGTCGCAGTTTAATTGTAAGCAGAATAACTTGCGCTTTTGCTCGCACTTGCCTTTCTTTGGTGGGGAGTCCTTGACATGGTGGCGGTTTAGCTCCTGCGTGGTTGCCGCTTGCTCGACGCCCTTGAAGGCCAGTTATTTTGGTGCACCATCTCCATCTCGGATCGGACATCTCTGCCGGGTCGATGTCTCCAATGCTCTCCATTTCTTGAGCGGGCGAATAGCCTCGAGATGATGCGTCGACGAAGCCGGAGGCAGAAGCGTGGTAGCGGCGATGACTGGCGAGGCTTAGCTCACCCGTCGGTGTGGCACAGTCTTCTTGTGGCAATAAATGACATTTCGATGGCCTAAAAGGTTCCCTGCTAATGTCCAGTGAGTCCTTGTACCTTGCCCGTTCACCGAGAACACTCAATACTGTTTGACAAACGATGTTCGTTCATTTAAAACGTAGAAACACGGAGCGGATGAAAAACGCGTCCCCGTCGTTCGGCTCCCTAACGGCTCTTTGTCCCCCCAGAAAAAAACAGGTCGGTCTCCTTCCAAACACGTCTGTGCATGAATTCTCGGCGCCCAGGCGCGAGCCGTTGTTCGGCTGGATGCCGTTTGCCGAAAAAAGGACGTATAACCAGATACCTTACGTAGGCCGGTCTCCTCTTGAACACCGGTTGCCAAATATTCTGTGGCCATTCGCTGGCCGTAATTCGGCCGAAGACAGCTAACCGAATACAAAACGTATATTCTGGGGCCGTACGTCCGCCGGACGCGCGGTTCACCGTTGAAACAACGAATGCACGGCCGCCGCGCTCCGGCCGGTCTCCTTTCGAACACCAACTGCCGCAAGAATACGCATATTCTGTGGCCGGTCGCTTGCCGTGCTTCGGCCGATTACCGCTTCCCGAAGAAAAAACGGATGCCCTAAGGCCGTACTTAGGCCGTTCTCTTTCTCAACATCGGCAGCCGTAAGAGAACTGAATATCTGGCAGTCGGTTACTGCCGTTGTGCGTCCGGACATGGGCGGACGGAAAAATGCCGAAGCGCTGGTTGCCGAATGTTGGCCGTTCAACGCATGATCAGTGGCTGCCAGAACCTGGATGCTGGCCGGACATGCCAGAAAGCGGCCATTGACGGGCCGGTCTCTGGGCACACTTTCTGTGCCGCCTGGGTGAACCACGGTGTATTCTTTACAGGTGTCATCATTAGGTAGCGTTACTCCTGATCTTTCTGCGTTTAATTTCCTTTAGAGATAATAACTGATTTCAAAAGGTATCCGTGAGTGGTTATTTCCCATGTTCGTTATATACGTGTTCTTCAATATCGCCCGCAAATATCAGTCCCGATAGGACGACAAATTAGTGCCGTTCTCTAACCGTCTAATAATAACCGCGCTGGTGCTCTTTACTGCCCATTATTTGTCCCTCTTTTTTATTGTAACTTCTCTGCAACAAGTAAATGAAGTCGTGGCGTAATATCTACTGTTCTTGTGTCTCCAGAACGTTTCCTGTTTTCATTGCGTATGGGCCTTTTAAATTCAGAAATGCTACCAATAACTGATGCTTTTCAGCTGTTGACACCTAAATGCACGATCAGGAGGAGAAATAGATTCACTTCTAAATTCCAACTTGGTCTGAACCCGGTTTCTAGCTCTCAAGGTGTGTTATTTCCTTCCATCCAAGCTTGTTGTTCCGCCTTTAGTCCTACGTTAGAACATTGTACACCGCTGAATTTGCTGTACTGGCCCGCACGAGTTTCCTTAGGCGCTGTCTCTTCTAGCTGTATAAATAACCTTCATACTGTTATGAAGAGGATTTTCCTTTACCTGCTCAGCTTGAATCCTGTTTTGCTTGCTCTAATACGTCGTTCATTCTATATTGCGGGCACGTGGATCACCAGAGATGTCAGAATTTCAGCCCACCTGATTGCCTTATTCTCGACATTATTTTTTCTTCTTGTTATTCAAGTTTTTTCTCATGCTTTTCTTCTTCCTCCATACGCACCCCAGTTGTGCGAGTCTCTACAAGTTGTATCCTTCCCTTCGTTATTCGGAATTTTTGTTTTATGCATAAGCAAATTGTGAAGCGCCGCTTTTTACACTTTTAGTACTAATCGCATGTTCAACACGTCCTCCTTCTGCAGGCTTTTTTCCTAGTGACTGTGACTATACATGGTTCGAAAACTTTCTTATACTCTTTTATCTATGAATAATTAATTACAGTGCCATCGCTTTGAAACTGAAATTTTTTCGCTACTCGTCCAAACTTGTGAGCAATGCACCACCTGTCATTCATGGCCGGAAGTTGTCTTTGCCAGTTTTCCTCCACTTACTTGTGCCGGCGCAGATGGCTGCGGCGGCTTCCTCGTGCTTCATGGCATCATGACGTCTACGGATTTTATTTATTTTTCATGGAATAACCATTATAAAGACAGGAGCTGCTTCATATTAAAAAAAAAATAGAAAAGGCAAATACACCTGTTAATTTGTAATAATGTGGTAGGAGCGACTCCCGATCGGATTGATTGATTGTAGGGTTTAACGCGCCGACGCAACGCAGGCGATGAGGCGCGCCGTAGTGGAGGGCTCCGGATTAATTTTGACCACCTGGGGATCTTTAACGTGCGCCGAAATCTCGTACACACGGGCGTTTTTGCTTTTCGCCTCCATCAGAAAACCGGCCGCCGCGGCCGGGAATCGAACCCGCGACCTCGTGCTCAGCGACTTCGTGCTCAGCGCAACGCCTTAGCCACTGAGCCACCGCGGCGGGTTAACTCCCGATCGGCATGTCAGCGCCTTACCTCGGTGTTCACGGGCAAAATATGCGAGGGTACGCGCACGCGCATAGAACTATCTGCTGTTGGAGCGCCGTCTCCTCCGCTGCTCTTCTCAGAGAAACACACCCCCGTTTTTCTTATCTTGCACGGCCATTTCGCTACCGCAAAATGTAGCTAAGCAACGTGGGGACAAGGTCATTCAGATGCAGTGGTAGGGGTGTACGAATTTCACGGAAAGAGCGTAGATTGATGGATTCATTGTAGGATCGCTTAGGGTGAATTTTGACCACCTGGGGATTTTTACGTGCGCCGAAATCTCGTACACACGGGCGTTTTTGGTTTTTGCCTCTATTAGAGAAGTGGCCGCCGCGGCCAGGAATTGAACCCGCGACCTCCTGATGAGTAGCGCAATGCCTTAGCCACTGAGCCACCGCGGCGGGTAAAGGAAACAGCGTAGCAGAAGACATTCATAGAGCAGATATCCCTAGCGCGGGCGTGTAACCTCGTCTCTTCCGCTGCTGGGCACCGTTACAAGGCGCTGACATGCCGGTAGTTCGTCGCTCCGTGATGATGTAAAACATTTGGGAGGCTGTACAATCAATAATATAAGCATGCTACGTGTGCAGATCACGCCCCATAAAGAATAAGGCTGGAAGTGAAAGCGCAATGCATACTTGAAACAGGGGTGACGCCAAAAGTTGTTCTGGTGTAAGACCAATCCCCGAATTCTCTTGGGATGCAACTCCACCTTTCAGTCTTTTAATTTTTCATTTCATTTATTCAAGACAATCGTCACTACAAGTTTGCCTTTGGTGGCGTAGCTACAGGCAGAATTAACGCCTGACGGGGCGAAGCAATTTACACATCGCATCAAGTGACCAAAATGTAACAAAAAATAAAAACGATGTAGGCCTATAAAAGCAGATAATTGGGTAACCTATTGTTTCAGTGCAGGCTCTTTTCTCTTTTATTATTTTATTTGCGGTGTATAACACCCCCTCAAAATATTTCTGGCTACGCCGTTGCTGCGAAGGATTCAAGACTACTGCAGAGAGACAAGGGACCAAAACACGAATAAACGAACTGTACTGTGTCTTTCCGAAGCAACGCCTTTAAATCGCTGAGAATAAGACAGCGCGAAAACAACTATGAACTCAATTTTCTCATAAGTTACAAGAAAGGAAACTCAAGTCTACAAACAGACGTAAACTAGTGTGGTTCCTTTTAAACGCAATAAGTTTATTTGTTGTGTTTTATATGTTGTACACAGCGGAAACAGAATGTAGAGTGTGATGTACAAAAACATTGCAAATTTTACTTCCATGCCAGCCTAAGCACAGGGCAGCGCAAATTTGCAAGCAGGTAAATAAACCATATCATCTAAGTTGCGTATCAGGCGAAACGCTCGGTCAGCTTGCCTTTGGAGCAAAGAATAAATAAAAATAGAGATGAAAATAACGCATTCCTTGTCGCAGAGATGGCTGTGACGTCCATGTTGATGGCTAGGCCCGCAACGGTGATATCTTGAAGGCAGGATCGAAACGCCTAAGGTATTCGAACATTGTCGAACGAGAGGGCTGGGGCCACCGTTTTTGGGTCGTTCTCGTCTCGGCTTTTAATAGGGGCTGAGTCAAATGATTTTTATGGTAGGTATAGGGCTATACTAAACGGCCAGCATACTCTCGACGCTTTTGTCCACAACGAACAGATGCAATGCTGGCGGCCAGGATGGAGATGAACCCGCACACTGTTGTGCGCATGTGAATCAACATGAAGAAAAAATTAATGGAGGTGGCGCGGTACAGAATCCCTGCCCAGGGCATAGGTTTCAAATAGAGCAGCGTACTTCTTGTTTGGAGAACCTTGACAGTAACACCGCAGCCTTAACGCCGACAAATATTTCAGGTCTGCAGTATGTACAATAAAGAAACCTATCCAATCATCTGAAATGATTTATTTCTCATCTCAATAGGGCATAGGCATTGCTTTATAAGTGTAATTTTTTTTTTGTATCTCACTCGAAACGTGGCGTATCCAGAGGGATTGTTTATTCAATACGAGACTTCACAAGTCAGATAGTATCGTAGTATGTGCGTTTGAAGCCGCAAGCACACCTTAAAGAAAGTTAATTAGAATACGCTAGACCTATCTATGTTACGTTTATAGGTAAAGTTATAATCACAATAAAGCAACAGTTCATAGAAAGGCCCCTTCTGTCAGTGTCGCAGGCTGCATGAAGCTTGCGTTGACCATTGTTTCTTTAGGAATATTCGTAAGCACTGGCGATAATGTCTCTTTCTCGCCGTCAGCTTCTTCGGTAATTGACGTGGTTGCAGTGGTTACGGGCACAATCGATTGTACTGTCTGGTTCGAGGCACCAAGCCAAACAGCGAACTTCGTCGTTGACTCACGATTTGTACTTATCAGCTCTTCCTCCTGAATTCGCACTTGACGGAAAATGAGATACACGCTGAGTAACGTAGCTATCACCAGGAATAGCAGGCACGCAACGCCGCAGAGTAGACCTGGCAGACGCTCGTTGTGTTCTGTGTGAGCTGCAACTGGCGGGGCCAAACGAATTGGTTCGAGCGCTGGAAATGCGCTCAGTTCGTGCGGAGGTTTGTCTCCCGCGTAGGCTCGGTCGGTGCGTAATTCTCGGACAACAAGCGACTTCTCCGGTTCCTTCAAGTCATTTCCTTCATCGTTAGCGTAATACAACACCGTTTCATCCGGATCTTGGTGCTGGGTGGACGTTTCCACAACCGGCGGCTGGCCCAGTTTCATTGCAGTTAGATCTCAGACTTCTTCTTTCATTGTGTATAAAATTCGAGAAGTTGACACATAATTATCATCTTTACCTACATGCTCATCGGGACTCTTCTCTTCAGCCACCTCATCATCGTCGGTCTATTCATGTCCTCTGCTAGACAGAGACCCTTCACATAGATTTCCAAAGGCGGTTATTCTTAGCGGATCGATTCAGTTTTTAATCAGTTTTCATTGCACGTCGGTCTTCTCCTACTTCTAGTCCCGCCTTTTGCTGCTTTTTCTACTACAATGGTGGTCGATGTGTTTCCCGATTTACGAAATAAATGCCCAGCAGATTTCCACCGTTTTTATCATTTGTGAGAAGACGCCTGTCACATAAACCTGTGCCTAATTACACGATTCTCGGTTCCTACCCTTGGAACTTACCCTTATCATTCCTGTTATCAAGGCTGGTTGCGACCACCTCAGTTTTATTTCGAGGTGTATATCTCGAGCTTTTGCGCGTAATTTATGATTTTTCGCAGCAGTGCGTGGTGGTCATGTCTTTAGGGAAAGAGGTAAAAAGACAATATCAGATATAGTACTGAAGTAACTTAATACTTCATTCAGAATATCACGCATGGCAGAATTGTTAACGACCACCCCACCCTCCTCCACCCTTTTTCTTCCCCGCTTCCTCCCCCCCCCCCCCCAAAAAAAAACGCGCACTTTATGAAGATGTGCTTCAACAGCAACATTTCTATTCCGGGACACAAACAGCTAAAGGAACACTACATGGCGCACCAACCTAGTCGGGACATGACAAAAATCTCATAACCCAGCTCGAGCTCTTCCCGGCGTCCAATTCTTCCCAATTGTGTCTGAAATCTCAATCCCGAATTCAATAGAAAACATTACCTTTTTTCTTATTTCGCACGAAATTCTAACGCCAGCAAAGCCTTAGTCCCTGACGCAGATCCCAATGAACGAATGATTTAGCAAACCTAAACATTCAAGTGTGTTTGCTAAAACATGAGAACACACGAGCTAAACGACTGGAAAATCATCAAATCTAGTTCAAGCAACCTGCCGTTGCCGTTTTTTATGGTCCTTCTTAGGCAACAAGAAAGTGACTTTCGAGATGGGAGCAGCATTTTTTGGCAGCTACAACAACAGGGTACAGGAACTTTACCCAGTAGGCGTGGAGACGCGCAAAAGAAACTGGGGCTCTGAAGGGTGGTCTACATCCTTAGCGCATTTCAATGAACATTTCCTCAAATTAACATTTTTTCTCTATCTCCTAAATATTTATCGACGAACCTCACCGTATTTTCAATGGGCTAAACAGTGGCGTTCCTCTTTCGCTCTTTTCTCTTATGTATTTTTCTTACCATACGGACTTGTACATTTTCCATTTCCCTCTATTCACGAGAATTTAACCGAAAATGTTCCATGAAGAACCTGTGGTTTAACTGTTATAATAAATTTGTCCAATTAACGAACAATTTAACATAACTGTTGCTATGGCATGATAGTTTTTACCGCGGTTCTCCTAATGCGCCTTATTATCTGGATGTCTGCTTTCAAAAAGGCTTTTTGCTCTGGACGCATTCGGCTCCCCGTGTCCTTTGGCACACAGACGTGGCCACAACAAAATAATCGCTCGTTCGCTAGCTTGCACAATCTTTTTAACATAAATGTTTATTGCTAAGATTATGTGGTCTTACGAAGAATTACAAAGACAACGCAGCATTTCGTATATTTGTAATGATTTGAACACCATAACTACCATATTCTGGACCATATCCATTCATTGGCATTGTCATCGTAATCCTTTGTTGCTGTGCCTGCTTTTCACCAGGTTACTGGGACTGTGAGCCTTGAACCATAGCTAGTTTTAGGGCAACTTACGCTCCACGCCGTGTTTGCAATAGAGCGTTCCGCATGGCTGCGCCCACGGGTGCGGCGGCCGCGGTGACGAGGACCGCTAGGGCGTAAGTAGCGCCACTCCACTAACAGCGGCGAAAATTATCCCTGCGACGGTGGTGCTGGGGCCATGCTCGCTGGGCAGGTCCGAAGTATCGTTGTTTTAGGATATCTCTTCTTGACCTTGCGTAGATGTAACCATCATCCTTGTGTGCTTTGAAGCGAAGTAAAATGTACTGCACATCAATCTGCGGGCGCCGGTTGACGACGTTAGAGCTTATATTGTTCCGTAGCTGTAAGCGCAGGCCAGCACACACCAATTTTAGAACTGATCGTATGGTACCTGTTTGGGCAGGCCCGAAGAATCGAGGGTATGAGTGGTTGGTGCATGATAGCATGACATACCCCAGGTGGAATGCCTGCGTTCGCATTGAGAATAAAATGTGGCACTTAGTTGCCCCACGTGTAACGGCTGACTTCGATGCCGCTTCTCGAATCAGCATGGTCATATTATCTATGTCTGCATCAGTGCACGTCTGTAAAGCTGTTTCTTATTTGAAGGCATGGACGAATTCACAGTTTGTACCTTCAGTTTGATGGGGCCATCGAGGCGTTAGGTATGCGTGCCACTGTGGCATTCCGGAGCCGCATGGTTTGATTCTCACCCATACTGAAATATACAGTTTTAATTTCAACGCAATTATCCCACTTTCATTTCCGTTGCCCCGTCGGACACTTTCGAATTTAAATTTTATGACCCCACCGACGGGGCCAGATGTTCGACCTATGGAGACATCTACTAATTTCGCTTTAGTACATCTGGCCCTACCAAGCAGAATTTATTGCTCGGCCATCCAAACCTCACGTAAGTGCAAGCAAAGCGAATACGTAGCACCAAACCTCTCCTTAATGAAATATGGAGTGCTTCATTGCTTTTGAATAATGACATTGGCAATCGCTTAGTTGTAAAGACCAAGTCCAAACATTATAAGCACGGTGTGCCCAATTGGTGTCCTTCTAGCATAGAAGTGAGAAATATGTTACGTTTGCTTTAAATTTTGAATATGTGTGTAAAGGAGCACAATTATGTTTTTTTGCTGCTCTTTATCCCGCAAATATCAGAAAGTCGATAATAGTGATCTGTCGTTCTAGCATCTGTGAGTATGTGCACGAAGTGCAATTTTTTTTCACGTCGTGTGCGTTTAGTCACTCACAAGCAACCAAAAATCCCCAGGAAAGCTTTGGCCAATTCGGCTATTGATGTATGTTTCGTGTGGGTATGCGACACTATGCGAATTTTTAAACCCGTACGAAGTAAAACAATAACCTTCTGGTAAACGTAAACCTATGAATCATAATTGGTATGGGCTGCTTTGTAAACATTGGCATGTGGTGGCAGAAGAGATAAGTCGATCTATGGTAGCTGCTGAAGTGATGTATCTACAGAGATTTCATGGATTTGTCTAAATTATGTACATGACGGACATGACAGAGACCACGCGAGCCACCCACTGGGGAATGTGGCGCTAGGAGAAGACAAAGAAGAAGGCGCTGCCGCGTAGCTTTGTGCACCGGCATCCGGAACTACAAAGAAGCTCAGTGGGGGAACATTGGTTATCTTCTACTGCCCCATGGCCACCTTTGACTTAGGGTAAATTAATTGCTATATTTTCCATGGTTTGTTTTGCCTTTATCCTGCCGGCCACGGACGGAGCAGTGCATTTCCGCGTGTGAATATTTAGAATAGCACGAAATGCAAAATTTCATCGCTGGGCATCGGTCAGTAAACCGCAGCCGGTACCTGTTATAACCACTGGTAGTACTAATAAAAGGAAACCATAGGATTGAACCTATCCAAGGAGATAACGAAGCTAAATGCACTGCTCGCCAGGCGGAAAATTATCCCTTAAAGCGCAACCATCCGCAAGTTACGAGGATGTATTTTCATCATCGGTCACGAGTCTTTGTTTAAGGTACACACTGCCTTCGAAGACAGCAAAACAGAGTTACTATCGGTTATAAATGCTACTGCTCAGGCTTATCATAGTGAGTAAAAGCTCGCCAAAGCCAACTGTAAGCGTTGCGCCACCTCGATTCCAACTCATGAATGTTTTAACCGACAAAAGTAAACAGCAAGTTTGTACAATGCTATTGGGGAGATGAAGAGCATGTAAGGAATCCCATGCTTCAAAAATTCCGCGAGTGCAGCCTGCCTTTTATCCTCTAACGCGAAAGCCATAACTTTTTAATCAATGATATGAGCGAAATTAGGAGAATTGGCCTCGTCTTTGCCTTCTTGAAAAGTGAAAAAGAAAGGGGCGGACTGACCATCTGCCCAATACAGCTGCAACTGGTATTTGTATCACAATTTTAGGGCTGGAGTTATTCGCTACGAGTCCCAGACCGCACACACGCTTTCATGGCAGAATGTTTAGCAGTAGCTTTCGTTCTATGTGAAGTACCACAACATGTGTCAGAAATCATCGTATTATCCGATTTGACATCACTTATATTGGCATTACCCTCCTCTTTCTTCCGACTCTCCATTGTACCGCAGATTATTCTTTTTTGTTCTAAGGCACGTGAAGGAGAAAAAATTCCTGACAGCATATAAACACCGGCTAGAACGCAGTTCTCTTTCGTCTCTAGTCAACACCAGCTACGTACCTTGATGCACCCGCCGCTTTGCAGCGACGAGCTGTAATGCGGAGACCACCCGCGGTGAGACAGAATCCGGCTCGAGGAGGACCAACGAGACCGGTCTGCCCAACCAGATGCCATGTACCAGTCATCTGGGATGAGTAAGGCGGGAGCACAAGACTCTCGAGAAAAAAGATACGCTAACCTGAATGGAAATGGGTGGAAACCTCACTGCCAACATCGTTCTTAGTTGTTTGGGGTGCGGGGGTCAAAATCGTGGAGGTGTGCGCCGAGGGTTCCCGTGGGACACCACATGGAGGCAGGTGCTGGCAGGGGGGAGTGTACGCCAACTCCTACTACTCTCTCCGGAGCAGAGGGTCAATCCTCCTGGTCCCACAAGCTTATTCCCTAAGCTGGTCCCCAAGCTTATTCCCTTGAGTTCTAGGCGTGATCGACGTGATCTTTTCCTGCACAAGCTACTACACAGAGTTATTTCCGGCCCAGAACATCTGTCCCAGCTTATGCTCCCAGTTCCCCAGAAGCCCAGAAGTGCACGCGATCGTGCTACCCATTCAATACTGTTGCAACTAGTAGTCGTCTCTCGTGAATCCACCGACTGCAAAGCCTGTGCAACTTTCTTGGTAACAAATTGGCAGTTTTAATGGCTCTCTGGCCCAGTTTTGTGCAGGGCTGAGTAGTGGTGTGTGTAGCTAACGGTATGTGTCTTACTCCGTTCACACAATCTTGCTATGCCACCTTCCTTTGTTTGCATGTTACTGCATTTTATTCAGCTTCTCGTTTTTATAACTTTTATCCCTACCTCACTATCTTCTAATTGGCTGTATGTTCACTTAACTAGTACATTATTTGTGGCTAACTCTTCCATCCATAGACTGTGATATCATTGTTATTACCGTTCTTTGTGCTTCTATTAGTGTAGCGTACTTTTAGTGATACGTGTTGTATGTGTCACGTCATTTTGTTTGTTTTGATGTTTGTTCGTGTACCAGCACTAAGACATCACCGGCGTTCCTGGGCACTGAAAATAAATGGATTGATTGATCCATTGATTACTATTATTATTATTATTATTATTATTATTATTATTATTATTTATATAGTAGGAAAACTCAACAGCTGCAATACTCCTATCAAATAGCAAGCACTGCACTGCCGAGGGTGACCGAAATTCGGGACTTGGGAGTACTATTTGATTCTTCTCTGACTTTCTCTTCCCACGTTACACAAATTACCGGACGCTCTCTTCGATGTCTGGGTGCTGTCTGCAGGTATTCTAGAGAGTTTAAAAGTCCTCTTCCTTTCTTAAAGTTGTATTCGGCTCTGTGCTTACCTCTTCTCGAATACGGTTCTGTTGTTTGGAATGGAACTTGTAAGTCCAATAGTGACCGCATCGAAAGGGTTCAAAATAAGTTCCTTTCTATCTTTAGGCACCGTTTCCGTCATGTACAAGAAGACGCAAACGGCAGCACGTCTTGTCTCAAAAGTATTCCTTCCCTTTGGTGTCGACGAATGAGAGCTGACATTATCTTTCTTTATAAACTTCTTCATGGTGATATTTTGTGTGATGACTTGGTTGCACTTATCAATGTCAACTTGCCGAACAAACTTTTCCGAAGATTTCGAACTTTCAGAACAGATGCTTTAAGTAAACGATGCTCATCCATCTGCAGAATACAATGTGCATATAATGAATATTCCGATCGTCTTGATATATTCCAGAGCTCTTTGTCTTTGTTCTCTAATGAATTGAAAACTGTTGTAACTTAAGTGCCTTTATGTCATTTATGTGCCGTATTTCTGTTCCGTATTTATTTTATGCAAATCATCATCTTGCTTGTTTGTTTTTCACTTTTCCTGATTTTGTGTTGCTTGAATTTCTGTCGGTTTAAGTGTCAGTGCTTGTAACGCTGAACTTCGTTTTTCCATTTTGAAACTTCCTGACATTTTGTTACAAAACCTTTGTTTTATGTGTATAATCTATCTCCGTCATGTGCATTGAGTATTTGCTTGTGTATTTTCAATTTTTCACGTGCCTTCAACGTTTTGCTGGCCTGGTGTCATGGCTTCTAACACTAGGCTTCCTTTTTTTTGCTGTTTTGCTGTTTTGCTTTCTGGGATCTCTGTAACTATTTTTATCTTATTGTTTCTTTCATATATACGGTTTTCTGTGTTGTGTTGTCTTGATTTTAGTTTGTTTTTATGAATGCTTGTATATGGTGTACCAGTACCAAGACCCTAGGGTTGTTCCTGGGCACCAAAAATAAAGGTTGATTGATTGATTGATTGATTATTTATGATGGCCGCATGATGGCGCCCAGTAAGGACAAGTGCCTCCTCTGCTGCCTCGCTTTCTTCGGCAGGCAGGAGTTTTTTCGATGTTCTGAGTGTAAACGCCGTGCGCACGGAAAGTGCATTGTTCTTCCGGACGAGGAACTGCAGCGTTTGATTTCCGGTGAGCAGCCGTTCGTCTGCAATCTGTGTGTGGCTGCGGCGTCACCCGCTAGGCCTAGCGACCCCGGTGACCAAGCCAGCGAAGACGGTGAGCCAGCGAACATCCCGGCCAAATGAGTGGCGTCCCCTGTCGGAGCAAGCTTCAACCTTTCGGCGGACCTACGCGCAGAGGTAGCTGCGTTGAAGAATCTCCTGTCCGAAGCCTGCGCCAGCCTCTCTTTTCTCGGGGATGTTGTCACCGAGCTGCGCGAGGAAAACCGGCTTCTTCGACGGGATAATGTGGCTGGGCTTGCCCAGCAGGCTGCAATCGTCGCTTCCCTGCGCGAGGAGGTTCGCTGCCTGCGAGGGGAGCTCGCGCGTCCCCCGCCTTCTCCGCCTGCTTCCCCGAAGCCTGCTAATCCTTTCATGCCGCCGGTGACGTCACCGCAGTCTGGTATCCCTACGAGGTCGTCGTTCGCCGAAGCCGCCGCCGGTGCAGCTGGTGAATGTGCCCCCTTCCTGTCATCTACCACCGCTTCGCCGTTCGTTGACCGCCCCAGCAGTCAACCTGCTACGGCCTTGAGCACTTTGGTTTCCCCTACGCTCCACCCTCTTCCCCCGCCTCCTAGGTCCGACACTGCGATTATTGGCCCGCCGACGAACTTGCAGAAGAAAAGGAGCCCTCCCCGCGTGGGTGCGTCGGAAGCTTCTCAGTTGGTTGTGGTACACCGACCACCCAGCTCCAGGGCCATCTTTGTTTCAAAACTGTCGGCTAACACCACATCTGCTCAACTGTTGGCCCACTTGTCAACTGTGCAAGTTACGCCATTGTCGTGCAAACGCCTTAGGACTAAGTACGACTCCTATTCTTCTTTTTGCGTAACTGTTAACGAGGAGTGTTTTAAGCGCCTGAGCGACCCGTCTATGTGGCCAAAAGGCTGCCTTTTCAAGCCGTTTCAAGGCAAGGTCCACTCTGGTATGCTGCACAGCTCTGAATTAACTGAAAATGATCAGTAAGTACGAGAGTTTCGACGTATACTATCAAAACACTCGAGGTCTACGAACTAAGTCCTCTGAATTTATTAGAAATATTGTATGCTCTAAATTTCCTGCTGTTGTCATTACTAAAACCTGGCTTTCCGATGATATCTCGTCTTCCGACTATTTCCCTTCTAACTATCAAATCTTTAGAAGCGACAGAAAATTAACTGGACCTAAACAAAAAGGTGGCGGGGTTCTCGTTGCCGTTGATCATTCAGTGCAGTGCATGCGGCGTGCTGACCTCGAGACCCTAGACGAATCAGTCTGGCTTGAGGTAGGCCTCACGAAGGGCGAGAAGCTACTCATCGGTGCATTCTATATATCCCCGGATGTATTACCTTCTGAATTTAACCGAACACTCACATCCATAGAAAATGTCTCAAATGCACACTCCAACCATAAGCTCATCATACTTGGAGACTTCAACACCCCAGGTATTCGCTGGAACAGTCTTTCCTTTGAGCACAAAAACCATTATGCAGCGCAGAAATGCAGCATGCTATTAGATTTTCAGTCGTTCACCTCCATGCAGCAGTTTTGCCACATAGAAAACTCTTGTGGTAATGTTCTAGATGTGTGCTTCTCAAACTTAAAAAACGTACAAGTGTGTGCCTCCGAAATATCCCTTGTGCACCCCGACAAGTTTCACCCCCCTCTTATTGTCTCTGTCTCGGTCGCGACCCAGCATCGCTCTGGCGGTGTTGACAATTGTTCAGTCCCGCGATATGCTTTCAAGCGTGGAGATTATGCTGGGCTTTATCACTTTTATTCATCTGCTGAATGGTCTAGTGTTTTGGATGTCAATGATGTTGACGAACAGGTTCGACGTTTTACCGAAATAGTCAGAAGTGGCATGGAAAAGTATATCCCTTGTTATAAGCCTGTTCCTTCCAAATTTCCCCACTGGTTTTCTAAAGAACTTCGAAGTTCGCTTAAACTTAAGGATAGCGCCCACAAAAAGGCCAAGCGTTCTGGGCTCGACAAGTGGAAAGCGGAGTTTAGTCGGTATCGCTGACTTTGTAAAATCCTCTACCGGCGTGACCACCCGCTCTATATAGAATCGTTAGAGGCTGCTGCGTCTCAGAAACCGGCTGAATTCTGGAGGTATGTACGCGGCCGTTCTAAGGCGCCTAAAGAACACGTTAGCCTGCTTAATTCCGATGGTGAAGAGGTTGAGGATGTTGCCACCAGTTTTGCTCAGTACTTTCATTCTGTCTTTCAACTGCCAGATGGCAACGACGAACGCCTATCGTTTAATAATTCTAATTTTAACACACTTTGGTTCGATGAAAAAATTGTCAATGATAGCCTTCAACGGATGAAACCATCATTTTCCTGTGGTGCAGATGGAATTCCAGCAGCCCTCATGAAGGCTTACGGGAACATTTTTGTGCCTGTCTTAACTTCCATTTATAATAACTGCTTACTTTTAGGTAAATTTCCTCGTGCATGGAAGATCGCTCGAATTTTTCCAATATTTAAGTCTGGTGATAAGTCAGCCGTTTCTAACTATCGCCCGATCTCACTCCTTTGTGTCGCCTCAAAACTCTTTGAGTCAGCTCTGCACAAAGTTCTTGCTGCCTGCGTCAAGAATGTTGTGCTACCAAATCAGCACGGCTTTTTCTCGGGTCGATCGACGGTCACAAATCTTGCAAGCTTTATGACACAGGCTTCGGCTGCAGTTTGTGAAAACGGCCAGTTGGACGTTATTTATTTTGACCTCAGTAAGGCGTTTGATGTGGTGAACCATCAGTTATTAATTAACAAGCTTGCTAAGTCCGGTGTAGACGCAAGCCTTGTTGCCTTGTTGTCCAACTATCTCCTTGACCGGTCCTTTTATGTAGATGTTAACTACAAAAAGTCTAGTGTTTACCCTGCAACAAGTGGTGTACCCCAGGGTTCCGTGCTGGGTCCATTATTGTTTTCTGTCTTTATCAATGATGTGTCAACAGTGTTAACAAACTCTTCTTTTCTTCTCTATGCTGATGATGTCAAACTATTTAGGCACATTAGCGGTGTTCAGGACTGCTGTGCCTTGCAGAGGGATGTGTCGGAATTATCGGTCTGGTGCAGGAAAAACTGCCTAATTTTAAACCCCACTAAAACAAAGGTTGTCACCTACAGCCGGAAAACCCACCGTCTGCTGTTTTCCTACAGTATTGAGGGAGCTCCTCTGCAAAGGGTTGAGGAGATTAGGGACCTAGGGGTGCTTTTCGACAGTACCCTCTCTTTTTCTCCTCATATTCGGCTCATCACCCGGCGAGCACTCCGAAGCCTTGGAAATGTGTGTCGGATTACAAAGGAATTCTCTTCTCCAGATCCATTTCTAATGCTATACAATGCAATATGTATACCACAGTTAGAATATGCTTCTGTTGCCTGGAACGGCATCTCCAAATCTAGTAGTGAATTAATAGAACGTGTGCAGAAGAAGTTTTTATCCATATTTAAGCACCGTCATCACAATCACAGTTTTCATCCTGATTCTGACTTATCCATAGTCCCTTCCATCCCTTCCTTGAACTGCAGACGTATGCGTGCAGACCTTACATTTCTTCACAAAATTGTTCATGGTGACCTTTCTTGCGCAGACCTGCTTAACTGTTTAGAGTTTAGTGTACCACAAAGGCCCACCAGGTCGCATCGCCCGTTCTTGACCGCTGCGTGCAACTCCAATCATTCTCCTGTGCGCAGAATACAGAATTGTTACAACCGCTTCTTTGAACGCCTTGACATCTTTCAGAAATCCTTTACAGTTTACCGTACAACGCTGTTGAATACAGTATGTTAAACACCTCTGATATGTCTGCCGTTCTTTTTTTTGTGGAATTTGATTTCTCTGCGGTTGTGTCTATCCAACTGATAGTTGCCTATTTTTGAAACTGTTTACTGTCATTTGTTCGTTTTTTCATTTGTCTCTACACTCTCGCCGTTGTTTTTGTTGTATTACTGTCAAACTTTGTTGCTCTGCCTGTCGTGTGGCCTTTACGACGGGCAGAGCAACATAGGCATCTTCTTTTTTTATTTTTTTACCTGTACCCAGGCTCCGCCTGTGCTTTATTTCTGTCATTTTCACTACTTCAATTTGTGTGTGTCTTGTCGCTCGTTTGTTTCTTGCTATATGTTTCTTGTATTTTGTTTTCATGTAACTACCCGTGCGCCAGCACTCAGGCCTCTGGCTGTTCCTGGGCACGTAAATAAACATGATTGATTGATTGATTGATTGATTGATCTTTCAAAGCTCCTTTACAATTTACCGTACTGCTTTGTTGAACACAGTATGTTAAACATCTATGATATCTCTGTCGTTCGTTTTTCTTTTTTTTATTGCTGAAATTTGGTTTCTCTGTGGTTCTGTTTAACCAATATAGTTGCCTGTTTTTGAAACTTTTTACTTATCATGGTTGTCTTATCATTTGTCTCTATACTTTGTCATTGTTCTTGTCGTCTTACTGTTAAACTTTGTTCTCTGCTTGTTGTGTAATCATTACAATAAGCTGAGCCACAAAGGCATCTTCTTTTTCTTTTTTACCTGTACCCAGGCTCCGCCTGTGCTTTATTTCTGTAATTTTCGCTACTTCAATTTGTGTGTGTTGTCGCTTGTTTGTTTCTTTCAATATGTTTCTTGTATTTTGTTTTCATGTAACTATCCGTGCGCCAGCACCCAGGCCTCTGGCTGTTCCTGGGCACGTAAATAAACATGATTGATTGATTGATTGATTGATTGATTGATTATTATAGACTTCTTCATGGGGATATTTTGTGTGACGACTTGGTTACACTTATCAATGTCAACTTGCCGAACAAACTTTTCCGAACATTTCGAACTTTTAGAACAGATGCTTTAAGTAGAAGACGCTCGTCCATCTGCAGAATACAATGTGCATATAATGAATATTCTGATGGTCTTGATATTTTCAAGAGCTCTTTTTCTTTGTTCTCAAACGACTTGAAAACTGTTGTAGCTTAAGTGCCTTTATGTCATTGCGAATTTATGTGCCGTATTTATTTTAGGCAAATCATGTTCTTGTTTGTTTGGTTTTTACATTTCCTGGTTTTGTGTTGCTTGAATTTCTCTAGGTTTGAGTGCCAGTGCTTGTAATGCTGAGCTTCTTTCAAAGTTGAAACTTCCGAACATTTTGTTATGAAACCTTCGTTTTATGCGTATAACTTATCTCTGTCATGTTCAGTGAGTACTTCCTGTTTTTCACGTGCCTTGAACATTTCGCTGTCCGAGTGTCATGGCTTGCAACGCTAGGTCTCCTGTTTCTTTTCTTTTCTTTTCTTTTTTTGCTGTTTTGCTTTCTGAGATTACTGTAACTATCTTTACTTTATTGTTTCTTTCATGCATATGGTTTTGGGTGTTGTGTTGTCTTGATTTTAGTTTGTTTTTATGTATGTTTTGTATATGGTGTAGCAGTACCAAGACCCTAGGGTTGTTCCTGGGCAGCGAAAATAAAGGTTGATTGATTGATTGATTGATTGATTGATTGATCAAAAAAAGTGATAATAATAATCATCCTCCTGTCTACGCTTACTGCAAACGAAAGGCCTCTCCCATAGATCTCCAATTATTCCAGTCCTGTGCTGCCTGCGACTAATTTATCCCGCAAACTTCTTGATCTCATCTGATCACCTAACTTTCTGCCGCCACCACCCTCCCACGCTTTCCTACACTAGGGATCCCCTCGGTTACCCTTATTGACCAATCGTTTTCTTGCCTTCGCATTACGTGCCTTGCCAACATCCCCTTCTTCTTCTTAATTTATTCTAGTATGTCCTTAACACGCGTTTGTTTCCTGACCCGCTCAGCCTCTTTTCCCTTAACGTTACACCTATCATCCTCCTGTTCTATTGCTCGCTGAGTCTTCCTCAACATAACATGAACCACTTTAGTGAGCCCACCCAGTTTCTGCCCCTTAGGTGAGTACTGGTAAGATGCAGCTGTTGTGCACTTTCCTCTTCAGTGCTTGCTGAATATAGGAGTTCAATTTCCTTGGGAACTAAAATGGCGGTCATTAACTCTTTACAATGTGGGAAATTTGCTTTGCTGGACAACAGCGCTAACGCTGGTTATTCCCACAATGGGGAAGTTTCGCCTTCCATTTATGTACTGCTACATGGGTGTACGTGTCCCGGAAGAGCCGTTTAGCACCGTGCTATTGTAGAGAAGAAGGACGAGGAAAGTAGTAGCGCACCGAAAATTTAATTGGAAAAAACCGCGATTGTCTGCCTGCTGAAGCAGCAGCTGTTTTATCACGGACTGTACATTCACTTCATCCTGCTTTCCTCACCGTACAACGCACTCTGCGCAGCCAATAATTTACGCCTGAGTGAAGTAAGCCACCACGCCCAACTGGCACGAAACGCCGCTCCCGCCCGGCAGAACAGCTGTACCGTGACATCGCGTCCGCATATAGCGCCCTCCTGTTTCACCGCGACCATTTCAGTTCCAGCCCAGATCCTGCATTCGCTGCACAGGACTTTATTCACTGCGTTTGTAATATGAGGTGCGTTGTTTCGAAATGAACCATATCCGCATAACGCGAATTTGAGAAACAAACGGAACTTTGTTACCGGACCTAAATTCAACGCTGTCAAAGCCATTACCGTATTTACTCGCCTAATGAACGCACTTTTTTTTCGCGCAAAACAGAAGCAAAGTTGGGGCTGCCTTTTTACGCATGTTAAATTTCAGGAAACTTTTTCGAAGTGATGAAAGATGGCCGCATCAAAAAAATAATGCATTAGATGACCAACCTTTCGCAGTAAATGTACGCGTGCAGAATTTGTAAACAAACAGCGTTTTTACTTAACTACACTCGTCTTCGTTTGTCAAGGCCCGTTTTTATCAAGGCTTCGTTTATCAAGGCGTCGTTTGTCAAAGCCCGTTCGTTTGTCACTTCGTCAATTCCGACATGTCTATAGCGGCATCGCGGTTCCCATACTTACCTGCGTACCAAAGAGTCTAGAACCTAAAACTGGCCGTTTAACTACCGTTTAGGCCCATCGCCGACTGAAAGGTGCAATACGAGCAGAAAAGCGTGTAAGTAACAACACTATTTCGACAAAAAAGCCGTGCTAGACGCTCGCCCGACTGAGCAGACTGAGCATCGTTGTGACTGGCTGTCCGACAACGCCGCGCCGGAGTGTTTGTTCGCTTTTACTCCGAGTGATGGCTCTGGGTTACATGCGCGATCATCATCAGCGGGAGAGAATGAAGAGAGAAAACTACACACACACATACGTGCAACTGCAGGGTACAAAAGATTGGGGTGCATTCATTAAGCGGGGAAAAAAAGAAACCTAATTTTGACGGCTAAAGTTGGGGGTGCGTTCATTATGCGTGGGTGTTCATTGCGCAAGTAAACACGTTATATGATATATTATATATGACAGCTAGGCGACGAATATGGCCGGAAGGTATTAAACATTATGCCGTAAATGTCAGCAATACTGGGGTGATAAGATTTATTTTGGCTAACATTGAATTGAAACACTCAAGTTGATACGGACTTCTTATGAAATCTTTATTTAAATTGACTTTCAAGCATGGTGCGATTGAGTGTTGATGGACAAGGAAATAAAAATATGCAACAGCACTTCAAGAACAGTAAAAATATACAGGGAGAGCAGGTGAGTCATCTTGGCACCATTATCAGATCTTTTTGAATTCCCCCTAGGATAATTTTCTTGGGCATGCCTGAAGGCACTCACGAAGTAAGCAAGCTTTGCATTGCTTTGCAATGAACTTCCGAAGCGCTTCACAAGAAGGATTCTCAAATTATATTTTTCACCTCAATGAAGTGGTTCGTGCTCGCAAAGGGGGGGGGGGGGGGGAGATTTGCTGGGGCTTGTAAGCGGCAGCTATTTAGTTAAGTACTGAAATAATAAGTGTTGAAGTAAAAAATAAATATACCCGGAAATATTTCGTATGGACGGGTGAGACGAAATGAAATCATTATTTAGTTTTATTTCAATATCAGTTTCATTTCGTTCACTCGTCGTTGACATCTGGGGACAGATCTTTCGCTAATCCCCTAATTGCGTCTCAATGGAAAATAAGCCAGCTCCGAAAAGCGGAAAAAAAAACTTCCGGAACACCCATTAAACAGTCTGAACAGTCAAGCCGGGGGCAATCTTCCATTGTAAAAATTAATTCGGCTAATTTTAATTCATGAAACAGCATTATCTGGCTAATTTTTGATACGGCCTACTATCTGCGCACACGTTTTGTGGGCGTTATCGCAGCTATTTTCTTGCGGCCCCTTTTTTAGGGTAAAGTTGCTCAGTTTTTCTTGTCACTGCAGTTTTATTCGATTTAGTTTTGCTTTCTAGATTTCGCGGTTATTTCGAAAAAGAAAAGGCCTCATGAAGTCATCCATTTCGGCATCTTGCGGTTTCAGTGAGCCCTTTTAGTGCGCAATGGAAGCTTGACAATGAAATCCCACCGCGTCGCGATAATAACGTGTGCGTCTCTCTTAGGCGAAGGGTGCAAACGGTACAGTGCGGAGAACTTTTTGTTTAGTTATCCAAAGAAAGCGAGCTGTGCGGCGACGCCAGCCTACCTCGCTGCGAAAATTCTATATCCCTAAAGTGTTTGTAATGTCTTGAAAACCATTACTGTAGCACTGACCGCTAAGACGAATATAATAGTGTAGCATTTTCACCTAATTTTATTCGTTATTTAACAGTGAAGTGCAAAGGTATGGTAGTTCCTGTCTCCACTGACTATACCATATTCTGAGTGAGAAATATGACAAATGAAATGGGTGTAATCAAGAAGTATCCAAAGATAAATAACATGATACTTCAGTCCTAGGACTACTATGCACATAACAGCTGAAACTGTTACATCATCCTATATTGTGAGACATTATCAGTCACATGTTAAACACGAACAGTACAAAGTACAAGCTTTTAAGCTATTCAGCAGCGTCACAAAGGCATCGAGGAGGTAACAGCATCACCCTTGTTTGCTGGCGTAGAACGGTAGTTCTTCCAATTAGCATAAAAATTTTTTTCCACATTGAAAGCTGAACAAGCCCTGGCCTCCTCCGATAGTAAAGTCCATTCCATATTGAAAGCGAATATCTGCTTACGTCTGTCCCAGCGAGCTAGGCTGCTTTCATAGGCCAACCTCCCCAGTATTAGTAAAGGCCGTTGAGTGTTTCTCTTAAATCACAGAAATATGCTAAATTATAAATTACAAAGAATCGAGTTTCGTGTTGTGCCCTACGACTTGAAATCAAATTGGTTAGGGCAGCGCCCAGCCCAGCATAATGCTTTTATAGCAGATTTGTCAAGGGCGCCACAAATCTCGCTTACGTAGACAGAAAACCCAGAGCACACGTGAGCGCGTGCCTCGCGGTAACCGCCCCGTGTTCCCCAGAACTGCGAGTGGGCTTACGAGCATAAGGAGCTCCTGCCTTCGTCGTCGTCCTTGTGTAGCGACGAACTACCCACGGGTCCGCGCCGGCGGAGACAATGGCGACGAATCTGTGAAACGTTCTCTTCAAAATCCACAACTAGAAACGGCCACCGGTCCAAGTGACAAAGAAGGGGAGATCTACCGTGAAGGGGGCGCTGCAAGAGGATTGACCCTACGACGCTGTACCATCGGAAGACGCGGACGAATAGGATGAGGACGACTGCTACTGATTAAAACGCAGTAGATACTTGAGTGGTCTCTTCTTTACAGTGCCGTCCAAAAGGCTTTGCACAGCTGCGGTCTCGCTGCTCCCTCTCCTGTAAGATCCGCTGTCGGTGTGGGGAGAATATAGGTCGACCAGCAGTTCTGCTCCTTCTCCACCTCTGCACCACTAATGGTAGCTGCGCCAGCTTCTGTTACCAAATAAAATAATTCTATGCTTCAAATATGTATTGTGGAAAACGAATAATGTAAACCACAGACTCTTCAGTTCCACAGCTTATTGAGTCACCCAGTAAAGTGTGTACTCAAGATATTGCTTTAAAAAAAATGTGTTCTTGCTACAGCCCCCAGTACTGAAATTTAAAGCCGGAGTTCGCTACATCGCAAACATGCTTAATCGGCCCCACTGTATACAGTCGACTCTTGTTGAACAGAACTTAGAGGTAGAGGGAATATGCACTCGTTATACCAAAATTTCTTTACTGGAAATATCGCTTTATTCCAAATTTCTTCCTGTCCCAACCCAAATGCATGCATTTCAGCCCGCATTACACGACGCTTGACCCGCTTAGAGCGAAGTGGTGAGTGGACACGGCGCCGAGCGTTGCCGACACAGCGGCGAGTCAGGCTGTAAACATGTCGGATCAACGCAAGCCTGTGTTTCCCCGGCGATTTTCTTGAGTCGGGCATGCTCGATTCGCGCCGTCGGACAAACGGTCTAAATGCGCGGTAGGGTGATTGAATTTTGTTCCTAGACATTGGTCAATGGCGCGGACGCGACGGTGCGCGAACACCAAAACTCGAACCGTAGCAGTAGCAGTGTCTTCGACAACGAAGCGCCAAAAAACTGTTCTTTTGCAAATTTTACGGCTGCACGCCTCCAAAAAATATTGCCTAGTGATCGTGCAAAGCATGCACCTTTTATGTGGGAGCGCCCACACAACTGGAACGAAAGTAGAAAAAACAGAGACCGCACGGCGCTAAGCCCCTGCAAAATTGATATTGCAAAACCGGTCAGTTTTCATGATTTCGCGGTGTACCCACAATTAGCGGTTAACCTTTTTCTGAACTCAACAAACACACCCTCAGGCTCGAGCCACACCATTTGCGGAGCTTTCGAGTGCGAAAATTGCGTAGCGTTTCGCGACCCCCGCACGCCCCCTATAAAAGTGGCCATTGACGCTGCCACTTTTACGGGCGGTGACCACGGCCTCGTGCAACGCTCTGTCAAATTGGAGCAGAGTTTGCTCGCGGCCGCCAAGGACTTCAAACAGGCGAAGCTCACTGCCTTATTTCCACGTGAATAAAGCTTTGCGTCACTAAATACACTAGTTTTACATTCCTCGCAGTTATGGCGCAATTAAACTGCTTTGGCTTTTCTCGTGTGGTCGCTTATATTGAGATACTGCCTATAACAGAAATTTTCGCCATTCCGCTTACTGCGCTATAACGAGAGATTACTGTACATTGTTTTCAACGTTTTTATTACGTACTTGATAGGTGCAACACTGCCTGATGCTAACTGTAGGTAATAATAAAAGGGCACACCACGAGTACTAACTATTCCAAAAGATCAAGCACGGAATCTTTTATTCCCGAATTCTACACCGCAAAACGTATGTCAGTTGTCTGCTAACTCCTTCCGCCGGAAAAAAAAAGCAACCAGAGCCCTGAGTGGTTGGCATGTGAATAGCGCCTGTACATCTTTTTGTTTTAAATCTCTCAGCAGGTTTTGGTGAAGTAATTCCAACGCGCATGTATTAACAGAAAATTTGCGAACATTATCGTTTGAAGGAACATTTGAGGGTTTGGACTGCTCAGTCTGCCTGCGCACGTTTTATGTCATGATCACAGTCGGTACATTCGAGGATCTACCTGGCCTACCCGACCACAAGAGGAAGCACATCGCGCCTACAATGCAGCTGCGGGACTCCAGTTCGCGGAGTTCCCGATGAAACTGCAAACCTGCCGACATGCAAACAGGGGGTGATGCCTACCGCGACGGCACTGAGTATGCTTATCTATTGCAGAAACAAACGATAAGAAGAAATACCGTCCGTCCTGAACATGGTGCACGAGCAGTGCGAATGCAGGAAAATTGGTTCGCATTGAACAAACTTCCAGTGAATTCATTATAACATCAGCGAGAGGGGAGGAGAAGCACGAGAGTAGAAGGACCGGAGACCAGAGCAGGGATTACTTGGCAGCTGTCCAAACACTGCCTTTTTTATCATTGCTGCAGTGAAGCAGGCAGATACGGCGCATATTTTTTGTTCTAAGGACCTTCAAGAAAGCGTTCGCCAAATTTCATCTTTATGCCTGACGGTATTGGTTTTGCCTGCCCGTGAACTGCCTTTTGAATGCACCCGCCACCTCGGCTCAGTGGCTAAGGCGTTCTGCTGCTGAGCACGAGGACGCAGGTTCGATTACCGGCCGCGGCGGCAGCTTTTGTGAGTGAGGCGAAAAGCAAGAACGCCCGTGTCTTCGAGATTTCATTGCAATTTAAGGACCCCAGGCGGTCAAAATTAATCCTGAGCCCCCCACTACCGCGCCACTCATCACCTGGGTTGCATAGGCGCGTTAAACTTTACAATCAAACAATCAAGCTTTTGCAATGCAATTATATCCATCCAAATTTTTGATTGTAGGGTTGATTGTAAGAATGAGTAGCAGAGGGTGCAAGAAAAAGATTTCCTATTTACTCTTCCGTCATTATTGAATAGGCAAATCGTTCATTATAATTCTGTCCGTGGGACTGCACCAGCCTAATGATTATTATCAGCGTAGTAATGACATTTGGTATGTTTATTCCGTGCTGTGGAATGAGCCATATAATTTATTAATCACTCTTCCCACGCACCCATATATTTAGTTCGTGTGACAGTTCCTGTGTTTACTGTGAAAGGTTCCTCGTAATGCTCATTTCTAGTAATCATACGCGCAACGAATACACATTGCGAAAAGTGGACTGTTGCTAAAACTGCTACACGGAAATAACGGCTGTTCCAAGTCACGTAGCGCCTCCGTTTCAACACATTCCAAATTCAGAAAACGCATTTAAATAATTTCATTCGCTTTCCAATCCAGGTCCCTTATTCTTCACTGTGGAGGTAGGTTTCCCCGTGTCACCGACTGAAGCAACCGCCCCTATCAATCGCCTTGTCCTCATGCCAGGATCACTGTATTTTGTGTACTCGCCTTCGGCAACGCTGTATTTTGCCCGCGAAACGAAATGTACTCCTTATTTATTGTCCCACCAACCTCCTCTGAGCTTGACGAGTCAGCACTCCGAACAACTGACAGTTTATACGCATGTTTCCGAACATGTGTCGCTGTCTGCGCTTTTTTTAATCCTTTACATTGAAAGCGTATGGATGCATGCTATACGTGGATGCGTAATCGGTTTATACCTAGGCTGGGCATTGTGCTGCACATACAAGAACGGTTTTCGACATAAAATTATTTGTCAGGTTTATTTTGTACCTGTCATTTTTGAAACGTTCGGGTCGATATTGCTTTTTGGTGTCTGAGTTCTGTGCTTATATCCCAAGCCCATCGACGAAGCTGACGCATATTATATCCTTTTATTAAAATACCGGTGGCAAGCACAGTGGGCTCTCATTCGGCAAACGTTGCTTTTCGAAACGTTTGTTCACAATTCTGGACGAGCACAGCTGACGAGGAAACTCGGCGCCAAGTGAAACCCGCTCGCTCTTGTTAAACCCAACTGGTTCATCAAAAATACGTATAATAAGCGAGAGAGGACGTTGAACTCAAGCTTAAAAAATCAAAACCCGCCGGAGTTGTGTTTTCATTTTGTGATGACGCCTGCGTAGCGAAATTTCTTTACACCAGGTGGTTGCAGTGATGAACTAAATTATGCTCATCCGTTACTGACCATACAATTTATGCTGTGGCATATTTGTACCATTACAAAATTATAGTACTAAAACTGTTTTTAAAGTACCTGGGTTGAGGCGGTGTGGCTGGTGAGAGAAAAATTGGCACTCAGCTATCTTCTCAAAATCCTCTATATCTCGGGCTTCTACTTCAAAATCGGAGAGGCACGTAACGACCTTCTTATTGAATGTAAGACATACACCAGCCTGCGAAATTGTTTCACTGAGTGTTCACTACACCTTATTCCTCTGGGGAAAATGCTGTTTCCGGTGTATCTGGGAGAAAACCCGCACAATTACAGACCTTTTCGCCACAGCGTGTCTGACGAGCGACAGTAAGCGCAGCGTGTGTTTCCGGCAACAAAACCTCGTTTCGTAACCACAGACTGCATGCAAGCAGGCGTAACGATCAGTTGTGGGGGGAGCGAAGGGATGGCGGAGCGATGCACAGATGTTTGCCGCTATTTCAAAGCGGGGCAATGAATGGAACTTTTTTCCGTAGCAATCTGCGCATGCGCGAGCTGCGTCCGCCGTCATATTTGGTCACCCCGGGCAAAATAAACACCTGTGTCGTACCCACCTCCCTGCTTGGAAAGGAGCCACTACTTTCTAGCGTGGCACCCTTTCATCGCTACACGCTGATGTAGCGTAAGCTACAGTGGCCGAGGTTGAGCAGTTTCGCGTGGACCATCAAGGCATCATGAAGGAGAGTGCGAGGACCATTGAATATGATTGCCTGATTGGATTGGATTAACTTGGATTGGATTGGATTGGCTCACATTGAATTGCATTGGTTTGGATTGTGAATCCAACCCAATTGGAGTACGGGTGCGTCCAGAATTGTGTCTGCACATTCGGTGGCCTGCGCAATCCAGAGGAGTGACGTCATAGCAGCGGCATGCTCACAGGCGCCGGCGCGTGCCCAGCTGTGCGTCTCCGTTGCACAGTAGCCAAGTCTGACGGTGCGCCAGAGCCGCTTGATAACCATGTCGCGTGGGTCCTGGATGGCCATGCTGCGCATGCGCGAGGAGCAGTCACTGGACTGGACTGGATTGGATGGGACTGGAATGGAAATCGTTTTAGCAGCAGTAAGGATGACAGCAAGGTAATACTATACAACCAGGAAACCTAGCAACACCCAGCTGAAGCCTTATCTCCCGCTCTGTATATCCTGGCAGAGTCGGGGTGAGTTTGCAAATACACACGAAAAAAAAAAGCTTGGCAAGAAAAGTATCCAAGCTTACAAACGAAAAGAAAGGGTGCAAAAGCGGGCAGGACACGGTTGCAAAACGGAGGGTCAAAAAAATTCCCTCGCACTTCCCCGAGGGGGAGAGTGTGTAAGTGCGAATGCACGGTTGTTGATTGCGCTATTACGGTGGATATCGTGATCTTGGAGTGGAGAGGAGGCGCCCAACACTGGCAGTCACTGAGCGGAGAGAGGAGGAGGTGAGTACCGCCTGCCGTTACGGCGAGGGCTACACGAGCGCCCTCACGCGTCGGAATGCGAAGCGCCCGCTACGCGAGCGAGAGCTCTCCCGCCCGAAGTGGAGAGGAGGCGCCCAACACCCGCAGTCACTGAGCGGAGAGAGGAGGAGGAGAGTAGCGCGCGCCCATCTCCCCCCGTTGCTAGGGAAGACGAGGAGGAAGACGAGGAGCGCGCGCACCCGCAGCTGTTGCTATGCGGACGACGGCGGCGGACGATTCAGGCTCGCTTAAGAAGTGCATTCGCACTTAAAATTAAAAACAATAAAAAAACGGCCATCCCTCCCCTGCACATTAGCCTCGGCAATCTACTCCTGCATCAGTGGCTTTCACCTGAAAGGAATAATTTAAGGAAGTCTTGAGGGAAAATGATAGAGTGGTGAGGATGCTGCATGCGCAAGTTTTTTGTCAGCGAGATGTTTCCTCCACTGACTGGTTATCTCGCCGTGCCACCGCTAGGAACCTGATATCAGAAAAAGCTCTGTTTGCCCTGCGGGAAGCTCCTAAATGACCGGAATCCACTAGGACGGCAAAATACATGATATAGTTTGGCAATGTATACCAGTGAGTACAGCGCCATGCGCAATTGAGTTTGTAGTGACGGGTTTGGTGCCGAGGTAGTTTTTCGTAAAAAGAAAAGAAAGGCCAGTGTAACCACAATTTTAGTAATCGGGACCATTATCCTGGTGGTATCGCTTAGTTCTACATTTCTCCCTCCTTGCACAGTATGCCCAACGTGCAGCTGTGGTGCTTACAATATCATTTCAAGTGAATATTTTAAGCGCTTGTACGATCTTTATCTCTAATTGATTAAAAGTTGTTAAGAGGCGACGATAGGGACATTTCCCTTTTCTTGCAGCACTGAATGACAAATTATTCTCGCTTCACTAGGCTGCCATTGCGCTACCTTTGCTGAATATTTTTGAGCAAGGAGGTGGCTACTAGTATAGTGTGCCCAATGGCTAATTCGGCTTTAATGTAATGAAATTTGTCGGCGCACTTACGTCTACTTACGGGCTTCGAAAGCAAAAAATTGTGGATAATTTTAAACAATGTTTTTACTATGCCGTATTTGTTTTCCTTTATCTGACTGTGTTTTCCTTTGTCTTTTTTTAATGAATTACTTTGAAAGTATTTTTAATAGCGGAGCTGTTCTAGCTGGCCATAATATGTGGCATGTAACACGGAATGCTTTATAAATGCAACAAATTGCCCACTGCTCGTGAGCCGGTGCCCCGCGGCGACCGCGTAGCTTCCCCGGCACGTGTAGTAGATTTAGCATAACTGGCGTAAACCCCGAGGACTGAGAAGATGCCGAGCGCGTGTAAGCGCGTGCGTCGCGGCGACCGCCAAGCATCTCAAGCTGGCCCACTGGCTTCGGAAAAAAAAAGTTGACCTGACAACTACGTATTGGTCTTAAGATGTAAGACGCGATAGGGTTACTTCGGCTCTCAGGGAACATTTTCGAACGGTAGTTATTGTATTTACTATCTACGCGTCACGAGCACTGAAGGAAAACGAGGAGAGAGAGACTAGCAGCGAAGGGTTTATTCGCTGTGGCCCACGAGAGACCCTCTGCGTTTCTGTGCGTGTTAATTGTTCGTCAGTTTGAGCGAGAAGGTGTCAGTGTCAATGTTTGGAAGTGTTTATTTTCGGATGCTAAGCCGGACGGACCGTTTTTTATTTTTTGAAGAGCGGGGGAGTGAGTGCGAGGAGAGTGTGCGTATGAAGATATTTATTACTGAAGAAATAGTTGAGCTTTAGGAAAGGGGAGCAAAGAGATGTTAGGGAGCTCAAACGTGAAACCTGATGTCTAGGGCGCCTGATGCAGCAGCTTCTTCCCTTGCCCTCCCATCAACTCGCGCTGATCTTGAGTTAACGAGCTCATCAAAGCTGCCTTCCATGTCCTGATAGAAATGGAATACGTAATGTTGGAGTCGTTCTCCCCTGAGCATACCCTTGGACGTAGGTAGGTTTCGTGAAGAGCCCTTCAAGTTCCACATTTATTTGAAGTGCGGGGCATTCTATAGCGCAAGGCAATTTATAAGTAGCTTCCCGTCGTGTGTGTTCTATCAGCACATGATCAGCTCTGAATTCGAACACATTTCAAAACAAAATTTTGACCTCAGCCTTGCCTGATCACTTGGATATGCGTCTTGGGTAGGTTTACATCAATAGGCACCATTGTCGTCATCAAAATATGACTTCGACCTCGGGCTTACAGGTCTCAGTACTTGTATATGCAGCTTTCAGATATTACTTATCAATAAGCACAATTTTTATGGTCAGTAGTCATATAAAAGTGTGTGCATCTTTCTTATAGCTGAACTCATCGATGTTCAAAAGATTGAATTCGCTCTTACCTTTCACCTGAATTTTTTGTGAGCTCTATGTATTTTGCTAAAAAGCTTCGTGGGTTAGCCACCTTAAAAGAACACAATGACAAACGATTTTCTTTTTTTATTGTTTAGCCACCTGCCTTTCAGAAAATCCCCTCGCGATCTGAGTTGTATTGTAAAACAGCACCTGAAAGCTTCAAGCACGAGTATGCATAGTGTGTCAGCCCGTGAAATGGAGTTTCAGGGATCAGAGGTCATACCTACGGCGAAGTAAAGAGAAAGATCGAACTATTTGTAGTCAGTAAGGCTAACCAGTACTATAGTATAAACAGTTTATGGAATCACAGATTAGTGGTATGCGCTGCGCGGTGACTAACTGAATATATCAAGCATCACAAATATCTGTTTCAAGGGAGGGGGGGGCAGAAAATTTAAAAGTTTCGCCTATTTGGAGCAAGTGGATGTGCATGTAGAGTAGCTTTAATTATGGAGAAATGAAGGACGTAGAAATTTGTCATGAGTCAATGAGACAGTTTATTTTAATCGGAGCTTTGAAGAAATACATTTTGTAGTTGTACAAGCAAGCACATGGCGATCAAAGTCACGGCTGGATAAGCCACTGTTGATGACGCCCAGTAATATTCTGTAAGGAATAAAATATGATATCAGGTGACCCTTAAAAGCCAGCTGCAATATACACAACCATTTTCAATTAGACTATGGAATATTTACATGGAACAAAATATGCCCCGAACGATATTAAGAAATGTTTTGTTGTTATTGCGGGGCAGCTCAAGCCCACATGACTCCACGCACAATAAAATAAGTTATATGACTCAGTCTGGACAAGATTAATAAACAGAAATTTTATTGCTTACTCTGCGTCTCTCCGGTACTCACAAATAGATATATAGATGTACCTTTATTAGGAAAATGACAAGCTCATACATAATAACTCCAGAAATGTTTGTTAAGAAATTTTGGCGCCATCAGAACTTAAAGGTGTTGTGCCACCAAATTTTAAGTCTGTAAAAAGCCTGCTGTAGGCTTTCTCTGTATGCAAGAACCCTCAACACGAAGTGCCGGATACAGCAAGCGCTTAATATATATTTTAATTCGCTTCTAAAAAGTACCTAAAAGCTCTTCTGGAAATCGGGACCCATCGCTAGCGCCACTAACCATGACGTCAGTGAATTTCCGTCATAACAAAGTTTGTGACGTCACACCACGTTAGCGACTCGAGCGACGTCAACGTGAACTCCAGTTACCACAGTTTGTTTGGTCGCTTGGTCGTATCAGACATATCCCCATTGCACTTCCTCTCCTTTTCACCCGAATCACCTAGTAGTAGTAGCAGTCGTATCAGAAACACTAGGCCGACACGACGGCGACGACAACGCGACGGCGACGCCGACGAGTCACCAAACCATCGCTCAACGGCCGAATTGCCAGACCGCGTTGTCACACTACGCCGACGGCGACACAAACACGTCGACCGATGGAAAGTCGCCGTAGTTCGACTGACTCGCCAACCGAAGACGCCAACAAAACCGGTCGCCTGACTGGTCGCGCAACGCGTCGCCGGGAATCGACCGAGAAGCGAAAACTGCGCTCCGACAACATTCGTGCCGCAATGAATGCGGCTCTACTTTGTTAGTTTCTGGAGTGTAGTAAACTCAGTAAAGTCAATTAAGCTCATACAACTCATCACTAGCGCTAATGCGATCCGTATTTGACGTTCGACGCTTTGGCCTTGCTCTTCGGCAACGCCGCTACCCCGGAGCTGCAAACTGCATATGCGTGTGCGATCGGCTCGCCTGCAGAAAATATAAGGTCAGTTTTGTGCAGAAGAAGAGTTACGTAGGGTAATTTGGGTAATAAGAGATCAATATCGGCCAGGGTTTTTCACGTAAAACGTAAAACCAAAGTACGGCAAGCACTATCCGTACAGTGCAAAATCGCAGTGGCAGCCGGGCACGGCAACGGTCTAAAAAGTGTCGCACCATGGCGGCCATGGGAACAGTGATAGTTGATTTCACGCAACCGGTCGAACCGCTTCCGATCAATGACTAGCCAGTGTCACTGTTAATTATTGATAGTGACGATGGCTAGTCAGTGAGCGGAAGCGGTTTGGCCGGTTGGGTAAAAATCAAGACAGACTGCTCCCATCCAGTACAGCAATCCTCGCTGGTGTCGTTTCGCGATGGCAAGTGATCAGTCTGTCTTGATTTTACCCATCCGGACAAACCGCTTCAGTTCACTGACTAGCGAGCGTCACTATCAATAATTAACAGTGACTCCTAGCTAGTCAGTGCGGGAAAGCGGTCGGTTCCGTTGGGTAATACCAACTATGACTGTTTCTATGGCGGCCATGATGCGACACTAATTAGACAATTGCCGCCGGGCACACTTATTTTTGCGAGCGCTTTCGCGAAGGAGCAGAGTTGATTGCGACAAGCTATTGCGGGGGCTTCGCGGAACCTTGATGCGCAGGCGCTATTTAAGAAATTTCAGTGTACCAGCCAGGAATTCTGTAAACTAGCTAGTAAACACCGACGTACGACTCGAAGGCTGGGGCTCCATCTATTACACCGGCTATTTCGCGAAGGGTTGCAATTTGTTCGGTGGCGCAGTGGTCCCGCCCGTCGCGCCCCCTCGGTCAACGTTGCGGGTTCAATTCGCGGTGAGGGAAGCTTTTTTTTTAGCGGTTTTTTAAGGGGCGTGGTTTGAATATCCAATTGCATTTCCATGGTTTGCACATCCATGGTTTTCATTTGTCTGCATCCGCGGATGCAGACAAAGAGTTCGTGTCGGAACTGCCACGGCTTTACATGACGAGTCGGCGTGTTTACTTCCGTGGCAAAGCACGTGTGTGCGGGAGCAGACGCCGCAGTAAAGTCGCAGCGTACCGCAGCGCCGCATGGTACACACACGTGGCAGAGTGTCCTCGCAACACTGTGACGTAACTGCTTGAATCGGCACCCAGAAACCAAAACCGAATCCTGTTCACACGAATCGTGCGATAATAATTTTTTTACTCACAGTATATGCATGTCAGAGCATGTATCATGCTTTCTAAAGAAATATAAAACGTTTGCAACAAAGATTGCACAAGCAACAAATTTGGTGGAACAACACCTTTAAGCTTTCATGCTATGAGGACAAAGGTTATTATGGTTTTTTGAAAGCATCAATAAGCTTTGAATACTTGGTCAGTCACCAAACACCAGGCCTCGGAAGCTCGCTCTGGTGGCACTTCCACTGTCTAGAAAAACATGCAGTGAACGTACACGTTTCAAACACATAAACGACGGCAAGGGAGCGATAGGCATAACCATGCATTTTGAACGGGCAATGAACGCATGGCTGCTTTGTGTTGACAACTACAATTCTAATTCTTTAGCACTGAACAACTGTTTTTCTTCTGCGCTACTAATATTCGTGAAGATTTTGATTTGAGTTTCAACGGTCAAAAGAGGGATGCAAACATATTCAAACGTATTAAGAAGATTAGCTTCAAGTTACAAACTACCCATTTCGTATTAGTTCCGCAGCTTACCGTGAGTCAACCATGGACTGCTGCTGTACTTCAAGACAGGCTTCTCGAACTTTATTTTCTTTGAATGCATGGGAGGCAGCACTTCTAATAGGTTCTTTGTTTTAATATGTGTGTTTGTCCATACATCTCCTCAAGCACATTAGGTGGTCGTCCGATTTTTCCGGCTGTTTACCGCAATTATTTCGATAACTCTTTTTGCGATCGGCTTTTCTACATGATGAGGGCACGCTTCTGTGCCGTAAAAAAGGTAATGGAGATAAAAAATGCCACATACCGAAATAAACGTCGTTGCAAATGTTTTGTTTATTTACTAGTTGTTTAACTTTGTAGTAAAAATAGAGTGGTTGTTGCAAGTTGTTGCAACTTTTTATAGAGAAAGAGTCGGAAGGTTTCTTTCGTTTTAATGGGTCGTAGAGTGAAAAAAACACACTGCGTTCTTCTGCTAGAATGCGCATCTGACAACCATTCACTTATGATTTCAACTACTCATAAGTTTTGTTTAGTCATACGGTTAGTACGTGCATTTAGAATAAAATATACTCAAAGTATGTTCGGCGTACTTGTTGATACTATTACTATTTCGATTAAAGATTTTCAAAAGAACCACACCTCCTTCAGCAGTAGGCTTCTCTTGGAAAACGCGGGCTTGCTTTTGCTCTTGTTTTAAAATAGCCTGAAATAACTTTACCTTTCAATAAAATACGCTAGTCGGCCCGTTGGTGGCCATTGGTGATAAAATTACTCGTAACTGAGAAAACACCAAGGAAAAGACTATAAAAGAACACCTTCATTTCCGGCCAGCAGCACTTCTTACGTTGTCTTTCTCGTGCCGTTGTCTCAGTCGCGTTGTCATTTTATTACTTGACTTTTGTTTGCACCCATTTTAAGTCTTCTTCAGCCAGTAACAAGGCTGCACTCAAGCTTTATATTACCTAGGCAGCCTAACCGCAGGTTACCAGGATGCGATGCAACATTTCTGGTGTAGTCTCACATTTGTATTTTCTCACCACATCATTCCCAATTCGTTAATGTAAAAAATTACGCCCATCTTCCCGCGAGGGAACCCTGATGTGATGCGACGCATCGGGGGGTTCAATTGGTCGTAACGTTGCCTTGAGCTTTTGCGCTGACGCTGGTATTAGATTGTGTCAGCCCACTCGCTGAAGGGACCGTCGCTTCCATCACGTCTTCATCGGAATAATCAAGTCAAGCACGGAGTCGTCAAGCAAAGTCACGCGGAGTCGAACGAGAGCGAGCGCTGACTGAACCGCCGCAGCGCGCTACCCGCTTTATATTCACAGCGCCTGAAGGAGAAGAGACAACGAGGAGAGTCGCGCATGCGCACACTTGCGCACACCGAGCGCGCCGGAGCAGTTGTTAACGCAGTGAAGCGCGCCCAAACAAGCCCGCCAGCTGTGGTATGCTAATGAGACGGAGTGAGAGTGTTGCACACAGCTGTGGGAGAGAAGAATGGAGGAGGGCTGCGGACGGACGGCCCGACGACGCAGGAGGGACATGCCTCAGAGCAAGAGATGCGTCGCATTTAATATATACGTTACATTGGTATGATTATGTGAATGTAGACGGGAAGGAATGTTATCCACTCCTGGAGGTATATATTTTACTCGTTTTTTAAAAGCCTTGGTGCATTTCTAAGGTTCCAAACATTTCGGCCAAGCATCACGTGGCCGAAGAACCGTTGTTTGTAGCACTTCAGTTTAGCATTTGTAGATCAATGGAGTCAGAACAAAGCTCGTTGTAATATTTTCTCGTGTTGTCAGTACCGTGTTACCCGCACTACGTAAGCGGCATTGGTTTTGAGTATGTCGGTACCTGTGTTGAAAAATAAATGTTGATACTGCTTCCAATGTCAGCCAGCGGTAATATGCACTTTGTAGGGGCTCTTCATTGTGCTCTCAGCCAAACGTCTTCAGTTTTGTTGAATTTTACCAAGATTTGTTGCAATGATAAAAAAATGGCTCCAACCCACGCTGTGAAGGTGTTTGGGAAGCTACACTTTAAATAACACCCACAACAATTGCCGATGTGACGTCACTTCAATTCACACACATGGCTCTAAAAGGAGCGAAACCAGACATTCTGCCAGCCATTAGTGGAATCCGCGGGGGCGGCGTTCCGAACGCGCAGCAGCCTCGGCCACTGCCGGGCTAGAGCGGCGGTTGCCGCCGCTGTATCCCGGCCGTGAGTTGGCAGAAAGAAAACGGAGAGGAGCGCCTTGCGAAAGCTGAGACAGCGGAACCTAGCCATCCTGAAGGGCTAGCTTCGGGCTACACCAGCACGCAACACAAGCGCAGACACCGAAACAATTCGGCATTTGAGCTTAGTGATTCCCCTTTTTACCGATTCAAATTTGTTAGTTCAGTAAGTTTGAAAATACCGAGAAAGCCGAGGGAACTTTTATAATCGCTATTTATGAGAATCAGTTGCTCCTTTCACCTTTTGTAGTACCCGTGAAAACACAACTCAATTGGTATCCACGAATTTAAAAACCGGAGTCCCCTTCGTGCCAAGCAGTGCGTTTCTCTAGTGTTTTTCCAGCGGCCAGATGTCTGTATGTGGTCTCTATATTTTGTTATCTTTCTCGGGAAAGCAATCCTTAACATATCTTTGCCGTACGTCCATATAATTCTGTTGAGTACAGGTTACCGGGGAGGGGCTGTCGAACAACTTAATGAAGCCGTGTGAAGGAAGTGCGCAATGGACGCGAAGCTGCACCAAAACAGGCCCAAACCAACCGTCACTAAAGCACACGAGAAAGCCGACGGAATGATCCCGCCTACGCGACCGCCAAGGTGAGCAGCTCTGGTGCGCGGGGAACGCTGGGTAAATTCGCCGCACCATCTAAAGTGTGCTCCGCGAGTGAAACCGTCCTCCCCCCTGGCGCCATTTTTGGAGTTCATTGCCCCGCACGCCTCGAAAGCAGCGTTCGCTGGTACAGCTAGAAAGCTTTGTGTTAAAAAAGATTTTTAAGCGTTCTCGGTGGTATCTGGTACCACAAAGGCTTATGTAACCCACGGAAGAACCGGGTACGCGAACGGACAGCGAAAGGCGGACAACTAGGAAAAGTTGGAAAAGTCCATGCAGACATATGATAAGGAATCACGCTGCAAGCAACTGATTCAGGGAGCGTGAGAAACGAACGATTGAAAGTACACGGGAAGAGGTTTGTATCAACATATAAACCATACAAGTGAAAACGTTCGCCTAGGCACCTAGAGCTCACTGGCGGCGTGACTGTTTCTACCGGGTAAGCATAATGATTAGAACGCACATTCTGCCCAGGACAGCACTCTGCTCATTTAGCTACTCTTAACGCCGGCACTATTATGAGAAGTGCGAAAGTAGATATAATTGTGACATTGTGACAGCAGCCATTGTGGGTATGGTGGTCCGCCATTGTAATTATAAAAGTGTGTACGTTTGTAGGCCTTCTTACGCTAACAAAAATATTCATACAAAGGGTAGGCATGGAAACAGTATCACGACTTTTAGGCATGCAAAATACTTATCCTAGCAAATTAACAAAAATGTGCTGCAATTATTTGCCTATTGAAACCAAATATTTACGAGTCCTAAATTCCCCTTTTATAATCTGCGCAGCTTACCTTCGAAGGCCCGCTTCCATGTGTGAGATAACCGTTTTGGATCATAATTGGGACAGATGCGTTTGACGTCTATTTCCCCGAACGTCTTCACAGTCATTCTGAAACAGTTATAGCACCGTATTAACTCTGAATTATACACTATGATGGTGACAAATTGAGAAATATAATGTATGGACAGCTCGAGGCAAGAAACAGGGACACAAACGCCGCATTGGCAGGTGATTCGCCACCGTCGCCCGTCCTTTCATCCGGGAGAACTGCTGACACCAGTCATGGCTTGACGTTTCTGTGTTGTTTCCAATGCTAGCCGTAGCTTAAAATACTTGCAGGAAGCACGTGAAACATTTTAATTCAAGCAGGCCGTTCGTTGGTGACTTATTACACATGCGAAATATATTCCCATCACCTCGCTAAAATGTTTTCGTGATCTTTTACGCGCCAAGAAAGTACGTGAGGCCAGTAAAATAGACCTCGGCTGTGCTCAGTCGAACGATGTGCCGTCACCGTTATTGCATATAATTTTTGCGCGTGTCTTGATCAGGTTATTTCGTTTCACATTTCCCACCAATTTCACCGGCAGATTGCCAGAGTATGCATTTATCTGTTTGCGGTGATATTCACGCAAACATTTTGAATTGAACACGCAGTAAATGGCTAATAGAGCGCGAAAGCCGGCATACCGTGTTCATAACACAAAAAATGGATCATTGAGAAGGTATTTGTAAACGATGCATTACATAACAAGAACACTTATAAAGCGCTAGCCTAAAACACCGCAGTAGCAAAATGTGGGTCGTAACTCGGGTACACTGCACATAAAGGAAGCAAAAACGGAACCGAACAAGAGAGCTGACAACCAGGGAAATTCATAACCGTCGACTCTCCCATTATATAGTGGCGGGAAAGAGTAGGGGCGCAACACGTAGAAGATAAACCTGAGCCATTGGAATGCGTTCATGCTTAGGCGCTCACAATTTCAAGAATCACTGGACGGTTCATCAGATATAAGCTTCTGCCGTAGCTTGACATTCTATATAAATACTCACGTTTCCCAAAACTATTTTTAATACATTTATTTCACTGTTGTTAAAACTAACCCGTAAGTACCAAATATTATCCGAAACGCTTAGATGTTTGCGTGGGATTTTGAGTCAACAAATATTTTTGCCCTGATCTCTGATGTGGGAACCAGGTGGTTTGCCAGCAGAACTGTCAAGACGGCACCGATGCTTGTTTGGATATCCCTGGCTCACACTGAGGTCAAAGGTGTCGTAGTTTTGCAGTTGAGCCTTTTAAAGTCTTCAACAGAAATTAAAACTGTAACGGGAAGCGCTACCAGTGAAGGCATCTTGAGACTCTTTTTCCCACGTGGACGTAATAGTATTTTTCTCTTCAATCATGCACGCCAAATGGTGTGTATATAAATTGTCAGAATCGATTCACACCGAACGATTTCATCTGTACTTTGCGGACTAGCAACAACCACCTGCATATCATCTAAACGAAGAGCTCTTGCGCAAAGCCGTTTATGTTGGCTGTTGATACACAGGAAAATTGGAATATCTGCTCCGAAAATTGAGCTATGCGCCATGAAGGACCATGCCCCTTTCAGAAGTGTTTTAATTTGTTACAGCCATACATTTCTAACTACAGAGAAGATTTGTAAAAACAACCCTTGTCAAGTTTGAACGTAACCTTCGTTGCAGTCTAGATGCAGGGCGGTGTTAGGGCATTGGTAAGGCGCAAAAAACAATGAAAAAGTGCTAGCGCAGGCGGGCGTGCGAGATGACGAGAGAATAAATTTTGTTATTTCGCCGAACAGGCAAAGGATTCTGTGCATGTACCACACATTTTGCGCTTGTCTAGGTCGGCGATATTTCCCCGAAACATATAGCCGTTTAGGATTTCTGTGCACCTATAATGGTTTGCATACTTTCGCACGAATATGTAGCGTTTTGTTTGTGCGCCTCTTTCTACAACCGCAATTGCACACGTAAATATAAATTTTGTCTCGGGTGGCTGCTTGCTGTTTTAAAAAATCGCTAGTGTGATTGATAAGCTGTATCCGTCAAACTAAAGTAAACGATCGTAACTTTCACAAATAAAACTTTTTTTCTAGTATATTCAACTTTCCACAACCAAATGTTGTTTTACAGGCCCCTACTCTCCAATCAACTATTTTGGCAGTAAGTGCTCAAAGTTTCCGAGACTGTTTTGCCTGCACGTGGTCGTGCTGGAGAATATAAAACATTATCTCTTAGCCTTTCCCTAAGTACCACCTTTCTGCGTGGGCATGTTTGTCAAAGAAAGACCGAAGTTGTGTTGGCAGTTAGCAGGCTAATTATATTGTAAGGTCGTTCGAAGAGAGTACTGGAACAACAAAAAAACAGTTTTGTGTTCAAATAGGAGACATGGAGGAAACCCACACGAGTCCACTTTGCATGGGGATCCAGCCGGTGGTGGGTAGAGAGCGAGGACACGCCGCTCGCTTGGGCGACCATGCTGTGCCCAAGCGTTCATAGACTTGAGGCCAGGTGGGAGATATGAGACAGGTATCTTCAGTGAAGCTCGCCACAGACTTCGGTAACGGTCCACGTTGGCCGCGTAGGACACCGTCAGGTCCATCTGCTTGTTCGACACATCCACCCATAGAAATTACTGTAGTAAAAAACTTACTGCACTTTCTAACTTTTGATTTCTTAGCTCAAGGTGGACGCACACCACATAATAAAGCAAGGACAATACGGATGACAGTTACACAGTCGACGTGGCTGTTAGGCAACTTTTGCCATTGAATACTGTACACAATTCTAGTGCTTCACCTCAACCCTACATTGCTTTACTTGAAACAATCTGAACAATAGAAGACAAGCTTGCTGCTAAGTATTTACTACTTTCTAAGTGCCTCTATTTCTGAAGTGATGACACGTCATTGCATTCCGGTCAGTCAACAACGAAGAAAAGAAGCCCTTTTTGGCACTTCTATGAACCGTTCTAACTTATTAGATTGTGCTTGGAGCAAAGGGACCGGTCCACTGTACGTCAGCCTAAGCATATGTTCATGTAGTGTATCTGTCTTATCTTGCCCAATGCATAAATATTCTTGGCCAAAATTCCTGCGTCCAACGCAAAAAAAATGACCAAAGAATGGTATACAAAACCAATGATGCCGAGTACAGAAAACGGGCGACAGCACGAATAATAAAATATAGTTCAATAAATGGTGGAATGAACGGTGCATTTGCCTCGATGCTCCAATAAATATCGTATCTGATTACTAAGTTGGCAAAGAAAATGGGTTGCATTTTTCGCGGGGTGGGATCTGAACCAGGGATATTCGGAAAAAAATAATGCTCGTAACCAATGAGCTTCCACAGTTCTGTGATTCTAGCCGAATGAAGGTAAGCATAGCAAAAAGATATTACCGTTCGTCATACAAGCGGGTGTTCCATACGTGAACTCAGTACTGCCTGAGAAAGTTGTGCATATGAATTACACAAGCAGCAGTCCAGTGCGTAGGAGAGCGCGTTCATACTATATGCGCGGCTCCGAAGGACAATTGGTCGAGCTTCTCAGGTGTAGTAACCGTATAATGAAGAAAAACTTCGCGAAGAGGAAATGATGATCATGATACTAAAAGGGCACTCTCACCACTGGCACAACAGCACTACCATACTCCGAATGAGTGCACGGCCTTGCAGGTGGCACTTGTTCTACTAATTTCATCCTTGCGGTGTGTCTGACGGTGGCATATGAATCGTCTACATCAATAGCAACTGTGAAACATGGCGCCGCAAGCAAGACCGACCGGAATATCCGTTCTACTCATGATTCAACCTCGATGATTTCGCGTTCGCAATAAGACAAGTGGTGCTTCTGTCTCCTAGAATGTTAAGCGTAGTTTCTGTCTATTTTACTTTTTATATTACTTCCTGACGCACCTTGCCACTCCACTGATATACGCTGTTTCTGATTTACACACACGTTATTCGATGTACACATATTGGGGCACTTTTCTAGTGGGTTTTATGCTTGGTTGAGATACCTTCTACGGTAGATCGTTCGCGCGATCAAGAGGCGCGTTTTAAATTTGAATCTTGGCCGGCTTTTCTTTATCTGCTTCCGGCTGATCTATTTCCACTCATTCCCTACGCAAACTGTACAACCTTGAACAACCCAAACCTACAATATTACGGTAACGTGTTTTCAGTGGTGTATTTTAAGTAGTCCTTCTGTAGAGACCCCCTAAAATACACCCCTCCCCACTTCCTCTTGTTACCGTCGTTGTACTTTTGATTAAACCAAATTTCGATTATTATTCGCGCCCAAATCTACCTTCTTGGGTGATTAGATTTTGGTAGTAATTTTCCTGGTAGACAGGAACGTCGGCATCGTGGTGATTTTTCCTTGCATTTTATGGTTCCTGACTGAGGCTTTAGAAGCTAAACACTACAGTACAAAAATACTGTCCACTAGATGAGTGGAACTAAGCATCAGGCAAAGAGCTAAACTCTTGCCATAAATTGTATACGAAAAATCCTGGGGGGCTCCGTTTAGTTCATCTCGGTTATCTTGTCCGATACTCTGTCTGCCAGACGATATCGAAAGAGAGCACACTGCATTAGCAAGGAATCGGCACGTTGCGTAAATAACACATTAACACATACAGCAACAACGCGGAAAACATCGATGAATAGACATTCTGGGTGCCTTTTTCAGGGGTATTCGTCTAGGCCTCTCTTTCATTAGGCTACTGCGGTAGCCTCACAGTGGAGGTCATTCAATTACGGAAATTATCGAGACTGACAAGGTAGTTTCTCTGAATGACAGCTACGTTGGCACACCTGCTTTGTTATTAAAAAAGAAGGAGCTGCAGCTTTTTCAAAGTATTACTTTTTGGAAAAGATGCCTACCTTTGGGAGGCAGTCCCTTCGAATGTCACCCACATTCATGGTATTTTTTTGACGCTCTATATTTCTTGATGCCTCATGTTTTGTATTGGTGTGTTGTTTAAAAATAAAACCGAGAAAATTGCACTGAAAATAATGTTGGCAGCGCAGTGTCCGGTATGCTCTATGCGCGCCTCATTCCCTACGTCATTTTATTTTCAAGGACCGAGCAACTCGCAAAAAAGCCGCAATTGGAACAGTCTCGTATTTGTTGCTGAAATACCAGCCCAACTATGAGTATCGTACATACATTAAAATCTTGTAAACCCAAGAAAGGCAAACAAATAACCCTTACAAAGATACAACGGTGAGAAATATGTAATCGTACTGTTCTTAAAATGTAGCTGCAAGCAAAAGCAAGCCCAAAAAGCAAGCCCAAAATAAATGAAGTGGGGGTAGTTCAGGGGGGTAATTACAACCGAGGCTAATTTTTTCTGGCTGTTCTCTAATACCTGTTCATATTGCGCCGTCCCATTACAACCAGGCGTAGACTACATTATAGTGCAATGAGGGACCTATCCATTCGGCGTCGTGGTTTATTTGAGAGGCCGGGCAGCGGGCGGGCTTGAGAAAAGATGCCTGGCTGACTACCCCAAGCGACCGCGTTTGCATGCACTTTTAGCGCCATCGCTTTGCGTCGTCAGGCGAACAGAGTACTTGGGACATTTCTCTTATTAGGAGATTGTGCAAATAATGGGGACTGACTGCTGACACCAAGAAAACATGGTACAGTAAACAAACAGGGCATTGATTTGCACGACCAGTATCCAGGCGACATGCTATTGGTCTGACGTTCGGCCAGCCCTTTAGTTAAGGATAATATAGTAGGTGGGACCGTCCTATCAAATATTTTCCCCAAAAGAAATTCTTTCACTATTTGGGTATTGATAGTGGCTGACTATTATACTATTTTATCTCGCCTTCGCACAGGAGCTGCAGACTTTGCTGTCAACGAACAGTCATTCTCTGATTTCTTTTCGCTTGCCCACATTCACTCGCCTTTGCGAGAAAAGCGCAATATTAGTTTGCGTTTGAGTAGTTTGTTGGCAACAATATTTTGTTTGCGAAGGTGCTATAAACGTTTCATGTGAACTGGACTAATTCAGAGGTACAATACACTTTTTGCTTAATTGCGTGGTTTCCTAGAAATATGAATTACCTTGAGGAAGCTCCCGGATACACTTCCCAGAATAACCAAGTAATGTCCATACCTGCGAAGCAATGTTTAATTATTTTAATGCCAACTGGCTCGCTGAGTAATGCAGACAAGTGACGCACATTATGTGGGAAGCACTACACTGTGTGCTGTACCCAGTTCTTGGCCATTACATACAAGATTCAGTGTACGTTTTCTGTATATTGCAGCAATACCACCAACAGTTAGTGCAGGTCCACTGATACAAAAGCCGTTGCAAAATGATTCATCAAACGTGGCTCAGAGCGTGCGGGAGCGGAAAGATTAGTGGCTCCCTGCGAAACGCCATTCGCTGTACGCAGCTGCCAGCGGGTGTTGCGGGCCTTATACGGTCAGCAGAAAACGTTATGTATATATCCACTCCTAGGCAAAGTAGTAGAAAGAAACTGAATTCTCGCCATAGAAAACACTCAGCAGAACGTGTGTTGTAATCACAAGTTGGCTTTCAACAGACCGGTAACAAAAATTCTGAGTAGATGAATTCCCCTAGGAAAGTGAAATAGAAAGAACCGCTTACGTTGAATTTTGATGCGCTACACAATGGTGTGAAAATTCAAACACGGACCTGCTTATGCAAACGGCATTTTCAAACCTTCGTCTGCACATGCGCACTGGCGCATTGGCATTCTACATTTTTTTCGTGATTCAGGGGAACACCAATCTCGCCGCACGAGCTGTGAGGTTAAAGGAGTGCTATGACCCACGGGGTAGGGGGGGGGGGGGGATGGAGGATACATATATAGATGCCCCTCACGGTCATCATCACCTTTAACGCTTTAATTGTGTGGTCAATAGTGGTAATGGGGTGCGGTAATTAGGTTTATGGTAAGCAGACCAGGCCACCCTGGTTTAAATGGCTGCAGTGTCGCAGTTCAGGAAACGATTGAGTGTTTGCTATAGCGCAGACCTTACTTGCTGTTTCCCAGCGCTTTTTTGTCACACAGTGCCAGCCAAAATTTCGGCCATTACTATAGTGAGGCTGTCTGCAGGTTGTGTTCATGAGTCTTGCAAACATATTCCGTCGTCCTGGAACATGCGGACTTCTCTCGCTTTCAACCTAAATACACTATTGTAAATCTCTGAACACCGCGCAATTTCTATTGCGGTTGTGAAAGAACTAGTGGTGTTTTCTTTGGGATAAATTTTGTTTCCTGACTGCTGTAGTGGAACGTTAGCCTCATCCCTTGGTGCTACGAAGTATTCCCGGTTCTGATAGGGGCCATTCAAATATTCAAATTTGTCGAAAAATTTGCATCAATGTTTTAATGTTTATTTTCTCATATGAATTTTTTTGAATAATTTTGTTCTGCGGGAATGTCGGGATAATACTCACGGTCCAATTTCCAATTGAGTATAGTAGCCTTCGGTGCCAACGAAAGCAATCTGAAAAACTGAAAGACAAAATGCATTATCTGACTCTAAAGTACGTAGCTCTTTGTGAACAGATACGTTTCAAGTAAAATAAACTGAAACAAGTTAACACTTCGTGGTTTCTGCAGTGGTTCGCAAACTGGCAGAAAGTTAATGCCGTATCGCTCTGTTAATATGCACTAAACAGTTTATCCCTGATCAAAGTTCACACAACCGTATACCTTTGGCTGTTCCTCGTGACAACGAGCTTCAGATTATTTTAGGGCTCACGGCGCAAGGTAAGTAAGGTATGTATAACAGCAGCATCAGTGCTTTGATTTATTTTTTTGTGATAAAAACGCTCTCTGGCACAAAAATATTTGCAGTTAGCATTATTGGCCCAAAATGGGTACGTAAAATCAAGGAGTTAAAGAACTACTAGATAGCATTATACAAAGAAGCACAATTTTTGCATCTTTGTGCGCAATTTCTACGTCTTTTGTCCTCTCTGCTCCGTTGTCTCACGCTGAATTGAAATTGGTATACCGCTCCTGTAACACCTATGTAGTTTGTACGTTGGGTTTGACTGGGTTTTCGTGTTGCGGGATGAACCAACTGAGGCAATTCCTACTTTTAATGCAATTACTGTGTAGCTATAGCTCCACTTCGATGTTTATTGACGTAAAACCCAGGTAAAGAAAGCGCTACAAGCTAAGCGTCTATATAGGCTCTGGTATCGCCAACCCTTTACTAGGACACAAAACAGGAAAGCTAAAAATTATTTGTTAACCACCAGAAGCGACTCACGAATGATGACATACGGTACACAAGCTTTATCTGTTCATATTTTGCATGCCAGATCTGAGGAAATCAAAATGAAAGGCGCCAGAAAGAATAAATACAACCTTGCTCAATGTGAAATGGCGAGCATTTCGTAACTCATTTACCTTCATCCGTGCCAAAAAGCCCGTACTTTAAATTAAAAAACGCAAGAAATATCGTAAGCCTTTTTAATTTGCCCCTACCTACGTTACCAGTAAGACAGCGGCAGCAGTTGGGCTATAGAGGAAAGCACTAAAAACGCGGTTACCAGTGTCTTAACTGGTCATTAGCATTCACATGAAAGGATACAACAGGACCAGGGACCCTACTACAATGAACAATTCATGTTTTTTTCGGTCGTTCAGGTCAGCACAGCCATTCAAACATGTTGGCCGGTTATCTTCTCACTTGGGAGCACATGCCACGAAAATATACTATTTCGCTTTCTGCCGCCTGGGCCACGAAAATGCATCTCATCTCTTCCCTGACCACATCACTTGCTCTTCCCCTCCGTGTTTATCCTCGCACGATAAGTACGCATGAGGAATGCCGAAGTCAATTCAAGTATCCCGCGTTTTATTGCTTGTGTTATCTACTGGAATCTTTGTTATTGTCAAATTTTGAACTCTGCAACGAGACTCGGGCACGAGATTGAGGCTCGTTTTTTTGCGCACAAGTGTTGTTTTCAACGCTTATTTTTATTTTTGGTCGCAAATATGCAGCTCCAATTTACCTGCAACTGAAACTCACTTCAAGTACCGCATGGAGATTGGTGTTGTGCTTCAAATAGGCAAAGTGTTTTTTTGCCAATGTTGTCACATTGGAAGTATGCTTCCAGATTTAGTGGTTCGGAAAGGTTTTAGCTGTATAAACTTTTCATTCAAGAATTCATTTAACGTTTGGTGATTGGACAGACAGACAGACAGACAGACAGACAGACAGACAGACAGACAGACAGACAGACAGACAGACAGACAGACAGGCAGGCAGGCAGACAGACAGACAGACAGACAGACAGACAGACAGGCAGACAGGCAGGCAGGCAGGCAGGCAGGAAGACAGACAGACAGACAGACAGACAGACAGACAGACAGACAGACAGACAGACAGACAGACAGACAGACAGACATAAAGACAGACAGACAGACAGACAGACAGACAGACAGACAGACAGACAGACAGAATAAATGTTTGCGGTAATGTAGCCCAAGAAATACCATCGTGTTTAGTAAACAATATTTTTTGACGTTGTAGACACCTCGCCAGAAAGTGGGTAGGGAGACGGCACTGCTCGGTCTGCTTTTTGTATTACTTATGTTATTTCTTGACTTTGAGTAAATGTTGTAATTCCTATTGCGACGAGACTGTCTTTTTATGATGCAAACAAATGTTTTCATTGCCTCAATCGAGCCGACGCGGCGCCGTGTCGTTTCAGTTTTTTCTACTTTCGTCCCTGTTGTGTGAGTGCTTCCACCTTCAAGATTAACTCCTACCAACTAGCCCAATTGTCCGTTCTATTGTTTTAAAAGGTGCGTATAATTTGTTTCGGAAGAATAATTGCTTGTTTTGATCAATTGTGCATACTCCAACGGAAGGTTCAAAACACCTGACACGAAGACAAAGGCACAGGAAAAAACGCTTTGTTTAGACAAGGCAGAACCTGTTGCTAAATTTCGATTTGTAAAATTAGAATCCTCTCAGTAAAATGGAATGTAAACATTTTGTTATACAGCATGGCCACAGTGGCCAAATTCCAAGGTGCCAGAGGGGTAATGTGCTGTTGAAACCTGCGTGAATCTACTGAGCGCTCACTGCGTTACCTTCGTACTGGCTAAGATAAACCGATGATCCTCCGGCTGGTCCCGGTGGCTGGCAGACGTCATCGAAGAAGGCAGCTTTCATTTCTAGCGGAATCTCGTCCTTCTCGACCATGGCCAAATGGAAGAGATACGGCTGGCCTGGTAGCTCGCTTCCATTGCAGCTCTTGGACAGCTTGTAGTACAGGCTGTAACAGTCGCGAATGTAAACTTGCAGTTCACTCCGGAGAGACGTTTACAAAACTTACAAATTGTATAGCGAGGTAACGTGAGTGACGTTATCGTCTTTTATATTAGAAGGAAAACAGCTTTCAGCAATTTACTAAAAGGTTCGGGCTTTTTTGTTGCAATACTTTTTAATTACTTATTGCTTGGTACCGTTCTATTGACACGCTCCCTATTTTCCTCCTCCCTACAATACGACGGATCAGTAACATGCAAATTATTTATGCGAAACTGTAAAACCTATCTTGCGGGATATTTGTCAGATAAACTCGTTTCGTTTCCTTTTTCCTACCTAAAGGACGTCGAAAACTCTTCGCCGCTACCGCCTTATTGGCTACATTTGCCAGAAAATTTGCTGTTAAAGGGAAGTTACAATTGCTTTCACAACATTATTTCTACTATAATGTCACCAGAGCAAAAGGTACACACTGAAGCTATAGCACAATTAACACAAAGCTTGATGGCTGCGAAACCGAGCAAAGCGATTATAGCAGTCCATGCTTGAGTGTAATATTCTATGAAAGGCTACAGCAATAGTTATCAATGGATCTTTTAGGACGAACATTAACGCCCGATACTCACACAACCCTACACTTCTCACCTCTTTATCAATTGCTAAAGTTTATTATCAGTTTATGAATGACTTTTTCAATACTAAATACCCAAAGGTGTTAATAAAATTTTAATTACTGTGTCGCGACCGGCGCAGTGACAACCAGCCACGACAGCGTTTGAGCTCGAAGTGATTTTTATTAAATGCAGAGCATTTCAGTAACTCACGATGTCACCCGCGTTGACGTCCGTAGTCCGCACCGCACCCCTCCCTACTATATATAAAAAAATACTATCCGGCGCCCGGTTTCGATCCCTCGACCCTGCGGGCGGAACGCAATGTACATGGTGCTCTACCCACTGCGCCACAAAGCCGACACAGAATGGGACCCTACGAACGCGCCTTATATCGTTGACTCATTCAAATTACTGCTGACGGGCGCTCTCTCGTCAGCAGTTGCCACAAGTGTAACAACATTAACGTAACGCAAACTTCTTAACGTCGTGCGCCCCCGGAAATGCTCTGCATTTGATCATGCACCTCGCGAGGGGGATGTTTCACTGCGTCTTCTCTCGGTCGTGGGACCCGTGGCGCCATCTGGCGGAGGCGCGGCACAACTCGTAGCACTTTCTTTGAAAAAGCGCCTCGAAGGTGCTGAAAATATGATAGGGATGACGCGCTTTCGAGGCAATCCGCCGACGCGGCTGCTTTGTGTACAGACTCGGCGGTGAGCGTCCCGGGATTCTGGTGCCGACCGAACCCCATTTTTTTTAATTCGGGAGAATTGTCCGGCACCGGGATTCGAGCCACCGTCCTTCTGCACGCGAGGCGGGTGTTCTACCTCTACGATATCGCTGCATCCATTTTTTGGGTACTATATGCAGGGCTGACGCGTAGTTGCTCGAGGATGGACGGACAATTCCCAGTTCCAGCATGTGCTCGAACTCTCGACGAGCAATGGCATAACGCGATCCCGCGAGACGACGTGCTCGAGCGAAGACAGGGGTTCCCTTCGTGACGATGTGGTGGGTGATGGTGTGCTTCACCGGGGACTCTCCCGTGTGGGGTCTTGTGATCGCAGGAAAATCGGCAAGTATCTTCTCGTACGCGGAAGATGGCACAAAGGCTCGAAGTCCGGTCGCCGTAACAGAGGAGAGAATTCCATGTACCGAAAGGCTCGTCGTCATGTCCACGAGGCGTCGAGAGTGCACGTCCACGGCCAGGTTATAGAAAGCCAGGAAATCAGCACCGAGAATGGGCTGCTTGATGTCAGCAATTGTGAAAAGCCACCGGAAGGTGCGACGTAGGCCAAAATTGACTGTGAGCGACCGCTGGCCGTAGGTGTTGATCGGCGAGTTGTTGACGGCGATTAACGGGGAGGTCATTTCTTGGCGTCGTCGATCTAGCGAAGAGGCCGGTATGACGCTGACCTCTGCTCCCGTATCGACCAAGAAGCGCCGGCCGGCAACCTTGTCGGTGACGTAGAAGAGGCGGTTGACTGCATGACCGGGTTCACTTGCCGCCGCCAGTGTCCGGTCTCCTAGTTTCCCGTCAATGAGCAAGGCTGGCTGCACTTGCTGGCGGCAGTGCCGAAGGTACGATGATACCAACAGACGCCCGAAGGGCCAAGGCTCACCGCGTGTTGCGGAGGAGCGATGTTGAGAACGGGACGGGGATGGCGAGTACCGTCGGTCGCGGGATGCACGTCGGCGTCGGTGCAAGAGGGGTGGGAGGGATGACAGCTGATGGCTGAGTACATCAATGCGGCTCTCAAGTTGACCAAGCCTGGAGTCGTCCCTTGAGGTGGAGGGCGTATCGACGACTGCGGTGATGCTTGGGGACCGGGAATAGTCCGCGATGCGGTCAGCCAGTTCCGTGAGTTGGTCGAGTGGCATGTCAGCGGCTGCCGCAAGTACCAATACCATGTTCTGGGGGAGGCGTTGAAGGAAGAGCTCCGGAAGAAGTGGGTTGTTGAGGTCCTGGCCATGATCGCCCAGTAGCTGCCGCATGCCATGTAGCAACTGCGAGGGTCGCCTGTCACCGAGCTCCTCGGTGTTCAGAAGCTGCTGCAGCCTGCTGCGCTCCGACTCCGACTTGCGTTGGATGATCGCTGCCTTTAGGTGGTCGTACGGCTCTTCAGGATGTGGGGCGTCGAGGATGTCGGCCAGCACGTCCGCGATGCTGCCTGGCAAGGAGGTCACGACGCTGTTATATTTCGTCTGCTGGCTAGTGATACGATGCAGACGAAAGCGCGCTTCGACTTCCGTGAACCATGTCCGCGGGTTCCGAGTCCAGAACGGGGGTAGAGTAGTGCTGTGCACAGCCGCTGCTATAGCGTGAGCAGGCGGATCTGCTTCGTGGGCGGGCGGAGCTGCTTCGTGGTCACCGCCGGGCTGTAGTTGGCCCGCAGAATCCGGCGGAGATGAAGGGTCCGACATGGCGTGGTCAGAAGAGGCGAGTTCGGTCCACGTCACCAATTCATGTCGCGACCGGCGCAGTGACAACCAGCCACGACAGCGTTTCGGCTCGAACTCATTTTTATTCCTCCAGCGCGAGCGCACGTGAGCGCGCGCCTCGTGGTTCTGCTTTCGTCGTCGTCGTCGTCTCGGAGCGGCAGACACGCGCCGCTACAACTGCATACCCACAGGTGGATCTTGCCAAACAACTTTAACTGCGCGCATTACTCCTTTATGAGTGCATTGTGATATTGGTTTAGCTCTTAGGCCGCGGTGTATCAGTTTTCAGTGGCTGTATTGAATACTAAGCTGGTACTGCTGGTTCAAGTTACGGCCGCAGCGGGTGTTAACTGAAATTTCCGAGTGCGAATATTTTAGCTGTGTTAAGAACCAGCTATAGAGTATAAGAAGTCTGTGCAGCTCTACTAAAATTATCACCTGAAAGTCAGCGGTAGTCATCTAATTTCAACTTCTCGTTCCTGGATGCTGTTTGTAGCCAAGACAAATATGTGCCAAACCACCCGATGTTTTAGTGTACCTTAGTGTGGTGCATAACGGAGTCTATTTGCGGTGTTGTTTTGGGAGTTTTAATAGATAGTTTTATTGGACGCAATTCGTCCCGCTAAAATAACTTCTATTTATTTGATGAGGTGGTTGTTGCAGTATTGCACGTTGGGCGAGTGACAGCAATTTAGTCGGCCTGTAAAATGCGTCCTTACGCTCCTGCTATGAGGCGTATCGGGAACTCGAGCTGTGTACGGGCCGAAAATTTGGGCCCGAGCCAAGCCCGTGCCCAGTGCTCATCGCAGTAGGCCCGGCCAGACCCGACGAATAAGGCCGACGGGCTGGCCCGGCCAGGCCCGAGACCTTAACCTTATGGCCCGGCCCCGCCCGGCCCAGGCTGCGTGTTTCCAACCCAAATACCATCGGATCCCGCGCCTGATTCGGGCACGTTTGGAAGCGAAATCTACAAAAGGGCGGTAAAATTCATCGGAAGGGAAATGATAACAGGCAAAACCAACATTAAACGGGCAAAACGACCCCAATTAAACATAACAATCATGCACATATCCCTACCGCAGCGGTCTTTCACTGAGCTACATACGAAAAAATTGAAACCGACATAAAGGTCACCGAACCACCCAACTTAAACAAAGATGAACCAAAACCCCCAACCACGGACAAATATTGGTAATATTGAAAATATTCCAGAAAAGTAGCCAAAACCGAAATGGCCCAAACTACTAAAAAATAGAAAAAGTGCCGGAGCTCACCTAAGGGGAACAAAACCACCCTGCATTTTGTGTAGAATTTCATAACATGCTCTAAATGAATTAAAACAAGCAATTAAAAATAAAATGACACCTTGGGCATTTGAACCTGATTCTTTGAATCTTCCGATTGCTATGCAGAAATGGAGCCTGTAGGCTAGGGGACCAGCCGGTTCGCGCTTGATTAAACAGGGTGCGTACTTGCTTTGTTGTTTTGTCCGTATACGTTTCCTTTTCTCAAAAGTATATAGGGCTGTCGGACTAGGTCCCTTCTTTTTATCGAGACGCAAGGTTCACGCGTGCATTTATACATATTTTATTGTTGCCACTTCACTACGTTCTATACCGACTGATATCCCTTACCTATAAAGTTTCAATCATACTAAGTGTTACAGTTTAGGCGGCTGTTGACGCATATAAACCACCCTAATCCCCTCTTGCACTTTTCTTTTCGTATTCGTCTGCCGGCCACAACACCCGAGGGCACAGGCCACCTCCCACCAGCATCTACGCTCGCCACAGTGTTTTCCCGCCAAAACAAAAAGCAAAACTAAAGTTGAATTGTCACCTCAGTCTTTGACAGCTTCACTTTTGTTAGCTCAGAGAATGAAACTCAAATCTGAATAGGGCACTGCTGCAGAAAACAGATGGAGACGCAGGTTTCTCTGACAGCGCTTGCAGTTCAAAGTGTTCCATCATAAAAATTTGTTTTCGCCCGATCTTAGAGGTGGAAGCTATTCACGCTGAATTTTCATTCGTTGTACTTCCCTAGGCGGTGTGTCGCTGAGCCGCATGCGTTGCTCAGTTCATCCCATGACATGCAGTTGCCGATCTGTCACACTTTCCGGCTTGCCATACGCCCACATGTGCCACAGCGCCTTACGATAATCCCGTGGAATGTAAACAGAAACCTGACCCGCGCTTTTACCGCGTCAGCAACATGTAGTTTCCGTGATATCATAGAAACTTTAAGTATCGCTTCACTGTGCCGGGCCAGCCCGGGACGTCAGAACGGCCGGGCCCGTTTGAGGCATTTACAATTCGGCCCGAATCCGACCCGTGCCCGGGTGAAAAGCAAATCAGGTGGCCCGAGTCCGGCCCGCGGGCATGGCCAGGCCCGGGCTTTCGGGTAAACCCGAGCCCGTGCACACACCTGTACCGGGAACAGCTGCAGTAAACAGATCAGCATTGACATTTATGGAACCGTACAAATGGATTTCTTTGCAAAAGATGCTGCCCTAATCTTAGTGATGATTTTTGTTTTTGTTCTTACATCGCTACTTGATACCAAAACTGCCAGGTCTCACACTTACTTCCTCCGCTGCCGTATAATGTCCGAAACTAATAAGAATCTTCTAGAGGAGTAATTTTTCCGTGTACAAGGATTGTGTTTGTGTTATGAGCGAGGATTCGGGCAGAAGGCTATGCACACTAAAAAATCTCAACATATACTTATGAAGTCTAAAACACTGGTTGGGCTTCTGTAAGGGTTACACAGGATCAGAACACTCTCTTCTGCTGAAATCATACATTACATTCGTGGGATGCCGTTCACTGGAAACTTACCAAGTGATTAGGACAACTGCACAATCATTGTGTTTGCGGAATAGCTTAACAACAGAACAGGAGAGATTGTGGAAACCGCTGATATCCTCCAGAGTAGACGTCACCCGCTGTTCATATACACGGCACTACTTCAAAGCGGGACAGCTCTTTGCAGTTTATAAAAAAAGGATGACAACCCCAAGAATAAAAAACCATCAGGAGATTTCCCACAAATGCATTTAGAGATCCCATAGCGAAAACATACAACTTTGCTTGACTCCAGAGAGGGAGCACCGCGTACTCTATTAGGATTTATCCGGCGAGAAACGTTTCTTCTGCCAATCAGGAATTCCCGTTTGAAGGATTGGGTTTTACTTTAACCACCTATTTCGCCGTCCTCTGATGTAGAAAAAGCCCGGATGCGTAAATTGAAGGCCACCCAAAAATGAGCCGTCGAATGCTCTGGTGCAGCCCCACTATAAAAAACAGGTAAGTTCAGTATAACTGATGAAACCAGCCAAACATATGAGGGTGTTTGGGCCTGTAGTGCAACCCTGTGCTGCGTGAACCATGGTGTGGGCACTTTGTGTGCGAGAAAAATGTTTGCATATACCTGAAATGCAGTCGCGTGGCTATAAAGGGCCGCTATACACCTTTCTCAGAACCATAGCGATCACTATTCGCAGTCAACATTCCACGGTTTAACATTCGAAGCACGAAGTACACGCAGGTGTTTCAATAACACTGGTTATTAAAGCCCACGTGTTTTTAACGTGCTTGTTTGGAACAAGGTAGCGGGGCGGAGGCTTTCCGCTGAATGGGAGCTGGCCATGTTCTCGGTATTTCTAACGAGCGCATTACGTTTCAGATTCCTGCTATAATTTAGAAGGAAATAAGGTTTTCCGGGGAGGACTTCTTGTAATGAACCCAACTTAAAGCATTTCGTGGTCTCGGAATCGACTAGCCACACATTGCACTCCTCAGATATATGCGACGGGCGCACGCGAACAAAATGGCTCCCTTATAGAAGTCGGGGGTTTTCTATACAAACGGGTGTCCGGCAAGAGAACACACCTCCGCAATAGTTTACAGACTTTCGAGATGGAACGTTCAGAAATTCTTAGCGATGAAAAACAGGGGTGCGAACAACAGGGTAATATCTTAGGCACCTTAGGTATGCAGACGATATAGTGCTGTTCCGTCGAAATAGTTGGAAATTGCAGAGAATGCTTAACCAAGTGCGCGGGGGAAGTTTGAATGCATTTTAAAAATAAACCTGAAAATGTAAACGGTTATGGTCTACAAGCATGCCAAAAAACGTGGCTTTATGATAGGTAACGACATGTTGTAAACAGTGCTCGATTACGTCTATCTTGGCAACTCAAGTTCTGATCCCAATCATGAAATGAACATTATCCTTAGAATTAGCCTTGGGTGGTCTTCGTTTGGCACAAATTTTGATGTTCTGAATAGTAAACTTGCTCTATACCCCAAAATGCTCGCATATAACCAATGCGTTGTTTCGGGAACAACGTACTCGGCAGAAACTTGGGATCTCACTAACCAAACTGAAAGGAAACTTAGATAGGCCCAACAGTATATGAAAATAAGGACGCTACCATTCACGCTTAGGGATAAGAAAACAGCTACGTGAATTAGGGAACAAACTCGTGCAATAGAAATTCTAGCGAATATATGCGAAGAAATTGGACATGGGCCAGTCACGTCATGCGCACCAGGGACAAACAGATAGTCTATGTGTTTAGCAGAGCGGCTCCCGATATTTCATAAACGCAGTAGTGGTCGGCCAAGGACTCGACGGGGGTATTAGCTACGAAAATTTGTACTAAAGAGTGGGCTCAGCTAGCAATTGATAGACGCGGTAGAGATCTATGGTAGAGGCCTTCGTCCGGCATTTAGCAGAAACAGGCGTATGAGAACGACGACGACGACGATGACGACGACGAAGACGACGACGATGATGATGACAAATTTTGCACGGAAAGCCCGTTTGATGTATTTGAAACGTTAGGGACGTTTGCGTAGGATCATGTGTTGGTAACAGCGTATGAGATATCCAATGCTTCAAGTGAATTTAAGGAGCCATGAAGAAAAAACACAAGTTTGGTCATTCAAAAGATTGCCTCGTTAGAATCATACTGACACCACTTTTAACATAGACTTTGCTCAAATAAGCGACATAATGAGGAAAAAAGGAGACGGCCATCCGACCCACCAGCTCATTTCCCGCAACAGAACCTATGATGTCATACCAGCCAGCTCTGCGATTGCCGGAGGGCGGCACAAGCAGACGGAAATTAGGTAGAGCTTATAAGAAATCCGAACGAGCGATTTGCGCCTAAATTTAGGGCACATTCTTTATAAAGCAATGAGAATGGTGGGACGAACAGTGGAAGTTACGAAAGAAAATGTACACATAGAAGTACTGATGCGTACTGCTGTTGGTACTGCGCTCACTATGCTTGGTTTAGCTGCACAGCACTGCGGGGCTTTGGGGTTGCCTCAGACGACACTGGCCGATTGACGCAAGCAACGGTGTCTTACATGACCATATTTGTCGAGCGAGCACTGTTTCAGGAAACGATTATTTTCGCCCTGATCAAAAACAAGCCAGTTTTAATTACTGCCAAAAGCAAACCAAAGGCAGAAAACGGCTTCCCACGGTATGATGGCGGAATTTAGGTTCAGAACGGGGCTCCTCGAAGACAGCACCGCCCTGCAGGGTGGAGACACCCTTTCAACGGTCCCGTGCCGCTGCAATTGGGTCAACGTGCTCAACGCGTTGTTCTTTTTGTTTCCCACAATATCTAGCAACGCAAAACAGATAAGGTCATTCAAACTTCACCAGTAAACCGCGTTGCGGCGATATTTTTGTGCGGTTTTGACACAATAACTTTCTCGGCGGCGAGCGAGCCACCAAAATGGCGACGCCAGCGTATACGCGTCTCTACCCTGTACGGAGTACGCATGACTCAAGGTACTCGAGGCTGCAGAGCGGTCGGCTCCTCTGATGTCATTGCAGACCACGAAAACAAACGATTTAGCGGGAAAACCGAAATTTCAGCTTAAATTGATTAATTTCTCGGTGAACAAAGCATCGTTTGTATCCTGGCAAGCGCTGGGGGCAATATAAAACATGAAATCTTTCGAATAAAACAAGTTCCTTTAAGTCCCCTATGTCACATTGCCTAAACGGGATGTCTTCAAGAAGAAAATGCTACATCCCACTAGACACAGATGTAGATGCGGACAGGGGATGAAAATGTGGGTACTTGGATGAAAATAATGCCTGACTGAGCAGGCACGTGACCTCGGCGTCATGAATTTGGTGCTGTCACCTTCGGCCTATTGGGTCTTCACAGTACATAGCACATTGGCACTTATCCCTCATTGGGATAGCGTAAAATGCGCAAGAACTAATTCTCTCAATCCACGACACGTGGTACACATATTAAATGTGAGATCGTTTGGCTTGACCGAGATCCACGTGACAAGTGTCAAACAATAAAACTTGTCAAACAAATACTCACAAGTCAACGTTGTCGAGGCTTCTCCTAGAACATTGAACAAAAGCACATCACCGCTTTTATTACTTTGTTATTACATTCCTACCACTGTTCCGCTGTATAAGTTGGAGCTGGCAAAAACCTCGTAAGAATACTTGCTACATCCTTAAAGGAGGTTGAGCACAGACAGGCGTATTCATCAGCCCTATTTGTTCCACAGCTTCAAATGGTTTGACGTATATATATAATTTTGTTAACAAAAAAAGACGTTTTGCGTCTACGTGTGGTATCAAACAAACAGAAGAGAAAATGCCCCCTAAAATATATTCATTTAGGAAAACATTAAGTAACTATATAAACGAAAAACCTCGGGCCAAACTTGCGGCCAGAAAATATTTATAAAAGCTGCCATATCGCATTGTCGAAAGTCACTCAAATGTGTTAAGATCTTAACAGGTTGCGACTGTACGGAAATGTGTAAAAAACGTGCCTAAGCTGAGCAACAATAAACAAATGCTTAAAAGGCGAATACGTTAATCCATGCTTTATTATCAGTGTTCTGCGCGTTGTTCCCTTGCTTTACACAGGCATTATGAGCTGGGTTTTTGCCAGTATATGTTTTTCTCGCACCTTCTGCATATGTCAACTCTGTGAGCTTTTATCAGCTGCTATACAGATTTATTGACTATTATGAGCGCACTGTCTGCGACACCGTTTTTCTCAGGTTGCTGCTACTTGCGCTAATGGTTGGCCGAAGCGAACCACAAAAGTATTTGACTTGGATAAACTTAACCGACTGGCGTGTCAGCGCAGCGGAAACGTCAATGTGCATGAATGCTTTGCCAGTCGTATTTTTGTGGCTCCCTTATCATAGGATGCCCTAGCCTCATACTGAAAGATAATGCTGACAGATAACCTTCGGCATGAATGCACCAATAATGTAGATTCAGGTTTCTGACACTGAGCGTGCCGAGTAATAATTGCCGGAGTGTGGTTACCGGGGTGATTATATTGCCATTGGAATAAATGAAAATTTACAAAATAATAAAGGAATACCCAGCGGCGAGATTAAAAATTGAACTACCGCCAATTTGGCGGTTAGAGGACGACGCTCACCATTGATTAAAACGTAGGGGTGACGACAGCACATCGCTGGTAAAAGATTTATCATGTTTATAAAATGCGCAACGTAAGGGCAAGAAAACAAACAAGAAAACAACCCCATGATTTCTAGCTGCTGTACTTTACGAACAAAACTACACCAGATATGTCTTCCCATAACGCATAACGGGAGTCCACAATTCGTCTCACTTGAAAAGACAGTGATTCATTTGATACAACAGCAGCTAGTTTATGTCAAGGCTACTAGTTTATATACAGAGCTACAGCGACAACTGCGCTTAGTGTGTGTCAAAAATACAGGGAGATCCTTAAAGCCACTTGCCAAATATTTATGTTCAAATATAACTTACTCCCTGAGGCTTCACTAGCGGAGTTTTTTCTAATCTAACCTTAACATGGTACGTTTTAAGTTGTGAAATTACTATTACTTTAAATATAATTAATTAGGTTCTTTTTAGGCTACAAAATATATACACTATTATTAGTTATCACGCACCGTTTTAAGCCACCTCCAGATGTTATATTCTGGACTGATATAAAAAAGTTCTAAAAACAAGCGATTCTCTAGTATTCAAGAGCAGCAAAGACGAGGACAGGAACACAGACGACGACACACAGGGCGCACACAGGACAGGGACGCACAGGGCGCACACACAGGGCTACGACGACACAGGGGACACACAGGGCGACACACAGGGCGACACACAGGGACGACACACAGGGACACACAGGGCGTCGTCTGTGTTTCTGTCCTCGTCTTTGCTGCGCTTCAATACGCCAGATGTACCAACTGGCCCAAACCAATACTCTCCCGATTCTGTAGACTTGAAAAAAAAATTGGGACTGGTTACGCTGTGCTAAAGAAGCCTCAATCGGGAGTTTAAAGAGGCTCTATAGCCCATGTATATTTATAGTTAGATGTAATTAAATAGGGGTGATTTATTTGGCGCAGCTTTCCTGCAGCGAGATGCGCCTAGGTGAGTATACGCACATAGTATAAGTGGGTGTAATGGAGCACAAGCGTTCCTTAGAAAACAACGTGTACTTCCCGGTCGCAGTGCAGCAGTGAGGACGCCGTTTTCAACTCTTTCCTTGCGGTCTTTTCTTTTGGCACCACGCTCATTAAACATTACTACAGAGCACAAAACTGTAGTACTAATTACAATGACTTTTGTGTTTGCTCAATCCCCCGCTCCCGTATCAGAGAAGCGACGTGACTCCCTCAGTTTACGAGGTGGAAGATGCCCACTACAGCGTGCGTTGGGTTGCCATATCAGCATTTCTGATTATTTGACTAGCGTGTGTATAACTGACCTCACGGGTTGTGTTGTTTTCATTCGTTTTCAGCGGTTTTCATCCGTAATATGAAATAAAGTGTAAGCTGAAGTCAACGACGCATTTCCATATTTTCTCTCGCCGCTATTCGCACGGACGTTTATGCCGTGATAGGTGTACGCCAGCAATATTTTGTTCGAGGATAGGTAAAAACCCGGCAATTCGGGTGCGATGCACAACGTTATTTAAATATTTTAAAATGGTGCACCTCGCCGTTAAATTGACCTAAAAGATACTCAGTCACTCAGATACTCAAAGTATCTCAGATTGACTCAGACACTCAGAATGTAGCAAAATAACATTTCACACTAAACAAATCGAGGGCAATCGAAAGCGAAAATTCTGCACTGTAGGTGCTCCAAACCAAAACATTCGACCTAAAACTCACGATTGCACCTCCTAGGCTAAGTAGTACGAACGGCGCAGTTGTTTCAGCAGTCGCATAAAACTTGAGACGGGGTGTTGTAGGCGAACCACTTGATAGCGCTCAGTGCGCACGGGAAGTGTTAAACCTACTGGGCGACGGAGTGTCTCTGCTAGTGAGTTTACCGGAGCGAACATAACTTCACGTATTCAAACCACGTTTGAAACCTAACCAAAATTAGAGCCTTGGAAACTTTCGCCATTGGTTAATCACTTCCGACGAACACGTTTGAAGCACTGCAACCAGTCATTGGAAAAGGGCTCGTGATGACGACGTTTTGAGAGTGCTTATTTGCCATGTTAATTTTAATATGGGATGACAAGTCAGTAATGACAATTTGTTTTCTCGCAAACGTACGGAACATTACTGCGTATCTATAACAGCAGCTAAAATTCAAAATTTTCTGCACAGATAACAGTAATTGGCATATCATTCAGTGAATATCATATATATTTTATTTGTAAAAGGTTATTATAAAAATATATTGCAATAGTTTAGTAAATTCTCCTTTGTATACATTTTTCTACATTACTGATTTATGTTACAATCCACAGTAAATTCGCCGTAAAAAGTCACAGGCAATACGTATTTTGATTTAACGCTCGTGCACGAGTACGATTGTGGTTCAACTGCGCTAATCATACATTTACTGTGCTTGGACTGCAAGTACAAATTGTTGGTGCTACATAACAGCTCCACGGGCATCCGCAATTATAGCAAGTGCTTACATAGGCCGTACATCGAAAGAATTTGTCCACACTTACTCTGGCTCGTTTCCGTCGGCTGTCGCGAAGGAGAACGCCGAGCACAGATACGGAAGCAGCCAAAAAAGGCGAGTTCGCAGGAAAAATGGTGCACCACCCGATGAACCCTGCATTACACACCCACGTGCAGAGAAAAGAGCGATCGGGCTGTATTGAAGGACGCGTGTTGTGACGAGCAATGAGTGTCTGGGCGATTGAGAGCTACGCCGCAGACACCGATCGCTGCTCCTGCCTGACTGAATATCGGGGTTGATTGACGCGGACGTCCGCAGAGGCTTACCGCCGGGTGCGTCCGTATTTCGAGTCTTCATCCGGCCATACGTCACCGCTGTTGGATGGGAAATCCCTCGTCAAGCGAATGAAACGCCAGTATATTTACCCGCTCTATCAGTTTTCGCCTGGTCGGGGTCCGCATCGGTGTTTCCGTATTCACTTCCAGTGGTCTACATCTACCGACACCAACGCCTCTGTGTGTTTATGGTTACGGACTGCTACTCTTCTGTATAATAGAGGAACTCAATTGCAATTCAATGATTTGCCCCAACCTAGGCGCCCGCATATTAAAGCCATTTACCTGTTCTTTAAGATGTGATAAACTAAGTAGCTTTGAGAACATATCTCAACATCCCAATTGAATTTTACCATAATTCTCCACACCACTTCTCCCAAAAACCTTTGCGACAGCTCGGGTTTTGGACTTGACAACCGAAACATACGGCATGTAGTGCGGACTTAGAAGGGGCCGTAACTCAATGCGCTTCTGACGGTCTTGCTGTTTGAACCATAAAACACAAATACGAAACACTCATATACAGCTAGTCAAATGAAGCCATGGGGCCAAGTGATGTTGAAACCCACCTCCGAGCACACGGCCGTACTTCGGATTACCGAAGCTCGGAAGTTTACAAAGCTATCTTATTATAGCTGGACTTGCTCAGGAACGTGTAGTGCAAGCTGGAAGTAAAAGGTTTAACTAAAAAGTAAAAAAGGAAGTAAAAAAGAAGTAAAAGAGGTGTTAACTGAGGTAGGTTAACGCGTACAAAGAAGCACACTCTATATTATGAGCTATTTTCACAACCCAAAAGTTACAAATTCGGATGGTGGCAGGTATTACATGCGGACAAATTACCACCGAAGCTGCTCTGCTGCCGTCACCAAGCCTCCGTTTAACCAAAACCGCTGCAACTCTATCAGTGTACTACTAAACGCTGCACGCGAACTGCTTAACCGGATATTGCTCGGCCTCTCGTGAGCTGTACCACAATCTTTAGTCTGAATGAGGAAGAAGTTTGCAAACCCAGGCCAGCAGAAACTGCAGTATCTGTATCCCTTTATTTGGGCATGAATGGCCAACTTAAACAGATCGAATTTTCTGTTTATATTATTTCTGCTGCGAAAACGTAGGAAGCAATGTGTACACCTATTATGTTACGAAGGCGTTATTACCGACACCTTACATTTGGATTCTTTAATCGCTTTGCTTTTGATACCAGTCTGTTTTATATGGGGCAAGATACTGACGTTTGCGTCTATTGCAATCAATGAAAAACGGCTGCGACTAGCGTTTCATGTGCTACGCTGGTAACGACGCTCAAGGTCAGCAGGACAGCTATTGGAGCTAAGAGAGAGACAGAGCGATCTTTAAAGAAGTCTGACGATGTTAGCTTGCCTAAATGCCTAACTTGCTACGCCAGTTGATGACGTGATGATGATGATAGCGATGACGTTCAAGAGCTTGATGCGCACAGACACGGCTAGTAATTCACAGCGAAGGTCTAGACCTGTGTGTTGCAGATACTTTATCAGAGCTTTGGTAGCCCGTAAAGCACGTTTGGGACACGCCCATGGTCCTAAAACATGCTTTAGCGCGATGTCCGCGGAAAGCGGCAGTCCAAAGCCACTGCGAGGGACATGTTCCAGAGGCAACATTCGGCGCAAGAAACAAATGCATATATGTCCCGTAGCCACTGCTTAGCACCCCCTCCCCCACCGAAGCGCGCTGTGTCGGAACCACAGAACTCCAAGCAACGCGCGAACGCGCTCTTTCCCCCTCTCTCAGCTGACCAGTTTCCGCTGCAACGCGGCCGTTACTTTTTTTCCGCCCTGCGTAGCTGTGACGCCGCGTCCTCGATGCTCACATACATCAAAGTAGCCACCCTACTCCGAAGCCAACATTCTTGTGGGGAGTTAAAATATTATCTACATATGAGCAAAATCCTGATGTTGCCAATCGCAGCACCCGCTTTACAGGCTTTGTGCTCACATGGGGTATGTGAATGTAGGAGGTGTATCTGTGTGTGCAACCACCATTGGTCTCCTACCTTGATAACAGGGCAGCGCTGTGACAGCCCCGGGAGTACGGCAACAGCATTCCCTTGTGTTAAATGCCCTCTATACTGCTCTCACCCTCCACCTAAGATCGGTCATGGAGGCGATTCCAGTGATACAGAAGCTTCACTTTCATCCTCGGGTACAATGGACGCGCCAAGCGACTTGTCGGTGTTACTTGGGCGTTGTTATTACAGGACCACAACCGCTTTTAACGATAGCGGCCTGCCGACAGCAGCCTGCGAAAATGGGAGCCAGCCCACCGAAACAGCGGTGCCCCGGAACTGCCCGCTCCGTAAGTTGGTGCGAGATATACCAGTTCTAGCCACCTCCACTTCGCTACCAGTGCGGCTTGAGGCTTCTGGTATAAAATGTAGTGGTCATATCAATCAACACTGATCACGCTAATCGGCACCTGTATCACCTGGTCAGCAACGAGAATATAATAGCTTCTTGGGGCACAAAACACAGTCAGCAAACTAAACCACACTGGTACTGTGTCTGCCTGCTCAAATGGGGTTGTGTATTTTTGAGCACTTCGGTTCATGCGAAAATTCAGAATGGTTACCCACTGTGGCTGTGCGGTAAGAAGCCTTCTTTCCGCACGAACCTCGATTTTGAACGTGCCGATTAGACGCGAAAGGCTTGAATGGGCGTCAAGCAGCTCCACCCGTGCGCAATTTTGAGCGTGGCAACGCCGCAACTCTTGCGCGGAAACAACTTTCTTGCAGCGAAGACAGCAGTAAGAGAGGAGAACTTCTTCAGGGACTGCGGCTCTTTCAGATAAATTGTGCAACGCATGTAGCAGTTTCCTCGAGGAAGCTCGCATGTCATACATATAGCAAAGTTGGGTGTCCCAGTTCACCTCGATCGTGGACTGAGACGAGCAGCGTAGTTATCTTCGGGATATATTTCTGAGCCACTACACGACCACCGAGACTGTACGAAACATAAGAAATATAAATGAGGCTGCTGGGCTTGCTCAGCTGCACATAACAAAATACCACCGCGTACTATGCGTTCACTGAAAGTACGCCGTCGTAAAGTTCCACGGGATCCTTCCGCAATTTCTCATGAGATGACAGCGCGAAAGCGTTTCTGCTGATTAGATTTGCCGCTACGTCTTCTGCCGATGTCGACTATAGCCTCCAATCCCGTTACCGGACTCGGTGGAGCTATGTGCTGCTGAATCACTATCTATGGTGCCGCGTGCACTGAAGCGGAAAAACAACCAATAGTGCATGCCCGCCAAATGTGCGTGAACATTTTCTATGTGGTGGTGGTGGTTCCAGTGAAATTACGCGTACCCACTTAGGGGGATTGGCCAGGAAATGGGCGCCTTACCAAAAGAGATAATGTAATTTTGTTAGGGAAAGAAAAATATTTACATAATAAAATGAATTAGCCGTATAAGAATAGAGAAATAAAAGTTCGGAAATTGACCGTTTTGTGATGCACGTGCTATTAAACGCGCCGCAAGCAAATGGGAATTGACCCCGCACCAAGTGTTTCTTCTCGTTTTATTTTATTTTTTGTAGTGAGTGTATACAACAGCATGCGCCAAGTACTTTTTGTGTTCATTTTTTTATCCCGCCATGGAACGGCACGCTGAGTGTTCCCAGGAGGGTATGTTTTATTGTTGGCGACGTCCGCGCCACTCTGAAACACGTGTAAATATGGGGAACGCGCTGGGGAATGATGAGGTGTTGTGGACGCTTTCTGCGGGAAATAATATATAGCTGCGGAATATGCGGATTCGGCCCAGTTTGTGCTTTCGGCAACCTAGGCAAGTAATATTTGCGTCTTTGAATAGACTATTTATTGTAGCATGCCACGAGCCCACAGAACGCGTTTTCTTCACACAGGGTGATTTCGCAAATACTGTATCCTATAGACTGAAAAAAGATGAAGGCACAACGACGCGACTGAACAAAGAAGACTATAGAAGATGAATAGCAAACGATGTTTAACAAATGGGGATAACAAGCACGCGAAGCCGCCACAGTGGCGTCGAAAGAATTAAGAAAAGCTAACCAAAGACAACTCCGGCACGCCGATCGCTGAGCAAGAGCAGGGCGCTATCTATAAAAAGTGGCTCTGGCTTAGCTCAGATAACCATGGATATGCAAAGCAAAAGCTTCGCCTAGTCTGGTGGAGTCTTGGTTTCGCTTGGTTAACCTTTGATGTAACTGTATTGCCGGCCACGGGTCAAGGTTGTTCGGCCGCGAGCAACGCTCACAGGAGGAGGCCCGGCTTCGCTTTTATTCTCGGCGAGCACGGCGCAAAATGAGTCCCATATCCCGAAACGACCAGGCGGCGCATGAGTTGAAGGCCGCTGTTTTGGTCTTCTGCCGATCAGCTGAGCAGCCGCCGCCGCGGCTAAGTCGCAAAACGAGTTAAAAAGGGGCCTTGTGCGCAGGGCCGACAGAGGGCCCGGCGAACAACGCGATGCCCTTCGAGCGGTGTGTCGCCGGCGGTGTGTCGCCGGGGGTGTGTCTCTCGTGAATAGGTCACCTTGCGCATCCTCCACTGAATGGCTGTACGAAAGTAGTAAATCTTTGCTTTAAAATTGGCGGTGTTCCTGACTTCTTGAGCAATTACAGAGTAGCGCGCTCATGGCAACAGTTTAAAAAATCCACTTTAAAAGTGGATCCCTCGAGGTTCTCCAGGGGGCGCACTGCACTTTCGCATTTCACGTAATAAAAAAAAACAATCAAAAGATATTCTGCCTAGGACCTTATTCAATGCTGGTTGTAAGTAGAGCCTACAAAGTCATTCCGCATGTGCCGCTATGGCTGGGATCGTTTGCGGCTATAAAATAAAAACTCCAACTTTCAGGGGTCAGATTGAGTGCGCTCATATAAGCCACGCGTCGCATGTCTTCTCGGTATGAATACCTCTGAAGCAGCCGAAGTTACAGCCATCCATCTGCAGCCATCACAGCTGAAGCGCCTGGTCATGCTTTCTCCTGTCAACTTTGCCCCGTCGGGGTGCTGTATCCTTGATACCGTCGTTAGACGCCAATAACATACCCGCCTCCCACCTTACCGGAAACAGGTACGTGGTGCTCATACGGTGGCTAGAGCTGCACAGTTTAAATGTAATAAACTATTCACACATTCCTTGCAGAATAACTGGTGCTAGGATTCAAAAAGCAAGCTGTACATACCGTGCACAAGACGTGGTTTGTTCGCTCCCCAAAAATGTGTCCAATTTTAGAATGAGCTCAAACTTGTGTATACTTTCTCAGTCTTCCTTTCTTTATCCCACAAACTCATCCTGGCCATTCTGCCTCACACATTATTCTTGGTCGTTCCTTGTCGTGCGCTCTCACAGAGCCCAAAATGTCGCCAAAATATGCGTTGAGGGACACATCGGACAAAAGTAAACTTTTTGAGGACCGATTGTTTTGATTGGTCTCGGAATTAAAATAACTTATTCTGCTCGGGCGCTTCACCAAAAGACACGAATTTACTACCTGTTTCAGGTGACTGCGTTGTTATACCCATCCGCGAAGAGGTTAAAAGGACGATTTATTCATGAACTACAAAAAAAGGCAAGGGGTTCACGTGTTCTATCTTTTATTTCAAACGCTTGCGGGAAAATTTCTTGTAGTTTCTTTGCACTTGCACGAAAAACGTACTTTTTTACTTGTTTCTATTTGCGACGTATGACTGTAATCAATTTGCGTTGCGCCAAGTTCTTTGCCATGTGCGTACTTTTTCTTGTGTCTGAGCTGTTCTCTCTCTTTTGTTTTCTCCCACTTTTTTGTTGTCTGTTTTTTTTTGCGTTTTTTTTCTTTCTTTATTTCTTTTTTTTTCTTTTCGCTTGATATGCTTCCTTCCTTTCGGTCTTTCAGTTGTTGTTCATGGCAATTTGCTGAGTCAGTTATTATGTATATTGCTGAAAATCGTACAGATTAAGTTGCGCATTTTTCCTTGTATGTGTTCACCCTATTTCAGCAATCGGACTGTATAGATTTTTTTTCTTCTTCTGTTTCGGAATCGGAATCTGTATTCTTTTATGCACTGTACCGCAGACGTGCTAATAATGTATCGCGTGTAACTTTGTACTGTTTGCAAAGCAGGGGGTACGGGCCAGGTCAAGCCTCGTTATGGCTTTTTGCCCGTACCTCCCAACATCGTGTGATGTTAAATAAAATTGAATTGAAATTGAATTGAGTAGATGTTTCCCCTATACTTCGTTTGTCAGGAATGGCGGAGATGAAGAGATGCTGGAACGCTGAGTACTGCTTCCGCTAGTATTTTTCTTACACTCGTTAAGGGCGTGGAAGATTAATAAATAAATAAACAACCGACCAAACAAGGAAACTAGAAGTTCTTTAACCGAGAGATTGTGCCCCGATGAAAACTCTCACAATTGAACAGCAGTTGAAGTATTCTTGCAACATTATCGACATTGTAAACGCTTAAAATATGGTCTTTTGGGTGATACTGTGATTTGATTATGTGACCTCGGTATATTGAATATAAGCGTTACGTTTTGGGCGCATCATGCAATACGAAACTCTCTGTAAAACAGACGCATCAACCATGTCTTGAAAGAACATATTGTGGTTGCGATTGCCACAGGCAACATGCGCCAAGTTTGCCACAAGCAGCGCAGGTTAATCAGTGACATACCCTTAGGAAGAGCTTACGGCAAGCATGAATCAGAAAGATGTGTGGACACTCCAACATACCCGGAAACAATGAGGGGGGCGCAAAAGGTGACACATGTGCTAAACAATGGTGGAGAATGTATAGAGGGTAACGATCAGTACCACTAACACTGACTCTGCGGAAGAGGAAGCAGCCGGGCTTGCCACACCGCAATTTTGGAATACAGTACAACGTAGTTCTGCGGTGGCTCGAGGGACAGCGAAAACTCACGAACTACACTTGAGTGTCGAAGCAACGATTCGTTTGCGAGCTCAGTGGAATTGGTGTAGCCTCATTAATAAATGTATTAGCCAACACACCGTATAGTACTATTATCATTCAACACGGCGTTAGGGTGCTGCTACATTTGTGGCGCACCCTGCCACATAATTGCTCCATACTGTAGCACGCATATTTTGTCCTAAAGTTGAGTTTTTTGCTGGAAGTAGAATAATTAGATATGGGATAACGAAAGCCGTACGTGGTGGAGTTGTGTTAACAACAAAAACAGACGCCGCCACTGCGCCTTATATCAGGAGCCGGCTGTTCACTTGCGAAGCCCAAAGCACGCTTTACTTTGTTTATATTTAAGATGACGCGAGTAGTTGCAGGGATTTTTCAGATCTAATCTACGTGAGGAAGAGCAGGCGAGATCACGCACCAGGCGCAATCTCATTCCAAAATTCCCGCCCGCGCAGACATCCGGGGCCGGCGCTTTGACGGAGCGATACACTGCAAGAGCTATTGCCATTTTAACTTGTACCCGACTAATCCTAGCTATGCTATACCGAAGCAATCAAAACTACCCTGAGGACGGAAAGAAAAAAAATTAGCAGTGGCTTAGCTCGGCTATGCCAGGATATACGTAGCGTGAGCTAAGGTTGAACTGGTTATTCTTAGGTTTCCTGGTTGTATAGGATTTGCACAGTAATGCTTGATGTCGGGCTAGTTGGTGTAACATGGTTTTGAAGGTACGTTGCATTTGCTGTGAACACAGAGACTTGCATGGGAAAAAAACGTAGACTTTCATTAGACGACGGTTCTCGTAAAAGTCTACGTTTTTTTCCCGTGCAAGTGCCTCTATTCACAGCAAGCGCAACGTACCTTCAAAATAGGTTTTGCTGATTATCATGCTTACTGCTGCTAAAACAATTTTTAATCCAATCCAATCTAATCCAGTCCAGTCGCGGCGGCGGCGGCTCAGGCGCGCCAGCTGTGCGCCATTGCGCTCTCCTTCTCCTTGGCTGTACCACAGTGGCAACCGCCCCACTGTATTTCTGCGACGCACGAGTCATCACTTCCACACCCGGCCACCCCTCGCATTATCATCAATAGGACCAAGCCGCCACGCGCCGCGCTTGCGCAACACGGTTCTCCAGGAGCCAGGCGAAACTGCTCATCCTCGGCCAGTGTAGCTCATGCTGCAAAAGGCTGTGGGACTCATACCGCTTGCTACCAATACAAGTGTTTATTTTGCCACTGGGTCACATAAACGGAAAGGCCGCTCAACAATAAGAGAAGACAGCCGAAGGACACAACATTCTTCCACAACAACGGCTATTAAATTCATCAAAATGTGGGTTCCAACCGTTCGGTGCCTAGTAGTAAACAATATCATTTGACGATATTTCTTTCGTAGACAAAGCGACAGGCGGGATGCTAACAAAATTAGTACCTCACTCGCACTCGCTGTGGCCGCATAGCGTCTGCGATAACATCGCAAGGAGGAATGTCTTTGTCCCGTGACACTTTACGGGTGGCGAATTTTGAAATCATTCGATGCTCAGAGCGCCCCACATGACCGACCAGATTTTAGGGGAAATCCCCAAGGTGGAGTAAGTTCTGTGAAGGAAAGTTTGACATCCACCTAAATGCAGCCATACGGCTACAAAGGAAAGCTATACAGCTTTCTGAGAAACTTCGCAGTTTTTTTTTCTTTTTCTTCAACTGCGAATTTCTGAGAAAGCTGTATAGCTTTCCTTTGTAGCCGTATGGCTGCATTTAGGTGGATGTCAAACTTTCCTTCACAGAACTTACTCCACTTTGGGGATTTCCCCTAAAATACGGTCGATTAACACCTGTCCTTCACTTCCAGTTGTTGATCAATGCCCTTTCGCGCTACTAACGACTAGCTTCCTGGTTAGCTCAGGGACGTTTTGCAACGGACACTAAAAAAGGACATTGACATCACGCCATACACCATTCGCTTCTTGCCATTTGAGGACGTTAATCGGGTGCCGTATAACGTTTTTGTGCTCCTAGGTTTGTTTAGCTTGTGGAAGTGCCGCATGACTGATCGGCATGCTGAACCCCCTAGGCCGACCAAGGTCATTTTTCGGGAACAGGCGGCGTTGGTACGGAGCGTTTACGTTGCGCAGAGTGATCAAACAGAGTGGCTGCATCTTTTGGATGCGTGTGTTTGCTTGCCTGAGTTTTGAATTGGTGCCGACCTTTGTTAGACTGACGTGCTTACCCTTTGCTGTCTGCTAGTGTTTATATTGTGTGTCAATTGTCTTGGCTGACTTCTCTCTAAAATTTCCATGTATGAAAGAAAAAAAAACTCCTGGTTAGCTCAGTTGGTAGAGCGACTGCTCCGGTTAAGCAGTGGTCCCGGGTTTGAATCCTGGACCAGGACGGATTTTTTTTTTCTTCAACTGCGAAGTTTCTGAGAAAGCTGTATAGCTTTTCTTTGTAGCCGTATGGCTGCATTTAGGTAGATGTCAAACTTTCCTTCACTCCCCACATGACACAAGTGATAGCCCCTCGTGGAACAACGAACGTAATAAAAGCATCATAGTCTGAACCCAAAAGTAAACTGGCCTAAATGATACAGAATTGCCAGCATTAGTACTGAACTCGTAAAACTGATGTAACAAAATGTTTTTTCCGAAACAACAACAAAAAAAAAACGCTGCACCCACTGTGGCTGGATCACAAGCTGTCAGTCACAGAATTCAGAACTCTACATCGAGGCAACGGAGGGTCTTTTTACAGTCGCTTTTCAGGACAAAACTACATAACATTGAGGTATGTACATGCAAAATCAACAACAAATATGCAATCTGATGTGGGCTGGTGTTCCCTTTTAAAATTTCACTAGTGTAGTCAATGACTCTAGCCTTGGCCACCGCGCGGGAACACATGCCTTGGACTTCTGGAGTTCAACATACGGCCACGTGGATTTGCGAAAGCATTGCCGGGTGGAGTGCGCGTCCACATTACGATGAGACCGGGCCATCAGCGAATAGAATGTGCTATGTAGGGCTAGGTAATAAAGACGTAAAAGAGTGCTCTTTTCTCGGTCACAAAGAAAGCGTATGCCATGGGGGCTCAGCGGGAGGTCTTTATTATAAGTCCTAGGGAGTCCATGCCACACAAACACCTGATCCCAACATCGCAGAAAAAAACTTTTGTTTCGTTTCTGCTCGCTCGAAAATGGTACACTGAGTTCCCCCTTGCCAAACAAAACCCTCGTTTCCGAATCCATTTTTTATCTGACGGAGCGCCCGTGTGTAACTTGTAGAACATCACTCCAGGGTGAACTGCAATTCTGTTGACGTGCTTTAACACATTTAGTCCTCGCTCAGCATAGTATTGATCGCAATACAAGGAAACTGGGAAAACGGCATCGTAGATATCCTCATACAATTTTTAAACACAGAAAAGGGTCCGTCGTACTTAAATGTACCCGAAAAAGAATGACTTCTGCGTAAGCTGGCATTTTATTGTAGACCTATAAAACGCGAGATTTAGGGTCATCCTGTGTCCTTCACCTACATTTCACGCTAGATATGTCTATAATGAAAAACCAGCATGCTCAGAGGTGTGCCCTAATGATTCATAGAGGACAAGTATTGTCTAAAAACGTGCGAAATAAATAGCAGCTGACGATTAATGTACTGCTTAAGGGTAAATTTGTGTAAAACGCAAACTGCAGTTTCTTTCGGTCACGGAACATGGCTGCTCCGTTCTCAGGAAGTGATCGCGTGATCAGCGAACTCACGGCGGCATGCGCTATACTGCCGTTATCTCTCAGTGCGTCGCCGCCGCGGAATATGTTGTTGCAAATTTTGTATGAACCGGCGACGCAAATGCCACATGGTTCGGAGGAGGCATTTGCGGATCTCTTAGCAATCGTTCTGTCGTCGTTCTGTGTTTTTGTTTCTGTTCGCAAATTGGATATGAACATCCAGTGCAAATGTCACATGTTTCGAATTAGCCACTAACAGAGCCATTAGCACTCATCCCGTCATCTTTGTGTCCTTGTTTCTGTTCACGCTGTCGCCATTTTTTCAATATAAGGAGGAGCGATGGTGAAAGTGTGAGGGGGTCGGCGCTTCTCATCGGCGCACATGGCCAAAGTATGGTTGGGAGGCAGTGAGAGAGGTGACGCCAGAGCAGCGCCCGCTGCCCTCCCCCTCACAGGTTTGCCAGACACTCCTGCGTTTTCGTTCTGCATTCTGTGCCTCGTTCGCTCGCTCGGTTACGCGGACGTCGCCGCCACCGCTGCCACCTCCGCCGCAGTCTTAATCCAATCTACCGGGTGCCTCAGATCTTCGCGCTAAAACAAGTAGACATGGCAATTTCTCTAAAATTCCTGCACATGGTACTTGCCATACATCGTAAACAAACTGCTATGCCACAAATTCCGACATAGCACGCGGCAGGCGTGCGTGCATAGCACGCCGCAGGAATGGATAGCGAAGATAGCGTCAAAACACAACTAATCAAAGCCCATTTTAAAGATAACTGGGGTAAATCTCGAAGCTTTCTTCTATGCAACCTGACTCAAGTCAAAGTTAAAATCTAAACTGCTTTGGCAGTGTAAATATTCCGCAATCGACTAGAGGTCGGATTCATCACGCGAGGGAATCAGGTTCTATTCCGACTACGACACGCTTTTTGCTCTGGAAGCACTTTATATACTTTGGATGTTCGACATCATTATTTTGTGAAACCTGTTGGTTAACGACGGCTTTCATGCTGGGCATTATGTTGCGACATGTGACGCACTCAGTGAGACATATAAAGTATCGCTTTAAAAATTTGCCGTCGCATCTGCTCATATGGCAAATATCGTCCAACGACGAGCGTCTTCGGCCGCATAGGCCACGTAACTGCATCTCTTCTCGCTTCCACCCACCTCTCACACTGTTTTCCACTTCTTTCGCTTCTTCCACTATAAACCCAGTAGAAGTTTGCTCAAGTCAATTACATTTTGCCGCCCTCCACAGCTCGGATCATTTACTGGAGACTATTATTACATTAGTACTTAGAACCCACTCACGAGGAGACGATGAATGCGATTTTTGTAAGTTGAGCTCGAATCGTTTTTGATGCGTATTCGTTATTTATTGTGGAAAAATAAAGCAGCCATCTAATGTTCGGTAATACAACGGTGCAACTATTACTTAAGAATTGGGGCCTTGCCTTAAGTACATCCAAGGTTTTGTTTTACTCAACAATGTTGGCGAGTACGACCATTGCTGCCAGATTTAGCACTTTACAAAGCTTTGTTTATGTAAATGTATCGAGGGACAGACAAACAGATTTACAGACACAAAGTTTTGCGTTTAATTAGGCCAAGAAATTTTACCGCCGTTAAAACAATTCGCCGACTGTCGCGTATACAAGTGCGCCAGCCTTAAGTCGCCATACCACACTCTTTTGCACAGATGTGTTTGAGGCCATGGTGTCTGAACGGCGGAATGCCGTTGCAGCTGCTTAGTGTAATAGCGCACGAAGTAACATGACGCGCGTGGTGCAAGGCAGGGAAGCTTTTCGAAACGCCTCTAGGTAATGCGGCGCGTTGCCAATATAGGTAACTATTTTTCGTCTATCTGCCGTGGAGATTACCCAGCATTGTCGCATGATTTTTACTTTAAGACCAAAGGGGGGGGGGGGGCGAAATTCAAACGAGTCGTCACCACTAGCATTCTCGTCAGCTCTCTTGTGCGTATCTTTGCATTCAAGCGCACTAATTTAAATCAAGACTTTTCGTCTCTTTCGGCTCCAGTTTGGTTCACAGCATCATAGCGATATCTCCCTTTAAATGTTCAGTAGCACGTTTATAGTTAATCGTGAAGCTTTGTTAACGAGACCGTGGTTCTCTTGCATGGCGCAGTAATTGCCGTTTTTATAAGATGTGATACAACTCTTGTTTGGTTGTGCCAGAAAAAGCGTTTTGGTACTTCTTAGGCTCTTATGTTTTCCTATCGGCTCTTTCATTCTACTGAAAAAAGTGGTTCAGTACCCTTCAATAATAACTTTCACACGAGCGGCAGCAGCAGCTTCTAGCTCGTTTAAGTTGTGAATAGATATATGCGTGTGTACCCCAGGAATCTCTCGCTGCTTGTTGCAGTGTGTCTCAAAATATGAACCCGCCATAGAGTCTCCAATGACTGTACTATCAGAGTAGTTACTCTATAATGGAACAAAATATCACCATAGGCCACTCAATTAGCTCGTTAACCACTATAGTTTTTGCCTCCGAATCAGCGACTTGCTTAGTCACGGTAAAATTGGTGATTAGAGCGCCGTCAAAGTTTTCTATGCGCGTAATTGTCGAATTGGACCTATTTGTTGCTGCCCCTTATTTCATATGCTATATTGACACAGCAGTGACAGTGGCATCGCTGATGAGTTTTCTATGTTTCTACCGGACTGGCTCAGACATTGAGAAAAGCGATGGCGATGATTCGCATGCTCTAGGAATGCGATGGTGGAATAGGCTTGCATTTTGACAAAGAAAGTACCCAAGTGGAAGAGAGACATAAGTGGCTTGAAAAGTTTGGTGCTGCCTGAAACTCTCCAGAATAATAAACTCGCGTTCTTACTCAATGACGGGAGTGGTATAGTGAACGTTCGGCGCAGGATTAAATTTTGGCTTGCATTTGATGTCTACCACGGGCACTCATAATCGGTATTTTAACACTTTCGCCCGCGATGAGAACTCAGTACCGGCTTAACCAGCGCCTGTTGGAACACCACCAAAACGCCATTACCGACGCTCCCTATAACCACCAGGAATCTTTAAAAAACGCGGGTGGCCCTAGGTAATTCCCCTTGAAGTCGCTTTCGCGTCCGCAAGTTTGCACTTAGTTCTTGTCTCTATCTTCCTTGTAATGGTCTTTGAATAAACGGGAATAGGAATGAATGATGCGATATTTATGCAACGCTACATGCACAAGATAAATTCAGAGTATCTCCGCTCTTCCAGAGCACGTCCTTTTCCGTTGCAAAAATAGCATTCGAACTGTAAATAGGGTCAGCCACCGCCATTATCATTGGCAGGGGGGTGCGAAATTGGGACTTGTCCCCCTCAAGCCACACCATCACTTGCTGTCTCCTTCCAGCCCTATCCCTCTTTCCCCCGGTATTCAACGGGTTTGCCCACCTCAAGAGAAAATCCTGGCGACGCTCATAGGCACAACGGGCTTAGGAGGGCTTCGGGCTGCACACGTTTAGGGTACAATTGTTTATTGCCAGTTTAGGAACTGAAGCCTAAATTAGTTGCTAATCTACCGCGCCAGAATGAAGAGCGATAAAGACTAAAAGGGAAACTACTCATCATGCGTTTTGGGTAACAACTCCAAGAGCAATATTCCATTCTTGGGTCCCCTCAGTACGCTGTATTTAACGAGGAGTTTTGGTACACTTGCAGAATGCGCCAACAACTGAAGCAATGAAGTTTCAGCTGACAACTAAAACAACGAAGTTTCAAACTGAAGTTTGAAATGTCGAAGGCAAACGGGATTTCCAGACCATATAGCCCCATTGCGAACCCGTTTAGATGCTGAAAACGGGACAGCGTTGTTATCACAATTATCTGGTAAGGCTACCGTACGTTTCAATATTCGATAAAGTTACGACAGCCGCGAAACATAAACACTTACCGCGAAATATAAACACTTGAAACAACATGTTGGGAATATTTGATTCTCTCTCTGCACGTACTACTCAACAGCAATCTTGCGTAGTTGCCATACTGCGCCAATTACCCGGTAAAAACTGTTATTCAATGTCTCAGTTTTATACTGGCATACCGAGTAGACCAAGCTAAATCAAAACAACGTATTTGAAGCTCTAATGGCGTCTGTTTGCGTATCTTGCATTGACTGCCAGAGCATGGCGCACGAGTTGTTTTTTTTTTAATAAAGAGTCAAAGTAGCATAAATTTATGCCCAAGCCCTTGTGTAGAGATTTTGTTCTCTATCTCCGATTCACTAAAAATAGGGATTCTTATCCAGAATGTCGTTAGCAAGTTCATTATAACTGCGTCATTTATAGCTTCCAGTCGTTAACGTTCATACAGCGCTTTACACAGAGAAGGCATGAAGATTGTTATACTAATAATCTTTTAACTTTGTATAACAGTATACACGGGACGGGCAGTTATGATGTCTGAACAAGGGATATGTTTTGCAATGAATGCTCTTTAGGCAGCTGCCTCACAACTCAGACTTCATTATGGTCATTTTGGTTTTTTTTTGGAAACCAATAAAGGTATATAAACACAACTGAGGCCCACACTTTTTGGCCTTAAGAAAGCAAAATTCTGCAAGTAAAAAAAATTGGCAAAACCGACCCACCTTTTTGTATCCAATTTCTGCCATTTCAAACTTTTATACGTTAACAGGGAGAAAGCGCACTCGCAACTGCTTACTGGCGAGTCGGTTTGTTTTGTAGTATTACCCGGAAGTGTTTGGAGGGAATGCGTGTTGCAGGATTGCTATCAGCTACAGAGCCATGTGGTTTCAGCACGCCGCACTTGTGTTCTCAAAGTGGGTTGCAGCTGCAGTGCTCACGCTGACAGGTGTTGGTGCAGGCGTTTCCTGAATTTTACCTTCTGCTGTTTTGCGCAGAACTTTGCAAATGAAATTACGTTTTAAATAAACTATAACACTTATATTGCCGAGCACCAGTCAAAGGCGAATGCGAAAAATGAAAACACAGGCAGAAATATTGTCCACTGCAACAATGGACATTTTGGTGCTAAAGTAGTCTTACCAAAATACTTTCTCCGAAAGATACTCTGCGAAAACCCGAGTATCACTATTCACTAGCTCCAAAAGCACTAATCTCAGCTGCTGTTGCTTTTCAAACAGTGCTTTAACGGTACGCCTGAATAAAACGACGGAGTTACAATAACCCAAACACAAATGAACCGACCGCGAATGCTCTTAACAAGACGTCCCCTCAGCAGTGCTTCACTTCGGGACCTCTTTTTGTACTACTCCAATGTATTTGTGCACTATCATTAAACTAATAACTTTGCTTTACTTTGATTTGATTTGAGTTGAAGCTGTTTAGCTGATATTTTTTCTTCCAAGACTAACATTTTCAAATGCATGCCAGGGTGTTACTTATTTATAAGCAGGGAAACCTAGCCCGAAACTTTTTCTAACATGTGCATATTCGAGTGCTACAAGGCGCCGGAAGACGACGTTAAATACTTACCCCAAAGGGCTCAGCATCGCCGTGTTACGGCGAAGCTATCTACGGATAGGATTCAGCATATTACTTCCGGCGACATAGCGATGCAGATGAAAATTCGGGCGACCATATCACCATATCGGGCGGCCATATTACTTCGGGCGAGCATATCACCATGATATATTAACTGTGCTCCAAACTTTCAGTGTAACGAAAAAATTATAGGAATAGAGACAGGCACTGGGGTCTTCGTATTTTGTTAGAACACGGCCTGAAACTTCCCCACAAAAAACGCCTTCCAGGAAATGCATGTGTGTTTAGAGGTGAAGCGAAGCATACAAAGATCTGGTGGAGCTTTTCTGGTGGAGTCAAAAGCGAAACCGCTCCTGTGTTCGATATTTTGGGGCAAGTTAATACTCCCCAGGTGATCAAAATTATTCCCGAGCCGTCCACTATGGCGCGCCTCATCGCCTGTGTAGCGTCGGCGCGTAAAACATTATAATTAATGAATGAATCAGCCCTAGGAAGATCGCTATCAGCTTTATCTTCGTAAATATGACTTTGCTATATTGTGCGATGCACAGAAAAGCATAGACATCATCGGATGGAGTATGCATACACAAAAGTGATCTTAATCTTGTGTTATCGGATGTACCCTGAAACAACTTCCGTGGGAACTAGCCACTAAGATGTCTGTATTTATCACGCAAGTTTCGTTTACTTGCGATAAATAGTTCGCAGTCATGTTTTAAATGCTACAGAAATACTGTCTGTTGTCACTACATGACCATCTGCGCGGAGACCATGGTTAAAGAAATACGCTATAACTGTTGTTTTTCAGGAACTATCTGGGAAAAGTATATGAGTATTAGCCGCTGCGACGACTATGGCATTGCACCCTACAGCTTCGCTGGTCATCCATTTTAGTGGGGTGGAAGGGCACTAAATGTTTTTGTTTAGTATTTTTTGCGGACATGTCTATTCGGTATGAGCGTCGGTATGAAGAGGAAACAGCAGGTATTTTTATCCTTTATTGTTGATTCGTGATGAAATGTGTCACTGCAGGTGAAATTCTCATGTCATCGTTGTTTTGAAACTAGGAGCTGAGAAGGGTGTAGAAAACCCGCAATATGCCTTTTTTTACATAGGTCACTTGCGAGTAAATGGTTTTGATTTCTGCTTCAGAGGCTGAGGGTCGTTCGCTAAACTGCCACGGAAGCTCGGTGACACATACTCATCGAGAAAAAGTAGTTCTAGCAATTAGGCTACAAAATTCTGTCAGCGCGAAAAAATGAAGGGAAATGAATTCAAGAAAAAAGAAAGTATATTGCAGAGCGAACAAACTCGTGCTGGTGATAGCTAGTCATCCAACGTACCGGCTGACCACCCGATCGACTCCTCATTGTTGAGCACCAATCTCTAAAAAGAGAGACTTTCTGCAATTTAAAGGAAGCGATACCGTGGGTAAAATTCAGCCTTGCGTCTACAAACGACGCTTTGCAATCTCGTAAAGAGTCTTAGTAATAGATTATGCCAGAAAAGTATTACAATAATTGGACATATGAAATTTTTTGAATAAAAGGTGCGTCAGTGTACGTCTGATGGGTCACCGTGCTTCAATCAAGAATAATTTCTTTGCACGTATCACTCGGCACTGTAAAGCCCAGGAGGAAAACAGTAAAAAAATACAACACATTTTATAAGGACACGGATATTCTTTGGCGCCACAATGATGAGTTGACAAGAGAGTTGGTTAGCCTTTCAGATAAGAAAAAAAGAAGGGAAGTGCATGAGCTATGTTTCTGTGACACTGTACGATAAGAAATTTGCCTTCCTGACAAAGACGATGCCGGAGGTTGTGGTTTTTTGTGGGGAGTGGGCTACTTTAAGATTCATGGCGCACTGCTGTGTAGTGATGACGTTTAGAGACACGGGTGGTGTATGATTGTATATATGCGTGTGTTCTTCCGATTAAAAATTTAGTTGAGTGTCAGCGCCGTCTTTCATCCCCTCTTCCTCGTCGTTGTGTTCTTAAGCGCTGTTTAGGATGGACGGATACCAACTAGCCCCGCTGTAGATTCTGTTGAATTTGAAGATTTTGTTTCATGCTAGCGTTCCGTAGCTGCCGTGGTTATAAACCGGGCCAATCAAGCGTCAATGGATAGGCGTCATGCATGGACATTTGTACTAACATATTTTCGAGAGAAATCGGCCGCTGCAGTCATGGGTGCCATCATTGCACCTAGCATTGTTCCTCGCCTACTTGACTTGGCTAGCCACATGTCTTCTTTTTTGTCTCTGAGATAATTTAAACAAAAACGACTAACATTTTTTGTTGTTCATCTTTCATGAAGACTTTAAGCATTCTCTCAAAATAATTGGTTTTGGTGCTTCAATTTTGTAATACAGTTAAAGCGGCATGTAACAAAGTCGACAAAAATTCACCATTTTTGGTTACAAAGAGGTTTTCGTTACATGCAGGCTTTGAGTTAGGGCTCGCGTGAATGAAGCAGAAAACCAAACCAAAATGCTAGAAATCAGTGATGGTAAATTCACCCTTGAGCGGCATTGAAAAACTGCGGGATTTGCGAGTGCTTCTTTCCCGCGAACATAGTCAATACGAGGCCCTCCAAAGAAGCAATGTTATTTACATTTGCATTCACAAACGTAACTTAAGTATCACTTTTACCTATTTTCGAAGCCTTAACCCGTTTCAAAAAGTAATCTTTATGCTAAAAGGCGCCTTTTCGAAAACTTGATGCTCTTTGCCGCACTCAAAATTGTTTAGCGTGTGCTACCTGGCTAGCTGGGATACTGTACCGGGCGGCAACAGTCTTCTTTCTGGCCAGCGGAGATGGCGTTCAAAATTGGGAGCTTGTTTTGAAAAGACAAAATTTTTCGTTTTCTGGCAGCAGAACTACTCACCGACGAACCGACACCCAAGACAGCTGGAGACTCGCGACTACACGCGAGTACACCTAACCGACATCGCACTGACACTGGAAACGCACGGTAGTTCGCCGTGAGGGCGAAGCTCGCTAATTTAGTGCCTTTTTCCTGTCGATTCTTGAGAAAAAGTGAGAAAAACAATGGATCATCAGCGTAACGAGTTCGTTACGTCAAGCTTAGCCATCGCAGGGCCTTCGTTACATAGAAGTAGCATACACAAGGATTTCAATAGGGCTGGCAATGGCGAATTGAAAAACTTCGTTAAATCCAGGAATTCGTTATATAGAGGTTCGTTACATCCTGGTTTAACTGTAATAAAACAAGTTTGCATAACCTGATGCACTACTAGTGTTGCTTTTTTGCATCCGGAGGCAACTTTCGAGCCTGTTCAGCTATGCCAAGGTCAAGTGGAACGTGCCTGGTCGTGACATGATGAAACGCTCACTGAAACGCGGCGCGCCTAGACAGTGGCGGCAGATTTCTTTCTAGTATATATTAGTATGAAACTCTATGGCGTCATCATCACCAATCGGATACGACACCTGCCCAACCTAGAAGTCAGAACCAATGTGAAACTACTTACGAGCAGCGGAAACTGGAGTGTGGAGAACAGGAAGCGCGGTTTTAGGATCACGGACAGCGAGATACGGCGGACTGGAAGGAAAGGTCAAGTCATCCATGAGGCATTGGTGACGCGCCTGCGAAAGTCAGGTTCTTTCTCTCTGAGTCGGTGCTGCCGGCGATATCTTGCTTCTTTCTTCTGAAGCTGCCTGCTTACATTTGCTGATGTTAACAGCCTAAGCAGCATTTGTTGTTTTCGCAAGAGCGGTGCTAAGGGGCTTACGTTATTTGGGGTCCCAACTAACTTTAGCGTTGTGCGTAAGGCACTGGGTAATACTGCGGCCCTATTCTGGACTCCTGTCCCTATTCCCGACTTCGTGAATTAATTTATATATTGATTCTATTACACTCAAGGCCCGAGGTGATTAGAGATGGGAGTGGGTACATACTACGCAGAGGCTAAAATACAGCAACAGAAATGAGAAATCAGGAAATGTCACGTGATACAGGGTATTAAAAAACGATACTCACAATAAAATGATACAATTTTACATGAAAACCACCAGAAATGCGAATAGTGTCGTTAGCAAGATGATTCCAACATACAACACAAATATCGCACAAATGAGTCCTGAAAATAATTAGTGTGAACAGACGGAATCTCGACTTTGTGACACTGATCAAGCCGAGTAGAACATAAGTTGGCAGGGACATTATTCTATTCTTAAGTAACACGTAGTCGTGGTATAGTTGATTGGCGAAGCAATTGGGGGACTCGGGCTGTCGGCCGCTCCGGTCGTCGTCATTTCATGTTGTTACGGTAAATCCAGTACCCAAACGATGATCAAAAAACAAGTGTATAATAGATGAAACCCGTTCAAAATGATGTAACATAATTTAGGGTAATTTAAAATACAGGAATAATCAGGATTTAGTTTTTTTTAAATGACGATAGTATGCCCTTTGGCATAAGGTCCTACAGGTACAAGTTGACACCCATTTCCCGGAGTAAGTCCAGAAGACAGTGGTGCTGGGGCCCCCACAGCCATCGTTGGAGATCCGGGGGTCTCCCAGTTCAGGCCTCTGCCGCGAAGGTGTCGGGCTCTGCTGCACTCAGGGAAGGGCACGTCAATAGCAGGTGGTTGGTGTCGGTGTCTTCGGCAGGAGCGGTACAGAAGGGGCAGTTCATGGTAAGCGGGGTCTAAAGGTCTTTATTTAGGTTTGCACGTCTTCTTACTTTGAGTGTGACGGCCTTATGGTCGCTGAAGTGCGCAGTCAGTGGATCTCGTAGCAGCGGTTGTATGTAGGCGTCGCCGTTGCAGTTGGTAAAGACGAGATCGATACACGTTCCGTGGATTGTAGTTGGGTGTAATTGCTGTTAGTGTTTGTGCTGATGCTCTCACTTAATTGCGTCAGCACACTCACTTACCGGGCTGTTGCTTCCATCCTACTTCATCTTAAGAATCACGGAGTCAAGCGCAAGCACAACCGGAGTTGTTGTTCTTGTTCCTCTTCTATAGCACGTACCCACGTGGGGGATTGGAGAAGAAACAGTGGTGTGCGGAAGCCGGACCACCGCCGACGCCGCGGGACATACCCCCGAGTATAAGACGTGGGGGATTGGCCAAGAAACGGTGGTGTGCGGACGCCGGAGAACCGCTGACGCCGCGGGACATACCCCCGAGCATAAGACGCTCCGCATCTAATAAAAATACGTCTTAATAAGGATAGAGACTAAAGACAATAAGACATATTCGAAATAGTAATGCTGAAAGATGCTACACCTAACGTAAATCTCAAGGTATACAAAATAATTGTACAGCCCCGTCTTGAATACGCCAGTATTGTATGGGATCCGCACAAAGTGAGCTTGATGAAGAAACTAGAACGTATTCTAAGACTGGCCGCCTGGGTTATGAATAATGCCTATTAAAGGGGACAGTTTGTAGCTGGGTTAGTATCTTTTCTGGCGGTTTGCCTGAACTCGTAACGCGCAAAAAAATATCCAGGTTGAAATTCTTGTACCAACTGTATAACATTAAATTTAATTTGGACTAGAGAGTGTACTTGCGCATCCAAAGACGAGTGTGCCCATGAACAAGTCGCGGTAAAGCTGTACACACAAAACACAAGTTAGCCTGAATCGGAATATTTTGGGTGAAATATGTCTTTTAAACTCCTCACGGCAGGCGGCCTGCTCCCACGTGTGGTAGTATGATAGTGGGAAAAGTGCCAGTTTGCACCGGTGGTCACGCCGTCGTAAATAGGCGCATTTACCATGATTGTACCTCTTCAACAACGCTGTATCTAGCTGTGAATACTACGTTTGTCCTAATGGGAGCTTTAAACACTACCACACCTCCTCTCTCTTCTCCTTCACTCCTTCCTCCTTTACGCCTGCTTACATGGCTGCCAGTTGGTGTCGTGTGTCATATGAGCTCTAGCGTCCCCCAAAATTTATTGTCGGTGTGAAATTGCGGCCGCGCGAATAGATCTGGAGTGCTTCCCCACAACCAAAGCTCGTTTCGAACATTGTGGAACCAGCCTAGACTATCGTGCGACGCACTGCAACGTCGCCTCAAAGTCACCGACTTCATGCCGACGGAGTACGCCAGAGAGCCGACGCGAGGGCTAAATGCAGTGATCACTAACAGAGAGTGGCTCGTTAAAAACAACGCGGTTGTGCCACTGCGAGGTGGTTGAAGGTATGATTTGCAGGTTTTTTTATTGTACCTAACATTTTGGGAGACTTGTGCCCTTCTAGTGTCAAATAAACTCAGTGTGCGTCCCTCATCACTGCACGGGCGATTCTCCGCCACTGGAAGTGAGCGTTGTGCGTTAGAGAGGGCGCCATGCCGGGAACGTCATTGGTGAGGCCGAACGGTGTGAAAGCAATGCGTATTTGCGTGGGTCTCGAGCAGAACACTCGCGAGAAGAATGAAGTGTCCGCACTGTGAATCGCTATTAGGTGTTCTTGTTAGTCTGCGTCTGTGGCTTGTCCGCAGGCGAAGGTGTAGATGGCCGGTCAAACGTCGCCGGACCCGCCGCGGTGGCTCAGTGGCTAAGGCGTGGCGCTGCTGAGCACGAGGTCGCGGGTTTGATTCCCGGCCGCGGCGGCCGCTTTTCTGATGGAGGCGAAAAGCAAAAACGCCCGTGTGTACGAGATTTCGGCGCACGTTAAAGAACCCCACGTGGTCAAAATTAATCCGGAGCCCTCCACTACGGCGCGCCTCATCGCCTGCGTTGCGTCGGCGCGTTAAGCCCTACAATCAATCAATCAATCAAACGTCGCAGGGCGGCCGCTTTTCTTGAGAAGTACGTGTGGTGCCAGCAGCGCCTGCTACCAGGAGGGTGACTGCCGCGTGCTCCCGGCTATTAATTGCTTTCACTGGAAAGGGAGAAGGTCGGGGCCTCGCGGGAGCTCTCCGTATACGCTAGGCGCGTGTAACTATAACCAGCAAACGCCATTCGGGGGAGCATTCTGTAGAGTAGGCGGACGACTACTTATTTTATTTTTGTTTTATATGGAAGGGGGGGGGGGCGGGCGCAGGCGTCACACCAACCAAAATTTTTCTTTACTTTGGGTGAGGGGAGAAACGGGCAGTGCGAGTAGTAAAACCTGAAGCTCGCTCCCAGAACACTACACGGAAGGAAAATGGGGAAAGGGGGGATTTTAAGAAGTTGGTCGCCACAAGGGTCGCGCTGCCTTTCGAACAGCACTTCGTTCTGACCAACTACAGAGCGCAGGAGTCTCGGACAGAAGCTGAATTTTGCGTAGCTTTAAATAAACATTCAGACATTACGGAAAGTTGGATACAAGAGTGACAAGTGCGGCGTCATTACAATGCCGTTTCTTTATTTTTATTTTCAAATCAGATGCCCATAATGGTTCTATATTTGTTGCTCTAGATTTCAAGAGTTTTGCTATCCCTGTAATGCATGTGCTACTGTGGCTTCCTGAGGAACGTGCCAGGAGGCGAGGCAACATCAGCGTTTTGGAGGCAAGTGCAAGCAAACCACGCACCGACAACATGCTGACCTCATTGTTTGCAGATGGCTTCCATTTTTTTTTTCGTTGAGTGTTGTAGTAGACAAAGTTCTTACCAAGATATCTTGTCTTCTTGATGTAGGTATTTTGGTTGATTCAGTGTTTTTATACGATATACGTGTTCACACGTATATCGTATTTATGTAATTTTTATGCATTAAATTGACTGTGTGAAGAAAACAAACTTTTCACGTTTCAACATTCAACGTGCGAAGCAGAAAAAAAACTAGAAATTACCTAATCCCAAACAAAAAATCAAAATGTGGCCGGTGCGCTCATTAAGGACCCCAAGTACAGCAATAAATTCCTCTGCAGCGCTTATATCAAGCGCACAAAAACAAAACAAAAAAACTTGAATGCAGGTCATCACTGCTCCCAACGCGCCCTCTGAAAACGCACAGTTGGAGGAAATATTACATTCCCAATGGTACCAGTGAAAACTCCCATTGTAGCGGCAGTAAAATGAAACTCCCATACGCTACTAAAAAAACTGCAGAAGTAATGGGAGTAAGGCGAAACTCCCGTTGGAAGGAGTTTTAAATAATCCGAATTGCTACTGAGTTAGGCGACAAGTCATTCACTCCCTTTCGGTTGATTAGTGTTCGGTGTGTATGCACCACTTCTTGATGCATTCAAATTTTGGTTTATTGTGGAAAGCATTGTCCACACTGGAACAGCCCTTACCTAGACGTATTTTGTGACACACACACAACAAACCACTTGAGCGTAAACTGCAAGAGTTCACTGAACTCGTTTTTTCCTTAATTATGAAAAGCCTTACATGTTCGCTGAAAGCTATTTTAAATATATAATGGCGTTATCTACCGCCGGCCAATAGGCACAGACAGAGAGTCCCTCAGATCCTCGGGCAGGGCCGTTCCTTTTGCTGAAAAATGTGCTCCGCACGTGACTTAAACTTGTATTTTGAATTCAGCGGGGAGAAATACATAAAAAATGGGGGAAACCATTCCTTTTGAAAACCGCTTCAGCAGCCCTTTGAAAGGCTAGTAGCCAAATGAGTATTCTCGGCCACACCTTAAAAACGACAATGCCTCGTGTAGCGCATCACTAGGCCGAAGCGACGGAGCCTAATGTCAACGCGCGGGCGTTTTATTTTGAAATTGACACAACCGAAGCACTTACTTACGAAAAGGAAGGTTGGGGGATTGCAGGGTTATTTTGTTGGTGTGACAACAGATGGCCTATGATATATCAGAAATATTGAAGAACGATGGCCCATGTTGTACCCTTTTGAATGTGTAGATCAGTGATTCGATGACACGGTTCAAAACAGGTGCTGGGTATTTCCCGTTTGCTACGTGCCCATACCTGTTAATGCAAGAGTTTTAGTGAAACAGCCGGGTGAATAATTTTTGTCGAAGACAAACTAACATGCCATTAGTTTTAGCTGTAATATATTCAATGTGGGTCTCTCTGGATAACGTAAAACTTACGTGTATGCTCATGTACTTATAGTAGTTCACTGCTTCCAGATGAACATTATTATATGGTATGCACTGGTGTTAGAGCTGCGCGGTACGTCGGGCATAGAGGAGAAATCTTTCCATGCTCTAATGAATGTAACCTTTAGTCCTGCGCTACACTGAGGTGCAGGAGGCATTCCGTAGAAGGTGTTCACGACCATGCGTTTAAGGGGCAGTTTCACGTGAAAGGGTGTGAAACATCTGAAGACATTTGGCGGGTGTATTTTTTAATATCCTTTATCACAAAGAAGGGGAGCAGGGATGCAAGAGCGAAAAAAACATGATGATGAATGAGACATTACATAACAACGTGTACAGAGAAGACGTAAAGAGCCAGAGGGGGGGTGCAGTGAATAAACGTGGAGCATTCTGAGACAAACTGAGAATCGTTTCGCTAAGGTGAACTCAAGTGGTAGTGCTCGAGAAGGGGCAGCGTTCCCTCGTTTTCTTGGTAATCTTGCTTTAGGTTGAAGCACCGTAGGAGTCGGCCGTAGGAGTCTCCTGCCGTCGTCTCCTCTAGTCACGGTACTAAAACACTGGGACACTCTTTTTCCCACGCCTCGAGCTAGAAGGTAACACATACTAAAAGAACAGTGTATAATAAATGAAACCAGTCGGAAACAAACTAACATGATTTAAAAATTTGTGGAACGCTCCCTTTCCCCTTCAGCAATCGTCAAGCACAAGCAGAATCTGTTTGTAGACGGCCTATACCTTGTGTTACACTGAAGTACCAACAGGCTATCGACGCTAGGCCGTATCGGTGCGGCTGGTTGGTCCAAGCAATAAAAGGCATATCTACCTGGTGCGGGGGCCTTGTTGATTACCGAGGACGATCCCAGAGGGAGAGGTCGCGTTTACCTTTGCCTCTATCCCGAACTGGGCAGATGGGGCAAGCAAAGTGTTTCAATCCGGTTGAACGCAACAGAGGGCACTAGCACATCAGCAAGGGCTCGATAGCTCTTCCCACCGGCTCGTCTCGGGCGCCCAGACAGAACACGCCCTGTGTTAAGGGAGACTTATAATTTTTAACACACTTATACAGTGCACGCTTCGCCCCTCTCAAGGTTGCAGGCTAGTTAAGATGGTTCCGTTGTTTTTTAAAGACGATAGTATTTCTTCGGCTACTTCAACCCAGAAATTTTGGAATTCCTGTATGTCTATCTGTCTGTTTGTGACTCGATTAAGCCATTCAGACAAAGTGAAACGAAATCTGCTATTCTATACGTATATAATGAAGTGCTAGACTGACTGACTGACTGACTCATCAACAACGAGCGAAAACTGCTATATGTAGAGACTTCAAATTTCGGGAGTACTTTTTTGGCATGGCGTAGAGGCTGTCTAATGGGGGACTGTTGGAATGGTACCCCAAAAAGAGGGAAATGCAAAACTGGTGCTTTCTTAAATTCGTGATTACCTCCTTCACCATTTCACATTTTAAAACGCTTTTTGCTGATATATGTAGCCCTTAAGATGATCTAAAAAGTAGTTCTTAAATTTCGCCCTAACTTAAACTATCGAGGTGATTCGGCATTCCGGAAAAAATGGTGTTCCTAAAGATTCTCAAATAAATTAAATATTTCACCGATTTATTTATCCAACTGAGGTGTCTGAGCATATGTTACTCATACAAATGCAGAGAAAGGTTTTTAAGGGTTTCGCCCTGCGACGCCGGGCGAAAACCAAGAAAACCAAGTGCCATTTTTGTTACTAATGATAGGGCCGACGAGCCAAAAAGGCCTCACAGGTGATGTCCACGCTTAGCCAAGCTGCTCCTTCAAACGGCTACAGATTTTATGGGCACATTCTGAATACGCAGTTGAAGGTCAATATTGCTAAACATTTTAAGAATTCTACCATGGGGAGAGTGAAAAGCGGTAAGGTAGTTTTTCAAATATTATTTTTTTATCGCACGCCATTTGAGATATTGAACTGATTTTGGTTGAGATGGGCAACTTACTTAGAATTGGAAACACTGTTCTACAACATTTTTCTATGGCACCCACCCCGTAGAGGCAAGTAGGATTTCGGGAAAAGACTGCTTTTACACACTCGGCAATAACCACACAGCCAGGTGATATCTCTTACTCGTTCTTGCTTGCAAATGCTGCCCATCCGATTGCCCAAAACTTCAATATTTTGCCCTAACATGTGCATAAAAAAGCAAGCGAGGTCTTTTCATTTACACCCCTGTCGACGTAGAATTCAGTTGAATTTTCCAGCGTTTGCACAGCGCTCGCCATCTGTTGGCACTTTCTGCAACCACACACCTCCCGTAGGAGCTCTGTCATTTATCATAAATCTAAAAGAGAAGACAGACCGGTAAAAAGCGCAGAGGTTAGCGCGGGCCATCTGTTAGGACTTCCTGCAACCGCGCGCCTCCTGTAGGGAACCCATGTTACCTGTGATAAAAATATACCGATGAGCATCGTTCATATCTCCTGATATAGCACTTTTCATGAGGAAGAATATCCCTCACCCAGTCGGCCTCCATCGTGTGTCCCCAGCGCAATCTCCCGCCAAATTTAGGTTGTGTTTAAAACCTGGCACTCTTCCTCATATCACAACAAGAGGGCAAGCAAACCAAGCTCTTCCTTCTTCCATCCACTTTTACCAACCTTGAGCTATGTAAGAATCCGGTGACTAACAGCGATCTGCATGTCCAGACAATACTTCCTCCAGAGTGAAGGCTGCCCGCTCATCACATGGCTTTCTCAAATTGGGAACCACTCCCACTTGTCCAGCTCAATTAAAGCTTTTTCAAACACTGACTAAGTCGCTCGAGCACACCATCTTGGTGGAATTTGTTTAACTAGAGTTACAGTAAAGAACGAGTGCCAGTCGTTTCACACAACCCCAACATGCCTGCGGTGGGGGTCCATGTATTGACAGCAGTGAGGTTCTCCTGAATGTGTACCACTTCACGATGAACTAGCCAAATATGACAACTAAAAAATAAATGAACACGTGTTTTACCTATTAGTGTCAATAATGTAATGGCCCAAACGGGTATTCCGGGTACTACTGCCAGTAGTAATATATATTCAAGGCCAAATCTAAACGTCTACGTCCCGTTTTATGTTCGTACTTTTCAACAATGTTGAACAAGAGCAAGACATTACGCAAATATACGAGAGAAAATTTATACATAGGTGATATTTAGTGTTCCTTTATAAAAAACAATCATTGTTGCTTGATTTTCGCAAAAGTAAATACTACATCCACACCAGAAAGAAATTCACTCCTCTCCTGCTGTGGCTCGCGCCACTATACCTTCTGGCGGAATTTTAAGAAATGAAGCGTAAACAGTTACTAAAGGTTCTACTAGATAGCTTTCACGTTCTGCTTGGAAAGCACAGGGAGTAAGCCAACGTGGTTCTCTAAAACGCGTAGTAAAGCGCCTCGATTCAGGCGCGTTTCCGCCTCACGGCATCGCGGGCATCGAGGCCCCTCCCCCGCCTGCAGCAGTGCAACGCGGTAAATTTAAATAGACTTGAGCAAACCGCTAGCACGTTTACCTTGCGAGGAGTGCGGCGAAAGAGGCACAGCATGAGAGGTCAGCGGAAAACGAAATATAGGCATTTACTAGCCAAATGTCGACAGAGACTATGGTCTTAAGGAGACATTTGCCTTGAAAGAAGCAGATGCGCGGCAAATATTTTCGTTTTAATTTTAAATTATTTTTGCACAACTTGAGGGTCACTGTGCTCCGGTCGAGTGTGGCGTCATTTCCATGCTTTTTAAGCGTTAGGATCGGGCCGCTTACCATAATATTGGTCTATGTACTGAACGCGTCTATTCACTAAATCTTTCGCTACGCGAAGACGGCGAGAGCGGCGCTACAGTACTGAAACTAGTGAGGTTAGGAAAACCTGGCTTTAAATAAATGAAGTAATACCTCCTCAACACCACCGCCCTTTGTGGTGTGTGCAGTTAACGAGATCTCAATCGGCGCACGCAATCAGACGCTATGCCTGGAAAAAAGCACGAAACAATCCTCTAGCAATGCAGTTGTTACCTATGAGATAATTGAGAAGTGGTCGCCGTGCTGGGAGGTGGACAGGAATGTAAATTCGGAGCTGACAAAGCATTTTGAAAGGTTTATCGTTTCTGTGAATCGCATTTTGAACTATTTCAACGAAAACAAACTAGAACTCGTCATTGGCGGGAATTTTAACGTCAACTTCCTTGATAATAATTCAAGACAAGCACGCGTAACATACCTGGTCACACCGAGCGGTTTTGATATCGTACGTGCCAGTGAAACCCGGGTTACTTGTCCTCTGCTACTCTTATTGATTTTTTTTAACCAACCACTCTCCGTCGATAATTGCAAGAGACACAATATATGCTGACATTAGCGATCACCTACTAGTTTTTATGATCGTTCAAGACTAGACAGTCCGGAGAAGAAAAAAGCGCATGTTTTTAAGATATCTGTAGCCAAAACCTAATAAAATTCAGAGAAGTCACAGAAAGGCTTACATGGGAATGCCTATACAACAAAACTGACTCCAATGACGCCTATGAAGCATTCCTATCTGAACTGACTAATGCTTATAACTAGCTTCTCCATAATGACCACGCGGGGAACAAATCGCTATCGTAAACCCTGGATCATTAAAGACTAAAAGTACCAAATAGCTTACAAAGATCGCTTTTTTGAAAACTTAATTCGTACGAAGGATAATAAACGTTTCCCAGAATCTAACCGAGTTTGTAATAGAGTAGTTAATACAATCAGAAAAGCCAGAAAAACGTACTATTATAACTCGTTTGCCCCCGATACCCACCGAACTGAGCTGACGTGGATGAAGATAAATTCTGTTCTCGGCCGCTCTCAAAAAAACAAGCCACTCGAAGTGGTCTATAATAACGATAAGCCTATCTCGAGACGTCCGTTAGCAAATCTATTCAATGACTTTTTTGTGGGTCAATTCGCAGGGTCCAAGTTTTGCTAAAACCATTCGCATGTCGTACCAGAACGCTCCTGTTCAAATTCTATATTCTTCAATCCTACAGATGAAAGCAAAGTCCCTGCTAAAATTCTTAATTTAAGAAATACGAATGGCTGCGGTGCAGAAAATATGCAAATTAAACCTCTGAAGTATTTTTTTGACATTATCGCACTGCCATTAACTCATACATTTGAACTAATCCTGGCAAATGGAAAATTTCCCAATTGCACGCAACTTGCTAAAGTTGTGCTGGTATTTAAAGGTGGTAACTGCAATGTCTTAAAAAATTTATCTGCCGATTTCGATATTACCCGTTTTGTCGAAGGCGATTGAAAAGATAATTCATTCCCGGTTGTTTAAATATCTCTTTCAAAAAATTTGCTACATTTTTTCCAACACGGTTTTCAAAGGCATTGTTCTGAGGAAACTGCATTCATTGAACAAAAAGAAAGAATACTACAAAATTTTTCGGAAATTTATTACCACTGGGAATTTAAATTGATTTATCCAAAGCTTTTGATTCGTTGAGTCATAACGTTCTGCTAAATAAATTACCGGCATATGGAATTCGTGGTACTGCTGTTGACCTTATAACATCTTACTTAAATCACCGACAACAGTACATATCGTTTGGTATACTTTCATCTGAACTTATATGCGTAAAGACAGGAGTACCGCAGGGAAGCATATCAGGTCCCCTGGTTTTTTTTTTTTTTCAGATATCACGACCTCCACGGTATCGTTACACGCCCTGAAGTGAACCTTATATGCTATGCCGATGACACCACCGTTCTAATTGCAGGAAAAGTACAACGGATATTGAAAAAATTTGTCAAGAAGTATTACCCCTTTTTCTACAGTGGACAAATGTTAATTGCCTTTGTATTAACGTTGAAAAAACGAAAGGTATACTCTTTAGGCCAAAAAATATTATTCCACCTTTCCCCAAATTAAGGTTTGGCAAAAAAGAGGTGGCTATAGTTGAGACTGTGAAAGTTCTAGGAGTGCAAGTATTAACTCTATGACTTTTCTAGTAACCTAACCTGGGCGTTCATGTCAGCGAAGTCTACAAAAAAATGTGTTTGTAGAATAACTGGGATACTAAATAGAGTCCGTCATATATTACCTGAGAAAATAAAGCTTTTAATTTACAATTCCCTCTTTCTTCCCCCCCGTAACCTATGGTCAGTTAGTCTGGGGCACAACTAAAACGACTTTAAATAAGTTGCTTCTATTACAAAAGAAAGTTTTGCAAGTCGTAGCAGATGTTGCATTTGCCGCCTACACAAATAAGCCGTTCGATAAATATAAAATACTTTTAGGTAATAGTGTGTCCGAATTTCGCCCAACACAAGCATATAAAAATGCAGTTAGTATCAACAGCCCATTTTATGCTGAGTTATCCGGATTAAAGAAAAATACTGTTTTGTACAACACGCGTTTCACAACTACGGCTAAACTACGAAAAACAACTACGGCTTACAGTCATTGGCATTTAACCTACCTGTTCTTTTAAATAAGATAAATGTTGTCGAAGTAGACCTTTTTCGCCTCTCCAAGCGAAACATGCGAGGAATATTTGTTTTACTTTATTCTTTTTATTTTAGTCTTAAATTTTTATTTTTCTCATTTTTAATTCTTTTGGAATAACTATGCTCGGTTGCGTCTTCTGTGTACCCCGTAATTTGTATTCTGTACGTCGTGTGATAACTGTGCTTGCGTCCTGGATTTAAACTTGTGCATCTTTCCCCTTGCATTGTTGTAGTTTTGTTAACACCTATTAGGCTGTTAAGTACGAAAAAAACGCAATATTGTGAAGGAGGGTTGCCAGTGCGATGTACGCTAAAAACGGACCCAGCGGTACCAAGCAAGCGGCTCTTCCGCTGCTCGAGCGCTAATATACGTAATCACTGGCATGACAAATCTTTTATACTTCTTTTCAGTTTTATATAATTTCATTTGTCCTACATAGCACCGTCTTCGAATGGGCACTCGCTTTCCTTAGAGTGTTTCGAAGTTACCTTCCTTTTCTTGGTTACCACATCTCTTTGTGTCTCAGCCATTTCTGAACTGCAAACTTAAGATGTGGCTAAAAATTTCAAATCGCTCGTCCCGTGTTCTTTCTGTCGGCCTACCTTTCGCCCAGCAGTCGCTTATACAAAACATTCGAGGGTAAGGAGATTGTTTTACAGCAGTTGGTACGTGTTAATTTTAATGGTTAGTTTGAAAATGTACATCATTTAACAACAATTAAAGTTTGGCTCATTCCGCGAGTTCTAGAGACCCGCGCACTCAAAAAGGGTGTGCCGCGTTTCGGCAGAGAGAACAAACACAAAAATTGGCGAAGCTTGCAATAAATCTCGCAAGGCATTAAGCATAGCGAACGTGGAAGATTTATTTCTCTATAAGCACTGAAGGACACGCCACCGCTTATTGTATTATACATTTATTTATTTATTTGCGGATTTATTTATTTATTTATTTGTATTTATATTTATTTCTACACCTACATCGCCCATCGGGCATTAGAGTCGGAGGGACAGATAATCGATATAAACTACAAGATTGCACTCAATAAAAGGTAGGACAGAAAAAGATCAATTGTAACAGGACATACAGAAAAAAGAAAGCTTAAATTTCAGGCTCATACATTACAGACCGTGACTACAATATTAAGCATGCATGTGGTATATTCCGTAGGAGCACCTGACAACACAGAGCTAGAAAATATAGTTTTGCCCTGTGCATGGAAGATAGAGTTCAGGTCACAAGATACATCCAGTAACATAGCACACTTTCTAGCATTGCAAAGAATTAACAGCAATAAAGTTTTAATTGGCGAGTACATTCTTGTCTACTGATAGAATCTCGGAGAACTGTCGGGAACGTTACATCAGAAGCAACTTGAATTACTTCAGGGGCAACAGGTTACATTTGTGTATTAAACGGGGTAGAAGGGAATATTGGTATATGGTTGTGCGCGCACCTATTTCTTTTATCTTAAGCGGGTGGTAACGGCGCCCGGATATATATGTAGGTGCTTGCAGATAAGCCTCTTCGTTTAGTGGTGTCCGTATAAAAACCGTATCTCGAAGGAAAGAGAAGCGAAAAACAACTCGCTGAAGTAAAAGGTCTTCCAAGCAATGGTGCCGTTTTAATTCCTTGACGCTGCTTGGGAACTAGTAAATGCGAGTTATGAATCGGCCAGTATGTTGCTGTATCGCGTCTAGGCTGTCGAGAAGAATCCGCGTATGCGGAGCCCACACAACAGATGCGCAATCGAGAATCGGCCCGACATTGCTGAGGGAAAGTGTCTTCTTGACGTCGAGTGGCGCATGCCTAAAGTTTCCTTTGATGAAATTAGGAACCCCCCACCCCCCCGGCCTTTAAAGTGATGCTTTGTACTTCACGATTCCATGTCAGATCGGATAACATGTCAGACCTCAGTATTTTGCTTCACTTGTTTCTGCTTATGGGGCACCGTTCAAGTAACACTGTGTATGGATTGGTTTTCGTTTACGGGTAAAGAAAATATGCTTACATTTTGAAACGTTCAGGGACATAAGACACTTACCGCACCAGAAGAAATTTTATTGAGGGCCGTTTGCAATGCTACCTGGTGTAATGAATGTTTGGGCCGGACCACGTAGAGAGTCACGAGCCTGGACTACGCTTTGGCAAATACACACACAGCAACTATATTGACTCAATCATGTACAAAGCGGGAATGGCACTGAAACACACCGACGGACAAGATGTGGGAACACTCAAGTGCGGAAGATAGTGGGCAAAGTCATGAAAGAAGTCATGCGCTCACAGCCGACGATAGCGCGACGACGCGGAGACGCACTTGTCTGGCTGGCCACTGAGCAGGCTGCTGTGGTCGTTGAGGTGGTATCTTGCTGACAGGGACGTGACGGTGGCCAATCGCTAGCGACGGGACGAAAGGAGTTAGGCCTACCACACGGCGAGGCCTCGCTGCCCGCGCTGCACGCCGCCGTAACACCACTTACTCCGACGGGCGCAACAGCGTCTTGTCATCCAGTTGTCGGCCGTCGTCTCGTTCACAGCCCGAATGGTGGCTCGGACGGAAGAGCCCCCGACGGTCCTCGGACCTACACCACGAGGGTGGCCTCTTGCTGCCTCCGAGAACGAATAGCTTCCTCCAACCCCTCTTCTTCAGACTTGCGTCGTTCGTAGGGTACACCCGTAACATTCGGTGGATTTGCCTCCTTAATTTGGGGCAGCGACACCTCATCACACTACCCCTGTGTTAATAAAGTTCTGGGGAGAACTATTCTAAATGTAGTCGGAGAGCCAGTCTGTGTCGTGAGGGAATATGAGTGCAGAGCTCAGAAATGAGTCCAACTAGAAAAGTCTACAAAGGTCGCAGCACAATCACTTATGCAAGTTCGCCAAGCTTCAGCCAAACAGTTCGTGAAATATGTCCTTTTTGCAGGTCGGTTAGGCTTTACATTGTTTAAAAGAACAGGAAAAGTTTGTGTGCACCACCACAACAAAGCAAAGCTAGAAGACGCAGCACCACTACCGGTCTTTGTGTAAACAATGATCCAAACAAAAGGTCAAGTGCACGCGCGAGTCTTCCGGGCAGAGGGAAAGGTTGTTCGGGAAGCATATCGGTGCCTATTTCGCCTTGGGCAGCATACACCCTTGCAGTGGAAGTCCCTGTGGTATCAGGACCTGGCCTTCTAGAAGAGCGTTTTGAATCACGTCTAGAGCAAACGAAAGTACTGCGCGTGTCCCTAAAGTTGAAAAATAAACGTTTTTTAAACTTTGCGCGCTTTCCCTCCGTTTTCAGGCTGCATTGTTTTTGCTTACGTGAATTTCTGGATCGCGCTTTCGTATAAACACTGACCTTTCGCGCGGAAATGTGGGCATCGTAAGGTGGATTTATGTAAGGTTTGTGCAAGCGCAGATTCGCGTAGAGCAACAAACACCGTAGTTTTGATTGACTGTTCAATTCTGCTTGCCGTTCACGCTTTAGCCTGAAACTTTTGACGCACCAAGAGTTTTGACGCACTCGTGGTTGGGCCATGCTAGAATGGGAACCACGGGATGTTTTTCTGTGCAATACAATCGCGGTTTTCTTTCGGGTCTCTCTTTCACACGACAGGTTTTCCGAGCCAGGTAAGGGCTCAGTTACGGTTGGAGGTTCTTCGGTATGGATGACCGTTTTGTTGCTGAGATCTGTCTCTACAGCCGGCAAACATTGGGCCTCTTGTGCCTGAGGACCCCTCGAGTTCTCATGAGTGTCATGTCCTGTGGCTGTGGAATTAAAATTATCAGTTTTTGAGGCCTAGGGAATGATAGCAGACTCGCCTCCTGATGTAGTAGCACATCTTTTACTGGCGTGGAGCGCGGAGCGCGGGCGTGGGGCGCGGGCAGCGAGGACTGGCCGTGGCGTAGACCTAACCCCTTTCGTCCCGGTCCCTGTCAGCGAGATACCACCTCACCTGGACACAATCTCTATGACTTTTTCTCTAACGGACGCAATTATCTGCATACCGCCGGATTTTCGAAGTAACTCCTGTGCCAATGACATTTATATAAATAAGAAATGAAAGAGGACCTAGAAACAGAACGCTGCGGAACGCCAGAAATTGCGCATGCATGTTCCGAGTCTGCGCCATTAATCACTACTTTCTGTGAGCGATCGGTCAAGTAGTTTTCGAGCCAATAAAGACTTTTCTCTGGTAACCCAAGAAGTGAAAGCTTATGAACCAAGAGAACATGGGACACTGTCGAATGCTCTCTGGAAATCCAATAGTATGCAGTCTGTTTGTAAACTTTTATCAAATGATGTAAATATGTCGTGGGTGGATTCTACTATCTGAGTTACGCATGAGGGACCAGCTCGAAACCCGCGTTGATAAGAAACATAAAAACTGTTGTTTTGGAGGTGGCTAGACACGTTATTGTCAATTATTTGCTGCATGATTTTGCAACATGCAGATATTAGAGATATAGGTCTATAAGTTATGACACTCTCACGGGGCCCGCTTTTATGAGTTGAAACAATGTTGCCTCTCTTCCAGTCTTCAGGTAATTCCCATGTTTTTACGGATTTGCTATACGGCACTTCTAAAACCTTGAGATGATGTGTGTGCAGAATTTCCGAATAAAATTGGACATCTCATGTGGACCTGGGGCCGAGTTTAGTTTTTTTGGAGAAGGTTGAATATTTCAAAGTAGTTAATATCAATATCCGGCATTACATCAAGTGCGTTGATCAAGAATACTGGAAGATGTTGGGTAACTGACGTGGAATACACAGCAACAAAGTAATAATAAAACAATTTGATTTATTTCTGTCATTAGTAACAGCTGCGCTGTTGTGGACTACCGAATAGAAAATACCAGCGTGGTCCTTGCTGTTTGATTTTTGAAGTTTCCAAAGTTCCTTAGGGTTTCTTTAATTCTAGAGCCAAGACAGTCAAAATATCGTTTTTTTTTCCTTGTCTGATTTCCCCCTTGATTTCGAGACCAAGATTTCGAAGTCAAGAAAATTGCAGTGGATCGCGCTTTTCCCTGTAGTGTTTGATAAGATGATTCGATTTATTAATTTGTACATTTTTTATTACCAAACCAAGGTTTCTTTTGTAGGTGTTTCACAGGAGCCTCTTAGAACGAATACGCAAATCAATGGGCTCTAAAAGGTTTTGTTTAAACAGCAGCCATAACTCAGCAACAGAAACAGTGCTACTTCTCCCTAAAAAATATCGAAGTTTGACTCGAGCACTTCCGAAATACGAGAGTAATTTCCGCTATAAAACAAGTAAGTAAACCTTCCGGGGTTTTGTTAGAGGTATATACGGCATAGGAGCAACGAGACCTACTCGGAATGGTCAGTTTTTTTGGGAATATGGAAACAGATTGCAGCAGGGAAGGAGATTTTAATATATAGATGTTTTAAGGTGAAAGCAGCATTGCCATGGCGCGGTGTTGGGCCTTCGACGAATTGATAAAGACCACGTGTTGCAAAACGGTTGTAAAAAAAGACGACAGAGATGAGCGCGAAGAACGTACTGGCAGTTAAAAATCCACTGCGTATCTTTCATATTCAGGTCACCACCAATGGGAAAGTAATCAGTTGAGATATTAAGCAAAAACTGAGGAATGGTATTAAAGGACTGGCTGGTGTTGGCATTAGCCGGACAATGAAATAATTCAACTGTAAGCTGTTTGTTATGTTCCCGAACAACTTTACACCAAACAGATTCACAGCTGTTTGCGCGGAAGCCAACTACAAAACTTGGCAAGCTGTGCTTCACCAGAATAAAAACACTTGCACCCTGCGTATTACGGCATTTGCGGTAGGCCACATTTTTCGCAGGAAATAATTCATAACTGAAAATAGATTTATCCAACCAAGATTGAGACCCTATACCAATGTGAGGGCCATATGATGATACGAGTCCTGTTAATTCGTCGATTTTGTTCTTGAAGCTCAGGCAATTGATAAGCATTCCGTTTAGAAATTAAGGACGGCACTGCATAATGAATGGGCGGCATCGGGGAACGCTTACGGAGCCATTATCTCCAGCAATACTGATTTGTCTACGCCATTTCAAGTTCACGTTTTGTGCGGTATGACATTATCAGCATCGACGTCGTAAATGTACTATCGTCCATCTGCACGAAGCTTATCGTACCTCAGTTTAAACAAGGAGGACCGAGCCTTCGCGAACTCGGTAAGTTTCCGGCGAGCTAGGCGCACTGAACGAGGGAAGTCACTTGTCTTCAACTTCGGATCCGCCCACATAACCGCATCGTTATCTTTGAATCTAAGAAAGCGAAATATTATGGGACGATTTTTATCTTCAGCGTAAGTGCCTTGCCCGTACGCTTGATCAATATTAGGTGGGTCAAGCGATGCACCTACCTTACTTGAGCAGAATGCTACAACAGTTTCTTCGGCTTGCTCCCAGTTTTCAGAGAAATTACAATCAAAGACAAAGAAAAGAAGGTTGTTTCTTTCTAGCCTATCTTGCTAAGAATTCGTGGAAGCTTTCAAAGCAGCTGATTAAGCAGGCGGGGTCTCAGAGGCGGCCGAAGATTTACTGGACAGCGAACGAACTTGCTCTAGCAGGTAGACACGTTTAGTCAAGTTCTTCACTTTTTCGTCAGTGGCAGGTTCTCTGATCCGTATGTCCGCTAAATCCGATAAAGTTTTCTCTTCCCCTGACACAAGCTTGGCAAGTATCTATAACACACCAGACACATCCCCAGCATCTCTCTGCGTAAAGGAATGTGTAGTAGGCCCTAAGTTCGACTCCACGTCGCCTGATAGAACTAACAGCAACAGTGAGAACCCCATATGACACACCACGGACGTAGAAATGTTAACAAACCAAAGTAGTCATTACTTGGTGTCAATGGGGTAAGACACTTTGAACAAAAATGGGTTTGAAATTCGTTTGAATGCGCAATGACTCATGTAAATAACCTGTGTTACAAGAAGGGGTGACCTCACAGTGCGTCTGGAGGTGTCGCGCCCAGATGAATGCGGTGTAGGTGGGCGGTTAAATACTGCTGCAGTGGTTCCCGGTGGCCAGAGAAGGAGTCAGACGCGCTCCAGCTTTGGCGGGAGACGATTTGGGCTTGCAAGAAGGTGGCTGAAATAGCTTATTTTTTTGTTCCGTTGTCGATTTTCACTGTAGTCATCATCATAATGAGCCTGTTTGTGTCCACTGCAGGAAAAAAGCCTCTCCCAAAGATTTCCAGCCACGCTCAAGTGTCAGCTGAGTTATGTTTTCCCCCCAATAGTTTCGTAGCCCATCTCGCCGAGCTCTTGGCCGACCACTAGTACGTTTGCGGTCTATTGGCAGCCAGTATGTCAAACGGATGGTCCACCTGTTGTCCCTCATTCGCATTACGTAACCACGCCATGCCCATTTTCTTCGCTTAATTTCAACTAGAATGTCCTCCACCTGGGTCTGTTCCCTAATCCATGCGGCTGTTTTCGTGTCCCTCAACGTGACCCCTAGCATTCCGCGTTCAATGGTCCATTGTGTCGATATAAGTTTGGTTCCAACTCGTCTTGGTAGACCCAAAGTTTCTGCCCCATAAGTCGTTACTGGAAGAACGGATGTATTGAATACAAGCTTTTTGAGTAACAGGGTACTAGTAATCGTCGTATCCATCTATATCATCGTCTGCCTTATGCATGAGTGACGAGCCCAGATAGTTTTTCCGCAGCCTTTCACATTTATTTTGAAGGTAAGGGCGAACTGGGCACCTGTAGCGCGAGCGTTACTGTCAACCCCCTTGAGGTGCGACCGCACCTGAACTCTTTTCTTGGTATTTTTGCGAGCACCACGCGCAACCCTAGAAGGCGTCGGGCACTCAACATGAAGAGCGTGCTCACGTAAACGGTAAACAGCGCAGTACCTATGACCCGGTGTTTTCCGAGGACGCCGCACACCGCAAACTTACGGCCAGCAACAACAGCTCTGCTGTTAAAACATTTTATTGTTGAAACACCTGTTCCAGGTTAGAGGGGGGGGGGGGGCAGCCTCAGCCCAGATGTCCTGGAGCCACCTGAAGCGCCGGTTGCTCCAGAGGCCGTTGGTCCACAAGGGAACACCCACCCAATGCCTGCTCCCAGTAGATGGGGGTGGAGAAGGGGACGAAGCGTCTGCGAGGCACTTACACTACGAACGATAAAGCGTGTAGAGGTAGGGGCCTGGTGATCACTGTTGGTAGAGCAGGATGTGCGCTTTGGAGGGCTCTCGTTGCGTGCGATGTGGGAAGAAGCGGGTTTGTAGAATTCGCCACATCTATACTTGCTCTATCGCTTTTTGGCCGGAGTTGTGTAATGGGAGTGAGGTGGTAGAGTTTCGTGCTGCAGCGGTAGGAGGTGTGTATTGGTGCCGCGGAAAAGTGCCATGCAACCAAGGTTTCTCATCGCCTCTTGATAACCTTCGGCCGCACGCGAGAATCCACCCGCGTTTAGGCCGCTTATCCACCCTGTCTGGCACCGTAGTTGACGGAACGTTACATCCTTGGTCCAATCCCACAAAATCCAGGAGATGGCTGTGTGCTTATTCCATGGGGCCCGATAGTGCCCGATGTGATAATCACGTGGAGCTCGTTGCCGTGTGTTAAAACAAGAAAAGAGAGAGAGTAAACATTAGTTTGCAAAATAAGAGAGAAAGGGGACGTGGCCAGACTCCTAATTTCAGAATCCCGTTAGATCTTGCTGCCTTCTCCGCACGTTTCACCAGCCGAGGCTGAGTTTCGCTGGTGGGCCTGGCTAGTTTCCTCTCCCACTGCTCATGAGAAGAGGTAAGGATTAGATGAACAATAGGGTTCTCTGTGAGCGTAGCCCGTCCATGGTTGCGCTACCGAGATATCGATGGCCAAGCACGCGCTTTGCTGCCTAAGGTTCCGTTCCGCATGCATGTCTTTAAATTGAGAGTGGGGCTCATAATAAAAAGCAGAACATTTCGCAAAGTTTTGACAAACCCTTTTATTATATCACGAAACCCATGTTGGCAGTGCCCAAACAATTCATGCTTGGATCACCGCTTGGCAGCTAGGGTTGCGAAAACATGAAGCTCTGCGTCCACGTGACCCGGGGTGCCTATGTCTGAATGGCTTTCTCCGCCCCGCACAAGGTTATGGGGCGCACAAAATGGGTCCGTGTCACACGCGGGCGGCAGAAAAATGCTGGTGCAAAGGTGCATTTGGCGGCGTTCTGTTTTCGAGTCTCCCCGCGTTTCGCTTCCGTGGGAACTTTTCTGTGCCGGAATAAATTATATTTTAATAATTTCCCATCAAATATTTTACGCCTGAAAAGAGCTTCCTTTGAGGAACAATAGTTTAGATCAACTATGTGTGCTTTCTGTTTTTATTTACAGTTGGCCCTTCTAGTTGATTATAATCAACTTATGTCTTATGTCGCACTTTTCCATCATAATTGTATTGTGGTCCTCGTGCTGCTATATTAAGACATCCTCTTGTGACATACGCTATAAAAACGCCTAAGAAAATGCGGCGAAAGACAAAATATCAGCGTAGGAGGGCCACTGAGTATACTTAAGAAAAACTGCTCTGTGGTGCAAGGAATACTGCAAGCCAGTGCACAAAACACTTAGTCAAGAAAAAAAGACCTTTGCCAGATGTCGATGGCGTTTGCGACGCTAGTAAAAGAATGTTGTCGTCTTTTTTGCATGTGCTTAGTATCACAACATTATCTCTATTGAAAAAATGGCCTGTGTGGATATAGTGACCGCAGGTCTCCTTTTTAAGACCTTTTGGCTAGGTCTAAAACATGTACACTTGACATTTATAGTTTAGCACAAACATTTATGTATGATATTTTAATGTTAAGGAACCCTCACAGGTTCTCTCTCTCCGAAATGTTAAGCGTGGGGCTCGCACACTGAAGGTGAAAACTTCGATGACAGCGTCTATTGTTGAAGTTCAGCTGAGCAAACAAGCAGCTTTTGATAGAAGGAATACTGTTGAGGGTCCAAATACGCGGACAGCGGTGTCTTGATGCAAATTTAATGTTCTCGAAAACAAGCCTGCTGACCCCTACTCACGTACACTCAATTAATTCTTAGCTGGGTTAACATAAAACCCTACTTAGGGTTTCTTTGAAGATTTTATTCTAGTGGGATGCTCATCGTAATAGTTCTGCTCCTCTTTGTTTATTATAGTTTCCCGTAACATCTGCGAAAAGTGCACGCATGATACGCTTTAGAAAGTATGAATTTTAACAATGGATCAAAAGAAAGAACGAAGGAGAGAATGCACTGGTGGATTATGCAGAAATTTTTGCCTCTTACTGCGGCCTCTCCAACCAAAACCCCCGCAAAAATATTTATTGTTACGCTACCGCTATCAAAGAATAATGGTTCCCAACTAAAACTTATGAAGCTATACAAAATGGGCCAGTGAACGAAAGGGAAGCAATTTGATACGTTATTAAATCCCACTGGCGAAAAAACATGATCCAAGATAAAGAACACGCTTGCTATAGATTACAATCATAACTGAGTTGAGAGTATCGTTGGGATGAGTTTTATCCGTTCTAAGACGTCTTCGTAGACATTTCGACTTCACCATAACTGAACACTCAATTTATCTTAAAACGGGCGTGGCCGAAGTTGATGGTTACTCCACTCGGGTTTAGTAATGTCGTTCTTCAATATGTCCTCAAAATGAACCACTACCGAGATATACTGCTGCCTATGAGGCAGGCACCTCTACCTCAATATATTTTATATCAATGTTGTTAGATTAGCTGACGCGATACTAACGCACCAATTGCGTTTCCCGTGATAAACAACACGGCCAATTTCAATCACGGATATTTTAGATGCAAAGCATCTTTTGGTTGGGGCTATGTCCGTTGTCCATTGTCCGTTGGCGTCCGCACCTCTCCTTCTGATCCCCCTCTCCACGCTAGCTGTGCGATAATGCGCTTCTCACTCCGTCTTCGTCTCCACGCCAGCTGCGGAATAGCGCGCTACTCCCTCCGTCCTCCTCTCCAGGACAGCTGTGCGATAGCGCGCTGCTCCCTCCGTCCTCCTTTCTACGCCAGCTGCGCGATACGGCGCGCATGCGCGCCTCTCCCTCCGTCCTCGTCTCCCCGCCAGCGCTATAATAACCGCGTGCACGCGGCGCTGCCTCAGTTGCTTTGTCGGATGAGTCTCGTTCTGGCGTTCACGCGATGTGGGTAACCAACGCAAGTGATAATAAAGGGAACTCCGCGATGCTTCGCATAACCTCAGGGTTCCCCTCGTGAAGATAGGGTAATTTTTTGTTCAGGATCCCGATATATTTTTCCTTCTAAATGATCCCAGTTTTTATGGCAAGAGATATTTGCGCCAATTTTTATGTTATAGTGCAAACACAATAAAATTTAAAGTTCAGATTGAGGCGACATATAGGACTCCAATGGCGCAGAAAAGGATGGATTACAAGTTTATGGTAGCTGCTGTATGATCACTACAACAATCGTGATTGTTAAAATATTTGCAGAAGGAGCGCGAAGAACTTAACAGTGAAGAAATTAGGAACACCTAAGACTGATGTACTCGGGTTCAAACTTTCTATCTTGGAAATATCTGAACTGTAAACCTAAATATAAATAATCTTCAGAGAACCTTTCATGATGACGCTCAGTTTTAGGCAAGGCCGCAGTACTCCCGGTGACGGTATTTGTCATCCCTGAGGGGTAAAGCCGCTTTCTATTGAACACGAGGAATGGAGTTCTATAGGGAATGTGGTGGGTGCATTTAGGATGGAAACGAAAAGAGAAAACGTTACATTTGTCAATATTGTTGCGGAACCAAGGGATCGAGGGGAGATTTGTTCAAACCCGGGGGATTTTTTTACACCCAAATTGCTTAGGGGGACCCACCTCATTGAAGTTATTTTGAAAATACTGATTCGTTACCCACCGATCGAAAACCCATCGGGTGCCAAACAAAAGGTGTGCAGATTCATGCAAACCTTCCTCACCGCCTCCTTTGCTGCTTTTGTTACAAAATCAAAAGTAGCAATAAATGCCCTTTAGTTCATCTAGTTCGCAGTAGATGCCGCTGGCTTTCTATCCAGGGAGAATTTTTTATTTTAGTACAGAATAGATATATTTTTGGTTTAAGTAAAATAGATCGTTAGAAGCCTTTCGTGGTTCAGTAACACCTTTGCTGTTGAGGCAGGATTGTTTTTAAGCCCGTGAATCATGAATTGGTACGTCCCATGCAGATGTGATTGGGTGAGTCTAAACCGACCGTCAGTGGTTTACATTGGGATTCCAAAACCGTTATATGAAATATTTTGCTGCTCCCGCCTGTTTTGACCTCTTTATCTTGCGCTTTGAAATCCCCAAAAAGAGAAAGTGTTGTTTCTACACCAGAGACGCTAGCTTTTATTAATTTCTGCAGATCACTGTTAGGCTATTTTTGCTAAAATATAGACCCTGCTACGCACTACGGAATCGTTATAAAATCAAAAACACATTGTATTGCCTACACAAAAAAATGCCCAAATCGAAATTTTACTGAAATTTCTTACATCCACCAAATTTTTTTTTGAACAAACAAGCAGCTCGACAAAAAAATCTTAATCTTCGTGTTATGTTGAGCGCCTGCAAATATGGGCATCTTGCACCGCCATTGAGCGAAATTGACAAGGTGCGCTTTCCTTCCGGCCCAAGCGGATGCCAAATTCAGCGTGCACGGACACCCTCGACAGAAAGTAGGATGCAAAAACCAAATTTTCTGTACCCACTCAGAGTCCACATTAAAACTTTTGTCTCAATAGTAAGCTTAGAGTAAGTAGTGCACGTTTACGATTAAAAAGCATGAGCCATTCCATTTTAACGGAGAATCGAGAGCAATGCTGAGGTTACACCTAGTTTCTAACAAACGTACCCACTCATTTATGACATTCATTAATAGTCATCGTCAAGAAGAAGGCGAACACACATTGCGTCTTGTCTTCAGCTTCCATAAATATTGGTTGACCGAACTGGACACACGTTAGGTTGCTAGCTTTTGAAGCGCAGGCCACCTGGCAACAATACCGCCATTTGGCAAGAATCAAAGTGGGAAACTCTTCATGAAGTGCTTTTAAGAAGTACTAACTGTTTAAAAAACATTTCAAATTAAACATCCCTTTAGCACTTTTCTCAGCTTTTTTCTATAGTATATATGAATTCTGAACGTGGTCAACAAACACATTCACTGATTAGAACAAGTGGTAACAAAGTACATGAACCAAAGAACTACTGATGCATGCCCATAAAGTTACATACAAACGCTTTAAAATGTTTCTCTATTTTCCGGTCCTGCCGTTGTTCAAGCGCTCATATTACATCATTGCAGCAATGCAGGATGTATTCATTTCAGTGGCACCAATAAACGCTTTGATAGCCACTTCAGAAAAACGGTAATGCACCCCTCCGTTTAACGACGACGATGGCTGAACGCTAAGTTTTCTTGTAAAGTATGCTATTTCGGTCGTCGGAGTGTAGAGTGAGTGGCGAACATGTCGAAATGAAGCAATCAGATAGACGGCGGCTTCAAAATGTGAGGTACCCAGATTGAATTGCAACCACTGAAGTGTTTTTTTTTTCTATCACATCCCCTAAGATAATCATCGTCATCGTCAGAGAACGTTGGCTTATCTGCAGGGCGTTTTCGCATTGTGGACATCAGTTAGAATACTAATGTTTCGCTTTAAAAAGCCATAAAACAACATCGAAACGGAAGGCGGATCTCCTGCGACGAGCAAATCACGCTGTGCCGCTCCGTGGTAGCGATAACTGTATTTTTATAATGCTTCCAGTTGCGAAGGAAAGAGTACAAGAGTTGATCTGAAGTGTTGCAGAGTTTCGTTAGTGCATCGTCAGGCCGAAGTGAACCCAAGAAACCGAGAAAACTAACCAAGTAACGAACGCAAAAAATTCCTCGCTCAAGAGGACGCCTGGCGAAAGAAGAGAAGCGTAGCATTGTTGTTGTGCGGCAATGTGAACGGCTGGCGCCTGTTAGGCAGATCACGGAAGATAGCCACAAGCAAGATAAAAACGCCGAAAAATCTAGAGCAGAAGTTGGTGGCTGAGCTGAAAATACCTGCATTTTACCACCAACAACAATAAAGAGAGGCAATGCTGTGGAACATTCACCGAAACGTAGTCTAGCTTGCAAACATTTTCCGATGGGTTGACTGCACATGAAAGCGCATAATATGAAAGTAGCATACATTACTCCTTCCAGAGCTTGGTCTAATATCCACAACAAGTACATTCTTGTGTGCGCGTACGTGATACGTTGGCTGGCTCCACAGCACGTATGATGATCATGTACAGTCACTACTATTGGAAGTACGTCCTCTGGGCTGATAAAACATGAAGGATTGGCCAGTCACCAAAACGGGGTATATGCTTCCTTCAGTTGGGATCATCTGTAGATACAAAAAAATTGTATTGCGGATATAGCTGCCAGCATAAGGGGCCGGCCATGCCTGACCCAACTATGGTCAGATCCCTCGTGATAGCATAGAATAGATCACGTTATTTTTAAAGTTAAGTGTTTTAAAAAACTGATTGTGAAGGCAATGGACGCTAATAAATAGAAAGTTCATTGATGTTAGCCTTGTTTATGCAGCGCCATGCTGTCCTAATTTTAAATTTCAGATATTGAGCACAAATTATCGAAGGTATTTGTGCAGAGCTATTTTTGTAGCGGTCATTGCCAGGGAACCTAGCTACTTTTAGGTCTTTAGTACCTTTGTGGAATATTATTAAGAAGGCGGCGTCCCGAAGGCTGGATAGGGTGAAGTGGTGACCCGAGCCATGTCTAAAACTCTTAGACCATGAGTATCCACCTCGCAGTATAGAACACCAGCCTAAGTCTTGCTTGTTGCTCAGTAAACTTAATAACATAGGTTTATATAGCTGAATATAGTGATCATGAGGTTGCACGCGCCGACGCTACGCAGGCGCACCGATATGGAGGGCTAGAATTAATTTTGATCACTTGAGGAGGTAAAGAAGCTATTGGAGCCATTTGGTTAAGCGCTTACGAGTGTATGTGGTGTGGGAGGCCTGTTGCGACAAGTAACGTAGCTCGAATAATGACGGGAAAGTACATCTGGCGTAGTTTTTGGATCATATGGTGCAGCACCGTGCAAGAATGACAGAGGGGCGAACTCTTTTATATAGAAGAAGCAAGTAGTTTGCTTTGTCAGTCTATGCTTAATAGACGTATGGGTGACCTAATATAAAATACCCTTCTGTTTTTGTTTTAGTTGCGATTGTCGGTGCACCGCTCAAAATTTTTATATATTTTCTAAACGGCGCACTGACAGTTCTTATAAGGGCAAATTTAAATAGATCAGCCATGCCAACCAATAAATTACGTGTAGTATAACGGGTAGGGGGTGTGGCGGCCCCGAACGATGATGGAGTTCGGCAGAACCAGAGCCACCTTAAAACCCTGGTTTGCGGGACTTCACTGGAGGCTATACCCGGTATCTGAGTGGCAATACCTTACGCTGATGGGTGTTGAAAGACTTCTGTCCCAATGGGAACGTCACATTCATAGGTGAGAAAGCGTGTCGTTATGTCGAGATCGCGCTACTGAGCCACCGTTGTGAGTACAAAGTCGGTATTCCTTGCGCCCCTGACGTATATGGGCCGATTTTGTAGAAATGTTCCAGTCTAGGTTTGGGCCACTCAGCAGCGATGTGGAAGCGACAGTTTAACAAGATAAAATACCCCCGTTGTATATATCGCCGAACGGTTCTTCGTGTGACTTGTGTGAGAGGTTCTTTTGAGCCTTGAGCACTTAAGCCAAGCGCAGCCGTTAATGGCCAGTATGCGGAACCATAGGTGCGCCCATACTCTATGCATTGCTGCATGCCCGCATGTATTAGTCTTTCAAAGAGCTCAAATTAGGTCAGAGTACTTGAGGTACAGCTTACGTTTATAGTTTGTGAGAGTCTTTGTTGGAACTGGGAATTGTGCCCTAGCCTGGGCCCGCGAGATTCTTGAAGGAGTTCCTGCCATCCAGTGTATATTACGACTGTTTAGTAACGCTATTTGTGTTTCGTAACGCAGGTTTTATTGGTGCTGTTGAGGCCAGGCTACAAGAGATATCTGTGAATGAAACAAAGAGCGGCGTCTTGCGAAAGTGATCGGTTCTTCCTAATTATCGTCCGGCGAATGCATCTACCCGGCCGGTAATATAGGGAACGGCGTGAAGAAAGCATGAGGGAAGATAGTGGTTATGAAGTTTGTTCGGAACAGATCCCGGTAAGTACTTCACTTCTGTGTTTTGAATATCCCAGAGTGGCGCTACGGTTACCGTACAAGGCACAATCAATCAATCAATCAATCAATCAATCAATCAATCAATCAATCAATCAATCAATCAATCAATCAATCAATCAATCAATCAATCAATCAATCAATCAATCAATCAATATTTTCGTGCCCAAAAACAGCCTGGGTGCCTCTGCGCTGGCGCACAGAAACAAAACCACACAAAACATGGTGTACATATCTCACAAAAAAATAAAAAGTAATAGTAGTAGCTGACGAAACTCACACTTTCATTTTTGCCGCCCTGTAGCCTGTCTGTGAGCTTAATCTTTCCTCCTGAGGGCCCATTTTAATTCTGCTGAAAACGAGTACGGAAAATTGCTCTTTTTTTCTATTACTTTATTTAAAAATCTATTGAAGCCGTTGTCGAGAACTTCACTGAAAAAACTGTTTCCTCAGAGTCATTAAGGTTGGCTGTTGGCGACTAGTTCATTAAGAAAGGGAAGTAAAGCAATGCAGTTCCCACGAGCAAAGTTGCGACCACTGCTTCGTGATCTGCAAACAGGGGGACTGTAATAGAGCAGAGATACGTTACAAACTGAAATTTTGTGTGAGTAGCATGGGAAAAAACTTGTCAGGCTTTACCAGTTCAGTAAAACGATAAGAAACATCGGGGGCATGGGAGTTAATCAGACACAAGTCTATACCTTTCCACGTGAAATCCTTATAAAATTACTCGGCTGTTATGAATTAAACAAGCAAAATCTAGTAAAATGTCACACTTCTGAAGTACGAACTAGTGCGCCAAATTTATTATCTGAGTTTCCCATGAAATATCAGGAACGTTAATGTCTCCAGTGATCAGGACGTTGTGATTACTGTTAGATTTTTCACTAGTTTCCAACCATGTAATTTCAGATGTTTTTGACGTTATAAGGGTGTATTTTGGGTCATATGCAATGTGTACGTTGCAAGAGGCGTTCACCCTGAGAACATAGCACCTCTAACCAGAAGAATCCCGCGTTTTCTTGAAGGATCTTTCGGCGTTTAATCTCTTTCGAATCCTGAAGGGCAAGAAGTACACACCCTCCATTTGCTCGCAGTGGGAAGGATCACGGTCAGGCCGCAAAACTGGGTAACTTGGGGAGAAAAGGGAAGTCGAAATATAGTGATGGCACAACCAAGCCTCTGTCAGGATGACTACCGAAAAACGTAATGAAAGAACGTCAGAAAAAAAGTCAGCTGATTTAATTCCACTCCCACGGACATTTTGGTAAACAAAGTTACAGCTGTAATTATTGGCATCAGAATGTTTCTCTGCATAAAAAAATTTAGCATGCAGCCCTCCACGGAAAGGTTTG